>NC_140070.1:79373946-81773946 GCF_964194135.1 Talpa europaea
GAGATATGTGTCATGTAGTTATTTATCTATATTTTCTTCTGTATATAAATATATTTTTAATGAATATTCCTGACCATGAGAAAAGGAAGAGGGGGTTAGGTTAATAACCTGAAATAACTTACTTACATGTAGTATACTCAACCTTTATAAATTGTACTTTTCTAACAGGAAATAAAGAACACTATTGCATATTGTAGGTAGCTTAGGCAATTATTATTTGGGACAGCTTTGCATTCAGCATTCCAAGTTTGAGCTGGAACTCAAAAACAAGTTGATTTCATTGATTTTTTTTTAATAATAACATCAATATACAAAAATGTTCTTACTTGACATTACTTTTTGTTATGGTTAAAAATTTTTTACCAGAAATTAAAGGATTTTTGACTCTCTTCGAATTGTTCATTTCCCTGTTAACTCCCTTCTACATTGTCTCAATTTTCCAATATGCCCATTTAGGCTATTTATATTCCAATCAGGGAATAAAAACACAACAAATAGGAAAATACATTCAGTGAAATACTTATAGTGAAATACAGTATAATAAAATATCACACAACACAATAAAATGACTTACGATCTTTTAAGTAATGAATATCACCCCTCTGAACATTGAAAAACACTGTTCTCTACAATTTGCCTAGTCTCAATGCCATCTATCATTGTACATGACCACATCTTTTCTTTAAATGTGGCCCAAAAATTTAGTTACATGGCTACACCTAGCTGCAAGAAAATCTGGAAATAGTCTTTATTCTAGAAGTCACATGAGTAGATTAAATTGCTGACTGGAGAAGAGATATTAGAAAACGATAGCCGACTGGTCCTCCCTGGTGGCGCAAGAGGTTAAGACACAACCTGTGAAGCTGTCTGCAGCCACTGCAGCACAAGTTCAATCCCCCGGCCAGCCAGGGAGAAACCCATATGGCGCAGACCTCTCCAGCCTCGCCCACTGCTCTCCTCAGCAGTGTATTTCAGTCAATCTGCCAGTTCTGTTCCCTCTCACCCCCCACACCTCTGGCCTGTATTCCAGCTCTTGTATGCATAAATAAAAATCTTTACAAAGAAAATGATAGCAGACTATCAGAATTAGTAAGTTGGGAGTATTTTGTGTTCTAATTTGATGTTTGTTTCCTAATTTTTACATAGAATTACAAGCTCCTGTCCCCAAAACTTTCTCCAAATTCTATTTTATTTTTTAAAAGATTCATTTATTTATGCATACAAAAACTGGGGTACAGGCCAGAGGTGTGGGCGGTGAGACAGAGACAGATTGGGGAGACAGATTGGGGAGACTAGGCAGATGGACTGAAATACACTGCTGAGAGAAGCAGCAGGTGAGACAGGCAAGGTCTGCTGCGCCTTGTGGGTCACCTCACTGGCCTGGGACCGGGGATTGAACTGGTGTTGCAGAGGCTGCGGATAGCTTCACAGTGGTGTGTCTTAAACCCTTGCGCCACCAGGGAGGCCCCTCCAAATTCTAATTTAAATATCTTCTGTGAGAATAAATGATAATCTTGTTTAATAAATATACTTGGCAAATACATAAACTTAAATAATAATACATATATTTATGAAAAAGGGACCCAGTACTTATTTTCTTAGTGTCTTAATTTTTTATAAAATATTAGGGAGACATTTTGTGGTCTCTATTTGAATGCTTTGATTGCATTTTTATAAAAGAAGTATTGATATATAATGTCAGACTTGCTAGAAATACAAAGTTTTCTAAATTCTCATTGCTCCCAAAGAAATACTTTTCTAAATATAAAATGTACATATTGGGAAAATGTTCAAATCAATGTGCTAGTTGTTACATTCAAAATTCCATTACTGTTAATGAGATTTGCAGGCATAACTTGCACAGTAAGTTGCTCTGAAATTTTTCCCAGCTGTGTTCTTGAAAGATAATCTTTTTTTTTTTAAAAACATTTTATCGGGGCAGTTGCTTTTCAATATAGCCATTTATGTATTGATGCCATTTATTCTACACCAAATGTTGGACTTATATGTAAGGGAAAATATAAGGTGTTTGTCCAGTACATCTGTATGAATCACAAACAAATCATTGACATGAACTTTAGCACGTTAACACAGTTCTGGTACGGAATTACTGCATAATTCATTATAAAAAAACCATAAAGTATTCAGAAGTCAGTGTTCATTCAGTGATGTGCTGCAGTATTAGAAGCACAAGGAAATATGCCTTTTTTAAATACATACTTTACAGAAGGCAGCTGATAAGGTTTATGGGTTATTGTAGAGTTATTTTAATCCCTTTATAGTTGTTTGAAAATATTCTTAGAAGTAATATATCAAGAGAAACTATATTAAAACAATTTTCTCAGCATATTTTAACATTTTCTGGGTTTTTTTAATTATAATTTTTGGGGGTTACATTTTTGCTTTTCCATATGTGCATGTATTCCACTCACCCTCCATCAAGCCTCTGTGCCCAAAGGCAATTAATAATTATTAGACAAAAATTTCAAAAATATATAATTCTAAAGGTAGGTGATATTATTCATATGATTCAAAAAACAAAACTGTACCAGTAGAGTATGGAGGAGAACTGCAGATGCCTTGGTGGTGGGTGTAGTGTGATAATATAAATATGAAGAGGTGTGAACTTGTACCTCTGAATCCTATAAGTGTTGTAAACCAATGTTACTGCAGTTAAAAAAAAAAAAGTTAAAGTGTATATGCACCCTTTAAAAATTGTTGACATGATTTTATCTCTTTATACTCTACTTACACTAAAAAAACTTGCTCCTTCATAAGAAATAGAAAATTGATTTATATCATGCACAAGTCCTGCTGGCAGTATTTTATATTATCAGAGCTAATGCCTTTGGCCATATCTTTTAGTTTGATTCTCCACATGGCTGAAGAGGAAGTGCTTATCAGAATCACCTGCAGACACATTTAAAACACACCCCACTACACCATCATTTCCCCACACTGTGCATCCTGAGCTGCAAAGTATTGTCATTGATTAGATTTTCTGTTTTCTTCTATATGGTACATAAATAGAGATGGAAACATTTCTAGATATTCTAAATCCCAGTATGTTTTACATTTTTGAAACTAATTACCAGCTCCTTTAAAAGGATAAAAATATGATTATTCTCTCTGAATTGGTAGAGAAGCTATCTAAATAAAAGCAATTAATTCTATAGATAAAAAATATTACTATAGAAGAAAAAGTTATGGAGAGCATTATATTAGTAAATAACAGTGAGTTCAACTTTCTGAGAAACAATTCTTATTCTTATCTATTTGGTAACAGCATTGTGACGTCTTCCATCAGATCAGACATATATTGCTTATGAATTCTGCCTTGAAGGATCTTATAATCTTTAGCAGTTTTGTGATGGACATCTAAAAAGAAGTCAAACGATGAACATGTACAATATGCAATGGTTGTTAATTATTTAAAGTAATAGATAAAAGCAATGTAAGTAAAATTATAAAGTTTTATGTCAAGTTGGAAAAGACCAATACGTGTGCCCATTTTCTTTGGGGAGGTTCCCCAAGAAAAGGCTGTGACAGTGATTTTCATGCAAAGGAAGCAGGATTGACTAGAATTCGGAGTGGTAAGGGAGTCAAAATAAGGAACTTGGCAGACCCATAGAGGGCTATTGAACTGGGATAAATTAAAAGTTGTTTCTTCTGGGGTACCATGTGCTCACTGAGGGAGAGTGACTTTGCTTAACTTTCTTTGACTGATGACAACTCTACAAGAATAGTTCAGCTGAGTCCCAGCTGTTGGGGAAAGAGTGTCTTAGCGTCCTAGAGTGATCTGCCTATTATCCATTAGCTTCCATTCTCCCTGTTTTACTTTAAAGCATTGTGATATGAATGGGTAATCTGAGTTTTGAAGAATCACTGGGAGAGGAAGATTTCTTGATTTAGGTTGTAAAGATTATTCAAATAGATTGGGGAAAATTTCAAATTACATTGGATGTCATCTATATATTAGATAGGTTAGTGAGTCAGGGAACACATGGTAAAAGAAGATAAATGTAATTAAGTGGGAAGCTCTCATTTCATGAAGAAGATAGGAATGTATTTGACAAATAAGCTAGAGAAACCTGTTAACAGTGATAATACAGTCACCTTTGAGGGCCTTCACCATTTGGCACCAACCTATCTTCTCCAGTGTTACCTGTTTTGCTGCAAGTTCCAACTTGGTTAACTACACGCTATTTACTAGAGTGAACACTCATTTCACAAATTTGAAATGTTTGTCATGATGGTCTTCTTCCCCCCGCCCTCTCTTTTTCAAGTCTTCTCATCCTTAAAGTACCCATTTTCCCTCTAATCTTCCTAGTTCTCACCCTCTTTGAATTTCCTTACTACATCTTCCTGGTGAGTTACTGTGTTTCACTTTTTCTTCCTCTTTTTTCCCATTGTCTCATCTTCTCTCTCTCTTTCTCTCTCGCATTCTGTTTTAACATTCCATTAACATTTTTGTTCCTTTTACTTTTACCATTAAAACATAAATAGTATATTATATCAAAATGTGCTTGTGCTCTGTATACATACACATACGTTCTATGATAATATAGAAAACTATGTATTATTTGTGTATTATAGAGTAAATTATTCCACTGTTCCTATACTTTGGAACTTCCTTTTTTCTTACTAATCATGGTATCATATGGAATTTACTGATATTAATATATTCAAATATGTTCATTTTAACTGAAGTGTGTAGCATATTATGAATAAGCCAGATTTTATTTTCAGTATCTCTGATGATGTCTCTTTGATTTTCTTCTAATTTCTATTATTGCAACAAAGTTATAATATAGATCCTATCCTTGCACATTGTTGTTATGTATTTGTTTCAGCTTCCTATGAGAATTTGATCTCCTTGAAGGGAGGAAAATTTCTAATTCTTTCTATTTCTACCACAGAGCTGATTGCATCATTGTATCATTGTAATATTCTGTAGCCAGACTGATCAGGGAGCAATGGACACAGATCCAGAGGCAGGAGCCTACTGTTCTATATTTAAAAAGGACTACTAGGCACATAGTGATTCCAACTGTGTGTGTGTGTGTGTATAAAAAATATTGTATATATACCTCCTATACTAACTACTTACAAAACAAGTTTTATCAACTAATAGTGGTATTATGTTCTTTATTTATTTAAGTCTTACCCTTTTTCATTTCATCTGTAAAATATCCATTTACAGATATATTCACAGTACTTAAGTTTTTTAGAAATAATGTGATCCTCACCTATACACAGGTAGCTTTATATTAATTTCCCTTCCAGTGGCTGTTTCATAAAACACATGATTTATTGCTGTCTTGCCAATTTATTCTGAGTAAGTCAACAGTGCCTTAGAAATATTTCTCACAGCTATTTAAGTAGATTGGCGATATGAACATCTTTCATCTTGAGCACCACACAATACCTCCCTGGTCTTCCTGCTTTCAATACTGTCCTCCTCTTATCCATCGCCAATCTGCAGCTGCCAACATCATCCTTTCCTCCCAGTGCTTTGACTGTAACTCTTTTCTGATTTCTTTCTTCCTATAGCTTCATAATCTAGACATCAGGCTGGAGCATAGCAGCTATTATCCCAAAGCTTTTCATTAAAGGACCTTACATTTGATTTTTCTGACTGTGCCTGAATCCTCTTCACTCTCATTGCCTGGCATGAGATATGTATACTTGCCACATCCCTTCCAGACATCTTACTTTGCTTTCCTACTCTTCAGTACATTCTCTGGCTTATCTTGCAAGAGCTCTTTTCCCCTTTACAATATGCTTAATAGGTGATATCTGTGATTATATACATTATGAGATGAATAGATGGAAATAACAATAAGAAAGAAGAAAATAAAAAAAGAATGTTGCCATGTAGGGACATCTACTATTATTATGTTAGCAGGTTTTTTCCCTCTTCCTTCTGCTGTATATTTAAAATAAATCAGTGCAACTGTCAACCTAGTTTATATAATTTCTATTTTGCTGAGTATTATGTCAGAAGCATTCTCCATATATAAAAATTTCCTCACAAATGGACTTTTCTACAAAAATATAACAGCACTCACGATAAACTACTGAACATTCCATTCTAAAATAAATTGTTGAATGCAAAAAGTAAAGTGATTGAAAAATTCAAAGAAGCAGTTAAAAAGAATTACTCAATATTAGGGATAGGAGTAGACATTGAGAGATGGAAAGTTTAAATCTATAAATAGGAAAACATCATGAGTGAGGATATTCTGTGTAAGGAACAAACAGATAAAGTATTTGTTGAGGAGCTAGACTGGAACATAATAGGGAGGAACAAAAAGGAATGTATATGATGGAGGCAGACACTTTAAGTTCAAAGTGAAATATTTAGTATCAACAAGTATCCATCCTTATAGAACCAAATAAATTAGCATTTGAAAGACTTAACAAGCAGTGTTTTTCTATGTCACTTGCTATTCATTTTCAAATTCCTATTGACTGAGAGAAGTATCAATGCACCATAAGTAGGAAGTAGGGTCATTTCCAAAAAGAAATGTGAAAATGACTATTATACCTCCTAAAGAATTTGCAAGTCCCTAAATGATTGATTAAATATAATCTCTTACATTTGTAAAACAAAAGTGTCATAAGATCATTTTCATATTAATTATATCCTTTTATGCTCACAACAAAGCTGTGAAGCAGGTATTGTAATTATTCTATTCATAACTAGATAAACCAAGGTCAAAGAAGTTAAGTGATGTACTGGAGATGGTACCATTAACAAAGATCCACACCTAACCTTCTGATTTATTGTTGTTGTCTTTGTTTGGCTCTGTTTTCCCAATAATGTTAGGGAAGTGGACTTTGGTAAAAATGATGGAAAATGTCATCTTTTCATAACACAGCTTTCAATCAAATTGTTAATATTTATTCCCTTAGTTGTTTGGTCTATATCCTAGTATGTAGGAAATAATATTTTTTCTAAGGTTTCTCATAGGTATAACTTTAGTAGATATAAAATGTCTTCTGTGTCTATAGCTATTTCTCTGATGTCCTCTGGCAATTGCTACTGAAAAGAAATCATAATGATCCTATTTATTTTGAGTGTTACCTACTTAGATGTTTCTAGGTTTATAAAATTTATTTTTAAAATACTAAACATTTCTAGCATCTGCCTAATTTTGGAGTTCATTAATGTTGTTATGAGGGGGTAAGAACATTCAACCTGTATATAAAGTGTATTTTGATTTTCAGATTTATTTTGATTACCACAGTGCCAGTATGCTTAAATTTTCCCTCAGATGTTCCTGAAGATATTATGTCTATTATCTTCTTTCCCACCATATTAGTTCAGCTATCATCGTTTCTCTACAATCTTCGAAACTTTTAATTTGCCTCTAATTACTTTATTTGGGTTTCTAGTCTCAAGATGGTCTTGAATATCTCTAATTCAGATGTTAGTTCTTCAATTGCTTTTTGTAAAATTCCATGCATATCTTTATTATTTCATATATTTTTCTTTCATTGTATATCTTTGATTTTTCTTCTTACCTATTCTTTCCATTTATCATTCTTATCTTGTTTCATTAAGTTGATTTTCTTTATTGAATATGTTGCTAAGAAAGTGTTATCTATAGAACTATACACACAAGGCCATTCCTATACTTTTCTTTTGTTCGTTCATACATACATAAGGAAATTCTATCCAAATGTGTTTTCCAACATAATACTCAGATTTCCTTTGATCCCACTTTCTTTCATCCTGAATATTAGATGAATACCCTTTATATCCAAATGAAAGTAGAAATAATAATATGCATAGTTAATGATTATTGTGTGATTCAGTTGGCATAAAACTACTGTAGAGCTATTATTAGGTTGTGAGATTTCTTTACCAATTACCATCTTTTGGCCTGATACTCTGAACAGAGAAAGAGCATAAACAATGTTATACTCAATAGTCACAAAGGCAATTACTGAAATTAAATGAGTCTAGTTTATTTTAAAATGCTTATATTTCCCTCCTCATACTGCAAGCAACTGTCAATTCTCCATATAGCCTGCTGCATGGAGCATACATATTGTAGGTGTGATGAGCATACAAATTGTTTTCCAAAAATGGAAGATCCAAGAATGAAAGGGAGTTTTGTTAATATGCCAGAACATGAGCATGTACTAGGCTTGTTTCAAGCACTGGGAAGTATGGTCCCCTAATTCTAGAGTGTTCAGATGGATATGAATGAAGAGATACTAATCTAAGACTGGGAAGATTAGTGTCCTGTCAGTGTTCTTTTTCTTGAAATATCAACCACCATGTAACAGGATTTTTTTTTTTTTAAATGGTACAAACCTAATACTTTTGAACAAAGAAAGAAGTTTCAACATTGGGATGCTAGGAGTTTGCTCTTAAAATTGCATAAGATAAAAAAAGCAAACAATTCAGGATTTGAGTTTAATTCTCTTGACCTTGCAGCTCATAGATAATTTCCTGAAATGTTTAGGATATATTGATGAGTCCCATTGTTCAGTTTTGTCACAAGTTCACTACTTTTTTTTCTGTTCCTCCATAATTATTTTGTTGAGTTCTTTGAGAAGGTCAGGCCATTCTAGCAAGATCTCTTTTCATTTTCTGTTGCTATTTCATTCAATGTGATAACATGTGTGCTAGTCATGTGTTAAAATCCACTCCATATTTTCTCTTTGTATGTGTTCAAATTTTTCCCATATTTTTTTATTCCTACACAGTATGGGATGACAAATGGATTCAATAAATATTTATATTGACTATCTGATGTATATCATATTTTTAAGTTGCTTGGAATATATTCAACTCTGCCCCAGTAAGTAGGTACCAAAAGTCTTCCTGTTAGTAACAAAGTTTACAAATAGTGAAAAGTTTCCAATTATCATGAATAGTTCTGTTCGTGAACACCTTAACATGCAACCAGATAATTTAAATATGTCATCTAACATACCTAGATAAACTCAGCTTCTTAATGACTAACTGGGTTAATATTGAGCATGAGCCAATAAAGCACTGCTCCCAACATATAAATAAGCTTATGGTTGCTTTGAAGGCATTTAATGAAACGATAAAGTCTGCTTACACAAAAGAGGTCTCAAAATGCAAAATTGCAAGCTCATATTCATGACCTAGTTTTTAGTTATATACTTATACTTGCTGCAACCATACTTTTTTTATTGATAAAAGGGAATAGAAGTTGCACAGCAGTCACAGTATTATTGCAAATTTAATTCATGAAGTTTTCTGTCACTAAATTTCTTGTGACAGTCTAGACTATTGTGATGTCCCCCCTGCAATGTCTAGTCTTTTCTGAAATAGATATCAGTTCCACCAAGAAGAGCAGTGCCACATCCACTCATGACCTTCTACTTCCCCCAAAACTGCATATGGCATTACAGAGACAGTTGAGTTTTATAAATTTTACATACACAAAAAAGTCTGGCCACCTTTCTGAGCAGGTTAGAGGCAGACAGTCTCAAGTGCCTATTCCTCTTCATCCCTAATGCCTGAAAAAAGTCCTAGCAAAAAACAAGCTTATGGGGCACTGGTAGTAGATCTATGAGGCTGTTTGATATGTGGTGAAAACAGACTGCATTTCAGCTTCCTGAATCAATGTGTGTTATCTAGAATTCACATATGTGGCTTTCAATATTTTAGATAACAAAATAAATAAATTTTGGTATTTGTTGATTTTTTTGCTGATATTATAATTTATTATTGGCCAGAGAATCATGTGTCCTTTTTTTAGTTCTTCTTTCTTATAACTACAAAGGTAATTTGTTAACTCTCATTTTCATTTTGTTACTGTAAACTCATTATTAACAAGTAGTTTTCAGGTAATATGGATATTTACTTAACATATATTTTATCATGAGGCAAATCATCTCTTTAATGTGTCATTTAAACTGTTACTGCATCATCATTGAGAAGTAAAACATAGGAGAAGAGCAGTTAAAATATCTTCTCTGTGTCCTACTAACAGGTTTCAGGTGGGGTCATAAACAAAAAGTGCGTTTTCAGCCTGCATCTATTTTCTTGTCAAAAGCAGCTAGTATTTGGCGAAACTTCTTGACAGAGTTGATAAGTATGCAGAAGAATAATCATGATTAAACTCCAACATGAATTTTATAAAATATATCTTAATGCTTTATTTAAAAATTATTTCTACAAAATATTATATAATAATGGTCGGAAGCAGTTTCTATGCATATGTATTTATAACAAAATATAAATATATCTTATATAATTATATTCAAAATTTATATATGAATGTTTGTAAATCTATATACATATGCATATATCACATGTAAATATATAAATTTAATGAGATATTGTATACATATGTACATATATTTTTTAAGCCAGATAAGCCAGATAATCATACAATTGACTGTCCATTACAAATTATTTAAAAATATTTTATTAGGAAAATGCTGTACTTTCCATGTTTAATTTGTTCTTCTATTTATTTTATATACCAATTTGATATTTCACATGTTAGCAAAAACTGCCCATGTATTTCACTTTACTAGGTGACAATGCTTGGGTTTTTCTGATATTCTCCTATAAGTCAATAATGCAGCAGCATTTTGTGACATCTACATTGCAGTGCCCAGATTTCAATATGAAGAAAATGGAAAAAAAGTAGCAATTAACTTTGTTTGGTATTTTGCTGCTGGAACATAAAATATTGATAGCTCAATTAAAAATACGAGCTCAAATGAAATGTGCTTGCACACTGTGAATTTATATGTGATTCATAAAAAGCAGCTTTTCTGCAGCCTCTTTCAATGGGATATTGTAGAATGAGGATCCAAGGCTGGGAAGCGGGAGAACAAGTCCTCTGCCAGCTCTGCCAGGAACTAGCTGTGTCATAGTGGCAAGACACTTCCCCTCTGGAGATCTCAGTGATTTCATTTGGAACACGACAAAGTAAAATTGCACAATTGTTGTCATGTCTAGATTTTAAAAAAAAGCAAATGCTGTATGATTATTTGGGAAGGAGGCTTAAATTTCAATTATCTTCACACAGTTGTACAAACCACTAAAATTGAAGCACAGCTAACAACGTATCAAAATGCGATGGTTTTACTTGTTAGTGAAATGCTTGTAGTAAATAAGTGTAAGTTGGAATAGTAAGAAGAAGATTGCTTTATGATTGTCAATCTAGAAAAATATGAAAGTTATTATCCAGATAAAAGTGGCAAAGGGGTGACAGATAATGGGAAACATAAAGCCAATGAACTGTGATATCTGGATTATCCATTCTAATTCATTATTTTAAACTAAATGAGGTAATTTCCTTCTTGTTGATATCTTTAAGACCAGCAAATGTTTTTTCTGCTCTTCTAAATCTAGATATGTTTTTCTATATAAGTTGCTGCACTACAAGGACAGAAATATAATGTACTTGAACTTTGTATTTAGCAATGCAATGATATAGTGCTTGGACTTCATGAAATATGATTGATGTCATTTATAATGCGTCCCTCTGCGGCTCTGTTAACCCCTTCCTCATATGGAGAATTAGAAAACAATAATTTTTCCAGCAAATGTGTGTGAACCCTGGAATGAGCACTTTATCAATCTAAATTAGACCATAAGTATTTTGTTCAGTGAAGCATAGGCTATGGTTCATTTGTTCAGTAACATTTAATAATTATCATGTTAAAATAGCAGCACTTCCTGAACTTCTTAAACTCATTGGTCAATCCATGAATCAATCCATATCTCTCTGTAGAGAAGCAGAATAAAAATTAATGTTCCTATGACTGTATTAACAGAATATGTATTTACTACCTTAAGTTTGAATGAACTAAAAAATTCTCAAAGGATATTCTAGAATTCAATATCCTTTGTACCGCCTGGATGGGGAAAATATAACTTGCTTGCTTATAGGGCATTGTAAGTTATTTCAGTAAAATATTTATCTGCCAGATATTATTCATATTGCACTTAATAATTTTAATATGACCTCAGCTTTTGAGTTTGTATTACATGTTATATGCTTTCAAATCATGGATATATTTCAAGTAAATGTTTAGGTAAAATGCAAACGAGAGCTAAGTGAGAATGAACAAAGAGATTCAAAAAGAGCTCCCCCTTTGCAGTAAATATTCCAGAAAAAAAAAAAAATGGAGAATGGCCAAAAATTTATGGCATGTTAATAGAATTATTTCTGAAAACCATTTTTTTCCAAAATGAAGCATCTGTCATTCTTCACATTCCATCTACCTAGCTGATCTATAAATGAACTGAAGAAGGGATTTTGATCTTTCCTAAGAGTGTTTTGTCAATGATCAGAAAGAATGGATTCCATTTCTTTCTGAGTTGAACCAGAATGTCACAAATCAAGAAAGATGAAGTGTTTCAGCAAATGGGATAGTGAATACACCTAACTTTTACAAGCTGGTGTGGTATTGTATTTTTCATTCTTTTTTTTTTTTTCCAGTATATGTGTAAAATGTATTGATAAAAGAATCTGTGCACCTCTGACACTATTGGAAGCAAATGGAAATATCACGGGGAGAGAATGAAGTTGAGGTTAGCAGGATCATTCCTAACTAAAGCATTCATGAAACATAAAACAAGTTGGGCCAGTTTTAAAATTGCCCAAGATAAGACACTCATATACATTCATATGGAAAAAGAAAACTTTCACAATGTTAACTGATCTTTTTTATTATTATTATTAAAGCTTTTCCAGTCATTTTTAGCTTCAAAAGTTTCACTTTGGAATTTTGAAATGTTCTTTAACTTACTAAAGTCTTTATTTAAGTGTATGGGTATAGAAAGTATTGTGCATATTGTCTCATATACACATTTATTTCTCTAAACAGAATTTATGAAATACCTTAATTATTTAAGTCATGAATGAAGATACAGCCTGTTTCTCTACAAAAAAGTATACTTTTAATATGTCTAACTCAATTTCACTTCCTTTGGTATAGAGACTATTACCAATAAAAATATATATATATATATTTCATTACAGAATTCCAACATGCCAATTAATAATCATCATCAGTATATATTAATTTACTTTAAAAAAAATTTCTAGGAGATTGGGACCCAGTGAGGATACTTTTGTAGATCTCAAAATACAAAATGTTATTAGTAATCAGCTAGCATCTCTCTAAATTTCACTTTTATATTTGGACTATGCTAGAGCTCAAATTTTCTTTTATCTCACACCTTTGCTGACAGTGGTCTTTCATTTTCAGCAGTTCAGGTCTCCTGTTGGTCTATTTTCATATGCAGCTTTCTTCATTTCTTTGTCCCAATTTCTCATCATTTTTTTTTCTAGTTAAAAAGCATTTTGTTATATAATTTCCTTGACAAGCATATTAATTAGGTAATGCTAGCTGCTGTAACAATTACACCCCACATTGAATGATGGATTAAACATATTTGAGGCTATATGTTTTCTTGTTTACTTATTGCTCCGCATAAGTTTTCCTGATCTCAGATCTTTTTAAAGAAATTTTTGGGAAAGAGGCTAACAAGGGCTTTCTCCTTATCTTTAAAAAAAAAAAAAAAAAAGGATTTTCTTTTACACTGTCATCCCAGTCAGAAAGGGAGAACATAGCAGAGTACTCTGAGAGTTTTTAGTAAGTGAATCTACAACCGTTTTGTCAATTAAACATATGGTCATACTTAATTGAAAAGCAAAATGGGCAGTGCAGCCAGGCTAAGGATAGGAAAGGGAGAAAGACATTTATATGAATAGCCTGTTGTCTCTGTGAAACAGAGCATGGCACTAAATGCTATTTGTAGTCCATTTTACCCTACCACACAACACATATACCCCCCAAATCTTTATTTTCTAATGAAAATGGTCACTAAACATTGTTTTTTTTTGTTTGTTTTTATTTTCAAGGTATCAGTATATTTTAACTTTACTGGCATACAAATATGCCTATTTATCAATCATTTAGTGTTTACTTAATGATAATTGAACTGCACTTTACTATCCAACAGTAAAGCTTCCAGGTACATTTATGTCTGTGTTTTGATCAAGCATATGAAATATCTTTCAAAGAAGACAGTTGTTGTTGAACATAATATCCTTTATATTTCCTGTACTTTTTTATGACAAAAGTTTCATGAGAGTTAGGGTCCATTTCAACACAGATCATTCCTGCTACCCAGAATTAAGAATGATACATTATTCATAGTAAGCACTAAAATATGTATAAATGTGTTGAATGAAGTAAAAAGACTAAAAGTTTAAAAGATGTTTTTTTTAAAAATAATAATTATTAATGTTAACAAGCTGGATATTTCTGTTTTAAAGATGAAGATATTATATCAAGGCAGAAAACTATAAAATTAGTTTTGGAGGCTGATACTTCTTTTGAAAGTTACCGTGTATTTATATCATTTTTCTTACTTTTTATGTATGTATGCATACAAAAACTGGGGTATATGCCAGAGATGTGGGGTGTGAGAGGATTCACCAGAGATATTGTGGGGGCAGAAGAGGTGTATCTACTGAATACATTGCTGAGGGGAGCAGTGGGCCAGACAGGAGAGGTCTGCTGCCCCATGTGGGTTAGCTCCCTGGCTGGCCAAGGATTGAACTCATGCTGCAATGGCTGGTGATAGCACTGAGACTTTAACCTCTGTACCACTAGGGAGGCCCTATATCATTTTTCTTTAATTATCGATGGTATATAGCTTTTGTACTTTGATTGTATTCTTTGCCTGTGTTTTTTCAGTTTCACTTAAGTATTTCATCTACATCTTCTTTTTTCCCCAAAAATAGGAATTTTATGTCTCTTTCTGAACATTTACCAAAAACAAATATGTAAGAACAACATGATAGACATTGTCTATCAATAAACAGGTGTAGAGTTTCCTAGTTTAAATGGACAAGAGAAAATACAATGCATGGTTTCATATGTATATTAAGATTCCTTATAAAGATAATGATTTTCACTCAGAATTTTATAAACTGCTTTTTCTGTCTATGCTGACTTCTTTTCTTTAGCTCTTAGATATCTTTGCTCCTCCAAATTCAGTCTTATAAAGCAGATTCAACACTACACAAATTCCATTTGTGTATTACAAGATTACTAGAGGTTGATCTTCCATTATTTCAGTTACATATAATCTGATACAATAAACTTACTCACTGACATGCAAAACAAATTATACTCTCATTTATGAGAAATCCATGCCCCAACACACAGTTGCTATTCAGATAAATCCATTCACATGTACATGTTATTAGGTACTAAATTACCTTTAAAATAATTCAGTAATTTAAAAAGTAGATTTTTATTAAAGGATTTTGAGAGCAAAAGAAGAAATGTAATTTTGGTACAGGCAACCATTTCTAACATGAATTCGTTGATCTAGAAAATTACTTTAATGCACATATCAATACACAAGTCAGTTGCTTATATTTCAGCAATTTAAAAAAATCTATGCATTCTTACTGTGTATAATAAAAACACATAAGAATGTTTCATTATAAAGTCATAATTAGGCTTTATTATTTTTATCCCAGTAAACTGTTTTAATTAATACAAGTGAACTTTAATTAATAGTTGTATTTAAGTAATAAAAATTAAATGGGAAAATATTGCATTCTACATTTAGGAATCTTCCTGTATTGAGAAAATTAAATGTGCTTATAGGAATAAATGTCTTTAAGTTTTTTTTTGATAAGAGACTTAATAGCCACTTAAGATTGTAATTGCAAATCTTAAGAATATGAGGAGGGGCCTCCCCGGTGGCGCAGCGGTTGAGCGCTGGGTTGCGAAGCTGCCCGCGGCCTCTGCGGCGCCGGTTCGATCCCCGGCTGCTCCCCGGCCACCGGAGGAGGGTCCCACATGGCATGCAGACCTCTCCTGCCGCCCGCTGCTCCCCTCAGCAGTGTGCTTTGGTCCTTCTGCCTGCTCTGCTCCCCGCTCTGGCTCTGGTGAATTCTCTCACCCTCCCGTGCTTCTGACTGTACCCAGTGCATGTATAAACAAAAAACAAACAAACAAACAAACAAATAAATAAAAGCATGCCTCTATTAAAAAAAAAAAGAATATGAGGAAAAAGAGAGAGAGGTTTACAATGTTATTTTATTAAATGCCTCTACTTGTATGTTACAAATTCATGTACTCTACTGAACACAAATCATTGTAATATTGTTTTAAAACTCCCTGCTTGCCCTGACATACAGTGGACACTGAATGAATTGTTTTTTAATAGAAAATTATTTAAACATAAGACCAAGTTTGAAATACCTATGTTACCATTCCATAACTATTTACTTTTAAACATATATAAAGTGAAATATTATAAGGGACTTTATTTTTGTGTGCCAAAGAAATGTAAAATGTTGGGGCCTCCTTAGTTGCGCAAGTGGTTAAGATACAGCACTATGAAGCTATCTGCAGCCACTGCAGCAAGAGTTCAATCCCTGGACATGGAGGTGACCCACATGGTGCAGCAGATTTCTTTTGTCTCACCTCCTGTTCCCCTCAGCAGTAAATTTCAGTAGATCTGGCTATTCTGTTCTCTACTCTGTCTCTGGTGAATCCTCTCACCCCCCCCCCCGGCACCTCTGGCCTGTACCCCATTCATGTATGCATAAATAAATATTTAAAAAAACCAAAGAAATTAAAATTTCAACTTAAATGGTAAAGATTTGTAACAAATTCTTTATTTCTAATATCTTACATAAAATCTCCAACTTTTTTTATATCCCAATCATGTTGATCCTATTTATCCAGAGATTCCCATGTTGAAAAAGAAATGCAAATCCCACAAAAGTTTAGTTATATGGTATTTGAAAAACAGTATATCTCTGATATCCCTAAAAGTTGGGCTAAATAATATGACTTGATTTGGTATGGTCTTTGAATCACAATTTAATACATTCCTGTTTATTTGCTTCTCTGGTACAAATCAGGTTATACATTATTTATTCATGTTTCCTTTTAAACCATCTCAAATTCATTGCTTATTATATTTCCAAAATGTACATAAATATGCATATATTTCTTCCTCTAACTTTCATCTACTTATGCAAATTTTTCATTTTGTGTTTAGCATTATCATTCTCATAAATGAATTCTTTATGACATCCTTCTCATGACATTCCAATGTGTCTCGTTCCATGAGGCATATTTGCTATATTTTAAACTCAAGTGTCTATGGTTGAGGCTTCTCTTACTGCTTTTGATTTTCCTTTGCTATTCATTTTATCTCCTTAGCCTTCCTCATTTCGATATGCATAAGTTAAAGTAAAATTCAATTTATGACAACTTTTCCTATAATTCATGTTATTTAATACAAGTGTTAAAACTTAGTGTTCAGTACAATATTTATCTCAAATTGTCTAACTTAAAGGCAAATCAATTTATAGAACACCTTTTAAGTACCCCACTGCAGTGTAGCAATGGGAGCTAATGTGAACCACACAATAATGATAAATAACCCTAAAAAGCAAACTTTAAAATCAAAGTAGCTGATCTCAACAATGCTACATCTTACTTTATTTTAATATACATTCTTTGTACTCACAAGATATGGATAGATAAGCATTCTATCTTCTTCAATACCTCATACATTGAATAGGTGGAAAATCCTAATTTATTCCTGTATGAGGGCAAAGAGAGGTGATGTAGGCTATCGATCCACATGTGTCTCACTTAATTTAGCTATCATAATTCCAGCATGAGTAAAACTTTTGGAAATGTTTAGGAGAAATAAAGATGACGATGGGATCGGTAGTGCATTTTTTACTGTTTGGTGGTTTCAAATGCACTAACAGTAGTAATAGTGATGATTTTCCATAAAAGTTAATTAGAAAAGGTGTAATTGTATTTCCTATTGACAAAAATGTTTTAGCAGCTATAAATATAACATATATAATTCTAAATAAAAATGTCGAGCATTTAATATATACGCATATTCAGATACATTCATATATGCATATGCATATATGCATTTATATAAAAATATATGTCACTTCCTATTGTTTTACTAACTTGTCACTCTTCTCACTTAGCCTCCCTTGCTCATCTAAGATTGCTTTAATTTCCTTTCACTGGTCCATTTAATTATTTCCGTTTGCATACCGTTTTAATGACACTCTCATCACACAGTTTTTTTCACATTTTATCTTACATAAAAAAATCCCTCTCACCAAATGCACATTAGAGCTCATATTTTCCTTCAGCAGAAGATTAATGACTTGCGTAGATTTAATCAACGTTAAATCTAAGTATGAAATTTTGCTTTAAGTTGTTGCCACTTACAATAGCCTGAGAGTAAAATGCTTTAAGAGAGATTCTAGGTATTTTATGTGCATAGTTCTCTAATTTTGGTCAAATTGGTGGCATGTATTCTCCTGTTAATTAGTGATATTTAATTACCCTAATATTTTACATAACCTCATATTTGTAAAGTAACTCACATAAACAATCATGTCATGTCAAAATGTCCCCTAGTTTTATTCTGTGTATGTTTTTTGTTATACCCTGTATGTTGTACATTTTGGATGGCATGTGTATAATGAAAATCAGACAATAGATTATATTTGTTAGCAATATAAGTCAGTGACAGTTGCATTTGTTTCCATATTTTTTGTAACATTTAATTATCTACTTATTTCTTTTAATAACAAAAGGAAATAGAGCAGTGTGCAGGTTAACAATGACCAGACATCCAAAGATGTGATAGACTATGATATATTTAGCGAACCTGTTAATATGTTCTCAACATACTGTATGGACCCAGAAGCCAATGAAATCAAGCCCAGTTACCACATGTACACTGATAGCCAACTTAACCCCAGAAGCAGAGACCCCTAAAGTAGATGACTGGTATCTGACCATATATGTATTAGGAAGCACAGTCAAAATAGAATTGCCCAGTGGAATCTTGTACAAATTACTACTTCACAGAACCATGAACAGCACAATTGTTTACTTATATTAGCCACTAAGTTCAGGAATGGTTTGCTAAGCAGAATAATTTAATAAATATACTTATTTTTCCTTTGTGTCTAGATCTTAAAGTGGCACTGCCAAGCTATTCTATCATCTCTGGAAATCTAGGCATTCTTAATTGTTTTCTTAACATTCTGACTTTCTTCTAATTGTCCCCTAAGTTTTGCTGTTATTTTTAAACCTCAAATTATATTTTATGAGCTTATGTATTTTTTATTATTTGACATATACTAGAATTATTAAGATAATAATAAAAAGTAAAATGATTTATTCATTTTATAATATGTATTTCAGTACCTTTCTCTACCCATAGGTTCCATTTTCTATTCTCCCTTTCATAACACATAATATTTCTGATTATATTGCACAGGTATGAGCCTGTTGTTGATTCTTTTATTTATATCTATTTAATTTTTCATCTGCTGAAAACTTTTAGAAGTCTTTCTGGAAAATACTATAGAGAATGAAAAGATAGTCTATTTTTCTATTTTTTTATTATAAAAACCAGACATTGTGTGTGTGGTCGTTTCACTGAGATGTAAAATCTCCATCATCTTGATTCCTTGTTTAACCAAAGACTGTTTGTACAGCTTGTGAAGAATCCTTTTGTAGGAAATTAAATCTCTGTAGTGCCTCTGTCTCATGGCCATGTTTGCCAGCTTTCTGGACGAGAATTTCTATTCTCATTCACAAAGCTAAGTAATACCCACAACATCCTTGAAGGAATTTAAAATTAAGTTTCTGACAATTAGAATACAAGGGGGAAAAACTGTTAAATGTTTGGCATTGGAATTATATATGAATGAGTATCTTTTTTTAATCCAACTCATCTAAGTACTGTACACAGGAAACATTGTAAAATACTGCCAACATTTTTTAGCTACTTATGCTTTGCTGTTTTGCACAAAAGGACATGCCCTTTCTAAAGTAATCATGGAAACAAATGAAAACAAGGCTTCTGGGCAGCAGCCACTCAATATAGCTTTTGGAGTTGATTGAGTGTATTATAAGACATTGTTAATGTTGACCTTATTGAAATACCTCCTATCAATTATTACACTTTGTAGTGTGCTTATGCACATGCTATTTCTTTTCATTTGCATTAATGTGTCTTACTTATAATAGGTGTTCAGTAAATGTTAGAATACATGAAAATTAATGAGCATTACATTTTTTTCTCTAATCAAATTTATTTTTTAATCTTTTGTCAGCTGCTGTGACTAGATTAATAGAGAATATATCATTTTAATGTCTAAAAAACCCATTTCTCTTTTGAAAAATTTTTCTCTGTTTAAATTAGGTGCTGTACAGAGGATAAAATTTATTTCAAGGCAATGTAGAATTCTAAAATAGACAATATGAATATGGGTGATAAAAAGATAAATCTTACAAAACTTATAGGTACTCTACTATGTCATTGAAGGTTAGAAATAGAGGGAGAAATAAGGAACAGCTACATGAATGTAATCAGATTGCATTTTTTCAGAAAATACATTTAAAATTCAATTGAATGATAATGATATTTAATAAAGAGTGCTAGGCTTAATTCTTTGATTATTTTTTCTTAATTCTTTGATTATTTTTTCTAAATTGGGCCTATTATTGCTACTTTATAATATGACATCAATAAAATTTAAGTTGTTGAGTAATCTACAAGTTAATGATTAGGTGGTTTTCCATTCATTTAAGAAAGTACTTATTAGAAATCAACAATTTTCCTACCTTATGTATTTAGAATATTTTGGTTTAAACAGTTGGAAACAATGAGCATATTCAAGGATTAGATTTATTTATTTAGGATAAATGCTGTTTGTAAGAACAGAAGGGCTTATAGGGGTTTGGTAAAGTTAAGTAGCAAATGCACAAAAAATAAGCCATTAAAATGGCTTAATAGTCAATTCAAACCACTGATGACCACTATTTATGGATAATAGTGTACCCTACATTCTCACAACCCTTCTGCTTCCTATTTGGCATGCATCCAAATTTCTG
Source organism: Talpa europaea (assembly GCF_964194135.1). NCBI lineage: Eukaryota > Metazoa > Chordata > Mammalia > Eulipotyphla > Talpidae > Talpa > Talpa europaea. Next base: position 79,394,899 of record NC_140070.1, read on the forward strand.
CTGTGTTAACATTTGCTCGGGGGAGGAGATGAAGGAAAAAAGGTCCATAAGGTTTCCATTGGCCCAGATAGTAGAAACATCTGCTGGATTCATGAGCAGCTTGCTGGCCCAAGTCAGCAGGGAGGGTTGATACTTATCAACCCTGCCATATGAGTCGATATTTCCTGTGCCCTGGGGCTTCACAAACTTAATCAAAAAAAATAAGGGAAAACATTACATGTCAAAATATTCTCCTTAAATAAACATTATATATATTTAGAGTAACTCATGGCATTATAAATTATAAGTTTAATACTGATGAAATTCAAATTTCAACAAGTAGCAGAGTTTATTGGATTTTGGTATTACTGTATCATTTTGAGTAATGATGGATTTCTTGAATTTAGAACTTTATTTAGAGAGATTTGACCCTTAAACTTGATGAGATGGTTATTGTTGTTCTCAATGAGAAAATGTTTGTCAGAAAATTCTGTACTTTTTTTTTATAAGGTAAACTTTCTGGATAACTTTGAAATTAGCTGGTCAATGATTTCAATAGTAAGAGTTGGGATTAGCATCCCCATGTCTCTGGCAACACCCCCAACAGTGGGGATTGTTTCGGCAGTGGCCTTCTGTCTGTGATTTATCCCTTTCAAGGCCCTAAATTTGAGAATTATGTACTTTACAATAAATTACTAAAATAAAAAAGAATCAATAGTTATCTAAATTTGAGCAGTGCAATATATCAACTATTAATTATATGTATCAGCATAACATGTACAAATATACAAATAATATATACACTGTGATATAGATAAACATATAGGTATGTAAAGAGAGATGTATATATCTGAATCTGTCTACACCCATCTATTACAGTATAGATCTTTGGTCTTTGTTTCAGATCAGATCTGACAAAGCATATTAAACCAGAACTTTGAAATAAAAGATCTCTTCTTCAAATTGTATGTAGAATTAGTTAAATACATCATAATCTATGTAGTTCCAATCTGATATGGAAAGGAGATGTGATTAATATAACTATTTTTGAAAATGTTTATTCTATTCTTATTGAGAGAGTAATTCAGCAAATACAGTATGCAGAAATATTATTTTTTGTTGCTCTCATATTGTTCTTGCAGTGCCCATTTTGCTAGAGCAGACAGGATGCCCAAAACTACAGAAGCTCTGTGACTTTCTAAAATGTTTCCTGGTGGAACTCCACTAGGAAATTGCATCATTATGGACTGTCTTAGCTCATGAGGCCTCCAGCTCTCAAGTCAATTCAGCCTTTTAGTCTTGCTAGTCACAACCTTCTCAGGATCCTGTTACCAGTTCCCATTCGCTGATAAAACTACATCTAGTCAATATTGATAATTTATTGTTCAGTAAACAGTCTCATCAATAACATCTAGCTGCTTGGTCTAGTATGTATCTATGTCCCCAGTTGTCATTTATTTTGGATCTCATGTACACCTATGAGTTCCTTGAATAACAAAGGTGAGTCAATTAGAAGTAAAGTGTTTAGGGTTTCCTGAAACTAGAGAAAAGGTCAAGAGCCAGCTGTTAACACTATTTCCAATAACGCAGTGAAGAGATCACCAGCTTTGTGATGGATGCATTCTTTTCTAGTTATCATTTTGCAGCAATCTCTCCAGAACAAACATCCTTGAATGTAGAGAATTATATTAGATATTTGAAAACCCTACCTCAATTTATTTTCTTGAACTTTAATTTAAAAATTTTTCATTTAAAACTTTTGCATTCAGGGCCTCCCAGGTGGCACAGCGGTTGAGCGCTGGGCTGCGAAGCTGCCCGCAGCCTCTGCGGCGCCAGTTCGATCCCCGGCTGCTCCCCGGCCACCGGAGGAGGGTCCCACATGGCGCATAGACCTCTCCTGATGCGCGCTACTCCCCTCAGCAGTGTACTTCGGTCCTTCTGCCTGTTCTGCTCCCTGCTCTGGCTCTGATGAATTCTCTCACCCTCCCGTGCTTCTGACTGTACCCAGTGCTTGTATAAAAATAAATAAATAAATCTTTACATAAAATAAAATAAAACATTTGCATTCATTTTAATTTTCTGATACATTAAAAATGTCGTAATTTCCTAAAAGGATATCAGCAATAGTATTAATCCCTTCTCTGCCTTACCACACCTCTAATTCTGGGAGCTGACTTATCTGTACAAATCTATACAAAGTATCAAATTTCATTTTAATATTTTCCCACAGCCATTTCCACTTGCTCTCATAGGGCAGTGTTCCCCTAGATCTAATGTGGCACTACAAAGGACTTGAACATCAAAGCATGTAAACATGGACAAGATGGGTGAAATCAACATTAATGAAATCTTTGTGCATTCAGAAATGATCAAACAGTGAAAAACACATCCTATTAACCACTGTGTTATTACATTTTTTTTCAAAAGGGTACTTGTTCCTTAGGGAATATTCCAACTTGATTCATATGTTACTACATATTGATCAACACTTAAATTATTAAGGTGATATCATTTTGAACACAGTGTTCACATGTTAAAAATTATGCACCCACTATGTCCAAGGCAGTATCTTATATCCATTAGAGAATAAAAAGTGATAATGTTACTGCTTCTACTATCAAATATATCTCTGAAAGAGAAAACTGTTTTAAACATATTTCCATTCACAGGAAGTTTATTGACATTATTATTTCTGCCATATAACGGCCACAGTTTTAAAAACAGCAATAACATGGAATCACTATTATTAATAACAAGAAACTTCCCAAGCAGGACATTTTAGAATGGAAGCAAGTGACAAATTGTCTATCATAGAGTGAGGAGTATGTAGAAATATCAGTAACAATCCTGCTTTAGTACAAGCTCAAGTCAACAAAAGAAATACACTCTGTTAAAAAACAAAACAAAACAAAACAAGACACTAGTTACCTTTATACATATCCCATGATTTAATGGATTATTCTGTATTTTCTAAATAAGGTTCTTGATTATAAGTGCAATTTTTAAAGTGACTCACCTTGAGATTAAACATTCTTCATATAGATATAATTACTAATTAGCAGTTATTGTCTAAGAATGTATATTGAGTCATGTCACTTCTTTCAGTGCAGAATAAATGTAAGCTCCTTATAATGAAATAAAAAGCCCTGCATGATCTGGCCTTTATCTTCTTTGCCACCTCATCTTGGTCTGTTCCTCCTTTGCTTCACATGTTCCAGACTGATTGTGTTCTTTGCAGTTGCCTTGGTAGCCAACCTCTTTCTACCTCTGGCTCAGAGCATTTTGGAGTTCTGGTTCACTGACTAACGTTCTTGTCCGCTGGTAATTTTCAAATGCCTGATTCTTTCTTCCAATTTAGGTTTCAGTTGAAATGTCACCACCTTCTTAGCCAGAACTTTCTTTTCACATTTGTGTTTACTTGTGAACTTTGCACTATAGCTTGCTTGTCATTTTTGTATCCCTAATTCCTAACATGTCAGGCACTTTCTATGCAAAAAATATATATTTGTTCAATAAATTAATATCATGGAAGTATATTTTATAGGCAAAATTGATCACAAATATGAAAGATAAGTTTCACAAGGCATTATCTTTTATGGTTATATATATATATATAATTAATAGACCTAACATTAGCTGATTATACATTTTTAAATATCATTAGCATTTTATTTCTTCTATATCAGTTATCTCAAAGTTACTTACTATACTCCGTAGTCCAGAGTGATGATTCAAACAAGCAACTGTTACCCTTTTACATGAATAGCTTTATTCAATATACCAAAGCAATTATTTATATTTTCTGCAGAGAATAAACCATGAAAAGAATGCTACATTATAGACAACCTGGAAAATAATCAATATAATTTATGCAGAATATATACATGCATTGGCAAAATCTGCAGCATATATACATATATGATTTTGTCATATACATATATATGTATGCATTGACAAAATCACATATGTATGCATTAGCAAAATCTAAAAGAAAGATGTTACCAAAACATATCTGTAACATCTAAGTCAAACTGTTACTACTAACAATATATTAGGCAATAATTAATTTGAGTTGGTATAATTATTTTTCTTATTTGGAAATAGGGAAAACAAGGTTGAGGTGCTAATATCTTCTCAATTTATAACTTTCCTTACTATCTTTACTTGTTTTGCTAGTTGTATTTTTTTATTCAAAAGTTATATATTTGAAATTAGGTTTTAAAGGCACTTGCTTTATTTTCTTATACGTTTTCCATTTTATTTGCTTTTAGAAATGTTATTAGGAACTTTAAGTTTATTAAATATTTTAAAATACATAGAATTCTGTACCATTTGTTACTTTATTTAAATATACTGGCCTTATAAGACCTACTGATTAAAACAAAATGTATTGGTAACATTTCCTCCTTTATTGTCTCAGGTTTAAATTTATTTCAGGGACTTCAATTTTAAACAGTTACATCCCACCTAGTCCATTTTTTTACCTTCACAAGATTGATTATTGTATGCTCTGCACTATATTCCTCACCCTGTCTTCAGAAGAGTCCTACCATCTGTGTGTTCCTTTCCAGAATATTTCCTCCAGGTTGACATCTCAATTTAGAATTTAGTTACGTGATTGAGCTTCACTGTGAACCAGACTGTGATTGTGGTCATAAATTTCTTTCCTCTGGAAGGCTGCCTCTCAAATGTTCATCAGTTAGCAAGCAAAGCTAGTCAGTTCTAGGTCTTGCTCATTCACCCTGAAAACTATATTCTAGAAAGATAAAATGACTTTATGCACTCATGATAACTATCATGTAAGCCTGCTTTGAAATCGTAGAAACATTCTTAAATCCTGTTATTCTCATGTATTACCTTATAAAGCATACAGGTTTCGCTTCATTTTAAAATTATTTTCTTTGCTTTTTATTCTTCCATATAACAGTACTTGAAGATCTACTGATATAGAAAGGAAAGTAGCCTTGTGAATCTAACTGCAAACAATTCATCAAATTCACTTTTTCCTTGAAAATTATGTGCTTATTCTTTGAATTTTTTAGAAAACACAAAAACTTTAGGGAATTAATTTTATATAGCTAAATTAATGACAACAAAATATATTTCAATGTTTTTATTTTTTAGAATGTGTTGGTTGTAAAGGTAGGTATATTTATATGTAGTTCACAAAGTCCATGGTATGTTAATATTTTTTGTTCATTATGTAATAAACAGAAAAATAGGCAAAGATGGAAAAACTGATTTTGTTCAGATATAGGTTTGATAAAATGTTGGGAATGTTTTTTTTTTTTTTTAAAAATCAGATAATGTTTTAAAAGATGTCAAAGCACTAAGATTACTAAGCAAAAAAATATAATACCTCAATAAAACAACATTTTCTGGGATTTTATAAATAGTCTCTGAATCTTAGAATTTTGTAAATCAAGGAAAATATAAATTTTGTGATTTGGTGAAATTATATAAAATTAATGGAAGAAACTGGAAACATATACTTTATGGGAAAGAATAACTATGCTGGGAATATTTATTATATAGAAGCCAGAGGTATGCGATCATCCAAGTACATTTTTTAAATGGAAGGGAAAGCACTGATGATATGTTTCCCCGATATTTCAAACTTCTCCAGGGCCAGCACTGATCTGGATAATAAAGAATCAACTCTTATTGTATATCCTATCATAGGAACATTAAGTGGTGACTGGTTTTGATAGAATGTTCTTTAGTTCACTGGGATAGCTACTCACAATCACTGCATAGTGTTTTAGAAATAATCCTCTGGTTATCCCAGAGGTTCCCTGGTCTGATATGAATGTCCGGGAAAACCTATTATCATATTCTGGAAAAGGGAAAGAGAGGTGAAATTTCTACACTAGAATTATGATTCTCTGGGTCAGGAGCTGTGGGAGCCACTGTAAATCTGAAAGAGCCTTTTGTCATGGATCAGAAGCCAGTAAAGGACTAGTGCCAAGCTTTGGGTACATAAGAGTTTTCTGCTTCAGGAGTTGGGAGCAGAATGGGTGGCTCACAATGGCCATAGTGAACACCAGGACCTGGTCTACAGGATTGTGACTGCTGAAGTTGCCAACCTGGCACTGTTACACTCTGATATCAGGAGGAGAAAGCCCTTCCAACCTTTCCTGGCCTTGCAAGACCCATTGCCCGCCAGCTTTGTTTCTTCCCTGCCTTGGTCTGGCAGTTGCAATGGAACACAGGCCTCCAAAGTACTCCCTGTCTCTATGGAAACTGGCAAGCTGCATCAAACTGATGGCCATGCTCCATGGTGGCTGGGCAGAGGAGTGGCACAGAAGGTGGATACCAGGTGTTATACTCTCTAAGGCAAACTGCATCCTGAAAGGATGAATTATAATCAAAGAAACATAAATTATATGTGGTAACCTACGAAGAAAGAATACTTAATGTTGTTCAGACAGATCTAAAAGCTAGAATGAAAAGATGGGAGAAAATGACTAGAGGATTCAAAGTATTTGAAAGAACTGAGGGAAATTCCAAAAGTGGAAACAGTTTGCACTTAGTTATCAGTCTTAATTTTTCCTCTAATTTCGTTTCGCACATGATAGAGCATTCATCGCACTTCTCTTGAGAATTATAAGCTTGCATTAATGACATTTGTGCTATTCAATCTATTAGGTTTTAGTATGCAATATGTGTTTCAGTCCACACAACTACTGAGCCACAACTTTCACATTAGAAGGTTATTTGTTTAGAATGCCTTCAGTAATTTAGTGGAAGTAATAGCATGCTGTGTGTGCATTTAGATATATTTTTAGACTCTAATTTAAGCAACAAGAATGATCTTGAACTTTCTAAGATGCACGTTCTTTTTATAAGAACCCCATATGGGTTGATGGAATAGATGTGAGTCGGGGGCGGGTAGAGAAAGAGAATAGTTAAGGGGAAGACCCTAAAGAAAAATGGAGTATTGTATTTTATTTAAAAAATGAGTTTCCTCTTTCTGTCATTTCTTGTTGAGGTTTGTATTTAAGAACCTTTAACATTTTTGGTTTCCACTGGTTCATTTAAAATCTGTGCTTTTCATAATGAAAATATGAGATCCTTAATACGAGTATTTTGCACTAAAAATGGGGTCATGGGAGGGCACTAACATATTTTACAACAAACCAAAATGATTCATGTAGCAACAACTGTTAAATAATTTTGTAGACTGAGTTGACAGCATTCACTAAGTATGACATATTCCAAAAAGGAATGGTTGAAATATATGGCATTGTTTATCTCATGTGAAGTTTGTACTCTCTTTTTGAAAAATTGTATTTTTAATTCTCCACCCATCTTATTTTTATGCCTTCCCTTTCACCATTTTTAAATCTGATTCTTCTTTAAGAAAGGTTTGCTCATTTTCAGGAAGAACAAATAAAGAGGGTACCCAGTGCTGTTAAATAGCCCACAAAATTTGATCATTTACCCTGAAAAATCACTGACTGTAAATCACTCCTCCTCAGATGTGCAAAACCTGAATCTCTTCCTGTCCATCTAGATATATTTCAGGTGAATATTGCTCTTAGTAAGCCAGCACTCATGCACAGTGTGCACTATCCACTGGCATGGCCCACATTTAATCTTTAACACTTTAACACTGAAAAGAGATGGAGAAAACCACTGTCTTCACTCATCAACCATGCAAGAGATAGGAAGGCTTGAATGGAAGCACAGTTGTGGTTTGGGATCAGTGTTCAAACATGCGTCTTCACCTGTCTGCTCTCTTTCAGCAACACTGCTGGTTTCAAAAATCTCACTTTGCTGTTTTTCTTATTGCTTTCTACACTTTTCTGCACACTGACAGTCAGATCACAGTCTGTCACCAAGATCATAATCTTAGAATTTGCTCCCTTAAGTCCTATGTGACAGTGTTCTTGGTGGCCAGAAAGTGAAGTCATGCATGAAACTCATGTGAGGGGAGGACATTTTTTTTTTTTTTATCTCTCTAATGTATTCAGGAGTCAAGACTCAGTTCACTTGATTTTGAACTTGGTAAGTTCTAATCTAGACAAGACAAGGTTTTAAACCATTTCTTTCCTAACTGCATAACAAACGGAAATACTGAAGAATTAATGGCAGCTGCTTGGTCTGCTACTTAAAGACATGGTCTGGAGAACTATCTTATCAGGTTATTGAATAATTGCTCTTCATTAAAGTGCCTTTCACAGCAATAAATTAGAAAATTATTTCCATATAGCTGCAGAAACCAACCTAAATTGTCTTCAACCATTGATGCTAGCTAAAGAGAAATAAATTCAGCAGTCTAAGAAAAGCTAGCAATTCAAGATCGTTGTTCACAGAGTAGGAAAAAAAGAGCTTATTTAAATAACTTTTGCTGGAAGAATAGTACATGAGAGGGGAAAGGGATATTAGAAAAATCTTCTGAGAAATAAGGGGCGTGGAGTTGAGAAGACACTCAAAATATGAAGAAAAAGAGCTTCAAAAGGACAACTGTGGTGCTTTGTAAAATTACTTGGTTTTCAGGGGAAAAAAGCTTATATACACTACAAATATATGCAATAGTCCCAATAAGAGGCATCAAAGATGACTTTTTTAGTGATGTCCTTATAAATGTTCAACAACTGGCTCTCTAGGTGAAACATTGACTCAAGGTGAAATATTTCTGCTGAGGTCAATTTCAAGCTACCAACATATAAAATGGGAAGTTTTATTACTCTGTTAACTTTCATGAGCTGATGTGAGCTAGCTCTAGCACATTGCTCCTTTTACTTGAATTTCAAATGTTCCTTCACATATTAAAAGTAAATGTTAAAAATCTTACAGACATATTTGAAATACTTGACTCCAGATAATATGCTTTTTTAAATACTCATTATTTAGTCAAAATTAAGTTCATTTTATTTTCAAAGCAGGCATGTAGTTAAGCATGAGAGGTCTGTAGGCAGAGTGCAAAAGTTCAAAATCTGGCTGCTGCGCTTTCTAGCTATGTGACTGTGGGCACATTATTTAAGGTTGCTTTGCATCAATTCCCTTATCTTCAAGGTGGAGATGATGGATGACAAGTTTGGCATGAAAATTAAATCATGAATACAGGAAATGCTCTTAGTGAAATGCCTAGCACATTGCAAATCCTCAGTTTAGTTGCATTTTTTTGTATATTTATTTCTGGCTTAGTGGTGGTTGAGGAATGAGATAACATAGGAAGGGTAATATTAAAATGGCTGTTGATGCAAGGGGAATTGGATCATGGAGGGAAGGTAAAATACTTTGAATCACAGAAATTCACCTACCTAAGAGGACATAAGGTGAGGCTATCACAATGAATATTCATGAAAGTTATTGTTTTCTATATTTTATTCACCTTGCAGAGTATAACTTTGGCACAATTCTATCTTTTCATGTTCCATTTGGGGAGCTGACAAGGGCATTAGAGATGTCTATAATAGATTACCAACCATTGCATATTCTCATGCACCCTCCTCATCATTTTTAAGTGGAACTTTAAAAAAGTTTTAAGACATTATACTAATAAGTCTTTTGCGATTTAATTTTCCCATATTTTTTTTCACTTACTGAAAAAATAGTTTCTACTTCTGCCCCTCCATTTTGATCTTGAACAAATGCCAGACTTAGTTATTCTGGTCACTCTACTATTTTCCCCTACAAACCCCAACCAGTATTCTCCCATCCAAGTACTAACCAGGCCCGACCCTGCTTAGCTTCCGAGATCAGAAGAGATCGGGCGCGTTCAGGGTGGTATGGCCGTAGACCCAACCAGTATTCTAAAAAGATGCTTTAATTTTGCACAATGAGTACATATTGAGAGCTCCAGTTCACAATACAGAATCTTCAGTAACACGGCCAATTCAAAGATCAGCAAGATGCTTTCATTACCTGGCATTTAATTAGCTTAAAAACAAGTAAGTGATTTTTTTTCCAAATAATTAAAGAAAATAAACAAAAGGAAAGGAGGAGAAAAATGATAGATGTAAAATGCCTGGAAAAGTATCCAGCTTCTAGGACTTCAAAGTCACATTTCCTTGAAAACTCATAAATTTCTCAGACTGGAATGGCTCCTCTAAAATTTGGGATGGTGGTAACCTGAACCAGAAGAACGATCATTTAAAAATAAATTATTGATAATATGACCATGTAATCCTTGCAGATAGTAAGTAAGATGAGTGCTGTATCACACCTGCACCTCCTTCTCCTTTGTTATCACACTTGTTTGAAGTTTGATTACTTTGCAGACTCCTAAGCAAGTTTGTCTTCCTCTGTGCCTGTTTTAGATGTTGTTTCATACAAGACAAGCATGTAGTATGTCCCTCAAAGTCTTTGTCTGATGAATATTGAGCCTTAATCCTTAATTTGCAAACATACTAATTGTGCTAACTGGGAAAATTAGTAATTCCTTTGGAAAGACTCTCTGAGATTGAATTAAATGGTGATTTTCAGCCACATGGAGTTAATAGAGAGAAAGCAGAAAGCTTCTAACTTAATGTTCTGTCCAGGTTATAACAAAATGTAAAAAAAATTCAACTTAAACCTTTGGGAAATTTTATTGCCTGCTATACAGGTTTTTTTTTTTTTTTTAAAGATTTATTTATTTATTTATTTATACAAGCACTGGGTACAGTCAGAAGCGCGGAAGGGTGAGAGAATTCACCAGAGCCAGAGCGGGGAGCAGAGCAGGTAGAAGGACCGAAGTACACTGCTGAGGGGAGCAGCGGGCAGCAGGAGAGGTCTGCGCGCCATGTGGGACCCTCCTGCGGTGGCCGGGGAGCATCCAGGGATGGAACCGGCGCTGCAGAGGCTGTGGGCAGCTTCGCAACCCAGCGCTCAACCACTGCGCCACCAGGGAGGTCCTAATACAGGTTTTTGAATTGATTTTGTAAATCACATGTCCTCAGGGTATTTAGGATTAGTACATTCTCCACATGAGTTTGTCTTCTATTTGAGGGGAAAAAAAATTATTTGACTGCAGGGATTTTAGGCTGCAGGTCCTGGGGAATTGAAGTCATCACGATGTAAAGTCAGACCCTACTAGAGAAAAGATGGTGAAAAATTATTCTAATCTCCTACCTGGAGGGATAAGTTTCACTAGTGTATGTAGAGTAACTGGCATGGAAAATACCCTAAGAAGTGATAGTGTCTTTCTTCTATGGGCCAATAAGGAAAGACTGAAATGATTTTCAAGTGTAAGTTCTGAATAGGATAAGCTACTTAAGGGCAGTAAATTTGAACACTCTTATTTGATTTCAGTATTACAACTGAAATGTATGAGGATGCATGCAATTTAAAGTTTCATTGTTAAAATAGTTTTTTTATTATTATTATATAATTCACTTTTAAACAAACAGTTACTATGACCTAGCAGCCTTTGTGGAAAAATAAAAATAAAATGATGAACTTTTAGAACAAATTCCAAATGGTTCATTGATTTTGTTTCACCATGGAAAAATCACTTAACCTCCCAGTGTCAGTTTACCCATCTGTGAAATGAGAAGGATAATATTTTCTTATGGGGATGTTTTGAAAATTATTTTGCAAATGTAGTGGATGAAATTGTTGCAAGCATCACTGCTCTTTTTCCACTTCTTTAAAGAAGCAGACAGTATTATTTATGTACCAGTTGATGGTCAAATTGTTGTCTGGGTTGAATTATGTATATTTATTAGCAGTTGTCTGCTTTTTACTACTTAAAGAACTCTCCCCTCTCCCAGAGTGCTCAATTTATGCATTGACTCAGAACGAGGAAATCGAAGTATCTTAAAATCATTCTAAGCTTCATATTTATGAGCTGATAATCCGATATTTCTGGTAATTATTCCTTCCTTCATTTTAGCTCATGTTTTCTCTGATGTGGTTTTTCGCCTCACCTCACTTCACAAGATTGATAGTTCTCCATGTTTCCCTGCTAGAGGTCACCTCTGAGCTGAAGGCAAAACACATCCCACTCTGGCTTCTGTTGACTTTCAAGTCAACTATCAAAGAATTTATTCCAGACATCTTCTAACCTCAATTTGAAAACTCCACCCTAAAGATTACAGGGAGATATCCTAGGGAGTTGCCATAGTGACTCTAAGAGTTTGGCATGGAGGAGACAAAGCCACTGATACAAGATTTTTATACTTGATAGGCTTAATTATATAACATGGTCATGAACCCCTGTGCTTGTGTCACTTAGGTCTGGAAAGAAATTTTCCCCTTCAGGCTCTTCTGTCTCTTATGGTGCCAATCAACAGGCTTCTTGGTAATAAGATTCTTTATGCCAATAGCTCCAGCATAACCTCAAGTGGTGCTTGTAGTAATGATAGAATCATTACAAAACTATAGAAGAAAAAGAAAATATATTTCATGGGTGTGATTAAGTCATCATAATGTTCTTGCATATGTAAATTATCCTTGACTTAATGAACTGCCTTTCTCACATAATAGTATCTTAACCTGGCTCTGGAAAGTCATTTTTTACCCATGTTGATAATTGTTACCAGACTTGGCAGGGCTTCTCTCCAGATTATCACGCTGAGGTGGAATTTATGAATAATGTTTCTGTGTGCATGAATTTTGTTTTAACTGTTAGAAGTGCTCTTGTTAAGTAAAGTTATTATATGAATTACTTTAATTAATTAGTATGATACTTAGAGAGAAAACCTGATTACATTATAATATCTAGAATGACAAGGGTCATTTAAAAATGTTTTCCTTGATTTCAAAAGAATTATCTATTTATTGGTGAAAGTTAGGAAATGACAGAAAGGAACAAAGAAGAATATTATCTCTATTTCAAGTTTAGGTAATCACATTCTTCAAGATGAACACTTTTTGAAGAATATTTTCATTGTTTTACTGAACACATTTCATATTTCAAAAAAAAAGTTATATGAAACCCTGGTAAAATGGGATTCTTTATTCTTTTATCAGAAATTGAATCTAACATTCTAATATTCATATTTCATGGACTTTATATTCAGGTTTATGAAAGTACCAGGGAGTATTTTGTGTTTTTCCTCTGCTGCCTTAGAGAATTAAATGCATCCAAAATTATTCCAGGGCCTTATCTTCAAAGATGACCAGGTCCAGCACCATATAATTATTGCCAAATCTGGGGGAAATTAATGACAGTTGTGTTATTATTTAAATATAAATCTTTATGTGTGACTAGAAGGAAAAGATTTTCTGGAAAATGTAAGGTGGTATGAAGGAATCCCAATGATATGTCAAAACTGTTGTCCTCTGATTAAAATTTTTCAATTATTTTTCTGTCTTTTTGTAATATATAGTTTGGCAGTTTAAATTTTATTTACAGTAGAAAGTTCAGTTCAGTGTAGCTCTTGGGAAGTTAATCATTTTATAACTTTGATTTAATCAACATTTTTTTTGATCCCCTTTTAGGCAGCCAAGGGCAGTTTCCACTAACACAGAATGTAACGGTTGTTGAAGGCGGAACTGCAATTTTGACCTGCAGGGTTGATCAAAATGATAACACCTCCCTCCAGTGGTCAAATCCAGCTCAACAGACTCTGTACTTTGATGACAAGAAAGGTGAATATATTTTCTTTTAAATGTTTTAATCATATTCTGAAATAGCCTAATTATAATGAATTTATTTTTCTGAGATGATTCAAATTATTTCTTTTGATTACCAAACTGCTGCTGCTTGTATTTAAACATGTTAAATATTAAATACTTTAGTTTGCAAGTCATAAACACTAAAGACAACCTATGTCAACTTTTTAATAAAATAAACAGTTCCAATCTATTTCAAAAATAGTTTCATGCCTTCTCTTAACAATTATCTTCTCTCCCGATGCATCTTGGTTTTTTTGTTTGTTTTATTCTTGTAGCTGCATTGTATGTGGAGTGAATATTTTTTTCTCACTACTGGTAGCATGTTATTTTTATTAACATTAGTTTAATGCGTTTACAAGATGCTTAGATTTATTTATTTTTGTGTGTTTTTAAGTTGGATTTGAAAGTAAGAATTGTAGCAACAAATTTTATTGATATAATAAGTTTAAGATACATAGATACAGTACAAAAGGAAATGTTTTTAGGGACAATGGATTTTTAGAGTTGTTCATAAAACAAATATATAGTTATACTTTTTATCACTGTTGATATGTACATATTTAAACTAGTATAAAAGTATAAAACATGTTAATTTAGAAATATTGCTTATTTTTCCATCCCTGCATTTAAAGAAACAATCTTGCTTAGCAAGGTTTGGATGTGTGCGGTACTATCAATGAGAAATTTGTTCCAAGCAACAACTATGAATTTTTAGAACATTAAAATGGTTCTGTTGTTCATTCATCCTTTAGAGTGTAATAATGATGCCTAAAATGTAACTTGCTTTCTAAAATGTAAAAATGCTTTTAAAGGAGATTTTTGAGAGTTATGTTTACAATGACTTCTACAATTGTGAGGTCAAATCCTCAGGCACAAAAACAAAATCTATATGAAATGTCTTTCTCCCTTTTTTAGTGATTCTATACACTATTCTCCACAGAACATCTAAAGCTAGAATTGATTCAGGGTATTTCAAGCTAATACATCTTTCCTGTAGAAAATAAAGAGAAGCCTGTAATGTGAGATTTTCAAAGACCTGGATATAAGGTAGCCCTCTTTTTGAGGATAATTATGGTAAAAACAGAAATTAAAAAATCATCATGGTGTATTGGGATCTTTAGTAATAGATTCCTGCATCTTGCTGCTACAAGATTACAAAAACATCAGACATTATTAGTTGTGGAAATATTTCATTGTTTTTTTTAACTTTTCTTTTCCCAGTGTTTTTAACAGATTAGAACTGTTCTTACCCCCTCCTTCTCCCTCCCCCACTCTGTGTGCGTGTATCTGTGTGTTTAATAGAGCAGATTTATAGTTTCAGTATTAGACTTCTAACTATGTTGTGGTTTTTATAATCAATTGCAACATAATAACAGAAAGTTTTGAATTAAGTCTTCCTCTCTGAATGGCAATCCAACATGTATTCTCTCACAAGTCATTGGTTAGGTTTTTATGTGATATCTGATTGGAAGGAATCTTTGACAATAATGTTCCTTAAATGCATGAGTTTGAAATGAAAACCTTTTTTTAAAGATTCCATATCATAATTTCCCACACACCACCTGCATTTGCCTGCCTAACCTTCCTGATCCTAAAACTTATCTCAAGCAATCTGTTATGTTACACTGTGTCGAAGCCAAAGTGGAGACTCTTAAGCATGGATAAGGGTGACTAGAGTAACCCATGGGTGCTGTGCTAGTGCCGATTTCTCGGGAGAACAATTGAGAAAAGGGATGTTTGCTTGTGTCACAAATTACAGCAGCTTCTACAGGTGGCTGCTGCTGGTAAAGGCTTCTTCTTTAGCTCTATTATTATTTTCCTCTCAGATGATGTTGCCTGTTGTTCTTGGAAGCTTTTCAAACTGCCTCTTTCAGGGCTCTGCAATATCACCATGTTTTAATTGAGTCTCAGATAAAATACAAAATGCACCTGAAGTTGAGAAACATTGTGTTAAGCAGGTCAATTTTCACAAGAGACGTGTACCTCTAAGCTTAGATTTCTGATTGAGGTTATTAGGAAGGAAGTGTAAGAGGGAGAGAAAGAGGAAGGGAGGTAGGGAGAGAGGGAAAAAGGAAGAAGGAAGGAAAAGCTCCCTAGAAGAACAGAGACAGTGCTTTTCACTGAAAATTGCTGCTGCCATTTTGAGCTCCAAGAGGCATTCTGAGTAACCTTTCATGCTACCTGGTAGACACAGGCCCCCGAGGTTCCTGGCTATGAAGATTGAACAAAGAACTTATGATCATGGCCTATTGGTCCAGTTAGAATTGGAAAAACCTTTCTTGATACTTGGAATTATTACCTAAAGAAAAGCAGGCTGTGCGTAGCCATTTGATGATCAGCTAAAGGGACTTGGCTAAAACAGAACTAATGCTGCTTTATTCTCAGTTAGGTAAAATGAAGAAGAGGGCAGGCCTTTCTATCTTGACCATGTTTAATATGATCAGTAGTTTTCCCTATTTACAAATGAAGAAAATGAGGATAAAACACAAGGAAAATTATCCACAGATATTCAGATAATTTCTGATAATGAAGGGATTTGAATCCAGTTGTGGGCTCTGTATTGATTTAACCAGAATGCCCAGGAAGACAAAAGCATCTGGGTACCTGGCACCTGGATATTTAAGTTTAAGCTAATTAAAATTAAATAAAATTTAAATTTAGTTTCGCGGTCCTACTAGTCACACATCAAATACTCAATAAATCATGTGTGACTAGTGGATACTATTTTGAAACAGCACAATTCTAGATGTTGATTCACTCTTTGGTTGCCATAATAGAATCTGTCCAATTGAGATTTGGTTAGTAGAATATACATTTTTCCAAGGAAGAAGAAAACCCTAGATTATCATAAAGTATGTGTCAAATATTAAATAAATGAAATTTTGTTGCTTAGTTATGTAGCTTTAATGGGAACTTGTAGTGTAAGAGATGAGGAGACAGAGCTAGTCGTGCATATGACAACAACTAGCAAAATAGTAAAAGAGGCTCATCAACATCCTGCCGAGTCAGATGCTGTGGTGGTTGAATCAAAACTACATTTATAATAATTTCTTTATCTATATTGTGGGTACCTGAAAACCAGAAATCATTAACCTACAAAGTAAATATTCAATTACAGTTCCATTTCATTTCTGCATAGTTAATATACAAAGTCTTTTTCGATAATACTTAAGAACCTGCTCGTCTAAATAGAAAATAAAAATCAAGGGCAAAATTTGCAGTTCTTATGGGTCAGAGGTACCAAGAACAGATGTAGTTAATGGAAAATGTGCTTGTTTTGGCCCTCATCTTTTACTTTTTATACAAATCATCCTACATCTGTTATAGATAGCAGATAAGCATGAGGAATAGAGTAGGTATAAGGAAACCGAAAGAGTAGGGAGTAGAGGTCATTGAAACACCACATGAACACTGTGTGGTATTTGGCTATAGAAATGAAAAGAAAAATCAATTAGATCATTGTGCCTGTTTCTCTGCAGGTGTGGGAAAAAAACAATTGAAGTAGAACAATTCGATCACTTAATGCTCAGGAAAGAACACTTCACTTCTTTCCTGTTATTGACAAAAAATACCTTGGGCAGACATCTCTAGGAGCACATAGTGCATGCATTCAACAGACATATCTCTCTGAATTTGTATGTTTTTAAATAAAGATATTAAGTGCATGATTTTTGAGTAGTATTTCTTTTCACACTATTTTTGTTGTTTTTTTTAAATTATTTTTCAGTGATCCTCAAAATTATCCTGAAGAAAATTTCATCCTTAAAGGAATGAAAATGAAATTGTATTATGTGGAAAGGCAAATATCACTGGTATTAATTATCTAATTATTCTGCTGGTAATTTAACATTAATATAGGGAACATGAGAGAGTGGTAACATGAATAAGGTGTCTGAGAACAAATGTGATAAGGAGAAGAAAAATGAGTTGAACCTGAAATAGAGATTCAAGCTCTCTTGGCTTCATGCCAACCAGTGCCACCTGACCAAGTCTATCCCCACCATTGGTTTCAATCAATCTGACAGTCAGTAAAGTATCAAAGATGAGCTAAGTAAAAGATGCTTTAAAGTGGCTAATATAAAAATAAAATTTATTAAATAAAAAAATGGGAATGAAAAAAAATGAATTGCAGTTATATGTACTGGCACAGAAATATATACATGACACAATATAATAAATAAAAGAACCAAGTACAGAACACTATGTACAATACTATTTTATGTAAAAAAGGTTTACATTTACATATATACCATGCATATCTTTTCTCTACAGCAATGACTACATGGGTGAAAACAATAGCAATGTTTCGTGTTAGGGAAGAGATTGGGGGTGGTAGGAAGGATGAACAGGGAACTATTACCCATTATTGAAGCAATTCTATGTTTTTTCTTTAAAAAAAAACAAGTATGTATTAATTCCATTAAAAAATTACTTCCAATAAAAAAAAATCAGCAAGGGCCTCCCCGGTGGCGCAGCTGTTGAGCGCTGGGTTGCAAAGCTGCCCGCAGCCTCTGCAGCATGGGTTCGATACCCGGCTGGTCCCCGGCCACCGGAGGAGGGTCCCACATGGTGCACAGACCTCTCCTGCCGCCCGCTGCTCCCCTCAGCAGTGTACTTCGGTCCTTCTGTCTGCTCTGCTCCCCGCTCTGGCTCTGGTGAATTCTCTCACCGTCCCCCGCTTCTGACTGTACCCAGTGCTTGTATGTATAAATAAAATAAATAAATCTTAAAAAAAAAAATCAGCAAGAACTATTTTTTAAATGAGGTGGGTAGAACTGAGGGCTTAAAAAAAAATAAAGTGGCTAGTATTAGCTTTCTTTTTCTTTTGTTCAAAATTCAATTCTGTACAATAAAGGTGAGATATACTAACTTAGTTATGCAGTACATATATATTTTTAAGAGTGTGTAAATGTTATAAAATATGTTTATAATATTAATCAAATAATGACCAAATTAAAGAAGTTATAAGGGTTCCCCTGGTGACCTAGGGGTTAAGTCTCAGCTCTATCGCATCTATGGCCTGAGTTCTATATCCAGCCAGGGAACTGACTCACTTACGGCGCAGCAGACCTCTCCTGCCTCATCCACTGCTCCCCTTAGCAGTATATTTCAGTAAACCCACCTTCTGCTCCCCACTCTGTCTCTGGTGAATCCTATCATCCCCCCGATACTTCTGTCCTAAACCCCAGTTCCTCTATGCAAAAGAAAGAAAAAAGGAAGTCATAATATACTTTTTTTGTTAATTTATGTTTATTTAGGTAACATCAGTTTACAATACTGTCTGTGTCCTAGTAATGCATGTTTACACCATTGAAAATGTGTGTTGTCATAACATCTCCACTAACAATGTCCCAATAAGGGCCTCCCCGGTGGCGCAGCGGTTGAGCGCTGGGTTGCGAAACTGCGCGCGGCCTCTGCGGCGCCGGTTCGATCCCCGGCTGCTCCCCGGCCACCGGAGGAGGGTCCCACATGGCGTGCAGACCTCTCCTGCTGCCCGCTGCTCCCCTCAGCAGTGTACTTCGGTCCTTCTGCCTGCTCTGCTCCCCGCTCTGGCTCTGGTGAATTCTCTCACCCTCCCTCCAGCACTTCTGACTGTACCCAGTGCATGTATAAACAAAACAAACAAACAAACCAGCAAACAAATAAATAAAAGCATGCCTCTATAAAAAAAAAAAAAAAAAAAAAAAAAAAAAAAAAAAACCAATGTCCCAATAATCCTCCACCATAATCCCAACGCCATCGGCCAACCCTCCACTCTTGGAATCCTCAAATTTTCAATCAAATTTTAGAGGTTTGTTATGTTTTGTATTTGTCTGTTCATTTGTTTTGTTTTTCATATTGTATACTGAGTAAAATCATTTGGTATTTGTATTTTTCCTTCTGACTTACTGCACTTGGTATAATCTCCTCCAGTTCCTTCTGTGTTGTTGCAAATATCAAGACTTCATCTTTTTTAATAGATGAGTAGTATTTCATTGGGTATATAGATATACATGAATATATACATACATACATACATACACACACATAAACACACACATTTAGCACATAGGCATTTATAATAGCTTTGCTATTTTAAGTAGTGTTCAATTAATATAAAAGTTCACAAATCCTTTGTATTAGTGTTATTGCTAGTTTCAGGTAGATACCTAGAAATGAAATTTCTGAATCATAGGGCAGGTATATTTTTACTATTTTGGGAAACTTCCATAATGTTTTCCATAGAGGTCAAGACAGTCTACATTCCCACCAACAGGGTACTAGAGTTCCTTTTTCCTCCATATCCTTGGCAACAATTTTTTTTCTGGACTTTGTGACATGAGTCACTCTGTTTTAATTTGACTTTTCTAATGATAAGTGATGATGAACACTTTTTCATATACCTGTTGACCATATATATCTTCTTCGTAAAAGTATCTGGTTCTTTTCTTCTGTCCATTTTTTGATGGGTCATTTGTTTTCTTTATGTTGAGTTCCTTTAAGTTTTTTGTAGATATTGGATATTAGTACCTTGCCAGATGGGCGGTATGAAAATATTTTCTCCCATTTAGTAGTGTGTATTTTCACTAAATGCAGAACCATTTTAGTTTAATATGGTCCCATTTTTTAATTTTTTGCTTTTGTTTCCCTTAGTATTAGACTTGGGTCTCCAAAGAAATCTGAAGCCAATGGCATGGATTATTTTACCTATGTTTTCTTCAATGCATGTTATATTTTCAGATCTTAGATCAAATTCTTAATCCATTTTCAGTTAATTTATGTGTATTGTATAGAGTGGTCTAGTCTCATTCTTTTGCATATTATTATCCAGTTTCCCAGCACCATTTGTTGAAGAGACATCCCCTTATCTATTGCTTATTATTGATTCCTTTGCCATATATTAACTGTATATATCAATGTAGCTTTATTTCTGGGCTCATTTCTATGGCATTGACCCATGTATCTATTTTTGTTCCAATACCCTGCTTTTTCATTACTATAACTTTGTAGTATAGTTTGAAGTCTGGAAGTGTGATACCTCCCAGAGTTATTCTGTTTCTTTGGAGGATGTCATTATAACTTGGCTGGTATTGCATCTAATCTATAATTTGCTATGGGTACGATGACTATTTTATTTAATTATTGATTCCTTTGCCATATATTAACTGTATATATCAATGTAGCTTTATTTCTGGGCTCATTTCTATGGCATTGACCCATGTATCTATTTTTGTTCCAATACCCTGCTTTTTCATTACTATAACTTTGTAGTATAGTTTGAAGTCTGGAAGTGTGATACCTCCCAGAGTTATTCTGTTTCTTTGGAGGATGTCATTATAACTTGGCTGGTATTGCATCTAATCTATAATTTGCTATGGGTACGATGACTATTTTATTTAATTTAAGATTTTATTTATTTGTTTTTATGTAGAAGAAATGGAGCATAGGCTAAAGGTGCAGGGGGTGAAAGGATTCACCAGAGACAGAGTAAGGAGCAGAACAGACAGATCTATAGAAATACACTGCCAAGGGGAGCAGCAGGCAAAACAGAAGAGGTCTGCTGCACCATATGGCTTAATTCCCTGGCCAGGGATTGAACTCAGGCTAGTGCTGTGGGCCTTCACAGTGATAGTGCTGATACTTAACCCATAGGCCACCTGGGAGGCCAAGATGGCCATTTTAACAGTGCTAATTCTTGCAGTCCATGAGCAGGAAATGTCTTTCCATTTCTATGTGTCATCTTATATTTCTTTTAAGAATATTTTGGGGTTTTGGGCCTCCCGGGTGGCGCAGGCAGTTGAGCACCACACTGTGAAGCTGTCCACAGACTCTGCAGCTCAGGTTCTATCCCAGCCAGACGGTGAGAATCCCACATGGCGAGGGAGAACTCTCCTGTCTCGGCCGCTGCTCCCCTCAGCAGTGTATTTTGTCAGCCTAATGTGTTCCCTGCTCTGTCTCTGGTGAATCCTCTCACCCTCCTGTGCATCTGGCCTATACCCTGGTTCTTGTATAAATAAATAAATAAATAAATAAATACATAAATAAATACATAAATACATAAATAAGAATGTTTTGGGGTTTTATTGTACAAGTCTTTCACCTCCTTTAAATTCATTCCTAGGTATTGAATTTTTTTGACGGGATTGTTTTCTTGATTTCTTTCTCTTCTGGTTTGTTGTACATGTATAAGAATAAAACTGAATTTATTATATATGGATTTTTCAATCTGCCAATTTAATTATTGATTTCTTGTTTTTAATTTTTTTTTTTAGTGGTGTCTTTAGGGTCTTCTATGATTATTATCATGTCATCTGCTAATAGTGATAGTTTTATATCTTCTTTTCCAATTGGGATTTTCTTTATCTCTTTCTCTATCCTAATTGCCCTAGCTAGATCTTCCAATACTATGTTATAGAGTTCTTTTGATTTATATTTCAATGTCTTTGTCTTTAATTGCTGTGTTAAATTTTTCTATTTCTTTCTGATTCAGTCATGGTGGGTTGTGACTCCCATGTCCATTTTCTTCTGATTTCCAATTTTTTGACATAAATAATAGGTAAAAGAACATCTTAACTATAGCAGAAAATACTGTCCATGATGTGTGAATTTTTTTCTTTTTATAATTACATATTAATTTTGATTAAGCCCAATATAATTATATTTTACATAAAGCATTATGTTTAAAGTTTTACTTTATTTATTTTTCAGTATTTTGCCCATCCTGTATTTTTCTTTATTTATGCCAGACTTTGGGAGACTAATATCCTGTACTATAGTAGTTAATCTACATTGTGGAAATGGTATTAATATTTTGAGTCTGAGATCATGGACAAAAAAACTTAACCACAGAATTATGAAATAAAGTCCACCATATTTCTCTGTTCTTGTTACAAAATCTCAGGCAAGAGGAATGGTTTAATTCAGATTGTACTAGGTACCTCTAATGGGATGGGTGGCCACTGAGTCAGACAATTACTTCAAGTTACAACTTCTATAGTCAATGAAGATTTCATTCAGTAAGCTCAATATATAGAACCTATGGAAAATTTTATTTTTTTAAGATTGATTTTATTTATTTATGTATATATGTGTGTATGTATGTATGTATTTATTTTAAAGATTTATTTATTTTTATACAAGAATCGGGGTTCAGGCCAGATGCACAGGAGTGTGAGAGGATTCACCAGAGACAGAATGAGGAACAGAACAGGCAGACTGATGAAATACACTGCTGAGGGGAGCAGCAGGCAAGACAGAAGAGGTCTGCTTAACCACGTGGGATTCTTGCTGGCCAGGATCGAACCCGCGCTGCAGAGGCTGCGGACAGCTTCATAGTGTGGCGCTCAACCGCCTGTGCCACCAGGGAGGCCCCCAGAATTTTCTTTTCTTTTGAAAAAAATTAAGTCTTTATGAAAATAATTTTGACATAAATTATAAAATGAATGAGAAACTTCTATTTTAAATATTTTTACTTGAATACCTCTAATAAGTACAGTAAATTTTTAATCCCAGAGATCTAAGTAATCTTGGAAATACTGCCGACATACCAAAAAAATAACTAAATAAAAACAAAGACAACCCACACAAAGTTATTTGTACTAATTAAAAGAGTATTAAATTCTGAGATTATTGTGGTTAAATGAGTGAGTATGATATACTTATTTATTTACTTGACTTTCTTAAATTAGTTTGGGTATTTCCTATATTTATAAATACTGAGTGTTTTTCCTCCTTATACCTCTTCTGGTAACATTTCTCCACTATTCAGACAAAATAATACAATTTAGAAATACATTTTCCTTAATAAGTGTTTTCATGTATTGTTTTATAGAGTTAAAAATTAGTATAGGTGTTCTACTTTCCTTAATTTAATGTTTGTTTAGCTCCAGCAGACTCTTTTGAGTGATCCTTGGAAAGAGCAGCAGTAAATAAACATTTTGCATTTCTGGTGAAATGTAGGCGGTAGCATTATATTAGTCCCAAAATGTGGGTGTTTGTACAAAGTAAGTCTCCTGGTTTTATATTTATTTAAATTAAGATCAGTTAGTGATCTCAAGTATAAAAAATGGGAAGGGTATATGCTGTGTGATTGGTCTGTGTGTTCTATACAATTCACTTTTGCATTTTTTTTTTAGATTTATTTTTATTTATGCAGACAAGAGCTAGGGTGTAGGCCAGAGGTGGGGGGAAGGGTGAGAGGATTCATCAGAGACAGAGTGGGGAGCAGAACAGGTGGATCTACAGAAATACACTGCTGAGGGGAGCAGCGGGCGGGACAGGAGAGGTCTGCTGTGCCACGTGGGTTAGCTGCCTGAAAGGAGATTAAACTCCTGGTACTGTGGCTGGGATAGCTTCATAGTGCTGAGACTTCACCCCTTGAGCCCCCCAGGGAGGCCCCTCACCTTTGCATTTTAGGAAGAAAGACTAATTTAGAATGAATGATGGTAGTACAAACCTAGTGAGCACACTGTGTTTGGACTTTCATAGTCCTTTTAAGACTATAGAGCCCAGAGGCCACTTTTCTTTTAATGCTGAAAACTGCATGCTGATGAGACTGGGTTCTTCCCTAAATAGTGAATTGTGATAAAATATCTTCTAGGGACCAGTAATTAAGTTCTCCTATGGAGAAAATAATTGTTTAGTAGTCACTGATTTCTTTGTAACTTACAATCATATGCCCAACACTTTTATAAACAGTATAGATGATTTGGTTGGTTGAAGTTTATAGGCTCAGTAGTCAGGGAGCTGCATTTGAATCCCAGCCCCACCACTGATTTGTGTGCAAACTTGGATGAAGCTTGACCAATTACATAAACCAAATTAAGTTCCAGTCTATATACCTTTAGATACCAATGGATTGTGAAGGTCACCTGCTATTTGTGCAAATGTGAAGGTTAAAACTCAGAGGTTATTTTGAGATTTTTTTTTTTTTGATACACTGGGAATTCAATGCTATAACATCCAATGAAATAAAAAGAAAAAAATAAAGTCTGTAGCTTAAGTCTTAAGCAGTTTTTATCTAACAAGAATTGAAATCTTAAGTATTCCCTTTAGACTGGAAGTGGTTATGTATGGGTAAATAGCTGAAATAGGTCTTTTAGTTAATGGAACACAGAGTGGTGACTGTTTTTTAATGGCAATATTTAGCCCCACAGTCTCCTAGGCACTATAATTGTGTCGGAGCTGAAAATGCAAGGAAGGTTTTGCATTTGGTAGTTGAGTGCTTCTTTAAAGGTTTTGGAGAAAAGAACTTAAGTCAAAGCAAAAGAACTTAGGAGGAAATGAGAGTTCTCCCCCTCCCCTTCCTGCCTCTCTTCTTTTTATGTTGAATGCTAGCTCTTATGGTGAGAGATTTTCATAAAGAGATGTTGAGACCCTTCCACCTGCAGAGTTGCCACTGAGTCAGTGTAACAAAAGGTGGCAGTAATGTAGACAGAAACCTGTTGTTCCAATGCTAACAGCTACTTTGTCCCCTCCAATATGTTAGTGGGTTATTGAGCAAGTCAAAATGTACATTTTTATTTTGTTTATTACCTCATTACCACAGGGTCTCTGACTTGTTCCAATAGTATTTTGAACTACCTCTGGCATTTTTCATTATGTTACCCTGCTTTGGCTACAAATAATTGTGTTCTTATTTTCAATAACCATAGCTCTGTTTTTGTTTACCTCTCTAGCACATCAGCTAAGTATAAATTCTTTTAAAATTATAGGAATAAGGGCAGAAAATTTAGAATTTGAACAGTAATGGCGAGGGAGGTTTTCATATAGAGAGAGGTTAAAGGAAGATAAAGATGATTTTGTTAGGGGGAAAAGGATGTCCTAAAGCTAATTCCATACAGGCTTTGTGGACTCCACCTCCACCCCAGGCCAAAGCCAAAGACACTGGGAACTCCAAATCCCATCACCACCAAAGGGAAGGTGGCTAGGACCTGAGGGTGGGGTTAAGCAGCCGGGGGTTGGTATAAAGCCGGACAGGTGGGCTTTGGAGGGGTTTCCCCATCTTGGCTCGCCACCAGCTCTCAGCGTCCAGCCAGCTCAGAGAGTGCCTTTGGGTTTCCAGGTCGTCGGATTGGGTAGGACGCATTAAAGACTTTATTTCCCTATTTTCTCCCTGAGGTGTATATTTTCCTTATTTCCTTTTCCCTTGTAAATAAACCTTTTATTAACCTTTTGTGTATGCCTGTAGTGGAGTATTAATAAGTCCCTTTTAAGTGCGCGGGTGAGGACCCACAGCCAGGCAACCCGTTCAATATCGGGGCTGCCCTATAACAATTTTAGTAGCTAAGGTGTGATATGATGATGGCCTGAACCCAAAAAGGAGCTAAGAAAATACAGAGAAATAGTATGTTTGAAAAATGTCCTGACAAGGAATTGACTGGACTTGGTGATACGGACAGGCACTTAATTCCTAGTTTTCATAACAGGTGCAAAATATTCTAATCTGGGCCTCCCCTGGTGGCGCAGCGGTTGAGCGCTGGGCTGTGAAGCTGCCCGCAGCCTCAGCGGCGCTGGTTCAATCCCTGGCCACCAGCGAGGGTCCCACATGGCGCGCAGACCTCTCCTGCCACCAGCTGCTCCCCTCAGCAGTGTACTTTGTCAGTCTGCCTGTTCTGCTCCCCGCTCTGGCTCTGGTGAACTCTCTTACCCTCCCGTGCTTCTGATTGTACCCAGTGCTTGTATAAATAAATGAATACATCTTTAAAAAAAAATTCTAATCTTGAAGTCATATGATTGCTTATATTATTAATTCACTAGCATCTATGTATGTCAGAAGAGGTGTGATGAAGTAAATTACTATAATTCTAAGTTTCCAAAGGACCTTAAGATTATATAATCCAAATAAATTAGTACATGTATTTATTTACTATATATTTACAGTTTATTTTTTAAGATTTATTTATTTATGCATACAAGAGCTTGGGTATAGGCCAGAGATGCAGCGGGCGAGAGGACTCACCAGAGACAGGGTGGAGAACAGAACAGGTAGACTGACTGATATACTCTGCTGAGGGGAGCAGAAGGCAAGACAGGAGAGGTCTGTTGTGCCTTGTGGGTTGCTCCCTGGCCAGCCAGGGATCGAACTCATATTGCAGTGGCTGTGGATTGCTTCATAGTGCGGTGCTTAACCCCTTGTGCCACCAGAGAGGCCCCATATTTATAGTTTTATACTGCATGCATGTTAGAGTAATTAAGATTTAATCATTCACCTAGTAACACTTACTGAGATGCTTATGGCCAGCAATTTTATAGGCACTTTGGATATCACTGAAGATAAAACCGGAAGAATTTTCTCCTTTTACATTTATGTTTAAGTGGGAAAAGTTATCTACAAACAAAATAAAGGGGTAAATATACAGTTTCTCCAAGAGTGATAAATTCTACAAAGGAACCAAAAGCAGGAAAGGAAAAGATGGGAGTTCCATTTAAAATAAGCTATGAAGGTCTCCCCAGTTGCGCAGCAGGTTGAGCCCAGTGCTATGAAGCTGTCTGCAGCCTCTGCAGTGTGAGTTTGATCCCCAGCCAGCCAGGGAGTTACCCACATGTTGCGTCAGACCTCTCCTGTCTGGGCCACTGCTCCCCTCAGCAGTGTGCCTGTTCTGCTCCCCACTCTGTCTCTGGTAAATCCTCTCACCCTCCCGCACCTCTGGCCTGTACCCCAGCTCTTGTATAAATAACAAAAAAATCTTTAAAAAATATGAAAAATAAAATAGGCTATGAGGAAAATCCTCTTTAGGAAAGTGATATTGAAGCAAAGACAAAAATAGGTAGAGAGCTAGAAGTGGCACTCTTTGTGGGGATAGAGAGCCAAGAAGGAGAGCAGGCTTAAATGAAGGCTCTCTGACTGTGTTCAAGAAGAACTCTGCCAGTTTGTGCTCATCACAGTGAATTGGGAGAAGAGATGAGGGCAGCAATGTAAAGGCATAGGGAGTTTGAGCTCGTGGGGCTTCATTGGCCATTAAAAGATAGTGATGTTTTCTCTGATTAAAATAAGAGAACATGGAGAGTGTTAAGCAAAGGAATGAGGTGATCTTATAAACATTTTAACAGTATCACTCGTGGCTTTATAGGGAGAACAGATTACAAGAGAGAAACAAGAAGAGAAACCAGTTAGAAGGTGATTGTAATAATCTAGAGAAAAGATATATGCATGCACACCACAGAGATCACAATGAAGGGGATGAGAATAAATGGAATTCTCTATGTATTCTGAGTGTGTTTTGAACCAGCTGATGGCAAGAGTATGGGGTAGAGGAGTAAGTGAAGAGTCATGTATGAATTCAAGACTTTTATTTTGAACAATTGAAAAGGATTTTGGAAAAGTGATGGGCGAGATTGCAGGGGCTGCTATTGATGAATAGGTTAAGGAAGGTTTGCATTTGGCCTTGTTATATTTGAACTTATTAAACATACAAGAGGCATTATATAACAGGTAATTGTATGTCTGAGACTGGTGTCTTCTACTGCTTGAATTTAAGTTGAAAGTCTTAAAACTTGAATGAATGTATGTCTGGTGAATATATGATATCTAAAAGACTATGATATATATATGATATCTAAAATTTCACAAAACAGCTTTCCAAATATTGTGACATTTGGTCTGTCTTCAGAATAAATCTATAAAAGCATGTAGTGCAGAACTAGAAGCTGGTTAATAGTTGTCCAAAAGTTTACAAGCTGAAATTTTATTTTACAAGTTGAAATTCTAACTTTTTTAAATCCCTTTTATGCTTATGAACTTTATCAGACAAGTCCAGGAAATAAGTCAGAGCTATTATAGCTCTCTGCATATACTTCTGTGTTTGGGGTAAGGTTATCTCTGCCAAGTTTGCCTCTCTCTGGCTCGCTCACACTCTAGTATAAGCAGAACATACCCTGGGCATTGGCTTCATTGATGTCTTTTGGGATTGGACTTACAATGGCAAGGGAAACAAAAGCAAAAATAAATAAATAGGACTACATCAAATTAAAAAGTTTCTGCACAGTGAGAGAGTCTATCATTAAGATGGAAAACACTCTACTGAATGGGAGAAAATATCTGTACGTCATACAACTGACAAGGGGATTATATCCAGTATCTACAAAGAACTCATACAACTTAACAGAAAGAACACAGATAACTCAAAAAAAAAAGAGCAGAAGAGCAAAATGGGTACTTTTTCCAAAGAAAACATATAGACGAACAATTGGCAAATGAAAAAATATTTATCATTACTTATCATCAGGGAAATGCAAATCAATAACATAATAAGGTACAACAACAACTGTTAGCAGCAGTGTAGAGAAAATGGAACTCTTATACACTATTGTTGGGGAAGTAGACTAGTTTAGTCCCTATGGAAAAAAAATATAGAGGATTCTCAAACTATTTCTAAAAATAAATCTACCATGTGAGCCAGAGATCCCATTTGTAGGTATCTACCAGAAGAATGCAAAACACTCCTGCAAAGGGATATATGCATGCCTGTGTCCCACAGCAATATTTACCATAGCTAAGCTGTGGAAACTGCTTAAGTGTCTGACAGTGGATGAGTGGATAAAGAAGATAGGGTATATGTACATAATGGAAAACTATTCTGCTATAAAACTAGATGAAATATTGTCATGACATTGATTGAACTAGAGGGGATTATGCTAAGTGAAATGTGTCAGAAGGAGAAAAACAATACTGGATCATTTCACTCATATGTGGAATATAAAAAAAAAAAATAGAACAAAGGAACAGAGAAAACTAAACCAAAACAAATCCTAGGAAATCTAACTGTAGAACTGAAGCTAGCAAAAGGGGAAGGTGGGGGTTGGAGAGCAAAGAGGGGAAAATGTTGGCATGGACTACGGGAGAGGACTACAGGTGCCTTGGTGTTAGGTGATGTGGGAACAAACATTTAAAGAGATACGAGCCTATAACCTTATATCATAGACAAATGTTGTAAACCAGTGTTACGTCATGAAAGAAATCATGCCATTAAAAAATATATATATTCTGTCAGGCCAGGGAGGAAACAGCAAGGTCAGGAAGAGGTAGTTCAGAAACCAGTGTCTCCTGCAGGGAGCTAGTATTTAGCAGAAAGCCATGGGTGTGGCAGGAGATAAATTCCAAGTCTGTCTGGATCATCCATGTATCCCTCTAAGTTATTATGGAAATGAACCTTTCATGTCCTACTCTCATGTTAATTTCAGTTTCCTCTATTACTGAAGACAAGTGAGAATAAGAACAATGGTAAACACAGGCAAACTCTCCTTATAGCTTAGTCTTCCTATAGTCTAATCTAGTTTTGCTAAGGGAAGTAGAAAGGAAGGAAGCAACTGTTTGATTTTTTACATGCAGAGGGTGTTGAGATGTACACATGAAACTTTTTACTGGGAATGTTTTATTTTGCACTAATGGTCATTTTTTTCCCTCTTCATCAAACCCAGCAATACTATTGTAATGCACAATAAAAATGAATTGTTAGAAAATTAAATGATAAAACATACAAAATGTATGTTCCTCCCTTTTATTATTGAATCTACAAATATATAAAAGAATAAAAAAATTGCATGTATTCACTGAGTGTAATTGGCAAAGTACAGAGTACTCTCCTATTTATAATAATTTGTTCTGCAATCAGTACTGCACAAATATTATGAAAGAAATAGTTGTTTTTATTGAAACCATACCTGCACACTTTAAATGAACATCATAGATACCAATTACTAAAATTTTCACTAAAATTTTAATGTGACACATGTGCTTGCATCATGCTTATTAATATATCTAGTCCTTTGGATGACTGTGGCATTTCGTTCTGGGAGTAATGTATAACCTAAACTGTTAACCTATCTTTGACTTATAGCAGTTAACCTATCTTTGACTTATATATATATAGTATATAAGATAAGTATTATCTTATAGCAGTATGCTGACAGGAAAGGAAAGGAGATTTTGAAGCAATTTCAACATCTTAAGATTTTCATTCATTTTTTAACTTTTGTCTAAAATGAGGGGAATTTTGCTGTGTTTTCGAAATTTATCTTCAATCCTTCATTAGAAACCAGTTTCAGTATTTATCCTGTGAATTTATTATTAAATAACTATTTCATGAAAAAATTGATTCAAGATCCAAATTTCTAGATGTGGATCTTTTTTGATGGAATATGGAATTCAGAATGCCCTATCAGTGTTTTCAGATAGTCTATAATAACATTTTGTTAATGTGCAATGGCAGCATCATTACCTATTTCACTGATAATTGTACCTAATTTATGAATCATGTCATAAGTAATTGTATACTTATACCTTTTGATCTTGCCTGTCATTGCAAAACAATCTGCATTCCTTCCTTGTAAGAAGTATTAAGGTCATTAAAGGCTGAAATATTCACAGAAATGAAGAAGACTGGCTGTCCAACTCCACATTTAAAACTTGGGGATGGACTGATTTCTTATGTTGTAGAAAGAAGAGCTTTTTTCTTGTGCAAACATTCTCAACAGAAAATTTTTTCATCTATGAACTTTGTGCCTTAGTATGTTTTAGAGTTATTTATAATTAACTTCTTTGCTATGTAAAAAAGAATGATGTGGCATTTAATGTATTAGTTTTAATAATTCATATCTTTACTATGGATAGGAGTCAGTGCTAAGAACCCTGATATTCAACTGATATAGTAATATTTTTGTATAGCAAGACTTTCTTGATGAAGGGTTACATTGGTTTATGGCTAGAATATGGGGAATTTGACAGTGTTTCCCTGCCATTGCAACATGCCAGTCTACTTGTACAAAATATTTCAATCACAACCCAACTACCACATGACCCAAGAAGCCATGATATTGTCAAATTATCATAAAAGTTTCTTAAGAATTTGTTCTCAACTACTGTAGTTATCTATTTGCTGGTGAGCAATAAACAAGTTTGTAACCAGCACTTTGAAACACTCTGTGGTGTGTGAAGTGGAGATAACACCTACTTTGCAGAGGTGTGGTTATGTGGAGTTAAGAGGTGTGGCTAAGTAATCACAGTGGAGGCACTGTTAATTCATTTTACATATCAGGATACTGACAGCAGCATGAAAGTTCAGTAACTTGCTTAAGTTTGAAATGAGGTCAAGGATACAATCATATAAACTAGGTATTCTGACATCATGCCCAGTCTATGCTCATCACAGGTGACAATGCCCATTCATGGGAAATACATAGGAGCTAAGAATGGAAAGATTAGAGTGAAGGTAACAGGTAGAGGGAAGATATGGGGAAGATAACAGGTAGAGGGTTTTTCCAACAAAACTCAGAGTGAGATCATAATATACAATGTAAACTGTGAAAAGAGATAAAAGGTGGCTTCCCTGGTGGCTCAGGGGTTAAAGACACAGCACTATCAAGCTATTGCCAGCCACTGCAGCATGAATTCTATCTCCGGCCAGGAGGCTGACCCACATGGCACAGCAGACCTCATCTGTCTAGCCTGCTGTTCCCCTCAGCCATGTATTTCAGTAGGTCTGCCTGTTCTGCTCCCCACTCTATCTCTGGTGGATCCTCTCACCTCCCCCACCTCTGGCCAATACCCCAGTTCTTGTATGCATAAATAAATAAATCTTTAAAAGGAAAAAAAAAGAAAAGAGATGAAAGGAAGGAGTTAAGCTGTCCTGTGCACTGGGAGGTTCAGGCTGGCTCACCTGCACATGAGGAATTACAGCAACAAGTGAGACTGGAACTAAAAGTAAAAGCAGTTTGTCATTTCATTTAATTCCTTGGTGAGGTCTAAAAAGTACACTAAAGGTGAAAATCAATTGTAAAGTTTAAATTGTTTGAAAGTACCAAAAATCATCCCTGAATGAGAGAAGCAAGACCATCTAAGGAAAGATCAGCTACACATCCCTCTTATCTCATTTCTGCCTTGGGGCATTTGTTTGCCTAGATGAGTGGCAATCTTTTCCATCAAGAACAAGGCCAGGAAATTCAATTGAGAAGCAAAAGGGACCTAAATAAGGAAGTAGGAGAGGAAATGAAAAGGCAAATTATGAGCAACACTGGGAATTTTGAATCTATATTGGCAGTAAATTGATTGGATGTAAAATTTAGGGGAAGGTATGGATAGGAGTTAGTGCTAATCAATGACTCAGGTCTCAAATCTCTGTGAAATTGATGGCCTAAATAGCAATAGGAACTTCAGGAGGAAGAGATGAATGTGAGCAGAAAGTGTTAAACTGATGAAAAAGAGAGAACAATGAATGTTTTTTTTTTAAAAAAATGGTCAAAAGGAGAAGTAAACTACCTTGTTGTTCACTTACCTTGCGGTTTTGAAAACTGGAATATAAGTTCTCTGGGAATTGCACTCCTAAAGGTTAGCTGGTTAGGCCATATGGAGTGCAGGGGTGAAGATGGTGAAAACCACATGTGTAACAGAATTAGTCACTGAATAATCTTAAAAAGCACTACCTGTTAGATTTGGAATGCATATTTTATTAATGTTTTCTAAGAGGCTTTATCTTTTTAAATTCACAGAAACACTGAAGTAATAAGTTAGATATGAAAGATTATTTTCCATGCTATATACTTTTTAGATGTTTCCTTTACCGATGAGAAATGTGGGCTGTATTCAAAATGATTTTGAGTATTAATTATTTTGATTAATAATTGCTGTGTTTCACCATTCCAGAAATATATCTTAGCAAAAAAAATAAAGGTATCAGTTTTGTAATTATACCAAGACTGTAATTACTGACCTTCTGTATTATTGCTTACTTTTATAGAAATTCAGAATTTTTGAAAGTAATAAAATGCATATTTTATTTTAATATCACTCATTTACTAACAATTTTCAAAGTACATTATTAGTCACTTTATTTGGCTCATTATATAGTAACGAGTTAAACATGGCAAATATGTAATTATTGGCAAACCTTTATTTCATACTATTCAATGAACAAAAATGCACTTAAGGGCCTCCCCGGTGGCACAAGGATTGAGCGCTGGGCTGCATAGCTGCCCACAGCCATTGCAGCGCTGGCTTGATCCTCAGCCACCAGTGAGGGTCCCGCAAGGCCTGCAGACCTCTCCTGCCTTGCCCGCTGCTCCCCTCAACAGTGTACTTAGTCAGTCTGCCTGTTCTGCTCTCTGCTCTGGCTCTGGTGAATTCTCTCACCCTCCTGTGCTTCTGACTGTACCCAGTGCTTGTATAAATAAATAAATAAATAAATCTTTTAAAAAATGCATTTACTCTTCACTTTGCTTTGCTTGTACTATACTTTTGTTAAAATAATGATAAATCACATGTTAACATTTCTATCGTTAAAATAATACTAATGAAATGAATGGTGTTCCCAATTGTAGGGTTTTTATAATTGTTTTTCCCAATTGATTTTTGGTACATTTATTTAATCGTGATTAGCGTAAATGCAAATAATAGGGATTGTTTTAATAGATGTTGTTAAGAGAAAGTGCAAAATGCTTCCTCTTTCTTTTAATTGCAAGATTAAAGATTCCCTGTACAGTTACCAAATGATAGTGTGGAAATGAAGGGTAGGGGGCAGAGAAAAATAAACACTTTTCTTTGAATTGAACCATGGGGGATTTCTGGAAGATTTATGACTATATTGGCTCATTGATTACTCAGATGGCAGAAAGATATTCTCAGTGTGTGCTCCTTTATCCTAATGAAAAAGACTATTAACCCACCACAAATGTATATTAAAAGTTTTGTTTTTGTTAAATGGAGAGTTCTGTTTAACCCAATTGGAGAATTGGACCTCTACTTGAAAATTAGCAACCATTTTTGAAGAAGTATCACAATTAAAGATCAAGTGGAAGTTAGAATAGAGATAGTGTTTTATTCTGATTGCAAGATAATGTAGTCAGGAACTATTGAATTCTTTGTGGTCCAGAAATTATGCAGAACAATCTAACTTTGCTAAGTTACCCAAATTGACCTCAAAATGGAAGGTCACATAAGCAGGCTAGAAATTGCATCAAGGATGCTGAAAAGCACCATTAATACTGCCTTTTTCAATGACCTTAAAGCAAAAGTATTAAGGAAATCACAGTAGGTTTCATGAGATCATTCTTTTTATTGAATAAAATTGAACATTTAAGTAAATGAATAATCATTTTTGGACAACATAATATGAAAATATATGACCATAAAGACTTGATAGCCCTCCAGCAGTGCTTGTGGAAATTGCAATCTCTTATAAATGTTATAGTGGGTGGTAACTCAGTAGAAAATTATAATGGCTGTCTAAATTCTAGTACATTTCATTTCTAATACATTTCATAAAAATATGCATTTTTATTACTTTTTCAGGTGCATGTAGTAATGTATATAGACTGCATTGTTTCAGTGAGCTATGTGGATCTAAAAATACTATAAATTCTCTAGTATCAAAAAAATTGACAAGGAAATGATAAAACTCTTTCAAGGGGTTCTCTATAAATGAGGTAATAGGGAGATTCTTTTATTTATAGAAAGTTTAATAATTTTCAGCCTGTTTTATCACTTTAGCAATTCCACTTTCTTTAGAATATGAGAGTCAGACCAGAGACTACTAAAGGGAAAACTGATAAGAAGTTCACTTGAAATGTTTCATAATGAAAGTCATTTGGAGGCTTACATTTTAAAATAAATGTTTAGAAAGAATAGTGAATGCTTCTGTGCTATATTTTCCCAAAGTATATTTAACCATATAAAGAAATCTCTATACAGTTCTGCTAGGAAATTTTATGGTATATAAATGCTAGACATCTATAAAATCTCTATTTTTTTATCCAACTCAAAGTAAAAAATAGTTGTTGTGACTATCAAAGATTTCTTAAGTCAAAGGCCAAAAGTTATGGGTTTTTGTATTTATTTGCATTTTTCCATTCGACTTTGTTTAAAATAAGAGAAAATTTTATTATATGCTCACAAGTCTTAATGTTCATAAATATTATGTTCTCTGGCCTTAAGAAGTGTACATGTAGGAAAATCAAGCAAAATGCAAAAAACATTGTGTTCAACTGACACACTGCCAAGGGGATTCTAATTTGTTAAGAGTTTTAATTACATAGCTAAGAAAACTGGTGAAAAAAATATACAAGCTGAAAATCAATTAATGATCTGGGGTTATGAAAGGAAACATTTACTTTTTACTTCTTAATCACATTTCCTATTGTGGCTTTGTGCTATTTTAATATACTAATATCTTCTTTCTAATCCACTTCATATTAGTAAACAATTTTTGTAGATATAACTATATATTTATTCTCACCAAACTTACTACTACTTCCTGTGCACTATGTTCTGAGATTGACTTATAGTTACATCCTCTGAGGCTATAGAACATAATGAATCTGCTGGTCACAGAGAAAGCAGAATTGTTACAATAGTGGCCTCATTTACAAAGTATCCCATGCTCTGTTTTTCCCATGCCTCTTAGAAGAAAAGAAAGTTAGCCTTGGGCATATAGTAGTGGAATTAATGTTCACCGCGTGATTGAGGTATATCACAGGTAGTGTTGTATGTTCACAGGTGACATTTAATATCCTCAACTTGCAAATACAGAGACCCAAAGAATTTGTTAATGGTTACAGAAATCTAACTGTGTTTGACAAGAAATTAAAATCAGCCCATTGAATATTCATTGGGTGTGTGGGTGAGCAAGAGTATGTTTGCACACATAAGTGCATGTGTTTGAATATTGAAATCAGGGGTGTGATCACCCCTTGACCCCATCGTGATGATAGGAATTAAAATTTAAAATATTGTTAACTTCTTGAAGGGCATCAACTCATCAGAGGGAGGGAAAATAGCTTTATTCTGCTCACAGTCTTAGTACTTTTTGCTGGGGTTGCCTTTTCTTTGTCCTCACATACTTGTGATTAATGTTTTGATAGACATATTTTGATAGCTTTTAAAAAGCTACACTTTAAAATTTGAAATGTGTGAGAGGTAGCTACTATGAGAACAATTTCTGCTTCATTTTTTTTTCTGACTTGTTGACCTTATCCTGTTAATCACTGTTTACTCTAAGCTGTAGGGAAATAATCAAAGATTGCCTAGAAGTCAGGCTCACAGGGGCATTTTTCATTTGGAAACTTAAGAAGCTGTACTAGGTACTGTGAGCCTGTAGGCAAAGCAGACCCACAAAATCTTGAATTCTCAGTGAATTTTGTTTCCCCAGTAAATCAAGCGTATTTTAGAGAATTGTAGTGTTTTTGTTTCTTTGTTTTGATTGTTGGTATTTTTCCCAAGGAGTCTTATGTACTTAGTCTTTTCTTTCTTTTTTCAGTAAAGGAATTTTCAATTAAATTTCCAAAGGGAATCTTAGCAACCTTGTTTGTAGTTATAGTGAGTGTTGTATATATACTGTAGATCTCTTGCTTATAGATACTTTATATCTGTTTACATATCTTACATCTACTTATGTGTGTATCTGTATTCCTATAAAACTATATACCACATGTCAATTTTTATATATAGTATATTCTGCATCATACTATTTCTGGTATCAAATTCACTCTAGTGAATTTCCACATTAATTAGGTCTTTTCATGTTATTTCCTTTATTTCTACTAAAAGTCATGTTTCTGGTTAAATACAGGTTACAAAGCACTCTATGTGTTTAAAAAAAAACTCAATGACAAAAAGAAATTTCCATACTGCTTTCATAGAGTCTGATATTTTAAATGTCTTAATTGCCCACAGATTGTTAGTTTTAAAAAGAATTTTAGTTATGAGATGCTAAATGGAATAAAAATAATGTTATTGACTTGTAGTGAAGAGATTGAAGCACACTGGTAGCAACTGGCCTTTTATCATCACTTATTTAAAGTGCTTTCAGTAGAAAAAGGAAAACTGCCTTTAAAGAGTATAGTAACTTGTTTGTAAAGTGCATTTTCTCTTAGTGTAGTGCGTTGAGAATAGTCAAAGGAAAAAGCCCAGAAGGCATCATTGTAAAAATGACCATTTGCTGCTGGTGTAGATAATAATTTATTCCAGTGAAAAAAAAGAAGATATTTTGGTCACATATGGCTTCAGGTTCTGATTCTTTCTACTTGCTGCTGACTGCTACCAATAATTAGAAATTTTTAGAGGCAAACTGATCAAGGCTTAGAAGATCAGGCTCCTTCAAGAGTCAATAGTAGAGGTCAGAATTAATTTGTTGCTTTAAAATGTGGAAATTACTCTCCGTGTTTGAGAGCAGTATGTGGCACCCCTTAACTATATGATAAAAAGGGCTTTGAATTTCACTGTACGTGTGTGACATAAAGGATATCTATTTGGAAAGATTTAATGGGCCTGGAATAGAGGGTAATAGAAACTGAATTGGAGTAATTTATGTTGTGCACCAAAGAAGATGGCCAGGAAAACTTCAAAGACCATCCCTCCTGCATGACTAAAACTGAATAGGCATTTTAAAACTATCTTCCTTTTACATGAAACTACATATCAATCTACTGACTCCAGAGTTTATATCTTTAAAGATTTTGCTATGAACAAAGTGGCACTGATATAACAATGTTTTGGCTAGCCTGCTAAAGCAAAGGACAGTCATTCAGTAGGCAGAGTGATTTCAGGTGACTTCTAATTAACCATTTGAGAAAGCAATTGCATTTACTGATTATAGTTTTTTTATTGGAGAGACTGTTACTTCCCTCGAATCTAAAAAGTAAAGTCTCAGTTTCCATATGGAAGAATTCAATGAATTCAAAAAACAAGAGCAAAGAGTAACAATCTACTTACTCCCTGTTGTTTAATAAGGGACATTTTATGGTTTGATATATAATAAGGGATATGTACAAATCATAGTTTTTTTTTTAGCATATTTCTCTTTCTCCAAACAACACGATTTTAAATTAATATCGCTAACTACATTCTGAGATTTTATATTTATTAAGTTAATTTTTGCAATCTCTGCCTCATTCTTTTGAGTGATTAATACCTTGAAAATAAAGGGGAAATAGACTTGCTGTTTCACCAAATTATGTAATATTTTCCTGTTTCTGAAGTAGAAACCCATATAGAATTTACAACAGCCTAAAGTGGCTGAAGTATTAAAAATGATAACATTTTTCCTTTTCCCTAAAATTCCACTAAGGAAATAAACTCTCAGATATAGCGGTATTTCCCAACCCTAAGGAAGGGTAATTGATTGTGGTGGTTTAAAGTGTTAGAATGGGGGGAGTAATGTGAGCATGGGATAGACACTTTCACACAGCTTTTCTGTTCTTTTAGTTTTTGTTTTTTAATTTTTGCCAAGCGTGTGTCAGTCGTGTGCTATCATCATTCTTTGGAACTGACTGACGTGCATCAGCAATCATTTTTTAGATTTTATACACATGAGAATCTCGGAATTCTCAGGAAGCTTTCCTTAAAAACATCTAAGAGTAGCCTGAAAAACAACATAAGGTTTAAAAGGTACTCTACTCTGTTGCTATTCTACAGGCATGAAGCCTTAGGGTGCATTTACCATAACACATAACTCCTGAAATTAAACTCTGCTAGCAGGTAACCATTTTAATCAAAAAGTACAGGCATCCTGTCTTAAGTAATATTAGAAAATTATTTAGCTGAGATACTGTGATAAAAAGATTAAAAATATTGAAGAAAATCAGCTGTAATTTATACAGTTATTTAATCTATAAAGCTTATGTTTTTCACTGGTATAAGTAACAGTTCCCTGGAGATTGTCATTAGCATAAATCATATAAGATGTTTGGTCAAATAGCTAAGCTTCAGGTTTTGTTGACATCCTTATTTTATAATCACCTTATTTACATATTCAGCTAAATTTCAAGTGGCTAAGAACTATGTATTCAATGGAGTTAAATGAGTGTGAGAATTTCATTGCACCATTTACTAGCAAAGTGAATTTGAACAAGGGACTCAAAATTTCTCTTATCGTTAAAAGAAAACAGAAATCAAACGTATCTCATGAACCAAAAGAAGCTACTTAATCTGGAGGTCTCAGTGAAAATGGGGGGGGGTAACTTGTTCAAAACTGATGAAAAATTTCAAGTTGGCCACAGCAAAACATATCTGGAGTCCTGCTGAATAGCATTGTGCAAATCAGCTTGAGGTTGTGAAGGTTAAATGACTTTATAAATGAAAAGTACATATATTGCTTCTCAGCACATATTAAACACTCAAACACAATTAGAATTTTCTTGTTCTGGCTGCATTATTTTTTAAAAATGCCTTAAACATAATAATCAATGATTTGTTTTGGAATTTTAAAGTTATTGAAAGTGGTAGCTGAATGTTGCTTCTGAAAATTTAGGTGATCAAATGTAGTTGTTATTCATCCAAAAGAAGGATGCAGGGTAGAAGGTAGAAAAAAGCAGAGTAGACCCCAGTTTTATTTGGAAGCTCTTTAGAGGAGAGCAACATGTTCCTGAAATGCTGAACTACAGGGAAATCATTTAGATCACAGATTCTAAAATCCAGGAGTGATTTGGCTACAAGTGCTGGAAATGCAAGTTGATACAGTTTCACAAAATAAGGATATACTGGTAATGCAATTGTGAGGAAAATTGGAATCAAGTTAGATCTCTGAATCAGTTGCAAATTTGGACTTGAATGCCAGTTGTTCTCTCCTTTTATCCTTGTTTTGTGTTTTTGTTTTTTCTAATTGTCTTTATGCTCATCAGTTAGAGACAAGTTTAAGTATGAAAAAAAAAAAAAAAAAGAGGGCCTCCCTGGTGGCGCAGCGGTTGCAAACCTGCCCGCAGCCTCTGCAGCGCCGGTTTGATCCCCAGCTGCTCCCTGGCCACCAGAGGAGGGTCCCACATGGCGCATAGACCTCTCCTGCCGCCTGCTGCTCCCCTCAGCAGTGTACTTCCGTCCTTCTGCCTGCTCTGTCCCCGCTCTGGCTCTGGTGAATTCTCTCACCCTCCAGTGCTTCTGACTGTGTACCCAGTGCTTGTATAAATAAATAAATAAATAAATCTTTAAAAAGAATTTCTACAATTCACACACACAAAAAAGAGAGACAGGTTCCCAACAACTTGTCACATCTGTATCACTTGACTTTCAAGGTTAGGAAGGGACTTTTAGTTTCCATTTTTGCATTGGGAAAAGTTTCAAAGAAAGAGCTATGATTCTTTTGTATTTGGCTACCCAAATGCTGTTGAATTGGGCATGAGTGCTCACAAAATGCAGACATGGTCATTGAGAGCTGAGGATGTGTCCAGAATAGGGCAGCCATTGTGAAGTCAGACATGTTAATTAAGCTTCATCTCTGAAGAAATCATTAATTGAGTAACTATTGGGAGGAAAAGTAGAGTAAGTCAAGACTTATTAACAAGCCAAGACTTTGCCATCATAGCATAGCAGAGAGGAGTAAGAGCTAGGTAAACCAGAGCTTACTATATAATAGTTTAGCAGAATTTTTCAGAATTTCTTACTGGAAATTTATCATTGATAAATTGTTCTAACTACCCAATTGTCAATGATACTCAGTCTGTGTTTTGTCACAGTATCACCTAAGGGACATTTGAAAAATACAGATGTACAGAACCTACCCCGAAGGTCCTGTTCAATTGATTTGGAGCCTGGCTCTAGCTATAGTATTTTACAGATCTCACTGGTGAATTTGATGTGCAGCCAAGATTGAAAATCACCAGGTATTTAACTAAATTACTTCTTATTAGCGCTACCACATTTTGATATTTTATAACATAAAATACCAGTGACCATTGTTTTTTGTTTGTTTGTTTTTGTTTTTGTTTTTTGCTCAGTTACAATAAAATGGGCATGGGGTTATGGAGGTGATTGATTAAGGTGAATTGGACAGTACAAAGGTGAATAAATAATTATGGTCTTTAAAGGACTTATAATAACCTGCAGCTAAAATTGCTAATGAAAGGCTCCTACAGCATTTGGAAGGTGCTTGTTAAAATTCAGATGCCTTGGACTCACCCTAACCAAGTGAATCACAATCTCTGGAGGCGACCCCACGAAATTTACATTTTACCAAGCGCCCCTCTTGAACATATGTCCATGAAAATTTAAGAGCCATGGTCTGGTTCCATATGCCTACTCCTCACAGCTATTCTTTCCTGAAGCAAACCTAACAGCCAAGACTAGTACCCTAATTAGCATTGCTCACCTGGCAAGTAGAACTCATTGTGAAGCATATTGCCTGGGAGGAATAAAGAAAGCTACTTTTTTTTTTTTTTTTTGCCTGCCTAGCTGTATCTTTTTAGTTGTTGAAATAGTACAATATTTACCTCTATTCATTTAAAGATGGCTATTCTGAATTATATAGAAATTGCTTTTTTTATGTATCTTTGTCCCTTTTGTACTATCTAGAATCATTCTTCTAATGGGCTATATGTTTTTTTTTTATCCTCTATATTTAAGTCTTATTGAAAACAGGCTAACAAAATAATAAACAATAAAAACATGGTTTTTATTTATTATTTTCTCTCTTCCTCTTTTAACTTTGGAACTATTTCTTTATACTAGTTATTCTGCTACCTATGTTATAGAACTCAGTGAATGCATATCCCAATTGCCATACTTACGCCATATACAAAATTCAGCTTTCTAATTGGTATTTACTAAGATAAAGGATGTGAGATTGAAAATGCAAAGGCAATCATTCAAATCTCATAATGGCAAATATGGAAGTCAGGGTCATTCATTTCATTACAAGAAGGAAAATATCAAAATTCTGTTGTTCTTACATTACTGATTTTAGTTACCATCTTAGATTAAGTAAATGATAATGTTCTGCTTACAGATCTTCTGAAATAGTTCATTTGATTAAAAAAAAGAATAATTTATCAATGTTATTTGAGAGTTGTAAAGGTAGTAAGGGGAGGGGGGACAATTAAAGATAGCATCATTTCCTGCTAACTCTTATTTCTCATGGAGATATGTTCATTAACTAAAATCAAGATTCTATTAGGAATTGTATGTTTCAAGTTTCTCATTATTTATGCATTCTGTGTTTTAGCCTTTTTCCTGTAATTACTTGAATTGTATTCCACATGTGTCCTTTGCTGACAGCCATGTTTCTTTAGTTCAATAAATGTTATCAAGCATTCTTTGACTGTTCCTATTGCATCAACCTTAATTAGCTTTTGATTACTGTTAATTTCACAGCATTTTCCTTTTAATATGTTGCATCAAAATGCTTTCATTTCTGTTGCAGCAGTTTAATTAGTTTTTGAGCTTTGTTTCTGTTTTCCCTTCCATTTTTATAAAAAAAAATGACACCTCTTTCTTTGTTTCTATGAGGATATCCATGACTTACAACCTGATATTCCTCAGAAGCCATCACCTAAGACTTACAACACTAAATTACAGTAACTTGTAACTCTTTCATCTGCAGTAGGAACTTTCCCATGTATCTACATACTTGTAGTTGCATCTGATTTTTTTAATAGTATAATTTCATTTTAAAATTTTAAAAGCACTAAATAACTTATTTAACACAACTAGTATTCACATTGGTATATCAAAAAAAAAAAA
This sequence comes from Talpa europaea, assembly GCF_964194135.1. Lineage (NCBI taxonomy): Eukaryota > Metazoa > Chordata > Mammalia > Eulipotyphla > Talpidae > Talpa > Talpa europaea. The sequence continues at coordinate 79,437,845 of NC_140070.1, forward strand.
ACCCTGAAACATTAGTACCTCATTTATTTAATGATATGACACTAAATAGCTGTTATTCTCTTTTCCAAAATTTATTGTGCATTTTATCTTGGTGAACCAAACTGTTTACTGTTACTAATAAGCCCATTGGGATAAAATGACTCCCAAACTATTTTTTATTTGTATTAACTTGCTGCATATATTTATTTTTAATACTATGTGTAAAGAAATGATTATGCTATGTATTTATATCATATATATCATTAACTTCTTGATAATTATTTATGTGACCTGAACTATGATCTGGATCATATGTGGTTATTTATATTTTTTAAATTATTTTCCACCAAAATAAATAACTAGAACAAGGCTTCACACAATACATATTATTATTAATGATAACCATTCAAATAATCAATGATTCTAAATTTGTTCTAATCTAGATTACAATCAATGTTCGATAGTAATAATATAATAATCAATTTTACATAATTGTTGGGGTTCTCTGAACTGTAACTTCAACTAGGGAACCGATTAAATTGAATATTATGTTATATACATTTGATAACATGAAACACTTCAGAGAGAAAAATCAACAATTACAAAAGAAAAAGCTGAGCATTACAGATAATGGTATCCTTCGGCACATATTTAAATACATTTCCAGGGTAATGCTAGAATTATGCAGGAGGGGATTTGGGAAGGTTGTGGTGTAGCAGAGGAGAGGTGCAAAGAAGCTGAAGATTAGTACCATGTGAATTTAGTGTCTCTTTCTTAGAAAATAGGAGCTCAGGGATTTGAAAGGCTTAAAGTTCATCTAAAACTATCATGTTGCTGACATTACTTTCATTTCCGTATCATTGTTCCTTATGATTACCCAAGCTTCACTGTTCCTGTAAGCATAAACGTCCTACTGTGGAACCCATGTTGAATCAAACAGACTATTTTATCTCTAACTGCCATGTTGAATCATTTAAACGAAAACTAAGCTGCCTGACTCAGCAGCCTGACTCAACTTCCATAGGTAGTCCTGAAGAAGACTCACTTACTGATTTCTCCATCTGTTACTAGGAAAGAATGGCTATTCCCTCCCCCCCACCCCCTATGGGTGATTAGGAAAGAAACGGGAGAGCCCATCTGCTGATTGCTAGAAAAAAATGCAGCCTTCTGTCTGCAGACCTGGTCAATCAATCCAAAAGTTTCAAATATCTAAGTTCAGATCACTTCCCTGCTTACTCTGTTAAAATGTCTCTGTGCCTTGACCCTGGTGGACTACCCCTTGGTGATAAATGCCAGTGATGATTCCTATTCTCAAAAAATACTTTCTTGATTATAGTACAACCTGATTATTTGTCTATTGACATTATATTCAAAGGCAATGCTAGTCTTAAAGCTAATCCTGAACAACAGACTTTAAGCTAAAATCTATGAGTTTGTTGCTCTCACACTTGAATTCTAATTCTACTCATTCACTCCATGGTGGTTGTAGTTGGTGAAAGAGGGGGATACATCTAATGTCTCTAACACATATTAAATAATTAAGGTTCAGAGTAGCAAGCTATTTATTTAAACTAACAGATTTTATTAATAAAGATAGTAATATACTAATAAAAATACATATATACAAAATTTTTCCTTGTTTTGTATTTAGGCAGAGAATCATAGAACCTGTCACATCTTTCTTTGATTGACCTTAAAAGGAATCTAGTCTCTCTAATTTCATTGATAAGCCATTATTAAGAAGCTCTTATCATGGTGTTAGGAAATTTCCAGGGTATGTAGTTTGTAAAATCACAGTTTCTGTCTTGTAACTAATTTTAATCTATGTTTATTTTCTATAATAAACCCTTCTATCACACATATTACTGATATGTTATGCCTTTTATATATTTTTTTTAAATTTAATTGCTTTAATGCATATATTTCCCAATCTTACAGCTGCTGCAGAGGTTAAAAAAAGTCTACCAAGAAAACATTCACGATGAACTATCATGATTAGTGCCTCTGCATATTGCTCCAGAGAAAAACAAATTAGCACTAGAAGGAAAATCTGTTCTGGGAAGTCCCACACTGCTGGTGTAATGACCTGTCCCCACAAGAGGATTGAGTAGAATAGATCCATTGTGACTTCCCAAATGATCATGGCTGGCAGCCTCTGGAGATGGGGACTAGCTGAAGTGATAGGGAAAATAAAATGTTCTGCTTGAATGCAAGTTATATTCCCTAGCTTTCCCCAAACCTCTTTCAAGAAATGTTGCCCTTTCAAACCAGGACACCTGCTATTTTTTGTTTAAGCTTTATGGCAAAAACTAGACTTGAATCAATGAGATATATCTTTTTGGGTCAAATAATTTCCTGTTCATGGTCACTTAAATGCCTCTCAATTCTAAATTTCTTTCAGAAAGCTCTCCTGTAGACTAGGCACCATCACATGTCTTCTTGGCAAGATCAGGACACAGGGAAGCCATTTCTCCACAGCCATCCCCTGCAGACCCTGCTGAGAAACTGAGGATAAAGAGAGGATGTCACATATGTTTAATTCACCCTCTCTTCTGTTTATTGAACTCATCCTTATGTCTCTTTCAGTTGTCATGATTTTGCCCTTACTGGTAACATCTTGCAGGAGGCAGGATCATGACTCACAAATCATTATGATTAATTTATTAGATATTAGATTCATAAATTATTAGAGTAGATACTACATACAGAAATTATTTAGTATTGATCCTTATACATTAAATGGCAGATTAAAAATATAAAACAGAAATATAATTGCATTCATGCAGTAACTTGTTACAAGTACTGTCTATCAGGACTAAATGTAAGTGGCTATACAGTAGTAGAACCTGCATACATTTGTAGAGAAAACAGGAAAAGGAAAATATACAAACATCATGACATGCTTTGTATCATTTTCTTTGAAAGCTGCAATGGCTTTTAGATAAACTAGAAATATCATTTAAAAAAACATGCAATCATATACAGGTTAGAGTATATTTAGATCACATTTATAAAACTGAGAAATATGTTTTGTTTAACTAGTTCATATTGACTTGTTAAGTGGCGTTATGTTCATAAAACATAAAAAAAAAACAGAATAATTGTCTTCTAGCTGGAGAATTATTCTATCCCTTTGTTTATTTCTCTTTGTCTTCCTCTCTCTACCCTCTTAACACTCACTGTAATTTTATGAAAGAACATGTGATAGTTCCTTAAACTTCATCATAAACAAAATGTTAAATTTTCCTATGCAAAAATAGTCCTATATTGTCTTATTTTTAAAATATAATTTAATACAAATGTGTTTTAAAAATATTTATATGAGGTTTTCTAACCATTTCATTACCTTGATTTTCAAAGATAATAAGTATTTAGCTTGACTTTCTGTCATCAGTTTAATAAATACGAGGAAAACAACCTCATACCATTAGGAGGGAAGAGTGCTAACTAACAACATGCAGGATTATCATTAATAGACATTTAAGCTGGCTTTTCTCCCAAGCTCAGCAGTACATTTGAAGATCACCTTAATGCTCTCGGTAAACAACAGAAGCTAAAACTCCAGGAGGAACTGCAATGCAAATGTGCTTTATAACTTTCTAAAAATGAGGCTTGAACAAGAGACTCTATAATAAATCTTTACATAAAATAATCCTGTGTGCACACTGTGTGTGTGTGTGTGTGTGTTGGGGACAGTTAATAAAAAACAAACCTGTGTTCTTAGATTAGGTATTAAAAATCCTGTGCCCCACACCCCTACCACCCCCCCCCCCATTAACCCACCCACCTCTGGAGAGCAGGGTGTTTATGGACTCTGATTCTGCAGCAGACCCTCTGGGTCCTATCTCAGGTTCTTCTCTTCCAAGCTGTATAACCTTGGGCAGGTGCTTTCTCTCTAAGCTTTAGTTTACTCATCTCTCCAAAGTGGGTAATAGTATTAATAATGTTTTCTTTATAGGTTTCTTGAGAAGAATAATGGGATAATCTAGATTTCAGGGATTTCTGAGCCTCAGATAAATTTTTCTTCCCAAAACAGAACAATAGACAATAAGAAAAAACTGTTGAATGTGTCATCCTGAAGAACAGGTTATGACTAGATGGGGTGAGTTTCATTCCTGTGTTTTTATTGTCTGTTGGCAATTTTTACTTACATTATTACTTTTTAGCTCTCATGGAATGAAAAGAAACATTTTTAAAAATTTAAAAAAGCTATGAAAATATTTAAGGCATATTTTGTTACTCTAGCAACCAAGCAATTGATACGGCCATAATAAAATCTCCCAAATTTAAAGAAAATAAGAGATCTGAATTGAAAATATGCTCAATTTTCTATTCATTCATACCTGGAACAATCTAAATGAAAGAGTTTTGAAGTAAACATTCAGTTCATCAATGCTGAGAGTCTAATCCCTGATCATTCTTGATATTAGTATGTTAACTCATAGTGTATGTATACTTCATGTAATGAGAGCTGATCAAACAAATCTTACTTTTAAAATGGTGATCAGGAATTTGAGTGGGTTATTTGACTCTCTTCAGAGATGCCTTGGTAATAGTCACTCTGAGACTTGGTTCTGTCTAGGAATCACAAATGACTTTATCAGCAGCTCTGGGCTTATTGAAGCACTCAAATGACAACAGAGTTGAGATCTTTGTGGGGGCAAAGGAAAGGCTTCCTGAGCAAATGCAGGTTCTGCCTCTGGACAATGAAAAATGGGAGGTTCAAATTAAGATGAGAGATATGGGACCATCTTTCCTATTGGAGAGGATCAGAGAATAATAAAAGCATTTGAATTACAAAATTTTATTGTTACTCCTATGTTGTTTTATATTTGATATCAAACTTCAGAACACAAAGGGCCATAAAAATAGAGTTTTATTAGCAATGATGTTGCTATATTTTTAGTAAGAATATACAAATTTGATTTTCCTAGTCTTGCATTTTAGATTTAACCCTATTTCTAAATATTTAATTTTTGAAAGTCCATGCACTTAATCATTCAGCCAAAACTATATAAGAAGGACACACCATACTATAGGATAACTGAGCAACAGAACCATAGAGGAATATAGATTAGGATATCCAAGTTGAATGTGTCCAGAATATTGTGGTTGGAAGTTTAAGATACAGGATATTAAAGGATTTCTTCAAAGACTGAATTTTAAGGGTACATAGTACTTGCAAGTAAGCTATAATGAAAGAACAAAGACAAAAGCATGTGCCAAATTTTTGCTTCGGACAGTGTTACATTTGGTGGTCATGAAAACAAATATAGAACTCAACCAGGAGGATGAGATCCACTTGATTTATATGACTTCAAATTTTGTTGCCAGAGACCTATGAGTCAGAATATCATTTGTAAGTCATATAGTCTTCAGGGAGGGTCTCCTAAGGTCACTTAGGTGAAAAACAGTAATAGTGTTGATGTTGATATTAATAGTATTCCGGCCTTTTACAGTTTTTAAAATTTGTTAAAAATAGTTATTATTTCTTCTGTGAATAATTTTTCTCATTACAAATAACCACCCAAAACATTATCTAGATTGATTGGGAGATTTAATAAAACTGAGCTGATCAACAGAGAGAAGTATATATCTCAGCTCATGTTCTCACTACAAAAAAAAAAAAACAAAAAAAAAAAACAGAAAGAAAAATCAGAAACTTAGTATTTAATATATTAAGTCTCAACTTATAGATCAGAAAGATCACCCACTCATAAATCGGGAAGTTAGGCCTTGACTTTACAAAGATCTTTCTAATACCCTTTATTAACATATTTAAGACACACAGCTTTGGCTACAGTCCATGTTTTCATAAGTTGTTTTTCTAATATTTAAATTTTCAGCACATAACATTTCTAGAAGAATATAGTTAAAGCATAAAATCTAGCAAGAGTGAAAAAACAAAACACAACAAAAAAATAAACAAACCTGAATTTCATTTCTCTAGTGAGTGTTTTTTTAGAGTTGTTTAACACTGTTTAATATAAATGTTATTCCAGGCTCTGGTCTAGTTCATTTAATCCTCATGCCAAAACTATAAGTGGAGTTTTTATAAGCCTATGTTACAGATGAGGAAACTCAGAGAATTTAAATATCCAAATTCACACAGCTGATAGTTGGAAAAATCAAGATATGAATAAAGGCAGTCTATAATATTATTATATTTCCACTGAGTGAAAATGAGCCATATGGCCCAAAGAGATGAAAAGGGGTTGAGAAATAAAGTTGCTGCCTTCCAGAGAGAATTCTACAATCTGAAAAAGGAACCTGCATTTTAGCAGGACAGTAATCCTTTGTGTCACAGCTGTAGTACCTAAATATGAATTGGCCATCTATGTCACAGTCTTATTTCCAAAACATGAACCAATGTTTGCTTAAATACAGAGAAGTGCTTTTGGCCAGTTCATGGATTGTAGATTGTCTCAGTAGTATTATATAAGATCAGTAAAATTGTATACTTTTCTAGAACTATATAGTTTTAGCAATAATGATTGCATGCTGTTCTCCATTTGAACAAATACTGTTACCTTGGGAAGTATATATAGATATGTGTATATATGCATTGATATACATACACATAAACATATTACTGATCACACTAAATTTTCTATTAATATTTCTGGAGGATTTTGATACAAAATGAATTCCTTTTACTCCTTTAATCAATATTCTAGTCTTGTAACAACATTTCTTAAATTGCAAAGTAATCCTTCTGATAAAAAATACTTCCAGCTTTAGAATTTGGCATCAGTCATACTGTTAGATAGTGTGAGTGAAACATATAGCACTCTTGCTTAAAAACAAACCTCCTTAAAATAGTTTTCTATATTTCCTAATCTGGTTAACTTGCCAGGAGCACCATGTATTAATTAGCAGTCATCATGTGTAGCCTACTCCAGTTCAGGTGTTTATTTAGCACTAGGATTTTCAAATTAGGAAATTGTTGGTTTGAATTCATAACACACAGGACTTCTCAGAGACTTTTGATATATACTCTTGCACAAAGAGTGCTTTAAAGAAGTGAATTTAAGGGCCTCCCTGGTGGCTCAAGGGGTTAAGCACAGCACTATGAAGTTATCCTCAGCCTCTGTAGCATCAGTTGGATCCCTGTCCTGCCAGGGAGCAACCCACATGGCGCAGCAGACCTCTCCTATCTCGTCCACTGCTCCCCTCAGCAGTGCATTTCAGTATATCTGCCTGTTCTGCTCCCCTCTCTGTCTCTGGTGAATCCTCTCACCCCCCACAACTCTGGCCTGTACCCCAGCTCTTGTATGCATAAATAAATCTTAAAAAAAAAAAAAGAAGTGAATTTAAGAGATAGGTGTTTCAGTTTGGGACACCCTAATCCACACCAACATAACTAAGGTGTATTAAATTGGAGATATCATAAAGAATGTATAATAAGGAATGAAAATGGTATATTTAGCTATCTATTAACTCAATGCTTCCCAAATGTTTTCATGTTTTGGCATAGATGGTAAATGCCAATTTTTTTTATTTTTTAAATTAATATATTTTATTTCATATAATTCTTACATAATTTTTCATTTTTGCACAATATGCATTTTCATTTTGGTTATATTCCCCATACAGTTCCACCCCCCCTTATTTTGACCCTAATCCCTCTCCTTTCCTTCCGCCCTACCCCAGTAGTGTATCTCTGGTTTATAGTTGCTTGTTGATTTTGATTTTTTTCTTTATTATAATTAGTCTTTTTCCTGGTCCTTTATTTAGGTTTTCTAAATTCCTGCTATGAGTGAGACCATCCGGTATTTTTTTTTTTTTCTTTCTGGCTTATTTCACTGAGCATGATCCCTTCCACCTCCATCCATATTGCTGTAAATTGCATGAGTTTATCTTTTTTGATTGCTGAGTAACCAGTGAGAGTGGTATATATTAAAAAAAATGAGCAGCAACAAGTGTTGGCCAGGGTGTGGAGAAAAAGGAACTCTCCTGCACTGTTGGTGGGAGTGCAAAATGGTCCAACCACTATGGAAAGCTGTATGGAGATTCCTCAACCTACTAAATATAGAGCTTCCATATCATCCAGTAATTCCATCTCTAGGTATTTACCCAAAGGACACAGAAACATTAATTCAAAAGGGCACCTGCACCCCCATGTTTATAGCAGCATTATTTACAATAGATAAGCTATGGAAACAACCCAGATGCCCAAAAATAGATGACTGGATCAAGAAGATTTGGTACATATACACCATGGAATATTACTCAGCATTCAAAAAAGGTAAATGCCAATTTTTATATGACTAGCTAGAGGAAATAGATAAAACGGTCCTGTCTGCAAGCAGGTAGTACAAAGACTCTATCCCCTCCTGAGGGTGCAGGGGATTATTATCAAGGCCCCTGTCCATCACAGTAGAACAAATTTTGGCTTATAAAGAAGCTAAGGTCAACTGTACCACAGTGTAGCTATGTGACCACTCTCTGTTATGTGATTTGAATGTCATAAGATTTGTTAGTTGCAGGATGCCTCACCCTCTGCCTTGTGTGTATTTGTTGTGTGTATCTCTCACTTATTTCTATCTACAAAGCTTTTGCCTATTATATCTTCAAATTCTGAAAATTTATTTTAAATACAAGTTGTGTATTGGTGTCTTGAGAAAGGTTTGTGAAAACTTTCTGTACAGGTTGGCTATCTGCTGCATAATTTTGATGATGGAATATGGTCATTCTGTATTGCTTATCTGGGTCATGCTAGTCTTTTACTAGATGTTGACTTTTCAAGAGCAGAGCAATGAATGGAAAAGCATTCAGCTTCCTTTGGGGGAAGGTTGTTATTTCTACATTGATCTCATTGAAAGTAGGCCAGTCTTGCGCAAAACTTGGATATAATGGCACTCCAATGGAGCTCTCTAAATCTTTCCCTGCAAACTTTTTGATCGCTTTATGCCCAACATTTTATAGAATGTACTTAAACATTTTGATTATGTTTAAAATAAAATTATGGTTTGCATTATGTTATACAAGAAAATTCATGATTGAGGGCCTCCCCGGTGGCGCAGCAGTTGAGCGCTGGGTTGCGAAGCTGCCCGCAGCCTCTGCAGCGCAGGTTCGATCCGCGGCTGCTCCCGGGCCACCAGAGGAGGGTCCCACATGGTGCAATAGACCTCTTCTGCCACGTCCGCTGCTCCCCTCAGCAGTGTATTTCGTCAGTCTGGCTCTTCTGTTCCCTGCTCTGACTCTGGTGAATTCTCTTACCCTCCCACACTTCTGACTGTACCCAGTGCTTGTATAAATAAATAATAAATCTTAAAAAAAAAAAAAAGAAAATTCATGATTGAATGAATTGTCTATTTCATGTTTAATTTTAGAATCTAGAGGACAGTTGTGACATTTTGCAATTGTTTCTCATGATTAATTGAAATAAGCATAGGAAGGTGAAGATTCTTTCCAGCTGTGACTTCTCTGTTGGAGTGATCATTCTTAAATTGCTCGCAGTTGTTCTACTATTTGCCTTTTTGTGTGAAATGGTTTTACAAACAAGGGTGAAAGTTCAGTTTTTTATCATGTCCGTGGGTTGTAAAATAATTCATATCTTCTCTTAGGAACCTGAATAGTTTTAAGGATCAATTCTTCTACCACATTGAGAAATTCAAAGACAGAAAAATGTTTCAATTATTCTATTTGTTTTTTTTTAATTTAATTCAATAAATTAAACAGTTGAAAATAAATTTTCTGACTTCAACTTCAGCTTCCTGCTATCAAAGATTTTATACTGGAAAATAGAGATTTTAGGTTTGATATCATAAACTAGGTACATATTAACAATATATGAAAGAACGTTCAGATTTGACAAAAATAATGTTAAAAATTAAGAGTGTACATACCTGTGACATTGAAACTCCAAAACCAAGTTTGTATCTATCCATATTTATATATAATGATGTGAAGTTAACATGAATTATTTCTACTGTGAGCTATTTAACAGCTAAAAAGTAAAAAAAAAATTCTAAGGTTTTTAAAATCATTTAGTTGCTACTAGTAAAATATGTTTTTTTTATTGCTAAAACTATTCATTTCCAAGTCATCATTAGACTGCAGATTGCTTCTGCATTTATGCTGTCACTTCAAAGCTCAGCTTTGTACTTCTAGGTATGTGCTTTTATTTATCAATTTATCAAGATTAGGTTAATCTTCCAAAAACATTTTTTTTTAGATTATTTCAACTTTCTCTAAAATCTCCAAAACCTTATTATTGCCTATCTAGTAATTGCTTAATTCTACTACCAAATTATTTCTTTGAATCATTTTTTGAATCATTCAAGGTCTATTTCCCATCATTTTTCAAATAAGAATCTTCTTTGTTTACTGAATTTTAAAATCATATCAGCCACCAAAGTTCTTTTTCTGCCCACTATTGAAACACTATTTCTCCACTTTTTCACTCAAATCTCATCTCTTTTCTAACACTCAGAGCACGGATTTGCTTTTCAAAGGCAGGACAACTCTAAAACTTTCACACATACTTTGAGTTGCTAAGGGAATGAAAATTTCTTTTTTTGCAATATTTTCATTCTTCATTAGCTAACATTGGTTTACACACTGTACATGACTCAGAACATAGATACCACCTGTTTAGGTGCATGTTTCCCCACACACACCACCAAGGCCCCGTAGATACATGAATAGAGTGTGGTATGCTTCCTCCCTCTTTCCTCTACAGCCTCACCCTCACCCTCTGAAGTCTCAGTTCTACAGTCAGGTATCTAGGGTTTGTTTATGTTTGGTGTTACCTGACTAGTTATTTTGTTTCTGTATTTCCACATATATGAGCAGAATCATCTGGTATTTGTGTTTCTTCTTCCGACTTATTTTTGCTTAGCATAATATCCTCAAGTTCCATCCATGTTGTCACAGATGGTAAGATCATCTTTTGCGTGTGTGTGTGTGTAACTGAGTAGTATTCCACTGCATGTGTGTATATATGTATGTGTATTTACACATATGCACACTGAAAATATATTTACTGAGCACTCTTATGTACCAAATCAGTCCCAGAACTAAATATTTAATGGTCAGAAAAACAATAATATTTTGTCTTTTCAATATGTTCACAATCCTGTGACAGAAACAAACAAAAAAATGTTCACAGAAACCCTCCCGGATAAAATGAATTATAAGCTGAGTGAAGAATTATCTCAACAAAGAAAGGGCTAGATGCTATGAAAAGAAAAACAAGAAAAACTAATTTGGATTAAAGGAGAATTTGGAAAAGGGTAAGTTCTCTTAAGCACTTGAATTTACCAGACCAGAAAGATAAGTAATAGTTAGCTATACTTGGAACAAGATGAGTAACAGAGGAGATAATGAGAATGAGAATTAAAAGAGATTTTAGAATTATAAAAGCTATAAAATATGAATATAGGAGGTGAAGAATTAGTATGTTGAGCAATTTGAGAAAAGGGATGCTATTTAGTGAGATAACAAATGAAAGAGAACAGATGTGTCAGAAATGGAGGGAAGGTTGAATAACAATAGTTTGTCATTTCTTATATTTGAGGTTCTGTAATAATTTCACCTGGCAATTTCATGTAGATACAGAAGTCTAGTGGTCTGAATCTTATCTGCATTACTACAATAGCTTTCAAAATAACTGGCCTTTCCCTTCAATTGTAAAATTTCTGATTTTCTATAATGAGCCAGATTTTCATTGTCTTTGGTCTGAGTACACCAAATATATATCGCAGTTGTTTATTTATAAAATATATTATGTATATGCTGTTTGGCCCCTCTGTTGTCTTAGAAATAATATACGATAGCTTCTAGCTGCTTGTAACTGCTCTAAATACATAATAGATACTCATTAAATGTTTGTGTGTCTAAATTCATGAATGAATGAATAGATAAGTAGTTAGAGACATCACGGACATGTATTTGTCTTTTCTATCTAATAAAAAAAGGCCTATAGCTTCAGTTTCAGTCAAAGATCTTTCCCTCATCTTTAAAATTCTTTGCGATATATAACACTCTGATGGGCATTAAATAAATACACCTTGATTCATGGATGTTCAGGTGGGCTAATACCGGTTCATTGAACAATTCCAGCATCTGCTTGCAAAAAAGTTCATCAAACCTATATTTGTAGGGAAGAAGAAAATTTTGCCTTACATTCTGTCTTCTTTTGGCTTGTCAATAATTAAATTGAAAAGACGCAGATTAATCAGAGAGGAAAAATTTAAATTTGTGTATTGGATCCTCATATATACTTAAGACTCACCAAAGCAGGCTGTTGTTATGCTTTTTAGACAAAGAAACAGGAAATGTGCTAAGAAAACAAAGAAACTCCAGGCTTGGGTATTTATTAGTCAAGAACTAAGTTTTCTAGATCAAAAATCCCTACTTCTGGTGATAAGGATGTCTCTCTACCTCATGCTTCAGGTAGGATACCTTTTATATGGGAGATTTATTTCTTCATTTTAGAGTAGAGAGAGAGGGTCAAAGCATCCTTTTTGTATTGGCTGTTTCTCAAGTAATTTGATTCAAAATAATATGCCAAAATAAAAGATTTTGTGGTGACTTGGGCTGAGCCCCAACACTTTATTTTCTTTCATCTCTCATAGAAAATAATAAGAGAAAAATTAACGTATATCAATACACAGAGATGGGACTTGTACAGGTAATGTGTGTCTAGAAACTGACACTGTTAAGGCATTAAGACAAAGGAAAGCAGCATGCACACACATCTAGAACTAAAATTTCTTCTTGTGACATTTTGCAGCAGTTAAAATTACCATTAGGCTTCCTTGGTGGCGCAGGGGTTAAGCACAGCACTGTGAAGCTGTCTACATCCTCTACAGCACAAGTTCCATCCCCAGCCAGCCAGTGAGCTACCCACATGGTGCAGCTCTCCTGTCTCACCCTCTGCTCCCCTCAGCAGTGTATTTCAGTCAGTCTGCCTGTTCTGTTCCCTACTGTCTCTGGTGAATCCTCTTACCCCCCCCCCACCTCTGGCCTGCACCCCAGTTCTTGTATGCATAAATAAATAAATCTTTAAAAAATAAAAATGAAATTACCAATATATTTTGCACATAATTAGGAAAAAAAAAAGCTAAGCACTTTATATTACACTTATTTGTTCACAGATGATAAACCCTACTGCAAAGTTCTTTTCTAGTAGCCCCAGCACATGGTACACAGCTGTCAATCAACACTTTTTTGCTGAATGAATTAACTAATGCATACTGCAACCAAAAATTTAGCAAAATCTAGATATAGGTAAGAACTCCTAAAACCCCAGCTGGGCCAGTGATTTTAATTTTAAACAATCTTTCTTAAAAAATGTTCTTTCTCTGCAGCATTGTCAGTAGAACATTAACAGTAATTAAAGCCATAAGTGGAAGTTCTAGATGACTGGGCAGCTGAAAAGAGCAACTAAGCATCATAGGCAGAAGTAATTTACATTTTCCACCATAATCAATTGTATAGGTATTAAAAGAGACATTAGAAGCCAAAAAGAGCAAAAATAAAAAATAGAAGAAAAAATAAGAAATAATGATAATAAATGACTTTTTGAGTTAAATGTTTTATCTTTTAAATCCAAAATCTAAAATTAAAGGCAATTAAGCAAATATAATATCAAAGACTTAATGTTATTAAATAACAAAACATAAGTTTGATAATTCTCTTACCCTTGTGGTTTATGAAATTGTTAGAATGGTTTGATTAAAATGGGCTTGATGTGCATGAATACTTTCTTTTATCCTTCGTGTAAATTATGTAATACACCCAAAGAAAGAGAAAGGAAAATAGAATGAGTTATTTAGAGAAATAAGAAATATTTCCTCAGTGCAGGAAAAGTAAGAAATTATGCAGTGGGATTAAAAGAAATAATACAACATTATATGAGAAAGACTATGAGAAATACTTATATATATACTTAAATCTCTTTAACAGAAAACTTAAAAAGAGGGAAACAGTAAAATAATAGGTAAATGAAATTGGTGATCATAATACCAGTTTCATAGGACAACAAAAGAGACTTTTCTGGGTTTTTACTCAAGGACTCATTTCTCCATGAGTTAACCTTCTGCTTTATATTTAGCAAACATTTAAATGCATGGATGTAAAAGGTAGTCATAAGTTTGTAACGTGAGCCAATCACCACTGAAGACTTGGAAGACTTTAGATTAAAGTCCTGCAGCCTGCTGTAGCCATGCACACGTGGTCACATGGTCATTAACTGCAGAACTGCCTACTTTATAGGATATAGATGTATGTGATGTTATGTTTTGGCGGCATTTTTGTTTGAATTTCTGCACAAAATCTTACCTGTTGACTTATCCTACTCCTATAAGTAGACAATAGATGGGAATTTCAACCTAGTTTCCACATTCCATAATCACTGTGAACACATTTATAACCACAGTTCGGACTCTTAGATCCACCTATAGTTCTTTTTGGTTGTTTTTTGTGGTTGTTTTTTTGGTTTGCCCGTTAACAATTTGGATACTTTTTAGTAACTCCACATGGTCCCAGAATATTCTGCTTTATGACTGCAGAATGTAGAATTACCAAATACTTTGTAGTGAGGGAAAAAAATTTACATCTTGTACCTATGGAAAATATTGTACCCAACTACAGAAGTCCTGTCCCTTCTCTAATGTCATAAGGAGTTTTCTCCTGATTTCCAGTCCCCTGTCCTTTCCTTCTATGACATCCTTTCCTCCACTATAGAGAACTATTCAGCTTTATCCCATCATTTATTGTCCACACCCAGACAACTGGCTGCATAAAAAATAAAAGCATCTAAAATATGCACTGGAGTACCCACTTCACAATGTAGTGAAATCACTACCTATATTGCTTCTCAAGCTTGCCTCGGGTTCTCTTTCCATAGCCCAAGATGCTTCCCAAACTACATCCTGAGGAACTTGCACTGCCATTCTGTGGAGTTTGACAAATAAAATATACACAAATTTAATAAATGATGATTGTGCTGTGCTTCCCTTGTTAATTATAAATTTCATATTAAATTCAGAGTCTTGCTTAAGAGATATGATTTCTAAACTTTCCCTTTGACAGAATATGGAATTTTAGCAACATTTTTCTACTTTTTTCTTTCAGTCAAGACTTCAAGGATTTTGGATTTTTTTTTTTATTTTAAGAAACATTTTAATCTTAATCATACACTAATTATGGGTTGATAAGAAAGTGATTAATGTGTTCATAACATTAATTCATACTTATTTTTTAATACCCTACTCCTCTTTTATAATTCTTGGAATTGAAATATTTCACTAATAGTAGTAGAAATTCTTTTCCATTTATTTTTTTTTCAATATAGTCTAGTGGTCACTGGGAATGAGAAAATATCAAAATTATATAGTTGCACTTAGGTGTTATAAAAAACAGTGTCTGCTTCAAAAAAGTTTTTAGCCTACAATTATATCTATATCTTGGAATTATTCCTTAAAAAAATCTATGTCAATTTATGTTTACAACCAACAGCAGTGCAGATCCATTTTATCGCCAAACATACAATGAAAACAACATATTCTATAATTATAAAGGAAAACAGCACATATTTATTTCAAAACTCTGTACATTTTCATAAAGAATTTATTGGATTTTGGCCTGTCTACTTAAAACTTTTGTAAGTATAACTTACCTAACCTAAATTGTTTGAATACTTTCCCTATAATAGTAGATGACCTCAAACTATATGCTACCTATTGTTTTTTCAAAAACATGATAGAATATATAAGATTTTCTTTTCTTTGTAATCTGTATCACTAAATTACTATCAGAAAAGTAATTAAGGATTACAGGCATCAACATATTACGTTTAATAAGGTATTGTTTGGAAATGAAAAAATGTAATTCTTCAGATGCTGATTTAGGTTCTTGATATTGAATAACACAATGAAAAAAATCTCTAACTCTTGGTATTCTGGAATATAAAATGAAGAATTCTCTCATTTTATTAGCCTGTATATAATTAAAAAAAAATGCTTGTTTACAAGTCACAGTTAGTAATGATCAAAAGTCATTGCATGGGAAATAAAAGGCATTTCCCCCTTGTTGTGCTAAGGTGGAATGGGCAGAGCTGTGCCCTCTGATGGAACATGGATGACATTTTCTGAGAGATATTGGGGTGAGAGACCTTACCCTTATTTATTTACACCTTTGTTTATTGTAAATAAACAAGTCAAGAGGTCAAGTTCCTGAGTCAAGATACCAGTGCTAAGTATGACAGAAAAACCCACAGAATAGGGGCCTCCCTGCTGGTTCAGGAGTTAAAATTTCAGAGCTATCATCTATAGAACACTAAACCCCAAAAAAACGGAGTACACATTTTTCTCAAGCGCACACGGATCATTCTCCAGGATCGATCACATACTGGGGCACAAGACAAACATCAACAGATACACCAAGATTGAAATCATATCAACCATCTTTTCTGACCATGAAGGCATCAAACTAGAAATAAACCATAAAAAGAAGGCAAGGAACTTTCCTACCTCATGGAGATTAAAAACCACACTACTGGAAGACCATTGGACTAATGAGGAGATCGAAGAAGAAATTAAAAAATTTTTTGAATTGAACGACAAGGAGGACACCAATATCCTAAATGTATGGGATGCAGCAAAAGCAGTAATAAGAGGAAAATATATAGCAATAGAAGCTCACATCAAGAAACAAGAAAGAACGCAAAGAAACAACCTAATCTCGAAGCTCAAAGATCTAGAAAAAGAACAACAAAAAAACCCCAAAACCAGTAGAAGAAAAGAAATAATAAAAACCAAAGCAGAAATAAATGAAATTGAAACTAAAAAAACAATCCAAAAGATCAATGAAACCAAGAGCTGGTTCTTTGAAAAAATCAATAAAATAGACAAACCCCTAGCCAGGCTCACAAAGGAAAAAGGGAGAAAGCACAAATAAACAGGATCATCAATGAAAGAGGAGAAATCACAACGGACACAGCAGAAATCAAAAGAATAATCAGTAACTACTATGAACAGTTATATGGAAACAAGTTTAACAATCTAGAGGAGATGGACAAATTCCTACAACTCTACAATCACCCAAAGCTAGATAAAGAAGAAATAGAACACCTAAACAGACCAATTACAATTAGCGAAATTGAAATGGTAATCAAAAACCTCCCCAAAAACAAAAGCCCAGGACCTGATGGATTTACAAATGAATTCTACCAAACATTCAGAGACGAATTAGTGCCTATCCTTCACAAACTCTTCCAAAAAATTGAGAAGGAAGGGACAATACCAAACACGTTCTATGAAGCCAACATTACACTAATACCAAAACCGAACAAGGACAACACAAAAAAGGAAAACTACAGGCCAATCTCCCTAATGAACACTGATGCAAAAATCCTCAATAAAATTTTAGCTATCAGAATCCAACAATGTATCCATAAGATAATTCACCACGACCAAGTAGGATTCATTCCAGGGGCACAAGGATGGTTTAACATCCGAAAATCAATCAACGTTATCCAACACATCAACAAAAAGAAATATAAAAACCATATGATAATATCAATAGATGCTGAGAAAGCTTTCGACAAAGTGCAACACCCATTCATGATAAAAGCCCTTGAAATTCTTGGGATTCAAGGAACATACCTCAACATCATAACGGCCATCTATGACAAGCCAACAGCCAGTATCATTCTCAATGGTGAAAAGCTGAAAGCAATTCCATTAAGATCTGGAACAAGACAAGGATGTCCACTCTCACCATTGCTTTTCAATATAATACTGGAAGTCCTAGCCAGGGCAATAAGACAAGAGAAAGACATCCAAGGAATCCAAATAGGAAAAGAAGAAGTCAAACTATCACTATTTGCAGACGATATGATATTATACATAGAGAACCCCAAAAACTCCACAGAAAAGCTAATTCAACTCATCAATCAGTTCAGTAAAGTGGCAGGATACAAAATCAACACGCAAAAGTCAGTAGCCTTCCTATACACAAACAATAAATCTGAAGAAGAAGAAATCAAAAAGACCATCCCTTTTGTTATTGAAACAAAAAAAATCAAATATTTGGGAATAAATCTAACAAAAGAGGTAAAGGACCTATACAAAGAAAACTATAAAACACTGTTAAAAGAAATAGAAGAAGACACAAAGAAATGGAGAGACATCCCCTGCTCATGGATTGGAAGAATAAACATTATTAAAATGGCCATCCTTCCAAAAGCAATATACAGATTCAATGCTATTCCAATCAAAATTTCAATGTCATTCTTCAAAGAAATAGAACAATTATTGATGAAATTCATATGGAATCACAAAAAACCCCGAATAGCCAAAGCTCTCCTGAAAAAAAAAGAAGGGAATGGAGGCATCAGACTCCCAGACTTCAAACTATACTACAAAGCCATAATCATCAAAACTGCATGGTATTGGAACAAGAACAGACATACAGACCAATGGAATTGAATAGAAAATCCAGAAATAAACCCACAGATTTATGGTCAACTAATCTTTGACAAAGGAGCAAAGAATATGCATTGGAGCAAAGAAAGTTTGTTCAATAAATGGTGCTGGGAAAACTGGGTCGCTACATGCAAAAGAATGAAGCTTGACCACCACCTCACACCATACACAAAAATCAACTCAAAATGGATTAAAGAACTAGACATAAGACCTGAAACCATAAAATATATAGAAGGAAATATAGGCGAAACACTACGTGATTTGCACATCAAAGACATCTTTACAGACACATCACCCAAAGCAGTGATAGTGAAGGCAAAGATAAACAGCTGGGACTACATCAAATTAAAGAGCTTTTGCACAGCAAAAGAGACAATAACAAAAACAAAGAGAAACCCCACCAACTGGGAGAACATTTTTGCACCCAACACTAATGATAAAGGACTGATCACAAAAATCTGCAAAGAGCTGATGAGACTCAACAACAACAAAGAAAATAATCCAGTCAAAAAATGGGCAGAAGAGCTTAAAAGAAACTTCTCTGAAGAGGAAATGCAAATGGCCAACAGGCATATGAAAAAATGTTCAACATCACTTGTCATCAGGGAAATGCAAATCAAAACTACCATGAGATACCATCTTACACCAGTGAGAATGGCACATATTAAAAAAACTAGCAACAACAAATGTTGGCGAGGGTGTGGAGAAAAAGGAACTCTTCTGCACTGTTGGTGGGAGTGCAAACTGGTCCAACCACTGTGGAAAGCTGTGTGGAGATTTCTGGACCTACTAAACATAGAGCTTCCATATGATCCAGCAATTCCACTCCTAGGTATTTACCCAAAGGACACAGAAACATCAATTCCAAAGAACACCTGCACCCCTATGTTTATAGCAGCACTGTTTACAATAGCTAAGCTTTGGAAACAACCCAAATGCCCAAAAATAGATGACTGGATCAAGAAGATGGGGTACATATATACCATGGAATATTACTCAGCATTCAAAAAAGATAAACACATGCAATTTGCTGCAACATGGATGGCGCTGGAAGGGATCATGCTCAACGAAATAAGCCAAAAAGAAAAAGAAAAATACCGGATGGTCTCACTCATAGCAGGAATCTAGAAAACTTAAATAAGGGACCAGGAAAATGAATAACTATAAGAAAGTGAAAATCAAAATCAACAAAAAACTATGAACCAGAGACACTTTTAGGGGGGCGGGGGCGGGAGGGGAGGGATTGGGGTCAGATAGGGGGGCTGCAATTGTATGGGGAATATAACAATAAAATTTATAAAAAAAAAAATAAAAAAATAAAGCAGTTTATAAAGAAAAAAAAAAATTTCAGAGCTATCATGCTTCGCAGCTACTGAGGCAAGCGTTCTATCTCCAGTGAGGGAGCTAAGTCACACAGCACAGCAGATCTCTCCTGTCTCTCCCGCTGCTCCCCTCAGGAGTGCATTTCAGTAGATCCACCTGTTCTATTTCCCACTCTGTTTATGGTGAATCTTCTCACCCCAGTTCTTGTGTGCATAAAAAAATATGCACACAATATGGTGTGGCCTACACCCCAGTTCTTGTGTGCATAAAAAAATAAAATAAATCTTCTAAAACAAAAAGAAAAACCTAGGGAATGTAGAAGTAAGCAGGGAAAATTAAGAGGATGTTTGGGTCAGATTGCTAGCACCTACTATAATTTCTTTTTTGTTTCCTTTCTTAAGTCTCAGACTCACTTGGGTAGATGTACCTGTTGATATCAAAAGGACTAAAAGAAGTGTGACTAAATGAAGTGTGGCTGACAAAATGCAATCAATTTTTATCCCAATATTCCCACAGGGTTAGAGTTCAAGAATATTTTTACACTGCTTTTGGAGAAGCTCCTGGCATAATTGTTTTTATTAGTAGTAATATATTTTAATTGAATTGAATTGAAATTTTACCAACATCAGCAGTACAAAATAAACACCTTTGTCTACTGACATTTGCACTCTCAGCCAAAACAAAACATTTTCAGTTCTCTTAAGTTGCATGGTATATATATATATATATAAACTGCTTTATTTTTTTATATATATATGGTAATACGTATATATGGTAATAAGTTATGAATTAGAAAGAATAATATTTATTGATCCCACCATTAGCATTCAGTCTTAATCATTTAACTTAGTTTTGCATTGCCATGGAGTAAAATCTGACAATCCATTGATGGAAAATAAGCATGTTTTGGTTAAAAAAATATATATAATCTGATGCTTCACAATATCTCTACCTTTAGCAATGAGGGATTCTAATGTATTTTTCTAAAAGTATAATGTGGTAATAAGTTGTGATAGCATATACTTACCTGGTAATGAATAGAACCTCTTTGTCATGATATTGCAATTGGTATAATGTGCTTAAAAATAGATTACTTATGAACCCCTGAGGAATTAAAACCTTACCATAATTTTCTTATAAAATGTGGCATCTGAAGATCCATTATTGAGACATAAGCTAGAACACTAATGGTCTTAAATTAGTAAAAGTTGATGGCTCTCTAATGTAAACTAACATTACAGACTTACTTTTATAAAATACATAAAACAGTTTGGTTAGATTCCGTAACACAGAAAAAATTACTAAAACTGAATTCAACTCACATATTTCATTCACATATTTTACTTGTATACTGCCCCGAGGAAGCCCAGATGGCTGAAATGTTGGCAGGTTTCTGCACCTGCAATGATAATAAACTACTCTGTTATTACCTGGAGTATGTGAACTGAATACAGTTATATTTGCTGCTGTATGCAACTGGCAAGTCAACAGTTGATAGTTTTTTTATTGAATTGGCAAATGCATCTTGCTGGATTTTGCTAAGTTCACCTTTAGCAACAGAATGCCAAAGGCCACTAAAGTACTTTCATGCTACCACATTAATCATCTGCTAAAGCCTGACATGGAGTGGATTATTACAGCTCCAACATATATTAAAAAAAATAAAAAACTAAACAGGCCCTATTTGATAGGTTAGTAAACAAATGAATGCTCCTGATACACCAAAAGAATTGCTTAACTCAGTGTAAGTTATAGGTTTTCTCTAATACCTATGAATAAGAATGTATTTGAAGGAGTCAGCCAAAAAGCTTTCTTTGCAACATTTTAATGTAAAAAATTGAACATGCTCATTGTATTGTGTTTGAGAATACAGAAATGATGAAAAAGAAATGAGCATCACTTATAATCTCATCACTCTGGCACAGTCTCTCTTGACGTTTTACTGTCCTTCTTTATATATGTAAGCATAATGGGGAGCATATACAGATATTTTTTTGCCTTGCTAAGCAACATAAACAGTCCTACAAATTCCTCTCCCTAGACACCTATCCTCTACCCTCAAACATTTTTACCTCCTTGACTCTGAATCTTCTTTTCCACACTAAATTAATCATCACTTTCTCAGCCATGATTTTCCTGACTTCCTTTGCTAAAGCAGTTCACTCTATTAAATATCATCACAGCATCTCAAACATTTTCTTTGTATTTTCTTTGTCTGTCCATTTTAATGTTATAATGTCCATTTATAATGTTTGAAAAAATCAGTGGAATTTTGGCTGGAATTGTGTTTAATTAGGAAAGTTTTCCCCTATTCATTATTTCCATTACATAAATTTCCCCCTTCAATTTTCTTCCCATTTTTATTTAATCTACTCATGTTCATTAACTTTTGAAAACATATTTTTCCTAAGTATTATTTTTATTAATATTTGAGTCATTCCTTTCTCTATTATATGTATAACTAGTTTGGAGCATTATTGTATGAAACGACTGAGATCTATGTATTTATTATAAGTTGTAGAAATTTGGTTCAATTCTGTTATTCTGGTCTATTAAGAGTTTCAATATATACTCTTGAATACTATTTACTTAGAAGAAAAGTATTTCTTTCAGTAATATTTCTTGTTTAGTTATTGTGTGTCATATTTTTCTAGATTCCAGAGGTACAGAAGGAAGCAAAATACACACACATGTAACTTGAGAGAGACAGAGATTTATTAATTATTAAAATATATGCTCAACAATTATAGAATCTGAGAGATCATCTAAAAGCTGGAGAGCCAGGAAAATTGGTAGAATAGTTCCAAAATCCTGAGAGTCAGAGAACCAGGTGTGTAGATTCCAGGCAGAGCCTAAAGGTCCAAGAACATTTGGATGTGGATATGATAAAAGATAAAAATTAAGCATAATTTCATGGTTTATGGCCTATGCAAGGGTGGAACTGAGGTAGAAAAGTTTCTGGAAGTGAAATTTGAGAAGATAAACAATTCTGTTTTGAACGAGTCAAACTAGGGATGACTGTTAAGCATCCAAACAGAGACATAGATTGTGAAGTTATATATATATATATATATATATATATACCCTGGAGTTCAGGGAATAAGAAAAGACTATAGATAAAAATTCCTAAAGAAATGGTTATCTGTTCTTATATACATATTAGCCTAGATTTCACTCATTAGATATTTGTCAATACGGATAGCAATAACAGAAATTCAAATTAACAAGTATTTCTTATTGCTGAAATATAACGCTGATAAACATGTTCTCTGTTCTCATTTATCTTAAAATGTAGAGATGGATAAACCATTTTGCATTTGCTAATTTTTTTATTTCTTTTAATATGTGAGAGTTATTTAAAGCTTATATCACAAATGTAAAAATAATGAAAGAAAATTTAATATGACATGCCCTATTGTGTTAGTGTAAGCATATAGTCAACTAGATCCCTCATCTCTCTTTGACATTTCTTTCATCTGTCTGCTCAGCATACTCCATGCTCAACAAGATTAGTAATTTTCATTATACATAGAATGAGCCAAAATTTTAATTACTTAATTTATCCATTGCTCATTAATCTATTTCTCACTTTGGTCACAGAAACAACTCTGATTATATGTAGTTTATACTCAAAACTTTCTTTAGCTAATGATATTTCATAGTATGTCAATGAATTTGCTTTTACTATTTTATTCAGAGTTAGACTAATCATCGTGATCCTCACAATTAAGATGAATCTTATTTTCTTCACTGCTATTTATTTCAGAGTGCTTATTAAGAAAATGATATTTTGCAATTACTTAATATAACTAGTCTACCTATATTTAGACCATTCTAAGATGTTGGTATCCTATGTATTGTATTATTTCCACGGAACACTGAAGTTGACAACTTAGAGAAAAGCTTAAAGTTTTTGAGCCACAATTAATTGAAATAACTTTCTTGAATGTTTCAAGCTTGTGCCAACATACCCTACATTTTGGGCAATGATCAGAGTGTTCATTTCCAAAGTAAAATATAATAAATTTTGCATCAAATAATTACTCTTAGTTTTCATATGACTAATACCAGATTTTAATTTTACAAAAAGTGGATATGAGAAACTGGATATAAAAACTCTTTATAATATAAAATTATCAATTAATAAATATTAGTAAATACTATAAAATCTAATTATAGGATAAAATGCAAGTATATAGTTAGCACAGTTGACTGATTTATTTTCTCCTGAATGAAAATAGATTTTCTCCTCTTTCTCTTTTTAACAGAGATGAAAATTTTATTTAATTGTTCTATGCTGGAAACTAGTCTTTGTTTATGCAAAGAATGCCTTCCATTTTCAACAAAAGAAACGCTTCCATTTCAGAGAAAGTTGGAAATTCAGAATAAATTATTATTGTTTGTGAATATACTCTCTCAAATGCTTTTTATTATAAATATTTTGAAATGCAAAAAGGCATAGTTATAAAAATATGTCATTTTGCAATATTTGGTTCAGATTTCATATAATTAAATATATCATCACAGAATGCAATCCCCTGTTTCTTCATTCCTAATCATATTATTTTCATTATCTCAAGGAAATAGTGCTTATTATTTCCTTATGTTTTTATATTGTCATTGCAGACATATGTGTCAACAAACTGTTCTTTTGCATATTTCAAAATAGTCACATTGGGTATGTTTTCCTCAACCTTTGCTTTCTCAGTTAATAGTGCTTTTGAGATTTATTAACATTTAATGTTTACATTCACTTATCTTTACTATTACATATTATTCCTTATAGAAAAACACCATAAACTATACCAATTTTACAGGTTTTTTTACATTTATAAACAGAAATATAAGGAATGTCCTTGTACATATGAGAATTTCTGTAGCATATCTACTTATAGTTTGGAATGATTGAGTTAAAAGTATGAATATATTCAACACTTTCCCTTTTTTTGTTAACGATTCATTTTATTTATTTATGCATACAAGCACTAGGGCCTAGGCCAGAGTGCAGGAGGTGAGAGGATTCACCAGAGACAGAGTGAGGAGCAGAACAGGCAGATTTACTGAAATACACTGCTGAGGGGAGCAAAAGGCTAGACAGGAGACGTCTGCTGTGCCATCTGGGTTAACTCCCTCGCCAGGATCTAACTTAAGCGACAGTAGCTAGTTATAGCTTGATAGCACTGAGACTTTAACCCCTGTACCACCAGGAAGGCCTGTTCAACATTTTTCAATAATCACCAGTTGTTCTCTAAAATATGTATACAGATTTATACTCCTGCTAGCAAGGTAATAGAATCCCATGATTCCATAACTTTGTCATCAATGCCAAAAATTTAAATTCCTACCCTTCCAAAAATTAAAACAGCTCAATTAAATTTTTCTGACTGCAATTGACTTGATGGTATTTTTAAACAAATAATGATTATTCCCTTATTTATTTACACCTGTGTGCTTGCATTATTCACCCAACTTGTTGTTTTTTTTTTTTTTTTGATTGTCTATTTTCTATTTCTTGTGCATTTTTATTATTTGTCTTGGATATTATTTGTCTTGGATTATTTGTCTTTGTCAATTATTTATTTTGAGAATAGCTTAATCAATTGGTAACTGACATGTTTTCTTTCAGTTTTTTTTTTCTGACAATAACTCACATATATTTGTCATTGACATTTTTACTCTGTCCATGATTAAATTAAGGCTTCCCATTTAATGTAGCCAAATTTAGCATATTGATGGTATAGAAACCAGAAGACAAAAATGAAATAATTTTACATGCCAATTAAATGATGAGTATTATGCTTAATGTAAGTATGGTCTTCCCAAGTGAAGATTATGAAGTAATCAAGATGTAAAGAGTTTGGAGCCTCCCTGGTGGCTCAAGGGGTTAAGACACAGCCCTGTGAAGCTGTCCATAGCTACTGCTGCACGATTTCGATCCCTGGCCAGGGAGGTGACCCATATAGTGCAGCAGACCTCTCCTGTCTTGCCCGCTGCTCCCTTCAGCAGTGTATTTCAGTTGATCTGCCTGTCCTGCCCCCCACTCTGTCTCTGGTGAATCCTCTCACCCCCCACCCCCACACCTCAGGCCTGTACCCCAGTTCTTGTATGCATAAATAAAGGTTTAAAAAAAGAATTTAATTTAAAAAAAGACGCAAGGAGTTTATGGGTTAATGCAAGAGAGTGATCTTGATTGTAAATGTTTCCCCAAGGACTCAAAGCAGGGCTAGATAATCCTTTTTTGCCAAGTGAATATATTTTGAAAACTACCATGAAGTCCAGGCTAAATGAGGTAGGAAGACAAAGCACCAAGAGAATGGGTGACTGTAGGGTCAGGAATGGACACAGGGCAGATTTTCTATGATCCAGCAGACCGGGTAAAGGAGGAGTCAGAGTCCTCAGTGGCTTTTTGCAGCCTTTTATTGGGGTTTACAAGGTACACTGCAGGCAGGGGTACTGGGGGGCCGGGAGGCTAGCAGGCCTCCCAGCCCCCAACAAGTCTTCACTCTATCTGGGCTCTCCTGTGTTCTCTCTCTCTCTCCTCCCCCCCTCTCTTTCTCTCTCTCTTTCCTGCTGCTGCTGCTGGCATCCCTGTGACGCTGCCCTTAAAAGTCCAGTCTCTCAGCCCAAGTATACCCACTTCAGGTGGGACCACTGGGTTCCCTCATTGATCCTAATGGCGGGAGGACAGAAAAGCCTGATACCTTTTACCTACCCTACAGTGACCATCAAATTATAGTAGTGTTAAAGGATGTAAAGTTCCGGTTGTATTGAAGGAGTGCCAGTTGGATGGACTAGACCGACAAGATTTAGCGGTTATAAATTATGTGTGGATAGTGTGGAAGATAGATAGTGTGGAAGGGGCTGCTCGTATTAGTTAAGATGAAGTGTATAGGAGTTACTGAGGGAAGAGCAGAGGATGAGATCTGAGGAGAGGAAGTCAAGGAGCAATGAACATTATCTGAAGGATTATCAACATTAAAGTTACAACCTATAGATTTTTCCTATTCCAAAATTTAAATGTTTTATCTTGAATATTATTAATTTAATAAAATACATTTTTGTACCTTTTGAAATATTTGCAGGCTTTTCCTCCTTTATTTTTTGTTAGTATGGTAAAATATATCGTGCTTTGTATTGTTATGAATAAACACCTTGCATTACAGGAATGTCCCCAAACTGGTAAGACTATATTCTCTTTTATATATACCTATAGACTCAGGTGCTTAAATATTTTGTTTAGTATTATTTAAATTCTTGTTCACAAAAGATGCGTCTGTAACTTTTTCAGTTTTGGTAAGGTTTCAGCAGTTATCTGTTCAAATTATGCCATTCCACATTTAGTTCTAGATCTATATTAGATATATGGTGAGACTCTCATAGCCTCTGGTTGTTCAACTGCTATCATGTACGATATATTATTTATATGTGTGTGTGTTTTAAGTTATAAAGATATTTTTCTCCATGTTCTTCTGGAAGAACTATCCACCTGCAGACATTTTATTACTTATCTGTTCACATATAAATTGTTTATGAACAACTTCTCTGCATTAGGTGCTATTCTAGATACTTAGGATATATTTGTGAACATAACAAAGATTTTCTGCCCTTTTTAGAGCTTGAATTATTTTTTGGAGGGGAGAAAGAAAATAAAAGAGATAACCAATTATCTGATAATACTAAAGAAAAAATAGAAAAAGGAAACAGAATATGAAATTTTGGTATCTATCCACTAGACTTTTTTTTTATAGACACTGTACCAATATTTTTTTAACACCAATTTCTCTTTTTTTTTTTTAACTTTTGGGGAGATTCAAAAAGTTGAAGTGGTGGCAGAGAATGAGTGTTGCAGGACCAAGAGGCACTGGCATGATTCCTAGTACTGTGAAACAATTCTCCTGCTATTCCATCCAGTGTTTATAAAACTGTCTGTGTGAGTCTGAGGGGAGCCTGAGGCTGATCTGTGACACTCTAGCTGCTTCCCCAGTGTGATAATCACAGTCATTGTGGGCACCTGAGTTGCCTATGTGTTGGTGAGCCTAGTGTCTCAATCTGGTGATTTAGATAGAAGAGGCCTAGACCTAAGCTTTGCCCAGAGGAAGTCAGCTCTGAATTCTTACTTCCTCCGTAGTCTGAGCCAGAACTTAAGCAACTACACACACACACACACACATACACACACACACAGAGTCATGCATTACAAAACATTTTGATCACAATGGACCGCATATACCAAGGTGGTCTCTGTACATGACCTGTGTAGCTATAACATTTAGATTTGTGTACATAAACTCTGGACATTCATAAAATGATAAAATCACCCAAGATGCATATCCATGTTTATCCCTGTCAGTAAGATGACTGTATATATTTATGTCTATATCTACGTTGTCCATCTATAGCTATATATGTTTGTGTGTATATATGTGTTATATGTTTGTGTGTACATTTGTCTTTTTGGGATATTTTCCACTGAATTCCTAAAAAAAGGCTATAAATTTGATCATGGAATATTTCATTTCAGTGACTGAGGTTATGTGTAATCTTATCCCTTATCACTTTTCTCCTTAGGCCCCCCCAGCCCAAAACCACTTTTTTTTTTAATCAAGGTATTTCAGGGCATGGTGATCTATTGATAGAGCGCCCGCTTGCTTAGTTCTTGATTAAAACGCTTTGTCTGTGTGCTCACAGACTGAGACCGGCAGGTTGTTTGAAGCCACATCCCAGATGGTGTTGAGTTTATTTTTAGTGTCTTTCAGATATGGGGAGTTTTACTCTAGGTGCTAGCCTCAAGAACTTTCTATTCCTGAACCTGTTCTTCTGAGAGCCTTTGAATCCCTTTCAGTCTGTGGAAACAAACTTCAGACCTGGAGTCAAGTAGGCCTACAATTGTGGTACCATTCTCCACTCCATTATCTGCTTCTTCTCTACTTTTTTTATTTAGGTGAATGGTTTTTTGTGTTTTTCTTTTTTAAGATTTATTTATTTATGCATACAAGAACTGGGGTAAAAACCAGTGGTGTGGGGGGTGAGAGGGTTCACCAGAGACAGAGTGAGGAATAGAACAGAGGCAGACTGACTGAAACACATTGCTGAGGGGGAGAAGTGGGCGAGTCAGGAGAGGTCTGCTGCACCATGTGGGTAGCTCCCTGGCCGGGGATTGAACTTGTGCTGCAGTGGTTGCGGACAGCTTCATAGGTTGTGTCTTAACCCCTTGTGCCACCAGGGAGGCCCTAGGTGAACAGTTTTTATATTGATTTGTTTTCCTTTATATTTTACTATTATTATTTGTTTGCAACAAATGTGTTCAGTCAATATATGAACCCATGCTCCATTTTACCTGGAAACTCTGTTACATCTAAATTAGATGTAACAGATTTTTGTTTATTAGTAAATATGAAATGTAATATAAACAAATAACTTCTCAATCGTATTGGCATTTGCAAGAAAAAGTTTTTTTTTTTTTTTTTTTTAATAAAAGTTTATTTCCTCCCTGGTGGCTCAAGGGGTTAAAATGCAACCTATGAAGCTCTCTGCAGCCACTACAACACGAGTTTGATCCCCGGCTGGCAGGCCAGAGAGCATCCCACATGGTGCTGCAGACCTCTCCTGACTCGCCTTCTGCTCCCCTCAGCAGTGTATTTCAGTTGATCTGCCTGTTCTGTTCCCCACTCTATCTCTGGTGAATCCTCTCACACTCCCGCACATCTGGCCTGTACCCCAGATCTTGTATGCATAAATAAATAAAAAATATTTAAAAAAAATAAAATGAAAGTTTATTTCTGCCAAATGATAATAGGCAGATAAAAGATAATATTTTTTAGTTATAGCTCATGATTTTTACTTAAGTTGTTATGTGGAACAATGAATTAGGCACATATACAGTACTTAAGGAACTTTACAATACAGACAATATTGACATATATGTTATAAAAATTGGTTAATCCAAAATGAGCATATAATGTAATGAATTTTTAAAATGGAGCATCTAAATGAGTAGGGGAGGCATAATTTCTATGCAAAGGAATAAGAGAGAAATAGCCTTATGAAGTAATAGGATTTGGAACTGGGAGGTTTGTATGAGGACACCCCAGCCAGAGAGCCATGAGAATAGAGGTCCAAAAGTGGGCAAATATGTAAACATACAAATTTGTAAACATACATTTCCTGAGAGGAGAAAATAAGTAGGGATAGGCAGGGAGCAGAACACATTTCTGGATGAGGAAATACATGCTCCTTTACTGGCCTATGCACCCTATTAACTGAGATCACCCCTCCTTCTGCTGGAGTTAATTCTCTGACCTCTAGTGTCCTGTCTGTATCTGCCTGTTCAAGGTCTGATTCTGTATCTGCCTGTTCAAGGTCTGTATCTGCCTGTTCAAGGTCTGATTCTTACTCAACTGTTTTGTATCCCCAGGTCTGATTAAAGAATTTTATGTCACATTCTATTCACTTGTTTTCATGTGCTTTGCAAATTATCATCTACTTATTTTATAGCTGTACGTCTAATCTCCTCCAAATAAATTGCAAGCTCTTAAAAATCAGCAAAGACACTTACTACTACCCTGGAACTTCCTCTATACATATTCAGTGTTTTGAACAAAATGTTTTAATTAATAATTTATGTGTTTGAAAGAACATATATTAGGAAAAAATAATCCACATTCTAGGTATTCATTTTTGTTATTTCTTCCTCAATTTTTCTCTATTTCTTTGTGTCTTATGTCATTAGGACTTTCCTACTTGCATTTTGCTTGAACATATAAAGATGTCTATATTCACATATACAAATATGTGTATAACCTATTAAAACAGTACTTCAAGAAGCATACTTTCTAAAAGGGGCAATGTCAGCTCTTTAACGGAATCAAACTATAATTCCTTTATTTCTTTTTAAGGTAAAGACAGCATCTTAGGATGCTGGAAAAGTTAAGTGTCCTTAAAACCGTCAATACAGTACTTTTATGTATGTATAAAAGGTAACAACAGTATGTCTAAGAGTTTTTGTGTCTATGTGCCGTCAATCACCTTCCTTCTTTTATTAGCCTCAGATAGAAGATAAACAACAAGACTGACAGCTTTGTGTCCTTTGCCATTTTGTGTCAGCATCACAGACAAGAGGGTATTATGTCATCACTCAAAACTGTCACATTTGGTGTAGTCTTCTATTTGTCTTAAAGACTGTTTTCCTCCTACTCCTCATAAATAAGTTCACAGACCCCTTATTGATTATATATTATTTTATTGTGAAAATATCTTCTCAGAATTAATGTCCTCTTGCCACAGATTAAAGCTTTTATCCTGCTGCTGCTGCTGAAATCTAGACAAATGGTGGTGTTTTGATTTAAAGAAATATTTCTTAAGTGTGTGAATGAGTAAATATGATATGTGGATTTTCTTTTTCAAAATACAAGGACACTAATGAATGTTTACATCTTTGTAACATGTAAGTTAAATGAATTTCCATATTTTAGCGTCTAAACTCATGAAGTATTTAGTGCTACAAGAGATATTTTTTAAAAGTTTAAGTTATGTTTATTTTATGGGGGATCAGTAATTTCTCTAAGTAATGTATGTTTAATCAGAAAATTGATATATGAAGTGAAATAGTGATAAAAATGATGAAGTGGCAAGTACAAGAAGACTAATTATTAGATTAATACGTATTAATATCAACCAGATTAACATGATATTCATTTACTTTTGTCTTTATTTCCTGGATCTTCACCTACTTCCACATTGTATTTTCTTCACAGTGATATTATGGTTTGTTTATTACTGAAAAGTAGTGTAAAACGTGAAGAGATTTATTACTACTTAGCAATCAATTTTAGTAACAAGGGATTAAAAACATAATTTTTATTTTCTATCTTCTAAAATTTTCATGTTTTAAAATAGATATATTGTAAGCATACAAAGAAGCAGGGAAAGAAAACATCTCAGATACCAACACTCCTCTAAATGTTTTCTCTATTATATCATAAAATCAATAACATAGTGAAGACTTAATTTTATATTCCTCAGTTTTTAGTTAGTGTTATGTAATTTCCCTGTGTCAAAGGTCTTCATGCATATAATATGAAGGCTTTTTAATATTCCATCAAGAAGCTTATATTCTAAGAGTGAAAATAAGTCTATTTTTGTGTTTTCGTTGTTATATATAATGTCATAATCATTAATTTTTTTGCATAAATCTGGTGAAAATGAAATGACTTGTACCAGAAGGGAGAGGCCATGGCAATTTTTCCCCAAACAGAGACTTGTTCTTTTGATTTTCTTCCTTTCTGCAATAACATATTTTCCAATGATTTTCTTACTAAAAGGAAATAGGTGGTCCTTTTCTCAAACTTTTCTCTTTTTTCTATTGCAAAATAACGTAGAAGATGAATTGGTTTGTTGTAAAATGTTTACCTTATAAATTTTCATTCTCATATTTGTGATGAAATTGTTCCTTTCATTAAGGTTGTAATAATTTTTAGAACGAAAATACAGATTAATTATAGGCATAGTAGTTATTCTAATGTGCCTTTAGTTACAAATGCTCTTGTGTTATTTTTCTCAGTAATTTCTATGTGAGTGTTTCTTTTGTTGTTTGTGTTAAGGATTGTCCTCATTCTGAGAGATCTTAAGTTGGTTATGCTCATCATTGTTATGCTCATCACTACACTATGTGATTTTGACACTTTGACAGCTGTTTTACTTGGGCTTGAATTCTTTTGTATTTTTAATCTATCTTCACCACCATTTTTTTTTATTGTATCCTGTTTTATATTTCAGATTTTTCCTTTGTGTCTTCATGCTTTTTTAATAGTTTGCATCTCCTTGTGGCCCACTAAGTGTTCTGAACACTCCTTTAATTTTTTTCTGGTTTCTATAGTAAATGTTTGGGATTAAGTCCCTTTCTTTTGATCGATAGTGTTTTTTAGAGGACTATATTTTTTATTTAACTCTTTTTTGTTAGTTATGGTATGCTAAATTCATCAACAAACTCACATATTTAAGGAATTATTTTTGAAAATTTATTTATTTGTGCATACAAGAACTGGGGTACAGGCCAGAGTGCGGGAGTGTAAGAGGATTCACCAGAGATAGAGTGGGGAACAGAACAGGCAGACTGACTGAAATATACTGCTGAGGGGAGCAGCGGGCGAGTCAGGAGAGGTCTGCTGTGCCATGTGGGTAGCTCCCGGCCTGGGATCGAACTTGTGCTGTAGTGGCTGCAGATAGCTTCATAGGTTGCGTTTTAACCCCTTGTGCCACCAGAGAGGCCCCATTTAAGGAATTAAAGCCAATAAATATTAAATTCCCTCTGAAGCGGTGTTCAGTACAAACATTTTTACCAACTTGTGACCTCTCACTCTGGGTAGTCTGTGCTGCTTTTCATTGCCTAGAGCATTTGAAGCCTCCAGTTCAAAACAGAAGGGAGTAAAGCAGGTGGAGAAACTCTGCAACAAGCCTTTTAAGAATCTCAGTTTTATAAAATATATATATATCTACCATGGAATATTACTCAGCATTCAAAAAAGATAAACACATGCAATTTGCTGCAACATGGATGGCGCTGGAAGGGATCATGCTCAGCGAAATAAGCCAAAAAGAAAAAGAAAAATACCGGATGGTCTCACTCATAGCAGGAATCTAGAAAACTTAAATAAGGGACCAGGAAAATGAATAACTATAAGAAAGTGAAAATCAAAATCAACAAAAAACTATGAACCAGAGACACTTTTAGGGGGGCGGGGGCGGGAGGGGAGGGATTGGGGTCAGAATGGGGGGCTGCAATTGTATGGGGAATATAACAATAAAATTTATAAAAAAAAATAAAATAAAATAAAATATATATATATTTAATATATGTTATATATATATAATATGTATGTTTTGTATATATCATATATCTATGGAGATTCCTGAAGGATTCCAGTGGAATGTAACTCTGATATGGCACTAAACTTACAAATCAATTGTGTCCTAGTCCCCAAAGGGTATAGACTTCTTGTCTGTTGAACTAATTTAGAATTACAAGGACATTTATTAAGTAAAAACAGTACTAAATAGTGCTGTAGATATAAGGCGATCTATCGATCTCTCTATATATAATAAAATTGAACTTATATATAATTTAACTATATATATATATAATTTAACTTACATTTCATCAGGTTAATCAAGTTACAGGGCTTCACTGCAAAGCTAAGACAAGCCACCCTTCACTGGGATACTGTCTCCTGGATTTAAGTGTGGTGAAGAACACTGTTTGTTTGTTTGTTTGTTTATTTATACAAGCACTGGGTATAGTCAGAAGCACAGGAGAGTGAGAGAATTCACCAGAGCCAGAGCCAGGGGGGAGCAGAACAGGCAGACTGACAAAGTACACTGCTGAGGGGAGCAGCAGGCGTGGCAGGAGAGGTCTGTCACGCCATGTGGGACCCTTGCTGGCGGCTGGGATTGAACCAGCGCTGCAGAGGCTGAGGGCAGCTTCGCAGCCCAGCGCTCAACCTCTGCGCCACCAGGGGAGGCTCAGAACACTTATTTTTTTGTATAAAAATAGTCATAGTAGCCTAACTCAGTCTTTAAAATAAAGAGATCTACCCAGCTATAGTTCATGAGACATTCAGTAAGTGAATATAACTCCCAATTCCTTTCTTATTCTACAACTGAATGGTAGATAAATCTGTTAGCTTCCAGCACAATCCCGGGTTTATCGTGTTTAATCACAAGTGTTCCCATAGACCTCAATTGTGATCTCAACTGTTCTGTTTTTTCCTAGGATCTCAGATACAAATAAATATTCAGGATCACAGCAATTCTCATGGTACATTGCTACCAAAGTTCTCCCTGTTTCCATATCCTGCTGACATATCGCTTGTGAGTTCTAAACTTCTAGAGTACAATGTACCGCTGCCACGTCCAGATCTAATTTAGATAGCAGATTATTGCTTTTATTATGCCTAACTTTATTATAGCAGAAGAAAGCCTAGTCTCCGTGGAAACAAAATTCTGGTTACTTCAAATACAGCACTATTCAGTACTTTTTTTGCTTAATAAATGTCCTTGTAATTCTAAATTACATCCAGAAACAAGAGTTCACCACCTTTTGCAGAGAAGAATACAATTGTTTTTTAAGCTTATTTCTGTATCAGACTTAAATCACACTGGTATCCTTTAGGAATCTTCTTACTTTCTTTCAGCAACTTAATTAAGTCAAAGATTTTTTTTTTTTTATTTTTTGGTCCAGTAAAGAAATAAAGAAATTAAAGTCCATTGTAGGTCTGTTCTAAGAGTGTTAGAGAATGTACAAAGGAAATGCGATTTTGTAGCAGTTTACTTCTAAAACGTTTATTTTTCCTTATCCTCTCCTATTTTGGAAGCTTATTTTACACACTCTCTTTTTTCATATGGACCTCATTATTTCAGTGACAGCTCTCTAAGAGAGAGCTAGGGTCTTCTCCCCACTGCAGGCTGGTTGTTGGACAGCCTTAGTATCCAAGGCCAAGTCAAGCTCAAAGCCTTTAAGTCCAGATCTCAGAACTTCCTATGAAAGCAGTGGAGTCAACAGGTACAGGGACCTTTAAAGTAGTGCATATCACACTAGGATATCTCTCCTGAGAATTAGCAATAGTGTGTGTTCAGTGCTTTCTCTCTGGGTTTCAGAAAGCACCTCCACAGTGTATCTCATTTCAACACAGCTACAAAGTAGGAATTCAAGGTAACTGCTGAACTATTATATTTAATGCAATAGAACATATTGTGCTCTTTTATTACAGATTTCGCATGATGTGTCTAATGCGATGTATTTTTTTTCTCACCTTTTCAGTACATTTTAGAATATTACTTTTGTGTATTAATGAAACAGTCCTTTTCTATACTCATTCCTAAAAGGCTTTTATCAAATTAACTTTCATCTGTTACATTGACTATGTCCAGGACTTCCAAGCTACAATATTTTAGTTATGCATTGGTGTCACTTTGCCTTAAAGTTCCCCCTCATTTATTCATATAATTCAGTATATATGTAACATATATACACATAAGTATATATTTATAAATTGTATGGATTTACATATGTATATCAGAAATTAAAATGCATATTTTACAATTTGTACTATATATGTATAATAAATGTGGAGATTTTTGAAATTTTATATTTTAGTTGTATATGTTAAAATATGCTGCCTCTTCCTTTTTTTTTCTTTTTTTTAAAGATTTATTTATTTATTTATACAAGTACTGGGTACAGTCAGAAGCATGGGAGGGTGAGAGAACCCACCAGAGCCAGAGTGGGGAACAGAACAGGCAGACTGACCAAACACACTGCTGAAGGGAGCAGCAGGCGGGGCAGGAGAGGTCTGTGGAGCCATGTGGGACGCTCACTGGCGGGCGGGGATCGAACCGGCCCTGCAGAGGCTGCGGGCAGCCTCGCTGCCCAGCACTCAACTGCTGCACCACCAGAGTAGGCCCTTTTTTATTCTTATCTCTGAATGCATGTATAAGAAATCAGTATACTATGCACACACATATTCAGATACAGCACTATTTTTGAAAAAAAATATATATGCATCATGATATACATGTTATTTAGTATCAGGAATTTTTTTCTTTGAGGTGACATTCATTTACAACATTGTATATGATTCAGAGGTATAGTGTAGTATAGTAATATACTCCTGAAAGGTGTGATGCCCTTCTTTTCATAGTCACAGAATTTACCTGTCATTTGCTAAAATTAATAAAAGTAATGTGATTTCCATGCATTTTTACATTTGTCAAACTTCTAAAAGTTGGCATATAACAATGTGATTTCATGTTTTAAAAAACAGTTTATATAACTGAGATAAAGAAAAACCAAATTATATAAAAACATTAAAACAATTTAATTTTAGAATGTAGGATGCAGCTGCCTTTTTATTTATGCATTTATGCTTTTACTTGTTCATTCACTATCTTATACAATGGAGAAATTGGAATTTCACCCAAAGCACTATACTAATTGCTATGGGTAGAAGGGAGCCATTTTATTTATGGCTGAATGCTTCAGGAAATTACCAAGTAATGAGATAAATGTTATATATCTGCATATAAATAATGATCAAGGTAACAGTCACCTTTAATCTCTCATTACTTCAACAAATTATTACTGAACTTCACATATATTCCTACCTAGAAGCCTAAAGGAAGATGTTAATGTCCTTGGCAATAGTCAAGAAAACGATATGTTAATTAGTTTAAAAGATAAGTATAACCTGGGGCTGTACAGAAAGAATATAAGAAAGAGGTATGGATTGTACACCATATATTCATAAATGCATATATATATTTCTAAATTTTATTTTCAGAGGGGATAGAGAGATGGACTAGAAAAATAAACATTGTACAGATAAACATGTAAGACTTACTGTTACATGCCAAAGTGTTGGAATGTTATCTCACAGAAGGGATAATACTGTAGGGATATATGTGTATTATGTAAGTGGTTTGTTTTCAAAGCTTTAGGAATTTAATAGAGTGAAAGAGTGAAGGATTTTCCATCAGGATAGTTCATAAGAAAAGACTTTAGCTAAACAAGAAGACCTCAGCACAGACAGACTTGAAAGTAGAAATGCCATTCAGTTTGCATTCATTCATTAAACATATTCATAAATTTCTATTGCCACATGTATTAATTTTTAGTTCATTTTAGGTTTGGTGACATTTACTTTTTTCAAATGTTTCATAATAACAGATTTCAAATATAGGCATAGTAGTGGCTTTTTGTCTTCTGTACACTTGAAGTAAGAAAAGCTGGCGTTTTAAAATTGAAATACAACCGCTAGAAAAAATATCCTTCAAATAGTGACACAATTTTCAGATTTATTGCTTGGGTTCTAGCCACATTTCTATTCTAAAACTCCATTTACTATGATTTCAGTAAAAATCCAGTCCCAGCTGAAACTTGGTATACCAAATATCAGCTCTGAAGCAATGGTTGTTTTTACCAATTTTCCAGAAGATTGATTTAGATTGTTTTATGTTGTATGACTGTAAAAGAACAAAATAGAAAAGGATCCACTAACTTGATGTTTTATTCTGTGTGTGTTAACTCCTTTAAATCTGGGAATCCAGAGACCTATTACAAAGAGTGTATATAGCTTATAATCAGTATATGAGTGTGCTATTAGCAAATAAAATATTTAGGTTATTGATAAATGAAAGAATACCTTATAATAAGAGTGTTTTGATTTCCTTCCTTATCATGCCACTTTTACAAT
The DNA here is from genome assembly GCF_964194135.1 of Talpa europaea. NCBI lineage: Eukaryota > Metazoa > Chordata > Mammalia > Eulipotyphla > Talpidae > Talpa > Talpa europaea. The sequence goes on from NC_140070.1 coordinate 79,475,832, forward strand.
AAATAGAGGTATACTCTGACATCATAGATGTCAATATACCACTTGTAAAGTCTCACAAAGGTTAAGCCTTTAACCTGTAGTCCATTTGAAGCTCTATTAAAACTTATACTTATTTTTCCTTTTTGATTTGCTAGGATAGATATTTAATCAGCAGAAAAATCAATTTGGTATAATAAAAATACACTGACCCACTAAAACTTTAATCCTTTGTTCAGGTTCTTACCCTTGGAGATAGAAATTTCACTGAAAACAGGGAGAATAACATGAATCAATTTGGTTGATAATCAGTTTCAGAGAAATCAGTAGTAAGCAAAGCAAAGTGGGCAGTTAACGTAAGTCAAGAACAAAAGTCTGTTGCAGACTTTTGGAAACAAAGCTGAGTGCTGATCTGGACAACTTAAAAATATCAAAGTCAAAATCATGTGAAGAAATCTGCTATCAGACATCAGGCAGCAAAATAAAACTGGATGTTGAGACAGACATGGACAGCATTTTTACTTTTCATCCCTTCTTAAAGCAGAACCTGGTTTACTATAATTACACCTGGGTGTTGGGGATGTGAGTTGAGAAAAACGAGAATGATGTCTGATACATGAATGTATGGCTTTTGAAATCCCATCACTCAAGCTTAACAAATCAGAACTTACTTGGTTGGATATATATTAATTTTATAAGAACTTTTAAATATATGCAATAATTGTTTTGGTTAAAGTCCTACATGTGTAGGATGGTATGCTTGTAGGATGAATATTTATGTTTGCTTGGGAATTTACCTAGCCTAGATGACACCTGAAGTGACCTCAATCATCTTAATGTAGGCTATTTTCTTTTGTACTTGTCTACAAAATTTAATGATGAAATCACATGCAGTATATAATATTCACTTAATAAATGGAATTTTCTGAAATGATGTCATATGCACAATTATAGAATGCTATATGCAAAAGATTAATGATCCATTTGATAATTTATTCCATCAAATTATTGATGGCCATCTGTATGCATCATGAGATGTGTGAATTCCTGTAGGAAATACAAAGAAATTTATTTATTTTTTAATATATTTTTTTTATTTTTATATTCCCCATACAATTGCGACCCCCTTATTTTGACCCCAATCCCTCCCCTCCCCGCACCCCACCTCCCATAGAGTGGATCTGGTTCATAGTTGTTTGTTGATTTTGATTTTTACTTTCTTATAGTTATTCTTTTTCCTGGTCCCTTATTTAAGTCTTCTAGATTCTGGCTATGAGTGAGACCATCCAGTATTTTTCTTTTTCTTTCTGAAAGAAATACAAAGAAATTTAATGTAATCCTGAGTGGGAGAAGTTTTATGTTAAATGGCTAACTATGAAAAAATGCAAAAAACAAGGAATTATTTGCTGCATTTAATACTCTTAATAGTGATTGCACAATGAAGTATTTTTTCAATCATTATTTAAACACCTTAAAATATAAATAACATTATTGCTCATTTAAAGATATTTGAAAATGTTTCTTCAGAAAGTTTGTGATGATTTTTACAAATATCACAAGTAAGGAAGGAACATTATGTATTCAAGTGCAAATTGAATCAGTTTGCATCTTAAATTGATCAGGTTCTTAGATAATGTCAGATAAATTCAATTGAACTATTTTTATTAAGTTAATTTGTTTTAAAGCTAATTAATATGCAACTTATTGACTGTGCCAGTAACTTCTGTTAGGCATGATTATAAAATGTGACTAAAATCCTGCAGTAATTGTTTTAGGATTTTAATTTTACCCAGCATGTATTCCAAATATGCATTTGTATGATTGATGAATCATTTACCAGTGGTATATTGGGCAAATAATTTTTATCCAGAGTTAACTACTATTTAATAGATTCTTACTCATTGGTCAGTATTTCTTATTCGAAGCTGAGATTAAATTCTCCAGAGCTCAGAGTTTTTAAGCATTAAATCTCCTCACCAATGGGTGGCAGGCACCTGATGGCTGATGAGGTGTGACCTCAAAGCAGCCTACGTAACCCGTTAGCTTATTTTTAATCTCAAATATGTGCGAGCAGTTTCTCTTTTATACCTTTATTACACATCCTCCTTTCTCTCCAATTATTCCTATTACCCATGCTCTCTTCTCTTCAATTATTCCTAAGGTAATATATTTTTATAGTGAAATATCAGACGGTTTTTTTAATTAAACTTTTAGATAGTGATGAACATTCTTCAACTTCCCTTCCAAATGATCAATATTCTGTGTGCTCAAAGGAAAAACTAAAAAATAAAACATAAATTGAGTTTACTTCAACTGACAATATGACACCTCTTCATTTGGGTTCTGTATATATTTGGGACTTAACTATGTAGAAAAGTGAAATGATATGCATGGTTTCCAATTTACTACTACCTTTTCTGTTCATTTGGAAGCTATGAGGTAATATGAAAAAAGCTTCAGAGAGCACACATTCCGTATTTCAGATTGCTTTGCTGTGAACTTCACAGTTGTTAAAAAAAAAAAAAAATGTAGCATGATGTTCCCAGCTCGTTGATGCTCAATGGTGTCTAAAGGGGACACTTTCTTCTTCTTTTTTCTTTTTTTTTTGACTTCTCTCCCCTAGGGGATCCTGTGGAGCTATATTGAACAGCACTTCCAGGTTCAGTTATTTTACACTCTGCTCTTGTCATATACAGAGACTCGTTCTCAGCTTCAGTGCAGTAGCCATTCACTGTATTGTGCAGGGTGCTGAGATGAGCAAGACAAGGATCCTACACATGGAATCCCATAAGTTACAGAGCACCCCTTTTTGGCTATTCAAAATTTTCTTTCATTCTCTCATACTTGAAAGGCTATGATAAAGCAAACTGCCCATGACATCATAAGCATTCATGTATTTGATTAACATTGTGGTTGTGAGATTCTTTTAAAATATTCAGCCTAATGAAAATTCCTTAGTGCCTCTTTTGTTTTGGAAATGAATTTATCAAGGAAATTGACACATAAATAATCCCTGTTAGAATTTTGTCAATTTCTTGGTTGTTGGGAATATGTTTTGAGATTTTCAATATACCTTCATATATTTCTGTTCTCTACTGCTTAACCATATCCTTTATATTTTCACACAATCATTACCTCCATGTAACACCCAGCTGTCTGAGACACAGAATATATAAATGACTTGCCTACTTTATCTGGTTAGTCAATAACAGCATACATTAAAATGTAGGTATATTGCTTTTCAGGACCAAATTTTTAGTGAAGGCTGGTAAGGATCATAAATCAGTTATAAATACATGATTTGATAAACAGAATTGAGACATTTAAGACAAAAATATTTAGATTTTCATCAGGGAACTAAACACAAAATATTTAAGATATATTTCAAAGAACCTTACATAACACATGATGTTACTCAGTTCTTATCACAAGTCAAAGTTGGGGAGATGAATCAAGATACATTATCAATAGGAAACCTGACCTCATACAAATTCCTAGAACCTCTCTGTGTTGGTTCCAGAATCAGTGTCTTTAGCTTTACTCCATGCAAATGATTTATATATTAAAGTTTTTTATTTGTGTATATTGAATAATTCAGTTTGACTTCTGTGGTATTACATAGATTTCATGTAGTGATATGACCAAAAAACAGTTAAATTTATTTTGCCAAGAGTCACTGGAAATTGTAAGCTCTATCTTTCTGTCAGTGGGACCTATGTTAGAAGAAATGAAATTGAACACAGGGGGTGAGTAACATGTTGTACCCATAGAGGGCCTCCCCGGTGGTGTAGCGGTTAAGTGCAGGGTTGCAAAGTTGGCCGCAGCCTCTGCAGCGCCGGTTCCATCCCTGGCTGCTCCCCGGCCACTGGAGGAGGGTCCCACATGGCGCACAGACCTCTCCTGCCGCCCGCTGCTCCCCTCAGCAGTGTACTTCGGTCCTTCTGCCTGCTCTGCTCCCCGCTCTGGCTCTGGTGAATTCTCTCACCCTCCCACGCTTCTGACTGTACCCATTGCTTGTATAGATAAATAAATAAATCTTAAAAAAAAAAAAAGAATAGCATTTAAAAAATAAATAAATAAATATAACATGTTGTACCCATAGAATATCATGGCAGGAGCCTGAGGTTTTTTTCCCTCCTTTTGGTGACCACTTTTTCTAAAAATCTTAGCAATATGTGATAAATAAGTTTTAAAATAAATCATAGCTTCAAAAAGTGGTTGATATAGCATGAATTCCTATTCGGGAAAGAACAAATCTGTGTCCCACTGTTTTCCTCTAGCAACTGAACAAGCCATATATATTAAAAGCATATAAGGAGACAGAGTATAAAACAGACATCTTTTTGTAATGTGTGCTGTATCCTAATGGAGTCATGAAAACAATCATACTCAGGCTTCTCTTATTTTTTTATATTCAATAAAAATAACTTCAAATTTTCATAAGTCTATATCTCTTAAGAAATTAGAGTTAAAAAAGAATGAGAGCACAGGGACTATCATCATTAAAGTGTTATTCAAGTGTATGGGAGCATGAGGTAATAAAATATATTTAAAATCATGAAAATTTAGAATATACCTGAGTATTATATGTTCATAATTACTCACTTCTCTCACAAAGCATATAAGGGAAGTTGCAGGCAATTTAAGAATATGTGACAGTTAGGATTTCTACTTGTACTCTGTGCCAAATGCGTACAATGAATTTTAAGCTTTGATGGCCTAACCATTTCCCTTACTTCATCAAATGTGAATTTTTTATTTATTTTTTATCACAGATTCATGCCCAATTTTAAAAAAATAATGCAGAAAGTATGCATGTAGCCTTTACCCAATAACACCCTGCAAAGATATCACAAATGGCAAATTGACATGGGTAGAGTCCACCAATCTTAATTGGATTTCACAATTCTTAGATTCAGACATCCATCACCACAATCAAGGTACAGAATAGTTGCATCTCCAGAAGGATCTCTTGTGATATTCTTTTAAACCCTTTCTGTATCTATCCCACTCCCATCCCCACTTACTGTTCTTAACCCTTGATAACAACTCTCTCTTCTCCATCTCCATAATTTTGTTATTCCATGACACTATATAAATGAACTCCATCTTATTTTATAAAGTTTTTGAGTTCATTATTTTATATAATCTTAGTGTTTGTGTCTGCTATTGAAATCTGCATATGTGATTCAGCAGAGTCTACTAGTAACTGTTTTACCAATTCCAGGAATGTATATAAAATCCTATTTCCATTAGCTTCCTTTGCCCTGCCCATATTTTCTCAAGTATTCCTTTTATATACACTGAACACAATATCAGTTGATGTTATAATTTTTATTTCAACCATCACATGATCAAGATAATTATAAGAAAAATAATCTAATATTTACCCATTTTTTTCAGTTCTTTTTTTTCCTGATGTTTCATGAGTCTTTTCTGATTGAATTTTTTTTTTTCTTTAAGACAGATTTACTAGAGATGAGTGTTCTTAGTTTTTCTTTTTTACAAATATATTTCTTTCCCTTGATTCCTGAAAATTAGTTTCAATGGATAAGAACTCATTGTTAAGAACTCATTTCTATCAACACTTGAAAAACATGCCAGACCCCCTGGTGTCTGTGATTTCAAATGAGAAATCCATTGGCATTTGCTTATCCTCTGGATCCTGTACATTTATTTCTTTAGCCAATTTTAAAGTTCCGAACATTATGTCTTCAAATATTCTTTCAGTCCCATTCTCCTTTTCATATGGAGCCAAGGATGGGATTTTATTGTCAGTCCTGAGGTTCTTCCCTCCCTCCCTTCATCTCTCCCTCCCCTCCACTCTTCTTTCTCTCCCTCCCTCGCTACCCTGATTTTAATCAGTTTTCTTTCTTTTTTAAATATACACAATGGAATATTACTCAGCAATCAAAAAGATAAACTCATGCATTTTGCAGCAACATAGATAGAGCTGGAAAGGATCATGCTCAGCGAAATAAGCCAGAAAGAAAAAGAAAAATACCAGATGGTCTCACTCATAGCAGGAATCTAGAAAACCTAAATAAGGGACCAGGAAAAAGAATAACTATAAGAAAGAAAAAATCAAAATCAACAAACAACTATGGACCAGAGACACTCTGTGGGGGGAGGGATGGGGAAAGGAGGGATTGGGATCAAAATAAAGGGTTGCAATTGTATGGGGAATATAAAAATAAAATTTAAAAAATAAAATAATTTAAAAAATAAAATCCAATTTCTGCCTTTGTTCAGATTGAGTGAATTCTATTGCTTTGTCTTTAAGGTCACTAATTCAGCCCTCCACCATCTCCTCAGCATTATTGAGTCATCCCTGTGATTTTTTTTTTTTTTAGTTTGGGCATTGTATTTTTGACTTCTAGAAATCCATTTTTTAAAGTGAAGTAACATGACATTATAACATATAAGTTTTCAGTGTGCATTATTGAGAATCAACATGTATATATATTACATTAAGTTCACTGCTGAAAGTATAGTTCCATCCTTCATATCGTTGTCCACTTTAACCCACTTCCATCTTCACCTTTGGTAACCCCTAATTATAGTCCAAAATTTTATTTCTGTTTTGTTTAGTTCATTTCTTTGTTTTCTGTATATACCATGTGTGAGTGAAAACATAACAATGTTTGTCTTTCTCTGACTGGCTGTTTTTGCTAAACATAATACTCTAGGTCCATTAAAGTTATTGCAGATAACAGGATTTTATCTTTTTTATAGCTGAATAGTATTCCACTTTATGTATGATATCTTTTTTATTCATCAATCGATTACTGGGCGCCTAGATTCTAGTTTTTGGTCATTATAAGTAATGATATAATAAATGTTGATGTATATTTATCCCTTTAAACAGTTTTTTTTTCTTCGTGTTTTCTTGGTAAATACCCAGAAGTGGGATAACTGGATCATATAGAATTTCTATTTATAATTTTTTGGAGGAATCCACATACTGGTTACCATAATGGCTCTACAAATTTACATTCTCACGAATGTAAATTTACATATACACGGAGTGTATAAGATTTCCATCTCTTTACATCCTCTCCAGCATTTGTTGTTTCTTGTCTTTTGTGTTCTCGTGCATTTGAGGGAATATCTCATTATTTTTATTTGTATTTCTCTAATAATATAAAATGAATTATCTTTTTATGTGGCCATTGAAAATCTATATATGTTCTCTGGAGAAGTTTCTATTTAGATCCTCTGCCAATTATTTGATTAAGTTGTTTTTTATTGTTGAATTTAATGAATTTTTTGTATGTTTTGGATATATTTTGAATATTAGCCTCTTGTTGAAATTATTATATGCAAATACTGTCTACCATTCAGTAGGATTGCTTAGATGTAAGATTCTTCCACTGTGCAGAAACTTTTTAGATAGATATAGTCCCATTTGTTTATTTTTTTCTTTGCTTTCCTTGTCATTGAGTTGTTGGTGAGTCCTGATTCACATCTCCAAGACTGCTGTCAAGGAGCATACCACATGTTTTCTTGTATGTAATTTATGTTTCAGGTCTGACGTTCAACAACAAACAGTTGATTTTTTTTCTTGTTCAAGTTATGATTTTTCCCTGCATTTGGAATGACCAGTATGTTTGGGATTTGTTTTTTGTTTTTGTTTTTGTTTTTTCCCCCTTCAATTATGGACATTATGGCTATTTTGTTAGGAGATGACGCTAGATCCTATTTACATTTTCTGTTCTAGTAGCAGCCATCTTTTTAGCTTTAACAGACAGGTTCTACTTTACATTTGTGTGTTGTGGTTATACCAACACTAACTATCAGAATATTTCTGATACTATCTGGTCAGCTTAAATTATATAGTGTCAGTTGGGGTTTCAGTGCTCTCCACTGGTACCACCTAAGAGTGGAGGGGAACTTTCCAAGATCAGGCTGTGTGTTGGCTTTAGGAGGGATAAGTGATTCTCTAGCTCAAGGAAGGATCACTTCTTGGACTGAGTATTATTAGAGGGATCTTCACACTGCCCATGCTGCCTCGTCAATCACTGTTTCTAGGTAGAGAAGCAAAGTTGCCAGTCCAGTGTGGAAAGAGATTGTTTCTGTGACCACTTGTCACCAACACTTCCATTTGATTGTTCTCTTGGGTTGCCCTTTTTTCCCCTGATGTTATTAACAGGACTCCCATTTGATATGCTATATAAATGAGTCTGGGGAGAACACCTACTGTTTCTAGGTTGTGGTCAACAGAAACTAGGCCTCCACTGATTTCCACTATTGCTTGGGGAGTGACTGTGTTCGTACTCAGGACCTCAGGTCTCTAGCCAGTGTTCCTTCCTCTTTCAGCCTTTCAAAGTACTCTTTCAGTTGCTTCTTGCTTAATTCCAGTTTGTATCTGTACTCAGTGTGGTATATAATGATATTTAAACTTTTGGCTTTTTTCAAAATGAGTAAGAAAGACTATGAATCAGCAAGACTTGGAGCGATCTTCTGTGAAAACAAGGGTACTGTGGTTTGAACCAAAGAATGTGTTACTGTATTATAAGTATTTAACACAGTACAGTAGAAAATTTAATAAAAGAAAATTTTAATACCTGGTACCTCCCAGGTGCTTTTCAGCTGAATGTCAGCCCTTCTTTAAATGAAGTTCAACAGGTGTCTCTTCTGCAGAAAACCTTGACTTTGCTAATATTTATTGTTCCTTTCTTGGAAGAAATATAGCAGTCATAGCTTACCCAATTTATCTGTCTATAGAAGTGAAATATTTTTTTATTTTTTTTTGGCACTAGCATCTCATGAAAAACTTTGTGTAGAACAGACATTTTTATCAACATAAACACCTACCTCATCCAGTTTTGTACTTAATGTAATCATTTAATTAAAAAGTTATTTTTGAAAACATTAAGGATGATTTAATTCTACTTTGATTTAAACACACCTGATAAAATACTTCAATATATTTAAACCATCCTTTCAACTATTTCAGGAAATAAGATTTAGACATATGGCCAAAGAAAGTGCTTATTGTGTTGTGTTAAAAATTTGTTGTCTAATAATATTGACTTTTTCTAATGGTAGTATTTGCATTTTCAATATTTTCTCTTTCAGCTTTAAGGGACAATAGAATTGAACTGGTTCGGGCTTCCTGGCATGAATTGAGTATCAGCGTCAGCGATGTATCTCTTTCTGATGAAGGACAATACACCTGTTCTTTATTTACAATGCCTGTCAAAACTTCCAAAGCCTATCTTACTGTTCTGGGTAAGTGCAAGGAACTAATACTATGTAATCACAACCCAGAAAGATACATTTGCTACCACAACATGATTCGCTAACAAATATACATTTTGAGAATCAGCTTAATTGATGTAGTTTATTCCGTTCTCTTATGTTATCACAAAAGGTATTTAAAACATCACCTGCTTTCCCCATTTTATAAATAGACAAAGGGGAGTATAAAGTTTTGTATCACTGCCCAAGATCACACAACTCTTGTTTCTTAGCCGGCAGATTTCTTGTTTCTCAACTAAATCAAATCATCTATATATTTTACATCTGATGGTCTTTTCATAAAAAGTGATAGGATAATGAACATAATGATTTCAATAAGTCTATAGGGTGCTCCTCCATTTTATATCAGTCACCTGATGGGAGCCTTCTCTAAAATCTTGTGGCTTTTAAATATGACCCCTGTGTGCATTTTAGTGCCATTTAAATGACCCTGACATTTCTGTCTTCTTGCCTTTAAACTCTGTAGTTTGCTAGACTCCTAAATGAAATACATAATGTCACTTGTGTATGCAGCTTGTACTTTCTTTATGCTTTTATTCTCTAAATATTGGGCCATTTTCCCAAAGGTTAAAGTGACACAAAAAGCAATACATTCATAGATATTCTGAGGAAATAAATTTGCAGCTCACAGCTCTCTGTGATTCCACAGACGTCAGTAGCCCAATCAGCTGAAATTGCTGCAGTTCATTGAAACACACCTGTGTACTGAACAAGTTAGAGGAATTTAAAGATTGATTTTTTTTCATATTCTTTTTTTTTGCCCCTAGCTTGCCTTCCTTTTTTGATAGATAAAAGCATAACATTGCATTTAAGGGAACTAATGCATGCTGCTGTTCTTTGGTGTGGGACTATTAAAGTTAATCCAGCTAGTGAATTGGTTTTGTGCATAGGATATGAAATATGTTTCTTCACAAGTCCCACTGGGACTATTTTATAAAAATCTTCAAAAATTTGCCATTAAGAACACAATATACCCACTAAAATGGAGTATTTCAGGATAACAGCTGCCTAAGGTTAATGTATTGTTCTGTGGAGAGTCACATTGAGAATCCAAAAATAGGCAGCTGGCTGATTTCAATTTACTAGTGATGGTGTGACATAATTTTTTTTAAAGAAGTAAAATGAGTGAAGTTGAACAGAAAATAAAACAAAACACCTAGCCAGTAATTCACAGTAGGTTGATCTGCCATTTATCTTTGTTGATTTTGTTCTTGGCTTAATTTATATTTCTTTCATTAGTATTTTCCAATATTCTTGCTTTTTATTCTTTTCAAACTGAATTAAATAGTGTAATCAAGGAACTTTCAGTCTATACTTATTACTGCAAAATTTTGAAGACATTTTAATAACTCTCTACCATGACAACAAAATATTATTGCCCAAGAAATGTGTAATTTTCTAGTATTTAAATTTCCAATGTACTGTCTCTGCATATTACTTATCTGTTTATTTATTGATGATTTGGATTAGAAAGGATAATAAGTGGTTAGCATTAAAAATAATACTTATCATGCTCCTCAAAACTACAATTGCATTTCTAATAGAAACAACATCTAGAGACATTCTTTACTTAATCTGAATTAAAAAAATTAGTATAGTTGCAATTATTGAAGAATCTTTTATTCCAAAATGCCTTTTCTTGAACAAAGTACACAGGAGGTAAGATGCATATTTTTAAGCTTTAGGAATTTTAAAATCAGGAATAAAAAGTATCATTTTTCTTAAATTTATAATTTGCTAGAACAAGAAAATGTGCTTTGTGGACTTTTTCCTTCCAGCAAACAATCTACCTTCTTAAACCCCTGGCAAATCTTAAAATATAGTTAGTTGTTGTTTTTTAGATTTTCAAGTATATTTCTGGGGGTAAGTTTAATTTAGACAAGTACTTTGAACAAAATGCATTTTAAATTTTCTCTGGATACAAACGTATCTTAAACAGTTTATTATTATGTAGTAGTTAATTATTTTTTATTATATTTATTATCAGTTAATCACCTATTTTAGTATTGTTTGTGAAAGTAATAGTCATAAGAATAAATTTACCATTGAGAATCATGGTTGCTTCATACATTTGCTTAAATTTCAGGTGTTCCAGAGAAGCCTCAAATTAGCGGGTTTTCATCACCAGTCATGGAGGGAGACTTGATGCAGCTTACTTGTAAAACATCTGGCAGTAAACCTGCAGCTGATATAAGATGGTTCAAAAATGATAAGGAAATTAAAGGTAAAAAAATGGAAAAATATCCACAAATCAAAACAATGTGTTGAAACCATTATGACATCTTAAATATGGGGCATTTGACATTTTATTTTTCAATTCACAGTCACCTTGTTTATGTGTAATTTCAAACAGATTTACCCACTTCTTAGTTTCTGAAATTTTAATGGTATAATCTCTGTGAGTTCTATTTTCTCCTATGCAACATAGATCTAAAAATAATATATACTTCACGGGATAGACTAGAAATGAATTAATATATGAAAAACACTTAGATTTGTACACTTAACAATAGTGTATACTACATGTTAGATTTCACTTCAAAACTTATCTATAATATATAATCTGTAGTATACATTAAAGATATTTTAAGCTATAGAAAGAGAAGCTCTGAATTATTTCTTCAACTGGCTGGTTTCTGGAATTACAATGTTCTGAGATAAAAATGGCTAAACATCAGTAAATTAAATTCCTAATGTTCTCAACAAGGGGCAAAAACATTTATCTGTAAAAGTACATAAAATTTTAAATGTATGCATCATTCTGTTATTTCATGCATCGAATGCAACACACACACACACACACACACACCCCACTCACACATTCTTTTAAAGGGGAATTCTCATTTCTATTTTAATTGTTCTTAGTTTATATTGTCCTGGAAACAGGAATTTGTCTGTAATTTATCCCCAATCACTACCTTTATTTCAGAACTTCATGTAAGTATATTTTATTGAACAAAATTTGGAGAAATATAAACCCACAAGACACAACTTAGTCATTTTGATATTCTAAATTAAACTTTCACTATGTAACCTGGGCTTATATCTTGCCAGGATTTAGTAATATCCATTCTAATTCTGCCTTTAGGTTATATTTTTTGGGGCATGTTAGGATTGGTAGGATCTTTCCTAAATGGACCCTCTATATAGTTTCCAGACTTATCTTTCTATGACAAGGATCTCTTCCAGCCACATTTTCCGCTTAAGCACACCTGATGTATAGCTCTAACCTAAAGGATAAGTTTAAAATATACTTTCTTGTGGCCTGAAAGGATGCACCAGGCAGTGAATTCTTATACATCACATATGTCCTTCTGTGTGATGCTCTTTTAAGTATTCCTCTTCAATGTGTTTTTACATGAATCCACTCCTTAATTCTGATGTAATTATTTAGTTAGCTGGTTAATTAGTTCCTCTCAATTTCTTAGCATTTTACCTGAGTTTCAAGTGCTTGTTTCTCTTGTATCATCAAGGAAGTCAGAGACTAACAAATTATGTATTTCATTAATATTGATTGACTGTTTTTTAATATTATAGTCTATGAGAAACCCTTAATATACTCATATTTTTATAAAATGTCTTATTATTTTGACAAACGTAGCACATGCTTTGAATGCCAAACAAATTTAGTCATATATTAAGTAGGGTGGAATATTCAGCTATATATAAAAACATAAAAACTTTGATATTATAAACCATATTTTAAAATCATCTGAATCAAGACCAAAACAAAAATTAAGGCAAAATCATATACGCAATCAGCATGGATGTGGTTTCATGCTCTATTCACAAGTAGTAAAATATCCTGTTTTTCCTGTGCTCTCCAATGTGTGGTCATTGATAGAACATTTATTATCACTATAATTACATTTATCTACATAGCTATTTGTAGATAGCTTTTCTTTTGCATGTTTGTATAGTTTGTATTTACAACCAGATGGTGAACTTCCTAAATGGTATAAAGTTAAGTTTTACAAGTATATATGCATATATGTTAAGTGCAGTGCTCTATACTCATGGCGCATTTGTTACTGCTTCTGTCCTCTGAGTATGTTAAGTTAGAGTTCACTTTAAAATCCCTTCTCACTGAAGACAATATCCCCTCCATATCATGCATTACTTTGCCTTTTCAGAGATCAAATATGACTTCCCATTAGCCATTCTACTATCTTTACTGTAACATTACTTTGTACTCTGCAGATTGTGGGCTGAGCAATTTGAAAGAAGGCTAATCAATTTTTAATTAGTAATAAATTATTAGTATTGCAATGACTCCCAATTACTCAACATTCTATGGGGCTTGAGTTAAGATCCAAATGGAGAAAACAAGAACCTTGACATGGAAATGTTTAAGAAATTTTGGGAGAAAAGACTCAGGGAAGATGGCATTAGTGGAAGCTCCATACTCCCCTGCAAAGAGAATGACTGGGAGAAATCCAGATGTGCCCTGGACCTGGAGGATCCCTTCCTGTGGGGCAAAAGGAGTGCCTCTTGGACATCAGGGCGCAATGCTGATGTGTACAACAAAGGTTACACTGAAGAAACTCAAGTCTGGGGAAACAAAAGTGTGTATGGAAGAGAAGCTTCTGCGCTAAAACTGCAGGGCAAAACTGCTTGTTGTGAATCTAATCATGGAAGATTAGATTTATGGACACAGGTGTTGGAGCGAGCCAGGTAAACAGGGCCTCAAGCCAGGAAGACAGTAAGGAAGACAAAGCTCAGAAAGATGTGACTGCCCCCACCTACTTCCCCTAAGGAAAGGCCAATATGGGTGCTGAGGAGATACAGTGAAGTCACACTTAAATATGCCAGGGACCACTAAAAGCTCAGCCCACAATCTGCAGAGAGCTGAGCCTGAAATTCAGAGAGGGGGCTAGCAGCAGTAACACAGGCACAAGCCATACCCATATTCACCAAGTTTACTAGCAATGGGCCCCTATAGGGACCTTCCCTACCCAAAAAAAGCCCCGATAAAGAATTGTTCTCTCTGTCACACAGCACCATCTACCGGAAAACTGGAAAAGTGCAAAATATATATAATATATATATATATATGAAGTATATATATGAGATATATATCTCATATATATACCTCAATATATACCTCTCTCTCTCTCTATATATATATATATATATATATATATAAAATAATGGGAAGAAGGAAAAAATTGCAACAAATGAAAACTTGACCCCTTGGGAACTGAGAGAACAGATCTCTAGAACCCAACCACAAGCCATGGTACATAATTTCTTCCTATCAGATACAGAGTTCAAAATTGCCATGAAAAAGATATTCATTGAAAAGAAAGAAAACATAGGAAAGCTATTTAAAAATATCTAAGAAAGTGCAGAAAAATGAATATATGTCCTGAGAAATAAAATTAACAACAGAATATTAAAACTTAAGCCTAAAAAAAGAAAATAATAGAGATGCAGAATGTAAAAATAACTAATAGAGGAGATTAAAAATTCTGAAGAAAACTGGAAGTAGAATAGTACAAAATGAACATTGAATCTGTGACCTCAGAGATGATAATGCGCAAAAATCCAGGTGGAATAAGAAAAAGAAATATGAATTTTAAAAAAATGAAGAATCACTTTGAGAATTGTCTACTCCATGAGGAAAGACAATATAAGAATAATGGGTATCTAATAACAGACAAAGAATACACTTCAAACTTTATGACCCAACTCTCTACTACTATAAAATAATCTCAGTAAAATCATATTTCTCCTTTAATTCTAATTCCCCATCGCCAAGATTTCATATTGGAAAATAAGTAAGAGGAGACTGGTCTTTATGGGACCAACAAGTTATTGTATAGGCCCACTAACTTACGAGCCCGTCAATCAGTGAACTGCTTCTATCACTTGGTTTCTTTCACTTGGCAATGGTCAGGAGAACCTTAAAATAACCTCTTTGCACTTTTTAAGAGAAAGTTTAGTGAACCTTAGTGCCATTAACCAAAGGTATGAACTTTCACTTGTAACCTCTTCTAAGAAGGTTTTATATTATGTGCATTAGGCTGAATCAAAAAGATTACATCATTTAATTGAAAAAATATAGAAAGTATTACCTGACTCTCAGCCTGATGACTGGGTAGTCACTATATTTGTGTAGATTATATTGCTTCTTTTTTCCAGTAAAGATGGAAAGGTTTTTTCTATGCTTTCCTTAAAAAGTTTTAGTTCAGGCCCAAAAGATGATAAAAGAGGAATTTTTTTCAAGGCCATGCACTATAGTAAACTCAGAAGGAAATAAAAATATTCATTTCTGAGAGCTCTATAAGCAGTAGGCAAGTGTTACTCCCTTGAAACATCTATGATGATGCAATTTTCTAGTCATCAACAATTTATTTTGTGGAATCCTGTAGCATTCAGCACATGTAAGAAAAATCAACCTGTCTCTCATCTCTATTGTGAAAATGAATCATTTGCATCAGTAAAACATCTGTGTTGAAAATTAGCTTCCGGAATATGTTACAATGTTTCTCTGTACCATGTACTACCATAGTTTTGTTGATTATCTTTCAACAGGTTATCTTGTTTTCTGAGCAACATATCATCTTAAAATTCTAATTACCCACTAGGATATTCACAAGGTTCAATATAATTCACATTCATAAAAGAAAGGATAATTTAGAATTTTTGTTTGATTCTCTCTTTCTTCTTTTTACCATTTTTTTCTTTTTTCTTCAAGTCTTTCTCTTCCTCATATCTCCCTTTTCTCTAGAGACATTCTTAGTTTTTTTAGTTCTTTATGATTTTCGTACTCAGAATCCAGGACAGTGTTTCATATATCAGCCATTTGTAATGTTTGTTTTGAATTAATTAAAATAATAGTCAGTCAAAGTATTTCTTTCATTCCAGTAAGTAGATTTACTCCATGGTGATGTGTATAATTTAGGGGTAGTTGTCAATATGCCATCATTTTTCTATGTAGTGGTTCTCTTTTGTAAATCATCTTATCATTCTCCTGAATAAGTGGGGATGTCGTTAGTCTAATCTCTGAATATATGAGAAATTGCTGTTTTGGAAGAACACAAAAGCTGGAGATCAATGACCAGAAGTTGGGAATTAGATACAGTAAACATAAATAAATAATTTTTATTCTTCCCGGTGCAGATCTATTATTTTGTTTGTTTGTTTTTTTCCATTTTCTTGACTACTATGGCTTATCACTTTGTTCTTTTACTAAGATATGTATTTACTCTAATCCCCTGTGTCCTTCCCTCCCAACCCACCCCCCTTTGCTGCAAGCCTCAATTCTATGGTCAGCTTGCAATCACATATTTTTAAATGTTTTTAAAATAAATAATTTAATGCACAGTAAAATCAAATACTTTATGTGTTTTATGCAAAGGGATTCTTTTCTGAAAATATCATTGTTCATTTGAAGTGAAAGTTTAAGAAAATGAAATAGTTTTTATCCTCAACTCTATTGAAGATCTTGTTATAATGATATCTTAACCTAGCCTATCATTTTGATTTCTAATCCACTAAAATTGCTCTCTTTATCAGCTACTTTAGACTTGAAAATTTTCAAATTAAGTGAAAATGTTATTAAAACTCTTTTCTACAGGGAACAAATAATCCCTAAGTGAACCATTTAATGCTAAATCTGAATCATGCACAATAAGTTTAAATATTGATAAGAGAATTCACATCTTGAGAAATGTATTCTCATTCATGCTGAAATAGATTCCTCATCCAAGTAAAAAGCATTTATCTCCATGTAAATTTCACTGCAAATATATATATTTAAAATTTCAAGCTATTCAGATTATTGTCCTTTTCTTTACCAAAGATGACAACCTTCTCATCTTTAGTGGTTTAAATGTTCATCTTACTTTTTTCATGTTATAAATCATAGTTCAAGCACATTGTACTTTCTTTTGACATAACCAGGTAATTGTGAATTTGCTCTTCTCAGCCATATTTGTGGTTGAGAATTAAAATTATCATTTAGCTAAACTTAAATCTTAAGAAGGGAGACTAGTATTGTAAAATGACCAGATTTTTCAAATAGAATGTAAAAATTCTCTTGCACTAAGGGAATAAAGACATTGTGCCCTGATTTTTTTATACTTCTATATATAACTTTTGAAAGGTTTTTAGACTCAGTCAAATTGTTACTTGCTCAAATACAAATAAATTAAATGTTAAATTAATATTTAATTAATAATTGATAAAAATTGTGAGGTGCTTCCAGTATGTGTCGAAAGTAAATAAAACCTGTTACATTTTGAAAGAGAATGTCAGATAATTTTAGAGGCTGCATTTTATTTTCAGATGTAAAATATTTAAAAGAAGAAGATGCAAATCGCAAGACGTTCACCGTCAGCAGCACGCTGGATTTCCGAGTGGACCGCAGCGATGACGGCGTGGCAGTCATCTGCAAAGTAGATCATGAATCCCTCAATGCCACCCCTCAGGTGGCGATGCAGGTGCTAGAAATACACTGTAAGTAAACGCTACTCCCTCGCCCTGTATCTCCTCTCCCAATCCCTTCCTCCACATTTAAAATAATTTCAAAATTACCTGAGGTTACATCAAATATGGAGCCAAATCTTAAAGAACTAAAACTGCGTTTATTAATATTGATCACCTTCAAAAAAAAGTAGTCCTTGCCTGAATATCATCTACACGGCGGAAAAAATAATACAGGCAATATCATAAGGTTAAAATGCCTAATTACCTTCAAGTCAGAGATTTGATGTATTTGGATGCATGCTGGTGATGGTGAAAGAGTGGTAATTTTGGCAGAATCTTTGATGTCTGGGAATCTGAGAAGGCCTTTGAAGACTATTATTGTATATTTTTACATGTAGAGGTGGCTTCCCATCTGTGCTTTTAAGGTTAATCTATTTTTTTTAATCTTCTAAATGAGATATACCAAGTCTATATTAATGCAGGGATGTATCCATTGTTTTTCTACACCAACCTCATCATTTATAAGTGATAAAATCATGTTAATTGGATAACTTCCATAGACAAGGGGCAGTGTTAAATGCTTTGCTAGAATTATCTTATTCTCGTGTGATTGCATGTTACAGTATCAGAACAATAGCCTGATGAGGAATTTCTCTCCTTAGTCACAATTTGCAGGTAAAGACACTGAAAATTATGTAGATTTAGTCACTTGGCCAAGCTCACATAACTTTCAATGGTGGACTTGTAATAATGGCATTTTTTAATAGGTAACCAGGTCCTTGAAGTATAGTAGGTAATCTGGAATTAGTTATCAAAATGAAAATGAAGTAACTGAAACATATTAAGATAAAACAGAAAAGAGCAGAACAAAAGATTGTATTTCCAAACTGTATAACCCAATTTTTCAATTATTGGAAAGTATTTGTTTGTTTTCATTGTCTGCGATATAGGTATAGCTTAAATTTAGATTTTGTGCATGATGCAAAATTAATTAAATCCCAAAATGTTAACTCTAAGTACTGTTCTTCTTCATGTGTCTCCTTTTATTATGTTCTCATTAATTTATCCCATGAGAACTTATTTAGTGCCTGCTATGTAACAGACATTATTTGGGGCATAAGATTATGTAAGAGAGCAATATAATTATGATTTTAAATTATTGTTCATATGTTTTAATTATTTTTAATTTATTACTTAAATTTTTATAATTTTAAAAATCTCTTATCTGGGTATTCTCATGTTTTCATTGAAGCTGATTATTAGATTAGATTAGAGCCAAAACGGAAATTATTTCCAAATTTCAATATTTATCTACATTGAGAGTTTGGGACCATTACTGATACTCTTTGAGCTTTGACTATAAACGAGAAAAGTAATTCCAGTTAGTACAAATTATACAACTCAAGTCAAATACATGGCTTTCAATAAAAGTCAGTTGCCTTTTGTTTTAGTTAATTCTGACTGCTATAATAAAAAGGCTGGATGACTCATTGTAGGCATTTGTTTTTCATAGCTCTGCAGATACATAGAGCAGGTACATTCAATGTCTGGTGAAAGCCTATGTCTTGGCTCATGGATGGATGGATGGACGTCTTTTCTCCATGTCCACACATGGTTACATGGCCTAAGGGAGCTCTCTGGGATTTTGTTTGTAAGGGCACTAATCCTAATTGACTTTCCAAAAGTCCAACTTTCTAAAACTATCACTGAGGATTAGGTTTCAACATGTGAAGAAAGGAGGGGGCACTAACATGCAGTCTCCAGTACCTTCCCTTTTCTATTTCTTCTTATTGATATTTCATCAATATGTCTTTTCAAAACCTGGAATGTTATATAATTTGATATGTTGAGAGAGCCCAAACCAATAGTCTTAACTTAAATTTTTTTCACTTACATACAGATTCAAGCAAAACTATTTAAAAATATTTGATTACTAATTTAACTGTAATTTTCAAAATATAATAGAAATTAATTCATAAGGAAAGTAGGAATCACCATCCAAAGGTCACCAGAAACCTATCATTAGTACTGCAAAATTAGGCTTATTTAGTTTTTTTTTTTTTTAAAGATTTATTTCTTTATTTATACAAGCACTGGGTACAGTCAGAAGCGCATGAGGGTGAGAGAATTCACCAAAGCCAGAGCGGAGAACAGAACAGGCAGACTGACCAAATACACTGCTGAGGGGAGCAGCGGGCGGCAGGAGAGGTCTGCGTGCCATGTGGGACCCTTGCCAGTGGCCGGGGATCGAATTGGCGTTGCAGAGGCTGCGGGCAGCTTCCCAACCCAGCGCTAACGGCTGCGCCACCGGGGAGGCCCAGGCTTATTTAGTTTTTTGAAGGAGAAACCATGCCAGGTGAATCCCTGCGTATAAGTAAGCAAGTTAGGAGAAACTTGTTATAGAATGTGCTTTCCCAAATATTTTAAAGAGATTTCTGGATTAGATGATATCAGGATTGGTGACAATCCAATAATGTCTATGTTGGTAGCTTTTACCTAGAAAGCACAAATATTAAAACAGCACTACATTTGCTATTATGAAGCTGCAGTAGTGAATAATGCTAATTGTTTTGGTTGCTGAGTATCCTGGTCTCTCTTGTTTCACACCTGTCCTGGAATAGACTTGCCTTTGTCTTATTCCACACCGCAGTAACAGAGTGACTTTATCAGATTATTGTTTAGAATTCTAGAGAGTGTTTTTGTTTGTTGAGAATATTTCAGCATAGCTGTCATTATCAGTTATTAGCTGCCAAAGGCATTTCATCTTCTTGGGAATCCAGAATGGGACTCTTCTATTTTCTGGATTTTTTTAAAACTTTTTGAAAATATTTATTTATTTATGCATACAAGAACTGGGGTACAGACCAAAGTTGCAGGGGTGAGAGGATTCACCAGAGTGGAAAACAGAACAGGCAGATTAATTGAAATACACTGCCAAGGGGAGCAGCAGGGCGAGACAGGAGAGGTCTGCTGTGCCATGTGGGTAGCTCGCTGGCCGGCCGGGGATCAAAGTTGTGCTGCAGAGGCTTCGGATAGCTTCACAGTGATGTGCCCAACCCCTTGCACCACCAGGCAGGCCCTTTCTGGATATTTTTAGATCATATATAACACACATTTCAATGTGTGTTATAAGCAAACTTCATGGAGGAAGACAATTAAATTGGCTAATTTTTCAGGAAGTATTACATGAAAAATTTTATATTACTGTCCAATTAAAAATAACAACTCATTCTATCATGGTTAATATGTAAGTAGCTAGAAGGCAAAGACAGATCTATTTAAAGTATTTTTCCTAGCATCTAGCATACCATCATTCAAATATGTTAAGTTAATTAAAACTAACTGATGATAATGCTGATTGTTCCTTTAGGGATAGAGAACATTCCCCAGAGATAAAACAAGTAGTGGAGAAACAAGTAGCAGCAGTCTACATCAAATTTAGAGCAAATTAAGCAAATGGGGGCTGGTCTTCATAAATACCTAAAAATAATGACTGAAGCATCTCAGTGATTGCTCCCGAAAACAGCAGATCATGGTTCCACATCAATGCACATGACTTATATTCTGGATGTTGAAATTTCCATAGATGCAAGTGGAGGAAAATAAAAAGAATTGGAAAATGAAATAAAAGGAAGGGATTAGTATAGAATTTATGAAACATAAATTTTGGATTTCCTCATTGTTTTACAATGTTTCTATCATGAATAAACACAACTGGCCTAAATAGAAAAACATTTAGAATTTTGGAATCCCAACGCAAAAGAATTACCATTGTCTTCTGTGATGAATTACAACAGTAAATATATACCTTTGCAATCATAAAAACTTATGACTACACCTGAAATAAACATCCTCATCCTGTGATATTATGAAAAAGAAAGTTTGATGAGACATAAGGTTTGAGAACATAGTGCCCAAAACATCATAAAAAAAAAATAGTAGGAGGAATTATATTTCTAGGGGTAGATGTTTTAACACTGTAACCCTCTGATATACCATTCAGAGGAACTCAGCCTATAAAATATATTGCAGCAATATTCTTTTCTTTATGAAATATTAATCATAAATTTTACTGCCACTATGATAGAAGAGTTTTTTTTTTAAACTGGAAAAGTAGCAAAATGTAAAGTAGACTTCATTGCAAACTGCAAATACCAAGAAATATAACAATATAGGTAACAGCATATTTTGCAACTGACAGTAAAAAAAAAAAGCACTCTTTCATATGTACATGGAAATTCTCATCCATCTTCCTGTTTGTACACAGTACTCTTAGAAACAATAACTTTTTGTCTGATTTAATTTTTAGGAGAACAGATTATATAAATCAGGTTTTATTTTATTCTCAGTAGAAATAATGTATCTGTACTAACAGAAAAAACTATGCACAAACATAGAAAAGATGAAAATAACTAAACATTTGTTTTCTGTATGTGACATTGACAAAATTACATAAAAAATCAACTTTATTGAAAATGAAAAACAACAGAGACAGATTAGTGAAATCTTTCAGAGTAATGAGTCTTCTGAGAAGTAGTTTAATACTGTGGCATAGTGCTGCTGCTAACATGGATAAAACAATACCCAAATTTTAAGTGTGTGTGTGTGTGTGTGTGTGCGCACGTGCTGTGCAGTAGACATATGTAATTCATTGTGAAATCATGCATTATCATTAATATACGGTTACTGTTTTGTGACAGCACCATGTTTTTCTATAAAACTATTTACATATGTACATCATAAAACATTTAAAACAATATGTGGTTAAATATACCATGGATGAAAATCCATGTTATGAGCAAAAAAGAAAAGAATGAGGGAGCAGGGAATGATTGCCAAGCTGAAAATGCATACATTCTACAAAAATGAACAATGATGTAAAAAATATATAAAATAAAAATTAAAAAAAAAGAGTACGGGAGAGGAAAATTGAGAGGAAAAGAAGGAAGAAAGGAAGGAAACTGCAGTGTTAAAATTGTGTGAGTAATGTGATCACTTAGATTAATTATGGCTGAAAATAAATGCATTATATACCTTTAAAATAACATAAAGTCTGGATTCATCTGTTATATCTGAATAAGGGTTTAATGGTCATTTTATGGTAATGACTTTTACTTTCTTGAGACTTCTTCTTGTTCTAGTTAAGATGCAAATGAATAACACAATCCATTCTTTACTTAGCTTAAAAAACATGTGTCCCTAAAGAGATCCCTTCCTTGTTTTGCTCTCTTTTAAACAGAATTAATTTGTGCCTAGAGAGACTAAATTCTGGACTGTATACATTTGCTACTTTTTGGACCATCTAGTGCACATAATTAGTTTTCTGTTTACTTCTACTTATTTCAATATAGAATAATACCCCCTCCTCTAACTGATTATAATCATAGTAGAAGAGATTGAATACAGAAGACTCTGAAGACTTACACTATTTTTGTTTATATCTTCATTTTGACTAAGATATACTGGATATAGAACAGAAATACTTTCACAAGCAGGTAGAGACTTCATTGAATGTAGTGTTCATTGTTAACCCTTTTTCACTTATAAAAGTAATTGTTTCCCCCTACACAATCCATCCAACACAAACCACTACACCTCTCTAGTTCTACATTAGCTTCTTCTGTGATGGCTTGTGTTAGTTATATGAATTATGCTCTCACTAATTTTCTATTTATTATAGAAAGCATTTGATAACATTTTCCAGGCTATATATTTATTAGACAAAAAGGCAAATGTCACAGATAGCATTTTCAAATAACACATCCCAGTTATTTGGCATCTCATTTGCAAAATTCTGATTATCTTGTTTACCACAAATTATCTATGGTCCAAAGGCACAGAATATAAAAGGAATCAGGAAAGGTTAAATTTTCAGAAATTGAAATAAACTATTCTTTTGACTAGCAAAATGCCACCATTATAACGGGTTGTTTTGAAAGAATTTTTAATAGATCCCAAAATATTTTACAAAAATCATTAAGTATATACAGGTTAGATTCATGAAGTAATCTCTGCCACTTAGCAAAATTTACATTTGCATTAAATAAGGTAATCTAATGTGTACCCTCTACTTGAGATCCCACAAGGGTAGAATTTTATAAATTAGAATATAAACACAAATATTATTGTATTTATTATGCATATCTTTATTGTTTTTTATTCTCTTTTATATATACCTTGTGACTCAACTTTATGACTTAGAGACATTTTGCTTCTAAGTTCTCTTTTATCTATTCAGTTTTACACACTGACAAATATCTTCCTAAAACTTGATTCTGAGTCTGATTCTTACTTGCTTACAAACACAAAATATTTTCTTATTACCACAAGCATTATGTTCAAACTCATTAGCCTGCTATTCAAGATTTTGAAAATATAAATCTATGTAATGTTCTCAGCACTCATTTTTACAGATAATGCACGTTACACTTGCCGTGTTTATAAGGTTGCTTTAGATTAAAAAGTCACAACTCTTTCATTTGCAAAATATGTAAGACTTTCCAAATTTCCCTTGATAAAATTGTCTGTGGGGATATTTGTGAGGTTTTATTGATGAAAAGAATATGTTGATAAGGATATATTGTAATAAATGAGTCAAGGGAATATATTTTAAAATAGTATTTTCCTTTGTCAAAGAGGAAAAATATATGGAGATGAAGAAGTGAGACAGTTACAAAGTGGGGAATGCATGGGGGAGAAACAGACTGGCTTACTGGCTGATATTTGGTTATATACAGAATGAGTAAACTTACTAGATAGGTTTTAAAATTTGCAGATAATTTAGACCCAAGGCAGGTCTTGGGACCTGTTACAAATCAGGCAGAGGGAGAAAGAGTTGATTTTGAGGGACAATAGTGAACGCAAAATTGATGACAGAAAATACCATTCCCTAGTGTAGTCTAAAAAGTAAAAAATAGGAAACACAGATCTGTTGAGGTGTGGTTAAGATCAGGGAGGATCAACCTGTATAGAATGACTTATGTTTGTATAAACTGGAGGGAGCTACTCATTGGTCTTAGCTTCATTTTCTTATGAGATGACCAACAGTTCAACCTACCTTCAGTGCACATTGAAAGAACTTGATTAGCAAATGCATATAAAGCATTTACAAAATGAGTATTATTTACCAAATATTCAGTCAGTATATAGTGTTTATTATATGAAAGTGTTTACTGTGATAAACTAGTACACATTCATTTATTCAACAAGCATTAAATTGAGGCCAAGGAGCTATTCAAGGAGCAAAGATAAACCAGTGAACAAGATTAAGGTAACATCTGTTCTGATGAGCTTACACCTGAGTACTCAGTTACACCAATTTTGGAAACCATACCTGAGCTATAGATGTTACAGGAACATTAAGATATATAATGTTATGATGTTATAATATTAAAATTCAAGTGACAGATTGGATAGATGTGTGTATTAGTAACACATTTCTGGGTTTAAGATCTATATAAATGTTTGTTTGATGAATCATTTGGTAGAACTGATAGGAAACGTTTTATGTGAACAATAACATTATCAATATAATATTTTCCTTTCAAACAAAGATCTGCTTAATACCATGAGCAATGCAAATGACTGCTGCTTTAAGGTATAAACCATCTTTGTTTACTGAAATATATAATACAGGAATGATAGAGTTAGACAATATTAGAAATTCATGTTTGTTTCTCTTACTTAGCAATTTAGCCATTATTCATAATGGATTAGATGTTACTTTTTTATAACCTTAAATTCCTCTTGTATTTCTTTGGTTACCAAATGGCTAAGATGGTTTTATTTTATTGGTAAAACTTTTGATTTAATGCTTTTATTCATCTAATAAAAGACCTCGATGTTGGGTAAATCCTGTTGAAACCCTGACACTGTGACATGAAACACTTTAACAACTTATGCTTTCAAGATTGTCTAGTAGGTGGTTTAATAATAACAATCACAAACTGTTTTCTCTCTTAAACATCTTTACTTAGGTTATAGAAAATCCATTCCACTGGTTCGATATTTCTTCATTGATTCAAATCCTGAATCACTCCAATAGAACTGGAGGTGTCTTAACTCCAAAGCTGATAAAGCTTTTGAAATTTTGAATAATTTTTTTTTCATTAATCTATCTCTTAATGAAATTATACTCTGTTCAAAATGAGCCCCAGACTTTGGCAAATAGGTAAAATAGAAAATACTTAAGAAAATTTTTTAAGATTTTAATAATTTTAAATATGGATTCTAGGAATTTTTTCCTGATTTTTAAATTTTTTCTTCAAAAGTTATAAAGGGGAAGTGTGCTTTTAAAGTTTCTTTATGTTTTGCTTATTTGCTGGTAAGTACTAAACATTTTTGTGGATGAATGAATACATACTCTTTTATGTTTGTGTAAATCCTTCTCATTTGCTTGTATTTTGAGAGAAATAGGAAATGACTCATTCGTTTATTCAATCAGCATGTAAAGAACTTTGGCAACGTATTAGATACTTTGTTAAGATATGAAGACACAGCCAAATAGGTTAAAATATTGGATCTTTTTCAAAATGTGATAGATGAAACAGCCATGTCAAAAAAATTCTTACAAATTAGTGTTTTATAATAGTAGTATATGTTCTGTGTTATGACATCATATAGACCTACTCGTTTACTATTTCCTGTCCTTCATATGTCTATAAATATGTATTAACATTTATTCATGTATTCTATAAATATGTATTAACATTTATATATTATTATATATTTATGTTTAGTACATAAAATGTTAAAGTTTACTTATTTGAACACAATGGAAAACAGTTAGAATTGTTAGTTTACAAAAATATCTCAGTTTAACTTGTAGGACAAAGCAAGTATAAACTGATAGTAGTAATAATGGATTTTCACTAACCACCCCCTTTTTTTGCTATTTTTAATTGTTTTGATACAGTGCATGTAATAGGCTGTTGAAAAACAGAATATCATACATATCCATGAAGTAAGGAAGCAAAAGTGTCACTCTATTTTGCTACAAAGTAGAACAGATTGAAATGTAGCTCAAATCTGCACCTATATTGAAAAATGGAGGCATTATATCCAAAACATATGGGATTACTATTTAAGTAAATTGTAACTAAAAATAATCACAATCCTTTGAATTATATTGAAAATGAAAAAAAAAATTAAAACCAGGTAGAAAATCTGCTTAAGCACTTAAGAAATAAAAAAAAAAAGGAAAAGAAATGTAATTCTTAATATGTAACCTGGGAAAGGTGTGAAATAAAAGACTTGAATTATGAATTATGTAGTATTTGTTTTCTCACATGTGAATAAAAGGGTTAGTAAAAAGATTAATACCTTAATATATACATAATTAAAGATTATTTTATAAAATCATTATCCTATTATTCATTGTGCAGTTGGCCATTCCTATAAAATCCTCCAATCTTGTTGATTTATTACAAATTAAATAATACAGAAAACTATGTTCACCTGGGGGTTTCAATTATTAATATAAACATGTTGAAGAAATCCTGTAAATTAAAGGCTTAAAATTAAATTTGTTTTTGAGATAACTACAATTTTTACTTATATTTTCCTTGACTGAGATAACTGAATAAGTATAGGAATTCTATGCCAGCTTAAAGGCATTATTTCTGGAAGTTTACTGATATTTCACTAAGATAATTTTCTCCTAGCAGTGTTCAATGAGCTCCCTTATAGATATAATAACGTGGCTGATGAAAATGAGACAAGAAGGGGCCTCCCTGGTGGCACAAAGGGTTAAGCATCAGCACTATGAAGCAATCCCCAGCTACTGCAGCACTAGTTCTTCAATCTCAGGCCAAGGAGGTGACCCACGTGGCATAGCAGACCTCTCCTGTCTCCCCCACTGCTCCCCTCAGCAGTGTATTTCAGTCAATCTGCCTGTTCTGTCCCCCACTCTGTCTCTGGTGAATCCTCTCACCCTCCTGCGCATCTGGCCTGTACCCCAGTTCTTGTATACATAAATAAATAAATCTAAAAAAAAAGAAAAGAAAAGAAAATGAGGCAGGAATAATAATGGCATGTTTATCATTAAGTAAAAACTTGTTACAGACCAAATTACTTCCTGTTATTAAAAATTATTTGAAAAAATATTAATTTGGGTCTAAGAATCACATTACCCAATAGTATTTTATGTGGTTAAAAACTTTAATTTGTGCATATTGGCATCTTTCAAGAGGAATGGTGATTTCATGGAAGCAGAAACTAGAATTTTGGGTAAATATTTTAAAAATTATCTTCAAGATTGAGTGTTTAACCTGTCAAGATCATATGAGGTTAGAAAAGCTGTTTGTTTATATGGTATTGTGTTAATAACAAATCACTATTTTTGTAGTCATTCATTGAAAGTTATCTAATGCAATTTATACAAGGAAGAGTGTAAGCAATAAATATTAATGAAATTAAATATGAGCTAAAAATAAAATTCAATCCAAAGTTTGTGACATGAATATTTAGGATTAATTTTACATTCAGCATGCACTAACAAAATGTCCATTAAGCATTTTTAATATTTCAAAATTGATGTACCAAATTGGTGTAAGAAAATAGATCAAGGGCCTCCCCGGTGGCACAGCAGGTTGAGCACAGCGCTATGAAGCTGTCCACAGCCACTGCAGCGCAGGTTCAATTCCCGGCCTGCCAGGGAGAAACCCACATGGCGTGGCAGACCTCTCCTGTTGCGCCCACTGCTCCCCTCAGCAGTGTTTTTTGTCGTCTACCTGTTCTGCTCCCTGCTTTGTCTCTGGTGAATTCTCTCACCCTCTCATGCCTCTGGCCTGTACCCCAATTCTTGCATAAAAAAATAAAATCTTAAAAAAAAAGAAAATAGATCAAAACTTTTAGCATATATGTTTATCTAAAAATGTATTTATTAGTACAGATTTTGTATAAACTAGTATATAAGACATTGGGGATACAGCAGTGAATTTTTAAAAATTACACAAGGTGAGAAAGAGAACATGCAGTGGGAAGTATCTGAGCAAATTTGAGGCTAATGAATGATTGCCATTAGCAAATGACATTTGAGTTAAGATTTAAAAGGGTAAATAAGCAAAGGATCCCTCAGAATGGTGGATTTCAGATAATTTGTATAAAGGCAAGATGAAATGCATTCATTAAAGGACCTGAAAGAAAGTGTAATTGCCAGGAATTCAATGAATAAAGTAAAGTGTTAGAAAGCAAGAAAAGTAAAGAAATGTGCAGTTATATTGGACTTAAAGTCTATACTAATTAATTTACTTTTAATCCTAAAAACAAAGATTAACTCTGCAAGATTTCAGCTAGAAAATTGATGTGTTCAGAGTTATGTTTTGAGAATACAATTTTGTTTCATTTTAGGAGTAAGATTTGGAGGGGGAAAAATTGACTCAATTGAGATAATATGCTATTATGGTAAATTATGTAAAAGAAGTGGTTATAACACTATTAAAAGAAATTAGTAGCTCTGAAAATCACTTAGGTAGTATAGCAAACAGACTTGGTAAGTGGAGGTGCTGGTATGCATAGCTGATAGAAGCTGGTGGCATCTATGAGCTAGAGACTGCTGAAGTAGGAACGAGTGTGGGGAAGGTTGGAGACTTTGAGTTAATTTTAAACATGATGAATGTGCCCTGTCTTTTAGACATCCAAGTGGGCATGTGAAATAAAGGCTGCAATTAACATAAGTGTAGTTTGCGGTGCAGAAAGGCTCTAGGATAAAATCTAAGAGTGGGCCTCCTAGTGGTGCAGGGATTAAAGACAATGCTATCAAGCCATTGCCAGCCACTGCACGATGAGTTCAATCCCTTGCCACCTAGGGGCTACCCACATGTCGCAGCAGCCCTCTCCTGTCTTGCCCACTGCTCCCCTCAGCAGTGTATTTCAGTAGATCTGCCTGTCCTGCCCCCCACTCTCCCTGGTGAATCCTCTCACCCCCCACACCTCTGGCTTACACCCCAGTTTTTGTGTCATAAATAAATAAATCTAAAAAAAATCTAGGCGTGATGGTGAGTAGATGGAAACTGAGAGAAGGGTGTGCCTGAAAGGACCTAGAGAGATTATGTGAGAATGGATTCTAAATCTCACTCTGGGTGAGATTAGATCGCAATACTTAAAGGCTAAATACAAGAAAACAACCCACTAAAGTCTGTGAAAATATAGCCAGAGATAGGAGTTGAATCAAAAGCATTCACCAAGGAAGGGAGGAGTAGATGTATAAAAAAAAAATCTAGGGAGATTTTCTAATCAACAGAGACTAAAACACTGTGAGTAATTTTGAAGTCAAATAAAGGAGTGTTGTATTTCTTGGTTTTGGTAATTTAGAATTTATTTGGTGTCATTTCTGAAAGTTTCATAAAAATACATACTAAGCTTGCCTCCCTAGTGGTGCAGAGGGTTGGGACACAGCCTATGAAGCTATCCGCAACCACTGCGGCATGAGTTCGATCCCCAGCCAGGGAGCAACCCACATGGCACAGCAGACCTCCTGACTCACCTGTGCTCCCCTCAGTGGTGTATTTCAGTCAATCTGTCTGTTCTGTTTCCCACTCTGTCTCTGGTGAATCCTCTCACCTCCCCCCCCCCCACACACACACACCTCTGGCCTGTACACCAGCTCTTGTATGCATAAGTAAATAAATCTTTTTAAAAAATACATACTAAGCATATTATTTTGTTTAACTTTTGCTTATATTTGAAATTCCATGTTTTGGATCTTCAGGGACTGCTGAACTATGCCTAGGGGACCATTTGTTATACATAGAGGTTTACACATATAGAAGTTTATTATAAAGATTTGGTTCATAAAATATGGAGACTGTTACTCCCAATTTCTATAAACTGAGTTAGTAAACTGATAATTTAGTTCTGTACCTTCGTGAGAAAACAGTGGAATTGAAGTGATGTGGTAGTTCTGGCCTAAGTCCAGGAGACCGAAGACCCAGCAAGAGCAGATGTTTTCACTTTACTTCATACACAAAAAAAAAGGTGATATTTGAAGTAAAAAGCCATTAGGTGAGTGCATTCACTCCGAAGTGGGAAAAGGCCAGTTTTTTCTTTTTATTCAAACCTTCAACTTGTCGGATTACGCTCACTCACATTTGAGGGAGTAATTTACTTTGTTCAGTCTACAGATTTGAATGTTAAATCTTTTCCCAAAACATTCTCAATGAAGCACTCAGAATAATGTTTGGCTAAATATCTGTGCATCCCATTGTATAATCAAGTTGACACATAAAGTCAACCCTCACAGATACCCCAGTTAACATAGCTCTCTTTCCCAGAATCAGACTTTTCTGATCTTTTTTCACCTTTTTTTCCTATAATTAAAGTTTTCTTTATATATCAAGTTGGAAATAAATATTGCTATATGTATATATGGTAAACATTAAGAAAAATTGCCCAGAATAATTTTGGTTTATACTTATTACCTTGCATAATTATTAATGTTTCCTTTCACTTTTAAAAAATGATTTGCTTGAGAGAAAATTGTATGATCATCCTAGAAATAACTGATCCTATAAATATGATGATGGTAATAAAATGATTAGTAAAGTGCCTTTTTTTATATTTTCTCCTAATTCAAAAAGTTTGATGAGTGTATGTCATGATTCTTCAACATAATCTTTTTTCTTGAATTATGTTACACTGCAGTTATTTACCACAATGCATATGGAATTCCTATATGTAAATAGATATTATTGTTGATTATCTTGAATATATTCTTGTATAAAGGATTAAGAAAGAATGCACTTGAAAGTAAAGTTTATAAATATTGTATACTTTCACAGGATTATATTGTCCTATGATACATCTGAAAAAATACTTGTTTTGGAAATATAATATATAATAATAAATAATGTATGATATTATATATAATATAATTATATGGCTTATGATATATGTGATAAATATTATAATATAATAAATTTGTTATTTATATAAATAATAAGTAATTATTTAACTGGTTTCAAAATCAGACAGTACATATAACTCCAAGGTATTTTAATTCTATCACAGCTAAGAGAAGGGTGAGAATAATTGTGACTAGAGAATTTAGAGCCTATTTTGATTACTGTTGGTAATGTGGGGATAAAACTCAGTTTCTTCATGACTATAGCAAGTCTCATGAAGGAATGAGTGTTTATGTTGTTTCTTTCTTCAGCTGATTTTTCATTTCTTCTATGTAATATATATCTTTGTAAAGAATATCACTGGCATAAAGTTATAAATGTCTATAACTATCACTGAATGCACTTGCACTATGAATGATTTTGTTAAATGGAAAAAAATATTTTGTAAAAATTATATTGTGTGTATGCATATATATAACAACATGTTAAGTTTGAGTAATATTTTAATTGACTTTCAATTCATTTGCTAACTGTACTTTAGAGGAGGCAGAATGTACTATGTGCTGCATAACTGCATTTAAAGAGATTCTGCATAATATTTGTGAGACAGTAGTTGATCTTGAGTTTCCTTGTGGGTTCCTTATTATGAATCCCTGGTATTCTTGCAACAATGAAAAGTGTTATTCAAATGCACATAAATGCATTCAGTCTGCAATAATAGTATTCATAGCCATCTATAAATAGTAGAAGAAACAATTGTATGAAATGCTTGATATTCATCTGAACCACTTTTTGCAATTTCACTTTTAAATTCACATTTCAAAAACAGTACAACAGTGGTGCTCATAAGATATTCAGATATTTTTGTTAGCTTTTCATGTATAGGATGGTAGCTTCTTAAAATTACATACTCTAAGAAATATCTCATAAGTATACAAAATTATAATAGCCTAATCATTCAGCATGAAGTACAGATATTAAATATACAGCTTTATATGAGTTTAACATCCTTTCTTAATGTTCCTTTTCATCTTTTTCTAGATACACCATCAGTAAAGATTATACCATCCACTCCTTTTCCACAAGAAGGACAGCCTTTAATTTTGACTTGTGAATCCAAAGGAAAACCACTGTAAGTGATTTAATGAGCAATAACGTTTTTCACTTTTTCTTCTATTCTGCTTTGATTGCAAGCATTAACTGCAGAAATTTCACTGTTTATGCCTTTTCTTGGTGAGCAAAGTGATCTCTAGAAGAGAAAAACCCCTGAACCATGTCTTCATTAAGTGTCTGTAGAAGATTGGTCTTTTACTTTATCATCTAGTGAAGTTTCTGGGAAGGTTTCCAACTGTGATTTTTCCCTCTTTTTACCAGTAAGATATTTCAACCTGAAAGGAGTGCAGGTTTAATCAGTCACTGTTTACATCATCAGATTGATAGAAGTTACGTATTTCTGAACTTAGTTGTTTCATGAAAAACTTTGAAAGTATTGAATCATCTTCAAAATAAGCCCAAGTTTTAAAGTTGGATGGGGAATCTTTTCCATAATAAGGGAACTCAAACCTACATTTCTGACATGGAACCCATGGATCCATAATCTGTGGACGTGATTTTTGGAGTTAATGTGAATGACAGGGTCAAATGCTCAATGTTTTCAACTGTAAAGTGATTTCATTATTAAAATACAGAAATTCTAATACCACTTCAACTCTACAATTTCACTTTTTGATATACTTATAAACAGCTAATTCACAGAAAATCTATTTCTAAATAAAATTGAATATTGATTATTAAAATATGAATTTAAGACCATTTGAATTTCTGTAGAATAACACTTTTGATTTAGCTTTAATTTACTACTGCTGCTACCTTAAAGTATTTTGATTTTTAAAAGATTCCAGAAATAATAAAACACATTAAGAAAACACTGGTGATACATTTTACAATATCAATGATAAAGAAAGATGTTTTTGGAGACTTGACCTGTATAGTGAAGGAAATAAAAGGAAAACTAAATTGATATTACATTAAACTAAAAAGCATTTGCATAAGCAAAAGCAAATATAAGTAGATTAAAAAGATATCCTACTGACTCAGAGAAAATGTTCCACATTAAGCAATCAACAAAGGATTAATGTCCAAGACACACAAAAAACTTACTCAATTTAGCAATAAAAAACAAACAACCCAATTAATAAAAGAGGATATCCAGAAGGCCATAAAAGATATATGAAAAAAAAAGTTCATTGTTACTTTTAATAAAGGATATACAGGTCAAGACTACAATGAATACAAACTCAGATCCTGAGAATGGCACATATTAAAAAGATATCCAATAACAGGTGCTGGAGAGTGTGCAAAGAAAGAGAGATCTACTACATTGTTGGTGGGAATGTAAACAAGTTTAATAATATGGAAAGTCATCTGCTTTTAGCTTAAACAGCTGAAAATGAAAATAATGCATGACCCTGCAATCTCACTCCAAAGAAAATAAAACCATTAACTCAAAAAGCATGTGTTCTGCAATGTTTATTGCAGCATTATTTATAATAGCTTAGACATGGAAACATGTTTAAGTGTCCATTGGTAGAGAAATGAATTAAGAAGATGTGGTACATCCAAACAGCAGAGTATTATTCAACCATAAGGAGTGGTGAAGTATTCCACTCACTGCAAAGTAGTAAGTGTCACTTATACAGAGAAACAAAGCAAAGCATCAGATAAAACCAAATCAGAAACAAGCCCAAGATACCTGAATGTATCTTGTTTTACTGAATGTATCTTGTTTTACTACAAGTAAAATAAGTCAAAATGACGGAGACAAATATTGGACATTTGTATATCAGACAATTCAACAATATTATTTATAAAAACTATTGGACACTGATAAAGTGAATCTCACATTAAGAGGGAGGGAAGGGGGAGAGAGACACAAGGTAATATAAGGGATGATGGTAGGGAAAATTAAAAAATATGTAAGTGATATTAAAAGTTTCCTTTTGATTTATATTTCTGTTTAAATTTTAATAAGATGAATTTAATTATTTTCTGCATTTAACTATGTGAGGAACTTGTGAAAATCAAGTTAAATTACTAAAAAATTGTTTTTCACGACTTTATCCCATGAGAAATTTTTGCTGAGAGAATTTTAAGACAAATGCTTAAAATTTCAACTTTCTCAATTGTATTGCATTTAACACTGTGTTAATTCGCTAAATGAATTCACACTTATATTTCAGTTCTATGTGTTCCTCCTCTCAGTTTGCTTCTTTTTGTTTTTTATTGAAGTAACATTGGTTTACAATACTAGAAATGACTCAAAGGTACAGGTTCACACCTGTTCAGGTGTATGTTACCAAACCACCATAGCACCAAGATACCCATGGTCCTCCACCACAGTCTGTTGTGCACCCTTCTTTCTGTTTTTGGTCTGTGACTTCCCCTTGCCCCTCTGGTATTCTCAGCTTTACATTCAGGTATCTTGGGCTTGTTTCTGATTTGGTTTTATCTGACACTTTGTTTTGTTTCTCTGTATAGGTGACACTATCTGGTATTTATCATTCTCTGTCTGATTTATTTTGTTTAGCATAATTCCTTCCAGTTCTATTCATGTTGTCACAAATGGTAAGAGTTCAGGTTTGGTTTTGTGTAATAGCTGGGTAGTATTCCATTGGGTTTATATGCCCCATTTTCCTTATCCACTAATCTGTCATTACACAGATTGTTTCCATTGCCTGACAATTGTAAACAGTACGGCAATGAATATTAGAGTTTTTTTTTTTGCATCCTTTAGGTATATAACTTTAAGGGTAATTGCTGGATATTATAGTAGATAGATCTGTTTTTATTTATTTATTTTTTGAGCATTCTCCGTACCCTTTTCTGTAGGGGTTAGGTCTGTCCACATTCCTGGCAAAAGTGTATGAGTGTTCTTTTTTCTCCAGATCCTTGCCAACACAAGTCATTTCTGGGCCATACTCACAGGTGTGAGATGGTATATCACTGTGATTTTTGTTTACATTTTCCTGATAAGTGATGATAAGCAGTTTTTCATGAGCCAGTTGGCCATTTTGTCTGTCTTTGTAAAGAGTTGTCTGTTTTTAATTATTTATCTTTTGCCCATTTTCATATATTTATTCAATTCATTCTCTTTTGTGTTTTATGTAATTATTACTTATTTATATTTTTACTGAGGTAATATTGGTTTACATAATTGTTGTGTCTAGAGGTACTGGATCTCCCCTTTAGGTGTTGTGTTTGTTGTTGTTGAATTATATGTGTTCAGTGTAGAACTTAGTATTAGCCCCTTGTCAGATATATGATATATAAACATTTTTCCCCATTCTGTGTAGTGTCTTTTTGTGTTAACAATAGTTTTCTTTTGCTGAACATTTTAATTTTTGGGCCACCCCAGTGCCCTAGGGGTAAATCTCAGTGCTATCACCACTATGGCCTGAGTTCAATCCCCAGCCAGGGAGCCAACCCACTTATGGCACAACAGACCTCTCTTGTCTCTCCTGCTGCTCCCCTCAGCAGTATATTTCAGTAGGTCTGACTGTTCTGCTTCCCCCTCTGTCTCCTGTAAATCCTATAACTGCCCCCCACCCCACCAACATACACACATACCTCTGCCTACATCCCAGTTCTTCTCCAAAAATAATAAATATAATAATAATAATAATAATAATAAAGGAGAAACATTTTAGTTTTATGTAGTCCCAATTGTTTATTTTTTCTTCTGCTCACCTGGCTGTTTGAGTGGAATCCTCAGACATTAATAAAACCTATGGGGCTGTAGAGTATTTTCCCTATCTTTTCCTCTGTATATTTTATGGTTTCAGGTCTTGCAACAAAGTGTTTGATCCATTTTAAGTTATTTGCTGCATATGGTATAAGATAGTGGTATACTTTCATTCTTTTGTATGTGAACTAACCAATTACCAGCACCATTTGTTGTAGATAAATTTCATTTCTCTTATGTGTACACTCTTGGCTACTTTGTCATGAATATAACTATTCTTATAAGGGTGGGTTTATTTTTGGGCTCTTACTTCTGTTTTATTTGGCTGCATATCTATTTTTATTGCAATGTCACACTGTTTTGATTACCATAGCATTGTAGTATTGGTTGAAATATGGGCATGTGATACTTCTTTGTTTTATTTTTGTCAGATTGCATTGGCTATTGAGGGTCATTTGTGGTTCCATATAAATCACTTATGTTTTTTTCTATTTCTCTGAAGAAGCTTTTGAAACTTTGAGAGTGATTGCATTGAATCTGGATATTGCTTTTGGTAATGGGGCCATTTTAACAATGTCAATTCTTCTGATCCATAAACAGGGATTGTTGTTATTATTTGTTTGTGTGTTTCTGTTCCTCTTTTTTATCTCACATGACAGTATTTGGGAATATGAAGGAGTTTGATGAGGATTGGGACATAGCAAAACAAGTTTGCTTTTACTTTGTCTTCATGTACCTGCTTCAAAATGCATAGGTGCATATTTGGAATTTGTGTATGATTTATGCAGTTAAATGAGATGAAAATGGAAGCATTCAGAATACTTAAAAATAAATACATCTCTACTCATATAAAATCCAATTACCTGTTAATAATCTGCTGTATGTTTCCATATCCATTGCCAACAGTAGAAACAACATTTTATTGATGTAAATAGTTAAATCCCAAAATCCTTGTAATTTGGGTTTTAAGTAGTCCATTTCCCTCAGCCCAGATATGGTTGGATAGTACCTTATTGTGGATCTCTTTTTCAGTTACTGAGAAATAAGCTTGGGTGTGTAATAATCTTTCACATTAAAGATGTATGGAAAGTACATTAATCTCTATCTTATTTAAGAATACAAATATTTGAGATGTTTAGAAAATAGAAAATGTCACCTTCTTAAAAGGATCTTGGATCATTTTGAAAAAAGTAAATGAATTAGGGCCTCCCTGGTGGCGCAGCGGTTGAGTGCTGGGATGCGAAGCTGCCCGCAGCCTCTGCAGCGCCGGTTCAATCCCTGGCCACCTGGCGAGGGTCCCACTTGGCGTGCAGACCTCTCCTGCCGCCCGCTGCTCCCCTCAGCAGTGGACTTCATCAGTCTGCCTGTTCTGTTCTCCGCTCCGGCTCTGGTGAATTCTGTCACCCTCCCATGCTTCTGACTGTACCCAGTGCTTGTATAAATAAATAAAATAAATTAAAAAAAATAAATTAAAAAATCCCCTTATTTTACAGAAAACAGTAGTCCAATAATATTAACTAAATTTTTCTCATTTAGATTCATAATGGAGGCATCAGGATTTAAACTCATTTAAATCTTTATCCAAAGTTTGTAATTTCTCACCTTTTTTCTGCTTTCTCACTTATTGAGACCTCATTGTCACTTATATTAGCTAAAATGACTTTTGAAAACTAGGATCAATGCTACAGTACTAGTCAGCTTTGATGTTGAACTTCAGATGTTTTAATGTGAAGCACTGGTTAGTCTTGAGACATATTTTACCATTGCCATTTTTTTTTTAGATTTATTTATTTATTTATACAAGCATTGGGTACCGTCAGAAGCATGGGAGGGTAAGAGAATTCACCAGAGCCAGAGCGGGGAACAGAACAAACAGACTGACGAAATACACTGCTGAGGGGAGCAGCAGATGCAGCAGGAGAGGTCTGTTACGCCATGTGGGATCCTCGCGGGCGGCCAGGGATTGAACCGGCGCTGCAGAGGCTGTGGCCAGGGATTGAACCCAGCGCTCAACCGCTGTGCCACCAGGGGAGGCCCGCCATCTTCTTTTTGTCAGGCATTCTTCTATATTTATACCCTTTCTGGAAGTTTGCCAAATTTCTATCACACTGATCATTTGTAGCAAGAGTTTACGGTTATATTAAAAATGCTTATCTTTGGGCAATTAGCTCATAGACATCATTAGGGTTAAAACACTCATTATATTATGTTTTTATCTTTACAGGCCCCAGTGTAATATTCTGTATGTTATGGTCCACAAATTAATGTGTATTAACTTAGTCTCTTGTATAAATAGTTATTCCCAATTTCTGTTTTTGCTGTTTTCTTTCTTGGTGGACCGCCAGCCCATTCACATTAAATGTATGGACAACTTCTTTGATGCTTTCTGCCTTTATATTACTATCTCTCTCTCTTATGTCCTTTCTTAATCATCTTAAAATCCAGTCTTCCACTTATCAAAGTAACTATAATTTCCAGTAAATGAAGGCATTAACCTCTTTAAAGACAGTCTAATATCTAGCCTCTCTTTCTAGTTTATATCTCCAACAGTGCCAGATGAGGCAAACAGGACAAAACCAATAGAAAACTCAAAAGAAATCTTTATATTTTCCCAGAAGGAAATTTTACTGATCATAAAGAAAAATCGTGTCACCAGAGCAAAGAGAACAGAAGGGAAATTGAAATGGATTAATCAGGGAGTTAGTAGGTGGTAGGGGAGTAAAGATAATGGAAAGATTACCATTTCAGAAAATTTATCATGAAAAGGAGAGGAGGGATAAGAAAGAAACATGTCTGACTGAAGTTGCCAAATAAAAAAAATAATAAAGAGGCTGCCCATATTTTCAGGTAGGATAAAAAATCCCTATAAAGCGTGGAAGTAGAACTGAAGTATGTGATATCACATATACCTAATGGGTAGGTTTTAATTTTGTTTTTCATTCTGGTAATCACTATTAAACTTCCACTCCAGTTCCTTGTAGCTAGTACCCCTGCCTCCCCATATTTTTATTTTGGAGCCCCTGAGCAGCAACACTGGGCTTTGCTTCTTATTGGTTCCCAAATCACCTAATTCTTATTACCTTTCCTTTCATCTTATCCAACCATAATGAACAGATGAAAATCTGAAATAGACAATGAGCATATATATATTTCCTTTATATCTTCCACATGACTTAGCATTATTTTTAATGCATGAATAATCTTTATTGTTTCTTAAAAAATGTATGGGCAATGTACAATTTCCTGAAAAATGAGTAATTTCATGGTTATTATGTATATTAATAGGAGACAAAATAGCAACACTATCTTTTGTATACATCACAAAGTGATGACATGGCTCAGCTTGTACCGAAACTCATGTTCCTAGGCTGCCCTCTGTATGCTAATGTTGTTTTCCTTGTTCTAAATGTGAGGGCCCCGGTGACTGTTTATGAACAATCATGCCTTATTTGCCTGCTTTGGACTGAAGCCTTTTGCTATTTTCCTGTGGAACAGCTGCATAACTTGGGCCTGGACCAAATTGTTCCACTTGACATTACTATAGAGGCATTCTATTCTTTCCTTAAAAGAGAGATTACTGTACATGTCTGTCTACTGTTTTAATTTTAGTTTTAAAGTGAGGACCCAGCTAATGCCAAGCACTTTTCTTTCAAGTCCCCCGAGTTTTTGCAACCTTCTTCTTTCTTTGGCTGAATTCCCAGACAGCTTTCAGCAGCAGCATTCGCCATTTATAGAAGTAGAGGAGAAAAAAGCTGTTATATTACATTAGAGTCATGACCTTAAAAGGTGTGGGGTTGCCCCCCCATATGCTACAAATAGAGAATCATCGTTAATTTTAATCAAATGTTTAACTCCTTGTAAATTTATTTCAGAAAGGCAATGGGATATTTTCAGTTAAATGTGTATTTGGCATTTATTCTATAAAAGAAAATAATTATAGGTATTGATAAATTTTTCTGTGTATCCAGCATGATGTTTATGTTGTACTTATTATTTTACCTTCTGGTAACCACAGTTTTTCATATGTTCTTGGCATAAATCTAGTATACATAATTGCATAGCTCCTAACATCCCTATTCTGTACAAGAGTAAAGATTTTAATCTTCAGAAAGACAGATCACATACCATATAACAACTAGTCAGATATTTAGAGAAACAATTACAAATCCATTTTCAAAATGATCAAGATTTCAAGAAGAAATCTAATAAGAACATATTGATGCATTTTCTTATTACCATAATAAAGATTTTAAAAATGAGATGCAAACAAAGGCAAAGCAGTTTTATATAAAGTTTGTTTTCTCAGCCTAATATGTATACCTTTTTACAAAATATAGCTTAGTTACAAATTGGCAATCCAATCATAGCCACAATAAATGACAAAATAAACTAGGTGTCAAAGAAGGTGAGTTATGGCAAAATGCATAAAATAAAATGACAAATTTTAGTTGAGGGTAAATAATAATAATGACCTGCACAAAAGAGAGGAGGAGACAAGAACCCTGTCAGATGCCAAGTCCAAGGCTCAGAAGCTGCCCCTTTACAGTATGAAGGGGGGGGGGGGGGAATAAATAAATAATGAAAAAAAAAATATATATATAACTGAAAATGATTGGAAGGGGTAGAAATTAAGTTCTGGTTCCACAGAGCAGCTCTGCTGGGATGAAATGGACTAACCAGTTATCAAGTTTTGACAGAAAACAAGAGATCTAAAGACTTTGAACAACCCAAACTAAAGCAATGGCATGGCTTGTTTATGGTGGAGAATCCAGAGTCTGTGGTGTATATGATCCTGTTTTGACATAGTTCTCCAAATTCTGTTACACTAGTCTGTTATTTTAATTGAGGTAACATTGGTTTGCAATGTTGTTTATATTTCAAAAGTATATTGTTTATATTTATATTTATTATATTTATGTTTATATTTATATTCAGAAGTATATTGTTTATATTTCAGAAGTATAAAATCTACCTCTTGTTACCACATTGCGCCCACCACCAAAGCAGCTATCCTGTTTTAAAAGATTACAAAACTCATAATTATTTCTAGTTTACAGATAAGGAGAATGAGATTTGTGGAAGTTATATAACCTTTTACTGATGCTCAGCTGATAAATGGTAGAATTGGAATTTAAAACACATTTTTTAATACTTTTAACCACTGAGGGTTATATTTTCTTGTTCATGCAGTATGTTTAGTTTTCCTGTCATATTTATTATTCATGATAACCTTGTGAATTTGGCAAAAATGAGGAATTCACATGAACTTCCAGAAACATCCATATTTCTATCAAATAGTTGTAACAAATTACCAGCGATGTAAAGTAAAATCTGTTAGTAAGACTAACTATTATAAAAGTTTCTAAATATCTCTGCCTACATTTTATGATTAAATGTAAATAATTACTCCATTGTTATATATGCTTGCTTTTAAAAAGATTATTTTTATCTTAATTTCATATATATATTAGAGAATGTTAAAACTGCAGGATCTAATCTTAAATCTATCCCAGTGCAGATGTAATG
Source organism: Talpa europaea (assembly GCF_964194135.1). Classification (NCBI taxonomy): domain Eukaryota; kingdom Metazoa; phylum Chordata; class Mammalia; order Eulipotyphla; family Talpidae; genus Talpa; species Talpa europaea. The sequence continues at coordinate 79,517,613 of NC_140070.1, forward strand.
TCAATGCAATGAAATACATGGCATGGCCTTAGATGGTAAATAGAATAAGCAGGAAGTTAAAAGAAAACACTTCTCAAAAGTAAGTCTTTCTTGTTAAATACTATGTTTCTGTCACCACAACAATGGTGGAATAAGTATAATGAGGTTCTCCTTGTCCTACAGGTACTCTTATACTATGGCAGTTCTTAGATAATTAAAGTTTTATGACTTTAAGATTGCTTCCCCCCGCTTATGTGGTGATGCAAAATTGTTTCAATTAATTAAGTTAAAGACAATTTAGTCCATTACTTCTAAAATGTTTTCAAAGGTATAATATTGAAAAATTAAATTTTCATAATTAAAAAATACCCACGTGTTGTCCTTCCCATATGAGTTTGTTTTTTGTTGTTTTGTTGTGTTTTTTTTTGTTTTTGTTTTTTTTTCCCTGAGGCCCAGATGGTCTTTTGCTTCCATCTCATGGCTTCAATATTTAATCACACGTTGACTCTCTTGAAACACACAAGTGGTTATCTTGGAAATGAGACCAAATATATTTGGTTTTGTTTTTGAAACAAGAAGCTGACTCTCTGTAATCTCCGCTGCTGTTATTTAAGCTGGGCATCTGTGGTGTGTTGGGCACTCAATCATTTTCAATTAAATGTTCCTATGTCTTGTGAAAGTCCCACAAGAGCTTGCAGAACCAAGATTATAGATCCACAGAGGAAATGTACTCCTTGAACATTTCCAGGTAAGCAGTTTTCTTGCAACAAAAAGCCAATTATTTTGAGGGATTATGTTAATGTTCAGTGGGAAACTAATATGAAATGTCTCAATATGTTTAGGACACCATTGTGGAATGATGCTGTCATATACATTGGCTAGGTTTTCAAGACAGGTACTTTTGAGCCCACAGGTTTAAAAATCTCTAGCTTTTATATATTAATTATTAGATTACATCTAAGCATTTTAATCTTTATCTAAAGATCTGTAAGTATTGCATGAATGTCTATACAAAAACAAAGTTAGCAAAATGGTGATTACAGGAGAGTTGCAGAAACAAAAATCAGTCAACATTTAAATAAAGTAAAATACTATCCCTCATCCTTGATTAAAGAAAATGTTAAGCCATTGCTCATCAAGTGCCATTCAATAAGATTTGCAATTTTATTCCATAATTTGTGTTATAAATGTTAAAGTAACATCTTTCTGATGGTCACCAGTTAACTCACTAAGAAGTATGCTTGTGTTAAATATTTTGACTATCACTTTCTCACAGTATAAGGAGGAAACAAATTGTCAAAAATGAAATTAACTCAGAATCACTGTACAAACTTGTTAGTATTCCTAATAATGATGAAACCAAAAATTCTTATTTCTTGGAGAGCTATCTATTCAAACACTCTGAAGAAGTGTTCTTGCATTACTTGTGTTTTAGGTAATTTGGTATACATTGATTCACTGTGTGTGTGTGTGTGTGTGTGTGCACATTAAAACCTCAAACACATAGAAATTCCTAAATTTCAAAGTTTGGGGAAAAAAGCATTTAAACTGCAAAAATAACCCAAATTGTAGAAAATATAAACATTACAAATAGCTCCAATTAGAGTAGGAAGAATCTGTCAGTAACTCAGTAACTGATGTTGGAATGAAAGCCCAACTCTTGCAACTTCAGAGTACCAGAAATATCTTGGATTCTTTAAGGTAGCAAAAGAGAAGACAAAGCTTTGAAAAGATTGGAGAATATAGCAGCTACTATTGATTGATAACCAGCACATGTCCCTGATATGGTGAGCTGTGATGGACATAAGCTCTAGCACTCAACATTTTAATTTTTTTTAAGATTTATTTTTTATTTATACAATACCTAAGGTACAGGCCAGAGGCGTGGGAGGGTGAGAAGACTCACCAGAGACAGAGCGGGGAGCAGAACAGGCAGACCGACTGAAATACACTACTGAGGGGAGCAGCAGGTGCGATAGGAGAGGTCTGTCGCGCCATGTGGGAATCTCCCTGGCCGGCCAGAATCGAACCCGTGCTGCAGAGGCTACAGACAGCTTCACAGCGCGATGCTCAACCTGTTGCACCACCGGGGAGGCTCCAGCACTCAAAATTATAAGAACAGAGACGAACATAGAGAGGTGACTATTAATGAAACAAGATTAAAACTATAATAGCTTTGCAGTGTAGAGAGTAAAAAAAAAAAAAAAAAAAAAACAAAAAACTCACAGATCACCAGAGTTCTCACAGTGGGCCACAAATGCAGCGTGTTACAATTGCTGGTTGTGGTTTATTAATGAGTCATACCATGAATTTAGTATCCCTTTTTAAAAATAAAGAACAAAATAGAAAATTATAGACTAGGAAGGGAAAGAACAAAAAGAAAAGTAAATAAAATATCACAGGATATTAGAAAGAGGAAGTTTTTATTTCCTGTATGTATGTGTTGGTGTGAGGTTGTAATTTTTGCTTCATATTGTAGGTCACATTCAAAAGATTTAGAAATCATGATATTAACAACACATGGGCGAACTTAGGTCGTGGGGACATTCAAGGAAAGATCATGCTTAGTCCTAATCAGTTTAGTTCCTCTAAAACCTTCACTGTCTATAAATATATGTTCAAATTGAAGAGCTTGCAACTCCAAAGGATAAAATTAAAAAAGAGTGCCTCTAAGAATATTCTGTTTAATAATGCAGAAAAGTTTGATCCTTTAAGAAGGATTTTATCTAAATGATTAAAATATACATTCAAAATTTTAAGTCTTAAATTTCAATTATCTTCAGCATTTACTTATATGGAACATTTAATTCAACAGCTACCAGATAAATTATGTGCACTTTACTTTTGCTTTTCCAAGAACATTGGTTTTAATATGAGAAAAGAAACAAATCATGAAGCCGAAGTGATTCTATAATGATGACACATTATTTAACATAAGTATTAGATCTTATAAGGTTAATTAGCACTATTTTATCATAGTGGAAGTAATGGATTGTAAAGTAACTCTTATATGGAAAATGGGACCACATCATTGTAACATGCCCTTGAACTTTATGGTTTTCAGGCATCTGACTGATTAAGATGCTTGCAGATACATTTTATATGGTATCAAATTGTCCTTATAATGTACACAGGTTGATAAATTGGCAGATTCTCAGAAACTCAGACTCATAAGTTATTGATTTTTAAAAAATGAAAATGTTCCTATCTAGCTTTATGAAAGGATGTTTTATGGAGCTACTAATTTTCAAATAGGTTGAAAAATAATTTCTTAAGGGTAATAATTTTTAAATATATCAAGAGACTTTAAGCTTAATGTACAAACCAGAGGGATTTGTTATTGCTTGGTTGAGGGAATGCATATTTACTCAAGAATTATTGCTCTTTTAACCAGAAATTAATATTCTGTGTTTACCAAAGAATAGAATTGTTAAATATAGATAAGGCATGAGTATTTGTTTTGCTTTAGCACAAAGTCCTTGAGAGATTAGCTTAAGCATTTGTCACAATTTGGAACATTTTTCTCTCAGTGTTAATATCTGTCACTCCTTAAGGATCATAGCAATCTTATCTTTTCTAGGGATAATCTTTTATTTGCTATGCTATAAATTGACTGGAATTATATAGATGGTAGTATGACTGCTTTGTTTCTTGAAAGTATTAAAATAATCATCAATGAACACTATTTATCATTAAAAGTGGTCCAGGATTTCACAGGCACTTTAAAAAATGCCATTATTTTCAAGTTTTCTAAAAAGCACTTCTTGCATATAGGTTATTTTCTATTTCAACTATAAATTTTCAAACTTGAGGCAAAAACTGAATTAAAAAAATCAGAATCCTATAGCATATACTCAGATTAGTCAGGATAGAAGAAGTCTGTTTCTCATATGCTATTGAGGTTTTAAATGTAATGATGAAGTTAATATTAATATTAATATAAATGTTAATATTAATGTTCATGTTATTGTCATATCCAATCTAAACCTTAATGTAATGAGACATTATACTAGTGTAATAGTTGGTTTCAGGACTTTATGAGTAGACAAATTGAGAATTAGAGTTTCAACTTGCAACTTAATGGAATAAATAAACTTGAATTTCCCATTTCAAACTGACTTCATTTATTACTGTATTGAACTCCTTTGACTCCATCAGACAGAAGTACTTAACATGATATTTGAGTCAGGGTTTTCACTGTTGAAACTTTCAATAGGAATTAACGGATTCGCAAACTGCAGATAGCAAAAAGGAAAAAAAAAAGGATTAACTGCTCTTCATTTGAAGATTGTGTAGGTATGGGAAATATATCTATGCTGTGAAAGGACTAAGCCATAATAATGATGAGGACAAAGAAATAGATTGAGTAAATCACTAAATGCCCTAAGGAATGAAAGCCAATGAGGAAAAATGTAAGGAAATGTCTTAATCTCTCTTCCATACACACAGCTATCCAAAGACATTCTTATCGAACAAATAAATACACACAATCACAACAGGCTAGAAATGCAATGGGAAATTTCGTATTTAAAATTAAAGTTGTTAAAGAATTTCCTTGATGAGGGCAATTTCTTTTTGTGTAAAGATTTATTTATTTATGCATACAAAAACTGGGGTACAGGCCAGAGGTGTGGGCAGTGAGAAGATTCACCAGAGACAGAGTGGGAAACAAAACAGGCAGATCAACTGAAATATACACTACTGAGGGGAGCAGTAGGTGAGTCAGGAGAGGTCTTCTGTGCCATGTGGGTAGCTCCCTGGCGGGGGATTGAACTCCTGCTGCAGGGGATTGAATTCATGCTGCAGTAGCTGCAGACAGTTTCATAGGTTGTGTCTTAACCCCTTGCACCACCAGGGAGATCCTGATGAGGGCAATTTCTTCAAGCCTCTCCTTTGTTCTCTTCATTTTCTGTACTATAGCAGTTCAAAATACTTGGAAGGTTAAGATAGAGCCAACTTAACAAATGATGATACCAGCTGTATCAAAATGTAGATTTTGCAAAAATATATATTTAAAATATTATGTTAAATAGTTAAGGAAGGTAGAAATGTATAAATATAATTATGAAGTTTAATAGCAATTATCATAACATGGATCAGAATCAAAAACTTTTTAAAACGTGAAATACTCAGACACAGTGATAAAATTACTTTGACTTTAATATTGCCTTCTGATTGCTCTTTACATCCATACTTGTATGAGGACTTTAAGAATAGTACCTAAACTAGAATATTTGCTCTCTCATTTCTCTTTAGCATGTTTTTATGCTCTCATAATTACATAGAGAAGTTGGAAAAGTTTGGTTCATTAAAACAAAACATTGAGCAGACAAGCATTGGATACAGAAAAGAAAAATGTACATTAGTTGTATTGTAAAACCAGTTAAAGAAAGAAGTAAAGTTAGTAGGGGAATGAAGAATAATGGTAAAATTGTGGGTTCGTTAGCTAGGACTGGAAAATTTAATGACATATAAATAGAACATTAAGCAGAGTAGATGGAAAAGGTGATTGGAAAAAGTGAGATCTTTAGGGTAACAAAATTATGACATTTATTGTGCCATCTTGGCTGAGATGGGGCTAAGAAGTAGTGATTGGATGTGAGAGAATCAAAGAACTGAAAGGTAAAGGTACTGGATGTGTTATAGGTAAATGTTTTGGCCAATGAATTTTTAAAGAGATTCAAAGGGTTCTTGTCCCTTTGACATTATACCCTTTTGAATTTTGTCAGACTTCTTAGGCATTATAGTCTTACATTTCTCAGTACTCCAAGATGTTTGGTAATCTGTTCTTTTTCTCTTTCTTTTTTCTTGAGTTTGGATATCAGTTTGACTCTGAGCTCTGTAAAAGTTTCCAGTCCTGCCCTATGCTCTGATTTCTGATTTCTCATTTCTTAGTTGCTGGATAGAGATATGTTTCTTGAGTTTGCTTAAGTACTGGAATGTATCATGTCGCAAATAGAAATATTCACTTACTCTTTTTGCTCTGTCTTAATTTGTTTTTAACCTTGTTTATGTTTTGGTTAGTTGTTTGTGAGTCTGGTGGTTTTAAATTGTTATTTTTTTCTTACTTAGGAGTAAGATTTTTTTCCTGTGATACAGATTGGACTAAAGAGAATTTCTCCTCTGTCTTCCTTAACACCATATATTTTCTAGTTCTAAAAATCATGTTTACTTGCCCAAGAGCTTTTCTGTTATCTAAAAGATTTTCTGTTATTTTGTGTTTTCTCCTTTTTTGTAATTCCAACTCCATGTATCACCTTATTTTCTCTCTTTAGAACTCTATATATGGTTTCTTTATTGAATTTCCTTTTTTAGATATTTTAACATTGGTTTAAAGAAATTGTGATCAGGAACACACATTTCTTCAAAGTTTTACACAGTATTTACATTTGTTGAAAATTGTCTAGATTCTTTATATTGGCATTCTAAGCACTTTGTTACCTATTTCAAATGTTCAAGTTTTGGGGGTAGTGTGCTTTCCCCCACATCTGTACTCCAAAGTTTCTTATTCCTTTGTTTTTATTATTGTTCTTTATGATCAGAATGTTCCCTACTGTATTTCATTCTCTCTTATATATGAATGACATCACTAGTCTTCTGATCTAATACTAAAATAATTCTTTGTCTTGTTCAGAATTTTGTTTTATAAATTTTTTATTAGACTAAGCACCTTATGAGCATGTTCAGTCCTTAATTTTTTCTCTTAGTCAATAGCAATACCTATTAACTCTATTCTATTCAAGATTTTCACCATTTTTAAATGCATTCATTCAAAAATAAGACCTACGGGGCCTCCCCTGGTGGCACAGTGGTTGAGTGCTGGGTTGCAAAGCTGCCTGCAGCCTCTGCAGTGCCCATTCGATCCCCAGCCGCCGGCGAGGGTCCCACATGGTGCGCAGACCTCTCCTGCCGCCCGCTGCTCCCCTCAGCAGTGTATTTCATCGGTCTGCCTGTTCTGTTCCCCGCTCTGGCTCTGGTGAATCCTTTCACCCTCCTGCACTTCTGACTGTACCCAGTGCTTGTATAAATGAATGAATGAATGAATGAATGAATAAATAAATAAATAAATAAAACAAAACAAAAAACAAACAGAAAACAAAAATATGACCTACGGAGAACAAGTCTCCTACCAGGGTCTTGTCCGGGCCAGCCGGGCAGATCAACGGGGTACCCGGGGGAGGAAGCAGGGGCTTGGTATGGAACAGGGGTACGCGAGGAGTGGAGACAAAGCTAGGATCATCGCCAGTCTCATTTATTCAGGAATGTGTACAATGTTATATAGGGTTCAGAGGAGGAGGTCTCTTGTTATCTCTAGCAAGGAGAGACCACCAATGCAAACAAGCCACAGTAGCAAGCAGGGGGAAAGGTTCAGTCATCACAATAGGAAACTTGAAACCTTCCCTGGAGCTAACATTCAGTACCTGCTTCAGGCAAGAACCCGGATGTTCAGGTCTGGGCCTCAGGTCTGGGCCCCGACAGATCCTCCTTTTCTATTATTTCTAATGAGAGAGCAAAAAGACAAAAACCCCTCGGGGACTGCGCCTGTCTTAGGTCGTCAGGAGTCACAGACGTGTGGCGATTTAGCACTCAAGCCATTTTGAGTCTGCCCCCGATCTTACCTGTCACTGGCTGACCAGTCCATCGCACAGGGGAAGGGAGTCTTATTTCTTCAGACTGAGCTAAGTCTGAGTAAGAGTCTCCCTTATCTTGTATTTCTAACTTATGGTAATGTACCTGAATGGGTTTTGCCTGAAGGGCCTGAATCTGTTGTCTTACAAAAGAGATTATCCTGTTAAAAATGTAAGGACCCATGACAACCAATATCAAAAGGGTTAATAGGGGACCCTTGAGGGGAAGAAGGTAGGGTAGGAGTCCATTGAGACCAGTCCAGAGTGGATTTTCAGCTAGCTCCTGGCGTCTTCTTTCCAGGTCATCTTATAACTGTCGGATTTTATTGCGGACAATTCCTGATTTGTTGGCATAGAAACAGCATTTCTCCTGCAGGAACAAGCAAATACCCCCCTTTTCCGCTATTAGCAAATCAAGGCCCCGTCGGTTTTGAAGGACTACCTCAGCTAAGGAGTCAACCTGATCCTGAAGATCCTGAATAGTACTGGAAAGAGCATGAACATTATTAATAAGTTGTTGAGACAGTTTAGTATATTGTGAGAGAGATATGCCTAATCCAGCTGTCCCTGAGGCCATGGCGGCAGTTATACCCAGGCCTGTAAATAAGGGAATCAGGTGTACTGCTCTCTTACTTTTACTGAAAAAAATGGTCAACCGTTGGAATGGGCATGGGCTCACTTTTAGGAACAACGTCTATGTCAGGTAGAAGGAACCCCAACACACATTGACCAGTCCAATTAGTCGGCAATGGATGTGATTTATTTCCAGAACGCCTGAGGAGCCTTTCTCTGTGCTCCCAACGGTACCGACCTGGGCCAGCCGCTTTACGCAGGCTGCCTGGTGTGGTACCCCCGACCCCGGAGGGGTCACCACGTCTGAGGAGGTGAACGTGCGGACACACGTGTGCGGACACAGCGCACTGTGGCCCAGAACTGCCGATCAAGCGATCCTCCTGCCTCAGCCTCCCATGTAGCCTGGGATTACAGGCGCGCGCCACTGCGCCCGGCGTATCAAAAAACTGGATAGGCTGAACCAAAATGGGAACCGTGAAGGAGCAATTACGGTATGGTGCAAGTGAGGAATTGGTTGTTGGAAAGGCCAAAGGCACAGGGAAACCCATTTGTAAACATAGCCAACAATTATTGGCCAGTGAGGAATTTGTTAAATTAAGTAAATTGAACGAAGAGTTGAGGATATTAAAAGTATTGTAGTCAATGCCCAACTTTTGTCTTTCAGCAGGAAGGGCAGGTGGATGGTAGCTAAGCGCAGGGGGAAGGCGCGGTGCAAGCTGTTTTGAGACTGTACTGACAAAGTGATCTCTGGCTTTGTCTTGAGGACCTCTTCCATCGGTGACATGTACGGGGGCAGTAGTTGCCCAGCACACTGTGTCACCCACCTTTTTGTTGGCACCACAGGTGGTCAGCAAGGTAGAGGCCTATAGCTGATTTGCAGGGGATGTCCTGATAAGAACAGCAGTATAATAAGTCTTATTATTATTGGCCGTGCATTGAGAAAAGGTCTTGTAATGTTAGGGGGAAAAGGATGTCCCAAAGCTAATTCCATATAGGCTTTGTGGACTCCACCCCCACCCCAGGGTTGCTCTATAACAGTAACACGAGGAGTGTACTGACTCAGCAAAGGAAGTGCAGGTCCACTGCCCTCCATGTGAGGGGCCACCTATAGCTGTCCGGAGGCATTTATAGCGGGACTTACGGCTGGAGCCTGTAACAGTGACCAAATATGCGATGTGGCCAGGGCAAGTAATGTAAGAGACATACCCATTAGGAGCGGTAGAGAAATAGCCCCACCAGTACTCACAAGGTTTACCATGAAGATGTTGAGTCAAAGACACAATCTTGCCTGGATCCTTGAAGCCGGCAAAGGCCCAAGAGAAAAGTAACACCTCAGCATAGAGGATGAGCCAGGAAGCGGTCACCATGCTGTAACAAATCTGTAACAAATCTGACAAGCCCTTCAGGCAACCATCGGGCCGCATCATGAGTCTGTGAAGAGAAACATACTGATCCCCTTCCCCAGATCAGAACTTGGTTAGGGCCGTACAGAGATCCTGAAATTTAGTCTTCCAAAGTAAATGATCTCCGCCGTCAAGGACAGCCTTTACTGAAGTTTGCCAATCTAGGGGAGTGAGCCACCCTTCTGCAATAGAATCAAGAATTGTGAGAGTGAAAGGGGCACTAGCACCATATTGGGTAACAGCGGTTTTCAATTCCTTTAAATGTTGAAAATTATGTGGCTGGTGATAGCGGCGGAGGTGGCCTTGAACATCTGGAGCTTCAATAACAGGAAAGACAGAAGCCGCGGAAAAGGGCTTTTTGGGAGGCGGGAAAGCAGACAAAGCAGCGGGAGCTGGGGGAGGAGTTAAAATGGTGTCTGCGTCAACTCCGCCCCGTGAAGGCGGCTTTAAGGTGGTCTCGGCGTCACCCCTCCCCCATAATGGCGGAGCGGGATCTGAGTTGGATGAAGAAGTTAACTGAATCTGTTGAAGTTGAAGGGAAAGTTTATGATAACGGGCCTGTAGGCGCATGCGCTCCTCAAGGTGGGCGATTTTGTTTTTTAAGGTCGAGATTAGGGTCAGTGAGTTGTGAGGGCGCAGAGGCAACAGCGGCCGTGTAATAAGGAGGAGAGTGGGGATTGTAACGTGCAGCGTCCTCCTCCAGGTTGCTCCAATTTACTTCGCCCGCCTCAGGATCCTCCCCTTTTGCGATACTGGGGGGAGGTTGCGAAGCAACTTTGATTTCGCTTTTGGAGTTAAGCAGTGGAAAAACTCCGCCCTCTTCTTCAGATGAGCAAGGAGGGTTTGTAGCTACAGAAGTAAACTTGCTCAGAGAGGGATAAATTCTGTTTTTCTTTTCTATTTTGGGCTGGTCGGGAGAGGCCCTTTCATTTTTTCCTAAAGGTTCTTTTCGTTCTTTTTTGGATGGATCATCCTCCACATCACTGTGAAACGGAATTAAGTCCTCACAGCGATCATTGGGGGATGGGGCCCCTGCAGTGCTGGGAGAAGCACTTCTAAGCAGTTGTTCTGTTTCCCCCACCCTTTTCCATCTTTTTTGATTTATTGTGCCCTCTCGAGGGAACCAAGGACACAGGTCTTGAACAAAATCAAAAAAGTGGAGTAGATCCTTTTTTGTGACCCTGACTCCTCGCGTCCTAAGTGTCACTTTTAATTGCTTCACATATATCTCATGCTGGCTTATTTTCTGTCCCATGATTCAGACGCTGTACCTGAGCTTACCTTATCCACGACGCGGCAGGGTCCCACGTCGATAAGGCTTCCTCCTGAGCTAGCTAGCTTCCTTTTCGGGCGTCTTCTCCCTCTGTAAGTTCTTCCTCGTACCCGGGCACCACGTTGGGCGCCAAATGTCCGGGCCAGCCGGGCAGATCAACGGGGTACCCGGGGGAGGAAGCAGGGGCTTGGTATGGAACAGGGGTACGCGAGGAGTGGAGACAAAGCCAGGATCATCGCCAGTCTCATTTATTCAGGAATGTGTACAATGTTATATAGGGTTCAGAGGAGGAGGTCTCTCCTTATCTCTAGCAAGGAGAGACCACCAATGCAAACAAGCCACAGTAGCAAGCAGGGGGAAAGGTTCAGTCGTCACAATAGGAAACTTGAAACCTTCCCTGGAGCTAACATTCAGTACCTGCTTCAGGCAAGAACCCAGATGTTCAGGTCTGGGCCTCAGGTCTGGGCCCCGACAGGGTCTGACTCATCTTACGCTGACATCTTCCATTTTTATCAATCGAGGTCCTACCATAAATAAAGATATTAATCAAGAATTATGTATTCATAAAGCCTGTTGCAATGTTCTTAATATAGGTATGACAGATGTTGATGGTGCTTTTTAATTCATTTATGCCATTTACTATGTCCTACCAAGTGTTTTAGTTAGTTGATAACATATGTCATACAAACTACTAAAATACATTATTACATTGACATTGAGTACATATTTAATACCCTTATATCTCTGATGATTCCTGGTTAAAATACTTGCACAGATTTGTTTATGTAAATAATTGCTTGATGATAATCGTGGACACTTATAAATTATCTGATCAAATATATATATATGTATTTTTAAAATCAATAAAAATGCTCATTGATCTCTTATCTGTCTCAAGACAAAAGTGTAAGAGTTTAACATTTTCTGATAATTAAACCCATTGATATTCATTGTAGACTACTATAAATGTGTCTAAAGTTTTGCTTTTTCTTATTCTATCTTACAAAGGCAGAAAAATAAATGTTTCATTGATTATGTTTTAAAATGACTCTCAATTGTGATAAGTGAAATACTCAAAGTTAACTTGACTAATAGTAAAAGTTATTTGATGCTTTAAGAACTGCACAATGAAAGTATAAAATCAATATCAGGAATAAAAGGAAAACAAATTCAATTACAATTAAAATGGACAGAAATTTAATATAATGGAAAAAAATCACAGCTTTATGTACTCTCCAAAAGTATTGATCAATATTTTTATAATAATTAAGAATATGACTTTGAAAACATATGAAATATTATTTCCAATGTATGTTCAGCAACTTCTCCTTTGGTCCTCAGTAGCAAAATTGCTCTTTGTATATTTTTAAATTTGAAATAATAAATAGCCCCACAAGTAATTCCTTTCTATTTCATCCTGCTTAACAATAATATCCTTCTCCTCTGACAGATAATCATTCCTAAATTTTATTTTCAACAATTGCCACAGCTTTAAGGAAGTCTACTATTTGAACTTGCCCCATAGATATGCTTTTTAAAAAGAGAAAGCTTCCAATATTTTTCTTTTCTTGTTTTTCTTATTCTTCTCATCAATAGCCATGTTTGAGCTATCTTTTATCATTGTGATCTCAGTGTATCCAATGAGGATCTGCCAAGCCAAATATTCGTATAGAATACGTCTTCCTTGAACCCAATAAACATAAATTTTCTACTGGAACTCAATTTTAGGCCCACCTGAATAAATTTGCACTTAATTTCTTGACCTCCATTTCCCTAAAAATTTGATAGCATAGGCACAGAGTTTTATGTAGTCTCTTTGCATAATTTCTTGACTCAGAAGTCTTGGCTTAAAGCAAAAAAAAGATTCAAGATGTTTGTATAACTCCTACCACCTTATTTGACTTTAGAGTTAAAATATCATAAGAGATGGAGGGAAATTTGGCTTAAAAAATCTCCCTGGGGACCTCCCCGCTGCGCAGCGGTTGAGCGCTGGGTTGGGAAGCTGCCCGCAGCCTCTGCAGCGTCGGTTTGATCCCCAGCTGCTCCCAAGCCACCACCGAAGGAGGGTCCCACATGGCGCGCAGACCTCTCCTGCCGCCCGCTGCTCCCCTCAGCAGTGTACTTCGGTCCTTCTGCCTGTTCTGCTCCCCGCTCTGGCTCTGGTGAATTCTCTCACCCTCCCGTGCTTCTGACTGTACCCAGTGCTTGTATAAATAAATAAAAAATAAATAAATCTTAAAAAAAAATACCTCCCTGGTGTAAAAACTTGAATCACTTATACCACCTGTAGAATTTCTTAACTAATTTCAAGGCAGTAGTCATCTTGAGATGCCACATAAGTACTCGAGACACCAAATCATTAAATGTAAATTTCCTCTTTGTCTTATATGAAAACAAATATAGATGTTTATATTTTCTTTGAGTTAGAACAAGATGTTTACTTGAATCCCATTACAGTGACTTTTTTTTTCTTTCATCTAGGAAAGATAAGTTTCATTTTCATATGATTTATTTTAGTATTAGCACTGAACATGTATTGTGCTTATAAAGGAAAAGACCCTAAAGAAACCAAAGTAGATACAGTCATTTAGGAAAGGAAGATACTAGAGAATGTATCCATTCCAAAGTTTGGAACAACTTTCACTGCTGTCCATTTGTGCAAGGAGACCTGTAGTGTAGGAATTAATTTTCCATAAATGAACTCTCTAGTTGTTGTTTTTTTTTTTTTTTTTTCATTAATGAAGCAAAAGAGGAAGAAAGGGTGAGGGCTTGAGAGCTAGACGTTAAGGTCCTTTTTTTTTCATTATTAATGAAGCAAGAGAAGAAGAGAGGTTGAGGCTTAGGGTCTAGAAGGTAAGGTTCTAGTCTCATTAAAGTCTAATGAGTGGATGGTCCCATACACAGTTGGGAGAATTAGCAGAACTGTTACAGTTGCAAAATTTTACAGAAAAATGTCCCAATGACTTACTAGTTTCAGTGGGAATGAGTTATCAGGATTGTGTCTGATGCACGATATTAAAGAATGGTGGTCTGAAAGAGCTTTGATAATTCCTTCCAACACTATAAATAAGGAGTTGTTAAAAATATCTGAGAATCTCTTATTAGCTATGTATAAAGCAAAACACTGAATAACAGAAAATTTTAAAAAATATATTAAGATAAAAAAAAACAACTTCATCAAGACATTATAATACAAGAGGTTATATATACACTAGCCTATTTGGTTTCTTTATTTCATTTTTATCCTCTTGTTCTTTTCTTTCACCCTAGGAAGAAACTGCTGCAAAATGTCCTTAGTGCATAGGAAAATCAAACCTCTTTTTACCCTACATATTTGGTAGGCAAAAGAATAGCTCAAATTTCATCTTATGAAGATTTCCAAACTCTTATTTGAACTTTTCAAGCCAGAATCCTCTAGATTGACTATATTAATGTTCTCGCTGTAGAGTACTAGTGTTATCTCATGTCTGATGCTGTGTCCCTGTCCTGTTACTCCTGTAGCTTCTATTTTTTTTTTCAGCCTTATCACATGGAAATTGTAGACTACAGCCACTTTTTAAATGATCTCCTTTGGTTGCCTGAACAGCAGGGAAGAGTGTTATTCATTTGCAACAAGAAACTCAATCATTCCTGGGTTCCAATTAGAGAAAGCCTAGGGGCCCTCTTTATTAAGATGAAACACAAATTGTATCAAGATTTGCTAAACCACTTAATATTTTTATGGTGATATTAAGAAACTTGAACATTTTAAGCACTAATTGGAATATGTATAGGCTATTTATAATTGATGCATAAACTCTAACCTCCATTTCATTAAAATTGCATCTTATGATACTAACAAACTCTTTGCTACCTTGAAAGTTTACCATCGAGAGTAGGATCAAGAATCCTGCAATGTTAGTGTCACCAGTGATATATGCTACTACAATCTCCTGTTATCCATATATTCACAGGTTTTTTCTTTCAATATTTCCTTTAAAAAGGAAATATTTTTTAGAAAAAAAAAATGTTTGAGTACAAACTGACAGTTTGAATATTATTTTAACTTCATTTCTATATACACAATAAAAAAATTTATACCAAAACCTAATTACATATTCACAGAGTCATATGTTTTAAAATGTGACTGAACATAAGGACAGAAAAATTATGACAGTTGGGCATGTAATTTTGAGTATATGGAAATGTGTGGTACAGGCTTATAATGATATCTATATGTGTCTAAAAATTTCAACTTATACATTAAAAATATATTGTCTCAATATAATAAAGCATTTATATATAGTGGTATTTTAAGGATGTGTCTTTTAAAAATCAAATTATCGTTAATATAAGTGCTACTTTAATAGAGCCTGATGTGATTTGTAGAAAGGATACAACTTCTGCTATTTCAGGTATGTGTGTAGCAAGTTATATTTTATTTTATAGCTTTGCTCTTCAAATTATGTTAATGATGTGCATAGAACAAGATTATCCAGAGTATCAGTTTTAAAATCAGAATTAGTAAAATTAACAAAAAAATAACATATTTGGGGTATGTGAAGCAAGTTGAGAAATATCAGTGGTTTAGCTTTTAGTAAAGATCCTTTGAGATTGAATTCTCTATATAATTGGATTTTTTTTGTATTTACCCTTTTTTGTGTTACTAGATTTTTCATTATCTTAATAGAATGCTCTTTGAGAAGATTCATGGATATAGTCTTAATAAAATCTTTCTCTCATCTTGGCTTTCTTCAAGTATTTTTACTAATTAAATTAAGTGATTCATAATATTATTTCATAATATTGCTTTGATGCTGTTTCCAATATTTATTATTATTTGGTTCAAAACTTTTATCTCTATTTTATAAAATTTTGTCAGAAAAGATATCTTCATCTTAACAGAGCTACCATAGTCATATGTTTTCATTATAATGGTCTAAGTTTTCATTTGTATTTATAGGAAAACACTCCATTTTCATAAAATTAAATGAATAAAGCTTTTTAGAAAATTATTTCCAATGGTATGATAACATGTTTGAATTAGAACATTTTGACATAGAAGAACTAGAGAATTGATCCATTGTGTTAGAAAGTGAGAGGTATTAGCTGAAATATTAACTATAGAGTCAAACCCAGGCATGAGCACATTGCTAATCTTCTGTATTCTAATGTGTATTCAATTTTTAAAAATTATAGCAATCAAAATGTTCCTGTGAGGATTGTAGAAAACATAAGATAAATACCATTATCAGCATGTGATTACCGATATTACTAAAAACATTTCCTTTCATTAATAATTATAAAAGATTGATATCCAAAGACAGAAGACAGACATTAATGATTTACTTATCCTTTTTCCCTAAAGGTCAGTTTTGGAATTGGAGTTCTAAGTTTTGATTAAAAGAGAACTGTCTGTTCCCATGAATTCAGTTCAGACTTTTATTTTTTTTTGGGGGGGTGTATTGTGATTAGATTTCATATATTAATTATACCATATAGTATTTGTCTTTTTCCCTTTGACTTGTTTTATTTAACACACGGCCCTCAAGTGTCAACTATGTTGCTTCAAATGACAGTATTTTGTTCTTTTTTATGGTCAAATAATGTTCCTTCGTGGTGGTGTCTGTATGTGAGAATTTTTTTTTTATTTAAATATGTTATTTTATATAATTCTTACGTCTTTTTTCATCTTTGCACAATGTATGCATTTTCATTTTGGTTATATTTCCCATACAATTGCACCCCTCCTTATTTTGACTCTAGTCCTTCCTCTCCCCGCCACCCCTCCCTCCCTCCCATCCTCCCTTAGTGTGTCTCTGGTTTATAGTTGCTTGTTGAGTTTGATTTTTACTTTGTATGATTAGTCTTTTTCCTGATCTCTTATTTAGGTTTTCTAAATTCCTGCTGTATGTGAGACTTTTTTTTAAGCCATTCATCTATCAATGGACACTGAGATAGTATATGTCTTAAATATTGTAAATTATGTTTTAATGCCCATGGGGGGACAGATAAACTTATGAGATAGTAACTTTGTTATAGGTATCCAGGAGTGGAATTACTGAACCAATGATAGTTCTATTACTAATTTTTTGAGGAGCCTTTTTAATATCCTAACAGGTGTGACATGATAGTTTAGGTTTACCATTCCCGGATGATATGCAAAAGATTGTTTAGCTGTTTAGGGTCTTTGTGGTTCCATGTAAGTTGCAGGATTGCTTTTCCTATTTCTGTGAAAAATGCCATTGGAATTTGGTAGAGATTGCTTTGTATCTATATATTGCTTTGAGTACAATGAATATTATAATAATATTAGTTCTTCCAATCCACATGCACAGATTATCTTTCCATTTATATGTGACCTCTTCAATTTCTTTCAGTGATATCTTATAGTTTTCAGTGCATACATCTACCATGTCTTTGGTTAAATTTTTTTTCCTGTATATTTTATTCCTATTGATACAATTATAAATGGGTTTGTTTCCAGAGTTTCTATTTCTGATAGCTTGTTGTTGTTGTATAAAAATACAACTGATTTTTATAGTTGATTTTTTTTATCTTGCAGCTTTATAGAATTGGCTCATTAGTTCTCACACTTTGTTTTCTTTTTAATTCTTTAAGTTTTATTTAATATAATGTCATCTGCAAAATAAAGACAGTCTTATTTTTTTTCTTTCTAAATTAGGTGCCTTTTTGTCATTTTTCTTGGTTAAATATGGGGATGTAATGTACAATGTAGTGACTATAGTTAACAAATCTGTATTCTATATTTGAAAATTACTAAAAGATTAGATCTTAAAAGTTCTCATAACAAGAAAAAATTGTAACAGTGGAAGATAATGGATGTTAACCAAACTTATGATGGTAATCATTTAAATATATATATCAAAATTATGATATATATATTATGATATATGATATATATATCATTATAATATATATCAACATTATGCTATACACCATAAAATATTACAGCATTATTTTATGTTAATTACATGTCAATAAAACTGGGGAGAAAAATAACTTGAGAGTTATAGTGAAGGTGAGTTCTAGTGGTTTTAGGTAAAGCTGTGCCACAGTGGAAGCCTCAACTGCTAAAGTTTAATTCCAAATACCTCTGAGAAAGGTTGTTCTAATAGTGAAGGGCAGATATCCAGATAGTAGAAAATATGGACCATTAGCAGGATAATCAGGGTCACATGACCCAGGCCATTAGTGATTAGTGATTTAGTGATTGCTATAACTCAACAGATTAGTCTTTTTGTGTCTATTCAGTTAAACAATAAAATTAAATTACATTTGCCCTACCTCCATATATTCTCAGTGAGTGTGTGATGGTTCTTTTGGTACTTTATAGAGGTTAACACATGATTATGGGCAAAATCAGCCTAAAATATTTATTAATTGCTTGATTTACTTAAGTCACAGAATATACGATCTTTCTTCTTTACCTATCTATATGTATGTTTAAATCCAATAGGCCAGAACCTGTTTTGTGGACAAAGGATGGCGGAGAATTACCAGATCCTGATCGAATGGTTGTGAGTGGTAGGGAGCTAAACATTCTTTTCCTGAATAAAACGGATAATGGTACTTATCGATGCGAAGCCACAAACACCATTGGCCAAAGCAGTGCAGAGTATGTTCTCATTGTACACGGTGAGTACATTTTTATCATCATTATACACGAAGGGAAGAATGACCTAAAAAACTGTTTATATTTATTAAAATCTTTCAAATCTTTAGACCAAAATTCACCAGGTTCTCTTTTTCTTTCAGAAGAACTTCTCATAAGTTTAGATATCACCAAGATCCATAATTAATATATTCCAGTTAAATTAATAAAATAAAATTGCAACATATAATAAAAATAAGTTATTTTTGAAAAATGTTTTCTTTACTGCAAATATGTTGTACAACTTTTATTGGTAAATGACATTAGTGGTTTTCTTTAAATTTTACAAAAAATGCTTTAGTTATAAATCACAATCATTAAGTTAATTTTGGTGTATTATCATAAAAATATACATTATAATCCTATAACTTTTTAAAGATGTAGCACAGAAAGCTGTACATTATTCATGATAACCACACTGATTTATTATGAACCTTAATTTGAAACACATATTTTTTCTCCTCTATCCTAGTTTTACAATTTTAGTAAATATAAGAAAATGGCAAAAGGAAATGTCTTTACCCACAACTAAAGAGAATTTGTTTTTCCTAACTACTCAAAACCACAATAGGTCTTTACAAAAGTAGCTTTAACATATGAATAGATGGAGATGCACTTTGATGAGACTGACAAATGCCATGATGCACAAAATTGGACAGGACAGTTAAGAGTTAATTTTCCATTTCAGAGTGCACTGTGAATCTCCAAGAGAAATATTGTATTTCTTCTCATATATTTCACCAGGATAAACTTTTCTAAGACTAGTATCACGTTCTATACACTATCACAATATTCTGAGTATTGTGTAAAACACAATGCTATCTTAAAGCCAATGGATTTTAAAATTCATGGAAAGAGTATGATCATGTGATACCTCTCTCATGAATCTAACTAAAATGCCATAAGGAGCACAGGTTAGTTCTATATCATTCCAAAAAAAAAAAAAGTTTAAGGGACAAAATCCAATTTTCTGTAAAGAGATTTAATTTTAGGGAATGAGTTAATCCTCTTAGTGTTTTCTTCCAAGGTATTTATTTCATTATGATGCAGGCCAAAATTGAAGAAAAGGTGATATATTAAGTCACATAGACTTTACTATATTCAACTTGCTTTAATGCATACAGTATTTCAATTCTTATTACTACTTTGTTATTGAAGAAAATGAAGTCTCACAGTGAATAGACAGTTCACATATAAACTTCCTGAAGATAGTGGAGTTGAGAGATTGATTTCTAGCATCTCATGAATTGTGCAAATTTCAACTTTGTGGAAAGATCAGTCTAATCAGAGTAGACTGATAAATCAGAATTAAATGTGGTAAAGCCCTGTAGACACCCCAGGCCAGGCTTACTGCCAAAGGAATATTGTAACCATGCCTTGTCAAGAAGATAAGTTAGATCCTTAGAGTACAATCCTGGAGTAGCTTTCAGTTCATGCTGACCTGAACGTTTAGATCCTGCAGTCACGTAAGTGAAGTGAAGTCTGATTCCCTTTACTTTCTAAGTGATATTCTCACATTCAGTTTCAAGGAACCAGGGGGCGTTTATATAGTGTGTGACATTGTATCAAAAGCAATATGACATAAAAATGTAGAGAATTATAAGGGAAGTGACAGAAAAAATAATATACTTAGAGAAAAAGTATGTCATTCATTTTTTTAAGTAATTCAAGAGGGGAAAATTCATGTGTTTTCCCAGTGTTTGCAAGCTAGCCAACAACATGATTTCCTAAATAGCCAAGCTACATTTAGGTAGTTGGCAGTTGACATGTTTCTAATAAATACGTCTCTAAGCACTTTGTAAGAAGTCATTTTTGGCTTTGCTTTTTGAACTACAATTCATCAAAGGCACCCCATAGATTAATGCTATTCATGCTGCTAGATAAATGCTGTGAAGTTCAACAGTAGTTTACCTAGGATTATTGACACACGTAATGAGAGGTTCGATGAAACAGTGAAACCATATTACTCTGTGTTTAAAAAGGGCTTCAATTGGGTTCATTACAAAATAAAGTTTGGTTTTTTTTTTCCCCCTTTGCACACAGGGCATAATGTTTCATTAGTCACTGGTTGTATAAATATAAAAAGCTACTCTCTTCTGTTAATGGTTTGCCTGTTTCAAAACCCTACTAAATGATGAAATTTGAGTGGCATTTCGATCTATAATGAATGCTGTATGCATTTTGGAATGGAGTGATAAGTGATCATTTGTGAGAACTTTACCCTTTTATCTTTTACACCAAGGTTGATTTTACATTAGCTGTGATAATTTAATATAGTGCTAACAGAGAAGCTCCTTTCATGAGCTGAGACTGTTGTCTTTGACTGCCACAGTTGCCTAGGTTGTATTGATTCTTAACTTGATGGAGGTCTGCATACTTTCCTGTGAAATCATCTGCTATCTAGATGCCATCCTAATGGTTAGATTTTATTCTTTGGGTGTCACTAGGCCTGCATAATTTAAATGTTATCACATTTAATTGTTAACAGAATGACATTTTGTGTTATGGACACTGGAGGGTCTTCCTCTTCTCCTAATTACACCTTTGCAAATTTCAGCATTACAACTAGAGATTGCAATTTGAAACTGCCTGCCTAAAACTCACCTGCAGTGAAAGACTTAACAAAATTTAGTATACAAATGCCTGTAGGATAAAACATTATATTTATGAAACACTTTCACTGCAGAGGTTCCATTAAGAAAGTAGCATTTTTCATTAACATATTCAGCAATGCAAACATTAATGTTAAATTGGCAGCCATAGTTATCCTTAGCTTGTGAGCAAAGTAATTTTTTGTTTGTTGTTTGCTTCTGTATAAAAATTTTGAAGTCATTCTCATGATTTCATCGGTATGTTATTAACTTATTTAGAATGGCTTATTACTTCAGCTAAGCAGTTCCTCTGCTGATTTTACTGTTTGAAAAACTAGGATCAATAAGAAAATATCCCTTCAGGGCCTCTCCGGTGGCGCAGTGGGTTGAAAGCAGTGCTATGAAGCTATCTGCAGCCTCTGCAGATCAGGTTAGATTCCCGGCCAGCCAGGGAGATTCCCACATGGCACGGTATCCTCTCCTGTCTTGCCCGCTGCTCCCCTCACCAGTGTTTTCTGTCATCTGCCTGTTCTGCTCCCTGCTCTGTCTCTGGTGAATCCTCTCACCCTCCCACGCATCTGGCCTGCACCCCAGTTCTTGTACAAATAAATAAATCTTTAAAAAAAATCCCTTCACTATTTAATACTCATCAACTGAGTGCAAAGCACTATTGGAACAAAGGTGAATAGCACTCAAGAAGTTTATAGTTTAACATGGAAATAAGTTAAATGTTCAAATAATTACAAAATAGAAAAAGAGGTATAAGAAGATGAACGTACAATGATATAGATGGTTAGAGTCTGGAAGACTGTGATCCAGGTGTCTAGAATTTGAAAATAGAATAAAAATACTCCTGAATTATTCATAAACAATTGGTGTACATCCTAATGGATATAGCTGGCACAATACCAGGTACAGAGGTATGGAATAAATCAGATTATTATTAAAATATTACTCAGAGCTTTATGACACCAAGGGCAATCTCAGTCCAATGCTCTGGTATAAAACTTACCCAAGAGTTACATGTAACTTACTCACAGTAGTCTTTCCTGAATGGTACCTGAAGTATAAATTAGGTTACCTTTATTAAAATACATTATTAATTCTTGCTACCTAAGCAATAGATATGATCCCTACAAATTCAACATATAGCAAATTATTAATATAGGGAGGCAGTATAAAAGTTCTAATCACCCTTTTTCTCAAATGCAAAGTCAAGTTCAAAGGCTTGAATAAAATGTTTTCTTGCCAAGCAAAGACTACTCAAATTTTCATCTTCCAGTAAAACAATGCATACCTATTTATCTCACAAGAAATAGCTGTAGAGAATTATGAATAATGTAAGGTTACTTTTACTTTACTCTGTGGTTGGAAGAAACTCAAGTTGTTATTTAAAAAATGTCATTCTGGGGCCTCCTCTGGTGGCGCAAGAGTTGAGCACTGGGCTGTGAAGCTGCCCGCAGCCTCTGCAGTGCTGGTTCCATCCCCGGCCGCCGCCAAGGGTCCCACATGGGGTGCAGACCTCTCCTGCCACCCGCTGCTCCCCTAAGCAGTGTATTTCATCAGTCTTCCTGCTCTGTTCCCTGCTCTGGCTCTGGTGAATTCTCCCACCCTCCCGCACTTCTGACTGTACCCAGTGCTTGAATAAATAAATAAATTTAAAAATTTTTTTTTAAAAAAATGTCCTTCTGAAAGTATCAGAAACATAAATTACCTAGGAAATTTTGAAAAAGAATGGTGAAGAAACAATAGTATCAATATCACCTAAATCCTACAACTTCTTCCCAATGCCTTTTACGTGGCCTTACATTCCTGCTGGAGAAATTCATAACACTCTTCAAAATACAAATGGAAAATGGACAGAGATGAAATGCTAGAACTGTTTAGTATCTCCAGCATCAGAGCCTTCATTAAAATTTGGGAAGGAATACAATACTGAAAGTAGGAGTGAAGTGGCATCTGCTACCAGTAGTTGCACTATGACAGGTCTAGATTATAGAAAAGAGTAACAGGAAGTCTGATTAGAGCTTCACTGGAGAACCCACTTCACCCAGAACCTAACTCAGGGATGATTCAGATAATCATAACAATTAGATACACTATCCCAGAAAGTTGTTCATGATATTCCCCATCTCTTCAAATTTACTTTTTCTATTACCATAATTACCTTTCCAGGATTTTTTTTTTTTAATTGAATCAATCTTGGCTTTCAATGCTGTAAATGGTTTAGGGGTATAGAATCTCTTCCTTAGGTGTTGTTACCACAGCATGCCCTTCTCCAAAACACCCACTCTACGTGGTGCTCTCTTGCTTTTTTCTCTCCCTTTCATCTCTGTAGTGTCAGTTCTACAGTCAGAGTTCTAAGGTCTTTATAGAGCTCTCCTTTTTCTCCACAGCCTCACCAACTCATTGTTTTTGGCCTTTCCGATATGTGTCATTCTCACAGGTGTGAGGTGGTATTTCATTATTACATTTTGATTTGCATTCCCCTGACAATAAGTAATGATGAGCATTTTTTCATGTGCCTGTTGGCCATCTGGATGTCTTCTCTGGAGAAGTGCCTGCGTAGCTTTTCTGCCCATTTTTTGATTGGGTTGTTTGTTTTCTTTTTATTGAGTTGTATGAGTTATTTTTAGATCTTGGTTATCAGTCCCTTGTGAATATATGGTATGGAAATATTTTGTCCTACTTAGTAGAATGTTTCCTTGTTTTAGTCAATTATTTTGCCAATATTCTAACTTATTCATTTATGATATTTTCTTTCTATTTGTATGAATAAATTGTTATAATAATTCATTACTACTTCATGATCTACTTTTGCTATTCTTATTTTCAGTGAAATTGTCTACTATGTACCTTTCCACATTTTCACTCTTCTATATTTTGCTTTTCTAGCAATTTTCATCTTTAAGACTATATAAAGAAATAAAATTCTCCTTAACTAGTATTATCATAATAGAATGTAAAGTATGATAAAAGTATTTGTTTATATGTTTGCAATATCAATCAGCTGACTTGATATTCCAGAAAAATAACTTGAAAGTTATAGTTTATTTGTTCATACATCTATTGAAATGAATGCTGATGAAAGGTTTGATACTGCTTTTTTGTGTTTCCAAGATAGCCTACCTCTAATGTGCCATAGACACAGAATAGGATCCAAAACATTTTATTGTTAAGTAGTAAGAACCATTATAAAAAGAAAGCTTCAATTTTTTAATTTTAATAATCATAGAGACTATTATTGCTAAAATGTCTGTGTGTTTTGGTCTAGTGAAATGTAGTAAGCTATTAAATATGCCTTTCTAGCTTTTAAGAATAGGTCCAAAATCTACTTTCATTTCACTCTGCCTTTATTTTCAATAGTAAACATCAAAAATATCCAGAGACAGAAACTTGTACACAGAGATAATACAGACTCTTGCATCAAGCCAAACGTCCAAGCCTTGTTGCTCAGTTAGATGTTTGCCTCATTCTGAGACTATAGGTGAATGCAGGGTCACTTTCGATCCTAGGTATTGATTCTACATTTCAGTCGATTTGCTTATCATGGGAGAGAGACAAATTGAGTCAGGTAGGTTAGCCTTTCTTCACTAACAATCATTTCAAAGTCATCTTTCATCTCTTTCAAATATTTAATAATTGTGCAAAGTATAAATTCAGTTGCTGTAGGATTATTAGTATCTTGTCCTAAATTTAACAGAGTAAGTACTGTGTGTATAGAAGAATGTAGCATTATGAAGCAGACAAGAATTGCATAATATCCTAATTTTTTTCAAAAACAATATGGAACTAAAAATATATAAATTATATGCACATATTCCAATCTTACAATATACATGTCACATATTTATATCATGATGATGAATGATTTGAAAGCTAGTGAAGACTTTCATCACATTAAATTGGAGAAAAAAGTACTTTTTTGCTTCATAGCAAACATGCAGTTAGACTAAAAAGTTGGCAGTCACATGTATGCTTACTATCACAGTTATTCAGCATTGAAACATTTAGAAACATTGAGCTGTTGGCTACCTGAATTTTTCTTCTTAGTTTTACTGGTAGACAAGGAGATACAGATCAGAATGGAACTAAGAGAATGATTCTTTGTGTTCATATGGGTAGGGAGCTGGAAAGGGAATCCTGAATTATAATTATGGACAGATGTACAGCCTAGCAAACATTAAAAAGGGATTCAGCTAAAATCTGTTCCCTCACATGGAAACCTCCTTACCAGTTGGTAAATTAATTCTGTGTACTCATAATGAGCATTTTTTCTTTGGAGAAGCTTTCTTTAGAAGCCTAGATGGAAAAAATATACAGCGTAGGAAGAAAAGGATAGAAAAGATATCCATATGGAGCAACAAACATTGCGCTAATGGAAGAGCCCAATGGCCGCTGCTCTCATCTCTGGGTGAAAGTTTCCAGAAAGTAAACCAGTTGGGGGATTCTTAAAACAGTATCTCCTTTAATTGCTGAGCTAAAACATATAATTTCTGGACATGAATAAGCAGGGAAAACTGTGATGCCTGTGGAAAGGCAAAGCTCTGACAGGATGAATATGCTGTTGAACTCTGCAGAAGGAAAATGGGATCAAATAGTGGAGACAGGAGCACTATTTTCATTCTAAAGTATTTTAAAAAGTGTATCTGTGCAGGCATATTAAACACAGAGCTTAAGCTTAATGTCATCTCTTTGTTTTAAGATGAGCATGAAGTGGATGGATAATGGTTTCACCTTTCAAAGTAAAAATTCTGTTCAGACATACCTCTCTGAAGTAAATGTTTCTGTGTACCTAGATAGATCACCGACTAGAAAGAGTCTGCCAGTCCACAATTTTGACATTTTAAATATATTTTCTTATCTTACATATATATTTTCTTATCTTACATATATATTTTCTTTCTTACATATATATTTTCTATCAGTTATAATAAACAAACAGGGTGGAAGCATAGAAGCCAAAACACTTGGGCATTTTCGGCTTTTTTTTTTTAACATATGGAAATAGCACACACTTGGTGGTACCTGTATAAAAATGTAGATTGTACAAGCTCGTCTACACAAGCACATGTTCATTACTAGGCTTTCAATAAAGAGTCAAGCAATAGGCAGTGTGGGGTAAAGTTTTTGAATTTCTCATTTTTGAAACAGGCAGGCCTAACTAGGGGAGAAAGGTTTTACAAGAAACTTGCTTTGTAACTTTTTACAATCTAATTTTTCTGAACATTGTAACAACATATGAAGTGCTTGTTCCAGAATGGAAAAATTATTCTTGCTTCTTCTCTACCCTTCCATCCAATTCATCAGTAAATTCTGTCCGAGCTATTTCCAAATCATGCTCATAGCATGCCTACTTCTCTCCACCATCCTGTCTAGCCTAGACAGAAGTTGTCTAATGAGCTCCCTGCTTTCATGTGGACACCTTTGCTATTTATTTTGCACACCAATGCAATATATAAATGCTTTAAATGCATATTTCTTCATGTCTTTCCCCATTAAATTTCTCTAAATGCTGTTTATCACAAGCATAAAATCCAAATCCCTATTACCCTGATTAACCAAGCCCTGCAAAATATGCTGTATCTATAAATATATTGAAAACAGGGGTCTTATGTGTCTTGTCTTTGTATCTCTAGCTCATATAACAGTACCTTCTAAAGAACAATCAATCTTTCTTAAATGATTTTATATTTTTGTCTCTTTCAGCAGGAAAAAGCTGTAATAAAATATGTATATATATGAATACATATATGCATCCATATCAATGAATACAAACCCATACCCACATGCATAGAAGTAATAGGGATATTAAAAATACAGCTCAATAAGTTTCTTCATAATGCCGCTTAACATTATTATTAGTTTTTATTAGGATTTATCATCTATGAATGCATCAAAGTGGATCTATCAATATACATACACCAAGACTACCAGATTTCTAAAACCCACTGCTATTTAAAAATAATAATAATAATAATAATAATAATAAGGAGTAAGGAAAACTGCAATTTATTGTTCAGAGCATTACAGAGCAGAGCGACCCAAGAAAGGGAAGAGTGACTGCAATATAAAGTCTCTCTGCTGTTATTTGTTTGTTACATTTATTGAGGTAATGTTGACTTACCTCATATTATATGTCTTAGAGGTATAGGTTTGCACCTCTGAAAATGTATTTCACCATACCCACAACCGAAGCACCAATAATCCTCCAGGAGGCCCCCATTTTCCCCACCCACCACATCCCCCTTCTGGTAGCCTTAGTCATTGTCCATTGTGTCTTCCCCCTCCTATTTTTACTTTTCCCTCCTCCTACTCCCCGATGATTTCTCAGATCTAGTGTCAGCTTTCATGGTCTGTCCTCAACTAACCTTTTCTTTGTTTTTTCTCGTATAAGTGAAACAATCCAGGATAAGAAGACAGGTCAAAAATAATATTGAGAGATATTTTTTTCCTAAGTTCCATGGTGAGAAATCTATGTAGGAATATAAACGTATGACCTGGTATGAATTGAGGACACTAATACAATGAACAGTGAATATTGGGATAAGATCAAGCAAAGAAAGTTTAAGAGAGATTTTAATCTTAAACATATATGTTTAGGCATGGGTGGCTTGATGGTAGGAGTTATTTCTGCTTCTAAAAGGTCCATAGACATTAACACTTCTTTTCTAACACATTCACGTTCACATTACCATTATTTTTTATTTATTTTTTATAAGAGAATTATTCTTTTTTTTAAGCTTTATTGATTTATACAAGAACTGGGGTACAGGCCAGAACTGTGGGGGTTGAGAGGATTCAGCAAAGACAGAGAAGGGAGCAGAACAGGCAGACGACTGAAAATACTGCTGAGAGGAGCAGTGGATGAGACAGGAGAGGTCTGTCGCACTATATGGGCATCTCCCTGCACGACCAGGAATCGAACCTGTGCTGGAGAGGCTGCAGACAGCTTCACAGCGTGGCCCTCAACCCGCTGCGCCACCGGGGAGGCCCTATCATTATTTTTTAAAGTATACCTGATATATCTTACATTGAGAGAATTATGTGATTTACAATGTGAGGCATCATATGAACTTATGGCATTGCATTTTGGGACCTGAGCCAATACCTTTAGGAACTTGATATACCTGAAGACTTGCACATACAAGTTTCTTGAGAAAAGGTGTTTTAATTTTAAAAGATCAAATGTGAGCTAAAAGGAAAAAATGTGATTAAAAAGAAAAAAATGTAAATAACCAATTCTAATCTCTCCATTTTTTAGATGAGGATGCAGAGATAAATTCAGGTTAAAATTCATGCAAAATATCTGTCAGCTATTTTATCACAGAACCTACATGTAAAATCCCAAAATCCAGATTCCTTAGTTGTTCTAGTACCTCGTACTGTTTATTCCAGTATCTCTCACTTCCCCTTGTGTATTTACATTTGGTTTAAGTTTTTCTTTTAATGGACTATAGTAATATTCTCCCATAGGAAACTTACATCGTCTCAGAACTTAAAGAACATAACAAAATCATCTGATTTAGTTTTTTTATGGAACTTTTAGAAAAGAACTCACAGTATTAAAGTAGGTGGTACTAAATAATACAAAATCCTCCACTTCAAAGACATTTTTTTCCTACTTTATATTTCACTTTGTTTTTGTCAGCTCAGAATGTAAAGGAATATTTTAAAAGAAAAAAATGTGTACTTTTTTTCAAATAACAGACTGGTTTTATTCATAAAATTTACTTGTAATTACATAGGACTGTTGGTTACCGCCTACAGTTTAAAATTGCAGTAATTTTCATTTTCAAGAACAGCTTTTTTTTATTATTGTGTAAGGATTCCATTTAGTATGTGAAACCAGTGGAAGCTATCAGAGGGCTGAAAAGAGATTCATTCAAATCTAATTTTTAAAAGGTTCCTCTTTACGGAGCAGATGAGGTTACCATAGGACTTGAGGAGGCTTCCACTAGTATGTGGAGGCCTTGTCAACCCATGGTTGTCATTTAAGTAAGAGCCATAGCTGTTATCCATTCTTATGCTATAACCCAAATAGGCTGCTGCATGTAACTGAATATAATGGGGACAGATAAATGTCCTTCTCTGCACAGGCAAAAAACAAATACAGGAAATATTTCCTCCTACAGTTGCTTTCAGTGGTAGTGCAATTATCAGTAAAAAGGTTAAGGGTGTCTATTATTTTTTAAGGTTAGGAAATGTGAATAGCTTTTATCAAAAAGATACTTTTTATGTTAATAGTTGTAATAAACATAGAGTTCTTCCCTTCTGTGTCTCCACTAATAATCCTTGGCTTGGATTCACTCCTGATTACCTTGGGACTGGCTGGAAAGTTAGTGACAAAAAGCAGAAAGCAGGTAGACATAGAGTTCAGACTAAATGGTAGCAGTATTTCTCCCTATTGAACACTAGACCTTAGAGAGAAACAAGCAGCTTGGGCTTCTGGGACTCTTTAGACTTAATTTTGCTTCAAAAATCCATTCTGAATGAGCCAGAGTGCCATTTTTAAAAAGAGAATCTGCCACAAAACAAAACAGGTTGACAAGTTAGAAATTATTGTACACTGTGTTTGTAGAGAATAGAACATACCTTTAACCTGAAAAGCTCGTTATTGGAAAAAAGGTGCTGTACCACTCTGCAGTTTATTGTATCCAGAGCTTGTAGGAACTGATTTCATTTTGACAAGGTTATCCAGGATATGTTGTGTTCTAATAAGCTCCAATAACAAAATGTAATGGCATTTTTAAAAATTCCTTCATTAGGGTATGAAAAAAGGAGCACTTTTCTATTATTTTGAATTGGATGATATGATTTAGAGCTCTAACACTTTTAAAAAACGTTGAAAAACTGCATTTTTCAGTATGCTGCATTTTAATTTTTAAATGATCATTTTGACTTGAAGACTTTTTGTAGGAATTCCAAAAAATTACTTCATATGTGGTAAAAAGGAGGGGGAATGTTACTTGAGATTAATCATTTATAAAGTTCAATTACTGATTTAAATTATTTTAAATGATACTATTCCCTTTCTACTGATATAATTGTCACTATTATCAGTGGGAAATTATTTATAAATCACCAGTCACATTCAGAGTATACATCTACTTACCAAGGAAGCAAGAAGCATACCATACATTCTGTATTTCCCATTATCATCTTGTTGATTCATAAAAAACAAAAACAAGAGAAAGAAACAAGCAATACAGGTTAAATGCCAAATAAAATTTACATTCTCCCAGTTTCCAATCACTGATTGCATGAAGAACTTTTATATATATATATAGTCTATGTATTAGTACTCTGTATTATTAATTTGTCAGAATATTAGTGTATATTTATCGATGATATAAATTAGAAAAAATGAAATGTTATTTTAGCATCACACATGTATTTTGATATGTGCTATCCACCGAAGGAGAAAGAGATGTGTAACTAGAGCAAAGCACATAAACTTGGGTCTGTTCATAATCATGAATGTGTCACACGTAAGCATCATTGGTCATGGGAGTATTGATAACAAAGGCAGGCAGCAGTGACTAAACATAAAAAAGCATGATGAGTATTTTTTTTCATGATGAGTATTTAATGAGAAAGGAAATCAGTTGGAATTTAACTGCTTAAGGAAGTCTTCACAGACCAAGTAGAAATGAGGCTAAAATTTGAGAGTAACATTTTATTTGTATGACAAGAAAGGAGTCTAAGATCGGGATTGGGTGATACAGAGGGATGGATTGGGTCAGAGTAAATTTGTTTCAAAGCAAAATAATTGTGCTTGTGACATATTGATATATAAAGACTGAACCTACAGTTTATTGGAGAGATAGATAAGTTTTATAATGGTGATATAACTAATAATAAGCCTATGGAAGATTATGCAATGTGCTTGAAGGTACATTGAAGGAAGATATTGACTGATCGCTGATTTGGGGGATGTTGTACAGATGAGATCATATTTAAACTGGACTTGAAGTATAGTCAAGAAAGAGATAGTAACTAAGAGATAATAACTAATGTAAAGCCAGGGTGGTTTGGAGAAGATGGCAACAAAGATAACAGGAAGAATTGAATAAGATCATTTGCATCAAGGATAGATGTTTTCTTATGTGCTAGGCCACCCAGCACTATAAGAAATAGAGTAAAAATGCCAGGCATATGTGCTCTGAGGAATGCTAGTCCCATTTTTTCCAAGAAAACTTAATGTTGTGGTACCTCAAAGCAATGGTTGCTGCAGTTTGAAGTTTGTATTGTAGCTTGGTGTTTATTGTTGGAGATAATGTACTAACTGATTTTCATAATAAAGTTTAACAATGGTCCCTGGGCACATAGTTAAGTTTTCTGATACTACTTTGTTGTTTGAATTGTAATTGTGTTTTTGCTTGTAAATAGGCTCCTATACAGGTAACCCAGATTATTTTGGCTGCATTTGTTTGTAACCCAACATTCAGTCACCAGATAACTTTTGCATTCTACATAGAATTATTTTAGGTTTCCTATCAGCAATGATGGTCACAGTTTCTCTTTAAAGGAAATGCGTGTATTATAGAGGAACACATAATACTTACATTGTAAATACATATTTTCAATAATGACTCATAGACTTCAACAAATACATTTTAATATCTTAAACCATTAAATTATTTTAGAAAGTCTTAACCATTTAGTATAAACATAAAAATGAGCCTCCTAAGATTTTATCGACTAGTAAAAATTTAAAATACATAATCTCAATTTCAGAGAATTTTTTGATAACTTCAAGATATTATTACAATAGCTAGAATTCAAACAAATTTTTATTAACCAGAATATGCTTTTAATTCTGATTTTGAAGAATCTTATTGAAATTACTCTTTATGGCATAAAATTATCCAAAAAATTATCCATATTTATTAATGTATCTGATCAGATATAAACAAAAAAAGTTTTGTCTTAGTTTTTATTTTTATCCACTGTTTTATCAGTTACTAACTCTTTGTTATGCCTTAACATCTAAGAAAGATATAATGCAGTTAATTTCTTGTGTAAATTTTAAGTCTTGAACTTCTCATTTGTAAATACTTTTGTCAGGCAAACTTAATAGTATTTGACTCAACATACACTATAAAGAAAAACATGACCAAAAATTTCCATCTTTTGAATTGTGGAAAGTAAAGATGAAATAGGTTGTTAGTTGATTCACCTATTAAATAGTTATTTCTGAATTTTAATATTTGTATATATTATCTGTTATATACCACTAAGTGGGCTCTTTTTTGTTTATTGCTATTGTGGTGTCCATGTTTAAATATCCTTTGAGTAATCATAAGATGATAACATCTAAGTAATATATTTAGGTCTTCTAAAACTGATAAGTCATGTTGAGCATATTACTTTATAATATTAATATAACTTCAGATTATCTTTCTTTATAAACAGAATAAAACATGATTTAATATTTGTATTATCCATGTGTGCATTTGTATAATTATTCTGTATGTGAATTAGTATATATTTTGGGGAAAAATAAAAATGGATGTCTAAGAAGTGGGGAAAAATGACCTATATTTTCTACCCTGTTTTACCTTTAATTAAGAATTTTTATTATCATCATAAGGGTTTCCAAATGTACAGGAATCGATATAACTCAAAAATGAGAAAAATGATTAATGCTAGTGTTTGTGTTTCCAATTTCATATTTCTGTATGAAAATGAAGCCCCGTTTTCATAATTGATGTCTGAATAAAAGCCCAAAAATGAATGTACAAACCAAGACCTTTTAAATAATTGCTAAATGATGTCGGATGTTTCCATTTGTTGGTAGGACTGAAAGTCAGAGAGATGGATGGTTGGACTTAGAAAGATGATTCAAAATCTTTTGTTAATTTCTGCTTTGACAGGAGTTACAATCAAGCAGCTAAAAGAAATGATCTTGAGATGAATGTGTTAGAGAATCTCTTCATTAGGCTCATTATTAAAATATTCTGTCAGTAATATAGCATCTGTAAAATATTCATGAAGGCAATATATATAAAATATATGTAATTTGCATACATGCATCACATCTATGCAATTTTAGAAATAAGGAAACTCTATATCAGAATTCTTTCATCTATTAAGTGGGGCTATAATAGTCAACTCATAAATTTGCTGTGATCATTCACCACTAATCACAGTATCAGTCACAGTATGAGGCTTGTATAGTAGGCCCTTCTAGATTTTCACCCTTTTTCTGAAGTCTCAAATTAGTTAAAAATGAAGAGAATTCATAAAGCGATATGAAGAACATAAATCAAAAGTTAGGCTCACACAGCTTGAAAAGCCACAGGAGGTAGGAGCAAATATTCATTTTGCTAACAAGTTTGTGGTCTCAAAAAGCTTATCCTTCATTCAGAAAATAGGCATTGTTTATATCTGAAAGAAAGATTATTTTGAGCAAATGTAATGACATATTTTAGTTTTATAATAACTATTATATTGACCCTGTCAGAAAAAAAAGGACTTCTGTAGATCCCCTAAAATATATTCTATGTTCATAATGCTATGAGCAAATTCACTTAGTAACATTTATTGATATTATAAATTGTGCCAGTTCCCAAGAATAATGTAAACAGGGTTCTTCCCTTCAATTATCAAGCTGGCAAACTAACATCAATAAAATCAGAACAGATAGAAAGTTTAGATGGAATGAAAATGTATCATACAATTTTCTTGGACTTTCTGAGAATGCCAAATAATTATATTGTTGAATTTTTGGTGATTCTGATTTGGTATTAAATGCTTAGATTATGTCAACTTTTGCAATTTTGCAATAGAATTGAATTAATTGGATAGATATGCATGTACATTATTAAGAAAAACAGAATGAAGAAGAAACCCTCAAAAATTTACAAAAATGAAAATATTTAAAATATTTCAAAACATAGATAGAATTAAATAAAGTTAGTAGTGTTTAAAAACACATAGCTGGGGGGCCTCCCTGGTGGCTCAGGGTATTAAGATGCAACCTACGAAGCTATTCACAGCCACTGCAGCAGGAGTTCAACCCCCAGCCAGGGAGCTACCCACATTGCACAGCAGACCTCTCCTGACTCACCCACTGCTCCCCTCAACAGTGTATTTCAGTCAATCTGCCTGTTCTGTTCCCCACTCTGTCTCTGGTGAATGCTCTCACCCCCCACACTTCTGGCCTGTACCCCAGTTCTTGTATGCATAAATAAATATATCTAAAAAAAAAACATAGCTGGGAAGGAGAGAGTTCTTATCTGAGGGACCGTTTTTTTTGACCAAATTGTTGTATTGGCCAAGGTAATTTCCTTAAAATTGCTTTCAATCAGTTTGTTTCTAGGTGCATCTGAAGGGTAAGATAAAAGAAAATGAAGAGCAGATGAGCAAGAGTTAAACTATGAGTTGATAATGATTTGTAATGTTATACTTCTGGACACTTTAAAAGACTCTAGGGCAATACTCTTAAAGTGGATCAACAATTATTAAAACTATCGCTTTATAGTCCCTTAAATACTGGTCTAATAAAATACTCTGTATTTCTTGAATTTTCACAATTACAGAAAATAGGATACTGTCTGGTTTATAAACAAATGCTCACAGTAGCTGAAAATATATGGACTTTCTACAAAACATACCAGGATTTATTCCTACCCACCTTTATTAACGTGGAATAAGGAAAAAAAAAATAATGTTTTGTTGGGGGGGAACTAAACTAAAAAACAATAGAGAAAACCCTGTTACTTGTATTCCAATTCCTAGAATCAAATGAGATAGCTGATTTTGAAAGGTTAAATTTAGGATCTAATGAAATCTTTTCAAACCCACTGTCAACTGGGAAAAGAATCACAAAAACAACCTTATATTTTATAATCTGTGCTAAGCTTGGTAATGTTAGGTACTTCATGGGGAGTTGTATAGGACTATTATTATTTTATGTTCTTATATTTGATAGCCCTGGGAGATACTTGCCTTTGCATTAATTAAATACATATATTGTAAGATCCTAATGAGAAAATAGTTTTACTAACATAGACTGTATTATTTTCTATTTTACATATGCATGAAAGTTAAAATTACAAGTTTTTTTTAATGTATTTTATTTATCTCCATTCTGCTTCAACTGTTTAGGAAAGCTTACTAATAAAATAAAAAGGTATACAAATTAGTAAACAGGAAATATGTGTGCACATATACACAACATTTATTCATTTATAATGCCATTAAAGCAGGTTCTACTTTATGATCATGGTAATAGCACTCCAGGCAATACCCATTTTCCCTAGTGATTAATGTAGCACCATAGAGTTTTCAGAAGTTTGTTTTCTTAATTTGACTGGCCAGGAAGCATTTTCCCTGTTGAAAAACAGGTATAAACATCAATACCCCAAATAAGAGAGTGGTTTCATGCTGTTTTCTGATGTCTCCAGTGTAGAGAATTCAGCAGGTTAAAGTCTGAGAATTGAGTAGGGTTATTTATCAGAAGTAAAGAACTAGGGGGAAAAAAAAAAAAAGTGGTGTTACTCAGAGACTGTAACTGTTAGAATGACAGGATGCTTTTAATAGCAAAATAATCTATCAAACACTTTGAATATATAGGGACTGTGTGGCAAACATGTGAAGTCAAATGCAAGTATAGTAATTATAGGTAATTTGTGAACTGTTTCTAATTTCCACACTGGGTAAATTATATACCTATCCTCTTGAGACATGATTTGACTCTGAAGATCTACTGAGGTTTTCATGGCTTGATACTGGTTAGGTTGTTTCAATGTTCTCTTATATTGTTCTTCATATTTTCAGCTGATTTTGAGTGAAAGAAAGGAAGATTTTGGTATTAAACGCTGAGCTATTTTTTCTGTTTTTCATATTTTCTATATTTAAATATATTGTTAACCTTTAATTCTGCTTTACAATGAATTAGGGGTTAAATGTTATGGTTGAATTCTATGTTCCATATCCTTTCTTGGGCCTGTCACATTAAATAAATCATAAATCTTTCAGAATATTGGGTTCCATGCTAGTTGACTCATTAAAGACTCCTAGGTACTGCAAAATTGTTAGAAGGCGTTACCAGCTAATCAGGGTAAGAAATGCAAGCCTCTAAGCTGTACATTAACATCATTTGTGACAAAGGAGAAAGCAAAATATTAATAATAACAATTGGCTTCTTTGTTTGTTTCTAAAAATTGTTCCCATCTTATTTCTTATCATTAAGTTTTGCTTTAAAATATCAAAAAGCATTTAACGTGCATATACTCATCCATCTTTAACATTTCTTTAATTTTATACAGTGGTGTTATTTGTGTTTATTTTTGTTATGTTGTTTTTTGTTTACTTTGACAAAGCATGTCATTTTTGTTTTACCTATCTGTATTTTGCTACTGCATGTCAGCCTTTTATTAAAAGAGTCAGTCAACAAATAAATTCTTGTCATTTTAAATTTCACTCTAAATATTGTGAGTAATCTGCTTATTCTCAAACATTACTCCTAGTGTTTGCTCTATGTAGGAGCATTAAAAAAAAGTGAATAAAAAATGGCAAGAACTGTGTGGTACAGCCAGCTTTGTACCTGACGATCTGTTTAAGCCTGTTAAAGTTAAACCTAAATAATATATTTATATATATAATTTGAATCATTTGTGTTTCTCTTTTGTTTGCATGATACGATTTTGTTTTATATTTTGTTTTTTTCCACTCACCAGATGTTCCCAACACTTTGCTTCCCACTACTATCATCCCCTCCCTTACCACTGCAACAGTCACAACCACTGTAGCCATAACAACCAGTCCAACCACAACTGCAACAACCAACAGCATCAGAGGTACAGTATGCTTCTTTGTTATGGCCTGGAAAACACATTAAATGAAGCTTTAAAGGGTTTTTGAAAAGGGTAGAAAATTGAGATCCAATTTTACTTAATTTTAATTAGCTCACCTAATTACTATCAAATAAGATTATGGGAATATAATATTAGACAAAATGGTATATTTTGTATTTTTATGTCACTTATGACTATTATGAAAATATTATAGAATGTGGGTTAAAATTATGCAGCTCTACAATGTCAAGCAAATTTGAAAGGTGAACATAGGATAATGTTTTATTTTTTTTACCTTGTCTTATAAATGCACACAAAGAAATAAGATGTTCAAGGACGCAGAAATCACGTTTGCCTTCTTACGAGTCCACTTTAATGTTAATTACTTATTATTCCTCTGCAGCTAGATTCAAATACTGCAGAGTTGATTTTGTTCCACAGTAACACAATCCATGGGGTCATTATAAATTATTTGCCACATAGTACTTTTAAGTAAATATTCAAAATGTCATCCTAAGGTGATCCACTGAGTAGATCTACTTAATCTATTAACAAAATGTTCTAAAAGTGAATATTCTAAAGTTTCCAGAATGCTAGGAATGATATTTAGCTCCATCTGTAATTTCTTAGATCAGTTTACTACTAAGCATTTTTACCTTCAAGGGAAATAACCGTGAAGAAATTGAAGTAACACTTAAGGGCAAAAAATATAATTATTTTGTGGTTCAGAAATATAAAAACACATTTCTGATCAGTAATTAAGTGGCTAGTATATGATGAAGAAAGAAAAGAGTTATTTGAGATCTTTACAGAAATACATTTTAAGCTTAATTCCAATGTAAGCAATGTTCAGAAAGAATTTGTCTTATTTAAGTCTGTCTTTTTCTACTTTTTATATGTGCTTTTGTGTCATGCTTGCTATGCTAATATGTGTTAAGCTTAACAATTTGAAATCATGGGGACTTTAGATTAATATATCTGTAATTGAAGTTGCACCAAGGACAGGCTCAACATTATTTTCCTTCACGTGTGAAGATTGTTCATTTAAACTATGTTTCTTGGAATTTTTATTAATTCTCAATATTACATTGAGTTGTTCACTTTTACTTAATAGTTACCATAGTGATTTGTCTCCTGTTTCAGGAAAAAAAATACTAATGTCTGATCATTGTTAATTTTTAGTAATCATGTTAACCACATCATACAAAGGACAAGATTGGTGGCTAAAATTTGATGATAATAGCAATAGGAATTTCTGTTTTATTTAGTATTACTGTTTTATTTAGTATTACTAAACCAATTGCATTCAAACTACATCTACAAATGAAAAGAATTTAAAGGTCTTTCTCATAACAATTTATATAGAAATGGGAGGAAAAAGTTAACCTAAAAACGTAAAATATACTTAATGATATCATGTGAAATGAAGGATACCTAAGGTTCTACTTTGCTTTATTCTTTTTCCAAAAAAATGTATAAAAAGTAACTCAAATGAAGTGTAACTATTGCATAGTAATGAAATATCTATAATGTTAAGTTCTTACTGTATAAACAGGTCACTGTGATAGGAAAGAAGGGAGATAAATTGACTCTTTTTAAGAATTATTTTTATTTTATTTATGCTTACAAGAGCTCGGTGTAGACCAGAGGTGTGGGGCTGTGAGAGGATTCACCAAAGACAGAGTAGGGAACAGAACAGGCAGATCTACTGAGATATGCTCATGAGGGGAGCAGCAGGCTAGACAGGAAAAGTCAGCTGCACCTTGTGGGTTAGCTCCCTAGGTGGGCTTTGAATGCTTGCTGCAGTGGCTGCTAACTCCTTGTGCCA
The DNA here is from genome assembly GCF_964194135.1 of Talpa europaea. NCBI lineage: Eukaryota > Metazoa > Chordata > Mammalia > Eulipotyphla > Talpidae > Talpa > Talpa europaea. The sequence goes on from NC_140070.1 coordinate 79,556,348, forward strand.
CCAGGAAGGCACTTGACTTATTTTTTTTTTTCTTAAGGAGCTACTGGTAAGACAAATTGTATAATCAAATATTCCTTCCTTAGCAAATGTTTATTGGGTACCTGTTTTATATATGGGACTATGCTAAACACTAAAATTATGGAAATTAAATGTATCTAAAGTCACTAGCAATTAAATTAATGCTTTCCCTCCCCAACAGCTGATGTCCGTATTTTTAATGAGCAGTAAGTATTTATGTTCTTTGTGAGTGTTTATATACATATGACTAAAATAAGTGGAAAATGTTTTATTTCTAAGGGAAGTGCTTAACATTTTTATATTTGTTCACATATATCTTTAGTGGAATCTTTGCTATTGAATTTAACAGTCCACTACTAAATTGAAGTTACTTTTTCAATTGTTCAAGTAAATTCACTTTTTTACAGATTGCCTAAGATATTTTGTGAACTTTACACCATGGACTTTAAAAATACTAAAAGTATTATTCTTTCTCTCAAGCAAACATAAAAATAAACAGACCTCAAAAAGACACCACACTCCATATCCTTTTCCCCTCACTTAACAGTTGAAAGATAAAATTTTTCAAATGGCACCAAGATATGTGGAAAGAAAAATATATTTTGCAAGATAGGCAAATATATTTTCCAAATACATTTTGCAAGATAGGAAAAATATATTTTGCAAGATAGAATTAGAGCACAGGAAGGGTGAACAGGATAGGTGATTCATAGTATCTATTTTATTTAAAAACATAGTAGCATTGATGTTGAATGTTAGTATAATGCCTATTTTTATCTCCTCTTTTCAATGAAGAACTGGTAACTGGGAAAATTCACCAAGCTCCTTGTATCATTAATTTTCTAGTAAATATTTGAGGAAATGGGGGCTTCCTTATAAATGTTGTACTCTATCGCTTTTAAGTTATGTTATTCTTTTTTTGTATATTATCTATTAAATTAGAGCTTTCATATATCAATAGAATTATATTTTCAATGAAATTTATTTGTAATTAGTAAAAAATGTTTCAAAGTTATGGTTAAAAAGAATCTTAATATGAGCAAGTAAGAATATGTTGGTTATGAAAAGCTAATAGCTAGATATTTCCAGCCTGCTGATATTTATGTTTACTGTCTCATACCTTTCTCTCATTCAATAATCTGAATTAAATTTATTATGTTGAACTGGCATTTCTTCAAATTTCATGAAAACATTTATCTATGTATGTTTAATAAATGACCACAAATGAATCATTAATCATATCTCCACTTGCACTTAAAACCACTCCTCTAATTGCTGTTTTTCATCCTATGATATAAGCATCCAATAGATTTAAGAATCACAGAAGTAGCATCCTCACTTTACAGATGACAATTAAAGGTGTTGAAAATTCAAGAAATGTAGGAGACATAGTGACATGTTGGTTATGTATATTTATCATGATTTTTTAAATTAGAATTGTTAACTAAGCCTTTTTCACTTTCCAAGATAGAAAAAAAATCTTAAATTCATAACTGCTATCTACTTCTAACTCTGCAAGACTATTAATGCCCTACACATGTAGAAATGAAATGATTGATATGGAGGGAAGATAGAAAAATATTCAGTGTACTCCCAGTCCTAATACTGAAAATTTGCTTAAATTCTTTTATTTATTTTTTAAAGATTTATTTGTTTGTTTGTTTGTTTGTTTGTTTGTTTGTTTGTTTATGCAAGCACTGGGTACAGTCAGAAGCGTGGGAGGGTGAGAGAATTCACCAGAGCCAGAACGGGGAGCAGAGCAGGCAGAAGGACCGAAGTACACTGCTGAGGGGAGCAGCGGGCGGCAGGAGAGGTCTGTGCGCCATGTGGGACCCTCCTCAGGTGGCTGGGGAGCAGTCGGGGATCGAACCGGCGCCGCAGAGGCTGCGGGCAGCTTCGCAACCCAGCGCTCAACCGCTGCGCCACCAGGGAGGCCCGTTGTTTAAATTCTTAATGCATTTCAGTATATCAGAGACGGAAAAAAGTCCTAAAAATGATAATGAAAGTGTTTACAGTCTGTTTAAAAATCCAAATGAAATATTGGTTCAGATATTGATTCAGTTTTACATCAGTCATTGAAATGGTAAAGTAATTTTTATATAACTAAAATGACATTATTTAGTGATCTCAAATGATTTATTAATTATAGTGAGGCCAATATCAGTGAAACATTACTTCAGAACACTATAAAAAAAATCCAAGAAAATTTAAAAAAAATTTAATCAGCTATTATCAAACTGTCCACAAATAGAGTAAAAATAACCAAACACAAAATTTAGAAATGGGGACTGATTTTGCAGCTTATAGATAGTGATACTCTCAGCAAGAAAAGCCTGAAGCACTTGCCTGCCCCCGACAGACATTTTCTACACAGGCATCAATGTGACTAGATCAGCCTTGTGATTTTTAGTATGATGAAAGCAGGCACTTCAGCAAGAAACCATTAGAGGAGGTTGAGGATCAAGATTTATTACTCACATGGCCACATAGCAAAGATGCAGTTAGAAAGAAAAAGAGAGAGTCACAGGACCTGGCCTGTGACTTTCTTAGGATTCAAGGGTACGGTGTCTAGGGTTGATTTTGCCTTCGATTGACTGTTGGGGTAGACCATGGGTCCTTTGGTAGTACGTGTGATGTAGTAGCAACACCTAAAGGAGCAGATCCTATACCTCAAAAGCATAAACAATGTAAACCAATGTTACCTCAATACAATAAATAAATAAAATAAATAATAAAGTATAAGAGAGAGAATTAGGGCACAGGAAGGGTGAACAAGAATTACTCAAGGGGTCAGTTTTCTAGGTTACTCAGGGCTTTCTGAGATGGGGAACTTCACAGTTGGGGCAGCCTAGTGGTTGCATCATGCTGCTAACAATATATTGATTTTTTTTAAGATTTATTTATGCATACAAGAACTTTGATGCAGGCCAGAGTGCAGTGCAAGGGGTGAGAGGATTCACCAGAGATAGAGTGGGAAACAGACAGGTGGATCTACTAATACACTGCTAAGGGGAGTAGTGGACGAGACAGGAGAGGCCTGCTGCACCATATGGATAGCTCCCTGTCCAGCCAGGGATAGAACTCTTGCTGCAGAGGCTGCAGGTAGCTTCACAGTGCTGTGCTTAACCCCTTGCACCACCAAGGAGGCCCTATATTTAATTAAAAATGGATGTCTTTTGAAATCAAAAGCTTAATATGAGGCATTAATTTAATTAATTTAATTCTTCACAATTAAATTACACACTAATTTCATTACCTATACTGTTGTATATTAACTGAAATATCTTAAATCATATAGAATAGAATGAATTTTAGCATGCAGCTAAAGTAAATATATCTCCAGGCTAGAATTAAAGGAAAATAATGGCACATATGCTGTCTCTCTAATTTCAAATCACAAATTTCGTTATTTAAATGTAAAGGAACTTAGAGACCTATTTGACTATTAAGGATAATACTAAAATATTACTGGGGGCCTCTCTGGTGGCACAAAGGGTTAAGATGCAACCTATGGAGCTATCTGCAGCCAATGCAACATGAGTTCGATCCCCGGCCAGGGAGCGACCCACATGGCACAGCAGACCTCTCCTGACTTGCCTGCACTCCCCTCAGCAGTGCATTTCAGTCAACCTGCCTGTTCTGTTCCCCACTCTGTCTCTGGTGAATCCTCTCACCCCCCACACCTCTGGCCTGTACCCAAGTTCTTGTATGCATAAATAAATAAATCTTTAAAAAAATACTAAAGCATTACTGTTTCAAAATCGTAATACTTCCCTCCCTGAAAATTTCTTGAAGTAATCTTAGTGACTTGCAAAAAAAAAAAAAAAAAGGCACATACACAAAACTGAGCTATAGCAAATGAAAACAATATTAACTTTGTCTCAGCATACAAAAACTTGAGATGAGTTCTAAAAGTCTACTCACTTACTGTAGGTGTTTTTAGTGAACTACAGTTACCTGAACTGTTGATTATGAAATGGTATTTTTATGCCTATTCTTTCACTCCAATTGTGGTTTCATTTCTTGGCTTCAAAACATGGTAAGCTAAAGTAAGATAAGCATAAAATGATGCATGTGCACTTTAAACCATTGTGAGAAGCATCAAATTAATTAAATCAGATTAAAGAGCCATAATGATCTCGCTGTGCTTCTATTCTGTATCTCCTTTATATCAAAAGAAACTCCAATATATTTTAATATTTTTATTTGGCTTTATTAATGTGTGCCTTCCTTCCCTTTTTGGTATATACACTTAAAGATAGAATGCAGACATAAAAAATAGGAACCAGCAATGAAAAAGAATGAATGGAATAAAATCATTTTAACTCTGAATTAGTCACTATAAATGCTCTCCAATAGAGTATTTGCAATGGTAAAATATATCATCTTGACAAAGTTAAATCCCAAAGTGTGCAAATCAAGAAGTTGTTTATGAGTTTGTATTATGAGTGTTTAGCTATTAAAAATGATTCTTGTTTTATTGCTGGTAATAAAACACAATATGCATGGTGTTGTGAGCTTTTAAATATTAAGTGTCAATATGTTGGGTTTTGTTCACATAACAAAAATTAAGTAATAATTCAGTCTCCAGATGGTCTATCTAGAGAGACCTGTTTATCTACAAAAAGACAGGTTTCCACAGTTAGCCTGTAAGTATACCTAAATTTCTATTAGTATTTTGAAAAACAATTATTATGTGAAGTTGACCGAGTTTTAAAATTAAATATCTGAAACATAATTCATAATGAAACCAATATACTGAAATGCTTCTTGGAAAGAACAAGCAACTTGTCTGCTCTGTAGTAAGGTACTTCCAACCTTGATACAAATGCCATGTGTTCAGGCTGAAGGGAGTCCTCAGGCTGGATGTGGGTGAGAATGCTGTGGGGATCCTGGTCTTTTTCTGAACTATAGAACCACACATTTCAATAATAGCAACAATTCAGATTCAATTATTCCAAGATAGCACAGAATGATCAATCTATTTTTCCTAATCTAATTAATATTTTTATAACAACTGTAATATAACCTTTATTTTTTATATTGATTTAACCATGGTTGATAGCTGTATATGTTTCAGGTGTATAGCATTATATCACCACCCAACATCTAGATTGCAGCAAGCACCATGCCACTAATGCCCTGTATCCACTTGATCTTATTTGAAATAAAAATACATGTCATTGCCATATATAACCATTTCCAAAACTTACTGGAGCATTTGCCTTTGATTTGCATGAAGTTAAACTCTGGCAGAGTTTGAAAATCTTTAAATATTTACCTATTTCTTTATGACATTTGGGAAATACATGAAGATAACTGGTATTCATATTTTCTTTCCAATACGACCTATTAAGGGAAGCAGAAAACTTATGCTCAACTCTATAATCTAAGGCACTCTCTTGCCTTGTGCAATTTGAAAAATCAAACATTCTTAAGAGTTTCATTTTAAGCTTGTTTATTTCTTTGGCTTAGACAATTTAACAGAAAATTTGGTTCCACATTTTACTGTTCACACTGAATTTTAAGTAAACAGTCCTACTAATATTATTACTAGTTCTATAAGTGTAGCCATGCCTTAATTGATTTTCTAATAAATCTAGGTTTGACATAATTTGATAATATATAATTTCCTGCAAAACAGGTCTAAGAAAGAAAAGAAAATGTTCCCTGTGCCATTTTCCTAAAATCATTTTATCTAACATGCATCTACAAATAAATATTAAATTAAAATTTCCATAATGACTCTAATTCCAGAAAGCATATCTCATAAAATAGCAAAACTAAATGAGTTACATATTCTTAAGATGGGGATCTGTTTAAAAGTTTGGCCTACATAGTTGAATAAATGCATTTCCAGAATATCTCTAAAAATTATTTAAAAAATCATTAATAAACGAAACTGGTTGTATCTTTCTTACTAGTGAATTAAATTTATGAGCTGTGCCTTTGAAGCTGAAAAGATTGCAGGCTCTGCCCTTGCTTCTTTGACACTCCACATGAAACACAGTTAATAACCTCCTGTGTAAGCTTGGTGAAACACCGAATTGATACTAATTATACTAACTTTGGGATAGAAGGTGACCTTGACTTCAGTTGGAACTTTCTGCCAGGACAATAAATAAGAGCAAATGCCACAAAGCATGACTTCTGAGCAGGGTCTAATACAATCTATTAACTTTGGGGAGTTCGTGGAATTGAAATAAAGTGCTTGGATAATTGTAATATTTTAAAACATCTCTTGCTTCAATAATACAGTATTTTTATTTCTCTAGATTTCCAATATCTCCCATTAGCTTTCTGCACTCATTTAAATTAAACTGTGGCCAGAAAATTAAAAGTTGCTTGAAGCAAAGTGTGTATATGGTGATTTCAAGGCAAAGGAACATTTTTCCAAATGACTTCTCAAATAAGTACATAATATTTATACAATTTTAGTATCAGAACTGCTTATGCTGAAGTTTCAGTAATGACTGTTAAATAAATTTTTGTATAAAATAATTGAGAAAAATAACTAAAAGCAATTGTCAGTGGGTACACACTTTTAAACTATTTCAAAAGAAAGCTGTCCAGATCAATGATGTCTAGCAGATTAACAGTAAAAATTTGAGTTCCCTAGGTTTAACAAAGTAAGTAGTTACTATAAATGCCAACAGGTGAATGAACAGAAATTATTTTTTTCCACCAATATTGTTTAAAGAATTACATTAGTGTAAAGGGAATTCTGTTCAAAGTGTATGGAACAATAAATGGAAATACCTAATTTAAGTCCAGTTATATTCTTCATTTTAGAAAAAAAGAAATGAACTCAAAAATTTCCATAGGCATTTTATTTAAACCCATAGTAAACAAAGAATGCTGATCAATGAGTAAGCAAATGGAAAAGGAGAAAGCAACTTTGAACTAACATGAACAATTAAATCAGACTGATTGAGAAAAATATTTCTCAAAAGCATTAGAAAGTTAGATGTCTAGAAACCAGATTCCAAGTAAAAGAATCACAATATCATTCCAGATTAGTCTATATTAAATTAAGTAATAAATTTCCCTTAAAATACATTTTTTTTTCCCCTTAAAGTCATGCTTGTAAAATATTGATTAAAAGCTTTTATTTCCCTCTGGGCTTAGAGAATGTGTAACTTGGGTATTAGCATAACTGTCCACTGGAAAGGGTCCAACTGAAGAGTTTGTAATGGTAAGAATGTAACAGAGGTATGTTTAAGAGAGGTTCATTTGGAGTTTGGGAAGTTAGTTGGTATGGAGGAGCTTACAACAGCTGGATGCTGTTAACAGTACTGGATCTGATGGGTCAATGGGAGTGAAAAAGGTAATCCTAGTCGAAAACTAGAGCTAGAAAAGGGTTAGCTTGAAAAGCACATAATTAAAGGGGGATACAACCAGTATTGTATCTCAATCAGGTGGGAAGAATGGGGGAGAATGGATAAAATGTTAGTCCTCTTTCTTCTCTTGCCTTTCACTATATTTCCTTTAAATAAATCTGAGAACCAGAGCTCAAGGAACCTGGATGAAACAGTGCAGAGAAGTTCAGTCCAGAGAACAGAACAGAACAGAACAGAACAGAACAGAACAGAACAGAACAAAACAAAACAAAACAAAACAAAAGGATGGAGAATGGTTTTGAGGACCAAATGGTGAAAAAGAACAGACATGTATATGGAATGTCACCTAATTTGTTCACACAAGGTGATTAGATTCAGATTTTATCTTAGTTTTGGATTTCAGTCATAAACATTCAAATGCCTATTAATAGAAAACTAGTAATGAAGATATTAATGGCGGTAAAATAACAGCCCTCCCAATTACTTTGATAAATAATTTCCCTTGCCAGGTTGCAGCTGGAAAGAGGCAAATACTATATACATGGTAACAGACAGATCATGATGCTTGAAAGGGCTAATTTTGTTACTTGGTTATAGCAAAATATTAAAAGCCTATTTTTACCATTTAAAAAATTCATTTTCCAAAGGAAAACCATTTTGTATCATGGTATCAGGAATATCTATCTAATTCAGTGAGTAGTGAGAGTTTCCTCATTTGAAATAATCTCGTCTACTTGATTGGATGCAAACTATTTATTTCAATAAGAGGTTTGAAAATTTTAATTGCAGTGGAAACTCTGAAACTGAGCATGCTTTAAGTTAATAATAAACTGACACAGGTATATCTAGTTAACTTTCTATTTAAGGAATGTTGATGTCACAAAGACAAGTAATTATCAGTCCTGATGATAGCGTTTCAGAAAAGAATATTGATTTCTTGAGAGTATAGAAATAGATATCAGGTTTTAGTATATAACATTGTGCTTTTGATGTTTATAAGTTATGTGCATATTATTTGTTCAGTTGTCAGAAAACGTGTGAAATAAAATCAATTCATCTTGTTTTTATTCAGAAGAATACCTGTTTGTACACATCACAGCTTGTGTCCCTTAGCATTTTTATCACCGAAGATTATAAAGTTTTGTTCAAAGTAGGATTTTAGAACAGTTTTTTAAAAAACTAAGAATAATCGTCTAATTTTTCAGGTATTTCTAGATATCTTACTCCATAGTTCTGAGACTTAGCTCAAAATTAAACACTGTATCTGAAAATGCTGTTTTAAGGAACTAAAAAAAAAAAAACAAAGCTTCCTATACTTTTCTCTTAATCCTGCCAGGACAAACTCAGAAATACACCATTGTAAATTCATGAGAAAAGAGAGGAATATACAAATTGGATGTAAGTTCTAATAGTTAATTTTACTACTTCATACTTATATTTCTAATTTCGATATACAGTATTTTATCAGGAATTTATCACTGTAGAATTTTTCCTTAATATATCAATGTGATATGTTAAAGGTACCTTTTAAAAGAAAGCAGTGCTTTACTAAAAAACACAAATTAGTATACAACACAATCTCTAAGTCTAGTTACTGTTTACTGTGGCAACAAGTATACTGTATTTGGACTCACCATGAGACAGTGAAAGCAGTTGCTGGAGGCAGGGAATTTTGGTGTCATCCTGATTTGGCCTCAGGACATGTAATCTCCGACAAGGCAGTTAACCTCTGTGAGATGAATCCCATTGGGCTGTGGGAGTGCTAAGCTGTTTCTCAATTCTTAGATTCTATGAAATATGATCTGCACATCTGGGTTCTCCACCAGGATTTCAGGAACCTATGTAGTTTCTGGTATTTTTCAATCAGAATAGGTGAATGAAATTATTTTGCCATTTGAAATTATTTGAGTAATTTCATTAATGTGATTCCACAATTCCTACTTATTATGTTTGAAAATTCTGGAAAGCTAAAAGACTAAAAGTAAATTATTAGGCTTTGACCACAATATCTTGCCTTTTGTTCACTGATTTCCTGTCATACACCCATCTCTTCTCCTAACATTTCTGTTTATTCATTGGTTTCCCTCCATTGTTTGTTTTTGCAAAACTTGACATAGCTGAATGTGATTCTGTCTCTAAATTTCCAATCTCACATTATGGGAGTAAAATAAATATTGAATTCCAAATGTGATTTCCATAAAATTAATGTGCCTGGTCCATTTTCAGAGTTCTGTAATACAGTCCAAAATGTTGATTGCCACTTCATAGCTAAAATCCACAGTTTAAAAAAAAAAAAATCTGATACTGTTATCTATTGGAATTTTGGCTGACTTAAGATAGTTATAGAAAAATAAAATGCTGAAGATCATTATTCCTGGATTTATGTAATCTAGACTCTTCTTTCCACTTTGAAATGCATAAACTTTGTAAACTTTCCTAACATTTATTTGGACATTTAAAAATAGTAATAGAATCACAGTATGAAAGAAACAATGTTCAGAACCATGCAGCGTACTTCTCCCCCATTCTCTAAGTTAGGAAATCCACCTAGAATGACAGAGGAAAGGATATTTGTTTATGAACACATACCATTTGATGCTACTGTCAGACTTAAAACCACACCATCCACAATGACCTGTAATAGGCATTATTTTTCTATGTACACACATTTGTTGACAGTTTCTAACTTTATATCTTGTCTAAATTACATGCTTTAAGAAGAGAAAATGGAGGAAAGACAGATTTTTATATAATAAAATGTTACAAGATCTTATTTATTTGAAACTTCTTAACACTATAAAACAAAATTAGAGGAATCACAACTTGAGAATATATATATATATTCTTTCGGGCAATGCCACTAATTATCAGTGATTTTCATATTAATTTTCCCATTGCATTTTACTGATAGCCACACAGTTTAAAATCAGACATAAAAAAATCACAAAATTGGATTCTATTTATTATACTGTGCTCCCTTCCAAAGGGTACAATGATTACTAGAATGATAATTAATAGTAATAATTAGAAAATCAAACAAAAATATAAACTAAATGCTGTTTTTTAAATACCTTTAAATGCGCAGGGGTCATGCTGACATTCTTTTAGGAATATATAGATAACAATCTCTATCAAATTGAACTTTATTATTCTGAAATAATCTGAGATACTTTATAATTCTTGTTCATAAAATTAAACAAATACTCTTTACATATTATTTTTCATGCATACCCTTTCCAAATTGGTGGGGAGCTCATTTTAAAATCTGAAAACCATTTTTTAGAATTAGTTGTTTTTCCTAAACATCTAGTTTTTAGCAATTCATTGACTAAGTTTTAAAATAAAATAAAGGATTCTTAATTTCATTAGCTCTGAAAATCCTGTCCTTACACTCCTTGATAGTTCTTACTATTTTTTGTAACTTTCTCTCCTACCCCACCTAGCCCAGAAAGCCTCATCTTATTATCAGAAGCGCTAAGTGATACATCGGTCAGTGTAGAGCTGTAATTGCTTTGTCTTTCTTTCATGAACAACTTCTCTGGAGTTTATCCAAGGTCAAGACTGTCATTTCCCTCTCTTTGTGCAGTTTAGCTTCAAAATGAAAGTGTTTTGTTTAAATTACACTGGGGGTTTAGATGTTCAAAAAACTAGAGAATCACTTTAAAAGTTTGCCCTATGAGACACATGCACAAAAATAAAGCAACATAAACATAATTACCCAAGTAAAAAATTACTTTGAGTCTTCAGATGAACTCTAAATAAAAGCCCATGTGTTGTCTGCATAAATATAAATGCTGTTATTAGAACCATTATCTTTAGCAACATCTCTTTGATTATTTATCTATAACCTATAAACTGGGGGGTCATAATTATGAATGTGGGAGCTAGTTGGAAATTGTAAAGACTTACAAATATATTTCTCATCACAGTTCTATTTTTTTTTTTAAACTTTTCTCAAACAGCTGCTGGTTAAAAAATCAATGATTTATTTAATTGGCAAAAGACAAACCTTAATATTCTATAAAAATTCCAAATTAAAAACTATCTTTTTTTTTTTGCAAAATGCACTGTTTAAACATAGTTAATTGAATTTTACCTACTAATATTTGATTAATAATAGAAGTCATTAATATATTGTATAGTTGTGATATAATGTAAAATGGAGAGGAAATGACATTTTCATATTCCTTAAAGAATTCATAATTAACTTTTTTTGCTGTTCATGCACTTTTTAAGAAGTCCTTTTTGCCTTTGAAGAATGGATGAATTTGCTATTTTGAAAGCAAGCCCACTGTAGAGTAGGGTCTTAGGAAGGACAGCACTTTTTTAATCACCAAATTCCATCGTTTGCTCTTCCTTTTGGTCAGTAGAAAATGTATGAACTTAGTGAGATCAGACATTTGGGAGATAAAAATATTTCATTTATTATCATTTCATTATTTGAAACTTTATTTTATATTAAGCATTCAGTACATAAGTGGTATTGTACGTACCTTTAATTGAGAAAGACCATCTAACCTAAAAGAAGAGAAGAGATTAAGGAGGTTTCTTGATTGAAGACTTTCCCCAGACATGAGCAGTGTTAGCATAATTAAAATACCTAAGAAATGAGGGTAGAAAAGCATAAATGCACAGTTTGGATGTGGCATTTACATTTTTCATTTCTGTTTAGAAAAACTGTTTTCATCCTGGGATAAAATAAATAAAATCACAACTTGTGTTTTGCTACTTCTGCAACCAATTTTCTAAATTTTGACACTTTTATGTCACTGTTTCTGGGAGATGCAATTTTACCCTCTCTGGGAACTAAGGGAATAGGGTTTCCCCAGTTTCTTAAATGTTGTTCTTATCTACAAGGTTGTGTGTCTTCAAACATGTACAGGAATTGAATATGTAAAAGATGAAGAAAATAGCATATACAAGGCAACAGTAAAATGAGAGCTTTCCACAGATACTTTGGCTAAAATTAAACATGAAAGAGGAGAAACAGGGAAAGATAATTCTTGTGCTCGCCCATGTATTTATTGATTCAATAGTTTTTCAATGGATAGGAAGAAAAAAGTATATAAGAAATTTAGGTCTTATCTAAAAGTTTAGTTTTTTTCATGAGGTAATAGAAATAATTCAAATAAAATGATGAAAGTATAACTGGGGCTTTTGAAAGATCATTCTAATATGGTCTGATGGATGAAAGATCCAGGAAGGCAGGAATGACAGGAAGCCATTGAAGAAATCTTGATAATTAATTACCAGAACTTAAATAAGGGCTGTAACCAAAATCTTGGAGAAGAGGAAATGGTTTCAACAGGTTCAGAAAAGTAATACTGACAGACTTTTGTTAGTGATTAGGCAAGAGATTTGTTTAAAGATTGGGAAATAATGAAGGATGGATTCCCAGGATTTTAATTTTGGTTCCAGGCTGTTTGGTGCACGAACTCATGATGAAATATAAAAGATGTAATTTTTAATGAAAATGGTTGCTATATTCAATTTTCATTATGTAAAATTTGAAATACCTTTGCAACAGAATAGTGAAAATGTCTAATTAAAACTGAGTATGTAAGATAGCCCATCTTTGATAGAAATACAGATTTGTGTCTGTCGTTTTTATAAAGGAAAAGAAACCATGGAGAAGAAATATAAATTGAATGCAATGTGTAAATTAAAAGAGTCAAATGCTGATGTTTATATTCTGAAATTTAAATATAAATATATATTTATGTATACAATATATATTTAGTATATTCTGAAATTTAAATATATATTTTAGGGTCATGTTCAGCAACGCAGAGATGCTAAGGTGTGATCAGAGTGTTGGATGACATCCCAAAGAATGTAGCACCTGTCATGTGAGACTGGGGCTGTAATTCTTTGGAGGTCTGTTGTGACAAATGGCTCAGAGAGGCCAGGTATGACAGGTCAGCAGTAGCTATTTACTTGCTTTTTATACTGGGAATATTTAATGAATTTACAAAATATATTTTCAATAAAATGATGGGCTAAAAGTCAGAATGCAAGTGTTAAGGAATGAATGAGAAGTAAAATGTACAGTGCAATCTTTTATTTCAAGAATGTTGTTTGAGAAGACAAAAGAGATGCAAAGCAGAGAGAATGCAAAAGAAAATCAATTAACATTATTGAAGGATGTTAAAAGCAGTCTTCTTTTTAATACTGTGGGCAGGGAGTTAAGGGACAAAAGACAAGCTGCTAGAATAAAGCTCTGAGGTGTTCAAGGTGGCATGTAATTCTCTCTCTCTTTTTTTAATGTAAGCATTAGCCTTAAACACATAAGACACTTTCTGTTCAATGAAACAGAGGAGTGAAAATAATAATAGTAATGACCAGTTTGCTAGCAACTGTTAAGTGTATTCCAGGAAAGTAGGAAATTAACAGAGTTTTTAACTGATGACCTGTACTTTCTCTATGAAGTAAAAGGAGGAATCATTTTCCATGATGGATAGAAAATTAATATGGAAGGGATCTTAACAAAAGTAGTGAAGTTTTGAAATAGTTGCTGTGCGAATGAAAAGGAGACTGAGTAGGAACATAATGAAATTTCTGGGAAAGATTGCTTCATTGCACATTAATTATCATCTACTTCTGTTAGGTACCGTGACAAATTCTTGGGACAAATAAAGGACAAACAGAGTCAATGCCTATTTGGGAAATAGAAAGGATTAATGCTGTCTAAAATATTTACAGCATTCTCTGAGTTGCTTGCTTTGGGAGATTATCAGAGACTCTTCTTAAGGAAGTGCCATTTGGTAGATATGAAGAATTTTTGCAAAATGTGAAGCTGGGGAACAGGGAGAGGGGTAGGAGGAAGGAGCATTTCAGAAAATAGCAAATCTAAAGTGGAAAGGAAAGTGGCTATTAAAAAATCTGGAAAGAGGACCTCCCCTGGTGGCGCAGGTGGTTGAGCGCCGCACTGTGAGGCTGTCCTTAGCCTCTGCAGCGCCAGTTTGATCCCGGCCGACCAGCGAGGGTCCCACATGGCGCAGCAGACCTCTCCTGTCACGCCTGCTGCTCCCCTCAACAGTTTATTTCGTCAGTTTGCTTGTTCTGTTCCCCATCTCTGTCTCTGGTGAATCCTCTCACCCTCCCGCACATTTGGCCTGTATCCTGGTTCTTGTGTAAAATAAATAAATAAATATTTAAAAAAAAAAAAGAAAGTGGAAAGAACACCACTGAGGTGGGAGAATGGTATGGACTTATTGGGTAGTCAGTTGGATTAGATCTTGCAGAACCTTAAACTTCATTTTTAAGATTTGAGTTTTTATCCTAAAAGTAAGAAATGAAAAGGAAAACGAAAGAAGGAAGGGAGGGAGGGTAGGAGGAAAGAAATTCTAATTGCTTTTAAGCAAAATAATACTTAATCAGATTTGCACTTAAAAATCATAATTTTGACTGCCAAAGCAACATATAAGAAAAAGGCAGGAGGAGATGGTGGATGATTGGTTAGGAACCTCTAAGCTAATTCTAGTACAAATAAAAATGGTTGATACTTAGTACTCACCTCTTCACCCTCTGGATACTTCAGTTCAATGGTCAACTTTCATGAGTTAGGTTTTTTTTTTTTCCTAAGATTTTTATTTATGCATGTATGCAAGAGCGGGCGTACAGGCCAGGATGCAGGGTGTGAGAGGATTCACCAGAGACAGAGTGGGGAACAGAACAGGCAGATTGACAGAAGTACACTGCTGAGGGGAGCAGTGGGTGAGTCAGGAGAGGTTTGCTGCACCATGTGGGTTGCTCCCCGGCTAGCCTGGGATTGAACTCGTCCTGCAGAGGCTGCAGACCGCCCCACAGTGCAGTGCTTAACCCCTTGAGCCACCAGGGAAGCCCCACGAGTTAGTTTTAAAGTTTCTCTTTTTCTGGCCCCTAATTTGGTTTCTCTATATTCAACATATAAGTGACACCATCTGGTATTGACCTTTCTCCTTCTGATTTATTTGACTTAGCACTATCCCTTCCAGCTCCATCCATGTTGCTGCAAATGGCATGCGTTAATCTTTTCTGGTCACTGAGTAACATTCCTTTGTATGTATACATCTTTATCCACTCATCTGTTTTGGGTACTTAGGTTTTTTCCATAGTTAAAGCAACGTGGTCATCTTTATTTATCCCTCCTTTCTTTCTTAGCACACTGTAAAATGATAGTTCTTCTCCTTTAAAGATGTTTGTTTAGCAAACCGCCTTAGAAGATTTAGTGTCTCCCTCCTTGTTAGAGGTTAGTCTCTCTGCCCTGTTTAATAATATATTTTCCTCTAGGACAAATAGCAAATATAGGGCAAATTTTCTTATAGTACATTATCAAAGATTGGGCCTGTCCAATCTTAGAAATTCCTCAACTGATGACAATCCCAGTATGTACAGCAGCAGCAACTAGTCCATTCTCATGTACTGTGGAACTTGGGGTGAAGGGGAACAAAGGCAAAGTAAAGCTCGTGCAGTTGCTGTATATTAATAAATTCCTTTGTCTCTAACCCAAGAGTCTCATGTCTTCTGCCAGCATCTATGATATTGTGGCAGGTTAACTTATTAACCTGCTAGCAGGGTAAAATCTGAGAACATGCACAGTTCTTGAGACATCAGTAATTAAAATTAGAAACACTTACCTCTTAGAATATCTGTGATTATTACATTATTGCTGTGAGTATAGTGAGATAATAAATGTGAAGTGTTTAGAATAATGTCTTTTATAACCCCCCCAAAAAAAGAGTGAATCTATTAGTAGTACTAATATGAGTAGCTGTAGAAATACCTCTACTCTCTGTAACATTCAGATACATGGCATAAACACCTTAAAACTCTATATATTAAAAAAAAAAAAAATCCCATGGACCTCCCCTGGTGGTGCAGCAGTTGAGCACTGGGCTGCAAAGCTGCCGGCAGCCTCTGCAGCGCCGGTTCGATCCCCGGCCACCGGGTAAGGGTCCCACATGAAGCACAGACCTCTTCTGCCGCCCGCTGCTCCCCTCAGCAGTATACTTCGTCACTCTGCCTGCTCTGCTCTCCTCTCTGGCTCTGGTGAATTCTCTCACCCTCCCGCGCTTCTGACTGTACCCAGTGCTTGTATAAATAAATAAATAAATCTTAAAAAAAAAAAAATATATATATATATATATAAATCCCAAACTTAAAAGTATCACATTAAGGACAAATAGAAATGACAGGTGGAATCAGTCAGGTAAAGTAAATTAGTGTGAACAGTGCAGAAAAGAGCTTTCTTTAGAAAGAAGCAGCCCCAAGTGTTTCTTACTGATTATTTCTATGTGGAAAGACTAGGAGTCCAATGTTGCCAAATGATCTGATTTTAAAATGGAATCATAATCTTATGAAATGCAATTTTTGTGGTTGAATTTGCTTACCTATGTATGAATCTATAGACCAGATAGAGACCGTGAATCCTTTCTTCTATCAAGAATGATAAGAAACATCCAAATTCTCCAATCATTGTACCACTGAGTAAGGAAAATAGTAGTTGGAAGGTCGACAAATGGTGAAGGATGAACTTGTAAAAATAAATTAAAAAAAAATAAAAACAAAAGACCAAACAAAACTCTTGTATATCTTTTTTTTAAATATCAAAATAAATAAGATTCCAGAAAAAGTAGCATAGGAGTTACACATTGATATCCACATTGTCTTTGCTTTTTATCATAGCAAACACTGAAAACCCAGATTCACCAAGTAATGGCCTCGTGGGAAGGACTTTGGTGCTAACTAATGTTGAGACCCTGAACTAGCACTGGATAGTAATACAATGTTTGATGAATGTTATGTTTCCTTCCAAATTTCAAAATATTCCACAGTTTTTTTCTGAAGTCATTAATGTTCTTTGAAGTTCAGCTCATATATAACTAGAAAACTAAATTGTGACACAATGCCAGACTCCAAAATACAGAAATTACAGGGGACAAGATGAATGTGTGCTTCATCAAGGATTAGACCTTTATCTAGCATTTGCCTGGAGTTAGGTCTTCAGTATAATTTTGTCCTATTCCTAAGATGAAACTAGTCCAATTCTTAGCAAAATAGTAATAAATATATAGTAAAAATTATTTCTGCTTCTGGCTATTTCTACAATAGCTACTTAATTTTTTCCTGATTCCAATTTCAGTTCTCTCATTCTCCACACACCATCTAGAGATAGCTGCATCAAATATAAATTTAAATAAAACCCATCAATGTATCCGTATCACCATCTGGCTGATGCAGGCCATACCTCCTTACCTGGATATTTTCTCCACACAGGAGTTGTCCTGCGTTGACCAAGCTGCCCCAGTTTTTCAGGCTCTTGATACTCAGAAGGATTATCAGTTTGTCCCAAAAAGCCATCTCATGCCAAAGCTGCATGCTTTCCTCTGCCAAGAACATTCCTCTCCATCCCTTTTGCTAATTCCTACAGAAACAGGACTCGTCTTTGCTCCATGTATTGTCACCTCCTCTCCCCACACCACATTCAGGATTCACCTCTTATATGCATCGGAAGTGGACTCTGGAGTCAGTCATGAATGGTTTTTACTTATAACTTTCTTTTTAATAACTTTTGATTAATGCTGGTTCAGAACTTAATGTTTGGTTCAGTACCAAATCATGTAATCTCTCAGGATTCATTTCAATATCCAAGTTTTATAAATTTTTGAAAGCAGTACTGACATTAATGCTTTTTAGTTTATTAATGATACTAACTCAGCATAAAGAATTTGTGTGGGATGTTGCTCCGTCAAATTGTGTTTCCTGAAGAGATCTATCAAAAGCCTCAATGCATTGACACAAAACTTTCTTGTCTGATGAAAGAATTGGCAACATGGAAGCAGGAATCAAAGACATTTAGAAATATACACCTTGTCCATTACAGACAGTACCTTCTCCACCATCAGATAAACTGATGAAGTGCTCATTCTGTTGAGTGATTTGATTTCCCCCTATTCCAGAGCACAGTAAATGAGCAGGAATGAGATTTTAGAAATTTGAAGTCAGATACATCTTTAGTCTTGATGTGTTTCTTCCCCTCTATGAATTAGCTGCCAGATGCAACAAATGAGGATTCACTAGAGGTTTAGGTTATCCTGGCCTGGGGGATGCCTGGACCTTATTTAAGTCTTGTGAATAGGAGTTTTGAGAAGAATTATGCTTGAGGAATTCCTTTGGTTTATGCTTCCACAGATTTTACTAATTTGAGAATTTGAACAAATGTCTTGACTGTGGTTCCCTCTGTCATTCTTCTGGGTATTTTTTATCCCTCCAAATCTTTATACCCTTATAAAATCTGAGGAAAGTCTGAGCTTTACTATATTCCAGACTCCAGCAATTTAATAGTGTTTATTTAACTCTGCTTATAGTCAAAGTGAATTTGACAAAGTTTGTCAAAAGACACATACAAATGGTAACAATACCAATAATTAAAAGTAGTAACAAGTAAGGATATATTTGGTCAGGGAAAAGAACAACAAAATAATATTGGGGCCAAACTATAAAGAAGACATTTTTATCTTGAATTTTAGTCGAATAATGTCTTGCTCTTCTTTCTTTTTTTTTTTTTTTTAAGATTTATTTATTTATTTATACAAGCACTGGTACAGTCAGAAGCACAGGAGGGTGAGAGAATTCCCCAGAGTCAGAGTGGGGAGCAGAGCAGGCAGACTGACGAAGTACACTGCTGAGGGGAGCAGCGGGCGGCAGGAGAGGTCTGCAGGCCATGAGGGACCCTCGCTCTGAGGCCGCATGGGAGGTCTGCGCGCCATGTGGGACCCTCGCCAGGCAGCTGGGGATCGAACCGGCACTGCAGAGGCTGTGGGCAGCTTCGCAATCCAGTGCTCGACCACTGCGCCACCGGGAGGCCCTCTTGCTCTTCTTTCTATTGAACATCTCCTGCAAATTAACTTCAGACAGCCCAAGATAGAGCTAAGAAGTAAATGTGAACTGTAGAAAGGAATTGGAAGCAGGTTTTGCTAACATGGCTCTGTGCTTTATAATTTTGGGATTTGAGATTCATTGTATCATGAATTCTAGCTAACCAAGGCATTCTAAAATACCATGTGTAAGATAATTATTATTTTAAGAATCAGTGTTGTTTTTCAACAACATTGGAAATTGAGGGTTATTCCAAAGAGCAGCACAACACAATGTAAAAATAATTATCTCTTCTAGTCAAGGTAGATCGTGCTTTGTAGACTGGGAATGAAATAGATGCGCAGCTGTTTTTCATCTTCATGTTAGTTACATGAAACAAACTGCCTGCTATTTTTAGCAGTCACATCATGCACAGTAAAAGCAAGACATTCAATCCTTGGGTAACTTATACGGACTATTTGAACATTATGCATATCTTATTGAAAGTTATGAATAATGATTAATCATTATTACTATATTGTGAAATTTTGTAAAATGAAATTGGGCTCTCATCATTACATCCATCTGTATAAATGTGATATCCAAACTAAATGTCAACCTTGTGTGATGCTTAATCCAATGGTTGGTAAAGTAAATGAAGGCAATGTGTAATCCATGCAAACTAGAATGACAGTTTCAAAGGATAGTGAAAATCCTTAGTCACCCGAGAGGATTTAAAGGGCTAAATTTTAATTTGCAATCTTGATCCATAATAATTAAAAGGCAAAGAGGTTCATTTCAATGTTTTTTCTAGTTCAAGGACAATTTGGTTCTAAATTGACCCAGATGCATTTTATGTAATTTGATTAATAAGGTTATCTTCTCACAAATTTATGAGGATTATGCTTTGAAAATGCTATTAATTTTGATTTTTTTTCCAGTTTTCAATTATATGGAGTATTGCCTAATGTTAAATTAACTACTATCTTCTCAATACATCAATGCATTTGAAAGAAAATGTTCTTTTTCCCACATGTTTTCTTTGACATGATAAAAAGAACAATTAGCATAGCAATACTGGGTATTTGGCAGTAATGGTTCTTATTGAAAAGAAACATATAATGACATTCATAGCATATTATAGGCTAAAGATGTTGAACCCTAAATTTGAAAAATGCAGCTTTGTATTGTATTGTTTGTATTCTTACCAGTATTTAAACATTCAAAAGCAAACAGGTATATTTGCACAGACATATAGTGTAGCAATAATGTTGCCTCTGCACATGAATAGCACAAAACTTTTATCTTCTTAGAATTGACCCTGAATTTTCTCAGAAGTTTAATGGAGGGCAATCTCTTTTGAAGGCTTTAGCAAAAATTTTTATTTCATTAGGATGTTTTCTAACTATTGATTTCTGACATACGAAGTACGGTACCTGTAATTTTGGAGTGCATGCACCCTTTACTTCACATAGGTGTTAATTGTATTTTTAAAAGGGAAAGTTTAAATGGTATTTTGTTGTTTTTATGACTTATTTTGTAGATGTCTACTTTGGCATTTTATCATATGAAGTTGTTGACAATGAAACGATCTAATTATATAAGCTTATACTTCTTTTTCACTATATAAAAAGTTCATTTTTTGCAAGAAATATTCAAAACTGTTATTTTTATATTCATATAAGGATTTTTAGACAAGTTTCTAATTGGATTTCATTTATGTTACTTTTGGATTTTATATCTCTCATTGATATATTATATTTAGGCAATGCATTAAATGTTGCTTTTTGTTACTGCTTGCTTTCTTGGTAAAAGTTGTTTGGAACTTGGTGAACTTTACTCTTTAGTCTGAGAATACCTGGGAAATTGTTTATTAACTTCTGCTCTCATATTTCCAACCCCATAATTTGAGTTAATGTAAATAGAGATGAATTAAATAAGAAGATTCACCTCATATTGGTAATCATATGAATTATAAGGATAAGTATCTTGAAACTACATATGTAATATTATGTATTAGAGAAACATGGAAGGAATTACAGTTCTTGACAGGCTAAATTATATTAAGGACATAAAAAAGCTGAATAATACAAAAAATAGAATTGATTCTTATAGACATAGATCAAATTATGTCCTGCAAACAGGAATATAATTTTTCTTATCTATGGATGAGCCTATTTTTAAAATATATCATCTACTGGGTGACAAAGAAAATAGCAATCAACAAAAGAGGAAGTAAAATACTTATACATATTTTTGCTCTGACACTAGTTCAATAATCTTAGAATATAGGATAGGAGAAAAATATTAAAAATATTAAGTCAAACATAAAAAGACTTTATTAGTGTGCAGGAAAAAATTCACCACCCCCCCCTTAATATTCTCAGGCTACTGGGGTAATTAAAAGATCATCAGATAGGTTAGCAAAGGAAAAATCAATTTAATAAATGACATCTGAGAACTACAGTGATTTTTACAAGTTCGGTAGTCAATAGAGATGTGGGAAAAGGGAGTTAATTACATAAACAAGGGAAGAGGGCCTGAAGACAGAGATTCCATGTAACAAGGAGAGGATGACTTCATCTTTATAAATGAAGATGGATTTCTCAGAGAGGGCCTCTCCACTGTTAAACATACACCTGGATGATACTTCTGAATCGATATTCTTCTAGACCACTACTTTAATTAAGAGTAGGGCAAGGGCTAACGGAATCCTGATCACTTCTTCCATTTGGGATAGGGCAGAAGATTAGGAGAACTCTGAAGCTTCTGCTCAAGCCTGCAGAATCTTCTGGATTTTCAACACAAAGTAATCTACATGCCAGAAAGGGGCAACTTGAAGATACCAACTTGAGAATCTTGGGGTGGTCTGAATTGAGCAACTTCAACTTTAATTAAAAAATACCCAGAAAACAAGCACATAAGACATATGAACTCTGAAATCTTAATCAAAGGAGAATTCAAAGAATTAAACTTTTTTGTTGACAGAAGAAAAGAGAAAAAGAAAAAGACACAAATATTTAATATATATATATATAATCAGAACACTATTAAATATAAAGAAAGTAGAAGAAAGGAAATAAATATAAAAGCAAAAAATAACTAAATAGAAACCTGAATGTGGAATTGATGCTGTCAGTTAAAAATCAATAAACCTTTTGGAGCACTAATTAACTCTTTCAAGAAAAAGAAAGAAATAATTAATATGTAAAGTAATCGAGAAAATAAAGTTTTGCGACAAAGAAGAAATAAAAAATTTTAAAGTGTTTCATAATTCTAGGCATAAAAGATTTGAAAACCCATAGGAAATAGATATGTTTCTAAAATGTGCATTATAAAAATTTGCTTAGTAGAAAGCATAAATATTCAAAATTATAGATACTGTAAAGAGATGTGCTTTTTTCATCAGAAGCCTACAAACTATGTAAAAATTAAAGATATAGATACTTTTTTTAACCTGATACTAGGCACAGAGGGGAAAAAAATGTTTGCCATTTCTTTTTACATTGAAAGCAAAATATTATAGCAAAGTCTTATAAAGATAGCCCTTTCTTTTTTTATATGTTTTTTAAAAGATTTATTTATTTATACAAGAACCGGGTTAGAGGCCAGATGTGCAGGAGGGTGAGAGGATTCACCAGAGACAGAGTGGGGAATAGAACAGGCAGACTGACAAAACACACTGCTGAGGGGAGCAGCGGGCGAGACAGGAGAGGTCTGTTGCGCCATGTGGGACCCTCGCTGGCCAGCCTGGATTGAACCCGCGCTGCAAAGGCTGCTGACAGCTTCACAGCACTTCGATCAACCACCTGCGCCACCAGGGAGGCTCAAGATAGCCCTTTCTTATTAAATAAGTGAAAATTGGAGATCACTTTTACTTTGTAATTATTGATGCAAAATTTCTAAGTGAAATACTAGCAAATATTTAATATTAGCAGTTATATATTAATTATTATTAATTATATAGTATTATTAAAATTAAAATATTTTAATCATTATTGAAATATATTGATTATTAAATATTAGCAGTTATATATTAAAAGAAACAGGTGCTTTAACAAAGTTAATTCATTCCAAAATAATTCAGCTTTGGTATGATATTATGAAATCTATATAATTACCGTATTAGTAGATATGTTACCTATTAATGTGTGCATCTAACAAAATTGAAGTAGAAATTTGAAAATTAGCCATGTATATTCAGATTTAAAAAGAAACTGTACACTCCAAAGGCTAGCACCATTGTTAGTGGTGAAAAACAAGATACCTACCTATTAAAATATCAGTGGGGGGCCTCCCCTTGTGGCTCAGCAGTTGAGCTCTAGGCTGGGAAGCTGCCTGCAGCCTCTGCAGCACAGGTTTGAACTTAGGCTGCTGGGGAGAGGCCCACATGGCGCTCAGACCTCTCCTGCCACACCCTCTGCTCCACCCAGCAGTGTACTTCCTCATTCTGCCCGTTCTGCTCTCCCCTCTGGCTCTGGTGAATTCTCTCACCCTCTGGCACTTCTGACTGTACCCAGTGCTGGTATAAAAAAAAAAAAATCAGTGGGGCTGGGAGATTAAAAGGAATAGAAAAGTAATGGAAGTGAGGAAGAAAACAACAAGTAAAAGGAAGAAGAGAAAGAGGAGCTATGGGAGAAGGAAAAAAAAAAAAAAGAAATAAAAATAGGATCCTGAATTTCACAAATCTGTGTAGCCAGTTATATTGTAAAATAGTGAATCTATCATTCTGCCCTGATGATGTGATTAGAGTAAGAATATCCAAAAAAAGTACCTTCAGGGACTCCCCAGTGGTGCAGCGGTTGAGCTCTGGGTTGCGAAGCTGCCCGCAGCCTCTGCAGCGCTGGTTCAATCCCAGACCGCCAGGCGCGGGTCCTACATGGCGCGCAGACCTCTCCTGCCACCCGCTGCTCCCCTCAGCAGTGTACTTCGGTCCTTCTGCCTGTTTTGCTCCCCGCTCTGGCTCTGGTGAATTCTCTCACCGTCCTGTGCTTTTGACTGTACCCAGTGCTGGTATAAATAAATGAAAAAAATCTTTTTTTTTTTTAAGGTCATTCTTTTTTTTTTCTTTTTTCTTTTCTTTATTTATACAAGTACTGGGTATGTAACAGGGTGGTCCCCAGGAAAGGGAGAGGTTCCCTGCCCCACCAAAGGGAGGGTGGAGCTGAGCAGGAAGAGGAAAAACTGCAGAAGAGACTGAGGAAGAAAGCAGGATGGAGCCAGGAAACACGTGAAGAAACTGCACTTGTCTTTTGGTCGTGGCCTGGGTGACACAGATGTGGGTGAGACCCGTGGGGAGGTGACAATGGCAGCTTTTATCTTGATGTTGATTTTGCTCTTTTCCTTCCGGGCTTGTCTGGTTGTTTCTGACCCTTTTCTGTGGGTTCCCACTGGAAGATGCTTTAGACTTGTGGCAGGCTTTGGGGCCTTGCTCTGCGCCATTCCCATATGGATGGACTTTTACCCACGAGGGGATGGGTAACTTTGGGTGCTTCATTTAGAAACTAGACTCTTTGCCTTACCTGTATTGTTTCCTAGTTTTATTAAAGTTCCTTCCCGTTAAAGTCTCATATGTTTTGTGTTGATGCGACAGATGGCAGAACCCATTTAGAATAGGCAGGTTTGCGGGGTGTGGAATGCCCCTCTCCCTGTCCTATAACAGATACAGTCAGAAGCGCAGGAGGGTGAGAGAATTCACCAGAGCCAGAGCAGGGAGCAGAACAGTCAGACTGAGGAAGTTCACTGCTGAGGGCAGCAGCTGACAGCAGGAGAGGTCTGCGCACCATGTGGGACCCTCGCCCTGAAGCCGGGGATTGAACCGGCGTTGCAGAGGTTGCGGGCAGTTTCACAACCCAGTGCTCAACCGCTGCACCACTGGGGAGGCCCATGAGTAAATCTTTAAAAAAAAAAAAAAAAAAAAACCTTTAAAAATTGATCAGATTCAGTAAAGTGGAAGAGTATAAATTCAAATTTAAAAACTAGTAGATTAGAAACATAATAAATAGGTTAAGTCTTTTAAAAGTAATGAAAACTGCCTAAAACCTTGGAGAAGAATAGAAATGCATACTTCAGTGTTGGGTAGAAATATAAAATAGTATAACATATAAATATATGCTTATGCAATTATGACTTATGTTTGGTTTGTAACTCTATGAAGAACAGAGAATTCAGCATTTTGTTAAAAGACATTCTCTACAATTCATATTAAAATATTTAACTGTTGAAATTTTCTCTATTTTAATGTTAATAGGTCAAATATCAACATAAAATATCTTCTCAAGCATTAAGATATAAACAATGAATTTAAATTTATTATAAATAGATATGTGAACAATTTATACTTTAATGTGATTTAATATGTTTAAATGCATATCTACACTATATATAAATAAATTTACTATAATAGATTATCTTATATCAGTGAAATTAGATACATATTCCTAGAAAGATATAGAAAGGACCTGGACGTTATCTTGTTCAGTATTTGCTATTTCAGTTTATTTTATACTCATGTTGCTTTAGTGGTTATAGCTGTGGTCACACTGAATAATTTATAATCTTTAAGAAAAGTTAATAATTTTATAATTTAAGTGGAAAATATCAACCTACAAGTACTTTGAAATTTTCCTAACATGTAACTAAATAATGTCATGTTATAGATAAACATTGCTACTTTATTTTAAATTTATTTTGTTATTACTGGGGTAAAATTTGATTACAATACTGTGTACGATTTAGGGAAATAGGTAATACCTCCTCAGATGTAGATCTCCACACCACACTCACCATGAAAGCACCCACCCAGAGTCCTTTACCCTAGATTCAAGACCATTCCTTTGTTCCTATCTGTCCTCTTACCCCCTCTAGTAGCGTCAATTCTGCTGTCATATTTTCTAGGGCTTGTTTTGGTTTAGTTTTATCAGTTCCTTTGTTTTGTTTCTCTACAATCCACATGGGTGAAATAATCTGGCATCCATCTTTCTCTTTCTGATTTATTTCAGTTAGCATAATCGTCTATTTCCATTCATGTTGTAGCAAATGCCAAGATTTCACCTTTTATAATCAAATAGTATTTCATCATGTATGTGTAACATATCTTCTTAATCCCACTCATCTGTCATTACTTCTTAATTAAGTTCTGTTACTTTGTAGTAGGTGGCAATTTATGTCATATTGCAGTGAAATAAATAAACAGAGGGAATATATATGAAAAGTTATGCTGCTATTGTGTATATATGTATGTAAACATTTGCTTAAATATATCTTGATTTTTTTATGTTTTATTACTAACAAGTATCTTGTAAAAGATAAGCTCTTAGAGTTCTTTTCTACATAGCGATCTGTCATTGGGAAGGTTTCTACTAATAGGAGAACATTTTTATGTATTTTTTTCTTTTTACTGCTAAACTTATTTTGAGTTAGAGGTTAATAACAGAAAATTTTCTTATAAAAGAGGAAAATATAATTACATGGTATTACATTAATATGCTTCGATTGTAACTCCCATTTCTTCATTTCTTCAGGCATAAAAGCTAACACAAATTTTGTTAATCATAGCCCACCAAATTATCCCACTCATCTGCTTGGAGTTCCAAATGTGTGAAGCTATGGAAAACTTAAATTTATAGTTTCATTGTCTCTGAATTATTTCTAATATTCTAACCTTCTGCATTCAGTCTCTGGCATTTTATGATAATGTCAACACTTAGGAGAATCATTATGTTTTATTCATATTTAATGATGATTAATATGTCTTTGCTATATAATCAAGATAAAATAGTCCAATTCCCAAATTGCTCTTTTTTTTTAATAAAGAAAATAGAAATTACTGAGGACTCAATTAGGGATTTAAAACAAATTTAAATGTAACAATAGGGTTTATTTTAAAACTTTCACCCATTTCTTTTGAAGAGGTAAATTTTGAATGAGAATATTTAGTTAAAAAAACAAATTCCTTTTTTTTCCAGAAGTAAATCAAGATAAATAGTACAGTAATTTCTAACCACTGTATATCAGACATGAATGCTGATTACTTTCAGTTGTCCTAATGGTCCATTTCTGGCTCCTCAAGTTTGTATGTTTGCATACTACACTGAACAAGCACTCACCCACATGTCTCCCTCTATTCCAACTCCAACATATATGTCCCCTTCATGCCTTCCTCCTTCCTAGCTGCCCCCATTCAGGAAGTTCAGTTCATGCATGCTAGGAATTGTAATCCAAGGCAGGTGCATGTAAGTGGGAACTGGGAAAAATAGTACCTGTTCTTGGGCCACAGCACTGTGATACCCCTCCCCTTTTGCAGAGATGCATGCATTCTGTGTCATGGCTAGATCAGTAATCAAAACAGCATCAGATGGGGCCTCCCTGGTGGCACAGGGGCTTAAGACACAGCTCTATTAAGCTATCACCAGCCACTCAACATGAGTTTGATCCCTGGCAAAGAAGCTACACGCATGATGCAGCAGACTTCTCCTGTCTCGCCTGCTGCTTCCCTCAGCAGTGTATTTCAGTCAATCTACCTATTCTGTTCCCCACTCTGTGTCTGAATCTTGTCACCCTCTCCCAATTCTCTGGCCTGCACCCCAGCTCTTGTATGCATAAATAAATAAATCTTAAAAAAAAAAAAACAGCATCAGATAGATTAACAAGAGGAACTGCAATGAATTATATAGGTTCTATCCTCCAGCAGAGGTTAAGGAATGAAGTGAGGGGGCTGAAGGCACAGAGGAGAGATGGGACACTTCACATGACAAGCAGGGTATGACGTCATATAAAAAAACTTTGCCTCTGGATGTATGCCCTACCTTAAGATAGGTTTCTCTGATAAAAAGCTTGTCTCAGGAGATATTTTTAAATCTAGGTTATATGCATTAGATGACATTAGTATTGGCGCAAAAAGTTAAATCTCTTAGCAATATTCAATTATTTTGTCATTATAACCTAGTTTTATCAGAAATATAAGCAATGGTCTTGTTCTACAATTGAATAAAAGCTGATACTTTCTCAAACATGTGTAATAGCCAATTTTTTTTCCATTATAGATAAATGCATGCACACACACATTTATTTTGGAAGTGTGAGAGTATCATCATTTTCTGAACCACAAATGGTTAATGGTTATTTAATAAATATGTTAGAAGATTCATTTTAAAATAATTATATGCCTCAATCATATTCTTGGACTTAAGAATCAAGTTTTCCAGTATGGAATTTCTGAAAATATAAAAATAGATCTACCACTTATCCAGCAATTCTACTCCTAGACATCTACCTGAGGAATGAAAAAACACTAATTCAAAGGAACATATGCATTGCTATGTTCACCACAGTGCTATTTACAATAGCCAAGTTGTGGAAACAACCTAAATGTCCAAAGACTGATGAGTGGATTAGGAAGATGTGGTATATATCCAAAGCAATACTATTCAATTATATGAAAATATAAATTCTTGCCACTTAGAACAACATGGATGGAACTGAGGAGAATATGTTAAGGGAAATAAAAGGACAAAAATAAATATTGGGTGATTTTATGCATGTGTAGAATATTAGGAAATAAACCGAAGGAACTGACAAAATTAAAGTAAAACAAACCCAAAATATCTGACGACAGAATTGAAGCTACCAAAGGTGGAGATAAGTGGGAGCAAAAGTGGGAAAGGATTCACTGGACTATGGTAGAGGACTCTGGGAGCCCTGTGGGGGGGGTGCTGTGGTAACATACATCTCATGAGGTATGACCTTCTACTTTTGAATCATATACAGTTCTGTAAACCAATATTACATCAATAAAAATAATTAAATATAATAAAATGAATAGAAATTCAGTTTTCATACATTTTTAATTCACTTTATAGAAGTATGCATAAAAATGTGTAGACTCAAAACATACAAACCTCTTGTTCTATTACATTTTTAGTGAGATTGATGAAACCTCCATATATAGACTTCTCCTCAGCTTCTTGCGTGAAGGAGATTATAACTCAAATGGAAAACTTTAAGGAAAAGCCAAGGAAGTTTTACTTCTGATTGAGATCTGCAGGGTGTTGACTTTTTTTTTTAAGATTTCATTTATTTATACAAGAGCTGGGATACAGGCCAGAGGCACGGGAGGGTGAGAGAATTCACCAGAGACAGAGCAGGGAGCAGAATGGCAGACTGACTGAAATACACTGCTGAAGGGAGCAGCAGGCGAGACAGGAGAGGTCTGCCGTGCCATGTGGGTTGCTCCGCTGCTGGCGGGGATTGAACCTGCACTGCAGAGGCTGCGGACAGCTTCACAGCGCTGCGCTTAACCCGCTGTGCCACCGGGGAGGCCCAGAGTGTTGACTTTTTAATGCTTAGTTTATCCCCATTCCCATTTTCCTACTTTGTGTGCAATGAAAATCAGTATATGGCAAGTAGTAGAAAAGCGGAAACAAATACAAAACGTGAACACCCAACATGCTACATGCATTTGAACCAGTGCTGGCAGCTATTAATTGAGAATATGTTTCTCTTTCAAATCCAAATACACATTTAAACACAAATAAACACAACTAGGTTTGTATACATTATATTGTGAGAGACAATATTCATCCTGTGACCAATTCTTTATAGATTCTCAATAAAGAAAAACCCAGAAGTCAAGAAGATAATTATCCTGAATGGCTTCTGGCTTGTTTTAAAATAACTTTGGGACTGAGGAGATGGTGCACGGGTGCATTGGTGAAGGAAACTCTATGGGGAAAAAACCTGAGGGGGTGAAGGAAAGCAAATATTGTTTAAAAATGAACAATGATGTGAAAAATTAAAAAAATAAAATAAATAACTTTGGGAGAACTTGCAAGTCTGTTTTACTTAGAAAGAAATATACTATCTGTCTTCCAAAGTTGCAAATCTTCAACAAGGTATTTCTCACTTGAAGATGACACTGTCTGTCATCTAGACTTTAGAACTACCAATTTAAGTTCCAATATTAAAGTTTCACTATGGCAGTAGTCTACTTTAACAAGAATTCTGAAGAATTCAATATTTGATTTAGTGTTTGTCTTCCTTTTATTCTTGACTAAATTGTGTGGAAAACCCACAAGGTAAATTCATAAGCATACCTCATAATATGCATCATTCTTCTCTATGCTTCTATTTTAATCAAAATTTATTCTGATTTTCTTCACTAACCCTAGTCTCTACTTGCAGCTTGCCAATCTACTATTTACACAGTGTGATAAACTAATTCACATTACTATGTAAATGGGTCACTATTCATGTACGGATTTCTTCCAGAAAGTTTCAGTGAGATGTAGCTGTTGCAAACTGCTTCCTTTTCAATGTCTGTTTGACCCTGTCATGTTAGGTTGGCCCCTTTAACAGGTCTAAACCTTACCACATAAATTCTGACCTACTTTTCTTTTAACAGAGGACAGATCATGTCAATGATTTTATCAACTAAATGCATATTTATATTCTGAACTTTATTGTTTTTCTTGTCCTGGTTTGAGCATCATTAATTTGAATTGTTACTACTGGGTTACACATTAGGATTTTCATAATGAACAGTAATTGAAATAAAGTAAGATATGTGCCTCCTAAGAGGTACATTCTAGAACATTAATATTATCACATCTACAGGTAAAAATAATTATTTTAGACTTGAGGTCTGTACAAATTAGGACATTATTAGTAATTGGGTATGATTATATGTTGTTCTGACATTAATATACTGACTTTACAATTTTCCATGTTCTATAAGTCTACAACAACCAAAAGACTTTATTAGATATCAGATAAGTTGACTTTATTAGATATCAGATAAATCTTTTACCACATTATGTTTTTATTTTTCCAAATATTTCTGCCACTAAGCATGTTTGTCAGTGCTTCAGAGACCTTGCAAAATTGACTGCATATTTAGAATCCAGAATAAAAGTAAATGATGCTCATTAGTATCATTTTTTTTTTTACTTTGGTCTACATGAGGGTAGAGGTATAGTGACATAATTTGCTTATTAGGATGAGGGCAGGTAGATGTTAGGTTTTAAGCTCAGAAAGTATTTTATCATCTAAATTATAAAATAAATATAGCAAATATCATTTGTATTGCACAATCACTATATGGCAAAATATTTTGTTTCTTCCTCTCTGATTAGCTTTCCTTAACCTTGCATTAACTGTGGAACTAGAATCATATGTACAGAAATAAACATTTAGTTATTCTTGCATAAATTAAGGATTGATCATAAAAAGACAGATTTATATTTAAACAGATAAATGCAATATAATGTAGTTTGAAGGAGGTTCTTAGTAATACAAAAGAGAGTGGTTCTTTCGAATGATAGATCTATGTTCCTATGAAATAAAAATAATATGATAGTGATAATTAAATAATAATCACTGCTATTAATTAAGTATGATTTACTATGGAAGGTTCTGTTCTATAAGATTATAAGTCAGGAGTAGGTTCTTCATTGTATGAAATTAGAAACTGTTTCCAAGGAGTTCAGAGTCTCTCAAACAAATTTACTATACAAATACAGGCCTACCTAACTTCATATTTTTCTTGCCTTTTATTATATTGCATTGCGTGTGTTTGAATTTAAAACATAATAATGGTGATTAGAAGAGAACCTTGTTCTAGAAAGAGAGCCAGACTGAGAATGAGGACATCGTATGTTTTAGCTGCAATTGTGCTACTTTTCTTATGATATTACTTTGGGTAAGTCCCAATTTTCACTGTGTTTGATCATTTTGAGATAATCACACCCAAATCACTGTCTCCTGATGTGTGTGTGTGTGCGTGTGTGCAGAAAGCATGGTAAGAGCAATAAAACTCTATAGAAATTAAGGACTTCCACAACCTCAGCTACTCTTTCTTTTAAAGATATCTTTCCTTGACAATTTATTGGACAATCCATGTGTGTTAAATGATGTCTTTGCACACTTTTCCATCTCGAACATTTCTACTTTTACTCCCAAGCCTTCTGAGGATATCAGTCCCTCTGAAAAACCTGTTCCATTCTCATCTTGCATGTTCTTATAAGGCTGTAAAATAGAACTATCATGCATAGCCCCACTGTGTTATGATTATTCTTGATCTTCCAGATACTACCAGTGGGCCATGACTGCTTAATATATTTTCTATGAGTAGAAAAAAATAGATGCTCCAAAAATTTGTGTTGATGTGAAATCAAGATACTAAAATTATAAATGTGAGTTCAAATATATGCATTCTTAGAGTTAATTTGGTTAGGCAAGAAAAGACCATGTACTGAAGCTCGTAAAGTAAAGTTGTAAATGAAAGAGAGAAAATGCCTCTGATATTTTTTTTATTACAGACATTAGATTTGTATAGTCAAGGAAAAGAGAATCCAGATAAAAGGATAGAATCATGATTCTACTCTTAAAAAAGAGGGTTAATATTAATTCTAGTAAAGATTAATCATGTGTCTTATTTAAGGGACTTTCAATTTAATTTTGCAGTATACCTCCCTCACCTTGTTCTTTATATTTCACTTATATTTCCAAAGTCTTTTCTTACTCTCTTAAATTTTCTTGGATCACCCTGAAATATTTACACACCATATATTTCTTTCTGTGGAATTTACAGCATCTTCCCAATAATATATGTCACATATCATACTGTAAAAATATTTTCACATTGTGTAATGTTACTTATAATGCAGGTGAAGTAGGAAAAAAATTCATAGTTGTATAGAAAAGCTGAAAAATTTATATCCATCATTTCTGTATATATCTTATCATGAATCATTCTAGGACACACCTTTTCAATGCATAGCTGCTCTTAATTAAATCAGCATTATCACAGGAAGTATTATTTTCATTTTGAGTGTTGCCACCAGCAGTAAAACATCCATTTCCTTATAATTGATTTCCAAGTTTATTTAAAATGCTCTATGAGGCATAGCCTATTGAAATGACTCATCATGTTGATGGGAATATCTTGAAGATGAAAGCTATCTTTGAATGTGTGGTAAATGTAGAATAGAAAGAGTTTTATGAAGATTACTTTAAATCAGTTTTTACTATAAAATTTTCTTTTTTTTTTTTTTTGCTTCTTAAGTAAAATTATTGTTCCTTATAAGACTAAGAGTAGTTAATCTTGAAAACATTAGTGAAAGTGTCTCTATGACCTAAATACTAGGCTAATTTTTAGGGCTATATAAACTTAATATATAAACTTATTTGTTTTTAGCACCCCAAAACAGTTCAGTAAATGGTCATGCTATCATATTATTGCAAAGGGGTTCAAATATTTATCATACTTTCTAACTTATTTTAGAAAATTCACTCTACTGTTCTTTCAGCAAAGGATTCACAGCCCATATTGAAAAGTTAACATCCTGCTACCAAGTTATAACCCAATGAATTTCTTTCCTGAGATAGTGTGTTGCTGTCAGCTTCATTTCATTTCATTAATTTCATATCAAAGTGTATATTTTGCACTTTCTGCTATAGCAAAATAACATTTTATGAATGACTTATGTATGTAAGTGCATGTGGAGAAGCAGCCCGTAGGAACTACATGTGAAAAAACTCATGTTTTATATGTACTATAATATATTTACATATAAAGGTAGATTCAGTTATGCATTTATCAAGTATCTGAGTATTATGAACAACATAAAGTTGAGTGAAACATTATTAATTGCTTTCAATTTGTTGCAATGTAATAAGCGACTAGCTAGCAATTACTATAAAGGAAACTCTTAATATATCAAGAGCTTTAAGAGAAATGTTTGCAAAATGCACATTAGGTCAAACAAAATAAGTTTAAGCAATTAAAAAATCTTTTCCTAAATTATATTTTGTTCTTTTATCCTGAGTTTCCCCTTTTAGAGAAAAGTATTTCTTTGGAGGCAGGGTACTGAGGCTCACAACTGTATTTCACTTCTTCCTATCCCTTTTGTGTATCTGATACTTTCAAATGTATTTGGGAGTTTGAAAACAACTGCCATAAAGGAAAAAAAAATCAGATTTGAAGACTGACACAGCTGGATTAAAATCTCCCCTTTTATGTTTTGGTTAAGTGAGCAAATTGCTTTCACCTGTTAAAATGAGGTGATATAGTATCTACCCTGAGTGAAATTATGTAATGCACCTTTAGTACCTACTAAAATGCCCCAAAACATTAATAGCTGATCTTTTATAGCATAATTCCTACCTGTGACCATGAAGAAAGGATTCCAGTTGTACTTGCAACTATAATTGAATAGATAGGGAATGACATGGATGAATAGTGATGCAATGAATTGTGTGTACTTTGCAGAAAAGTATGAGGAAAGAGGTACAAGGTGAAAAAAAAAAAAAAAAAAAAAAAAAAACCTTGTCCTACTAGACTGGAAGATTAAAACTTAGATTTTGAGCTGAAGGAAATAAGCCCAGAGAGGATGAGTAGAAAATAAGCCCAGTAGAGGATGAGGGTTTTAAATACCAGGCTGAAATCAGTTACTTGACTTCCTAGCCACTGGAAATCTGCTCAACACTTCTGAATGGTGGGTGACACGATCATAATTCTAAGATTGTTGTTGATCTATGATCAAAATAAAGTAAAAATTTTAGAGACTGAGAAACAATACAGGTCAGAAAAAGGAGGACAGATAAAGCAAGGAGGAAGCTGACAAGAGAGGAGTCAATTGGAAGGATTTAGTAAATTATTATCTGTGCTGAGCCAAGGAAAGAAATGATTTTCTTATAAGGTGAGGAGGAGCAAGACAGAGTTTGTAATAGAAGATAACAGGATTTATTTTGGAAGATATTAAATGGTAAGTTACTTTTTTTCCCCCCTTTGAGCATTTTCAAGTGTTTCCTGGGCTTGGATAATGGGATTAGAAAAAGGTTTTTTATCCATTATCAACCCAGCAATGAATAGGTAAAGGTTAAAAGGATAAGTGACTTGTTCAAGATCCCGCAACTTATAAAACTTTTTAAATACCTTTAAATACCTGACTCCTAGACCACAACTATATTCACTACACTCCATCGTAGTGATCAGTGAGACTGGGGATGTCTCAGGAGGAAATGTCAAGCATTTTACTAATATTTGAATCTGGTATTTGGAATTTGGAAAAGTAGCTGTTACATGTCACCAACGTGGAAACCACAGTTTTAGGGATAAAAACATTGTTAATGGACAGAGTATAAAGAGAGAAGCAATTTAAAGTTTAAATCCTTAAAGAATATATACTTCCAAAAAGTAGGCTGAGGGAAACAACAATGATAAAATAATTCAATCTTGTTGATAAAAGATAATTTAAAACAGGACTGAAATCTGTGGGTTAAGGAAAAAAAAAAACATAAAAGAAAATAAAAATACAGAAATGCTAAATGGAGGTTTAAGAAAGACTACTTGTTTTTGGACTAACAAATCTGGGCAGACCTTTGAGAGGGTGTTTTTATTTTACTAGTGGGAAATTGAAAGCAAAATTAAGATCCCATTGTAATAGCTTGAGACTTGGAGACAATACTTGCTCTAAGTTATAGTGATACTTATTTGGATTTAGATTGTCTGTAGGCACTATAAGAGAGACTATTTGAATGTTCTTATAGTAAAAGAGAGAAAAAATGTCACTGATGAAATCTTGGAAGCACTAACAAAATAACCATTTTTTTTTTTTTTTTACTTTTCCAGTTAAATATCTGTGGCTCTAAATGACATTTTTAGCCCTCCCAAAACTTCAGGCTAAACTCTTATATTTATCATCTGTGCCTCTTCTCTGTCAAAGAGTGTTCTACTTCCTTTTCCTTAGCATATGAGTCCATATGATATGCTAATTTAATACGGACTTCAGAGATTTGTTAATGACTTTCAGATTTAGCAACACAGGAGAACATCCGGCTCTTGCTTTATAAGCCCCTAAATTCAATTTTTTTTAAAGATTTATTTATTTATTTATACAAGCACTGGGTACAGTCAGAAGCGCGGGAGGGTGAGAGAATTCACCAGAGCCAGAGCGGGGAGCAGAGCAGGCAGACTGACGAAGTACACTGCTGAGGGGAGCAGTGGTCGCGGCAGGAGAGGTCTGAATGCCATGTGGGACCCTCACTGGTGGCCTGGGATCAAACTGGTGCTGCAGAGGCTGTGGGCAGCTTCGCAACCCAGTGCTCAACTGCTGCACCACCAGAGGAGGCCCGCCTAAATTCAATTTTATCACATTGTTTACACTTGATAAAATTGACTATAGGATATAAACACTTTAAGGATTGATATCATGTTTTCTTTGGCTTGAAACTTAATGCAGGATCTTGCACATAGAACACATGAAGGAAAGATGGGAAGGAGGGAAAGACGGAGGGAGGAAAAAGATATAGGATGTATACTAACCTATCACCTTGTACACAAGGTAATAATTTATATTTTTTAATTATGTGAAAAAATAATATTTTAGATTTCAAATCTTTAGAAAATACAGTAATGTCAATAAAACAAGCTGTGGTGTCAGTATAAATTCCATCTAAGCATAGTGAATGAACATTTGAAGGGAAATAATAAAGCAAAAATTTTCTGTATGCATATATGTGGAATTGAAATTAGAAAAATAATTTACCTTAAATCAGAGCAGATAAATTATTGTGTACAATTTCCTAAATGAGATAAGGAAAAGATTATAATGAAAATGAATTTGTGGGGAAGCAGGAGAGATTTCGTTGATTTAAAAAAGTACATTTAAGTTAAATAATTTGTTAGCTTAGGCTTTTTCCATTCTATGTATGTGAATCAATAATTCTTTCTCCATTGTTGCTATTTTTGACTGAATTGATAATTTGGGGATGGAGTGATTTAAATTCACTAACCAAATGATTTAACATGTAGACACTATCACATTATGTTTTTTGTATATTTCATCAAAGTCCTTTCATCCTATTTGAGACATAAAAAGCCATTTTCTTCCTGAAAAAAAATTGTTGGTAATTTATCTGCCAGTTATCAAACAGGTACATAAAGTTTAAAAACAGCTGGTGTTTCAAAGGACATCTGTGTTATGGCTAGAATTGACATTAAACATTTAGTAAACAATGCTATAAAATATAAACTAGGTTTTTAAAGGTTCTTCCTTGTCTTAACAATTGCTGTAATAAAATGTATCAGACAGCAATAGCTAAAAGGAAGCTCTTTAATGCATTTCAGATGTATCTTTTCTTATGTAGCTATAAAGTATATTAATAGCATTGAAGAAATTAAAGTCAATGAAATATATACATTTTTATACATATTTCTCCTTGTAGTCCAATATAAGTTAGAGTTGCTTTAACTCTATACTTATAACTATACATGATAAAATATTGCTATCAAATAATACAGATAATTCAGATGATGTGATCAAAATATGATGTTCTGATCAATTATTGCTTTGGAACTACACTTTGCAATGAAGTCTACACACAGTCAGTTTTTACACTTATTACTTGGAGTTTGCCAGAACACTAACTAGGCAATTGAACCTGTTCAAATATTTTGTGCACCATTTGTATAGCGCTAACTACAATTTCTATGAAATTCTTATAACCAAACCTGCTTTTCTCATTCTCTGCATAATTACTTTTTGTCTTATTTTCCTGGACATATTGAGGTTCTTAGAGATTCTTAGACAAAATATTTTATTTGTATTTTAAGTCCATACTATATCAATGTTTCTTTAATTTGCTTTCATTGCTTTTTTAAAAATACCCACCCAGTCCCTCTTTTGATACCTTCATATCTTTTATTTTAAATTTTTACATCATTGTTCATTTTTAAACAATGTTTGCTTCCCCTCTACCCCTCAGGTGTAGTCCCCATAGAATTTCTTTCACCAGTGCACCCGTGCACCATCACCTCAGTCCCCTGCTCCTCCCTCCCTCCCTTTGAGCCCTCTCCCTCCTCCTCCCCTGCAGGATGTCTCTGATTTATAATTGTCTGTTTTTGCTTTGTTGTGTTTTGTACTGTTATTATTTTCACAGCAATGTGGATGGAGCTAGAAGGAATTATGCTCAGTGAAATAGGCTTTTCTAAGTATGTACAAACTTTTCTAAATAGTTGTACATGCAGAACGTTCCTTTTCTGACAGACTTTAAAAATCCTGATGTAAAAACAAATGATTTGTTGTTGTTTTGATTGTATTTTTGTCTAACAGCATATTTACTTTGTAATTGGTAATTGACCAGTTGATGCAGAAAGATCTTTTTCCTGTCATTTTCTATATTGACAGTTAATGACTATTAAAACAGGTCTGTAAAGTTTTGTTTGAATTGGCCACTCCTTGGTAATTTTAAATATTACTGAAATATTCTATATCTGTTTTGTAAAAAAATTATTCTTTTAGTTTTTTCTTCCAACCTCTCTAGAATATCTCTTAGTCTACCTAGTAGGTTTCTAATCTGCTTGATACCTTCAAACTTTTATTTTTATTCTTCCTTATACTTTCTGGTAAATCTCTTCTAGTTTCAATAAGAATCCCCATTTTGATTACTCTTAACTCTGTTTCCCCAATGTAAAGGATTTGCCCAGTGGGAAACCTACCCTATTCTATAGGGATATATCACACTCAAGATTTTCTAAAACTATTTCAAACTTAACTTCATCTCCTTTGTTGTGTCTCAGCAAATGGTGACACTTTCTCTTTACATCCATTAACAGACACTAAACTGGCTCCTTTCTTGTTCTTTATTCTCTGTTAAATTCCCTCCAATTCTATTGCCAATATTTTATTTCATGCCTCCTTTACCTCACATCTAGATGACTTGAAAATCCCACTAAAAGGCCTGCTTTTTTTTTTTTTCTCTAGTCTTCTTATTATAGACATAATAGTGTTTGGATTGTATCTATGATCATTCTTCATTGTCATGGATTAAAATTCAAACTCTTTAACGCAGCCTGCAATGTCATTCACAACATGACCTCTATTCATTTCTTGTCACACCAGATTCACATTTTGTGTTCTAGATATTCTAAGCTATTTGGACTCCTTCACATAGCCCATGGCTCTTCTTGAATTTTTAACCTGCAGCTCTGTCTTCCTAACTTCTTCCTTCCTGCCTCTGGTATTCTATAGTTCCTTTTTTCTTCAAAATTTAGTTGTTGTTTTTTTTTTTTAAAGATTTATTTATTTATACATACATGAACTGGGGTATAGGCCAGATGTGTGGGAGTGTGAGAGGATTCACCAGAGACAGAGTGGGGAACAGAACAGGCAGAATGACTGAAATACACTGCTGAGGGGAGCAGCAGGCAAGTCAGGAGAGGTCTGCTGCACCATTTGGGTAGCTTCCTGGCTGGGAATTGAACTCATGCTGCAGTGGCTGCAGATAGCTTCATAGGTTGCATCTTAACCTCTTGTGACACCAGGGAGGCCCCAAAATTTAGTTTTAAAAACTCAAGCAGCATTTCCCTATCACCTAAGCTGATTGGTGTTCTATCTACTGCTTTGATTCATTTTCTCATTATAATTTATTGCATATTTGTCAATACTCCCCACCTCCCTTATCGGATATGATTTTAGGTTTATCATATGCAAGATAAAGATAATAAAACATACCACACATATGTTCTAAATGAGAAAATGTGCGTAGTACATTTGGCAATGTGTTAGGTAGATGTTAAATACTCAAATAGTTGTTGTCTTGCTAATCTTATTAATTGCAGGGATTGTGTCCTGTGTATCAGCAGGCCAAACATATTGCCTGATACAGGTTTTGTGCTTTATAAATATTATAACTTCCTTGTAATCAACTTTGTATTTCCACATCTTATCCTAGTTCTCTATAGAATCCTCTGGCCCTTTTGCATCTGATGTGATTGATCATTCAGTACTATTTGATAACTTTTGACAAGGAATTTTATTTTATTATATACCACTCTTCTGGGTAATGTTCTAAGCGTTTTCCTAGGTTTCTAACTAAGTTTCTAACCACTATCTTAACATCTTTTCCTACTATCTCTTGCTAAATCTCATCTGTTTTCCTCTCTAAAATCTCTTTTCATGTCTTTTAGTATGATCACTGTAAATAATATTGTTTAGTCTAACTCTCACTCCAGAGTATTAAACTCACACCCCACATCTCTGACTGCATAAATCTAGAACTCCTAATTTAACTGGCTAAAACTGTTGTCACATTCTTCTTCCATAAACCTGATGCAATTTATACGTTCCTTTACTAGATATGGTCCTACGGCATGTAACCTCTCAGTGTCAGTATCTTCATCAGCAAAATGAGAATAAAGTAGTACCTATCTCTTAAACTATTGTAAGGATTAAAGGGACAAGGATTAATGTGACATGTATAGAGCAGAATTCTGAACATAGGAAAAGTGCTATGTGCGTGCTAGCTATGTTTAGTTATTGCCTTTTGCTTTTAAGATTAATGCACATTTTTTATTTGCTCCTGGCACAAGTATGCAATCATTTAGTTCTTTATAACATCACTCTTTACCATACTGTACTCTTTGCCAAAATTCTAATTCTGATTCGTCTACTTTCCACATCATTACTATTTCTATGAATAGGTAACTCATTTCTTTGCTTTTAGTTATCACCTTTTTTCCTGTAAAAACTATCTGACTTATCAGTCCTCCCTGGTGGCTCAAGGGGTTAAGTCTAAGCACTATGAAGCTATCAGCAGTCACTGCAGCATGAGTTAGATCCCCAGCCAGGGAGCTGCCCACATGCGCAGAAGACCTCTCCTGTCTCACCCGCTACTACTCTCAGCAGCGTATTTCAGTCAGTCTGCCTGTTCTATGCCCCACTCTGTCTCTGGTGAATCCTCACACACACACACACACACACACCCCACCCACATCTGGCCTACACCCCAGCTCTTGTATGCATAAATAAATAAATATTAAAAAAAAATAGATTTAGGGCCTCCCTGGTGGTGCAGGCAGTTGAGCATAGTGGTGTGAAGCTGTCCACAGCCCCTGCAGTGCGGGTTCTATCCCGGTCAGCTGGAAAGATACCCACATGATGCAACAGACCTCTCCTGTCTCACCCGCTGCTCCCCTCAGCAGTGTACTTCAGTCAATCTGCCTGTTCTGTTCCCCACTCTGTCTCTGGTGAATCCTCTCACTCTCCCGCACATCTGGCCTGTACTCTGGTTCTTGCATAAATAAATAAATCTTTAAAAAATATATATATTTAATTTTCTTTTTATGGTTTGTATGCATTTAATACCCTGATTTTAGGTTTACGATAGGGTAGTTCTCTTTCTACAGTATTTCCTATTCATTTGTTATATAAATACTTCTTGGTTTCCATTGTCTCTATCAAATAATTTAACAGATGCACTTTAAGTATGATTACCCCCATCACTAATTTTTAAGCACAAATATGTTAGCATAATGACAACAGATAGCAGAGTTATAAGCACAGAAGAAAGGTTGGCAATAGGAAAAATGATCACCATTTTTCCACATGTACAATGTAATAATTGTACATGTACATGTACAATGTAACAATTTCTACAATGAAAGAAGAATGGGAATATGAGTGTGGAAACTTTTCCTTGGGAAAAAGAAATTCATCAGAAATATTGAATAAAGTATTAAGAGATGGAATTTCTATTGTTAAGATTCTGTAAGAGACATCCAGAATATATATATATATATATATATATATATATATATGCACACCCCAAGAGGCCATACTTTCAGTGAGCAATGAATTATATTGAAGTTCTTAGAAATTTGGGTTTTTTTTAAGCTTTAGAAAGTTACATTCTTTATTAGAATACCTATAGGCAGAAACTGGAACAAAATATACCATATGCCAGACATATATTACTAGTAACTTCTAAAGAGTAATAACTATGACTAAGATTTTTATTCGATTGAGCAAATTTTTCCTCTTGTGAGTAGAAAAGGTTTAGGGAAAAAGCTCCATGCCAAGGAGATATATAGGGTATTTATCTGCTTATTTCTGGAGTTCTTGATGACTCAATGATGCTGGTTAGTCTTCTGACTCAGAGTGTACAGTAACCTGACTTCTTAATACCTTCCCCTCTGTGAGATTCAAGCCATCCCTGTATGAGATTTCCATCATGCTTCTTGTACCTAGTAACAGATATTTGGAATTAGTGTCAGAGAAAATAAACACTTAGAAGAAGAATCTGAATGGTAGAACAGTTATTGGAAATTATTCTTTTCTCTCCTCCATAATTATCAGTACTTCTGTAAGTTTCTGTTAGGCTCTCTTAGTATCATAGTTATAAGAAAATGCATGTGTACATATATGTGCAACAAATGTGCTTATTATTTCCATAGGAGCTGTCATTGTTTGAATGGGGAGGATAGCTAGTAAGTTTCTGTGCTGTTCTTGGTGATTTAAATTGATAGACTGACATGTTCTACCATTCTTGTGGGAAGTTGAAGATAATTATATTGGTCTTTAATTTCTGGAATCACTCTTTTCTTTTTTAAAGGTAGGCATTCCAATAGCCCTATCCCAGTTTCCAGGTATTCTGAGTTATTGAAAACGGAGAGTAAATGCACTCATAATCCAATGCTCAACAACTCTCTGCTATACAACATAGGCTGCTCAATTTGTACTACATAGGCAGACAGTCCTTGACATTGCCCCATCCCTTGGTTTCAATTCTCCGATTGTCCATTCTCATCTATAAGGAAAACAAAAGAATTGTTTTTATTATGCTTCTTTTTCTATTATTTTTTAAAATATTTATTTATTTATACAAGAACCAGGGTACAGGCCAGATGTGTGGGAGGGTGAAAGGATTTACCAGAGACAGAGTGGGGAACAGCACAGGCAGACTGATGAAATACACTGCTGAGGGGAGCAGTGGGTGAGGCAGGAGAGGCTGCCACACTATGTGGGATTCTCGTCGGCCGGCTGGGGTGGAACCCGCACTGCAGAGGTTGCAGACAGCTTCACAGTGTGTCGTTCAACCACCTGCGCCACCAGGGAGGCCCCTTTTATATTATTTTTAAATGGAATTCTTTTTTTCCATACAATAAGGTATTTTTTTTCCTTAGATGAAGACATTTTCTGATATTTTAACAACGACAATAATAGTGGAAACTTATAAAGTTCTTTTCAGTGCTAGGCACTGTTAATTATTTCATATAGGTAAGTCTATTGAACTCTTACAGTAACTCTATAAAGTAAATACTATTCTGTTCTCATT
This sequence comes from Talpa europaea, assembly GCF_964194135.1. Lineage (NCBI taxonomy): Eukaryota > Metazoa > Chordata > Mammalia > Eulipotyphla > Talpidae > Talpa > Talpa europaea. Next base: position 79,599,658 of record NC_140070.1, read on the forward strand.
TTATGTTTGACAAGTCTCAGTGCAGAGAAGCTCTTACTGGTCCTGAACACAGCTTGAAAGTGACAGTCATATTCTAATTTAGAAGGTCTAAGTTCAGAGCCCACATTCTAGCTATAAAATCTAAGAATGAACTATCCATGTTTCCATTTAGTCAATGACAGAGTTTTAATTGGATATACTTTTACACTACTCCAAAATAATACGTCCTCCCAATCTTCATATCTACCTACGCTTCCTATTCATTACCAGTATTTTAGTTAGAAGCCAATGTTTTAGTTTGTTTTCCTTTTAAAAATAAATATATTGATGTGACAGTGATTGACACAGTATCTGTGAAATTTTTGACCAAAAATTCACTTAGCTCTCTTTGCTTTTATTATGCTATCGTTGTTGCTGGTTAAAATCAATATCCAGATTTCATTCATTTATCAAAATTTGGGCATTCTATATTACAACCAAACATGTATCTAGTATTTTAATTTCCAACCCCTTTAGATATTGTTTTCTGTCATCAAGAACAAGTTTCTGGCTGCTATGATATTGAGTTTGCCTTTTTCAAAGAGTTTGAGCACAATTGTCATTTAGTAAAATAAGCATGGCTCCATTATTTCTTAATGTCTTCCTTAACAAGTATAAGATTAGACTGCATCTCACAAACTCCCACTGGGCAACACTTAAGAAGTGAGTAATATCTCTGTCTGCCTAAGTCAAGTAATCCCAAATGTAAGTAATTTACAAGGAGGCATCAGGGACTCTTACAAAAGACATATTGCAATATGTCACTGGAAATCAGCATCTTCCCACATGTTTGATCAACAGCCAGATGGAAGCTTTTATCACATTTATTTAGACTGAAATACACATGGTAATTACACTGGACCTTTGATTCAAGGCCTTATTAGTGTCTCAGGAGAAGTCAGGAAATGAGTGTGGCAGTAGCAGACTGATGTAGTCATGGCCCTCTGGATAGAATTTACATCTATCACTGCCTAGACTAGAGTATTACTACAAATCATGTTGAATCTCACAGAAGTAAGAAAAAGGAAAAGCTTTGTTAACCTATTTAAAAGGTTAACATCATTCTAAAATATTGCTTAATCTTTTGTTCAGTCAAATGAGTGGTGAGTAAGTAAAGTGAAATGGAATTAGCATGGATTGACATGGAAAATATCTCACAAAATAAAATTAAACGAAACACCAACAAAGACATGTCCCTTCCTTTCTACCTCCAAACAGAGGACCCTGGATTTTTGCTATACTTAAATTTTGTGGATGTGAGTGTATATCAGGTTTTCTTTGGATTATTGCAAGGAAAAAGAACATTTCACAATGTCCACATCTCAGAATTTATGAGGTAGGAAAAATACAGCAATATTTTATTTAACATTGGATTAGTAAATGCTAACTGCATTACATCAATATTTTTATATAGCACAAAGACATGATAAGCAAAGCTGAACCTTATTTTATATATAAAAAAATGAAATAATATGCCTATTTGAGGTATATGCCTATAGAGGTTATTTCTGAAGGACAAGAGTATGAGAGATAAGAATTAACACTTTAACTTAATGCTACATATTTCATTAAGATTTAGAGATTTTTCATCAATCCTGTCCATTTGTGTCTATGCAGGCATCCCTTTCTTAAACCTACAAATTCCAGAGGCAGCTCTCCTGCCTGCCTGTGACTGTGCAAGCGTTTCTCTTCAACCTTCTCCCTTTGCAAAGCTGCAGAAGCAGCTCTCCTCCCAAGGCTGCTGTCTGTGACTACACAGGCCTGTCTTTTAACAAACCTGTCCTTTTCAGGCAGCTCTTTCTGCCTGCTTGTGTCTGTGCAAATGTCCTTTATTTTCCTTTTTTATAATAAACCTGACCATTTGGATACACACACACACACACACACGTATATATGTATATATATGCCTATATATATAAAATTAGAAATATTTATTATGACTATGTAATTTTATTTTCAATGTCATGAAAAGGAATCAAAAAATGAAATACATAGTCTTCTGAAAGAATCACAAAAATATGGCATCTTCTGATATATTATTGATATTTTTCAAGGGAAAATATAATTAAAACTGAAATACACAAAGCAGAATATTACTAAAAAGGAAAAATAATAGACTTTTATTAATATTGATGACATAACTAGTGAGAAATGTTAATTAAATCATGCACACATTCTGAAATGACTTTAAAAATTTTATTGCGTGGTCAAAACTCTATGGCTATTACTGTTGTCCTAATAAATTGGTATAGGATTTTTCATTCTAATTAAAATGCTAATTAAGAGATAAAATCATTATATCCGTAATTTATCTGTGTCCACATTAGCCAATGTGGTATGCACAGCTATTTTCTTATCTCATATTTCAATTGAGAGTATCTTTAAGTTGATGACCTTTTTATTGCAATTAAAATCACTGATATCATCTCAAATTAGATCTTAAATAGTAGCAATTGCATAAGCAAGAAATAACACAAATGTACTGTCTACTCTGTTCTGGACAACATTCTGAAAAATTCCCATGTCAAATCTCACTTCACCTTCACCGCAGTTCTACAAGATAGATGATCAGTAAACAATGTTTTACAGAGGAGTAAACCAAGACTTAGTGAGATTAAAATACATTGTTCAGGTGACTTAATTCATAGTTGATTGAGTATAGTTTGAGCCTCTCAAGACTATCAGAGAAGACTTATCATGTCAAATTTTCATGGTAAATTTTTCTTTTCCTAAAAGAAAGAAAGTTCTTCTATTCTTTGATGGAGGATTTTGAAGTTTCATTTTGTTTCATTTATTCATACAACAGCAGAAGAAAAACTTACTAATTATATATCTATATATTTTAAAGATTTATTTTATTTATTTATACAAGAACCGGGGTACAGGCCAGATGCGCAGGAGAGTGAGAGGATTCATCAGAGACAGAGCGGGGAACAGAACAGGCAGACTGACAAAACACACTGCTGAGGGGAGCAGCGGGTGAGACAGGAGAGGTCTGCCTCGCCATGTGGGATTCTTGCTGGCCGGCCGGAATCGAACCTGTGCTGCAGAGGCTGCAGACAGCTTCACAGCACTGTGCTCAACCACCTGCTCCACTAGGGAGGCCCGATTATATATATATCTAAAATTCCTCATATATAAAGTTAAAAAATACAATTATGAGTCAATGAACAAAATAGAGAAGCAGGTGTTAATATTTTTTTTTGTACTGAGCTATTGGCTGTAAAATATGACCTTGAAAAAATTATTTAATTCTTTGTTATTTTCTCAGTGTGTTATCTTGCAAGAGGATTTGAACTCTTGGTGACTGACGGACACTGAAAAGAGGGCAGAAAAATGACTTTATGGGAAGATGGGAGAAAGGTGGAAAAGGAAACTAAACAACATTCCATTTATTATAGAAATAGAAATTAATGATTGTATTAAATTTGAGAGAATGATTATGACTACATTTGCTTTCTAATCACAATTAAAATATAATTTATTTAGGTTTTATATCATGAAGGACAACTTCCTCTAAATTATATGTGCATTGCTGAAGTAAAGGAAAAAATTGACAGTCTGTCATTGAAATTTTAGGACATTCTTATGTATTAGATGCCATGATATAATAGAATACATATACATATATATGTGCATATATATTTTTTTCTCTCTTTCCACTTCCTGCCATAAAATTCCCAACCCCATTATAATTTCCTAAGTGATAAGAGCATTAGGAACATCACTGAGGTTGCTCTGGGGGGTTATCAATGGCTCTTAGAGAGGATGACTGATAACTAGTTATAAAGAATAAGCCATGAATAGAAACTTGGAATTTTCAGCCAACCCACATTCCTCCAGAGAGGGGAAAGGGACTGGAAATAGAGTCAGTATTTGATTATGCCAACATGAGAAAGCCTCCATCAAATCCCAGAGAGGGAGTCAGCCAACTTCTGGGTTGTTGAGCACATCCATACCGGGAGATGATACACCCCAGCTTCATGAGAATGAAAGGTCCAGTGCTTGGGGTCCTCCCAGACCTTCACTTAACTGTTCATCTCCACCCTTTAACCTCTGTTAAACCTCTCTCCACCCTTTAACTGTTAAATGTAAGTTTCTCTGAGTTCTATGAGCTACTCTAGCAAATTAAACTCAAAGTGGGAGGAAGCCAGTTGTGGGAACCTCTGATTTGTAGGCAATCAGGCAAAAGTTGTGGATAACCTGGGGACACACTCCTGGTAAATGACATCTGAAGTGGGTGGATCATTTTTGTAGAACTGAGTCTTCAGCCTGTGTAATAGTGTCAGAATTGAGTTAAATTGTAAAGCACTCAGCTGGTATCATGGACACTTGATTGGTGTGGAGAAAAACCTCCACACAATTTGTTGACTCTGTCAGGAATAAAGTGTGAAGGTAAAGGAGACACACAAATAGAAAAGAAAACAGAGTAGGGAATAATAGCTGGGCTTGCTCCTACACAGGATGTCACTTAACTGAGTTTTTCTAATATAGGTAACACTTCAAATGGTTTTAGAAATCTACATTTATGATCATAAGACACAGTTTAGAATATAGGGTACAAGTTTTTTGACTTTGCCACTTCCATTTTTCTTCTTCAGTTTGGTTTAAATGATGTTGTGAATGTATTTCAGAAGTATCAGTTAGGTCTTTTCATTTGTATGCTTGGACTACAAAATGCTGTGTAATTATTGTTAAAATGAATAATTATATTTTATGCATAATAGGAATATAAGCCCAATGCTTTTTAACAATGCTGTATGACAAAATTTTACATATAATCATACTTCATATTAACTTGTAAGGGCAGAATTATTTTGTAGGCATATCTACCACTCATTAATATTTAAGTCAATATCCTCTGAAGAATTTTTTACAGGCTTAGTTAGTTGCAGTTTGCATACTTATTTAATAAATTAAAAAGAAAACCAGTCTATTAATTCATAAGATATGCAAATTTCAAATATGCTTACATTGAAAGCATCGTCGTTTAAGCAGGGTATGTTCATGCAAACATTCACTATTTTGGGAACAGTCAGATTTATTTTATGCTCATAAACATGCGCACAATTACTTCCATCATTACATTCACTATCTAGATCAATAAGCTAATACTCTATAAATTCTAAATGTGTAGATATAGTATTCTGACAATTATTACATATATGAAGTATATACAATGGAGCCAGATCTCTGAGTTAACTCTGCTGGAATTTTACAATATTATTTTTCTTAGAATTCATGTTAGAAGACATCTCTAAATTTGATAAGCTTTCTTCCAAAGTCCTTCTTCTAGTTGAGTAAATTCACCTACTTTCTGGCTCCATGATTAATAAATATGATACTGAATTGTTTTCTAAATATACTATTTTAGATATGTTCTCATCAATTAAATTAACAGATTAATTTTTTTCTTTAAAATAAAAATTTAAATTCTAAAGATATTTTTCTATATTACCTTTTCTGTCAAGTAGATTTATTTGTGAATTTGCCAAATCTAGTCACCATTTACAGCTTTGACTATATTGGAAATTAGGTTCTAGATTATGGGAAGAGGAAGAAACTCAGTGAGGCTTGGTCTTTCACTCATCTCTTCCAATCTCTTCATGGAATGTTTTAAGTAGAGAAAGCTTAGGAAGGGAATCCCTTCTGAAAAGGACTTTGGAAAAAAGCTTATCAAATTTAGAGATGTCTTCTAGCATGAATTCTGAGGAAAACATTATTGTAAAATTCCAGCAGTTAACTCAGAGATCTGGCTCCATGTAAACATAATCCACATGAACATTGCTGTTCAGTCCTCCATATACTTTCTAGTACTCATGAATCATGATATAACCTCTTGATAATTCCTCTGCCTCTGAAAATACTTATATATACCAGTCCAAATCAGCTTTCATTAGGTTCTGTTTTCAGTTTGAAGCGTGGAAACTAAGCTATAATTATAAAAACATTTATTAAATATTTACTATAAAATCTACTAAATTTGGGGCTTCCCTGGTGGTGCAGGTAGTTGAGCACTGCGCTGTGAAGCTGTCTGCAGCATCTGCAATGCCGATTCAATCCCCGCTGGCCTTGGAGCAACCCTCCAAACAGATTTCTCCTACCTTGCCCTCTGCTCCCCTGAGCAGTGTATTTCATCAGTCTGCCAGTTCTGTTCCCTGCTTTGTCTCTGGTGAATCCTCTCACACTCCGGCGCATCTAGCCTGTACCCTGGCTCTTGTATAAATAAAATAAAACTTTAAAAAAAAATCTACTAAATTTGGCATAAAAATAGCAACTATGCTTTAAGATTGGTATATGTTTAAAATAAGTTAATACTTAATAAATGTAAAGAGTGATATGGTTAATGCTTTCAATAAACATTAATCATTACTGTTATTATCTTTGATGGGTCAAGCATTATACTAAGTATCACCTCATCTGAGCCACGCAAAATTTCTGTGTGGCATATAGTATTATCTTGCATTATATCTTTGAAAATTGAGACAGGGAGAGGTCATGTAACATATTGGTCTCACAGTGAATAAATGACCAGTAAAGGGAAGATAGTAGGATTTTCTTTTTATTTCAATGTAATATAACACATGAAAAATAGGTCTCAATAAATTTACAATTTTATTATTTAAAACATCCACTTGTACATGATGGTCTCTCCAGTATGGTGTGTAAAGAGGACGAGTACATTAAATTCTTATGAATATATTCACTATTTTAACTGGAAACTGGTTCAATGACCATTTAGTGGTTTCAAAAAATACATGCGAGCAGAGTTAATATGATGATTATAATTATCACCAGAACAATCAATTGAAAATAATACTCTAATACAATTTATGTGACTAAATTGACTAGTCTTATAATAAATATGTAAGAGATCACATGGGTATTTATTTTAGAAGGAATCACGTGTTTATAGCATATTGGACCATTAAGAAAATGAACATGTTCTAACAAAAGATCTTTCACCATAATTTTGAATTTATTCTTTCATCACAGTCATAGCTTCATGCAGTCAGCTATCAAAAATAATAATTGGCACAGCCTAAACCTTTGAATATTGATGAGTGTTAGAAATATTCTTATTGTCAAACACTGTATTTTCGAAATATTAAAAAAATTCCTATTTTTTTCTTCTAAGAGCATGCTAACTTTAATTATTTCAGGTCATGTTCTTTTTTTAAAATTTACTTTAAGAACAAATGTATTTAAATCTACATTTTATTCTTCCGTACAAATCCATGCCTGTAATTTACTTAACCTCTATTCCATGACAAAATACTTTAATTCATCTTTTTACATTTTTTAGAACTTATTGCCAAGGAAGACTTATGGCAATATCTTATATTAGCCATTTGTCTTCCTTCTTAATGGTTGTTCCCATTTATTCATTTTATGTGTGTAGGCGAAAATCAGCAATGTGCAGAGAGTGAGGTATTGTTGACATTGAAGTAAGAACAGTTAAAAGTTAGAAAGACATGAGGCAATAGTATAAGAAAAGAATAACATTTTACAGATCACATAAATGTAAAATAATGGAGTGCTATAGAATGAATTTGAGAATACTTTTCTTAAAAAACCCTACAAAACAAAAATTGCATGCTTATTTACAATATCTGATCTTATAAATTGCATGTCATGCACATAATATTTATTGAGCACCTATTAGATGTGACTTGTATGTGTGGATTCTTTATGTTGATTTTAGCATTAACTCTTTGAAGAGTAAAAAATAGGCATATAACCCTATTTATAGATAGACAAAACTGAAACTTAAAGTTCAAAATGAAAGTAGTACCTGCATCTCAGTGTTCTGAGAGTGATATTATTTCAGCTCTTCTCTGATCTTAAAGTGAGACTGCTATTTAATGCAGAAAGTTATACCATGATGTCATATGCCTAACTGATAATTTAGTTGACTTTTCTAAGCACCAAATAACCCCATGGTAACCAAAAAAAGTTACTTTGTTCTCCTGATCATATAGAAAACTTTCAAAACCATTTCTTTTCTTCCACTCTCCTGCTATTATCACACAGGTAATATTCTCCTATCAAGTTCTCTCCCCTTCTGGGTGTCAGTGCTAAAGATGGTGAAGCATTTTGTGAAGGGCCCTCAGTCCTAATAGCTACACTACTCTTCTGGTTGAGAGTCCTCTTAGGATTGTTCAAATTCCTCAGAGCTGAAAAATTTCCTCATTTGAAGTAGTCAAGGAAATACTATCCCAATTTCACGAGAGAAAGGAAGATCAGTGAAATGAAGAAAACTATGCCAGAATCTACTTTATTTAAGAATAAGAAAACACCATGATAGGAGATATTTTCCACTAAAATTTTTGTTCTCAAGGACACATAGAGTTTCTCACTCAAGTATATATTTTGTTTGGTCCAGCACATAATAATTTATAATTACTAATTAGTAAACTTGATATTATATAATTAGGAAAATTTTAAGTCTTGAAAAATGATGAGCCGATCATGAGAGTAGAAAATTCTCAGTAAAGAAAATCTGTAGTCCAATGCATAAAATTAGTATCAAATATGATTACACTTTACTTTTGCACCTTTGACAATTATATACTTCTCTTGCAGAAGCGTTTTATAAATTGATTATATCTCTAAGATGAATAAACTTAAAATACTAAATTCAATACAAAACTGAAAAAAAAAGTGATTGTATAATTATAATGAAAATCTTTCAGAATAGGAAGACTACTATAACACATGGAAACATGGTGACATTTGTTTATTTCACTGGCTATGAAAACAAATGTATGAAACAATGAATACATTATAAGTGGAAAGGTTAAGTGTTGTTCTCTTTGGAATGTCTTTTTAATCAATTACTACAAATGTATTGTGTGATGTGGCTTTAAATTAAAACTCATAGATTTAGAGTGCCTATACATCTGTTGATAGTTAAAATTAGGTGGAAATCACTATACACACACAATGGACAATCTGTTTTCATGGTTTTATCTTTTAGAGAATATTCTTAAGCATTTTTTGTCAGAAACAGTAATTTTACCTATAATTAAAAGATATTAAATGATCTTTGAGTGACTGTAATGATGTTTTCTATCCAGGGACTTTCCTGATGTCATATATTACCAAGGACAATATATAATTTTCTCTCCATAAATTTTGTATGGCTATTTCTAAATCCAGTGCCTTAGACTGGTTGGCCACACTACCATATATGTATAGCTATTTCTAATATTTTGCCATAATGAACCTTTTTCTGAAGCATTATTCTATTTAATAAGGGAAAGTAGGATCTTAAATACATAGCAAAAGAATTCAAACTTAATGTTAGAGTCAAATTATGCAAAGCATTAAGTTACAAATCTAGTGAGTCATTTTTACTGAGTACTAATTTTTAAAAATATTTATATAATAACAGTATTTCTATATTTAAGCAAGTAATTCAATATCATAAAGGAGCAGTTATCCATTGCTTAGAACAGCAAATTGATGTCTAAATAAGTTCTGTCTGAAATTCAGTATAAGAATTTAATATCACCCCATCACTTAGTTTACTTGGTCCTAAGAACTGTGTTAAAAGTGCGGTTGTATCTTTGTTACAGGTCTAGACAAAACCTTTATCTTTAAGGAAAGGCATATCTTTGGGAAAAGATAAAACTAAAGCAAGAGAATTGACTCAAGAGAAAAAACTTCTGAATGAAATGATTCAGGATGAACTGACAAGAAGAACAGATCACTGTTATTTGAACTTTGCATACCCAGAGGGAAAGAATGTTAAAGGGGGAAAAAGCACTAACAGAAGGTCACTTAGCATAGATGGACATTGAGCTTTTCTTCATGGTAGAGGAAAAGAGAATTAAATTTGTGAAAAGATGAAACATTAGAAAGTACTTCACAAACTTTTGTTCTCAAAATAGGAATCATTTGATCATTCCTGAAAGCTGACTTTCATAATTATTTTTAAAGTCTTCCAAAAGAATATTCCAATAATTTGCTTAGGCAAGTTGTACATTGGCTTATTGATCATTTTGTTAATAATAACCATGATTTTTCTGAGTCAACACTTTGGATGCATTGAACAGAGTAAACTGTTTATAACATAGAACCTGACACAACTAAATACTCAATTAATTTTTCTCTCATTTAATCTTCACCCATTAGATTCCCACCAGATTCATTTCACCCAATCTCATATTATGTAAATCTTCCTCTATTAATAGACCCCTCCATCATTCAAAGATTCAGACACTTAGAACTTAGTTCACCATTTTGCATAGAAAGTCCTAAATAAGTACTGTAGAAAGCTGAAAAAGGAAGCAGCTTGTGCTTGTCCCCTTTCCCTGTCCCCACCCTCCCTATAACTAACAGAAGTGCCTGTATTGTGTGAATCTTCCAAGCCTTTATGTGTGGTAATATATTTAGTCTTTGACAACCTTGGGAAATAAGTCATATTTACGTTCTAAGGATGAGGAGGTTAAGAGACTTGTCCATAGTCAAACAGATAGCAGTAAATGGTTTAAAGTATAGTATAAACAATTTATAAATCCAGAATTTTGAGAGCAATTGTTTCCCTTGAAAAATGTTTACTTACTTTTATGCTTCATTTCATGGATTTCCTTATATCTACATATGTAACGCACCATAGTTCCATCCCCAAACTGATTTCATCTGATACTCCTGATGTCAATCATTTTATCTAAACCACTGTGAAACACTGAGGTGTGAGTGTACACAGTGCAGGGATTTGTATCCACAACAGCACCTAATACAATGTATAGCTCAGTTACACCTAACTCACTAAAAGGAATTGATCTGTGCAGTCTTGTGTATTCTATTTGTCTACAAATAGTTGACTGGGGATAAGTATGGATTTCCCATACTTCCCCAAATCTACCATTGTCTTAAATTTTCACGTAATTCAAGTGAAATAATACCTGAAAAAGACCAAACTATATTGGTCAGTTGGGGCTGCCATAACTAAATACCATAGTCCTGGTCCCTTAAACAACATAAATTTATTTCTCTGGTTTCTAGAAGCTAGAGGACTAAGATCAGAGTGCCACCATGTATGAGTTCTGGTGAAAGATCTTTTCCTAACTTGCAAACAGCGGTCTTCATTTTCAAGCTGTGTCCTCTTAAGGCAGAGAGAGAGAGAGAGAGAAGGAGGTCACACACACACACACACACACACACACAAACACATGCAGAGAGAGAGAGAGACTAAGAGAGAGAGAGAGAGACAGAGAGAGAGAGAGAACACGAACACTTGTGGGCATCCTTGCTGTTAAGGACAGGAATTTTATCATGAGGCCTTGCCATTATGACTGCTTTTAAATCTAATTAGATACCAGCTCCAAATGTTATCACCTTGGGGATTAGGGCTTCAACATATGAATGAAATGGGGAGGTATACAATTTAATTTGCAGCAGTTTAAAGCAAAATTCCAATTTCCAAAATCTTAAATATGCTATATATGCATATCCTTGCAAAGAGATAGGAAATCAATGATAAATGTTAAATATCATTTCATTATAATGCAGAATCACTGGGAAAGTAAGTTTGAAGATTCATTTATTTCTAAAGGTCATATTCCTATCTCTAACTTATTTTTCTTAGTTTGATTTCAGAATTTTTGAACCATTTTGTTGTTAATTGAAATTTCTCCAAGACTTTTCATCACTTCTGAAAACCCCCATAAACTCCAAAATTGAGCACAAAATATCAGTATAAGTGACTATAAAGTGGGTTTTATAATGCATTCCAATATCATATCTGGTCCAAATTTACTCTGTTCCACTCTTGATTCATTTAACTCTTTTAAATCGAATTTTATTGATTTACCATTCATTTACAAAACTATATAATTTTAGGAGTATTGCTTCACAATCAATGTTTCACAACTCCAATGGTTGTTATTGGGAAACTGGTGACTTTTGCATAAGAGGCTCTTGCTTATCTTCATTTAATTTCTTTTCTCTCCTGTGTCTCCTTAGTCTTTAATATTTCAATATTAACGAATTCTATCCCTAAATTTGTCAAAGATCTCTCTCAACTTGATTTTAACCTCAGATTTAATTAACAATTTTCTAGTCTACTTAATTCACTAGTCAAATTTATTTTTCTGAATTGAAATTAAACAGTCGATAATGAAGTTATAATTTGAATTGTGACATTTAAACAGCTTTGAGGAGTTTGTAGTCTGAACTGTGAAATTTCAACTATTTAGTAAGAAAATAGTTAACTTTCTTATCAATTTTACAAATTTGTGAACTAGCATGCTTATTAGTAAATGTCCTTGTAGTTTTATCACTTTTAAAAAATTATAATTATTGCACCAAAGTTTTCATTTAAATCACCTTTATTTTACTATATAATGATGGCCATTTTCATTTAATAAAAATTACTTTGGACCTACACTTTAAAATATTTACATAAAATGATTTTAATTGCAATATTACCATTTTGTTCAAACTAAAAATCATATCTGATAAGTTAAAAAAAATTATTGTAAAATAATTCTAACACTTCAATTAAAAACTGTCGACAGTTATTATTTCTGCTGCTTTATCCTAAAAAGTGAGATACTTTCTTTGGAGATTGTGTTGTTTATTTAAGTTTGTACTTTTAGTTTTAAGGGGAAAAATATAATAGACTAGACACTTGATGACAGAAATATCGAGCAGTGGTTTTTGGAGTGAAATATATAATTAAAGATTTCTCCATATTAAGTTTTTGAATAAAACTATACTAACTTATTTTCCACTCTTCTCAATATCAAATATTGCTAACCCTAAATATTACAATTTGACATAATTTTCTTTGGAGTTCTTCATTAAGAGTCCAATAACTCAAACTCAATGATGCTCAGAAAGTTTCATCTACAGTTTTCTTTGTGTCTCATGCATTGTCAAGTAAAAGACCACTAATGTATTGTCAGAGCTCTTGTTAGCAGACTAACCCCAGAAAACTATGGGCTAATGTTTGAGAATGAAATGGCCTTTAAAGATACATGGTGTATTTATCTGAATAATAATACAGACTCAGCTCTAGGTACAGATATTTCTGAAATCTGTACTTCATCTTTTTATTGCTGTAACAATAGGTGGGGGATAAGAGAAAGGATATATGAAAGATTCCCACTGGGATATAGCCATTTAAATTATGTATTATATTTGCATTGTGCCGATGATACTTATCTAATTTTCAATCTCAATAATTTATTTGCTCAGAATAGAAATTAAGGACAGATTTTTATTTTTCACAGTTTGGGGGTTGGGTAATAGAAAGCATAGCTAAGATTGATGGATTTTTAAAAATACATTTACCAGTAGACAAAATTATAGCATCCTTTATATTCATATAAATGATTTTATGTGAATTAATTTTACATAAGTAAAAATTTCTGGGACTATATGTTGACTTGTGTTGATGAGATGAAGGGCTTCCTATATAGAATTTAAGAGTATATGTAGAATATTCATGAGTAATGTGAAATAAATATGTGTGTTTTGAATTATTTTCTCTGAAAATCATTAATATATCAATAAATATACCTGAAAGTAAGTTAAAATATATGCAGTGATGAATATAAGAGAAAATTGACTTAAAACAGACCTAACAGAGCTAATTATTCTAATGTAGAAAAGAAAGGGGAGAATGAATGAATTAAATATTATGTGAGATTTTACTGTGAAAGTAATGATTATAATTTAAAAATATGAAACAAATCAGTGGACTCTCTTCTCAGTGAGACCTCTTACCAATAATGATCATATATACTCCAACAATCTGTAATCCATTCACTATGTACACAACTCAAATGACCCATATTTCAATTACAAAGATAATTTCTGTAGGTAGATTGATGTGTAACATATGGCTGAGCAGTAATAAGCAAAGGGATTAAAACAGACAGCCCTTCTTCAAAATAAAACAACAAGAATGAAACTGGTTGGGGGGAAGAACAAAACTAAGAAAAAAATGCAAGGACATGTAAACATAATAACGATATTCAATTGTATCCAGTGAAAAAAGTGTAATTAATGAGAAATAATGTGTGTTCACCAATGAAAAATAATATCCCAGATGTTTAAATGTAATTATACTTAAATGAAGAAAATACTACACTCCTACCACTTTTATTGTCAATAATATAAACTGCTAAAAACATCTAACAAAATACAGAGTGGGATTAAATAGAGAATGTCGTAATTACAAAATGCTTTCTGAAGAAAATCTGTGATAGAATATTAAATCAACTAAGCAGAAGATGAACTTGGGAAATACAAACAAAACAAAATGTAAATTAGTAAAATTATTATAAAAATAGTAAATAAGGAATGGCATGTATGTGACAAATTAGTTTCTATCAGTGTATAATTGGATTTCCCATGGGGAAAAATAGAAAGAAAAACAGTTATTAAAAGTGGAAAAGAAAGAATTCATAAGCAAAAAATAAATGAAGTTTCTAATTTTAATACAAAATTAGATTTTCAAATGAAGCAAAATCTTAACTAGAAACATATTAGGAAAATATATCTAAGGAAAATATCAAAATATAATGGATAAGATATGTGCTCCATACCATAAAGGGATGAATACTTTTACTATCAAATTTTAGATAAATAGCAACTATGAAAATAAATCTAGATATTGAGATGAGACAAATCACTATCAAGGGAGCCCTGTGACTAGTCATTCAGATTTTTATTGCAGTTCTGAGATCATAATCAGGATGATATTGTCATTATTGCTCACAAAACACTTTGCAGTAGAAAAAGAAAATAGGATGTGGTATCAAATAGAAAAAGAAAAACCTTAGGAGAACATAGGAAACTCTAATTAAATTAGTAAGTTTGATGGTCAGCAAATAAGAATGACACCTATAATCTTGACAAATATTAGACATAATGCTTTAGAATATTAAAAAACTAAATTAATGGAAATTGAAAAAAGAAGCATAAATGTAATGAAAATGTAATAATATTTAAATATATATTAAAGTCAAAATTATAATGTTCTGAAAATGACCTAAGGCTTCTACTCAATTAAAATATTTTTTAAACTTTGTAACTAATGTAAAAAATGCACATAGAAATCCCTCACATAGAATAGGCTAGAATATGCAAAAACATTCCATAGTTTATGGTAAGTGGCAATAGTTATTGAGGAAAGAAATATGGGGAATAACTGGCTTTCAATTAGAATAAAGTTACGTTTTATACTTTAGCCTCAAATACTATTTTTTTAATTTTATTTTGTCTTTTTTAAAAAAAAAGATTTATTTATTTTATGCATATAAGAACTGGGATACAGTCCAGAGGTGTGGGGGGTGTGAGAGGATTCACCAGAGACAGAGTGAGGAGCTGAACAGGCAGACTGACCAAAGTACATTGCTGAGGGGAGCAGCGGGCAAGTCAGGAGAGGTCTGCTGCGCCATGTGGGTAGCTCCCTGGCTGGGATTGAACTTGTGCTGTAGTGGGTGCAGATAGCTTTATGGGTTGTGTCTTAACACCTTGCACCACCAGGAAGGCCTTTTAACCTCAAATTCTAGCAGTGTGATATCCATAGAAAGGGGAGGTTCCAGGTTCCTTGCCCCACCTAAGGAAGGGTGGAGCTGAGCAGTGAGGAGAAGCTAGAAATGACTAGAAGACTTGGAGGAGGCATGTGAAGCAGAGAGACATATGAAGAAGCAACTGCACTTGCCTCGCTTGGACTTGTACCAGCAACTTGGGGGACATGGAAAGAGAGAGAGATATGGTTGATAGACCAGTGAGGAGGCAAGCAATGGCAGCCTTTGTCATGATTTTGTTCTTTTCCTCTCAGGCTTGCCTGGCCCTTTCTCCTTCTTTCTTATGGGTCCCCAGTAGAAGGTGACTTAGATTTGTAGCAAGCTTTCCGTCTTGCCAGGTTTTTGAGATTTTGGCTGGGCATTTACCCACAAGGGGGTGGGGAACATTGGGTGTTTTATTGGAAACTATTATCCTTTCTTTTCTCCATTGCACACTAATTCTATTAAAGTTCTCTTTATTGAAGGTCTTATGCACTAAGAGTTTGTATGTCTATGCAGCAAATGACAGAACCCGTTTAAAGCAGGCATTTGGAGGTCCTGTGGTGCCCCTCATTTTGCCTAACAAAATCATAGAATGAAATATATTTTACATGGATTAAAGTATAGTAGATGACAACATAAATCTCTCTGTGTCTAATCCAGTCATACCAAAGCATTTTAAATCCTGACCAGCAAGTTTGACATCATAACAAAGAAGTTTGATAAAATTAATTACATATCTTTACCTTTTTATGAAGAGAGCTTGTAAAATAGAAAATTTGGGGTCCTCCCTAGTGGGGAAAGGCTTATCTTTTGCTCCTTTTTTTGTTTGTTTTGAAATCTATCATTGATGTCAGAAATTAAGGGAAAATTGAAAAAATATTGGAGAAATCTAAATTAACAATAACTGCTGTTACTAGGTTAACTTTTAATGTTTTTTTGTTTTGTTTTGTTTTGTTTTGTTTTTTTCAAAATGAGCCTTATATTTACTTATTTTTCTTAAGGAGTTTGATGCATGTGGTCTGAGCTGAGCTGGGTAAATTTCTTCCAAGTAGAGATTGCTTCCCTAACCTTATTTATTCCTAGTTCTTTCATTTTAAACTTGTATATTTCCTGGATATGTGTATGTAACCCTGGAGTGTTACATGTGGGAGATTATTATTGTTTGGGCCTTCATTTGATTGTCTAAAACATAAATTGCATGTTTACATTCAACTGCAAGTGAAGCTGGAAAATATTTCACCTCTGTGTATTGAAAGAAAAAGTAGTAAATTTGCTGTCAGCTCAAATTCTCTGTTCCATTCTGATCACCAAGAGACAACCAATGGTTCCATCAAACCAGTGTATCCAACTCAAAGACCAAGATTCTGAGATATAGACAATCCTCTTCATCACACTGGGGCCTAGGGACAAATGAACCAAAAAACAAATTATTAATGCTCCTCTCCTCGCATACACAGTACACAATGATAGAACTGTGCCAGGAGAAGAAGCTCTTCTGGAGGGAAAAACTCTTACTTGGAAATAAAGAAAAAATGGGAAATACTGCTTAGTCACTGGTCCATAGCAATTGTGAAAACATGGCAGATTGATTTTCAAATGATCTCTGCATTAGCAAGAGTTGTACTTCCCTGAAGAAACTGGATTCTCTTTGTTCTTTTTTGTTTTTCCTAACTCCACTCTGGGAAATTTAACCTTGTTTGTCACACTGTGTGGCCTAAGTTGTTGTTTGGGAACATATCTTCCATAGGGCCATAGCTGTTACAGTTTACTTCTTGAGTTCATCAACTTTGGTGTCCCAGAGTTTGTTTGAAGTTTCAAAGAGACTGTTTTTTTTTTTTTTTTTTTTCAATCTATAGATATGCTTCTCTGACAGAATGGTTCCATTAAAGCCATAGTGGACATCTAAACTACTTGTCATATTTACGTGTCTATAACCATACCCAAGGTCTTTTGAAAGCTTAATTGCTAAGATTAATTTATGTCTTTACTTTCTATCTCCTAAATTACTTTTAAACTATTGAAAGCTACCACAAAGTTATCTACAATTATGGGCTTTGAAAAGTAGACAGTATATTCAGTCTCTTCTTTGCTATGGGATTGGGCAATAATGGATTTTGTAGTTCAAAGTTTTACTTGATTTTATCCGTATTGTGAAAATTCTACAAATAATTGATTTTCTCACCTTTTGAGTACCCAAAAAGTCTTGATTTTCTTTTGATCCTTTTGTTTCTGCTTCAAAACTGGGCATACTCTACTGGGATTATCTCTCTCCTTTAATATTTTCCTAAGGCAGAATGTAAAAATATATTATTAATCTGTATCTTTCCCATCACTTCTTCCAAAGCTACAAATTCAATAAGCACTAACTCTTCAATGTCAAGTATTAATTATTCCATCAAAAATAGTTGATACAGTTTGGAACATCTCTCTTCCCCTAAATGCCTTTTACCCTTTGATCAGCCACAGCGTACTTCTCAAGAGTCCTCAATATGTTTTTCTGGAAGCATTTCTTTTCTTTCTAGACTGTACAAAGGGGATTTCCTTATGTTTTAGTTTCCAGGCCTCTTCTCCCCTCTATCCAGACATATTTTCTTGAGGAGTTCATCAATTTCCTCTCCTCTAAACATTTACATAATGAAAACTTACACAAATATATAGCCATTACCATGATGTAGTTTCATTTCAAAAATAGTTATTGTCATCACATTAAAATAGCACACATAACTGATATAATAGCATATATGCGTGTCTAGTCTCACAGTCAAATCTCTCTCTAAAAATTTGAACTCAATGACAACTGTGATTGATTTGTCAAGTGTTACATCCCCAGATATCACATATATTATAGCACACACTATATATTTGTTGGCTAAAAGATTAGTGTAATACATATTCAAGAAAGTTTATTTTAATAGAAATCTGCTCATTTTCACAATAACTCATTCTAATCATTTATGTATTCTGTGCTTAAATAACATAGTAACTTGAACAATGTTTTCTTCTGTTTTCTAGATCCCAATGCTCTGGCTGGCCAGACCGGTCCTGATCATGCTCTTATAGGAGGAATAGTGGCTGTAGTTGTATTTGTCACTCTGTGTTCTATTTTTCTGCTTGGTCGTTATCTGGCAAGACATAAAGGTAGGGAATATTTAATATAGTATTCCAAACTTTGACAAAAGAATTCTAAAGACTAACATCTTCATATAATATTGAGTGTGTGTGTGTGTGTGTGTGTGTGTGTGTGTGTGAGAGAGAGAGAGAGAGAGAGAGAGAGAGAGAGAGAGAGAGAGAGAATGTATTTAGTCAATGGCCAAAAGTCATGAGGTCTGAGTCACTGGATCAGAACAAATACAGAAGCAAGTTTGTAATCTATTTCTACGACTTTAATATTTAAAATTTAATATTTAAAATTCAACTGTAACTTTAACAACTTGGTCATTGTTTTTGTTTGCAAGTTTATGAAAATGTGTGGCCCATTAGGGAGGAATATATGTGATTCCTTGCAATGGGTTGTGTAGCAAGCTATTGATATAATCAATTTTAAATGTAGTTACCATAATGAATGATGGTGCATTTGATGTGTTCATTATCAACATCATAACAAAGGACCCTGATTGCTACAGCTGCATGATCATGTGGTCTAGATCCATCATTAAAGAAATGAAAGTACTCATTAGCCACACCACTTTGGCTATTGCCTCTAGTTAATCTGGTCACAGCTTCATCTACAGTATATACCTGAAAACGGAAAAAATGGTACAACTTTAGCAGCGTAGATTGTGTGGTTTATTATGCCTCAGAAAATGTCCCAATGTATAGGAAATATGGCATAACTGCCTTCCTAAATGAATGTAGCTTTAATTCTGGTTATTTTACTAGTCTCCTAGAACTAACAAGTTTTTCTTCTAATATTCACAGGAACATATTTAACAAATGAAGCTAAAGGAGCTGAAGATGCACCAGATGCTGACACAGCCATTATCAATGCTGAAGGCAGCCAAGTCAATGCTGAGGAGAAAAAAGAGTATTTCATTTAAAATGTGGGCCAAGATTCTGAGTTTTACTTACCAGGCTGGCTGCTGGAGAAAACTGGCTATCATCTTTCAGAATTCATTTCTACCATCTTCTGCTACCTTTATTAACTTCCATACTGTACTGCTATCAGTAGCCAGTGTATACCAACAATCAGCTGTCAAAAGCATCATTCTTTAATTACTGTACCATCCATAATGCAGGACATTTCTTACTGCCTAAATTCCACATCATTGCTCTTTTAACATACAGTGCTTGAATATACAGCCTTAACAATGTTAATCATCTCCTTGGACCATGATATTGAATTGTTTTTATACATTGAAAGAAATGTATGAAGTTTTTTTTTCCCCCCTCATTCTTTTTCCCCTTCAAATCATATACCTTCTCAGCTTACCATTGGACACTTTCACAAGGAACAGGAAAAGGTGATGACCGAATGTGCTTAAGTTTAATCAGAGATTAGAGGTTTACAAATAATGTTTTCTACATGTCTTCCTTCAAAGACATGATTTGGAAACATACCCTAGAAAACATACACTGAAAACACTAGTGTAGATGCTGGAATGTTTGAGATTATATTGGTAATGCTGCATCAATTTGCTATATGAAATTATAGTATTTGATACAGGAGCCTTGTGTATGGATTCTAATGATGACAGACATCTTATATAATTATAGATATCCTACCTTTAGGTTATTTTAGCTTCACTTACCAATACATTGATCCAAACATTTTACTACTTTGGGAATAACAAAGATTTCATCCATTTCTCTAATTTGATTCTGTAATTTATTTGTTCCGCAAGGATTCACATGCCTAAACAGAACTGAAATATCCATAGGGCACAATTTTGAGACATTTTAGTATTTGTATATAGTGCATATAATAAATCCACTTAAACATTATTTGATACATATTTAACTTTTTTGGCTGTAGGTAATTCAGTCATAAATAAGCATTTTCTAATGTCCATTATATCCCTTTAGATATTATTACTTAAACCAATATTATAAGTAGATAACATGTGTTAGTATTTTTGTCTGTATGTCCTAGCACTGTTCAACAACAAATTTTTCTAGTTCTTGTTAATTTTTATTTGTTATACAACGGAAGCACAATGTTATAAGGAAAGGTAATTTTAAGCTAACAACCAGTGCACAGCCTCAGGTTTTAAATTACAACCACAGTTGAATAATAACCTAAAAATAAACTCTTAGTTTGCTAAAAATTTACAAATTTTAATTTGACCGTTCCAGAACTGCTTACCTATGTTGGTTTGCCAAAAAAGATGTGTTTAAAATATGTTTTCTGTATAAATGAACTAATTCTTTATATTAAATTCCTGTCTATGCATTTTGTGAGGTACAAACTTATAAAACAGTGAGTAATAGAGAATTTCTGCCATGCTTTTAACTCCAAGGTGAAAGTCTCTTTCTCTGGATTATTTCTGAAATTTTTGGTGTATTTAACCATTAAGAAATACTGTATTCTTAAATATGACACAGAGTCAACCTAAAGTCATATTATTTCTTCTAGTAAAATATAATATTGCTAGATTAGTTCTCATTAAATTTATTGTATGCTAAAGATTCAAAATCCAGTTAGATAAAAATTATTTTCCCATTCACAAACATTGCACCTTTAAGAAGAAAACAAATGTGACAATATGGTAGCTATACTTGAGATGTCTGAAAGCATGATGGCCTATGGTTTTAAAAATAATATCTTGGAATTTATTTTTGGGGAATGAGAATGGTTGAGTATGACATCATGTATTAATATCAAATGAAAGACAAGGGTGCTGTATCTTATTTATCAGAAAGTATAAATCTTTTAAAGACAACGTTAGAATTTTTAAATTGTTTTTTCTTATTGTTGAAGCATTTATCTTGTTGATTTCTTACAAAAGAAAAAGGACGATGTCAGTCAAGCAGCACTTTTTCAGAATATACAGAACATAAATAATATGATGTGGTTGAGTGTTAACATAATAAATCATATACAGTATGACATTTTAAGGAAATAAGTCTGCATTGATGTGATTGCATGCTTGTTTTTACAGTTCACCCCATACCATCTGTGGAAAAATGCAATAATATGTTAATATAGTATGGTAGTTTGAGAGAATCAGGTAGGTGCTACTAGACACATTGAAACTAGAATAGATTTATAAACTGTTCATATCTTTCAATGCATAATCTTTAGAAAGACTCCACAAAGCAAAATTCATCCTGTTAGTACAAAATGGAAAGGTTCTTATTACAGAAGTAAGTTGTATAAACTGCATCATCAATTACTATTTAAAGCCTAATTTCAGGATGCACTTACAAAATTGCTACTCTTCATCGATGCTGTATTTACATCCCTCTTCATTTCATCTATATTCTACTTGGCTCCAACTGCTAAATTGTTGCTTAAATAACTCAATCGTTATTTAGAGCACTATAAAATTAGAAATCCAAAATTTGTTTTATTTCAAGATTTTGACTTTTAACCCATTACAGTAATATATAAACCCATTAGAAATCTCTAAGAGAAACTAACGGGTATGATTTGTGGGCTTTAATCAAAAGTTCTGCCAGTTTATTTAAAAATACTGATCTGATTAGTTATCAGTTTCTGTTACTAAAAAAAACTGCAATGAATTATATTTTCCTAGCGTTAAAAATTATTTTCACTAAACAAGGAAGTAAATTTAAATTGTTCCCCTTTGTATAAAAGCCACAAAAAATGAGTTAATATTTCTAAATAGAACCATGTCACTAGTAGTGTCTGAATCGTGCACACTAGTATGCACATAAAGCCAATTCAGTCTCTGCTTAGTGAGCACAGTAGCTATGGGACTCAATGTGAGGAATGTGCGCAAACACACACACACACACACACACGCACACACCCCTAGTAGAATATGGAACATTATTTTTTATCAAAAGTAGTTTTTCCCTTCCAGTGTCCTGTTTAGTGTGTTAATCGGTTGTCCTCCATCAAAAAAGTGAAAACAACATTCTTTTATTCTTTTTGTCCGTTTTTGAGTTTCCTAGATAGAATGATTGTCAAAATTAGGAAGTAAAAGGAAAGTCTGTGAGTGCAAGAATGAAGCTAGAGAGTATGAATAGAGTACTGGTGGGGTGTGAGTGTGCGTGTGTGTGTGTGTGTGTGTGTGTAGGACAGTGGGGAGAGAGAGAGAGAGAAAGGGGGGGGGAGAGAGAGAGAGAGAGAGAGAGAGAGAGACTTCAACTTGTTTTCTTTTACCAGAGAATCCAAGAAGCAGTTGTTTAAGGAACCTGATATTGGAGTTTAATGTAGAAACTGGATGATCTCGTATTGATTCAAGATGCATAATCTTGCTCTGAAATCCAACATTAAAATAACAAATAGAGAAAGAAAATTAACTTTCCTAAAAATGGCAAAGAAGCTAACACCTCATTTATTTTTATTTCTTTGTAAAAATATAAATATCTTAATTAAAGGACAGGCTCACTTGTAATTATGTACTCATGATTGTAGCAGCATTGAGATTCCACATAGGCACATGTACAGCAGCTGTTTGACGGTGATGGTTCTTCCATGTAACATAGCAGTTATCGTGTAATTTAGTGCCACTTATTGCAAAGTGTTACCAAGGGGAATATTTAAAATAATTTTCCTTTTCCTATGGACATAAAGATAATTTAATGAATGATAAATATGAAATTTCATATTACATTTTTTAAATGTGGAGAAAATACAAGCTTCATATTTTACTACAACTTTCCCATCTTCTTGTTAATTACTTAGAGCCCACTAAAAATGCCCCAAATTGCCCCCCTTTGCAATGGTAATCTGTCATGAATATATAAAACAAAGCATAACAAACAAATGCAAACAGCCTGCAACCACAGCTAAAATAAATGAAACACCTAATGAGAATTACTGAGTAATGCTTTTTATTAAGTGGCACAAAGTACACACTAAAAACTATGCAAAATATAGGTAACTACACTGTACGTACATGTAAGTATCTTGTACTTGCTGTGTATGGATGTTGGAAACCCATGTAATTATAATATGCATTTTGAATATTGGGAAAGAGGAAATCTTAGTGTAGATAATAGAACTTGTTTTGAAATATACACTGGCAATATTGATAAATACTCAGTGCAATATCTGCAATTCTATTGCTGGATTCTTAATGCAAAGGGATTTTAAAGAATTTTTCTACAAAATTTAGAAGTTACTGATCTTCAGTGTCCACACACTAAAGTTTAAATTACGGATACAACTTAAGTTTACTTAATAATTAATGTGACAATAAAACTCACTTGGCCTAGTTTTTAGTATTATGGGAGAGAAAGAAGCAATCTAAGTTTTAAATTTTAATTTACACTTAATTGAATTTGGTATTCTTAAACTTTCTTTGAAATGCATGTATGTTTTGATGGATTATGGTTATTTTATTATCAAAAACAAATTTATTCCATCAGAAAACATAGGCCACCTTTAATAGTTAAAAATCACTGTATCTTAATGAAAGTTTTTTATATATTTTTTAGTCATTTTTTTTTCACTTTCTCTCCTTACTCTATCCCAAACATGCCCTTTGCACTTATACCCTTCCAAAGGCAATGGATTGAAAGTAGCAAGATAAAAAGAGAGTTAAAGGGAACAACATATAAGAATGGGTTCTAAACTCATCAGCATTTTTATGTATTGAGATTATTAATAGTGAATGCAATAGTTATTGGATATAGCTGGTAAGTTCTCTGCCATGCATACTTACAATAATCCTTCTACCTCTCACTTTTAACATGGGCTATTATACTTCAATATAAATAGAAGAAATAATTATTTACAAGATATCCCAGGAAAGCACTCTTTTGGGACTATCCTAACAGTCCACTCCCCACCCCCTGGGAAATCTCAAAAGCCAACTTCTTTTAGTGTATTTAATGGTGTATGGATCTGCATTTGTTTTTCTTTTTCTATCATTAGCTGTTCCTATAAGAAAAATATGACAACTTTATAAGTATAGTTCTTTTCACGCCTATTAATATTTCATTGTAATATAATTGTGTTGATTTTTTTAAAAAGTAGCTTAAATGGCAACACTTTGCAATCCAATCTGACATTTCATTTATATTTAAAATATAACAAATTCATATAAATGGATACTGTGTTTTTAAGTAAAAATTATGTGTGTAATTTATTTTCCCAAGAAGTGTTATCTGCATATGTTTTTAAAACAACTTCCTTATTAACAATCAATCCCTGAAAAATGAATGCAAAGTATTGCCACAAATGCCCACGTTATTTTGTCTGCATAGACATAATATGAAGTTTTCAAATGATGTAATTTAATTATTTTAAAAAGAAATGACATTTTAAAAGCCGATTTTCCTCTAGGGGGGAAAATGATTCAAGAACTTATCTCAAATTATGATGCTGAATATATAAAACATGCTTAAAGTTAAAGTAAGATGTTTCTATGTTATGTGGTTATGTTACAAATACTATTTGGTCTTATCTTTACCATCTTTACATATATCTATATCTACATCTAGATATATAGATATAGATATATATGTGCTACAAGAAATGTATGATTATTTTGGAGAGAATGGGCCCAAATGTGAAAAAGATGTAAAGAAAAAACACTATTTTCCCCTATGAAATATAATGTATATTTAAAAAGAAGAAAAGTTAAAAGATTTGAAGATTGCAGGGGCAAAAGAAAATCCTACCAGGGCTCAGCACTTAAGCACTTTTTCCTACATCCAGGGTCAGAACAGCAGAGATTCCTACACGGACTTTTAAGTGCGGTATGAAATGCCACAACACACTTCTCTTACACACAGTACTGTCGAACCTCAAATGCTTTCCTTCTTCAAATGCTTTTCCTTGTACATGAACTAATAGACACGTTTCTCTTTATATTTGCTGATAGTGAAAGTTATATGCAATAAAATATTTGATGGTTGAAGCAGTGGTCACCAGTTGGTTAAAAAAAAAAAAAAACTATGAAATGTAAAATGAATTGTTATCTCTTGATCCTTTTTTGCTTTCTTCTGTGTTTCTAATGTATTGGATGAGTCTCACAAATAGAAAGAAAAATTATTTAGAATCTTTCAAAACTAGTACTCTCTCTTTCTCCTTAACAATGTATAAAATTTTAATCTCTTTACAAATTTATTTAACTGTACCTGCTGTACTTCTTGTAGATTCAATGATACAGTCAAGTAGTAACTCAAGGATTTACAAGTTTGCAATTACTGACCTATTTTCTTCATATTCAGTTCACATCAATATTTGTGAATTGGTTGTTTAGCTTTTCATTCAACCAAAAAATATTCCTTCAAGAAAGCTCCATTTTTATCATAAATATTTCAACATAACCAACATTGGAACAAGTCTACCATGTTAAAAAGATTTAAAGACTTATCTCTGAAAATGGTACCCAAAAATGCAGGTGTTCCCAATATTGTAGCTTCAAAAAATAAAATGTTCTATTTAAATGACATGAAATTCATAACTTTTGGAAGGGTATATTTATGACAACATAAAAATAATTTCTGTGCTGTAAAAAAATTCACCGAAATCAAGCATACAGCACAGAACATAAACACGATTATTGAATCTACTGTTATCATTAACATTTAAAAAAAAAACAAAATGCATATTGTAATATTAGGTACATGACACTTGCATGTTGATATGCCTATATACTTACAAAGTATTCAATGTGTACTTAGTGGCGCTTAAAATATGTCATGTACAACTCTTATAAACATTCTTACAGGGTTCCCATTTGCACTTCATCTTTCAGTAAAGTCTTGTCAGAAAAAAAATTGTCTGATACATATGGAAAAATAAAATCTGAATTTTAGTTATCTGTTGGACATTACTGAATTGTCTATTCATTTAGTTCATTTTACTAGGCTTGAAAACAGACATTGAAAGATGGAACTTTCTTTTTCCCACTGACAGGTTATAAAGATGTTACAAAGCATCCCTTTATTCCAAACACATTATTTTGCATATCTTTTTTGAACGGCATACATTATCCATTCATGTTAGATTTCCTCAATGATGCCCATTTTTCTTGTCAATTTCTAAATGGAAGTTTTAAAAATTAACCAATAGTTAAATAAGTGTTATCTTATTTGTACAACATTTAATCTTTACTCCTTGGAATATATGAGCCTTGTAGTATGACTAAGGGTAAAAAAAAAAAAAATGTTGCTGACTTAGGGAAATTTGCTTGAGATTGCCAAAATTTCAAAACTCTGTAAAGGTAATTTTACATTCACTTATGTGTGTTTACAGATGTTGACTAGGAACAGAAGCAAAAATACTTAACCCTATTTTTGTTTGATTTTCACACTCTAACCAGTATTATATATTTCAACTACCTAAGATACTGCAATTAATAATATCAATATATCCACCTTAAGCTTATGCCAATAAGAATTTGAGATAAGCTTTTAAATTTATGGAGGATTTTCTTTGTGTCTTTGGAAGTTCACTTACCATAAGGTATTTTATAGTCTACTTTAAATAACAGATTTTGTTATACAGGGTAAGCCAAAGGCTGTACAAGAATTAGTGTCATTGGGTCTGATATTTGTGTTAGACCATGAAATATTCCATTAAAATTTATCTGTAAATACAAGGCAAGATTTTGTATCTGGTTTATTTTATTAAATATTATTTTATTGTTTTATTCAATGTTTTTTTTTCCCAGCAAAAGGAGCCCTGCAATACACATCAGCAAATTAATACTGTATTGAAGAATTAATTCAATATCTGAAAGAAAATGATGATATTTGAGGTCATATATTCAGAGACATGATTCTTTTTCTTATTTTTAATGATGCCCAAAATGCCCACTCATACTCAGCTCTACAACCATATACACACATGACGCCATGATTGCTGGAAAAATCAACACTGTTTTCATCACTGCAATTGCTGCTTCTGTCAAAATATTCTTTGGCATATTTTTAATCAAGAGGTATGTTGAAATGCTACTTAATACAGTTAACAAAAGGATAGGGTTAAGTCCAAGTGTTCTTAATGAAATGAATGCATAAAAGCTTTAGCGCATGAGGGGGACTTTCATTTTATGGCAGTCATGGAAAGATGCTAAAGATAACTGTACACTTCCGTAAAACAAGTTTCAGAAAATATTATCTCTATTTTAAAATTTCAAGCCATACTTCGTTTTGTGAAAGTTAAGGATACCTTTTTAATGTTTTGAAACATAACCAATAAAAATGTGTAGTGAAGAGATGAAAGAGGAAGTTTCCAGTTGCATTGTAAATGCCACTTAGTGCTGCTCTCCATTCATGTCATTTAATCAAAACACAACTACTGAACATCTAGTATTTAGTTACTCCATCACAGGAACTACACCAAGAACCTAAGACCTTCAAAACATGTTTATCGCTAAATTATTACTTGAAGTGATGACCATCTTGCATTTTGACATTTCTATGTTGGAAGAAGTGGAGGAAATTCTAATTAAAAAAAGTTTGATTACAAAAGAAGTCATGGCTTAATGAAACAGAAAAACCAATACGTAAAGTTTCAACCACTTCTCATAGCCTCATATTTCATGATATATCTGAAAAAAATTGTATGCTGATTTAAAAAAAAATCTGATTAACAAACCAATAATTTATTAGTCTAGGAAATTTACTCATCTTTTAAAGAGTGGTTATATAATAATGACCAGAATCAGCAGGTTATTAAAAATATACAGCTGTACTGCCAAAACTTTTACCCATTTTGTCTTTACCAATCTAAATTCTTACTCAGGTGGTATGTGTATGTAATATGAATGTATGGAAGATTTAGGGAACACATATCACATAGACTGGAGTTAGCATTCAATAATCACATTGTCTAGACTTGAACAATGACTTGAACTCTTAACAATGAAATAGTGTCAGGAAACAACATAATACTCTAGTGCTGTCATTCATATTACAATTTGAAAACATATTTAACTGGTAAATTGAAATATTGGTATAATATTGGTACAATAGACTTTTTTATTGCCAAATTAAGAGAATAACAGGAAGTGGAGTTATTTTTCAATATGTTGAGAGGAAAAAAAATGATTAAAAGTGAATTGAAAAACCCTAAAGGTATGGTGTATCTATTTGTTAACCTTAACAAATGGGAACATGTCCTAATACCCTTTCTGCCAAAGATCAAAGAAGCTTAAAGAAATTGGGTCTCAAAGGGTCATGGACCCACAAACTCTGAAGGCTCTATGGCAGGGATTTGGGATCAGAGGACTCCCATTTTAACTACACAATCTAGCAATTGCATATTCATTTGGCTCAAAAAAAAAAAAAGCTTTTTAAAATTGAATTTCCATGAAATATAACTTTGCACCTCTTTCTATGAATTATTCATTCTGTATTTTAGGCTATTTCCTGCAGTCAACCACCAAGTAACAAATTATCCCATGTGATACTAAAGCCCCTTCCATGGCCTGTAGTTGTCATTGGAGATTTAATTTTAATCATATTTTGTTAGAGATTTTCCTGTTAATCTGATGGAGCCATAAAATTGGACTTACACATAGTACTTCCCTTAGAAATGGGGGCATATTTTAAGTGTAACCATGAACTCTAGGCTAAGGTTTTTTTGCCATAGTTTTGCATCAATGTCATATCCACAACTATACAAATACTTCTAAACCAAGTTTGTCTTCCTTGTACCGTTTTGGTGCTAAGGTATCAGAGTATCCCCCATATCTTATGAGAAATCTGGTCTCTGACCTCCAAATGCCCTGGTGTAAAGCTCTGAAACCCTTGAACTCTCTGGAAGTGATGTGTCTCTGTGTATGCTATGATATGACTGTGGTTGAGGACTCCCATGTAGCTCTGAAAGAACTTTGTTGCCAGAAGAACCAATTAGGTGTCTAGAAGGCTGCAACTTTTAGCTCATCTGTTCCACCTCCGGGAGGGTAGAACTGGGGGCTGAGTTAATCATCTATCACCAATGATTTAGTCACTCGTGCCTACATGATCAAGTTGCATTAAAAACCCTTGAAGTATAGGGTTCAGAGAGTTTCCAGACTGATGAGCACCTGGAGGTACTGGCCATGTGGTGAACCTGGAGGAGGAAAGAAAGTTTGAGGCCTTTCGGGATACCTTTTCCTGTGCATCTCTTCCATCTGGCTGTTCCTGATTGATTAAACCAGTGATCTAGTAAGTAAAGCTTTCCTAGTTTTGTGCTGTTCTAGTGAATGTTTAAAATTGAGGAGGGGTTATAAGAACCTCCCATTTGTAGCCAGCTCTAACAGAAATCTAGGTAGGCTGGGAACTCCTCACTTGCAGTTGGCTCCTAAAGCCAGAAGCAGGCTTGAAGCAGTCCTTAACCTGTAGCGTCTGTGCTAACTCCAGGCAGCTGCTGTCAGTACTGTGTTAAACTATTGGTCACATAGCTGGTATTAGAGAATTGGTGGTTGATGGACCACATTCCATCCCATGCTCACACTTGGAATATGAAAGTACTCACAGTAGGGTGTTGCTTTTCTTTCACCCACCAAATGATTCTCTGAATCCAAATATTTTTTCTGAATCCAAATATTTTCTGCTTGCCCAGATACATAGAAAGAATATAATTTTCCACTAGAAGACACTTTTTGAAAAAAACCTAAATTAATACCACATTTTACAAAAGAGGAAACTGGGGCATGATAGGGCATGTTTAGTGGAAGAACCAGGTTTAGAACATAAATCTAATTACCGAACTCTACTGTCTCTATTGTGTAATTCTGTGCCACTCAGAATGCATAGTCAAATTCTGTTTCCCTCAACATTATTTGTTAAACAGTATTAGCAGTGTGATCTATCAGAGACATAATCTATATTGTAGGATCTTAGAGTCACCATTGTTAAAATTTATAAGATTCTGAACTTCTCTTAGTGTCCTCACAAATGAATGATTAAAGTGTAATGTGATGTAAATTGTATTTAACGAGGTTGCTGGCAGTAAGTAGGACCCAAACTAGAGATTTATGTTTTTTCATGGTGCTTTGTAGAGGAGAAAGGGACAATTTGGGGACATGATAATTCATGGAGGTAAGAGCTGAACAACTTTGTACTAAGGGAGACTTTGGATACTTCGAGAGAGCATAAAGATGGAGAGTGGTTGGAAAAGATAAGTATATTTTTCTAATTTATTGTACAAATTGATTTGGAGCTCTGAAGGAAAAGCCACTGAAATACCGCTGGAAATTATATTATCAGAGGTTGTCAAAGTCCCAAATTACAAGAAAACTCTCAAACTCAGAATGAGGCCTAGTGATAGAAATTCACACTTTGCAGCAGTCATCTTGATATTCCTTATAATTTTATCTCAGAATCTGCATTTTGTAAGTGAAATTCAGTATGAGTAATATGTCACATGCAGAGGGTTGGGCCCTCCCTGGTGGCACAAGTGGTTAAGCACAGCACTGTGAAGCTATCTGTAGCCTCTGCAGCAGAGCTGGCCAGGGAGCTACCCACATGATGCAGCAGACCTTTCCTGCCTTGCCCGCTGCTCCCCACAACAGTGTGTTTCAGTCAGTCTGCCTGTTCTGTTCCCCACTCCGTCTCTGGTGAATCCTCTCAACCCCACCCCACAAACCTCTGGACTGTACCCCAGTTCTTGTATGCATAAATAAATAAATACATCTTAAAAAAAAATTCAGCGGGTTGAGAATTTCAGTTCATGTGATTCTGTCTGTCACCATCTCTTTGTCTCCCAGAACAGATTCTCAGATGCCCACTCACCCCTCAATATCCAGAGCCCACCGTAGTAGTCTCTGGCCCCTGACAGGGACCTAGGGACAGGCATGGGAAGGACTGGATAAAGATGTCCTAGCCCCAAGAGCAGTCACAGGGCAGGCACACAGACTGAGTGTTCCCTCGCTTGAGGGAGTACAGCATTAAATGGAGAAAGAAAAGAAAGAGTTTATTTCCCTGGATTTTTGAAAAAAGGGTGTCCCATTTTCATTTTGTGCTGTGTCTGTAAAATTATGTAACTGTCCCTATTTGAAATTTCCATAGTGTAGTAACAATTTGTTTGCAAAAGTTTCTTTAAAATAAACTATGAGTATCGTCACATGCCTTGATTTAATGGGTGTGCTGTAGGATATGGAATTATGAGTCCTTGCCCTTTGGGTAAAGATGCTGAAAGTCTTTCCTTTTCTCCATTCAGAAGAAAAACACAAATTATGTTGCTGGTTCAAGATCCTAAGGCAAAAGTTACTTAGAAAATTAATATTTTTATTTTCTCTATTTTCTAACCTCTGTGTGAACAATAAAACCACAAAAATGAAAGATGGTACATTCCGTTAACAATAAATAACCCAAACTACACATATAAAATAAATGGTCCAGTGCTATTTTATTTAACTCTGGGAAGGGACATGGTTTATCATTTCAGATTATTTTCTGAGGACATTAATTGGCTATTACAAAGGCAAAAAAAAAAAAGCAAAATGATTGCACAATCAGAATATTAGATTAAAAAATAAACAACAAAAAACCAGAAAAAAAAGCAATTTACTTCTCTTTTATGATTACTGTTGAGAACCAGGGGAAACTTTATTTTGACTCCAAAACATAAGCCCTTTGTTCTAATGAAACTCCCATCAATGAGTAATTCAAACCATTATCATTGATCTTGTTGATATGCAAATCAGATTTTAGTTATTCCCCCTGAATAAAACACCTCAGTAAATCCCATTATTTTCAGATAAAAGTATAAACACAAATCTTTCTAATTTAATCCTGTCTTTCCATTCAACTTAGATTTATGTCATCCCCTCTATTTCTACCCTATTATTCAGTTTTCTTAAAAATCTTACATGAATACCTCATGTTTCTTCATTTTTTTCCCATTAATTCAAAAAGAATTTTCAACCACTAGAAGATCAGGCCAGTGCTTTGATCTGGAGTTATAATTCTGATAAAATAGACATTGCCCCTGCCTTTATAGAATATATATGTTTTCAGGAGGGAAACAAATATTTACACATCTATTGATAGGAAGGATTTATACATCTAATGATAGAAAGGATGAAGAAGAGAGCCTCACCTGATGAGGTGTCATGGTCTTAGGAGGAGGCGCTTGACATGATATTTAGATGAGTTGGTAGGTGTTGAACAGGTGAACATAAGGGGAATATAATTGAGGCAAAAAAACAGCAATTGTTGGGGGCTAAGTTAGGCTTGTTGCTTTTGAAAACAAGAAAGTTACGTCAGAGGAGACATACATGGCTGTTATCCATACTTGTATCTATCACACAGCAAGGTTTCTTTGATAATCTGCATTAAATGTTTTTTCTTCATCAACTCTACAATACATCGTAGAAAACAATAGACAGGTTTTTATTGGAAAACCAGAAATCACTCAATATTTTAAGAGTGCTAGTTATACCTGTGAGAATGTAAACAAGGTGGTGAGACAACCTGGAGATGAGCAACATTAGGAAACTGCTATTGTTAGCTGGCAGAATGGGGGCCCCTGCTGGGCCCCCCAAACCTGAATGTTCTAAACAGTTTCTGCCATCTGCCTCATAAAGACGAAACATATTCTTAGTGCATAAGAACTTCAAAAGAAAATAACTTCAATACAAGTAGGGTGCAATAGAGAATCATTGTGTAATGGAGAGAAGAAAGAGAATATAGTTAAAATAGTTTCCTCAAGAAACACCCAAAGTTACGGATCCCGTCATGGGTACATTTCCAGTTAAACAGGGTTGACCAAAAGCAGGGCAGCTGAGGCCCAAAATCTTGCCACAAATCTAAGGCATCCTCTGGTGGGGATCCAAAAGAAAGGGGCAGAAGGGGCCAGGCAAATCTGGAAGGAAAAGAGCTAAACCAAAATACAAGTCAAGACAAAGGCTGCCATTGTCTGTTCCCCATAGGTCTCTCACCCATGTTTCTATGCCCTTCAAAGATCTCCTTCCATGTCCCCCAAGTTCCTGCTACAAGTCCAAGGCCGGGAAGGAAGTTCTGCTTCTTTTTCACAAGTCTCTCTGCTCCACATGCCTTCTCCAAGATTCTGCTAATCCTCCTTCTTTTTTATCTCCTTTCCCAAGTCTTTCTCCCAGTTTTTTTTTAGTTTCTCTTTGCTGCTCAGCTCCACCTATCTTTGGGTGGGGCAGGGAACCTGGAACCTCCCCTTTCTCTGGATATCACACTGTTACACTCTCATGTAGAAGCCAGGATCTCCTTCCAGGATCAGGAGACTTGCTGGTGGGTACTTGAGTAAAGGAAAACTTGAAGGTGCCCCCAAAACTGTGGGAATGGCATGTTCTCTCCCCTCCCCCATCTTCTGATGACTACTGGACGCCAACGGCTAAGAAGCTTAGAAATTAGAATTTTGGGAAATGAATGCATAGCATAGATTTTCTCAGAGCAATAAAGAAGTCTATCAGCACTGAAAACTTTCTATATTTATAGAACGTACATCCTAATGAAGGTCATTTCTTCTTAGTGATGCTTAGATACACCAATAATGCAAATATATATTTATTTTAATCCCCACAACTCTTGTGTTATGTGCGTAGGAGATCTGAAAGATTCAGTTATAAAGAAAAATTAGCTCTAAATAAATTATAAACTGTCAGATGCTTGAGGTTGAATATTATAAATATTTTATACCTGTGATTTTTAACTTATTTCACTTGTTTTGAGTACTCCAACTATTCATTTATGTTAAACCGTTTTTGTATAATTGAAGATGTCCCCAGATTCCTTTATTTTATTCAAGTACAAATTATACTGAGCACCCCCTCTGTTCTACAGTTCTGAAGATAATAAAGATCTCTGGTTTCGAGAAGTAGAGGTAGCAGTTACTACTTTTTCAAGATAATCACACACTTATTGAATAATTCATCAATAATGTAAGGAAAATACTATGACATAATAAAAAGGACAACTGACTGGTGATGGTCCCGGGGAAGGTAAAATATGAGCAAGCTCACTCTTGGAGAAGAACCTATTATGTCTTTTTCCTGGTCCCTTATTTAGGTTTTCTAAATTCCTGCTATGAGTGAGAACATCCGGTATTTTTCTTTTTCTTTTTCTTTCTGACTTATTTCGCTGAGCATGATCCTTTATACAAAGTAATAATCAAAATCAACTAGCAACTACAAACCAGACACACTGGGGGGCGGGGAGAGGAAGGATTAGGGTCAAAATAAGGGGGGGTGCAATTGTATGCAAAATGAAAATGCATACATTATGCAAAAATGAAAAATGATGTAAGAATTATATAAAATAAAATATTTTAAAAAAGAAAAAAAAAAGAACCTATTATGGCAGCTGGAGGGAGGGGGAAGCAGGAAAGGAAGAACTCCACCCATTGTGAACTTGTTTAGTGCTCAGTGAACACGGGTCTTCTGCTAAAGGCAGTACCCGACACTGGGATTACAAAGGGGACAAGTTCCAGTTTCTACTTTTAGTATCTTCCTGAAAGAGACAAATGTAAGTAATCACAGAGTGCCATAATAAGGACAAGTGTCTGGGGTTCGTTCAGGTTAAAGTGGAAATCTTGAGAAACCAAGGAGACCCAGAAGAAGTGGGTCGCCCAGGGGCCCTGGGAGCGCAGGAGTTGGGGCATTCTGTCGGGTCTGATTCAGAGGTTCCCGAGCAAAGTTAGGGGCCAGATTGCAAACCGCGATGTTCTCAGTGAGCAAGGAGTCCAGGGACGGTGATCCGGTACAGGCGAGCACAGAGAACCCGGTTCTTTGGGGACCGGCTGGCAAGGTGATCCTACCAGGAGAGTCCAGATCCCTTGCTGTGGTCCAGGGCGCTGCTTTTCCTTCTTGCTCTGCGACTGGTGCGAGGTGGCGGACCTTCGGGATACCGAGGCCCACCCAGCCTTGCAGACCCAGCACCACCCTGAGCCCAGCGAGTCCTGGGGCCTTCAGAGGCGCCTGCTGGGTGGAGGAGGTGGCCCGAGGGCTTCCTGGGGCAGGGGCTTCTTTCTCTCCTCCTCCTGCCCAGCGCCCCAGCTCTTTACAGCAGCCCCGCAGATCTCCTCCTGAGAAAGTGAGTACAGGGAAACCTCCTGACAAGTGAGTACAGTGAAACCTTAAAGGGGTTAGGAAATGAGAAGTTACATGTTTTAAGTGACTGTCATGAGGATTGTAGGCTAAAGATTGGGCAAAAAGAAAGGGAGTGCGAGAGAGGAACATTAAAATATCCGTGGTCTGTGGATCCTGACTGGGTCAAAGTAGAGTTAGGTAGGAAGCTGGGTGTTTGGGGTTCTGGATTGTGGAAGTAGGCAGCTGTGGATCATGATCAAATGTACCAGAGATCCACAGGGTAAAACGAGGAGAGGGGTTGACTGGAATGCTAGACCAGAGTATCATCTGTGGATAGTGAAATCACCTGGGATTATGGCATGCCTATTGGAACGTGTGATGGTAAACCAGGAGCAAGGATACTGAAGGAGTGATTGTGTTCAGGGACAGTAAAAAGAGAAACAGCAGAAGTGCTGTAATCTGATGAGGGAAAATGGAAAACAGGGTCAATTAAGGAAAACGTTGGGCATGTGATCTGGAAGCAGCAGTGACAAAGATGGGGGTTTCCTACATGTCTGCATGGCTCTGTGAGGACTAAAAGAAAACAACCAACAGGTGTGCATCATAAAGAGCAAGAGGAAGAGGCAGACATAAACTGGGTAAGAACAAAATTGTACTGATCCTAGTAGATACATTGTAGACACTGAGGGCTAAGAGGTAAGGGAGGTGTGGATTTTTCTGGGAGAATGCAAAAATCTGCTGTTATTTCTTGACTTCTGCTAAGGAAAGAGAAACAGAGAGAGGGTGTTTATACTGACCAGCTCATGCTAAGAGGGTGTATTGTGTACATTTACATTTTTCTGTGTTCTATGTTGTTTAGACATCTTAAAAAAAAAAAAAAAAAAAACAACTTGGGAGAGACTTTGTGGCCCATGGCTACCCTAAAATTCTTAGAGATGGCAGGGGGCCCACCAGGGAGCATGTCTGTGCTATAGAACTAACTCATGCAGAACCTTCTGTCTCATGCATCCCAAAAATCAACTCCTTTACCCTAATCATCCCAGGACCAATGAAGAAACAACTCAAGAATGCACCTACAGTACAGAGCTGAAATTATTCAAACTAGCCAATTCTAAACTGTTTATCCTGCCCTACCTTTCCTTTGGTGATACCAGTGGATGTTCTGGTCCAGTGTTTTCCTCTTGTTCCTGTCTTCTTCCTCCTAACTATCTTTGTATCTTTCCCATGTGGCCAGCCTAGTAGTGAGCTGTGCCTCCTGTCTCTAGAACCTATGAATGTAATCAATTTTTTTCCCGAACATCTCCTCTATCGCCCTTTTGTGGTCATGTTCCTGGGCAGAGGGTCTAGAAACTGAATCTTTCACTGATCACCTGCTGCTACAGATGCAAGCAAAAGAGAATTTGGTGCAGCAAAAGAGAAAAAATAGGATTTATTTTTTAAAGATTTATTTATTTAGGCATACAAGAACTGGGGTACAGGCCAGAGGTGCGGGGGTGGGAGAATTCACCAGAGACAGAGTGGGGAACAGAACAGGCAGATTCACTGAAATACACTGCTAAGGGGAGCAATGGGCCAGTCCCCTGCTGGCCAGGGATCAAACTCATGCTGCAGTGGCTGCAGATACCTACATAGGTTGCATCTTAACCCCTTGCACCACCAGGGAGGCCCAAAAATAAAGATTTATTATAACTCTCAGGATGGAGGGAGATGGGAGGAGGTCCAGTTACTGACCGATAGTGCAAAGTAGAGCTGCAACTATAGGAGCTGGCTGGGTGTAGCTGCTGCTAGCTGAGGCCCCACCCTTTCCACCTCAGGCCCCTGAGGGCTTTCCTGCAGCTACCACAAAGAATGTGCCAAGTGCTTCAAGCCCTTTTAAAGGCTCCTGAAATGGCCACTGCATTCTGCTCCCTTCCTAGTAACCCCCTTGCCCAGGACATGGCAGATTTCAGACCATGGCACTGCAAAGGTGGTGTCCCCTCCAGCTTGGGTTGTGTCATCCTGGCTGGAAAAGTGGCAGGGTTTGCATCCAGCCCACCAAGCGACACTGGCCAGTTGAGCACTGCACTATGAAGCAATTGCAGCCTCTGAAGCACAAGTTCAATCCCTGGCCCGCCAGGGAGCAACCCACTTGGCGCAGCAGAGCTCTCCTGTCTCGCCCGCTGCTTCTCTCAGCAGTGTATTTAGGTCAGTCTGCCTGTTCTGTTCCCCCACTCTGTCTCTGTTGAGTTCTCTCACCCCTCCACCTCCGGCCCCCACATCTCTGGCCTGTAAGCCAGCTCTTGTATGCATAAATAAATAAATCTTTAAAAAAAAACAAACAAAAAAAGCAACCTCAACCTACCCTTCAGAGCTCCTCCCACAAATCCACCTTTTGCCAAAATGATATATTTTTGGATATATTTTTGCTCCCCTACAGTGATTTATTTCATTTTTAAAAAAATTTCCCATCAACATTAACCTATTTATTTAAGTTTGTGTTATTAACATTAATTCCTAGTTGTCCTATTAATTTTATTTAGGTTCCATAACATCAGGTTTATAGCAAGTTAAAAGTTAAAGTAGAACTTGGAGTGAGTAAATCGATCCTTTTCTCCCTTGTGTAAATGTGGAAATTGTTTAATTTAGCTGATTTTTTAACATTTAATTTAAAAAATATAGTTCAACTAGTAATTTCTGAAGATGTGCTACATTAGCAACCATTTTGCAGAAATTGATGAGGAATAGAAAGGTGTTGCGCTGAAAGATATAAATATCTAGAGGAAAGAGAGAGATGCTTCAACTTACAACACACATATTTGAATAAATAAAATAAGGAACAGTGTATGGGGACTGTCATAATAACATAGGAATTCAAAGTGACAATATCTGACTCTAAAGTAATAGAGGAAACTTCCATGTGTTGTTGGCCTTTAAACATTGACCCTTTGAATATTTTAGAGAATATTTTAGGTGCTTTTCTATTTTAGGTAGAAAATTTTAAATGGAATTTGAATATAATCATACATTTGAATAGCACAGAACAAATACCATGTATTTGAATTTATATATGCACATGCATTCCAAAGTAAGATTATTAAATTTTAATTTTTGATAATATTGTTTTTGATGGTTTGAAGATTTTTGGTATAGTAACAGCTGTATGTTAGAAATTTATCCTTTTATATTAAGTATTAATCAATCTAAAATCTAGAATATAAATAGGAACAAGATATATGTGAATATAGCATATGATGTACTTTTTTTTAAATAATAAATTTTATTTTTATATTCCCCCATACAATTGCAAATGCCCCATTCTGACCCCAATCCCTCCCCTCCCGCCCCCCACCCCCCAAAAAGTGTCTCTGGTTCATAGATTTTTGTTGATTTTGATTTTCACTTTCTTATAGTTATTCATTTTCCTGGTCCCTTATTTAAATTTTCTGGATTCCTGCTATGAGTGAGACCATCCGGTATTTTTCTTTTTCTTTTTGGCTTATTTCACTGAGCATGATCCCTTCCAGTGCCATCCATGTTGCTGCAAATTGCATGTGTTTATCTTTTTTGAATGCTGAGTAATATTCAATGGTGTATATGTACCACATCTTCTTGATCCAGTCATCTATTTTTGGGCATTTGGGCTGTTTCCAAAGCTTAGCTATTGTAAATAGTGCTGTTATAAACATAGGGGTGCAGGTGTTCTTTGGAATTGATGTTTCTGTGTCCTTTGGGTAAATACCTAGGAGTGGAATTGCTGGATCATATGGAAGCTCTATGTTTAGTAGGTCCAGAAATCTCCACACAGCTCTCCATAGTGGTTGGACCAGTTTGCACTCCCACCAACAGTGCAGAAGAGTTCCTTTTTCTCCACACCCTCGCCAACATTTGTTGTTGCTAGTTTTTTTAATATGTGCCATTCTCACTGGTGTGAGATGGTATCTCATGGAAGTTTTGATTTGCATTTCCCTGATTACAAGTGATGTTGAACATTTTTTCGCATATGATGTACTTTTTATTTAAGATGCTGGAGTAAAGTTTTCTTATCAAACCTAACCAGTAATAAAAGGAAGAACAACAAAAGTTAAGAATAATAAAACATACCAACGGTGTTTTTACCAGAATTGGGAAGCCCCAATACATTCAACCTTAAAACATGAACAAATGTGGTGAAAAAAAAGAGCATGTCAAACTTTGTCTAGATTCAGCAGGGAAATAGATTTTCCATGCTATAAGACAAAAACTAGTAGTAAAACCCATTTATTTTGAACAAATAGATCATAGTATAGAAACTGGTTGTAGCAACCTTGTGAACTTGATTAATAAAACTTAGGTGAGAATAGGAGCTAGAAATTATGCATGTATTTCATTAAGGCAAAAGCTAGCTTTAAGGTGACAAATAAGAGGAAAACCTGAGTTGCAATGAATCTTTCTCTGTCTCTCTCTCTGCCTCTGTCTCTCTCTGTCTCTCTCTCTCTCTCTGACACACCACACACACACACACACACCCCACCCCCTTTTTCAGGGGAGTGATTTTTGCCTCTAGCATTATTTACTTTTCTCCTCTTAATGATAGCCTGATACCCCACTGTGTGTTTGTGTTTATGTGTGTCTATTTCATTTCTAGGTCTCTGTGGTCCACATAAAGCTAGTTCTACCCTTGACTTTAGAGTCAAGAACCAAAGTCTAACCTCTCCCCACCCCAATCTCCTAGACATTGTTAGTTTTTTTAGGAATGGGTCTGTCACCCAACTAGTTGAATGAATGAGATTGCATTTCAGAAATCATGGCTGTAAAACCTAGAAAGTCATTTCCTTTTTAAAAATATTTAAAAAATATTTTGTGAATTTCCTATATCATTTGGGATCTTATTTCTATGTACCAGAAAATCAACTTTAGTTTGTTAAGAAAATAAAGTTTATTTTTCACCTGAAACTACTGTAGTGTAGGAGAAAACAAATCCAGAGATATCATAGTCATTAAAAGGCATCAGGAACCTAGACTCCATCCTGGTGCATTCTCTGTTCTCCCCATTCTCTCTCTGGTACTTATGGTCAAAAAATAACTGTGTCAGGCCTCCCCGGTGGTGCAGTGGGTTAAGCGCTGCACTGTGAAGCTGTCCGCAGCCTCTGCAGCGCAAGTTCGATTCCTGGCCAGCCAGGGAGATTCCCACATGGCGCGGCAGACCTCTCCTGTCTTGCCTGCTGCTTTCCTCAGCAGGTTCTTCAGGCCGTCTGCCTGTTCTGCTCCCCGCTCTCTCTGGTGAATCCTCTCACCCTCCTGCGCCTCTGAACTGTACCTCAGTTCTTGTATAAACAAAAAAATCTTAAAACAGAACAAAAAACTGTGTCCTCCACAGGGAGAAAAGTGGAAGGGGAAGGAGCTAGGATCTGTGTGTGTTCATTCTAGTCAGTCATATCCCTATCACATCCAGTAGAAATCTTCCATTTCATCTCAAGATCTGGCTGATGTGGTCATGCCTCAGTGTCATATAGCCTGGGAATCTGAATACTATTTAACTGTGTAATTCTAAACCAAACTGTGTTCCTATTAGTGAAGAAGAAGGGAAAATATATATTGGATAGTTAAATAAAATTTTCCGTCAAATTTGGTGAAAGGAGTCTTAAAATCTAGAACTCTGAGAAACTGAAGAAAAACAGAAGAGAAGAAGGCCAAGAGTCTTCAAATTCTAGCCAAGGTCTGATGGCATTGCTTGAAATTATTAATCCTGTGTGCTGGTCAGGTCTATCATGGAATTTTCAGAATCTAGAAGAGGAATTTGGACAATCATTTCATCCAATTTGAGTGTGTGTGTGTGTGTTTCTGTGCAATTGAAAAGGTCCACAACAAACAGATTCACTATGAGACTTCTTGCTATCCCAGGCTTGCATCATGCCACAGAGGAGATGCTTATGAGAAAACTGACAACAGATTAAACATAAGGTACCTGGTTCTTATGTATTCCTTACTCTAACTCACTACTCCACTTTCTTGTTTGCACTGAAAACCAAACTTTTGCAGAGAATTTGTCTAGAATC
Source organism: Talpa europaea (assembly GCF_964194135.1). Taxonomy (NCBI): domain Eukaryota; kingdom Metazoa; phylum Chordata; class Mammalia; order Eulipotyphla; family Talpidae; genus Talpa; species Talpa europaea. The sequence goes on from NC_140070.1 coordinate 79,641,298, forward strand.
CATACTTCAGATTCATAAAAAGAAATTAACAGATAAATATAATGGGTCTTACATAATACATTGAAAATACAATGTGAATATGAGTTTAGCATACAAATTATGAACATATTAGAAACATGCTAAAAATTTAGATCATAAAGTAGTTGAAATTTGGAGTATACTTTTTGCCACTTATACAAGTCAAATTTCATCTCTGAAACAAAGGAGCATAGTGAGATACAAGGCTATGGGCTAGTACAAGGAATTAAGGAAAAGGGAGACAATGGAAAAACATGAAAAGTTATGAGGCAAAATTAATGTATATATTTATATATAAAGGAGAAAAATAACATCTCAGAAATAAAGGTTATATTAGAACTAGAGAAAAGAAAATAACAGCTTCCTGAAGGTAGTTAGGGAGACAGAGGAGAAAATTAAGAAAATTGAACCAAGTGAAACGTAAAAGAAAATGAGTAAAAATATAATTTTAAAAGGAAATAATCACTATATATGATATAAAAAGATGATCCAATATATGCGTTATTGCTGACCCTTGTAAAGAAATCAAAACAATAGATTAAAGGAAAGCAGACACAAATGGAAAAGTTTCTCAAGGAGACAATTAACAAATTGCATAAAATAAATGAAAACATGAATCTACATGCTTTTGCCACCAACTTGTGTTTAGGAAAGTATTGATACAGGTCAATTAACACAAGTGTATTTTAAGTGGGGAAAAAAGCAATCCTTTGGCACTCAGGGAGAAAATTCAATTTGTCTCTGTTGGAATAAATAAGACTGGCTTCAGAATCAGATTGTAACAACGTGAAAGTCAGAAATGAAGAAGCATTGTTTCAAAATTGCTGGGAAAGTAAAGTATAATTCAAGAATTTTAGATCAAGCCAAACTCTTATTCAAGCATGAAGGAAGAAAAGTATAAACTCAGGAAACATGATCAGAAAAAGCCAGTTTAGATGACAAGTTTTTACAAAGAGATAAATGGGGCAACTTGATAAAACCAGTGAGCTTCAAAATCTTTGCAAATGCCAATTAAAAACACGACTTTGGCAATTAAGGTGACAGGATGTGGAAGGGAAAAAAAAATGTTATTCACTGTAGTGATATGTAAATAATTCAAACCAATAACATTCTGAAGTTAAGATCTGAAGAAGGGGAGCGAAGGGATGAGGCAGTAGAGTCCATCTAAGACTTGGGGGCATTTTTGGTAAGGTGGTTGACCTGTGGTTAGTTCTGGTGTCAGACACTTCAGGTTGAGGGGGGTGGAGGAGGGAGGGGCGGGAAGAGGAAGAACTAGAGTCAAAATAAGGGGGGGGGTGCAATTATATGGAGAATATAACCAAAATGAAAATGCATACATTGTGCAAAGATGAAAAAAGATGTAAGAATTATATAAAATAAAATATTAAAAAAACAAACAAACTCAACTCTGCCTTTATCATCTCTGTGACCAGAGACAAGTTGGTTGACATCCCAGTGCCTGCTACTCCACATCTGCATAAGGGGGCATCGTAGTGTTCCTAGTAGTTATTGCCAGCATTGGACTGAATGAATTTATGTTTACAGAGAATGTATGACATCCCCTGGAAAAGTCTTTAATGGAAAACATGGGGTAGTATTTAAGAGTTGGATCACTAAGTCTCCCTGGGGTCAAATTTCAGGTCCATGTCAGTTTTTTAGAAAAGAGAGCCTGAACTTCCAGTTTTTCATTCTTGGATTCTTTGAAAAGGAAACAGACTTGAGTTTTCCCAACATGAATTATATTACTCTCACCTAATTTGGAATAAAGAAGTGACTACAATAATTCTTGAACTTCGTGTTTGTATGCGGCATTGTTGTGATTTATTTGCTATAAAAACTTTGTCTTGTATTACCTTGAAAGCCCCTCTCCCAAACCGTTTATACTGTTCAATGTGTCTTCCAAAGTCCTGCATTTTTCTAAATGTACTATAATTTATTTTACCAAGACACTGTATTGAGATTCTTGGGAGTGCAATGAAAACAACTCAGCTACACAATCAACCCACCAGCTGGAACCTGGAGTAATCTGAGGCTCTTTTTCCCCTGCCCTCTGTGAATATACTCTACATTATAGTCTTGTCCCTGGAGTAACCACAGGGTACTTATCCACCTGTATGTGACGGTATGTTTCCAAATGCTCTAAGTACACAGCCTCAGATGTATAATTGTTGTTGAGACTATATGGACTACATAGTTGACCAAATACGCTAAAACCTCTATAAAATTTGAGATTTGGTAGTGGGTGGTGTAGAAAACTTTGTCTTGCAAGACAATGCCTCCTAATTAAATTTTCTCGTTTGTTAAAACTCACTACCTATGTGCCCAGAATGCCCTGCTTGTTTCTTTGGTCTCTCCCAGCCCTCCGTTTGGGGACCAGTTTCAGATAATGCCCGGGAAGCACCTGGTTATGCATCAATAGAGACCTTCAGTTTTCATTGTGAAGAATATTGTGATTATATTGATAACCTTTTTGTGAAATTTTTAAGCCCATCTATTTTTTTAAAGATTATTTTTATTTATTTATGCAAATAAGAACTGGAGTGTAGGCCAGAGGTACAGGGGGTGACAGGGTTCACCAAAGACAGTGGGGAGCAGAACAGGCGGATCTACTGAAATACACTGCTGAGGGAAGCAGCCAGGGAGGCAGGAAAGGTCTTCTGGGTCATGTGGGTAGTTCCCTGGCTGGGCATGAAACTCAGGCTGCAGTGGCTAGCAATAGCTTGATAGTAGCAAACTTAACCCCTGTGCCACCAGGGAGACTCAAACCCCTCCAATTTTTTTTTTTTTCCTGAATAATTCTTAGAAGTAGAATTGCGGACTTAAAGGGATTGTTTGACTGTTTACAAAATTAAAACATTTTATAAAAGTTACAGTACTTGTTTCTATTATCACAGTTTCTATTTATGCCTCTGTCACCAACATATATGAACATTAATTTTTAAGCTGAAAATAATATTTTATTGCTTGATTTTGCATATCATTTGTTACTACGAAGGCCATATAATAATATTTATTAAATTTAGAATTTGGGAACCAGGATATTTTACACTGAGATTCTGGATTTGCCAATTTCTGGCAATGTGCCATTAAATAAATTGATTTCACTTAGATGCAGTTTCTTCATCTGTGAAATAGAAAAATTACAGTGTCTTGCATGAAGCATTTTAGAAGGTTTCATTGATATTTAGCATGTTGGGTTGCTGTCCAAAAATGGTATATGATTTATTGTGACCTCATGTATGCATATTCTTCATCACACACACACACTCTCTCTCTCTCTCTCTCTCTCTCTCTCTCTCTCTCAAGTTCTCTCCCCTCCCAGCCCCACTTCCTCTTTCTCTCTCGCTCCTCTAGTAGTAAGAAGATGACCTCCAGGAGACTGGCCATCTCCCAGCTTTCCGTTTGCTGTGACTGTTCTTTCTAGAAAAAAATGCTGATTCTCAATGCCAAATAGTGGTTGTCATTTCCACATCTGTGCCTACTGTGCCCTTTTCTCTCCTTCTCAAAAGATTGCACGCACTGCTTCCTCCCTGTTATTTTGCATTCTCCAGGAGGGCAGCTATGAGTATGGCCTCGCTTTTTCCTTCTATCTGATCCCATCTGTACTGTAGCTAACAGAAATTAATCCATTCTCCTAACAGGCATATGTTATTATTTCCTACTTTATAGTGCCAATGTGGGTCTCTCTTTCCAGGCTTAATTCAGGAAGAATGTCTCTTCAGGTTGATACTTTACCCAAAGTTAATCCAGGACAATCATTGCTTATAAATATTAGTTTTGTCTACTTATTTATAGGCCCCTCCTCCTTCCTGGGGAAACAATTCCTTTGGTACAATTCCTTAAGATGTTCTTAGCTAGCTTCCATGTGCTTAAAAATAAATAGGCAGCAAATATGCAAAAGCGTGATTGACTCTGTGTCATCTTAGAACCTATGTAATACACCCTCTGTTTAAATGAACATTGTATTGACCATAAATCCTTTATTACTTTTGCTTTTGTTTATCAGAACTAGAAAATAAGATGTTCTTGTTAGTGATTTAGTTCTCCACTCAAAAGTACCTCCAGCTGAGGGAACAGTACACTGTGAAACACAGGTTGGTTACTAGCAGATTGCTAATTAAGACTTGTTGCTCTATGTTTGTGCATTGAGTGGGAGACAAAAGTACTGAAACTATTAAAATGTCGTAAGTATAATATAGATGATATAAATTACTTCGACTTAGTACTGTTTATGTCTTAATGTTTTTGAAACTAGATGTGTTTTATATAAAAAGGAAAAAGAACATATTAATGTGGGGCAAAAATCTAAGCTTTGGGAAATATGTATATATATAACCAAATTGCTTTTGTATCTCTAAAAACTTATATTGCTTCTCAGAGTCATAGTTACTAAATCAAAATGTTTGTGAAAGCTAATCCTTTAACTATGATCTATCAATATCAGGATAGAGCAAGAAAAACTTGTTATCTACCAGTATAATACTGGTATTACACAAACCCATGTATTGTGTGTTTACTCACTTTTCAACCCGGTCTTGTAGAAGTGTTACAGGGCAGGGAGAGGGGCAGCCCGGACCCAGTAAACCTGCCTGCTCTAAATAGGTTCTGCCATCTGCTGCATCAGCACAAAACAAATGAGACTTTAGTGGGAAAGAACTTTAATACAATTAGTAAACAATCCAGGAAAGGCAAAGAATAGTTTCTAAATCAAGCACCCAACGTTACCCGTCCCCTCGTGGGTAAAAGTCCAACCAAGCAGGATTGGCCCAGAGCAAGGTCCCAAAGCCTGCCACAAGTCTAAAGCACCTTTCAGTGGGGACACACAGAAAAGGATCAGAAACAACCAGACAAGTCTGGAAGGAAAAGAGCAAAATCAAAATCAAGACAAAAACCGCTATCGTCACCTCCATAGTAATACTCCAATAATCTGAACACTCCATTAATCTGATTTTGTTATCTATTTTATTCTGTCCCTTGATAAAATTACATTCACTCATAAACTTGATTAATTTCATGTGCCTGCCTTCCAAATTTTTATCTCTGCCCCACATTTATCTACTAGGACCCCTTTAGTGTGAAACCATTTGCAGAACATCATAACCTGAGTATTTTTTAAAAAGATTTATTTATTTTATGCAAGAACCAGAGTACAGGCCAGATGTGTGGGAGGGTGAGAGTATTCACCAGAGGCAGAGCCGGGAACAGAACAGGCAGACTGATGAAATACACTGCTGAGGGGAGCAGCGGGCAAGACAGGCAAGGTCTGCTTCGCTATGTGGGACCCTCGCTGGCCTACTGGGATTGAACTGGCGCTGCAGAGGCTGTGGACAGCTTCACAGTGAGGCACTCAACCGCCTGCGCCACCAGGGGATGCCTGACCTGAGTATCTTGAAAGCCAATGAATTCAAAGCAAGGCCAATAGGTTCAAAGCAAACTTAGAGCTTTCCTTCTCAAACTAGACTTTTTTTTCTTCTACTTTGGCTATTAGGCAAATGTGTGATGATTTTATTTTTTAGCATGTTGCAAATTCTTAAAAGTTATTGATTGATTTAATCAATTCAGCACCCTATAATGTAAATGAAGGACATGGAAACAAACATTATTTTGGGTGTATCTGTGAGGGAGTTTCTAGATGACATTAACATTTGAATTGGCAGATTGAATAAAAGAGATAACAGTCCCTAAATAAGAACATGCCTCAGGCAGTCACCTGAAGATGTAATACAACACAAAGTTAAGTAAGAGGGAACTCCCACTGCTCAACTGTATAATTTGCAATACTAATCTATTCCAGCCTTTGGACTCAGATTGAAATATTGGTTCTTATTGGGTCTGAGACTTTTTGGTTGGAACTTATGCCACTGGTCCTTTTAGGTCACCAGTTTGTTGACTGAAGATTTTGGGACTTCATGGCCTCCATGTTAATCACATGAACCAATTGCTTATAGTAAATCTGTGCATGCACGCGCGCGCACACACACACACACACACACACACACACACTATTGGTTCTCTTTTTCTGGAGAAACTGGACTAAACACCATTTTTTAACCCAGATTTCTACTGTGTCTCCCATCTAACACCTCCACTCTTCTACCCCAGGATCAACTCCATTAAATGACTGATTCAAAATAAAAAAGTCTTCATGGCTAATTCAGATAAAACCAAAGTATTTCTTTCAGCATGTGTGAGACTGTAGGATAATGTGAAAAAAAAATGGTGTATGTACCAACTAGTGAGTGTGTTCATCTAAATATATTTTTTGTCCCAACAAAGTGCCTGGAGGTCCTATGCCATTCCTTTGTAGCCTATAATTTCCACTTTCAGCTGTACCTGTCCAGGAAATGATTATTTATCTTTAACTTTATTACCTTTTATCTTTAACTTTAAAAGACATAATCCTAACTTTGCTACCAATGTGTAAAAATTACACAGATCTGCTAAACTACCACAAATATGAGAAACACTTATGTAAAACTGTTAACTTCTTAGTCATGTCCTTTTATTTTTATGTTTGTCTTCGTGGGTCACAAGATGCCAAAAACAAAGTTTATAGCAGTAGCTAGTGGAGATATTCTTTGCCAGAAGTAAGTATTTCAAGTGAGTTGTGAAATCTGCTTGATCAAATTCAATTCAGAAAAAGTTGGATTTACTCCTAGAAGCAATGATTAGTTATTAGCAGGAAAAATGACACCAAGGTAGTCTATCAGTCACAATCTAACTTCATTGAAATACTTAAAAAATTATAGAATATAAAGCTTGGTTCCATGTGAATTCTCAATTAATGACAGCAGAACACAAACCATATACTGACACTTAACTGTACATCAGACAGGTAAGAACATACAGTTATATCTAAGAGTTTACTGTCTAGACTTAAGCACTAAGCTAAGTTTTCAAACGGGACTCCCTGGAGTCTAATATCTACAGGAATGCATTCAACATACATCTTCCCTTAAATAATACATGATGTTTTGAGCATTAACTGTGTGTAGAGTTTAGAATCACTTTCAAAAAATGAGAAAAGAAAATCATATAGAGCTGAGTTTGGTAGAAAGAGAAAGAAGGAAAATCTTTGTGAAAAGGCATACTTCATTTGTACTTTATTCCTGCAGTATTAGTCATTAATTGTGTTTATGTGTATGTGTTCAATATACAAAGGGGAAAAAAGCATTGAATAGAGATGGTTTGGGTTCTTTTTTAATAATCTGAGTGTGATTTTATTTATTGTCTGCTTAATTGCTCTGGCAAATAGCTCTACTATGATGTATGTAAGTGATGAATATCTTTGTTCGTTAAGAGGACAGTATTCATTTCTTCACTATTAATTATGATGAAAGTCGTGGATTTTCATTTTATCAGCATGAGAAACTCTATTTTTAGTTCTCTGAGTTCCATAAACAGGTGTTGGATTTTTTCAAATGTTTTTCCTATATCTACTGAGATAAAGTGTGTCAATCTATTAATATATCAGTGATTAACTTCCATATATTTAACCAAACCTACATTGATGTGATAAATCCCACTAATTTATCTATACATTATTATCTATGTATCTATAGGTTATCTATGTAAATGCTGCTGGATTTGGTTAGCAATTTTTTTCAAATACATTTTTTTGGTCTCTCTCTCCCCCTCACCCTCTCTCTCCCTTCCTCTCTCTCTCTCCCTCTCTGTTTCCCTCTTTCTCCCTCTCTCTCTCTCTCTCTCTCTCATTCTCTCTCTCTCATTATTGACCTGTAGAATTTTCCCTTGACATATCCTTTTCCGGATTTGATATCCCTCTTCATTTATGTGTGTTTTGAGGGTTTGTGAATGATTTTTGTTAGTTCTTCTTTGAGCATTTGGTGAGTTCATATTGGTTTGACTTTTCTTTGTAGGAATTTTATTTAATGATGGATACAACTATATGAAGCTATATTAAGTCTATTTAGATTTTTAGTTTCTTATTTTTTCACTTTTAATCATTTGTGTCTTTAAGTATTTGTCAATGTCATCTAGTTATACAATTTGTTTGCATATGATCATCCAGTTTGTCTTTACTATTATTTCTATATCTGTAAGAGGAGCACTGATATCTTTTCTTTCAGACAATTTGCCACAAAAATTCTGGTGACAGGACTGTTCCCACAGAGTGAGTTCTTATAGTGAGGTCACATAAAAACAAATCCTGATGCTTGCAGTGTGTTTTCAGGCAGGAGACATAATGACAATTTTTAGTGTAATGACAATTCTTTGGGAATTTTTTTTTTTTTTTTGTATGTGTGTAGCTTCAAATCTCTTCTTACTCCTGGAGAAATGGGGTCGTGCAAACTAAAATGATAAAGAACAAACTTTTGTGGATTTTACTGTGATTCAGTTTTGTAAAATAAGTGTTCTCAGATTGTCACAAGCTTTTAGTAATTTCCAGAGTTCCTAAAAAGTTAATTTTGACAGTTTATGTTACTGTTTTTGTCACTTTTATGGAGAGGTAAAATTTTAGGAGTTTTTGCTCTGTCATTATGGACCATTCTGGTTTGTTTCTGTTTCAAAGTTCATTAGATTTCTTGACTCAAGAATATAGATATCTATCTATGAAAATATGAAGTTGAAAAAAAAGAAAACATACAGAGAGACTGGTTCTGAAGGTGGAGTAGGGACTATATATTTTTTTAAAAGATTCATTTTATTTTTATGCAATACAAGAGCTGGGGTACAGGCCAGAGGTGCGGGAAAGAGGGTGTGAGAGGATTCACCAGAGACAGAGTGGGAACAGAACAGGCAGATTGACTGAAATACACCACTAAGGGGAGCACGAGTGAGTCAGGAGAGGTCGGCTGTGCCATGTGGGTTGCTCCCTGGCCAGGGATCGAACTCATGCTGCAGTGGCTGCGGTTAGCTTCATAGATTGCTTTTTTTTTTTTTTTTTTTACGTCTTTTTGGCAAAAGACATGATTTCATGGGAGGGACTCTGAAAGTTGGGTGGAGGTGAATTTTGTTTTGTTTTGTTTTGTTTTTTTTGTCTGATGAGAGATTTATTTATTTATTTATTTGCTTTTAGATATTTTATTTATTTATTTATTTATTTTTTATAATAAATTTTATTTTTATATTCCCCATACAATTGCAACCCTCCCATTCTGACCCCAATCCTTCCCCTCCCGCCCCCCACCCCCCAAAAAGTGTCTCTGGTTCATAGTTTTTTGTTGATTTTGATTTTCACTTTCTTATAGTTATTCATTTTCCTGGTCCCTTATTTAAGTTTTCTAGATTCCTGCTATGAGTTAGACCATCTGGTATTTTTCTTTTTCTTTTTGGCTTATTTCACTGAGCATGATCCCTTCCAGTGCCATCCATGTTGCTGCAAATTGCATGTGTTTATCTTTTTTGAATGCTGAGTAATATTCCATGGTATATATGTACCACATCTTCTTGATCCAGTCATCTATTTTTGGGCATTTGGGCTGTTTCCAAAGCTTAGCTATTGTAAACAGTGCTGCTATAAACATAGGTGTGCAGGTGCTCTTTGGAATTGATGTTTCTTTGTCCTTTGGGTAAATACCTAGGAGTGGAATTGCTGGATCATATGGAAGCTCTATGTTTAGTAGGTCCAGAAATCTCCACACAGCTCTCCATAGTGGTTGGACCAGTTTGCACTCCGACCAGCAGTGCAGGAGAGTTCCTTTTTCTCCACACCCTCGCCAACATTTGTTGTTGCTAGTTTTTTTAATATGTGCCATTCTCACTGGTGTAAGATGGTATCTCATGGTAGTTTTGATTTGCATTTCCCTGATTACAAGTGATGTTGAACATTTTTTCATATGCCTGTTGGCCATTTGCATTTCCTCTTCAGAGAAGTTTCTTTTTAGCTCTTCTGCCCATTTTTTGCCTGGGTTATTTTCTTTGTTGTTGTTGAGTCTCATCATCTCTTTGCAGATTTTTGTGATCAGTCCTTTATCATTAGTGTTGGGTGCAAAAATGTTCTCCCAGTTGGTGGGGATTCTCTTTGTTTTTGTTATTGTCTCTTTTGCTGTGCAGAAGCTCTTTAATTTGATGTAGTCCCAGCTGTTTATCTTTGCCTTCACTATCACTGCTTTGGGTGATGTGTCTGTAAAGATGTCTTTGATGTGCAAATCACGTAGTGTTTCACCTATATTTCCTTCCATATATTTTATGGTTTCAGGTCTTATGTCTAGTTCTTTAATCCATTTTGAGTTGATTTTTGTGTACGGTGTGAGGTAGTGGTCAAGCTTCATTCTTTTGCATGTAGCAACCCAGTTTTCCCAGCACCATTTATTGAACAAACTTTCTTTGCTCCAATGTATAGTCTTTGCTCCTTTGTCAAAGATTAGTTGACCATAAATCTGTGGGTTTATTTCTGGATTTTCTATTCGATTCCATTGGTCTGTATGTCTGTTCTTGTTCCAATACCATGCAGTTAGATTGCTTTTTAATCCCTTGCGCCACCAGGAAGGCCCAAGGAGTAGGGACTATTAACCAGGAAGGAGAACTGAGAGAGATGTCCGAGGTGATGCTAATATATATCTTGACAGAAATTTCCGTAACACAGATGTTGGCTATGTCAAAAATCAGTGTATACAAAATCTGAATTTCATTGTATGTGAACTTTCTATCAAAAGAAAGAAATTGCAGATAAATGTTGGAGTCTAGTAATGCCATGGGTTCTAAAATACTATTATAGATACCTGAGATTAATTAACCTTGAAATGTATACCAAATAAGAAGGATTCATTATCACATGGAGGAAATGATAGTTATGAGAACAAGTTCGTTTAGTGAAATTTGACAATGGATAGGTATTCATTGTACAAGCTCTGGCATTTGCCTTATTTTGAAAAAAAATTATAAAATATTAGAGCAAAGAGCTAAAGTGCAGATAGATAATAGGTTTGAAACAATTTTTTTTTTTGAACGAGGTACTGTTACAAATGATTAGCATATTCCATAGTTGAGAAACTTTGGAAAATTGACAGAAAACTTCAGAGATCTTCGCCAAAGGGGTGCAGCTAAAATCCTCCAGGAACTGAGGAGATGTAAAAATAGAAAAAATCTACATCTCTCCTAAAGTGTGAGAAGAGAAATTAGTATCACTTATAGCTCCACATAGGTGACATTTCAGAGGTTTTTCTGTAATAGAATAAAAACATGAAACACTGCTTTCCACTTTTCAGTACCATTTCTGTAAAAATAAGAGAAGTAGTAGATGAATCAAATATCAAACTTTTATGAGATCAGTGAACACAATGGTTTAGTTCAAAGCACTGTAAAAATAAAATTGGTTCATAGGAGTCCTGTGAGGTGAAAATTGTACATGCCTGCGTAAAAATGCAGTCCAGTCAGTGTTTCCTGGGATCATCTTCATTTTCCCAGAAACTTCATTAGTCCATAATTTAAAATTCAGCATAAAGCATAATGTTTTGTCATTCAGACTAGATTATTGTCTTTTGCAGAACCACTAGTTTGTTATTTAATGTGATTGCATGATAAAAAGACTAGCTGTATGTAGTAAAAATGTATCAGCAGTCACTACTACAGCAGAATCTATTACATAATTGGAAGCACAAAGTACTGCTTTGGAGTTAAGAGGAAGAAATTGAATAGCTGGCTCATCACAAAGTTTAACAAAGCAGGAATCAGGATTGTAGGCGGTAGCACAGTGACATGCCAGATCAGCCAGGCTGTGTGGCTGTCTATACCTGACGGTGAATGGAGCCCAGATATACAGGGCCGTTTGAGTGCTATTTAATCACCTTTGGAGATATCTGTACTGTGTTTATCTTGATCTCTTTTATGGACAAATAGGAGCTCTTAACACAATAAATGTGCCGAATGTCTGGTTAAAAAAGGAAAAGAACTTTGTGATAACCAGGATAGACATTTTAATACCTAGGTCTAATACAGAAGCAGGCACAAAGTAGTAACTTGGGCAATATTTGCCTGTTAAGTAAATGCATGAATGAATTAGTGTACTTTTTTCAGAACACATTTGTGGAATAGATAATATTTGCAAGAATCTGTGTTTGATTCCATTCAGAACACACAGCTTCATGGTGCTAGTTCTCAAGAAGCCTGGAATTCACCAGGGGGGGGATGAATTATTGTAGATGTTTATACATCTGAGAAAAAAAGAGCTATGTGAGAAATATAATTTGAGCTACTGCAGTGCAGAGGGAACTAGGATTATCTTTGAAGACATTGTGCTAAGATATCAATTGGAGATGAGGATGGGGAATTTAGGTAATCACATGTAAATTTAGGTGAAAGAATGGGAATATAATGGACATAACAAAATCTGCTTTATACAATTTACATACAAATCATAGAAGTCTGTATTACAGTGAGGTTTGCTACCTTTACATAGATTTGTAACCACAGTTACAACCACGAGATAAACATTTCCATCATTTATAAAGGTTCCCTCATGTTCTGCATTAGTTTCTTATTGCCACTGAAATGAACTACCACAAAATTTGTGGTTTAAATCAATATATTCTCCTGCACTTTTAGATCTCAGGGGTTCGAAATGAGTTGTGTGGGAAAATACATAGAAGAAAACATAGGCAAACATTTCCTGATATAAGCTTTAGGGATGCCTTTAAGGATTTGTCCCCAACAGCAAGGGAAGCAAAAGAGAACATAAAACAGCTGGGACTACATCATACTAAAAAGTTTTGTACCATGAAAGAAACCGTAACTAAAAACAAAAAAGACTGGCCTTCCCCGTGGCGCAGTGGTTGAACACTGGGCTGTGAAGCTGCCCGCAGCCTCTGCAGTGCCGGTTCGATCCCCGGCTGCTGGCGAGGGTCCCACATGGCACGCAGACCTCTCCTGTCATGACCACTGCTCCCCTTAGCAGTGTATTTCATTAGCCTGCCTGTTCTGTTCCCCGCTCTGGCTCTGGTAAATCCTCTCACCCTCCCACGCTTCTGACTGTACCCAGTGCTTGTATAAATAAACAAATAAATAAATAAATAAATCTTAAAAAAAAAGATAAAAACAAAAAGACCCTTCAAAATAGGAGAAAATATTCACACACCATACATCTGACAGAAGGCTGATATCAAAGATGTGCAAAGAACTCATAAAACTCTAAAAAACAAAAAAAAAACAAAAATAACCCAATTACAAATGGACAAAAAATTAAACAGACATTTCTCCAAAGAAGACATTCAAATAGCCAGTAGGCACATGAAAAAATGTTCGCCATCACTTATTACTAGAGAAATGCCAATCAAGACCATCTCACACCTGTGAGAATGGCCTACTTCGAAAAGATGAGAAGCAAGTGCTGATGAATATGTGGAGAAAAGGGAACCCTACTACACTGCTGGTGGGAATGCAGATTGGCCCAGCCTTATGGAAAGCAATATGGAGCTGTTGCAAAACATTGAAAATGGATCTGCTATTTGACCCAGTAATTCTACCCATTGGCATCTACCCCCCAAATTGAAAAACACTACTTAGAAAGGAAACTTGCATTGCCATGATTATTGAGGCAATATTTACGATAGCTAAATTGGAAACAACCTCAGTGTTCCAGAACAGATGAGTGGATCAAGATGTGGTATCTACATTTTAGAATACTCCTCAGTGATCAGAAAAGATAAACTCAAGCCATTTATGGCAACATGGATGGAGCTTGAAAGGATAATGCTAAATGAAATAGGAGGAAGATAAGTACTGGATGACATCACTATTATGTGGAATATAAAATAGGTAAAGACAAGCTTAAAAACTATCGCTTGGGGACCTCCCTGGTGGTGCATGGGGTTAAGATGCAACCTATGAAGCTGTCCACAGCCACTGCAGCACTACTTTGATCCCCAGCCAGGGAGCTACCCACATGGCAAGGCAGACCTCTGTTATCTCACCCACTGCTCCCTTCAGCAGTGTATTTCAGTCAGTCTGCCTGTTCTGCTCCCCATCTGTCTCTGGTGAATCCTCTCACCCCCCCCACATCTCTGACCTGTACTCCAGTTCTTGTATTCTTACATAAATATTAAATAAAATAAATTGTCACTACTTCTGTGAAACCTTTAAAAAAAAGCTACCCATTGATAGCTGACTACAGAACTGACACAACCAAGGTGGGAGAGGGAGAAGGAGGGTAAGAATAAAGAGGGGTGGAAACACAGTTGTCTGTGGTGGTGGAATAAGGGTGAGTAGGTGGTGGGGTGTACTGTGGTGGGGGTTTCCCAGTATTACCACAATTAAAAATGCATTACAAAAATGAGTTGTATGGGAATGAAGTTAAAATATTGGCAGAGCTGACTTCTTTGAAGCACAAGGATAAAATTCAGTGCTGGCCGATTGCAGTGTCTGGAGGCTGTCAGTATCCCTTATGACTTAAGACCAGGTCCTTCCGACTTCCATCATGTTGGTTCTCCATTTCACTCCTCTTGTGCTCTGCTTGCTGGTCCTTTCTACACCTGCTCCACTGTGATTACAAAGGGCCCACCAGAAGAATCCAGGATAATGTCCCATTCCACAGGCCTTAACTTAATTACACCTGTACTGTCCCTTTTGCTTTTGAAAATATATATTTTCTTGAGGGGGGAGGCCTCCCCCTCAAGAAGGCCTCATGTGGTTTCTGAATTAGTTCCCTGCCCCAAATTCTTGGCCCTGGAAATCACAGATCTGCTTCATATTACCACGGCTTTGTCATTTCTAGAAAGTCATATCAATGGCTTGCAGCAGCCTTTATGTCTGGCTTCTTTCACTTCGCATGTTGATTTTGAAGCTAATCCACGTTGTTGATGGTAATAGTTTCTTTTTTTTAAGATTTATTTATTTATGCATTCAAGAGCTGGGGTACAGGCCAGAGGTGTTGGGGGGGGTGGGTGAGAGGATTCACCAGAGACAGAGTGAGGAACAGAACAGGCAGATTGACTGAAATACACTGCTGAGGGGAGCAGCGGGCAAGTCAGGAGAGGTCTGCTGTGCCATGTGGATTGCTCCCAAACTCATGCTGCAGAGGCTGGGGAATGCTTCCCAGTGCGATGCTTAACCCCTTGCACCACCAGGGAGGCCCAACAGTAGTTTCTTTTTATTGTGAAATTGTTACCATTGCAGAAGTACATGGTAGGTACATTGTTTATTCATTGACTAGGTGATTTTTTAAATCTTTTCTCTGAGTTTGGCTACTATGAATATTATTAATGTGAATGTTTGGATGTAAGTATTGTTTTTTGATAGGATTTAATTTCCCCTGGTTAAGAATCATAGGCATAGAATGTCTGTGTCATGTATATTTAATTTCATAAACTGTTTTACTGTACTCCCACATGGCTGTGCATTTTGCATTTTCAGCAATAGATGAGAGATTCAGATGGTCCCTATCTTTATTGTTCGTTTTTAACTTTAAAATGTTTTTCCAAATGTTATTCAGTTTGTGACTTTCATTTTATTAACATTGCCTTTTTGAAAAGCAGAAATTTTTAATTTTGATGAAATCTACTTTAGCTTTCTTTTATGATTCATGCTTATTTTTCTTACTAAAAACTATTTGCAGGGCCTCCCCGGTGGCGCAGCAGTTGAGCGCTGGGTTGCGAAGCTGCCCGCGGCCTCTGAGGCGCCGGTTCGATCCCCGGCTGCTCCCCAGCCACCAGAGAAGGGTCCCACATGGTGCGCAGACCTCTCCTGCCGCCCACTGCTCCCCTCAGCAGTGTACTTCAGTCCTTCTGCCTGCTCTGCTCCCCGCTCTGGCTCTGGTGAATTCTCTCACCCTCCCGCGCTTCTGACTGTACCCAGTGCATGTATAAACAAAACAAACAAACAAACAAACAAATAAAACATGCCTCTATAAAAAAAAAAATAAAAAAAATAAAAACTATTTGCATTATCCAAGATAACATTGCCTTTCTTTCTTATATTTTTAAATAAGAAAAAATATTTTTAAATAAGCTTTGTATTTGGGAATTTTATTTTTTTAAAGATTTATTTATATATACAAGAACTGGGGTACAGGCCAGAGTTGTGGGGGTTGAGAGGATTTACCAGAGACAGAGTGGGGAACAGAACAGGCAGATCAACTGAAATACACTGCTGAGGGGAGCAGCGGGTAAGACAGAAGAGGTCTGCCATATGGTAGCTCCCTGACTGGGAATTGAACACATGCTGCAGTGGCAGTGGTGAGCTTCATAGGTTGCGTCTTAACCCCTTGTGTCACCTGGAAGGCCCACTGGAAATTTTAAATTAACAAAATAGTTAAATATAATAGAACATTCCCCTATACCCTTTGCCAGTTTGCCATAGGTAGAAATGCCTAGGAATTTTTATCCATGTGTCTTTAAATGTCAATGCTACTGCCTTTTTGTTCACAAGTATTATTTTCTCTAATTGCTCTTTTCTGTTTTTCTTTCTAGAATTCCTACTTGTCAGATGATAGATCTCTTGACTTCATCCTTTGTGATTTTTCTTTGTCTGCCTGTCTTACTTTTAAACATTCCATTGATTTCATCTCCCCTCTCACAAAGTTTTAAAATTAATTTCTTTCATCCTAATTTTAATTTCACAAAGTCTTTCTGTAAGTGCTGATGGCTTTGCTCCGGGTATGTATTTATGCTTAAATGTGTTTAGAGAATTAGTTTGGCGTGTTACTCCTCTTTTTCTTCCTCTGACATCTTATTCTTCAGTATTTGTTTTATTGCCTCTCATGTTGGTACATATTTAAAAGTTTTGTGATCCTTAACTATATGCCCATATTTCAGAAAGGAATGTAAAGAGTAGCTACCTGGTGTAGAAGGGAGAACTGAGAGTCAATTTGTGGTTTTTGCCTCCAGGAGAATGTGGGCAAAATTAAGTGGAGTTTTAGAATGACAGACTAACAGAGAACATAGACCCCCTGTCTAGTAGAAAGATGTCATAATGCATACAGAGTGTACACACACACACATACACATATATTTTTAAATACTTTAATAATAAAATCATGGCAAAAATACAGAGTATTTGAAACTCTTTATATTCTTAAATGCCATAGACTAAAGCATGTAAATTACTGAACAAGATGAAATTTAAAACCTCTTTAAATTTAAAGCATATGGGGCCTCCTTGGTGGCATATGGGTTAAAGTCTCAGTGCTATCAAGCTATCACCAGCCGCTGCGTAAATATTTCAATCCGTGGCCAGCAGACCTCTCCAGTCTTGCCCGCTGCTCCCCTCAGCAGTGTATTTCAGTCAGTCTGCCTGTTCTGCTCCCCACTCTGTCTCTGGTGAATCCCCCGCCCCCACCCCTATATCTCTGGCCTAGACTCCAGTTCTTGTATGCATAAATAAATCTTTAAAAATAACTATATTTTGATTGTGTAGAACCAAAAGTACCTGACTTAGGATTCTGTTGTCTCACAAGCTTGAAATCGATTTCAAATTAGTAAAAATAAAACTGTAGAGCTTATTTTCAAATGCTGTCTCCTCAGCTCTCCAGGGCAGGAAGTCAGAGTAGCTTTATAGGGGTCTTATAAAATGAGAACAGATAGACTGTGGGAGAGACGTAGCTTCCCTTCAATTTGCTACTCACTGGACTCATGTCTCAGCTTCCCTGCATACCTTTCTCCAGTTGTAGCCCAGTATTCATCCTTCTTATGAATATGGAAGATTGATCTGCCACACACGCATCCTTCTGCAGCCCTTGTTTCTTCTATCTGGAATTCAGTTCATCCATTCTCAGATAATCTGAATAGCCCTGCTGCTGCTAGGCGTCCTTGCCTTCCTTGCCTCAGTCACTCCTGGAGTGACTCCAATGACCAGTAAGTGAACAGTGAGAAGATGTAGCTCTCAGGCAAAGGAAAACACCGTTTATCACATTTCTCTAATAGAAATAGGCAGGGCTGGGAAGATGAATTCGCTATTTAATTATTAACAAGTGAATTAGTAACTTTTTACTGTCTCATAGGAATTTGATTAGAGTTGCTTGGTTGGCACTTTCTCCAACATACCTTTCAAAATACAAATTATTTTAGGCTTAAGTGGTATGGAAAAATTCTCTAATATTGCATTGCTTTGTTATTTTGAAGAGTTCATCAGAAGTAACTCTGGTTGTTTTGAATTTTTGAACTTTTGTTTAAAATGAGGTTGAATTGAGGATGAAACAATTAGGCATCAAGAGTGAGCCACAGATTTTCCTCCTAGCTGATGGAAGTAATTATAGAAGCTGTCTTAGGGGGAACTTTTAATAATGTTAGTAACTGTCTTATAACATATTTAATACTGTAGCTAGGAATAGAAGAGCTCAGAAATGAATTTAACATAATAAATTCTCATCAATTTGAGACTTGAATGTTTGTGTGGCCGGGGGGGACTTAAGAAAATCAACCTGTAAGTAGTTATGGGATTGGAGAATACAATGCACTTCATATTGGTGAGATGATAAAGAAGCAAATAGCATCTGAACCACAAAAATAGACTTTTTTTTTAAGATTTATTGATTTATACAAGCACTGGGTACAGTCAGAAGCACAGGAGGGTGAGAGAATTCACCAGAGCCAGAGCAGGGAGCAGAACAGGCAGACCAACGAAATACACTGCTAAGGGGAGCAGCAGGTGAGATAGGAGAGGCCTGTCGTTCCATGTGGGACCCTCACCAGTGGCGGGGGATGCAACCAGCACTGCAGAGGCTGCGGGCAGCTTAGCACCCCAGCGCTCAACCTCTGCGCAACCCAGGGGAGGCCCCACAAAAATGGACTTTAGGAATTTAATATGTTAATATGTTTCTGTTCCCCGCATGAGGGCTTTGTGATCTGCATTCTCAGTTGCCATCACCAAGAACCAGACAAGCTTGTAGCTGAGGCCTCCCGCAGGGCGACGAGGATGGCATGGCGCGACAGGCAAGAGGCCTGGCAATAATAAACTCTTGAATGGGTTTCCAGGAAAGGGAGGTTTCTCTTCCTTCTTTCCTGCCTGTGTCCTCTTCTCCTCTTAAAATTGCTTCCACTTACAGTGTTAGCTGTACCTGCATGACAAGAACAACTGAAATCAGACTCTAATAGCCTAGTCAAACGGGAGTTATAATCCCAGCTCCACTTTTGTCTTATGATCTTCGTTCCCTTTGTAAAAACCATGCTAATGTAAGGTTGTTGTTTGGTGCTTTTGTTAAAGAGGTGCATGCACTGAAAGGTGTTGAGTTGAGCTATGACTTGCATCAAAATCACCCTTTTTTTTCATCTTTTCATCTCTTTTAGTTCCAACTATTAAAAACCATGGAAAGAAAAAAAAAAACTTAAAAAGAAATTTATTAGCTGCTCCTGTGTGTGCTACAGTAGGAGCCACAGAGAACACCATCTTGCTCTGTGTGGTTAACTGCTGTCCCCACTGGGGGTTCACAAGGGGTTCTATGATATTAAATTTTATTTAGCATAGTCATATAAAGAAGGGTAAATGCCAAAATCCATTTTATAATGCATATGTTTACAGTTTTTCTATTATATCTAGATATACTTAAATTATCATATGTAATAATATGTTCCTGTTGTTCCTGCTCATTCTGATGATGCAGTGCATACTCATTCATTAATTCTCTTATCCAGTTTTGAAAAGCTTAGTGTGCAAAGCCTGATTCACTTCACTTCCTGGCATTGTACTAGGTATATTGTGTCAAAGATATGTAAGTTGCCACTTCGGGGAGAAAATGGATCCTCAAATCCCCAATGTATGTAGTATAGAATAGTGTTAAATTGCTAAGAAAGCACATGAAAGTATAGCAGCTCAAATGAGGGAAAATGAACATAAAAATCTCCTCACACCCCCAGAATTCAAGGGCCTCACTGAGAGGAATACAAGAGATATGTCTTAAACATTGACTTTACGTCTCATAATGACACCTTGGTATTTAGTTATACCCACACTTTTAAAATAAGATATACTAATATTTTATACTAAAAATAATTATTAGTCTCTTAGTGAAGATTCTAACATGAATTCTGTAATAGAAGCTTTACCATTGATTGAAATTCACAACTGGTCCCTTGGAGCACAGGAAGATTATGAAAGCAGCATGTATTGATCAACTTTTGAAATGCCAGGTTCATAACTATGATATGTGAATGTGTCTCTAGATAGCAAGCCTCAACTAAAAGTTTATTCAGGTATAAATAGTGCATTTGGAAAATAATTTTTGGAAATTCTATTGAGGTGAGTAATATTCACAATGTGCATGGATAGTTTACTGTAATATTGGATGTTATTTAAACTACAGGTTATCAAACCGATGCACAAGATACACAGTAGCAGCATCCAACAGCAGCTCCCCTATAGGCTTTTGTCATAGCAGTGGCCCTGTGAGTGGCCATTAAGAGCCCCCCCTGCCAAACCCTATTAACTTTTATATGACTTATAGGCAAAGCCAGCACAGGGCAAAGTTTAGGCCTAGGTTACACAAGTATGTTTTTTGACATGTGAACTATACATCAAGGTGACATATTATTTACTGCTCTCTGTACATGTGGGCTACATCTCAAGGCCACATGTTACTGAGACCACCTGTGCTGGAAGATCATAGCGAAAAATAAACTGGGAAACTGTTTTCCCATAGGCCCTACAGTTGTCTAGGGTGTGGACTCGAAGAATTCACATAGCAACTAGTGACAGCTGGATAGTCTGTGAATTTTGAAAGTTTGAAAAGTGTTAAGAGACTGGCTTCTAGGGCCTCCCCTGGTGGCGCAGCGGTTGAGCGCTGGTCTGCAAAGCTGCCCACAGGCTCTGCAGCGCCGGTTCAATCCCTGGCCACTGGCAAGGGTCCCACATGGCGCGACAGACCTCTTCTGCCATGCTCGCTGCTCCCCTCAGCAGTGTATTTCGTTGGTCTGCCTGTTCTGTTCCCCGCTCTGGCTCTGGTGAATTCTCTCACCCTCCCGCGCTTCTAACTGTACCCAGTGCTTGTGTGAATAAATGAATAAATCTTTAAAAAAAAAAAAAGAGACTGGCTTCTAATAAAAGTATATAGTGGTTCCATTCCATTGGTAATTAACAAGGGAATGTTTAATGTATTATGGGCTGCAGTTAAACTAGTCAATAGAATCTAAAATTATTAATTTCTTCAGACATTATGGGTCAGGTAAGAAGTAATCAGGGATTCTCAGGCTACTTGTTTAATGTTGCTTCTGTTTGTGTTTTCTAACCTTAGTAAAACAGACAGCACAGCTCATTTATTTCAGAGAGTTCTAATATTTCTTTCAAGAGGAATACAACATGAGTAGATTTCACCAATTAGTGGAAAAATCGTGAAAGTTGATAGACATTATTATGCTATATAATAAAAACTATTTAGTATTTGTTGTCAACTTGCTGAAAGACCCTGTGCTGGAGACTATAAAAAGATAACACAAAAATCTAACCTCAAGAGGGATTTAATATTACTAGGGAGGCTAAGATGTGTAAAAAAAAAAAAATGACCTGTGATGCAGTGTTTAAATTGGTAAATCAGATTACTGTTATAGCCAGAATAAATATTTTTAGTAATAAGGGGGAAAATAATGATGAAGATTCAGTTGTTCAAGGTTAGGGAAGCAAAACTGATTATTAAGGCATTTCAGCAATGCTGTGATTAGTAGAATGATTCAGTTTTGCATCAAGGCCAATTTGACCTTACAGAAATTAAAATCTCAGTAGCCTAACAAGACAGAAAATATCAGATGAGAAATGAGCAATTATCAGCTGATGCCCAGTCTCTGACAATTGTAATGTTTACATAAAAGGCACATACTGTCATGTAGTGTAAGAGTTTTATCAGATGATAATGCAGGCATTAAAAAGTACCAGCTCCTTAAAGCTAGATTACAGATAGGCATCAGGTTGAAAACCATGAATACAAATGTCCACTGTTTGAAATGCTCATAAGTATAGAGTAAAAACAGGGCTATTTGTGACTTACTGTTTTTATTGCATAATCAATAACCCTCTAATATCTGCTTACTAAATTTAGTATAATAGATCATGCCCAGGAGAGTATATATGTTTCTGTATTGCTAAATAAGGATTGACAAAGATAAGTTTAAATAAAAGTTAAACTTTATTTAGTTAAATAAGTTTAAAATTGATTTAAACACTGCATGAAGCAAGCAGACTTCGTTTAGAGAACTACCAAAAAGGGCCCAAGGCAGGAAACTTTTACAGGCTAAAGGATAAAGAACAAGGAAGAGAAGATAGAAAATATCTGATTGGCTGTGGCCACATAGTCAACCATGTTTATAAGGGAAAAGTAACAAGAAAATAAGTTTAGAGTTCAGTTTTAGCTTGGCATTTGGGGACTGACTGGATATTTGGTCAACTGGAGTTTTTAATCTAAGTTTTATTTGCTGATATGTATAATGTTAAAAAAAAAAACTGTCTAAAAAAATGAGTTCTATAAGCACCAAAGTTCATCTTTTTCCATATCTAAGAATGCATTATTTAAACATAGTTGTAATCTAAAGATTGAATATCAATTTTTGTCTCTACTATTATTAATGTCTTACTACTGCAAGACAGATTACTATCAAATCAGTGGTTCAGAAGAACAAAATTACATTATCTCACATATAATAACAGAATCTAGATGTCACAAGCGTTGAAATCTAGATTATGGGCAGTGCTGTGACTCTGGAGGATTTGGGGATGCATCTGCTCCCAACCTCATTCAGATTGCTGGCAGAACTCATTTTGATGGAGTTTTAGGTTTGATGTCCCCATTTCCTTATTGGTTGTCTGCCGAGGGTAATTTTTTTTTGATTTATTTATGTATGCATACAAGAACTGGGGTACAGGCCAGGTGTCGGAGGTGAGAGGATTCACCAGAGACAGAGTGGGGAACATAACAGGCAGACTGAAATACACTGCTGAGGGGAGCAGCAGGCGAGACAGAAGAGGTCTGCTGTGCCATGTGGGTAGCTCCCTGGCCGGGGATCGAACTTGTGCTGCAGTGGCTGCAGATAGGTTAATAGGTTGTGTCTTAAACCCTTGAGCCACCAGGAAGGCCCCAGGGTCATTCTTGTAGAGGCTGCCCACATTCCTTGGCTTATGTCCCCTTTCTTCTGTCTTCAAGCCAGCAAGAGTGAGTTGAGTTCGCCTCTCATCTAATTATCCTGCCCTCCTCCTTTGCTTCCAGTATTTCTTTATTTGAAAGCTCAACTGATTCACTGGGTTCACCTAGAAAATCCAGGATTCTCTCACTATTTCAGAGTTGGTCAAATAGAAACTTTATTCCAGCAGAAAAATTCATTCCTAGCAGTTCCTAGATTAGTGATTGAATAACCAATGGATGGTTATTAATTAAATCTAATTAAATCTAAGTTAACATAAGCTGATTACAAACATCATTTTCCCAGGAAAAACTAATTATTCCTTTAACTTGTCAGTATTTGAACATCATGGCTTTTAAAAACTCTCAAATCCCATTTTGGCTCATATACCATTTATAATAAAATAATATATTTGCCTGACTTACCTCATGAAAATATTAATAGCATTCAAGTTAATAAGTATAAATTCTGTTTTGTTTACCTCATTGTATTCATTAACACATAAATCAACTTTACATGGTTTAAGGAAGTTATAAAACTTCCATATGTAATTTTTATTATACTGTTGCATTATTTCACTGGAATTCTTAATATAAACTACAAAATGTTAAATAATTTGTTCAAGCTCAAATACTGACACTTAAGAGCCAACTCCGGTATTTACTGAGATACCAGAATATTTCTTGGTGTAGATCACTGTCCTAA
This sequence comes from Talpa europaea, assembly GCF_964194135.1. NCBI lineage: Eukaryota > Metazoa > Chordata > Mammalia > Eulipotyphla > Talpidae > Talpa > Talpa europaea. Next base: position 79,665,012 of record NC_140070.1, read on the forward strand.
ACATAGAAGATGTAATTCTGCCTTTACTATTCACCTGCGTATAACATTATTGGGTTAATCTTATTTCTCCCTTTTTAAGTTTTCTAAGATAGATATTATTGTACATTTTACTTACAGTTACATCTTTACTTGGCTTGAATAATGTTCAAAATTATTGAATATATATGTAGTGGCAAGAAGGGTGCAGGATCTCTATGATCCAAGCAGATGGGTAAGGGAGAGTCCTGGAGCTCTCAATGGCTTTTTCAGGCTTTTATTGGGATTTTACCAGGCACAGGGCAGGCAGGGGTGCTGGGGGCCTGGGAGCCTGGCAGGCCTCCCAGCCCCTGGCGAATCTTCACTCTACTAGACTCTCCCCCATTCTCTCATGGTTTCCCTCTCTCTTTCTTCTGCTGGTTCTGTTCCTCTGGCATCCCATGACATCGCCCTTATGAGCCAGTCTCAGCCCAGGTGTACCCATGTATGTATGCCCTACCCCACTCCAGGTGCCTGCCATCAGGCAAGCATTCAGGACCACAGGGATTCTTCATCAGTGCCAATGGTGGGAGGGCAGAAAAGCCTGATAATCACTTACCCTACAATATGTGTGTGTGTGTATGTTTAAGACATCTAGGCTACTAAAATGTTCAGCACTGAATCAGATGAAATCTGATAATGTTCAATCGATAATTCTGACTTTGTGACTAGTTACATAAGCTGCTAAAGTGATAGACTTGTTTTATTTCAGTTACTTAAGAGTTTAACAAGTAGCCCCAAAATGATGAGATTGTTAATGCAAAGATTGGTTAAATGTTTCTGTTCATTGAAATTCACTTATGTAAAAAAATACTAGAAAGTGATATGTAAAAAAAATACTTATCTGCATTTTTCTATATAGTTATGGTTATTATTTTTATCTGCATTTTTAAAAATATGTGGTCATATTTTAGTATTTTAAGATTCTTGTAGCTCTTATATAGCACTAACTTATTTTAGATTTTCAAAAGTTTAGAAATTGCCAAAATAAATGTATCACTGCAGTAATAATTCATAAAACTTTATTGTGCACACACCCACACGATAGTTTATCGACCCAGTGCATTTTAAGCAAAACATGGATAGGGTTCATTGTATATAGTTATTGTAAGGGTCAGAAAGACCACAGTACAGGTTTTCTATGATCCAGCAGACTGAGTAAAGGAGGAGTCAGAGTCCTAGAGCTCTCAGCGGGTTTTCAGGCTTTTATTGGGATTTACCAGGTACACGGCAGGCAGAGGTGCTGGGGTGCTGGGAAGCCCTGCCTCCCAGCCCCCAGCAAGTCTTCACTCTTTCTGGGCTCTCCAGAGTTCTCTGGTGGTTCTGCTTCTGCTTCTCTGCTTCTTCTGGCATCCCCATGACACCGCCCTTAAAAGCCCAGTCTCAGCCCAGGTGAATCCCATCTACCTATGCCCACACCCTACTCCAGGTGCCCGCCATCAGGCATGCACTCAGGACTGCAGGGTTCCGTCATCCATCCTAATGGCAGGAGGGCAGAAAAGCCTGATACTTTTTACCTTACCCTACACTTCCTGTCAACTTAGGAAACAGTTTAAGTTTTACTGATTTCCTGAAGTATATGCAGGGAATTATCCAATTCAGGTTAATATCACAAAATAAGCTGTTTGTATAATTAAACTGGTTTTATCGGTTGAGGGAATTTTCAAGGTTGGTTGCCCTTTGTTTTTGATTTTTAACAAGATATTGCAGATTTACATATTCAATTTTTTGTATTTTTTCTTAAAACATAAGATCACAGCACTTCACATTCTTTTCGCATTCATCCATCCCTTTATCATGTATTTATTGAACACCTCTGTTGTACTCTTTAGTGTTGAGGCCACACAATAAAAAAGAAGAATTTTTTTGTCTTTGTGGCATTTATAGTCTAATGGGCAAACAAAGTTAATAAGAAACAGAAAAATTCCTTTTGGTGTCAGAGTTTGAGTGCTACAGATGAAAAAAAGCAGAACTGAGAGGCCAAAAGGAGATAGGTGTGTCTTTCACGAAGGATGACTAGGAAGAGGTACAGAAGACCTATATGGTGTGTACACTTCAGCAAGGAGGAGAGCATGGGTGATCTTTATAGCCAGAAGGTCAGCAGGTGAGGGTCCTTGAAGTAAGAATTAGCAGGAGGCACAAAGAAACAAGCAGCTGGAGTTACTGTGGAGAAAATGTTAGATGCTCTGAAGGTTCCCCCCTAACTGGAGTAAGAATCCCAATGAAAGCTAAAAATCATATCTAAAAAATGCAAAAGTTAGAAATCAGCTTTAATGGTGGCTTGTCCAACATTTCCACTTCTTTATTTGAAATTAATGGGACCTGTTCTTGCCTCTTTAACCAGGCCCAGAGACTACAGATCTGATTGAGAGAACTGATTTCTTAAGACGGGGCAAGGGAGGGAGCTGGACTGTGCTGAGGATGGTGATTGGGCCCACCTGAATCCAGCTAGAGCCTCGCCTGTTTCATCTCCCTAGAGAATTGAAATGGGCAGGTTTTCCTCCCTGTGCCTAATTTTCCTGGGTTGGGATATTTGTCTATTTAAGACCTCTTCCCAAATCTCTCTACCACAGTGTGAAGCACAGCTACCTGGTGTCCCTGGCTTCTTGATTGCCTTCCAGACTTCAACTTTAAATAAAGGTAGGCATTTTTCATTCCCAAACATCCTCATCTGGCATCTTCTCTGTTTGAATGACTGAACTTTCAAAAAACATTCTAAAATGACAAAATAAATAAATAAATAAATCCTTATGTTGGGCTAAGGCAACCAGAATGTAACTGCGGGGTCTCACCCCTCTTTCCTGGAGTGTCCACTCCCAAAACTGCTCCCAGGATACAGCCTCAGATGTGTAATGTTTTGTTGAGGTTAACTGAGCTGTGTACTCGATTGCACACAGTTAAAACCTCTATAAAATCGAGATCTGTGTATGTGGTACTGTGGGAGGCAGGGGAAGTGGGGATTGTGATATGAAAACTGCTCCTCTTATGGCAGCCCAATACAATGCTTTATCCCTATAGGTATGTTCTTTTGTTTTTTGAAACAGCTACTTACTAATCTGAAGTTACTTGTCATTGCATTTTCTTTCTGTCGTCTGTGTATGACATACCTGGGAAGCACCTGGATGGCGCCCCAATACCTTGTGTATTGCTGTTTGTGAAATGCATTGCTTGCTAACATGCAGGAGTGTCCAAGGGAAGATAAGAGTTGAGACATAGTTGGGGTTATGAGAAGTGAGAGGTTTTAATCCGTAGGAAGTGTTTGAATCTAGACTATGGTTGCAAGTGTATAAAGGCTTTCTCATTATGAGTTGACCATTGCACCTGTGCTGCCTAGCTGCTTCAATCAATCATAGTGAGTGGTATATTGTTTTCTTGGTGATTATAGGTTGTAAATTACTTTGTTGGGAATTCGTCTATGAAAATACTGTGGTACTTTTTATGACATTTATATTTGTTTGTTTGTTTTAAATTTTGAAGCAACCTCAAACCTCTAAAAATTTTGGATGTATTGTGAAGATAAAACTCTTTCCCCCCAACTATCTGAAAGTAGGTTGGGGAAATCAAACCTCATCAATCCCAAATACATTTATGAACTAGAATGTTGTCCTGTATAATCACAAAAATAGCTATCATATTCAGAAAATTAGCATTGTACCACTCTCGAGAGAAGGATACATTAAATTGAGATAAAGGTGCAGTTATAAAATATGTAAGGATAGGGCCTCCCCGGTGGTGCAGTGGTTGAGCGCTGGGTTGCGAAGCTGCCCGCGGCCTCTGCGGCGCCGGTTCGATCCCCCGGCTGCTCCCCGGCCACTGGAGGAAGGTCCCGCATGGCGCGCAGACCTCTCCTGCCGCCCGCTGCTCCCCTCAGCAGTGTGCTTCGGTCTTTCTGCCTGCTCTGCTCCCCACTCTGGCTCTGGTGAATTCTCTCACCCTCCCGTGCTTCTGACTGTACCCAGTGCATGTATAAACAAACAAACAAAACTAACTAACTAACTAACTAAATAAATAAATAAACATGCCTCTATTAAAAAAAAATATGTAAGGATAAAGACTCTTCTCATTGGAATGATTGGCTGAAGTATATAGAAAGAGAATAATGGAACTGATAGACCAGAGTACAAAAGGGTGTATGCACTTGCATAGAAGTCAGTAGGATAGATAATTACCAAAGAGCTAAAATATGAAATTTAGGGTTTAGATAGAGTTTTGGAAAACATAGAGTAGTGGGTAACATAATACGGTAACAATATAACGAGAAATTCAGAGTTGAATTTGTTGTTGTTAGACAAATAAGAATGTTTCTTAAAGTCTATAAATGGTAATCATGAACAGCTACCTTGTCTCCACTCCCAGGGTATGGGCAGAAGCTAACACTGCTTGACTGGGTCACAGGGAAACTAAGGTCTGCATGAGACTGTCAGGATTCTTTTGGAACAGAAAGAATAATCACAGACTTTCTTGTTTCCCTGGATGATCCTAAATTACTGCAATCCCATTCATACTTTGAAATGTTTTTAGTATGTTTAGATTGTCTGATTTTCAGAAGTTTTCTGAACCTTCTACAGATATAAACATTTTATTCAAATTTTTTCAAATCTTACTCAAAATTTTATTTAAAATATAAACATTTGAATCAAATTTTATTCAAAAATTGAAAAAATATTCAAAATCCTTAAAATCACTATATATTTGGTACATGAAACCCGTGATTTTTTTTTTCTCTTTGCCAAACTCCAGACTGTTGATCAAATCATGCGGTTTCTATCACAAAAATATACTGAGGAGACTTCTAGCCAACTCTCTTCTACTACTTCTTCTGTAGGATAACCAACATCATCGTTTATATCCTTATCCTCTTCTTGACTTCAGTTTCAAATTTTCAACTTATTCTCAGCATAATTTGTAGCTTAATCAAATACATCAATTTATGTCACTTCTTAGATTTAAATCTTTCAACTGCTTTCTACTCTCCTCAGAATAAATTAAAATCTCTACATCTGGCGCTAAAGTATTACCTAATGTGTCTGCCCAGTTCACAAATGTCCTGTTTTTGCAGTTTTTCTATAGCCTCCACAACTCAGCTATATGGACTTGCTGTCAACTGTTAATGAGTTCCAAACTTTCTATCATACATTAACTGTCACATGTTCTACTCTGTCTCTTCCTATCTCTCCAATATATACACATGTTGCTCTCTATCCTATTCATAACTAATTCCCTTATAAGCTCCTGAGTCCTTTTCAATATATCATAGTCTTAATTTTTGAAAGATCTTTCCATACTATTCCTTCCTTGGTTATTCCATTATTCTCCCTCTCTGCATTCAATATGTTTTTAACCCTTCCTCTCTCATTCTGTGATTTATTATCTACTTCTCAGAGAAACTGATGAAAGAAAAAATTCATGTGTATTTCATTAATTAGTAAATTCCTGATATGGATCATACTTAGTAAATGGTTATTGAGTGACTGAATGAATTTCATCAACTAGGAAGAAGATGATTAACAAGTATAAAGAAAGCTTTACAAGTGAGACAGTACTGGATGTAATACAGCAAAAATCAAACTATGAAGGACTATTTAATAAGGGTTACAAATGTTGGTTATAATGTAAATAGAGGAAAAATAGGATTATGTGTTTATTTGTTTATTCATTTTTTATAACAATCTTGTAACAAATTATTAAGCCTTCCTGACAATGTGTAATGCACATTAATGAGTAAATTTTAAGTGCCTAGTGAGAAGGTATATCAGACACAACTATTAACTAAACAGAAAAAGATGGACTGTGGTTAACTTCAGAAGAAATAAGTGATTGCAAGGTTGTTGAATGGGTAGCTGAGATTATGAGTTTAGCACCTGCCTCCAGTTCCCTAATAACATCTTTGCATGATTTTGTTCACTTTTGCAAGATTTTCTCACATGAGCTGGCTCTTTAATTACAAAGCCTATTAACTTGCTTCTGTTTTCACTATTTGGGGAAGTGGGTTCTTGACTATCACCAATGTGACAACTTGAGTTGTCTTCCCACATATTGTGGGTATTTAGACACTGACAATCTTCAAATGACAATTGTTAACTGCATACATTACAATATGTTTGCATTAGTTCAGCATGATTGTAATTTTCATAACAGATTAGTTTCATGGAAATTTGTAGCCAGTATTTACTGGGAAAGAACCCTGGGCATGGATCTTCACCATTAAGTTTCTAAAGCTGCAGCTGTTAGGATACCAAATACTCAGACTTGTATTGACTTCTTCTTCCCATGGGCATCTGTAGTGAAATATCTGCTAATCTTAACACTTTACTTTCTTCAATACATATTCAGAATAGCTACCACATGCCTAATTCTAAATAGTCCCTAATTGGTGAAGGTCACTGGTCGATGATCCAATCTTCTAAAGTACTAATTGTTCATAGTATAAAGGAGCAAAAGGCCTGTAGAAATAATAGCCTAAGTTGGACACATGGGTCTAGCTTTTATGACAGTCAAATGGATAGGAAAGATTATAATGGCACCTAAGCATCTATTAAAACTAACTGTATCAGTGATCTGTGAACCAAACCTTGCTTTTGTGATGGACTATTACCACTTCAGAGACGTAATTATGGACTGTAAGGTCAAACATTTACTTTTTTAAAAGAGCACCTAAGTATAAAATTATACATAGCCTTATAGTTTATAGGATTTTATTAAGTAGAACCATCAAATATAAAAATATATGGAACAGATATGACTCAAAAGGCATTTACCATGAGTTCTTTTCTGTAGCATGAAAGAAGTTACAATTTTCATAGGATTTACAGTTTGCAAATATTGCTTCCTAATAAAGCATAACAATTATTTATTCAGGTCTGAATGAACCACATAATAGGCATAAATCAGATAAATGTTCTTTTACCCTGGAGCCCTCTTCAGGGGGATATCTATCGATGGAGATCTGTGACAATGGACATACTCCAGTAGCTCATGAATCTTATCTGCTAAATATAGTAGGCAATGGAGTAAAGATCAATAAAAAGATTAATGGTTTTAATTACTCCTATGTAACCAGTTGTGGGAAAAATTTTACTTGCTACTTTACTGAGGGTAACACACCACAGTCAACTTTCCAGTAAAGCTAATTTGACTTTCTGCTTGGTAAATTGCTCATCGACAATCCTGTAATGAGTCCGCTCTGTGTGTAACTGAATACTGAGCATGCTTCCACTTTCTAAAATCAGGGGGGAAAGGCCATAAAGCTGATGAATGACACATAAACACTTTCCTTCTGAAAAATAGTAGGAAGTAATATAATTTCCAGGCAAAAGTTTCCCTGCTACAGCCATATGGAACAAGCAAAAGAGTACCAAATGAATATTGTATTTATGGAGCTGCATAAACAATGCTAATAAATACTGACAGACAGCTTCTGGTATATGGAGCAACAGACGAATGAAAACATTTTCTCTTTGACAAAAGCACAAAGACAACACTTTATAAGGTTTGCTTATGGTTATTGATATTTGTAGAGAAAACTGAATCATAGCCCATGTATGCCTAAACCCACATTTTAGAGAAGTGGCGGTTCTGAATCATTCTAACACTTCTTTTTAAATTATGTCCTATTGTGCCCTCAGCTTTATCATAATAATTCCTACGTTAGCACTTTTATACAAGGAATCAACATACTATATCATAATATTAAAGATGTATTGAGGGAGAATGAATGGAACCATAACATTTTTGTTGTCATTTTCGTTTTAGTTTTGGTGGTATAAAGGTTGGGTATTGGTATGGTGTGAAAACAAAGTTATAAAATTATTCACCGTACTGCATCCATCTGACTGTATAATTTATATTAGCTGTCTTTTTCTCAATTAACATTATTAGAGTGTTCTTAACATAACACTAAATTAGGTGGCAACTGTCAAATGTTAATGAGCTATTGAATACAAGTGCCCAGGAATGTCCGTGCTGGGGGTGTGGGTTCAGAGGGTCACTCAAATAACAAGTAATGAAAGACCAGGGAATTATATTGGGAAAATGCAAAAGCAAGATATATTTTATACAGTCATAAAGGAAAATAAAGACATTCCACAGTGCAATTCAATTATTTCCAAACAGGACTTTCTTGGTTTATTTGTTCAGTGAACCTGCCCATGGTATGTGACCTAATTGAAAACTGGCCACATTGAAACTGTCTTTTTACCTCTGAGGACAAGAACTAGGTACAGGGAGTGTCACTGTCTCTGAAAGCAAATGTTTCCATTGAGTTTGGAATGCATGAAAGGAAGGGGAAAAAATTACTCAGAAGACAAAATCAAATTGTCATACAGAACCAATAAAACTCAAACAAAAACTGGTAAAGAGTCTGGAAAAAAATATTTTCTTCCAGTTACCTGACCTTTTTATCTTGGTTTTGCTTAGTCACCAAATACATGACCTTGATCTGAGGTAGACCATGAAGATCCACCAGCACAATAGTCTCTCACTACATTAATAAAAATGAGCAGCCAGTCATTACTTGAAGTTGGATCTGGGTGGCCCACCTTTGGCTGACACTATCTATTGTAGTCATATGCTGCCCAGATATATGTCTTCCTGTAAGTTTAGGGAATAGCTGATTAGGATCCCAGTGGCTCTCTCAGCCTGAAAGAAAGTTGAAAAGGGAGGTCAAATGGTCACTGCAACAGTTGGTTTTGTAATTACAATTGTTTATTTTCTGTCCCTCCACCACTGTGCAATCTAGATTTCCCTTTTTCCTGAGCTACCACCTATGCCTAATTTAGTGAATTACTTGGTGATGTGAGATCCTCATCCTTTAGTGCACTAAGGCTGTTCACCATGCCCCTTTCAGGCTCTATTATTCTCGCTGTCCATTCAAACTTACAATGGAGCAAGGAAATGCCAAAATTTGCTCTTGACTATTCCACACTGCTTTCCTCTTGGAGGAACAGCCTTGTCTCTTGCTCATGACCAAGGTCAGTTACTATGCAGGAATAATGATTCTCTTTCTGCCTCTGGTCTCTGGAAATGAGAAAAATAAATTGGCTACAAGGCAGCAGTTTATTTCAGTGGGCACTTATTGTATAAATTAGAACTGTTATTAAGTCTTCCCTGGGGTCCTCTCTGGTAGCCTAAGGGTTAAGTCTCAGCACTATCACCACTCTAGCCTGTGATTTATCCCTGGCCAGGAAGCTAACCCGCATATGGTGCAGCAGACCTCTCCTGTCTTGCCTGCTGCTCCCCTCAGCAGTGTATTTCAGTAGATCTGCCCGTTCTGTCTCTGGTGAGTCCTCTCATCCCCCAGCACCTCTGGCCTATACCGCAGCTCATCTACACACAAAAAAAAGTTTTAAAAAAAAGCAAGTCTTTATTGAAAAAAATGTTGACAGACATTTATGGAGCTGCATAAACAGTGCTAATAAATACTGACAGACAGTAGTTGGTCAGTATAAATTTTGTGGTAGTGAGCTTCTGAAAAGGATATAGATGATCCTCTTCTGATAAGAATGTACAAGGAGGTATATGTGGCTAGTCTGTAATTGATACTCTTGATTGTTTTTCCAAGTTTAGGTTATGAAAAACTATGCTTCTCTCTTGAAGACCTCTTGCTCTCCCTCTTGGATCAGTCATTCTGGGGGGGACGGGGAAATAGATGAAGCATTGTAACTAGTCCTATGGACACTTATGGCAATAAAACCTCTATAGTCAACAGACAGTTGAGAACTGCCATGTGGAATTAATCATCATTGTCATGTTGGCCAAAAAAATTAGAGTGAAGTCCAGATTCCCCTTTTTGTGAGAAGAATTGAAAGTTGCATTGCAAAAGCATACAATAAATATAAATGGGAAAATGTGGTCATATTTTTTTGTAATATAACTACAGAATGGTTAAAAAAATTTCAGTGTTGGGCCTCCCCAGTGGCGCAGTGGTTGAGCGCTGGGTTGCGAAGCTGCCCGCAGCCTCTGCAGTGCAGGTTCAATCCCCTGCTGCTCTCCGGCCACCAGAGGAGGGTCCCACATGGCGCGCTGACCTCTCCTGCCGCCCGCTGCTCCCCTCAGCAGTGTGCTTCGGTCCTTCTGCCTGCTCTGCTCCCCGCTCTGGCTCTGGTGAGTTCTCTCACCCTCCCGCACTTCTGACTGTACCCAGTGCTTGTATAAATAAATAAAAATAAATAAATCTTTAAAAAAAATTCAGTGTTGTGAATTTGTTTATGAGGCTGGACAGGAAAATGAGATTTGGAGATGGGCAAAGAGGATGTCTGTATAATAGTAATATTTTAGTATATATCTGGTAGATATGTAGGTGTTTGTATTGTACTTTATATCTTAAATGTGCATCCCTATAAATGTTCATACATATGAAGGTTCACATATGTGCACATTAAAAATATCATGGTGCAGATCATATTTTCATCATACTGTAGGAAAGTTTGAAGGTCAAAAAATTATGCTTATTTCAGATATTATAGCTTAATCAGAGTTGTCACTCTGAAGGTACAGCCTTTATTTCCAACACATACAAGATTTTTTATATCCTATTAAGGTAGGGTTTACATCATATTTAAAGGGCTTTGTACAAAGTTATTTCAACAAAGCAACACTCATGCTTACGTGGTAATTTGTTATATCATGTTTAAAAAGTTTTTAATTCATGAAGTACTAATGTCTTCACCCAGACACTGTTTTCCAATTATAGGTCTAGTGCAATCAGAGAGGCATATTTTTTTAAACAACTTTATTTATTTATTTTTGAAATTTATTTATTTATACAGCACTGGGTACAGTCAGAAGCGCAGGAGGGTGAGAGAATTCACCAGAGCCAGAGCGGGAAACAGAATAGGCAGACTGACGAAGTACACTGCTGAGGGGAGCAGTGGGCTGCAGGGGAGGTCTGCGCACCATGTGGGACTCTCACTGGCGGCCAGGGATGGAACCAGCACTGCAGAGGCTGTGGGCAGCTTCGCAGCCCAGTGCTCAACCTCTGCACTACCAGGGGAGGCCCAGCGAGGCATATTTTTAAGAAAGAAAAAGACACTACTAGAAAATTCTAAAATGTGACTGAATGTCCAGAGGTCACACATATGTAATGCCTGTTTACTTATTTATTTTTAAGATTTATTTTCTTTATGCATACAAGAGCTGGCCAGAGTTGTGGGGGGTGAGAGGATACACCAGAGACAGTGGGGAGCAGAACAGGCAGATCTACTGAAATACACTGCTGAGGGGAGCAGCAGGCGAGACAGGAGAGGTCTGCTGCGCCATGTGGGTCAACTCCCTGGCTGGGGATGAAGCTTGTGCTGCAGTGGCTGCGGATAGCTTAATAGTGCTGAGACTTAACCCCTTGTGCCACCAGGGAGACCCTTTAATGCCTGTTTTAATAGTCAGAAACTACACGCCATTAAAAATGAGACTAACTGGTAGTGAGATGTTCTATCTCAACCATTGATTTGCAAATAGATAAGCAAATCACTCAGCTTTCAGAGCCCTGATTTCCCATTTCTAAAATCAGATTTTTCATGTGATCTTTCTCACAAGAAAGACTTCTCACAAGAAGTCTATGGATTATGATTTTTCATTCATATGAAAAGATTTACTTGTTAACTTTGTGATAGGGTGTCATGTCACTCACTACTCTTTGGGAAAAGATTTGCCCTATAAATATGATGTTTTACTTCTAATTTTCTACCATTTGAAGCTCAATTTGTATTGTATTTGGGAACTTCCTGTAGTTGCAGATAAGTTGTCACATAGGATCTGTCATTGATTTTTTTTTATCCATGCTATTATAAAACCATGATCAAATTTTATACCTATTATTTAAAAGTGGCTGCAAGCAAACCAAGGTGTGCACCTACTTGTATATTTCATATCATATTCAGAATCTCATGGTTTACATTTTTGTTGGCAGGGAGTAGTTGCACTCTCATACTTCCACCCAATTTATTCAGTGAAATTGGGCCACCCTAGTGATGCAAGAAGTTAAGCACAGCACTGTGAAGCTAACTGCAGCCTCTGCAGCTGAGTTCGAGCCCCTGGCCTGCCAGGGAGCTACCCACATGGCGCAGTAGACCTCTCCTGTCTCACCTGCTGCTCCCCTCAGCAGTGTATTTCAGTCAGTCTGCCTGTTCTGTTCCCCACTTTCTCTGGTGAAGCCTCTCACCCCCCACACCTGGGGCCTGTACCCCAGTTCTTATATGCATAAATAAATAAATCTTAAAAATAATTTTTGTTCTATCATATAGTATGTACAATTTTTGTATTGAATCCTAGATAGAGAAGATTATCTTATTAGGGGAGGAGAATTTACTCTTGAAGAAAAAAAATTAAATATCCTTAAAAGTGGGAAAGCAAAGTGAAATGCTATTGAAATGCTATTGTCCCAGGCAGAACCCTGCTCCCCTCCCCCGCCCACAGAGTCGGCACTCTCGACCCGCAGAGAGGAGGAAAACAACAAACCAAAACGGCCAACAAGAACAAACGACGCAGCAAGCGGGACTGTGAGTGGAAAGGAACTATTGCAGCCACCACACCCCGTGAACGGGAGCTGAGGCGAACCCTGCAGGATTCGCCCCAGTGGTGAGCGAACGGCTCCGGGCGCCATTAGAGAAGAACAAAGACCCCGGGAGACGCGCACACAGCCCGGGCTGCCAGTAAGCTTGCGCGGAATAGCGGCGCGCTGGGCGCGCTTGAAAAGCAAATGCAGACCTGGATCGCGGCTGCCCAGGTACCCGCGCCTGCGACCTAGGCTTGCAGGGAGACGCGCGGAGGTCCTCACTGAGGTGAAGGTCCCTCCCTGAGTAAGCAGGAACCAGGCGCCCAGGCACTGGAGCGGGTGCAAAAGGCGCCATTCCCGCGCCACTGAACTGGGCTAAAGCCCGCGTCCTGGAACTGAGGGCTTTGAACTGAGACCCGGGGCACGAAAATTCGGGGCGTGGGTTCTCCACGACGGTGGGGCACAAGGCAGACACAGCACCCCAAAGCTGTTGAGGTGTACCCTACCATTCCCACTCTGTTCCCTGTCCCACGGGGTGGGGGAGGCGAAAAACAACCCCCAAGGACAATAGGAGAGATCTCTGGCGCCAGCTAGCGACCAGGAAAAAAAAGTCACTAACACCCCATAGAACAGGAAATTTCTTAAGACTGCTTGAAAAGGGCAGAAGGCTTCTGGAGGACCCAGTGGCCAGCCGGGAAGTTAGCCCACGCCAGGCCCCTTCCGACCAGCAGTCTGAGCCCACAGAGGGAACAGGCACCCACGTCCGGGGCAGACCGGGTGCGCAGAAGAGTGTGCCTGAAACCGGAGGCGCAGGGACTGCATCCCGATTCGCCATTTTAGAACAGGGACATTTCTTCAGTAAAAACTGCCTAAAACCAGCAGAAAGCTTCCCCAGAAGACAGAGATGGCTCCTGGAAGAGCCAGAGGGGAGCGGAGAAGTTCACCCAAGATGCCAGTCAGTCCGAGCAACACAGTGTCCCAACGCATACGACAAATTAGAAAACAGACAGTAGGGAGTAGAAGAACCACACGCAACCTAACAACTCCTCAGGAAAGAAGCACAACACAAAAAGAAAACCACTCCCCAGATTGCAACGACAGCAACTTGGAAGAACTTCTGAGCCTTCCAGAAAGAGAATTTAAAATTGCCATGATTAAAAAAGTGATAGATCAGAAGAAGGAAATTGAGTCCCTAAAGAGGGAAGTAAAAGAAATGCAGGAGATCAAAGTATTAATGGAGGAACTAAAGAACTCTGGGAAAAGCAATGAAAGCAGAATAGGTGAAATGGAAGAGCGAATAAGTACTCTTGAAGACACAGAAATAAAAAGAACCAAAACAGAAAAGGAAAGAGAAGTATGAAGGAAAAAGAATGAAGAAAGATTTTGGGAACTATCTGACTCCATGAGGAAAGGAAATATAAGAGTTATAGGAATTCCAGAAGGAGAGGAGAGAGATGTAGGAACAAAGAAAATATTCATGGATATAATTGAAGAGAACTTCCCAAATGCGAAGAAGGAGCTGAAAATTGATATACAAGAAGCAAGAAGAACACCAAACTTCCACGACGAAAGGAAAAACACAGCAAGACACATAATAGTAAAGCTCCCAAGAATCCAGGACAAGGAAAAAATAATGAAGCTGACAAGAGGGAAGAAACAGATAACATTCAAAGGAAAACCAATCAGGCTTACATCAGACTTCTCTGAAGAAACACTACGGGCAAGGAGAGAGTGGAGGGACATAGTCAACAGACTCCAAGAAAACAGATGCCAACCAAGAATACTCTATCCCGCAAAGCTCTCTTTCCTCCATGAAGAAAGAATATGGACCTTCCCAGACAAAGAGAAACTCCGGAATTTCATTATGACTAAACCCCCACTCCAAAAAATACTACAAGGAATCCTAAAGCCAGAACCTCAGAGGGACGAATAACAACGAAAGAAGACCAAAAAAAAAAAAAAGTTATTAAAAGAATAAATAAATAAAATCAAAGGAAAGACAAACATAATGGCAAATACAGATGCTAGCATATCAATATTAACTCTAAATGTAAATGGACTAAACTCTTCAATAAAAAGACACAGAGTTGCAGCCTGGATTAAGAAACAAAACCCAACCTTTTGCTGTTTCCAGGAAACACATTTAGCTACAAAAGATAAAAATAGGCTCAAACTCAAAGGATGGAAAACAATCCTACAAGCAAATGGGCCAAAAAAAAAGCAGGAACAGCTATACTTATATCAGATAAAACAGACTTCAAACTCAAAAAAATAAAAAGAGACCCCAATGGTCACTACATTATGATTAAGGGAACAATACTTCAAGAAGAAATAATACTCATTAACATATACTCACCAAACGATAGAGCACCAAAATATATCAGACAACTGTTGTCCTCTCTGAAAACAGACATCAGAGAAAACACATACGTAGTGGGAGACTTCAACACACCACTATCAACAATGGATAGATCAACAAGACAAAAAATAAGTAAAGAAACTAAAGCTCTAAATAAGGACCTAGAGCATTTGGGCTTAACAGACATCTATAGAACACTAAACCCAAAAAAAACGGAGTACACATTTTTCTCAAGCGCACACGGATCATTCTCCAGGATCGATCACATACTGGGGCACAAGACAAACATCAACAGATACACCAAGATTGAAATCATACCAACCATCTTTTCTGACCACAAAGGCATCAAACTAGAAATAAATCATAAAAAGAAGGCAAGGAACTATCCTACCTCATGGAGATTAAAAGCCACACTACTGGAAGACCACTGGACTAACGAGGAGATCAAAGAAGAAATTAAAAAATTCTTTGAATTGAATGACAAGGAGGACACCAATATCCTAAATGTATGGGATGCAGCAAAAGCAGTAATAAGAGGAAAATATATAGCAATAGAAGCTCACATCAAAAAACAAGAAAGAACTCAAAGAAACAACCTAATCTTGAAGCTCAAAGATCTAGAAAAAGAACAACAAAAAAAACCCAAAACCAGTAGAAGAAAAGAAATAATAAAAACCAAAGCAGAAATAAATGAAATTGAAACTAAAAAAAACAATCCAAAAGATCAATGAAACCAAGACCTGGTTCTTTGAAAAAATAAATAAAATAGACAAACCCCTAGCCAGGCTCACAAAGGAAAAAAGGGAGAAAGCACAAATACACAGGATCATAAATGAAAGAGGAGAAATCACAACGGACACAGCAGAAATCAAAAGAATAATCAGTAACTACTATGAACAGTTATATGGAAACAAGTTCAACAATCTAGAGGAGATGGACAAATTCCTACAACTCTACAATCACCCAAAGCTAGATAAAGAAGAAATAGAACACCTAAACAGACCAATTACAAGCAGCGAAATTGAAATGGTAATCAAAAACCTCCCCAAAAACAAAAGCCCAGGACCTGATGGATTTACAAATGAATTCTACCAAAGATTCAGAGAAGAATTAGTGCCTATCCTTCACAAACTCTTCCCAAAAATTGAGAAGGAAGGGACAATACCAAACACGTTCTATGAAGCCAACATTACACTAATACCAAAACCGAATAAGGACAACACAAAAAAGGAAAACTATAGGCCAATCTCCCTAATGAACACTGATGCAAAAATCCTCAATAAAATTTTAGCTATCAGAATCCAACAATGTATCCATAAGATAATTCACCACGACCAAGTTGGATTCATTCCAGGGGCACAAGGATGGTTTAACATCCGAAAATCAATCATCGTTATCCAACACATCAACAAAAAGAAATATAAAAACCATATGATAATATCAATAGATGCTGAGAAAGCTTTCGACAAAGTGCAACACCCATTCATGATAAAAGCCCTTGAAATTCTTGGGATACAAGGAACATACCTCAACATCATAAAGGCCATCTATGACAAGCCAACAGCCAGTATCATTCTCAATGGTGAAAAGCTGAAAGCAATTCCATTAAGATCTGGAACAAGACAAGGATGTCCACTCTCACCACTGCTTTTCAATATAATACTGGAAGTCCTAGCCAGAGCAATAAGACAAGAGAAAGACATCCAAGGAATCCAAATAGGAAAAGAAGAAGTCAAACTATCACTATTTGCAGATGATATGATAATATACATAGAGAACCCCAAAATCTCCACAGAAAAACTAATTCAACTCATCAATCAATTCAGTAAAGTGGCAGGATACAAAATCAACACGCAAAAGTCAGTAGCCTTCCTATACACAAACAATAAATCTGAAGAAGAAGAAATCAAAAAAACCATCCCTTTTATTGTCGAAACAAAAAAAGTCAAATATTTGGGAATAAATCTAACAAAAGAGGTAAAGGACCTATACAATGAAAACTATAAAACACTGATAAAAGAAATAGAAGAAGACACAAAGAAATGGAAAGACATCCCCTGCTCATGGATTGGAAGAATAAACATTATTAAAATGGCCATCCTTCCAAAAGCAATATACAGATTCAATGCTATTCCAATCAAAATCTCAATGGCATTCTTCAAAGAAATAGAACAATTATTGATGAAATTCATAGGGAATCACCAAAAACCCCGAATAGCCAAAGCTCTACTGAAAAAAAAAGAAGGAAATGGAGGCATCACACTCCCAGACTTCAAACTATACTACAAAGCCATAATCATCAAAACTGCATGGTATTGGAACAAGAACAGACATACAGACCAATGGAATTGAATAGAAAATCCAGAAATAAACCCACAGATTTATGGTCAACTAATCTTTAACAAAGGAGCAAAGACTATGCATTGGAGCAAAGAAAGTTTGTTCAATAAATGGTGCTGGGAAAACTGGGTCGCTACATGCAAAAGAGTGAAGCTTGACCACTACCTCACACCATACACAAAAATCAACTCAAAATGTATTAAAGAACTAGACATAAGACCTGAAACCATAAAATACATAGAAGGAAATATAGGCGAAACACTACGGGATTTGCACATCAAAGACATCTTTACAGACACATCACCCAAAGCAGTGATAGTGAAGACAAAGATAAACAGCTGGGACTACATCAAATTAAAGAGCTTCTGCACAGCATAAGAGACAATAACAAAAACAAAGAGAAACCCCACCAACTGGGAGAACATTTTTGCACCCAACACTAATGATAAAGGACTGATCACAAAAATCTGCAAAGAGCTGATGAGACTCAGCAACAACAAAGCAAATAATCCAGTCAAAAAATGGGCAGAAGAGCTAAAAAGAAACTTCTCTGAAGAGGAAATGCAAATGGCCAACAGGCATATGAAAAAATGTTCAACATCACTTGTAATCAGGCAAATGCAAATCAAAACTACCATGAGATACCATCTCACACCAGTGAGAATGGCACATATTAAAAAAACTAGCAACAACAAATGTTGGCGAGGGTGTGGAGAAAAAAGAACTCTCCTGCACTGTTGGTGGGAGTGCAAACTGGTCCAACCACTATGGAGAGCTGTGTGGAGATTTCTGGACCTACTAAACATAGAGCTTCCATATGACCCAGCAATTCCACTCCTAGGTATTTACCCAAAGGACACAGAAACATCAATTCCAAAGAGCACCTGCACCCCTATGTTTATAGCAGTACTGTTTACAATAGCTAAGCTTTGGAAACAACCCAAATGCCCAAAAATAGATGACTGGATCAAGAAGATGTGGTACATATATACCATGGAATATTACTCAGCATTCAAAAAAGATAAACACATGCAATTTGCAGCAACATGGATGGCGCTGGAAGGGATCATGCTCAGCGAAATAAGCCAAAAAGAAAAAGAAAAATACCGGATGGTCTCACTCATAGCAGGAATCTAGAAAACTTAAATAAGGGACCAGGAAAATGAATATAAGAAAGTGAAAATCAAAATCAACAAAAAACTATGAACCAGAGACACTTTTTGGGGGTGGGATGCGGGAGGGGAAGGATTGGGGTCAGAATGGGGCCTTTGCAATTGTATGGGGGAATATAAAAATAAAATTTATTATTAAAAAAAAATGCTATTGTCCCAAGTCAACTGTGGCATGTTTAGCAATAAATACAAGATTATAACAAAAAATAATAAAACTTAGCAATTAAGAATCAGGACTCTAGTCAAAATTCCATCATATGGCTTAGAATTGTGCTTTGCACAAACACTATGAATGTGTTTGCCAAATTGATGTACAAATAGATACAATCATTGGCAGAATGAAGCATTGTGGTCACTCTTACATCTAAAATAAAGTTTGATATGTAAAGCAAACACATTGAAACACAGACAAGTATGTTTATCACACTGTATAAAACATTAATATATTGGGTGCTGATGTATATAATCAAATTACCTTAAGAAATATCTTCAGAATAAACAAACATACCCATACATGATAGCTAGTGTAGTTTAGAATGAGACTCACCTTATCTGATAATGGCTGACTTGTGCTCAAGAGAAAATTTATTTGCTTCCTTTTCATTATTTAATATACTTGTCTGCCAAATAAAGCATTTTGATCACAGACCTAGTGACAAAGATTAACGTCTATTTGAGGCATATTTCAAGTAATCACAGGGGTCAGTAACCAAGACCAAATGGAAAGAGATAGTATTTGACCTCTGTACTCTGCTACTTGCATGATATTAAACAATGTAAACAACAAAGAACTAAAATTTTAATATGTATTGAAAATGTGCTGAATGCCTTCTAACTGTGTAACAGCCAGCATTCTTGAGCGAGGTGTTGTCTGGCAGTTTAATGGAAGTCTGCATAGGGCATCATGGAGTAGAATGCTCAGCCACCCAGAATTGTTCATTTGGGTCACATGTATCTGGTTTATATAACTCAGAATTTTATAGAGGTATTTGAGTGTGATGATTATAACTATTAAAGTTTATATTGTATTAGTAATATTAATAAAAATAATTATTTGGATGATAAATTACCTCAATGGGTGGGATTTAAAGTGAGTATAATGAGCTTTACACATATATTTATTTTGAGTTGTAAGTGAAATAAAAATTTAATCCCACTGTTTATCCAAGGTATGCCTGATAGAAGTAACAGAACTGTTTCATTCAAGCAATAGTTCTGTTGAGAAGTATAGGAAAATAGTTTATATAAAATATTTTGTATTCAATGTGTGATAAAAGAATAGTAATTTCCATTAAGAATTGATATTGTGGGCTAGTAACATGTTGGTTTTAATTAGGAGTTTTTGATGTTCCTTTAAAATTCAACTAAAAAAATATTTTTTTGGATAGTGGAATTAAGGGTGCATTTATATTTTTCTACCAATAATTTTCCTGTGTTTTCAAAATGTTTTACCATACTTATTATATATATAACATGAACAGTTTAAAATTATAGATATTTGTTAATGCAACATAAAATTGCCTCTATTCAATGAACACGCAGTATACACAGTAAATACAAAGTACATAATGGTTATGGGAAGCTTTTCAGGAGTCTGTCAGCAAAACTACAACATAAAGTTTGACTGTCTGTTCCTTGTAGCTCAGATGGTTCTTTGTTAGCTCAATGCCTCTGTCCTTATAAGCTGAAGGTTTGAGTAAACATACTGATTTTTGTGTGTACATGGGATTTGGGGATAGGGATGTATGAAGGAGATAGTAGAAAATAAGGGAGGCTAAGGACTGGTACAGGTTGTGCCCCCTGGAGAAAGAAGATGAGACAAAGATGTGACTGATGAAGATATAGTGAGGGAGAAAACACTCTCAGAAGTTGAGTGATGGATGCAGGATAAGGCAGAGAAAAAGAAAGAGCTTTGCAATTTGTGTTCTTATTTGGAGAATAGTTTGTGCTTCATTCTATTGGGGATGTTGGAGCATGAATTACAACACATAGTTCATACCAACTTAAAGCATTTACATCATAATCTGTGTAAGTTGGTCCAAAACTTCAGGATGCCTTCCCTCTGTGGGGTCTCTTTAAAGGGGGGAACACCTGGGTCTTTGGGCAGCTAATCCTTTCAACATCTAGAGGACTTGTGCACCTGTTCAATTAAGGAGCACTGCTGAGGCACCAACATTACTCAATATAAGACTTTTTTTGGGGTGGGGGGGCTCCCTGATGGCACAGAGGTTAAGACACAACCTATGACGCTATCCACAGCTGTTGCAGCATGTGTTTAACTCCCGGCCAGGGAGCTGCCCACATGGTGCAGCAGACCTCTCCTGGCTTGCCCGCTGCTCCCTACAGCAGTGTATTTCAGTCAATCTGGTCTTTTTTCTACCCCACTCTGTCTCTGGTGAATCCTGTTACCCCCACACCTCTGGCCTGTACCCCAGTTGTTCTATCCAAAAATAAATAAATCTTAAAAAAAAAGACATTTGATTTTTGGAAAACTTTTTAAAAAAAATCAGAAAAAAAGATAAGATTTTATAAAGGACAAGAAAATGGACATTGGGCCATATCTGGGTGATGAATTCCAAAACCGTGCTATCCTAACCTTTTCAAGACAACAAACTTTGCTTAACTTTAGTTCTCTCAATTACAAGATGGGTATAATGATACCTCTTGTGAATGGGTAGTGTTATTAAATGTATTTCTAAAATATCTTGGAAAGTGCCTGGAAATCTTGGGTGCTCAGTAATTGGCAATTACTTGCCTTGTGACATTAGTCACATGAAAGTTATTCATTGCTTAAACTTAGCTTATACAGAGGGCTTGAGAGTTGGCTAAGTTCTTCTATATACATTATCACACCAAAAGCTTATAAAGATGTTCTGAGGTCAAAAGGTATGAATTATGTATCATTTTTGCTGATCATCAAATTCAGACTGAAAGAAGGGAGACAGGAAAGAAGTTGTTAGTTACCTATGCCAAAGCATAGTAGCAAAAACCACTTAACATTTATCATGTCACAATTTCTGTGGGTCAGGAGTCAGATCACAGCCTGACTGGGTTCTTTCCCTCCTTCAGGAGACATTAGCCAGGCCTCTCATCAGGCTACAGTGAAGGGATTGGTATGGGTCCCAGCACTCTCAGTTTTCAACCGGGTCAAGATTCACTTCCAAGCTCACTCAATAGTTCTTGGCAGGGGTTGTTTTTCATACGATGGTGGATAAAAGGGCCCCAGTTCTTGCTGTAAGGTTCTCTAAAATTATACTTTGCTTCATCAAAGTGCATAGGCTGAGAAGGCAAGAGAGGTGGAGAGAATGTCATAAGAAGGTACCAGCAATAGTGGTTTTTTTTTTTTTTTTTTTTTGTGAGTTAGTCAATGAAGTAACAACTGTAGATTTTACTGTATTCTGTTCCTTAAAAGCGAGTCACTGGGTCTAGCCTGCACTCAATGTTAGATGACATAAGGCTGTGAATACCAGGAGACTGAGACCATTGTGAGTGATGCCAGAAGTGCCTACCACAGAAACCAAGTGTCTTTTGGTGTCTACTGTGTCACAAATTATGCTAACATAATATGTAATACACGCAACAACCTGGATAGATATTAATTCTCTTGTTACCTTGGCAGAAGGACAGTTTTGATGAACCAGTTTATAGGGTCATATTTCTAGTAAGTAGCAAATTTGTACCTAGGTGAAAATAGAATATAAATAGTCTGACTTCTATTAGATGTCAAAAATGGCAACTTATACTTTCTTGTGCTTTGCAGAATGGCTCGCTTTAGCAATATAGCTTTCAAAACAGTTATTGAATAAAATCTAAACAAAGATACTAACAAGAGGGAGATGACATTAACATCTATTTTCTCCATTATCTTTTTGAAATTCCAAAATAAACTCATCCAGTCACGTGCACAAAGTGGATAATGGCAATTTGATTGGATGATGTACTGTTTCTTCAGTGTCCGTTCTCACTCTTTAGCATATGATGCAAAAATTTTCCCATGCAAAGGCAGGCAGATTGAATTCTGCCCAATGTGTCAATGGTTATGACTACTTTATTATGCAGGCTTATGTCAGTCATAGCTTATCATATTTTAAATTACCATATAAATTTCCATAGTTAGACAATATAGAAGACATCAGTTTAAAAGCATCTAATCTTATTTTCAAAGTTAGATAAGAAACAATCAACACTTTAGAATGAAAGTGATACCCCTAAGCTGGAAAGTGAGAGCCTAACAATATTATCTAGACTAATCACCATTAGCTATCACAGTCATAATACTTGCAAAATAGAAACACTGGTTTAATTAATTGTAACACCTGCAGGGTGAGAAGATTCAGAGTCTGCTGCTTTATGGAAAAGTAGGGACTGGCAGAACAGTTCCCAGTTTTCATTGAACAAATATATAAGTTAACCTAAGATACATGATAAAGGGAGTGCAAATGCTATTGTAGCTGTGAATTCGTTCACATGTCTATTCTGTGGTAACAAATAATATTTTGTCTCTTTTATATAACTTTTAAATCATTGCAAATTCAGTTTATCAACACTCATTTCACCACAGGCAGCCAGGTAGGATTCATTAACATCTGAGAAAGCAAGAGGGGAATCTAAAACTACAAAGTAAATTTTGAGTTCAATTTGAAATTTTGTGGCTGGTTAATTTCCGGCTCTGTTCCCAGTCTTGAGTATATCTGACTGTATTCATGGCTTTCTACCTTAGTAGATGGTCAGCTACTTGAAAGCAGGGAATCTTACTCATTTGTCTTTTTCATACCTTTTTTTTTTTTTAGTCATACAAAATGTGTCAGGACTCAATGAGAATGAAATAAAAGATATTTTGTAATAAATAATAGTATCTATGATACTATCCATATCACAATAATGGATTAAGTTGCTAATTTAGTAACAAAGACATAAAGGAGTTTGAAGATTCAGATACTGCTATGAAGCTCTGTCATGGGAAAATGGAATTATACAGAATAAAACAATGCTTAAGTAAAAAGGCTGATCTACATAAATGCTTTTGCATAAAAAGCATATGATCAGGTTCAGCTAATATTTCCATGAGTTTCTTCTTAGCTTCCTGAATCATTAATTATTCAGTTATAATAGCTAATGAACATTTAAAATATTCAACCTCACCAATAATTAAAGAAATGAAAATTAAGATAATAAAATTTGATTTTCACCTATAAAATTAACATTTTTTACTGCAACAATGTAGTGCTAAAGAATGCAGAGAAATCACACACACATAGCCCACTGCACATACACACATTCAGATTAAAATAACCAAAATCCTCAATATTACTGGAATGAAAAGGAAAATAATTTTAGTTTCCTAAGGTAAAATGAAATCATTAAATACTGTTACTGGATTCTGGGTTCTTGAATGTTCTGAGAAATAGTAATAATGGAGTCTCTAATTCTGTAGGTACCAAGTAAAAATATATTAAAATTTATGCAATTCAGTATAAAAAAGCATCAGAGAGAGGGCCTGTTTGCTGCTCCTGGAGAAATAGGTAGAAGCTGTATTTAAGCAGTTTGAACCCAGCATAATGAAAGGGCTGGGGTTCTTTCCTTGTTCTTCTTTTCATGAAGACATTCCATACCCGGAACTCATAATCTATTTGTGCCTGTGACCTTGTCATGATGGATTTAATATTATTAGCCTAGAGGATTATTAACTAAGGTGTTTGTTAGTGATGGAACCTTTTTATTCCATCTGAAGTATGTGTTGGGTTGGATTTCCTTCTTTTTTTTTTTAAAGATTTATTTATGCATACAAGATCTGGGGTACAGGCCAGAGGCTTGGGGGGTGGGAGGATTCACCAGAGACAGAGTGGGGAGCAGAACAGGCAGACTGACTGAAATATACTGTTGAGGGGAGCAGTGGGCAAGACAGGAGAGGTCTGTTGCACCATGTGGGAATCTCCCTGGCAGGCCAGGAATCAAACCTGTGCTGCAGAGGCTGTGGATTGCTTCATAGGTTGCGTGTTAACCCCTTGCGCCACCAGGGAGACCCTGGATTTCCTTCTTAGTGATACAGTCACTATCAAAGTGTGGCTGGGTGACCTGCCTCATGTCTCCAGTAGAGAAAATGATACTTTATGATGGCTTGGTTAGACTCAGCCTGAGTTCATGTCCAATACCATGGAGTTTACTGAGACACACTGAGCCTTATCTCCTGTCTAACACAGGACTATTAATTATATGGAGGAATGTTTGTCATAGGGATGAACAAACCGAGATAAAAAGCTTATCAATGTATTTTAGCTATATAAATTACATTTTAAAATATTATCAACATTTTGCCAGTGCTCATCTGTTCAAGATAACATGGAAATTTAAGTCTTCCTAAATTTAAGTCTTCTCTTAGGAATCTGCCAACTGGCATAACTTTTTATAATCAGAAATGAACTTAATATTAGAAATGGTAGTACAGGGAAGAGGGAAACTCTTTAGATAGTATATAGTTACATTAAACAAACTGCCCATCTCAAGTTATTAAACTAAGTTTAGATAGTAAGTCTCATTTTCCCCCACAAAAGTCTTAGCAATTGTAAGAAATTTGGATTAAGCAAATATCTAGATATTTTAGAAGTGAATCTTGAATATACAATTCAATACTCATGACTTTAAATAAAGGTGTTTGGAAAGTATGATAAGAAGCAATTATTGAAATATAGGTGACAGGGACCAGATATATTTAGCTTGAATATCATTATTCTCAATGAAAAATGTACTGATCTACCAGTGGCAAAATCAGCTACTCTGCCCTCCAAGTTAGCAAGATTCTCTGTTAGGAAAACATAGCTATTGAAATTTTACCAGTTTCCTTTAGAAAACATTTCTGTTGAGCTAATTTATTTAATTTTTATTTTGCTGAAATTTTATTACACTAGCTTTATTAGCAAGTCATTTAAAATAGAAAGCAGGGCCTCCCCTGGTGGCACAGGTGGTTGAGCGTAGGGCTGTGAAGCTGTCCTCAGCCTCTGCAGCGCCGGCTGATCCCGGCCGGCCGGCTGGCCAGCGAGAGTCCCACATGGCACAGCAGACCTCTCCTGCCGTGCCCAATGCTCCCCTCAGCAGTGTATTTCCTCAGACTGCGTGTTCTGTTCCCCGCTCTGTCTCTGGTGAATCCTCTCACCCTCCCGCGCATCTGGCCTATACCCTGGTTCTTGTATAAATGAATAAATAAATCTTTAAAAAAAAAAATAGAGGGCCTCCCCGGTGGCGCAGTGGGTTGAGCGCAGCGCTGTGAAGCTGTCTGCAGCCTCTGCAGCGCAGGTTCAATTCCTGGCCGGCCAGGGAGATTCCCACATGGCGCGGCAGACCTCTCCTGTCTCGCCCGCTGCTTCCCTCAGCAGTGTATTTCGTCAGTCTGCCTGTTCTGCTCCCTCTCTGTCTCTGGTGAATCTTCTCACCCTCCCACGCCTCTGGCCTGTACCCCAGTTCTTGTATAAATAAATAAAAATCTTTAAAAAAAAAAAAACATTTTTAAAAATCTTAATATTTTTTCTAATGTCCTTAATTGTAGGAATTCAAGGTATTATTTAAGTCTATTTTTATTCATATGTCTGAATGTTCTAATATTGGAGATAAGTAGTAAATACGAGGACATTGAAAATGAAATAGGAGAATGGTTGAATAGAATGGAAGGGAAACAAAATTGTGCATTTGTAAGTGTTTATGTATGTAAGTCTGGGGTTTCTTCCAGGTAATACTTAAGTCTGTCAACATTTCTGATTGAGGCTGGCCCCAAGCTCTAGTGCCAGATAAGAATCTGTAACTTAGGTTGCAACATGATTTTTTTTTCTGCCCACCTTTCCTTCTTTAAGTTCAACCCACGTGCAGAAGTGGAAGAGTTGGAGAAACAGAACTACTCTCAGTTGACTTTGTTTTCATGATTTTATATGGCCCAAGAGGAGTAAAGTTTTGTTTATTTTTTATATACTGAATCTAGAGCTCCTGATGTTGATTTGCACACTGTGTGAAAAGTCTCCTTAATGCGCCAAACATAGAGGAAACTATAAATGAAAGAGAATGTTGATGATATAGGTAGAAATCTGCATCTAAATATTTCTGAATTCACAGTTGAATGTACCATTATCGATACTGAAACAGTTTAAACTAGTTTTGTTATTTGAAACAAAAAATAGTTCCAAATTCAGGCTATATAATAGCAACAACAAAATCTACCAATTTCTGTTTACACTAATCCCTCAGGGTGACCGCAGCTCTCCCTGACATTAGTAAAGTTCATGTAGAAAAACACAACAGGTTCTACAATTGCCATGTTTCTTGTCACAAGAAGTGGGACCATTTTATACCCTTTACTCAAGTTTATTCCAAGTAATGCCACCAACAGATAAAATAGTTGGGACAGTGTGTATTCACAGAAACTCCTTGTTTGTGTAGAATATAAATCTGAATGGACAGAATGTATGGGGACCAAAATACATGAGCAGGCAGCCCATTACAACAATGCTCAATCCAACTCTGAGCATATATATCCATGGTCAAGGACCGTCTCCGATCTCCCTTAAAGCTGAAGTTAACTAAAGGGGTTACACAGATTGCCCCATCTCTTATTAATATCTACATCACTTGCATGTAGGCTTTTATTTTTCTGTATTTTATTGATAATGTTAGGGAAGGTCCTCATAGTCAGGGCTGTCTGTACAAGATTCTTGGCTGCTCTCACTTGTATGTGAAATTCTTCTTCCTGATCCATTTCTGCTATCTGGTTATCATAGCACCACCTCCTTGTGAAATTGTTCAAGGAATTCAGTATAGAATCAAAGGGTATATGTCAACATATGTCCTTAGACCTAGGTCTTTACTTATATAGTGCAGTAACTAAGTGCAGACATTGGGATAAATAAGGGTGGAATATTTTTTCTACTAATTACTAGTTGTGTAATCTTGGGTAAGTTAATAATCCACTTTGTGCTTCAATTTTGTCCTTCTAAAAGGAGAATAAGAGGACCTAATTCATATTGATTTTGTCAACATTAAATTATACTTTTATTATAATACTATTATTACCATAATTTTAGTACATTTTTGTTAATAAGCATACGTTGTACATTAGAGACTGTATGATTCATAATCTAATGCAGTAAAATGTGTTCTTTTTTATATTATATGAATTTCAAATTTGTATAAAAAAGAACAAGAGAGGAATATTTCCAAAATTTTATATTAAACTGGATAAAACTAAAGCACATAATGTAATAAAGTAGAACAAATTCACTCAAATAGTTAAAAATAAGTATTTGAATATAGAACACATATTGTTAACTACTAGGTGACATTATGACATCTTTATGTTATATATAATATACACTCATGCAAGTTTATCTAAAATCAAAGTAATTAAGTATATGCATGTTCCATCTTCTACTCTAAAGTGAGAATATTTCAAGTAGGTGAAGGAAATTTTTTTAATTGAATAAAATTGTATTACAAAGCATGTAAAGTTCAGATGTTCGTTGTTGAAAATAGACATGTATATACCACATTAATCAGCTTGAAGTCCAAATCCATCCTCCATAAGGTTGTTCCCTTCTTCCTATTTTACCCATCCTTCCTTCCCATACCCCTCTGACAACCACCAGTTGGTTGAAAATAATTTTTAAACACAGCAAAAAGTTACAATTATCAAACTAAAACCATAACCTTTTGCAGGATGTGAGCTGAGAAGCTTTTCTTTAAATAAAATAGTTTAATTAGTTTTAAAGGAGTGGTCTTCACATATATTTTTGGTGTTAAAAATTGCAGTGTCTCATAAATCAAACTGTACAAAATATTCTCATTAATTATATGATAATGATGGATAACTTTTCATCAATGAAGTCTAACACCATAAAAATCAAGGTTAATTCTAAATAGTATCTTAAAATGATCCAGTTTGATAAATCACAAAATTTGGATTATGATGATCATTGGAATAATTTAGCTAATTGTTTAATTCTATGTTTCTATCTTAACTTTGCATTCTGGATGTGGAAAAGCAGAGACAGACCCAGGTCCAAACTCCATTTATCACCTGATTCTCAAATCATAGTGTGTTTTGATAACCAGACATTATAGTCACTTCAGACCCAGTCTCTAGTAACCCAATTTCTTTTATCCAATTCAGTTTCATGATAAATGCTTTCAAATCCCTTAGGAGAAGTATCTGGAAATAATTTCTTGTAGCTCTGTTACAGAATTCTTAAAGTTCTTTTGAAAGGGTCTCTGGGCATTGAGTGAAAGGCCATGTCTGCTTATTGCAGTGATTCATGTTGAACTTTTGTTCACCAGACCATGATTTTTGTTTTGTTTACTTATTCATATTAAGTAGAGATTTGAGTCAATTGGCAATCTTTTCAGTCTTAGGAAAACCAAAATCCTTGCGCTGCTACAAAAGTTGTCTTATGGTCGTATCATTCTGATTACTTTTCAGACTCTGCTAAAGTACACTAACCATGTCCTCCAACCCAAAACTCCTACTGAAATCAAGGAGCCCTTTTAATGCGTGTATCCTCTGTGGTTCTTGCCTGCAGGATACAGCATTTCAAGGTTAAAAAGCTCTGCAGGGTCCTCAATATATTTATCTATTTCAAGTAAAGTGATTAAAAATCTGAAAACTCTTTGGTCACCATTCAAACATTTACATCAGTTTAAATTATATTTGAACACTATATTCATAAATTTCTCCATTAATATCCTGAATTCAGTCATTATCCTCTTGGTACATAATGACTATTTCCAGAGTACACTGCAGACAACTGCAGACAGGTAAAATGTAGACCCACCCCTTTTGCATTCCCATTGAATTATCACAGCCAGTTCCTACAAGGACACAAAGTGTTTATTATCAGTGAAGCTGTTACATTTGTGTATGGATAAAAATATAGCTATATCAATACATGTCAGCAATTCTGTGATGCAGCAAACTATGTAAATAAGAGACTATCCCCTTCCCCTTTCAATTTAGCATGAAATCATATTCGAAGGCAAAACTTGATATATACTAATAACACCTTTGTCTTATTCATCACACTTGGTGTGAATGTTGAGAAATAGTGTGTTAAGTTACAAAGTGTGCATGTTCCATGATACATTATGTATGCAAGAACCAGTGACTCACTCCTAGGATTTTAAATAAGGGATTGTAGACTATTTTGTCTCTTCCTTGATTTAATTTGATCAATATGTGTTTGTTTTTCATCACCCAAAAAGACCTATATAGTTCTTTTATCTGCTGTGAGTTTTTGTGAAATAAATCCTAATGTGATTGATCTTACTTGTTATTCTTTATTGGTTAACTGATACATTAATTCCTAGGAAGCCTAATAATTTCTTTCAGAAATTAATACGTGATATTTATTTTCAAATGAATATAATTTGGGAACATTGAATCAGAATTTTAATTATTAAATTAAAAATACTTTGTATTTTATTTATCTGAGGCCTTACTTTTTTTTTTAAAGATTTATTTATTTATTTATACAAGCACTGGGTACAGTCAGAAGTACGGGAGGGTGAGAGAATTCACCAGAGCCAGAGCGGGGAGCAGAGCAGGCAGACTGACGAAGTACACTGCTGACGAAGTACACAGCTGGTGGCAGGAGAAGTCTGTCGCGCCATGTGGGACCCTTGCCCGGACGCGGGGGATCAAACCGGTGCTGCAGAGGCTGCGGGCAGCTTTGCAGCCCAGCGCTCAACCGCTGCTCCACCAGGGAAGGCCCGAGGCCTTAAGATTTTTATGATTTGCTTTACAGCATATCTTTCTTGGGTTTTTTAGACATCAGTATTGTGAAACTATAAAATCTATTTTAAAATTATTTTAGGTTTTACGGATATTTTGCTACTGAAATGGACAATAAACAATAGTATAAAAATAATCAGCTTGTAATGAGACAATATGAAGACAATTTTAAATATTTCAAAAACCTGTATAATTTCCTCCAGACTAAAAGTCTTATTTTTATTGGAAATTATATCAGTTTTTCACACCAGAACCAAGCCAACTGTGCCAGCTTCTATATAAAAGTACTCAATAGTTAGCCCCAATAGCTTCTCTCTAAGGCATTAGATTTTCCCTTCTAGGCCATAGTTCATAAATTTGAAATGGAAAAGGAATAAAAAGGAATGTATCACCTCATTTTTGAAAACACTGTCCTCTCTGTTCCTTCCACCTTTCTTGAGCTTTATATTTCCCAATGAACAATTTTAGCCCAGAGTCCCTGCTGTGGTCACTTCCAAGCTCTGGGATTTGGTTCTGCTTTGGACAGTCCTGGTAATGAGTGTGACTCTCACCTGTGCTCTTTGTCACTTCCCCCTCCCTTCTCCTCTGAGGCAAAAAAGACACTCCATACCTTGCTCTGCTTCCAGCTCCTGCCTGCTGTGAGGACTTGAAGCTCTTCCTCCTTCAGGTGACATTTCTCACTCACCTGGGAAATTCTCCCTACAATTTGTGAAAGCTCACAAAGGCTGCCTGATATTTTCTCTTACAGCTCACAGACAAGAAACTTACAGAATTGATCCCAGAGTGTGACACTTTGCAATGAAACCTGAGGGAGGTCAATAGTTTCTCATCTGTCTCAAGGCTTCCCCTCAACTGACAAGGGTGGTTATTGAGTCTCAGAACTTTCCTCTTCCTTTTCTTTTGGTGGTGGGGGCACTAAGAGCGACCTGAAGTAGCTCAATCTTCCTTATAGTCTTGCATTTTGACAACTGCTGTCTCCCATTCATTGTGTCATGGGTGATGAGGGGTGGACTTCCAGTTCATACTCACACTATCTTTTCCTTAAAATATTCATAAGTAATGAACACATCTGTTCAAATCTTGCAGATAGCACATTTCTCCAAAAGTGAGAACTCCATCTAGTTCAGAGACTTAAAAGAGCATATTTTGCCAATCCCTCAATGTCCCCTCACCCCTAGCTTTGTTGCAAAGCAGTTATTTTATTCTAGCTATAGGAATACTTTAAGGTTTTACAGGATCCTGAGTTTTGTTTGCTTTTAATCACTGACTGATGATTAGTTCGTATATTTGTGACTGTGTGTGTGCTATTAAAAACCATATTAAAATAAAATATAACTTTTTCAAAAGTTTTACCCAAACAAGGCTACTTCTTGATGACTGTTTCATTTTTTTTATATCTTTAAACATCTTATATCAAACAAGGAATACAAGCAGAGAAGCATTGAACACACAGCATGTTAAGTGTTTCTTGGGGTCCTCATTTAAAAACTTGACTGTATGGGGTAGACTGAGTGTGGAATAGCCACAGCTCTTGCTGTCCGACATTAAAGAAATGAGTTGAGGCCCTTCCGTTGAACTAGATAGCATAAGTCTGCAGTATTTCACAGTATTTAGAGATGTGTTAAATATCTTTAATTCAAAGTGGAGTGGAGCTGTCCTGAGAAACTAAGTGGATGCTGAGCAAGGAGCAGTGGGTTTGTGACCTAGATTTCAAACTTGGGAGACCTCCTACAACAAACAAGCTATTAACAGTCACTGCTGGGGAAAGACAAAGGAGAGACACCTGAGGTTCAAACACAGGGAATAAGTTGATACATTTACATCCCAGGTCTCTTCATTTTAATGACCTTTTAAAGAAAAGACTTAGAGGTAAATGTACTAGCCCCTGAACAGAAGAGAGTCCATTAGCACTTTCAAAGGGATATCAGCCCCAATAGAAAGAAGAAAACACAAAATTAAGTTTTCTCACCAGGATTTACTAATGGGTCACTACTTGGTGAGGATAGAGCTGCACAGGGAACATGTCCATTTCCATCTTCTCACTAATTTAAGAGGCAAAAATAAAATAGCTGGTTAATTTTTTAGTCACAATCCATTGCTTCTCTGAGAACAGGATGAGGAAGATGCAAAGATATTTAATAAATCTAGTCCTGGTCTGTTGGCTGGGAGACAGTTTTGCTAGACTAAGAGTTCTGAGGGCATGATCCCACAATTCAGTGGTTTCACTCAAATGCATGTTCCACTTCTTTTCCCACTGAGCTCATTTACAGTCCCAAACAGTTTTTCCCCGTCACTTCCCATTTGTGTTGCTGACTTGCATGTTTTTCCTTTCCTTTAGAGATTGTCCCTGTCACAACCCATCTTACTTCTGACTTGTTGTCATCTATCCCTGAGCTGTTCCTACCACTTTTTTCTGCTGTCTCCCTCAGTTGCCATCATCTAAAGGTTAATGAGGCAGAGCTTCTCCTGGGTGAAAATTTTCTGCATGGACTTCATGTGGCTGTGGAATTATGGGTGCATTTTCCTTGTGTTTATGGCTTACCTCAATTTCAGGAGTTGTTTGCTG
Source organism: Talpa europaea (assembly GCF_964194135.1). Taxonomy (NCBI): domain Eukaryota; kingdom Metazoa; phylum Chordata; class Mammalia; order Eulipotyphla; family Talpidae; genus Talpa; species Talpa europaea. The sequence goes on from NC_140070.1 coordinate 79,697,712, forward strand.
TGTAGGTTTCCCTTTAACTATATTGATAAAAATGATTTAGCTTTTGGCAAATCTACATATTCAGAAACTTTTGTGATTGACGTTTTCCTTTGGCTGTTTTCTGAAATGGAGTTGGTGGTGGCCAGCGTGTGCTTGTGTATGCATGAGGGCCAAGAGGTTGGGAAGATGACTAGAGGCTATATTTGCTCCTATCATAACTTTTTAACATGTGTTAAGAAATATTTTAAGAAACAGCCAATGTCATAGATTTTAGTCATCTGTGAGTTTGAGTGTGGAGTCCAAATTTCAGTTGTATGTCCACCAGCCTTTTAATGAAAACCATTGAAATTGTCTTCTCATGATTGTGGACACAGGATTACAGTTGGTTTTGTTTACATAGTCTTTAGAAGTATGTGAGATTTACTGTAAATAGTTTCATTCAAGATACTTTTTAGAAAATTCAAACAGACCCAATTACAATTAAAAACAAAGATACAAGCAGGGGCCTCCCTGGTGGCGTAAGGGGTTAAGCAGCGCACTATGAAGCAATCCACAGCCTCTGCAACAAGAGTTCTATCCCTGGCCGGCCAGGGAAAAACCCACATTGGCGCGACAGACCTCTCCTGTCTCGCCCGCTGATCCCCTTAGCAGTGTATTTCAGTCAGTCTGCCTGTTCTGTTCCCCACTCTGTCTCTGGTGGATCCTTTCTCACCCTCTGCATCTCTGGCCTGTACCCTAGCTCTTGTAAGCATAAATAAATAAATCTTAAAGAAAAAAATTCATGTATAGCTTTCAAAAAAAGACACAGGTAGTATATAAAGAAGAAATTAACAGTCTTTAAAAAAATTCTATAATGGGTACTGTTTATGTTCATATCTTTAAAACTAAGTTATACAGAATTTTGGAAAAGTCCTATGATGGAAAGAGGCTACGAGGAAAGGAATTGTATTACCCTATATTAGCCTAGCATCAAAAATGTATTTTTTTAAATGTATATTAGGATTTTCAACTTCTCTGTACCTGCTTTCTTTTTTTTTTTTTTTTAAGATTTATTTATTTATTTATACAAGCACTGGGCACAGGCAGAAGCGCCGGAGGGTGAGAGAATTCACCAGAGCCAGAGTGGGGAACAGAACAGGCAGAAGGACTGAAGTACCCTGCTGAGGGGAGCAGTGGGCGGCAGGTGAGGTCTGCGCACCATGTGGGACCCTCGCCTGGCGGCCGGGGACCGGCACTGCAGAGGCTGCGGGCAGCTTCACAGTCCAGCCCTCAACCACTGCACCACCAGGGGGGGACTTGTTTTCTAATGTTAGTATAATAAGGATAAAGTCATAACCCCCCTCTTAGGGTTGTTATGAAACGTAAATGTGTTGATATGTGTTAAAACACTTAAATCTAGTATCTAGTATGTATTTAGTTTAGTACATATTAACATCATTTATACAGTTACTGCTCCTTTATAAATCTAATTAGTATTTGTCAAGGTCTCATTTCTTTTAGTTCTTGTATAAGGTTGCATATTTCTTTGATGTTTAAAGACAGGAGCAACTATCATTTATGTAGAACTCATTGTCTTGGAATTCAAAGTGATATTAAATTTCTCTTTTAGTCTTTCTAATGTAGGTCATTTAGATCATATGTAATTCTCCCATAAAGCTCTCTACAAGTCCATCACCATCTTCTGATGGTAAAATTTCTCCAGAAGTTATGCTACAATAATTGTACCTCCTGTCAGTAGAGTTCGAGCAATTAAAGAGTGATTATGTCTTTATCTGCAAAGCAGAGAATCCGGGTGGGGAGGTGGGGCAAATCCTTAATTCATTGAAAGGATGGGATCACTTTTAAATATGTTTAATAACAAATTCTGTGATAGGACTTTAAAAAAAAAGTAGATGAAACTAATTTTGGAAGTTTGAGTTATGAAATGCCACAGGGACTTCGGAGAAGTTCTGTAGTAGAAAGAGGCTAAGAGGAAAGGAATTTCATTTTCCTGTAATAGCCTTTGTTTATTCACATCCCTCCCCCTGCCTTTTCAAAGCTCTTTAAAATAAATCTTAGAAAAAAGTTAGAGTCAAATAGAAATAGGCTTTTTAATGCTACCTTTTTATAATTCTGAAGCTATAGTTGACCCTCCTCAATATGGTCTTCCTTTTTAACATTAATTACCTTGTTATCAGAGAGACGCAGCAGCTCTCCCCTGTCTGCTTAGGAAGAGTGCCAGCAGGGCAACAGTTGGAAATGAATTACTATGATTGTTTGGGGCTTTAGAAAGCCCTTTCTGCTGTCTATTCTTCTTACATTCCTGGTAGAGTCACTTGGGTATGTTTTCTAATTCAGTATTCCTGTGTCCACTGTCCAGTAAACGTATGTTTATACTGTATGTATATAACCAATTATAGTGTGGCTAGGGGCAATGTCTCTTCTGGATTCTTCACATGCCAATGATTAGAAAACCTGGTGTAGGACTCCTGGGCATGCCCTTAGTCAAGAGGTGGGGGAAAAGGTTTATTCCATTTGCCAACCTGTTCTGCTCATTCAGATGATTGGTTGTGACCGCTGGGATGAACAGGCATCTTGCTTTGTGTTCCCCAATACTAATGCTTTTCTGCTCAGTAGAGACTTGTGCTTATTAGCAAAAATGTTAAGATTCAGAACCATAGGATATTGAAGTGATCACACCCAGTCTATTTACTTTGTTTGATTATTTTGACTGCATCCATTTGTCACTTCAGCTTAAGGCCACTTTGGCCAATTTGATTAAATTGACTGGTTCTTTCACTGAAGTGACCAGTCAATGCTAACAAATTGGTTCTGTTTGTAGAAACTCATTAAGTTTTATCTCTTGCATTGTGTCTGCAATAGATATGGAATCAAGACTTTGACACAGACTTTGCTTTTGGCTCTTATGGCAAGGGATGTGGAGAATGGATCATGTCTAGAATTTCATAGATTTGAGATGGGAAAGATAAGCATTATTGATTTAGGCTACAAGATAGCCCACAGGTATTAATTATTATCAAGGCAATCACGTTAGTGATTGCATTGTGCGCTCTTGAAAGAATTTTTATTAAGCACTTGGTGTTCCTCTCCTAACTCTGAGCACCTACATAGTCAATTAATGTGTGACCAGGAGGGAAGTTATGTCTACAGCAAGTGTCATGCAAATCGTTTCTTGGAAGCGAAGAAGCTGCTTCTTGCCAAGAGGAGCTCTGCTGACCATCAACATGATTCCGGTGTTTGAGTTTCATTTATTTCAGACTTTGTGTTTGCTATCCCAAGGGCCACATATCTTCAAGGCTTCTGCATGTCAGCTGTGTAATTGCTGTAATAATAATCTGGTATAGCAGTCAGTAGCTTTTTACTATCCAGAAAAAAAAAAAAATTCTGGCAATTTTTGTGTTGTGTCCAAGCAACAGTTTTAGCTACTAGCTTCATTAATCACAAGGAATAATTTATAAGAATAAATTAGAGGATGTGTCTAACACCATCCATTTGTGCTATTTCATTTTCATTTTAAGTAAAATATACTTGTTTCACTGCTTGTTGCCAGGTACTATAAAACAGACTGTGAACCCCGGGAATGCAATCAGAGCCTCTGGGAGATTCCATGGTTTATCTATTGAGAATTTTAGACTACAAACAAGGGAAACTGACATTAACCTAAGCAAAAGAAAATACCATGGTGTGATTTATGGAGCTCTCAGGGATAAGCAGGTTCTGTGAAAGAGGACAGGGGCCTGGGTAAAACCTGGGTCCAGGTAGAAAGAAATAATGGATTGTTTCTTTAGGTTGCTATTGTGGGAATGGATCCATAACCAACTTTTGCAGTCTTTCTCCAATCTTGATTGCCCATGCTATTAGAATGTATTCTGGCAGGAAAACATGCATTCCCTAGCACAATATTAGAATGGTTACAAGAAGGATAGGAAATGAATGTTGTATAATAAGCATGATGAATGTCCTCTCTATGGAGAAGTGGGCTGGTCATTTGAAATAAGAGTTGAAAGGCTGTCATTGTCATCAGTCTCCAAGTGGAGACTGCAATCTTTGGCATTCTATCACATAAAGACTTTTACTTCTCACATACGCAAAACAAAATAAGGTAAATTTTTCTTAGGTGGATGTGGGAGTATTTTCTTTAACAATGAATTGAATTTTTAGACTAAAGAAAATGAAATTAAATTTAAGCTTGCTTGAAGAGAGTTTTTTTTTTTCCAAATATTTTTATTAATCTTTGCAGCCTAAAGAACCATTTAACAAAGGGACAAAATGCAAAGTAAAACTTTATAAATAAATGGGATCTTCTTTTTCTTTTTTTTACGATTCCTAGGAGGAGCTTGTTACTTGTTCTTTAATAAGCTGTGCATTTTCTACATGGTTTACAAAAATGAATTGCTATAGTTCTCAGAAAAGACTAAGAACTTAGGACTTGAATGGGGAGAATATATTTGAGCCCATAACTAAAGAAAATAAACATTATATTCGTACAATTAATATAAAACCAGTACTCACATATGTGAGTCATGGTAAGTTAAAGTAGCATAAATCATAAATCTAAGTTTATGAAGTTGAAAAGTTTCCTTTGGTGTGCTCCTAAATATACCAAAAAGATTCAATAAGTATAACAGATGTTTAACTGGTATTTCTTTTTTTTTCTTTTTCATTTTTCTTTTAAACTTTTAAATGTAGTATTTTTAAAAAGATTTATTTGTACATACAAGAACTGGGGTACAGGCCAGAGGGGGGCGGCGAGAAGATTTCCCAAAGACAGAGTGGGGAGCAGAACCGGCAGATTGACTGAAATACACTGCTGAGGGGAGCAGTGGGCAAGACAGGAGGGGTCTGCTGCACCATGTTGGGTAGCTCCCTGGCCAGGGATCAAGCTCCTGCAGTGCTGCAGTGGGTGTGGATAGCTTCATAGTGCTGTGACCCAACCCCTTGCACCACCAGGGAGGCCCCTGGAGTACTTTTTTCTTTAGTCATTGTTAATTTTTGGACAAAATATGATTTTTCCCTTTAGGTGAGGTCACCACAGTTCTCCCATCATCAAAGCACCCACAGTCCATCACCATATTACCTTGTGCTCTTCCTTCCTCTACCACTTCTCTTCCTGGATGCCTCATATTTGTGGTGAGCTTTCAAAGGTTGTCTTTGACCCTTTGTCTAGTTTTTCTATATTCCTCATACACATGGACTCATCATCTCTTTTTTTTTTCTGATTTATTTCATTTAGTATCTACCCTTCCAGCTCCATCCATGTTGCTGCAAATGGCATGAGTTTATCTTTTTGATCATTGTATAGTATTCCATTGTGTATCTATACCCCATTTTCTTAATCCATTCATCCTTTTGGGGATTTTTAGATTGTTTCCATATCTTGACAATTGTAAATAGTGCTGCAATAAACATAGGTGTGTAGGTTTCCTTTGGAATTAGTTTTTTTATATTGTTTGGATAGATACCTGGGAATAGAATAGCTTGCTGGGTTGTATGACAGATTAATTTCCAGTGTTTTGAGGAACCCCACACAGCTTTTCATAGTGACTGGACCAGTTTACCTTTCAACCAAAAGTGTAAGTGGATTCCCTTTTCTAATATCCTCACCAGCACTTGTTTCTGGTTTTTGTAATGACCATTCTCACAAGTGTGGGGTAGGATCTCATTGTGTTTTTTTTTTTTTTCCCCAAAGAAATTCTTCTTTTTTTTTTTTTTAAGATTTATTTTATACAAGAGCCGGGGTACAGTATAGATGTGCAGGAGGGTGAGAGGATTCACCAGAGACAGAGTGGGGAACAGAACAGGCAGACTGATGAAATACACTGGTGAGGGGAGCAGAGGGTGAGACAGGAGAGGTCTGCTTACCATGTGGGTTGCTCTGAGGCTGGCGGGGATCGAACCGGTACTGTAGAGGCTGTGGACAGCCTTCACAGTGCTGTGCTCAACTGCCTGCACCACCAGGAAGGCCCTCATTGTGGTTTTGATTTGCCTTTCCTTGTTAACATATGATGATGAACATTTTTTCATATTTTTGTTGGCCATGTATTTACATTTGTTCTTTGGAGAAGTGGCTATTTAGTATTTCTGTTCATTTTTTTAGTTGGGTTTTTTGATTTGTTTTTGTTAAGTTGTGGGAGCTTTTTGTACATCTTCAATATCCATTCCTTATCAGGTGTGTGGTGTGTAAATATTTTCTCCCATTTGGTGGGATCTCTATTCATTTTGATTACTGTGTCTTTTTTTGTACAGAATTTAGTTTGATATAGCCCAGCTTTTCATCTTTTCCTGTTTTTCCCTTGCTCTGGAAATAAGTTCTCAAAGGTGTTTCTGAAGTTTACATCATTATTTTGGGTATGTTTTCTTCTATGTATTTTATGGTTTAAGGTCTTTCATCTAAGTCTCTTATCCATTTTAAGTTGATTTTTGTTTTTGGTGTGAGATAGTATTCTCACACTACTCACCAGAGGCAGAATGGGGAACAGAACAGGCAGATCCACTGAAATAGACTGCTGAGGGAACATCAGGCAAGACAGGAGAGGTCTGCTGAGCCATGGGGACCAGCTCCATGGCCAGGGATCGAACTCATGTTGCAGTGTTTGGTTATAGCCTGATAGTGCTGAGACTCAGCCCCTCATGCCATCAGGGAGGCCCCTGATGAGACTTTTCTTATCTAGGTTATATTCTTTGCGCCTCTGTAATAGATTAGTTGGCCATATATGTGTGGTTTTATTTCTGGGCTTTCATTCCTGTTCCACTGGTACATGTGTCTGTTTTTGCCCCAGTACCATGCTGTTATATTTATTATGAATTTGTAGTATTATTTGGAATCTGAGAGTGTAATATCCCCATTCTTCCTTTTTTTAGCGAGGAGAGCTTTGGCCATCTGGGGTCTTTTCTAATTCCATACGAATTTCAGGAGCATTTGTTCTACTTCTTTAAAGAATGACATGGACTTTTTATTGGAATTTCACTGAATCTGTAAATTGCTTTGGGGTTAGGATGGTCATTTTGATAACAGTGATACTTCCAATCCATTAGCAGGGAATTTCTCTCTATTTCTTATGTCTTCTATTTCTTTTGACAATGTTTTATAATATTCATTGTATACGTCCTTTACCTCCTCTTTTAGGTTTATTCCCAGATATTTAACATTTTGAATACAATTGAAAAAGGAATGGTTTTCTTAATATCTTCAGGCTGAGTATTTGCATATAAGAAGGCAACTGACTTTTGTGTATGGATTTTGTATCCTGCCATTCTACTGAGCTAGTTTAGTTTTAATTGATTCTTCCATGGTTTTTACAGGGTTCTCTCTATATTGTCATATCATCTGCAAATAATGGTAGCTTCTCTTTTCCAATTTGAATTTCTTTTATGTTATTCTTTGTCTAATTACTCTAGCTAGGACTTCTAGTATTATGTTCAATAGCAGTGGTGAGAGTGGACCCTTGTCTTGTACTTGATCTTAGTGGAAAGACTTCCATTTTCTCTCCATGTTTTTGAGAATGATGCTAGCTGTAGGTTTGTCATATGGTTTCCATTATGTTGAGATATATATATATATATATATATATATATTATCCCAAGGTTTTGAAGGGCTTTCATAATAAATGGATGTTGAATTTTATCAAATGCTGTCCTGGCATCCCTTGATATACTCATGGATTTTATCTTTTGTTTGGTTGATGTGGTGAATTACATTGACTTTCAGATGCTGAACTATTTTTGTGTCCCTGGATTAAATCCAATTTGGTCATGGTGTATAATCCCTTTGATGCATTGTTGGATTTGGTTTAATGAGAATTTTACTGTCTGTGTTCATTAGGGAGATCGGCCTGCAATTTTCTGTGTGTGTGTGTGTGTGTGGTATTTGTGTGATACTGGCCTCACAAAATGTTTTTGGATGTATTCATTCCTTCTCAATTTTTTAAAACAGTTTGAGAAGGGTAGGTATTCATCTTTAAAGGTGTGATAGAAATGGCTTATAAAACCATTTAGTCCTAGGCTTCTGTTTTCATTGGAAGAATTTTGATCGTTATTTCAATTTCTTTGCTTGTAACTGGTTTGTTCAAGTTTTCTATTACTTATTCAGCTTTGAGTGATTGTATAACTAAGAATCTGTCAATCTCTCTTACACTGTTGAACTTGTTTACATATAAATGTTCATTGTAATCTCTTACTGTCCTCTGGTTTTCTGCTATGTCTGCTGTAATTTCTCCTCTTCTATTTATTTTCCTTCCAGAACTATAGGATACAGCAGAAGAAGTGCTAAGTTCTGGAAGGTTGTGTCCTCATTGTTGTTAGCCTCTAGGTATTTTTTTTTTTATTTATTCTTTGATTTTTACATTAACCCAGTATTTCAGTAGTATGTTGTTCTGTGTCCGCATACTGCAGAATTTCCTTGCATTCTTTTGTCGTTGGTTTATAGTTCGATACCTTTATGGTCAGGTAAGATACTTGCTATGATTTCAGTCTTCACGCACTTGTTAATATTTGTCTTGTGTTAGGACATTAATAGCAAAGTATATGTTTGATCAAAATAATCAAATGTCCATAGCAACTGTGCATAACTTATCCATACTCAGGCAGCCCAGTGTTGCAATATGCAACCTATTAAGAAATTTTGCTAATTTTTAAGGCAATAGGCATATAAAATAAGCAAAATGGATGTTTTATTTTACCATAGCACACAGTAAATCTCAGTGAGTAATCTCAGTATTCAGAACATGATGTTTTAGAAGATGAACCTCTACCAGTTTGGGATATAAGATGACAATTCTACCATCCATCTTTAGAAGCTTATGAATATTCATGGGATTGAATATGCCTATACTTATAGAACCATGTACATATGCTATTTCCTAGGCATTGCTTTGATAGCTTTCATTACATGGTATCTCATTTCATCTCATTGTGGCGGGAAAAAATAAAATCAAGCCCAAAGAAGGAACATATGGTAAACTGCTAGCGCTCAAACATAACTAATAGGTTGTCCAATAAAAGTTAGTCTTCATTTTTGTATTATATATTAACAGAAGGGTGGCATGAGTGTGGAACTCGAGTTGATATTGGACAAGGATATAGGATTATGAGTTAGGAGATAACAAATGAGACAATAATCATTCCAGGATTTGACTGAGGCAATATGGAATTATTAAATGGTGGAATTATTTACTAAGGTGGAGAGCACATGAGGACAAGCTGGATTGAGAAAACAGCTCTCATTCAGGATGAACAACCATTCCTTAACTTCTATAATATCTTTTAATAACTAATTTTCATCAATATTCTGACTTGCATGGCAATTCTGACTTTATCCTATTTAAAATATCTTGTTTGCTTATTGCTGCTTTAAATCTTAAACACTGTATTTCTCCTGGTATTTGTAGTATTTCCTTTCCAGGGTAAGGTGTTAGTAGTGAAGTGAGTCTCACGCAAACCCCCTGCACTTCCATAGCAGCACAGTTGCTGCCTCCATCACACCAGGATATCACAATGTTCAACTTCAGAATTCGCTGATTTAATGATACATTTTGGCAGTTCTGCATCATAATTTTTTCATTGAGGTATGAAAATTACTCACAGTGTTTGGCATGAACTTGAAAAGTGTTTAATATTAAAGTTGTAATTAGAGAAATACAAAATTTGCTGAAGATTTATAGTCAACTAGAATCTGAAGCTACATTGTCAGGACATGTTTACAGTAAGTCTAGTTGTGAAAATGACTTTTTTTTTTTCCCAGTATAAATGCACTAGTTTTCTTTTCCTTTTTTTTTTTCTGTATCAATCACTGATGTGTCTGAGGAATACTTTGCCTCATTCAAGAACATCAGCCATAAATTCATTTATTCTTTACCACACTAAAAAGAGAAGTTGATTCAAAATGAAGTCTTAGTAGTCTGTCTGTTTCATAGAGGTCTTCTCTAAAAGCTCCACAAAGATGTATTATTCTAATTTAGATGCTCATTCTTAACTTTGTCTGTTGATCTAAGAATTTATCTTGTTTGTCTGCTAGTGTTTGTACTTTCTACCCTACCCAACACTGGAATGGATATGGTAAAAGAATTGGTAGAGAAATCAGACTGAACTCTGACATTTGAATGATTCATTGCTCTTCATTTGTTGGATACTTCAACCCAATTCCATTTATAAATAGAAAGCTTTCCCAATGGTGGCTTTTGGTGCAGAGTCTAGGTTTTACATACCTTTATCCTTAATTATTTTTGTTTTTACAGTAAAAATTAGTTATTGACTGATAGGAGATAAGGGATGAGTTCTTTTAGATTCTTTTGGTGGAGTTACCATATAATTTCCTTTGGAAATCAAAATACTTTGAGATTAACTGCAGACAATAATAAAAATTATATATATAAAAAAACCCTGTCCATAGCAAGAGTTTTCCTGGCCAACAAGGAGATAGTGGACCTGACATATGTAAGTGGTATGTTTCTAGACAACTTGGTCAAGTATTTTTGGCTATTTAATGTATATTACTGTGCTTAGCCATTGAATTGATATTTAAAGTGGGTGAAAGTATAAATCACATGATTTACACCTGAAAAATTAATAACAGGGATTTGATAGGTAGGGAATATAAAGTAGAATTCCTTGAAATATGCAATGTCTTGTTAAACTAATATTAATTTACAAAACTCAGGTTTCATCATATATTTGGATACCATTGTGTCACTCCTATGTAAAGATATAGATGGCAAGCAGAGCTCTTTATTTTGCAATTTTAGTAGCTGTAGTCAATAGTCCAATACCTGGAAATACTAGCTGTATAGAAATACTCTGTAGCAAATACCAACTCTTTTACTTGTACTTACATTAATCATAATCCATCAAAAGAACAGTGACAGCTATGAGATATTCTTTTTTTTTAAAGATTTATTTTGTTTATACAAGAACGGGGGTACAGACCAGAGGTACAGGAGGGTGAGAGAATTCATAAGAGACAGAGCTGGGATCAGAACAGGCAGACAGACCGAAGACACCGCTGAGGGGAGCAGTGGGCGAGGCAGAAAGTCTATTCTCTGTTCCCACTTTGTGGGAATCTCCCTGGCCGCTTGGGAATCAAACCCACACTCTGGAGGCTGCAGAGGCTATGGGCAGCTTCACACCCTGATGCTCAACCTGCTGCGCCTCCGGGGAGGCCTGCTATAGGATAGTCTTGATGAACTATGGTTCATGCTCTGGGGCATTCACATAATTCCATCTTCTACTGCTTGAATGGTCTCTGACTCTGATATAACTACTCCAGTGCAGGCTTCTAAACCACTGTCAATAAATTTTTGTTATAGTCTATCAAAATGATTGTCATGGCATTGCTTTCTCATGCAGAATGGATGCTTATTTTCCAAGTCTGACTCCCTTAAATGAGTAGAATGTTCCCCTGAATGACACACAGCCCATAATAACTATGTAACAAAATTCTGGACCTCTGATGAGACACTCCAAATTTTACCTTCGTAGAATATAGTAATTTTAAAAAAAGATTTTTCCATGACCTTAATCTGTAATGATAAGATAAATTACAATAAGTTCTACTGTATTTGGAAAAAATACTATATATATTTTTTTAAACTATGAAATTTTAGGAAAATGTATTAAAATGTTTTGGTAAACCTATATAATTTAAAAAGCCTGTAGAGGTACATTTACCAAACAGGTGTTCAATAACTAAAAATTTGGGCAATATCAGGTCTCAGATATCTCTCATATGTTTAAGGAAGCACATTTGGATGATATATACTTTTTGGTAAGGATGTTTATTGCTGCTCTTAAGAGTAGCAACATAGAATATACTCAACTTTTATCAATGTAAGGTATTTAAATTTAACCCTAGGAAAACTATGAGAGTCCTTTGAATTCAAACTTTTAGTGTTCATTTTAAGAAATTTATTAATTGTAAGGATTGGTATATCACGATTTTTATTGTTTTTAAAAGATCACTCAATGAATAAAAGGAAATTTATATTTTAATAGAATAAAATTCATTTCATCTTGCTGTTGCCCTGAGATCCATTGGACATTTTATTAATGTAAGAATAAATTAAAATTAATCATAGAAGATTTTTTATAGAAAATCTGTCCTTCATATATCTTAAAATGTTTTCCTATTTTATTATCCTAAAACTTCATCATTACTTATCAAATCAACAAGATATTTTAGTCTTATGGAGGTTGCTATGTAAGGAATAAGCTGTTTTTCTCTTGCTGCTTTAAAGACTAACTTTTTTTTTTTTTTTAAGATTTATTTATTTATACAAGCTCTGGGTACAGTCAGAAGCGCAGGAGGGTTAGAGAATTCACCAGAGCCAGAGCGGGGAACAGAACAGGCAGACTGACGAGATACACTGCTGAGGGGAGCAGTGGGCATGGCAGCAGAGGTCTGCGCGCCTTGTGGGACCCTCACCGTTGGCCGGGGATTGAACTGGCACTGCAGAGGCTGCGGGCAGCTTCGCAGCCCAGTGCTCAACCACTGTGCCACCAGGGGAGGCCCAAGAGTAACTTTTGATAATTTAAATATAACGCATATCAGTCAGTGTCTGTTCAGGTTCATATTGTTCAGGCTTTTCTGGTCTGGGCTTTCTGCATTAAGGAAGTTTTCAGCTACTTTAAAAATTTTTTTAGTTATGTATTCAGTATTGTAAAACAACATTACAATTTGGGGGTAGAGGTTCATACCTTTTGAGATGTATGTTTCCATACCACATAACCACTGCGCCACTGGGGAGGCCCAACACTGAAATTTTTTTAACCATTCTGTAGCTATATTACAAAAAAATATGACCACATTTTCCCATTTATATGTATTGTATGCTTTTGCAATGCAACTTTCAATTCTTCTCACAAAAAGGGGAATCTGGACTTCACTCTAATTTTTTTGGCCAACATGACAATGATGATTAATTCCACATGGCAGTTCTCAACTGTCTGTTGACTATAGAGGTTTTATTGCCATAAGTGTCCATAGGACTAGTTACAATGCTTCATCTATTTCCCCGTCCCCCCCAGAATGACTGATCCAAGAGGGAGAGCAAGAGGTCTTCAAGAGAGAAGCATAGTTTTTCATAACCTAAACTTGGAAAAACAATCAAGAGTATCAATTACAGACTAGCCACATATACCTCCTTGTACATTCTTATCAGAAGAGGATCTTCAGTGACAATAAATTACATCAATTTTCAAGGGCAGGTTGACACAGCACTGTGAAGCTGTCCGCAGCCTTTGCAGTGCCGGTTCGATCCCAGCCGGCCGTCAAGGGTCCCACATGGCGCAGCAGACCTCTCCTGTCTCACCCACTGCTCCCCTCAGCAGTGTATTTCAGTCAGTCTGCCTGTTCTGCTCCCCACTCTGTCTCTGGTGAATCCTCTAATCCTCCCGTGCATCTGGCCTGTACCCTGGTTCTTGTATAAATAGATAAAGAAATAAATCTTTTTAAAAAAAATAAATATTAAGAGCAGTCAAATATTCAAGGGCATTATTATTTGGTGACACAGTTTCAAGAATTACAACTAGAGCATCAGCAAACTAGAATCCGTTAGAGATATATTTAGAATCTGGAGTCAGTATTTACAAGATGGGTATGTTTCAGGTACATGCATAAAATTACTGAATAGCTAGAATTATTCAAAATACTTTGTCAATTTTGGGTCTGTACCTTCAAAATAAAATTATACTGCAAAAATTACAGCATGCTATATGTGAAATCTTATTAAAATTTTAATAAAGCTGTTTTTCATGATACCTTCACTCTGGCATATATAAAGCATTCATAAAATGACTTAAATGTATTTATTTTAAAAAGAACAGTTAATTGGTCTCAGAGGGTAAGTGATGATGACTAATTTTTCTGGCATACTGGAGTTAACTTGTAGCCATGCCCACAATGCTAATGCATATGTATGTTTGATTAAAATAATTCTCTGTAACTTGTGTTTTTACCTTTTTTCTCCTCTCCCTGTTAATATTAAATAGAGGAATGTGATTAGTATGTTAAAAGACTGTCAACTGTATGTACTAGTGTATTTTGAGAACTTAGATTACATGACAGTTTGAAGTGTGGGACTAGCTCCTATATGGTGAATTAACCAATCAGCTACTGGAATATTTGTGTTATGATTGTGAGTATGGCAATAAATAGACCTGAAATGTTTGGTTTTAATATATGTATGTGTAGTAAAATGAGATATTTGTAAATAGAAATATTCATGAATCTCCTATATGAACTAACATATAACATACAGTGTATAGCACTCAGTTACCCTTACAACAACAAATTTAGAAACAAGCTGCCTATATAAGGTGCTATTAAAACATTTTAGCATTACTTACCATAAAATTAACATAGGAAATAACATTTTTTTTTTATTTTTCACACATATCAGTAATGAATCATGTGACTAAATTGACCCCTCTAGGTCTCATTTTTTGGTCATGTGTAAAATGATGGACAACATATGAACTCCACCTCAGGTAATCTATATATCAGGGCCTTCCTGGTGGCGTAATACACAACCTGTGAGGCTATCTGCAGCTCAAGTTCGATCCCCAGTCAGTCAGGGAGCAACCCACATGGCGCAGCAGACCTCTCCTGACTCACCTGCTGCTCCCCTCAGCAGTGTAACTTCAGTCAATCTGCCTGTTCTGTTCCCCACTCTGTCTCTGGTGAATCCTCTCACCTCCACACCTCTGGCCTGTACCCCAGCTCTTGTATGCATAAATAAATACATCTTTAAGAAAAATTCTATATATCAAAATTTTAGATAGTGTTAAGGCCACCCAGGAGCTTAATTTGGACCCAAATCTCTTCTAGGTTAGATCTAACTTTAAAGATAAACTTAATTGCAGGAAGGGGTAGAATTGATTCAGCTACAACGTGAGCAGTTTCTTCATTCTTTCTCTAATACAGTTTCTTTTAACTTTATATGAAATGACTGGTTATCTTTTCCTTTAGGCTGTATAATATAAAAATAAGCCTAATAAGGGGGGGTTCACTATTATACTCCAGTGATTAGCACAATTTCCAGCATACCACTGAGCATAATAAATATTGATCAAATAAGTCTATGAATTAATGCACAAATTAACATGCTAGCAGAACACATTTTAGTTTATCTTGTTTTCTTCTCTGTTAATAAAAGAAGGGAAAGTTCCAGAAATTCAAGTAGCACAGTAAAACATCAACTTCTGGAGTCTTCTGACAACTTATAAATATTATTTCCCTTTCCCCTGCAAGCTAAGTCTATTTCTCATGCTTGCTTGCTTGCTTTCATACCCACACACAAACAATCGGATTTTCTTGATTTCCGACTCCAATAGAATCAGGTCAGCAGTGAGGATAGAAGCAATAAATCTCTTTATCTCTCTTGACTTTTATGGAACTGACATCTCTTAAAATATTTTTCTTGACTTTGTGCTTTTTTACTGACTGATTAGGCAGGAGGGCATGACAGTCAATTGAATCTCCCCAAATCTAATATTAAACGTGGAAAAGAAAAGACCTGAGGGGCAACAGAATAAGTGAAGAGGACTAAAGAAGGTCCAATAATTCTTTCCAAAATATCAGAAATTACATTTAAGTGTTAGCCTTTCTGTCTACCCAAGTTACTGTCTTTGTGGTTCTGACATTCTCTGTTTTCTATCATCAAAACAGCATTCCCCTGTTTTGTGTTAGTAATAGACTCAGCTTCTGAAAATTGATTGATGATAAATGAATTACAAAGTAAAATATACATATCTAATGCCAAATAAAAAGGAAAACATTTCCCCATGGTGATGGAATAGACAACATATCTAAGATAATAGAATGTGCAGAACAAAAATGTAAGCTCCAAGAAATTTTATGTTTGGGGGTAAAGTTTTGATTTGGGCATGCTGGTATTTGCAAGAATGAATAACAAGTAAAATCTCAAACATTAAACTACAGAAGAGCTTCACAACTTCTAGTAAGTGTGGATGTGGATGACACTGATAACTGTAATTTCAGGTTTTCAGGCCTAGTCTCCCAGCCAGAAATGGATCCCAAGCTGCAGCAGCAGGGCTGAGTCCCACCCACTAGACCACCACACATTCCTGTCTCAAAAAAACAAGGGCAGGAACATTACTGACCCTCAAGCAAGCAAGTGAGAAGAGGCAGATTTGCTTAGAGAAGAAAAAGTTTATTAAGGAGATAAGGAACAGAAATAAAGTAGGAATCCCAGGGCAGTGGAAACAGGCCAGGGAGGGGCAAGGAAGCCAAGTGGAGTTGTGCTTCAGGGAATATATTGTTCTTTCCCTAATGATTCTAAAGCTCCATCAGTCTCTTTGTGATTGGTTAGTTCTGGATGGTCTCCCTCACTACCTAAATGTCTCTGTCCCCAGAACTAAGTCTCTGTGTCCCAACCCTTATCTTAGCATAAGTTTATCATCCTTGTTCTGGAATGCCCTGTTTCCCCTAGTCCTGGGGGTGTTTGATTAGTCCCCTTTGGAATTTGTTACCCTTATCTCTGGAGCCTTCCTTAACTCTCCTGAAGTCCCTGCCTGCACTGTCCTTGAAGCTGCCTAATTATTTCTTAACTTGCCCTAGGACTCAACACCAAGGGACAGCAATTGAATATTATCCAGATGCTTGGACACATAATTAAATATATATAGCCACACAGATTTTTACTAAAGCATCATGTCATTTGGCCAGCTCTCTGTAAATAAATTCCAAAGTTATTTAAATTCCCTGGATACTAGAGAAACAAAAACAAACTGTAAACAACAATGAAAGCTCTTTGCTCCTCCCACTAGGAAAATAAATATCTTTCTTTGTCTTAAGATCTAGTTGATAGTTATACAATGGCATAAATGCTGCATGGTAATAAGGAAGCATGACAGCTTTATCTTGGGGGTTGGTATCTGCGAACTTCTAATTTCTTATCCCTTTCATGCAACTCTTCACTCTGTAGCTCAGAGAGAGGGCTTACCAGGGAGGCTGTCATAGTGATGGAGGATAAGGGTAGAAAAAACTGGAAAGGAGGCGCCACAAGATCAGAAACCTGGCTCACACAATGCCAAGAGATGGAGGTGGGGGTAGAAGGGATTAACATAACCATCAATCCAGCTATAGGAACCAAGATCTTTAGGAACCTATACCTAGATCACAAAGCACAAAACCCAAGCAGGTATCAGACTGTTGTAGGGGGTGTCAGGAGCACAGACCTGAAGGTGAAGATATGGACATTGAAGGCCATTGCAGAAATCTGTCCCCTTTCAAATTCTACAGTTTATTCAAAGTCAACAACAAACAAACCACTCTGAAGAAGTGAGCCCCTCCCAAAGAGAAGACTATATCAGTGCAATCTCTGCACTGGCTGGGGCAGCAGTCCTTCTGCCCACCTGTGACTATGCAGGTTCTCCTTTTCACCCACCTTTTCTCCCTCCACAGGGTAGCAGCCTTCCTGTCCGGTCATGAGAAGCCAGGGCTTCTCTTCACTGACCTCCCTCAGTATAGGCTGCTCTCCTCAAGGTCACCTGCCCACAACCATGCAGGCCTCTCTCTTAGCAAACCTATCTCTTTCGGGGCAGCTCTTCTTGCCCACTTGTGTCTATGCAAGTGTCCTTTATTCCTTTCTCTCTTTTCTAATAAACTTGCCCTTTTGGATATAACTAATGTCTCTGTGTCATGGAGAAACTCTCCAGTGCTGCTGAAAGGGGAGCTCTGGTGACATCCTTCCCAGAGTGAACCCAAAGACTCCCTCTCCGAACCCAACGACTCTAAAAACAACATCAGTAGCACTTACTAGCTGGTTTATTTGTTCTGAAAGGCCCAAGAAGGCTTGGAAAAGAACCATTCAATTTTACTTTATGTATTTTTTATTGTAATGTTTTCCAAAAATATTCAGTGGGTGACTTGAAGAGAAGTAGTCAGGAAACAGTTGCAGGATGAAAAAAACTTACTCTTTCATATCCTTTATTTCATTATTATAAAGGTTTTTTGATACTGCAACTTTTGTTCAGCTTCAAATTCAATCAGAAAAATTGTACAGTTTAGTCATTTTAAAAATTCCATATAACAAGTCTAATGAAAATACAACTGAGTCCCTGAGTTTGTCGTTAGGCATTCATAGGAATGGTATTTAGATGATGTAGTATTTCTCTGATATCTTTTGGTAGATGACAAAAAATTTAGCATTTGATAATTTCAACATTAAGGAGAATTTGATGATGGAAATTAAGTACCTACATTATTTTTAAGCCACTTACCATCTTCTGATATGGTTCTGTGGTTCTCTTTTCCCTTAAAGAGAAATTCCACCTAGAAGACCCTACAATAGAAGTGGTCCTGAAAGACAAATCTATTTGTTTTCCCTGCTTCTGCTCAGTGAAACTTTAAGGTGGAATGAAAATCAACCAAGAGACGCTAGTATCTACTGCATTCTTAGTTGACATAGATGTAAAAGTCCTACTTCTATGTAATTCAAGATTTCAATCTCAGATGTTTGTCTTGGCAACAAAAGGAAATTTTTAGAATGGAGAACTTTCACTGCTCCTGTTCTCAAAGCCATTAGGTTATTTAATTCAATTCTTGTGACCTAGAAGGTGGGATATTAAAACAAGTTAAATAGAAAACTGGCTAGAAGGTCATGTAGGCTTATTGCTTCTTATTTTCTTCCAGTTTCCTTGCTTTCAAGTTGTGATAAAGAAATTAGATTAGAAGGAGGCAATATAGAACAGTTTGAATTGGTCAATATTTAGTTGCAGGTATCTAGCAACTTAAACACAAATTACTTGAAATCTAGACAAATGTCTCAAAACCGATTTTTTAAATCTTTGATTAATCAATTTGTATTTCCAACATTTTTGTTCTTTCCTTGCAACAGCATCTTACCCTAACTTTCAAATTATCTTTGAATGACTAACAATAAAATAATAATGATAACAAATGTGTCTAAACATTACATTGCATATACTCTATCACCACTTTTTAACATTTGTGTATATATTTGCCTCATAAGCTGCAAACTCATAGTTGAAACAATGGGAACACTTGAACTATGAGATATAATTTTGGGAGAGGAAGGTGTGTAGTTTGTTACTACTGTCAAGTTATTTAAACTCATATTAAAGATGTTAATGTTGTGGCATGGGTAAGCAATATTATACTTGCTTCCAGGGCAGTTCTGTAGCTTGGCTAATAAATATAAATGTCAAAGCATATTTAAGAAACATGTCAATCCAGTGAAAATAGTTTTATAGTTACTATAACTGTTTTTTATTTGTATCTGCCTTTAGAAGCAAGACAACTGGATAAGGTTTCATAAGGCTAAAATGATCCTTATCTATTTTATAGTACGGATCATCAAAGTGAATATTCAGCTTCCTTTTCTTGATAGATGAACTATATTATAGCAGGTTCTTCCCCTAGCATTGCTCATGATTGTTGTTAATTTTAGCCTGGTGGCAATTAAGAATCCTGGTTTTCTCACCATCTGCAGAAGAGTTATTCATTATGTAGGACACCATGAGGAACAGATAAGTGTCTAAGGATAGATAATTGAAAGTCACTGCAATTCCCCTCAAATACATTGCCCACCTGTCAGGCTTTTTGGCATAACAAAATTATTTTTCTGTCAATATTCAGTTTTCCAATAGCTAAGGAAATTGCGAGAGAGTATCAACCTCTTTAATTGTTGAAAAAGAACTCTCAGAACATCAGAGCTTTCTGTTTCTCAGGGCAAATGATTAGTTTGCTAAATATAAATAAAAATCCAATTTGCCTGACACTTTGGAATATCTTAAAGTAAATATGCAAATTGGAAAATCTCCTTCACCAGAGTTGCATTAGAAATTAGGGCAAGGTTTTTTTTTTTTTTTTTTAAGCTGTGAATTTAAATTCAGATTAATAAATTCCTTTTGCCTCTGCCCCCTCTTATTCATACTAACCCCTTTCTTTGCTTCAGGTCCTCCCCTTCCTCCTTTCTCCTTTTGAAGTTTACAGCTTTGAAATACACTATTATTATCTTACATCTTATCTTTCCTTTCCTGCAGCTTCTTTCTACCAACTTTTTGTTAGCTATCTAGGGGCCATTGTGTTTGTGGGTCACCTCTGACTGGGTCTGAGATTCAGGGATATGCTTTTGTTTTCTGGTGATTTGGGGAGAAAAGCTTGACAATCTGGTAAGTGAATATTGATCAAATTTGTGTTGGTAGTAGTTTATGTCAGATTCACTTTAAATGTATATGCAAGTGTTTGTGCATTAGGTCACTACAACTTATTATAACTGTAGATATCATGTCTCCACTCTTCAATTTCAAATTGAATATAAAAATCAAAGCACCAAAATCTTAATGTTGTATTTTCAGCCTAGCATATTCCTCCAAATTACATTGTGCTATTCTGTCTTCTAACTTCTCTGACTTTAACTAAGTTGGATCCTCTACTTAGTCTAGTGCATCTTGTAAAAGTTCTCTGCACATTTAGAACAGAGAGGGCTTGAGATGTAGCCAGAACAGCATTGTGTTGAGGATATGCCTCCTTAACTTGCTCATTGATCTAGAATCTGTGCTTCATCAGTTGCCTGGTCCAGCAAACAAATTAGCAAAATATAGATTAGTAGGAGAAAAAGAACATATTTAATTACAGTAGGAGAAAAAAAAACATTTAATTATATATATATATATATATGAAGTATTCATGTGGCTAAATTCTAAAGTAATTGGTACACACTGAGGACTTTTATTTTTTTTAAAGATTTATTTATTTATACAAGAACCGGGGTGCAGGCCAGATTCGCGGGAAGGTGAGAGGATTCACCGGAGACAGAGCGGGGAACAGAACAGGCAGACTGATGAAATACACTGCCGAGGGGAGCAGCGGGTGAGATAGGAGAGGTCTGTGGCCATATGTGGGACCCTTGCCAGCAGGCCGGAATCGAACCAGTGCTGCAGAGGCTGCAGACAGCTTCATAGTGCTATGCTCAACCGCCTGCTTCACCAGAGGAGGCCCAGGATTTTTATATTTTGAGATAATGAATAGAACAGGGGGCTTATGTGTCAAAAGAGAAGAGGCAGACTCACATCATGAGGGGATGATTCATGACTAAGCCAGATGCTCTAGATGTTTGCATTGTATAAAATAGTTATTTCTAAAGATAACCCTAAATATGAGTAATATTCATTCTTTGATGTAATGATAACAGTTTCTTTGGAAACTTACAGGTCTTCAAATGACCTTTAGTTCCACAGACCAAGTAGGCATGTATTGGGAAAAGCCTGCTCTGGACAGCTTAGAAAAAGTCTATCTGAACATTTTGGAGTGGTCTAGCCTTCATTTCATAATGAGAAGCTTCAGGACATCAAGGGTTTCTATTGTGGTCAACTATATTCTAGATATACCCATTGTCACTCTCATAACCCATTTTAAAACTAAGTATAAGACTTTTTGATAATATTCTTATTAAATTTAATCTTATTTCTTTGGACCAAAAATTCTAGCTTAAGATAGTATTGCATCTGGTTCTTTCACTTATTATCTTTCTGTTTTCTACCATTCACAATTTGACAAGCATACTTTGAGTCTTATATTAGTCGTTAACAGTCTTTCATCAAATTAAAGAAACTTCTAGAGAGGTTGAAATTATGAATCCATTCCATTTAGTCTTCCACTGGTTATAACTGTATTTCTTATCCTCAAGAATATTAAGAAAGAATTGTCAAATACATATAAAAAAAAAACACATGACATTTACCAAATTGATAATTCCAGTAAAACTGCTAAAGAGAAAGTAAGTCAATTTTGGTTTGATTCTTTCTTAATAAAGCTTTGCTGATTTCCTATTTAATTTAATATTCTAATTACCCATAAACTTCTTGTTTAATAACTTTTCTTATCCCAGCATTTCATGTGACTATTACTTTAATCACTTCCACATTAGAGCTTTTTAACACAGTCTATTAAGGCCCAGTTTTACATGGCAAGGCATCCCTATTTTATAGAAGAAGTCATCTAGGAAAGGAAACCCATATTATGATTAATTTTCCTGAAATCCATCTATTCCATTAAGTTAGGATAAAAAAAATTATGAGAGTGCAATGAGTATTTTACAAATTATTGGTCACTTTACAGAACAAATAAATTAATCAAATAACTGTATTGAGTGCTATATAGTAGAGAATGTGAAGTATAGCTTTTATAAATGCAGTTTCCTTACGGGAGGTAAAATCTAGATAATGAAAGAAAAATAGCAAAATTATAATAAGAATGAATATATAAAATAATGTTTTACATTTTCTATTCAGTTTGGGACATAAATGAAAGCAATAGCAGATAGGGGAAAATAACAACTTAAATTAATGCAATAATTTAAAAATCATATTGTCTACTTTATCTCCTTTGATCAGAAGGTTTTATAGGGAAAATGAGACATAATTGGCATAAAGCCTGTAATTAAGGTCTGGCATTTTGTGTTGCTTTGACATCTGGATTGCCTCACATGTTCTTTCTGCATTTGCCCTCCCTACAGTGCTTCTGTGCAGATAAGACTCCCTAACCAAGCAACTCTCCTCATTAAAGGGACCAAGTTTTTTTTTTGCAGTTTTTGCTAATCTTGTATTAGTATTAGTTTTTGATTCTCTGCCAGCCCATGGAATTATTTAAAAAAAAAAAAGTCAATCATATCCTTCTTTTAGAAGCAGGGGAAATTTTACCCTCTTGTTACTGCCCGACCTAACTCCCACAGCATGGATTGTTCACTCTGCTCCTATGTGCAGTGGCTTGTGGTTCTACTTTGCTTGAGGTGCCTTTCTCCCCTGGGTTGTGAGTATAGGCGACTAATAAACTGCTGTTATCTTGTTGGTCCAGAGTTGGGTGTATATTTAACTGGTTCCATAATCTTAAAATGAACAGCCCCTTTTCACCAATGGGGTGAATAAAACAGGTATAAATCACTGAGCCAGGTCTTACAAATGCAGGCATCCTGAGTGTACATCTGTGTGGGGAAGGACAAGTGCCCATAATCATGGGATATTTGTGGCTCAAGGTGAAGACTCTCCTGACTAGACTAGAAGATACCTTTTGAGGGATAAATGCATTTAAATTGTGATCATGAACCCTAAAGACTGTTCAAAGAACTTGATTCTATGTGGCTTAATTTGATAAAACTTTGCAAAGTGAAGTGTTTTGATAAAAGACGTATTTGAAGAAAATTAGAAATATGAAAAGCAGAAAGGTATGCAATCTCAGGGTTAGTAGAAATTTTAGTTCATGTTTCTTTCAATATTCAGTTCTTATCTCCTGGATTCCTGCATAAACCTACCTTGAATCCATACCCTAACATATACATACATGTTAGTCATATTTTTAATTAGCCTACCATGGAAAATTTTTTTTCAAGAAACTTTTGTACTGCAAGTAGAACCCAAAGAAAGTGATGGGATTGTTTGCTACTATTTGAGCAGTGAGATGCAAAATAGAATTTAAATCTAGTTTTTCCAATTAGGAGTGTTTCCATTATACTACTGTTGTCACTGACAAAGACTGGAATTACACTATTTCTCTATGGGATTAGTTTTTACCTTTTGCTTTTTTTTTTAAAGATTTTTTATTTACACATACAAGAACTGTGGTACAGGCCAGAGGTGTGGGGGGTGACAGGACTCACCAGAGACATTGCAGAGGGGAGCAGCAGGTGAGGCAGGAGAGGTCTGCTACGCAATGTGGGTAGCTCACTGCCTAAGGATCAAGCTCGTGCTGTAGAGGTTGTGGATAATTTCACAGTGCTGTGCTCAACCCCCTGTGCCATCAGGGAGGCCCTGGTTTTTAACTTTTGCAAGTGAAAAATCATGATCTAATTTTATGGTGGGGAAAAAATAATTATACATAGTTTTTTTTTTTTTTAGA
Organism: Talpa europaea; assembly: GCF_964194135.1. Lineage (NCBI taxonomy): Eukaryota > Metazoa > Chordata > Mammalia > Eulipotyphla > Talpidae > Talpa > Talpa europaea. The sequence continues at coordinate 79,721,560 of NC_140070.1, forward strand.
TAGTTTCCCCTGCTTTCTTGAATGTACAAATGTACAATGTTCCTGCGTGTTCTGATTTGTTACATTATTTTGCTTTATAATTGTTTCATAATTAGGGGCCAAAATTGTTTCATAATTAGGGACCACTGCATATATGCACATATATGTATACATGTATGTATACACACACATATATAAATACAGGTCAAAACTCTTGAGCTGTAACTTTTTCATGTGAAAAGAGTTGATGGTTGTATATTATATGCTATATTTTCTGTTAGTTTTATTTTGGTGTTGATAAATGCAGGCATTGTCAAATTGGGCACTCCTGGCATATGAAAAGGCATCTACCTTTTTTGTTTTCATTTGAACGATTACTTTATAGGTTGAAGTGTCAAATGTATTTTGGTATGTATGCAAGTGCAATTCATCTGTTTTCTTTCTGTCTAAACTAGAATCATAAAGTTGAATATCACATTAAGGTCTGCATTAGTTATTCAGGTGATATGATTTTTTTTTTTAAACACAGAAACACCCTGGAGCATTCAATCTTTTTTGTATTCATCTTGGTAACTAGAAAAAGAACTTTGTAGCGGTTGCTTGAAAATGAAAACTGCTGGGAACTGAGGGAGAGAAGATGTGTGCGTTTCTTTGTCCTGAGTCCCAGCTTGTGGGGCACACAATTTTACCATGAAGAATGAGTTCTATGGGATTTTTGTGCCTTTATTATAGAAAATAGAAGTTTGAACTTGGGGATATTTTCCCCTTTTTTATGACATTGTAATGTTCTGGACAGATAAATTCCAAACTCCAAGGAGTAATCTAAAACCTTTGAAACATAAAGACTGAAAGTAACAATAAGTAACAAACAAAAGAAGCTTTGTAAATCCCACAGTAGGAAGTCAGTTCATCACATTACCTTTCATATTTCTCTTCAAAGCAGGCAACCCTTACAGGTCTGAGGATATTGTTAATAAAATATAGCACTGATTCCCATGACGATTTATTGAACTGTACTCACCTCTGTTCTTTCCAAAAGAATTTTTAAGAAACCTCAAGTTCAGCTGCAACATGCCCATAGGGTAGGGGCGGGAGGGCTAGCATTGGAATAAAGGGAAATATGTGAGAACTAAATGAAAGCTCTGACTAAGCACATGCCTTATTCATAAGTTAATATTCCTTAAATGAGCAAATTATATTTTGAACAGGACATATGCATTATCTGCTCAATCCAATAAGGTGTATCATTCCTGGGATGTTTTTTCTCCATTGGTATTCAAGGAAGCTTTCACATTCCTTTTTGGAGATAAGAGGAGGAGTAATAGGTGTAGGTCTAAAAGGTATACTTCTGGAGGTAAAACACAAATATTATAGGATTGGGAAGGAGGGCATTTTTGGAGATAGTCCAGCCTGCCCTCAGTTGCCCTTCAGGAATGGCTCAAAGCATCTTTGGCCACATACTACTATTCAAACAGTGCTTGTGATCCTTATGGTGAAGATACAATTTTTTGAAATGCTTTGACTGCAAATGAGTGCCAGCAATGCAGCTCAGGTGGGGAAAGAGAAAAGAGATGACATCTCCAGATGTCAAGTTCTTGATCTGGTTCTTAGAAACAGAAAGCACCCATTTGGGGACTCTCATATTTATTATAATCGAACTTACATTTAAGGGATCACAATGGTTACAGACTATAGGGGTATAAGACTAGGAGGAAGACAAGACACAAGGCTATCACAATGCCTACTTGAAAGCATGTACTAACATGGATTGGAAAGATTCTGTGGAGATGGAGGCAAATGAATAAATTCATGGTGAATTTGAAGGCAAAATGTAACCTGATTGTTGGCTGTATCAATTTGTGATATGAGAGAAAAAGAGGGGGTAGAGATGACTTCAACGGTTTTATCTTATAACTGAGTAAATAGATGAATTCTGTGTAGAATTCACATTTAGAATCTCAGACCTTTTGGAGGAGGGGTAGAATATTTGAGAGAAAAAAAGTGTGAAACGTGTGACTTTAGACTTCACAAGTTTGTGGTTCCAGTTAGACATCCAAAAGGAGTTCTAAGCAGGTAGAAACAGTAATATGGTGTCTGGGTGATGGGTAGAAACTAGAGAGAGATGTTTAAAGCCACTAAACTGGGTGATTATAAGAGTGAATGTAGATAGTGTAGGGGCGAAAGGCGTAGGGGTATTCCAGGATTAAACTTTCTAATATATGGAAGTTTTTCATAAAGAGGATACTTTGTGAGTCAGAATTCTGTTACGAAAATCTCTGCCACAACCATGAACATTGCTATTTCCCCATTATCATGCTGAAATCCTATAATTCCAATTTAGGCCACTAGAGGGGGAGGTAAGAAAGGGGAGAGAATGAGGATTTGGAGGCTTAATGGTCTAGGTAAAGGACTGAATAGTAGGGGCTTTGATAGTAGGGGTAGGGTGATGACATACACAATGCAAACCTATTCCCCTAAATCATGTACAGGGTTGTAAACCAGTGTTACCTCAATAATGAAAAAAAAAAAATCAGCTTGCTTTTGCTCAGCAAAGCCTCTAAAGCAGTGTAAACTATTTATTGGTATACAGACTTGGAAGTCGAGCCTTATGCTTCTGTGATATAACCGTATTGAACAAATTCATCTACCTTCAGACCTCCAGGCATTTGATGTCACTCCTAAACAGTGAAATGGAATTGGAGTTTCAGTGACATGCAGGGCCCTGGTTTAGACTTAAATAAAAGTGATCTGCTTGATGTTATTTGTTCCCTACTCTACATGAGAAGAGTGAGGAGGAATAGGAATCTTAAAAATAGCATGTCTTCCACCATACCTCGATGTGTGCATAAATAATGCATTTTAGCTGAGTGATATAAAAGTAATTCTCCCTATGCTCTTCTGAGTTCAAGGCTGAGACGCCTGTAATAAAAGAAAGATAAATAATAGAGTGATAGAAGTTTGCTAATAGGAGTTTATATAATGTACCTGGGAGATATCCTTGGAAAAATAACTCTGCAAAGTGGCTTAAAATTTAGGATTAAAAATAATCTTAATAGGGAGAGGGAAGGCAGATATAGGTCCTTAGGTGAAAGTGAATGAATTTTAGGAAAAATGAATGTGACCTTAAAGGAATAGATGGGAGTTAGGAGTGTGCGACAAAGTTTGTGTGGCTGTGATGTCCACTTAGTCTCCTTCTCTGTGATATGAATCTTTCTTCCCTTGATGAAACTTACAGGGAGGACATATACGACAACTGAACTTCTTATAGAGACTCTCTTTAGGCAGATAAGGGGAATCTGGAGAAAGCTGTTTCCTGCATTTGCTGTTTTTGACCTGCTGACAACTCACAAAAATCAGTATAATAGCACATGTTGGGGCGCTATGTGCAGTTACCCTTCAGTGATTACCAGAGTTGACCCCGTAACCACAGCTTCTGAAAGCCTTTTCCTGCATAGCCCATATTGAAAAATAAAATAAAATAAAATAAACCTGTGAGCTTCAAGGTCTGTGCTAAAACCTTTTCAGTATGCTGTGTTGTAACTATATGGCCTTAAATGGCTACTCCCCCAGAGAAAAGTGCTCTGAGCATCTGCCATGAAACATTAGGATAGGGATGCTTTGCTTTAAGACTTTTGACATACCTCTTTTGTGGAGTGTATTTTGTAGCCCTGCAATGTGTCTGTTCTAGGAACTGGGACTCTAGTAAATTGTCTTGGTTTTCTGTTGCTTTATCACAAAATGCCACAAAATCTAGCTGCTTCATATCTTAACTATTTAATTAAATTCTGCACACATGTGGCTCATCACTTTGGGAAGGCTTATGTGACATAAATGAGTGTCACAGGTCTAGCCTAGAGAGTCACATTTCACACAATTAGAGGAATGGAACAAGAAGCTGCAACTAATTTTAATGTGGCTATTTGGACTTTTAGCTGATGCTATATGGGATGATACTTCTGGAGAAGGAATGTTTGCATTTGGGGGGGACATAAATAAACCATTGGAGATCTAATAATATACTTTTAGGGTGACATTTAACATGACTTTTGATGAGCTGAACCTCCTGGTACTCTTGCCATTGAGTAAAATCTCCTTGGATATAGACTGGCCCTAATGTCTTCTTTTTAAGAAACAGAATATGACAAAAGTTATGGAATTCCACTTTCATATGGTTGTAAACAACTCTGACTCTGTCTTTCTAGTAGACTCTTATTACTGCTTTCTCTGAATCCATGTTTATGAAGCAAACAAGTTGCCCCACTGGAGGAGCAGCCTGGGAAGGAACGTAAAGTGTCCCACGGACAGTAGCCAGAGAGTAACAGAGGCTGTGGATTTAACAACTTTTGAGGAATGAAATTTTGCCATCAATCACATGATTTTTGAAACAAATCTTTACCTAGTTGATATTTGACCAGATTAAAGTGCAGGCAACATCTTCTTTACAGTCTGTGAGAGACCCTGAACTAGAGATCCAGTCTGTAAGTTGTGTCAGATCCCTGACCCACAGAAGTAGAAGAAGCTAGAGTTGGGGGAATTTGTTATGCACTAGTAGATAAAATACAGAACTTCTACTCTCCTCCATTTTTTATTTTCTCTGTTGATTTAATTTATATTGTAGCTTAGCCTCCTCAACTAGGTGGGGGCATGGTCTCCAATGACTTTTGAACTCTTATATCTCATAGTTTTTCCCTAAAGATGGATCAGCAATCTAACGAGGGTAAGCATTATTTATGTAACCAAAATATATTAAGGTGACAGGCACCTTAAGCCTGTCACTCCTAATGATGCAACCTTAGAGTAGAAAAATTTAGGAGGGTGGGGGTAGGGATGATTACTAAATTTCAAATAAACCAGCTATGGAAGGTTCTAGGAATCTAAGGTGGTGTAGAAAAGATAATCAGCCAGAAAAGGGGACAGAGAGGATTATTTCTATTTTAGAAGACTAACCCAATTTGACCTCAAGGTGATAATTTCCACGATAATTCCACTAAAGAGCAATTTGACCTGGCAAAATGCAGCTCTTGCCTTTTAATTTAATTCTGACTGCCTGTGTCTTCTTAGTCATCTAGTCTTCCTTGTTCTCCTTTTCTCAATAAACTTGCTGTGTGCTGATGAAAGGGAAAATCTGCTGAATTCTTTCTCAGAAGGACCTAAGAACTCCACACACTAAATCCTATCATCTGAACTCCATCATTAATGGCTTCCCATTACACTTGGAATAAAATACAAAGTTAGCATAGGAAAGGATCTTACAGAATAGGGTATTTTTTTTCTTTCACACCCTCTCTATTTATATCTCTTCCCCATGCTATGAAATCTCACTTGATCACTTCCCCACCCTCACCATTTTTGTCCTCTAACATGCACACTCATTTAGCCCCCTCCATCACCACATGAGACCATCTGAACTCCTACATCCTTGCCTCAGTTATCTCTCTGATCTTTCATCTCCTGCATCTTTCCATCCTTTTGATCTTATGAGACATGTTGCCTCCTTAAAGAACTGTCCTCAAACTCAAAGTAGCAACCAACTCTAAGAAATTCTGTGTACATTTTCCTGTTTAATTTTCTACAGAAAATTTACTTGTCCTCTAAATGTATCTTATTTGTACATATATTTATTACTTGTTTTCCCCTGATTGGACTGTAAGTTTCATGAGACCAGGGGCCTAGTCTTGTGTATTTCATTGATGTAAGTTTAGGATTAAGTGAATGGTGATGGAGTGAATGAGTTTGTAATTAAAAGTGATGTTGAACCTACAATATTAGAGTCAGCAACTCAGCATTATTTTCTTTTTGTAAAAGAAGAGGCTCTTTAAGAGGTCAATATAACAGTGACCATGTCCTATCATGGAGACTTGTTAAAGGGAATTTGATCGACAAACTATTGTCTGGAATACATCATCTGTGGTGTTCCCTAGGAATGCACTTTGTTGTGTTGTTTTTGAATAATACTTAAAAACATTAATTTGAACATCATCTCACAATCTATTCCTGAAAAAGATTAAGACTTCATTTTGGGTATGTAAATTTTAAAGGGTCTTGAAGATATGTTTATGTATATAACAAATGAAGGCTACAAATTTGGTTTCTAATGCACAGGAGAGTGGTTTGGGTTAATGATATACGTTTGCTTTTGTGTACAGAGTGAAACTGAGGCCATGGAATAGGTGAGCTCTCTGAGGGAGTGAGTGTAGGGAAAGCAAAAAAAGATGAGGACCAAAGTTACAGGCACCCCATTATGTGACCATCTGGAGGAGGGAAAAAAGTCAGCAAGGGAGAATGAAGAGAGGCCAGAGATATTAGAGGAAAAATAATAAATAGAATCAAGAGGAAATAATATTTCAAGAAATAAGTCACAGTAACATATACTTAAAGATATCAGATAAGGGCCTCCCCTGGTGGCACAGCGGTTGAGCGCTGGGCTGCGAAGCTGCCCACAGCCTCTGCAGTGCCGGTTCGATCCCCAGCCACCAGAGAGGGTCCCACATGGCGCGACAGACTAAAGAAATCTTAAAAAAAAAAAAAAAAAAAAAAGATATCAGATAAGATAAAGGGAAATCAGAGATTCATCCTAAAGTCATATTAAAGGTGCTGTAACCTTTATGAAATAAATTTAACAAAATTAATTTCTGTGAAATGGGGGTTGAATTCAGACTGAAATGAATTGATGATGAGAAAATGAAAAAGTTTGAACTAAAATTTTATTTCCGAAGTAAAGTTGAAAAAAGCGGAGATCAATTTGTTGGTGATAACAAGGTTATGGACATGATTTATTTGAACCTTCTGCATCTCTCCTTCAGGAGAAAATCTGGTCATTTTATTTAATCTCCATATGGTGGAATCAAATTCAGCCTTTGATGTATATTTTCATCTGAATCCTTTTCTTTGGTTGCATTTATTACCCTTTGTTTCCCAACATCTGTTTCCTCTTCTTTATTCTTTAATAACAGACTGAGAAAAATGGAAATCATCCAGAAACTAACACAGAATAGAAATAAACCTGGAAGTGAGACACCAAATTCAGCTTTTATCTGATAAAACTAATTGAACTAAATAACTCCCATTGAAGAAATTACTTACCTATAAAATAAGCAAATTTTTCAAACTCTGTTAGCATCCTTTCATTCCCCCAATTCCGTGCAAATACCTGACGACCACATTTTACTTATAACTGCTGTGAGTAATTTGCATTTTCAGTTGTGAATATGGGCATAGAGAAACAATTATCCAAACTTCTAGGGAGCTTTTTAATTTAATTATTAGAAATAAACTCACTTATTATTTGTCTTCTACCAAAAAATAATTAACAGATGTTGTATTTTCCACATAGATTTTAATTTTTTGCTAATAAATTGACATTTTATCTAGGTAAACACCACAGGCATATCAAAGTGGGTTAATTCAAACAAAACCAGATGAGAGTGTAATTTTCTTTTTAAAATAAATAATATATAGTTAATATTTGAATGGGAATAAACATCTTTCTTCCTACATCCAGAATACTATAAAAAAACTATAATTTTAGTTTTTATATAAAAAAAGAATCACAGTTATCCTTTTAGTCAACTAAGGAATTTATCACTGAGTTTCATAACAAGAATGACTTTCTCATGTGAGGAATAGAGACAAAGAAAGATTTGTGAAAATACAATTTGAAATTTTTTTTAATACACTGCAATTTGAATATTCCATCAGAATTTCAAAAATGAATTTGTCACTATGAGAGGAAGACAGTGAGGTGCCCACCTTCCCTGATGCCTGCTATGCTTTCCAAATGATGATTTTTGAAACTGTGCTTTGCTGTAGCAAAGAAATAAAATGAGGTTAGGTCCAGTTCTATGATATAATCTATAACTTATAAATGACTGACCTAAGGCTGATATAAATCCACATTAATATTTTGGGTTCTAACTCATAATTTCTCCCCTAGGCCCTTAGGCTCAAGGATGCTATGAAGATAGTACATTTCAAAATCAAGAATTTTTCTTACGTTTATGAACACAGAAATACATTTGCTCCTGTGAATTATTAAGGAAATATTTATGTGCATTAAAAAATATCAAGAAATCTTGCTTCCAGAGTAAATGTGAATGGTGTTATTTCCATGGCAACTTAAAAATATCATTTTTGTATATCAATGCCATAACAGACTTAAGAGGTTCAAAGATTTATGATGAGACAGATAACATGTACCTTTGGTGAATGTTCAGTTTCACTACCTGATTATACCAATGGAGAATAAAGACAATATAATTCTAACAATATTTTGGGGGCCATACATTTTTATTGAAACACACTCAGGTCTAGTACCAACTCTGACTTGTTCATGGCCATCTCTTGTGTTATAAATTGATGCTAACTAACCACCAGCATCTCATATTCTTCAGAATACAAATGTCAGAAGCCCAGAAACCTGCATTCTAATTTAATATGCCTTGGAAGTGACAAAGTCCTCTCTGTTTGTGATGTGTAGACAGCTTGGGGAGTGACTGTTTAATTCTCAAAACTTATTTGTCACCATAGGTTACAGAATGTACATCTTCCTTGACAGAATAGATACTTGGTTAGAAGATTTGAATCCAAATGGGATATTTAGCATCCTTAGGACATGTTATACTTGGCAAAGAATTCTCATATCAGCACTTGGAAATCAGAACTTTCCTGTTTCAACAACTTTTTTATCAGCATACATAATGCTGTAAGAAGTCAAAAGCTTACATGAAGTCTTATTGTGTAGAATTAAGTATATTTTACATTTGTGTCTGTGTGTGTGTGATCTTTTTCTCTATACCAGTGTTTCTGTTAAAGATAGCATTTAATAGGCCAGGTGCAGCTTTTCTTAAAAGGTACAAAAATCCTTTTTGCATTGTCATTTTCCCCTTGCTCAGTTACTAAATGGTACTACTAGTACTTGGCAAAACACTCAATATTCTACTAGATTCTGGGTGGAGAAATATATGACATAATAATTGGTTCCATAGAATTGCTAATACATTTTTTTGACTAACAATCTTGTGTATACTATATTGTTTTATTATTTATGAACACAGCTTGGAAAGTCATAAGGCCAAAGGCTTGTATTTTGTCTCTGCTAGTTTCTAGACTGATATTTTACTCAGGTAACTTAGATTCCCTCAAAAGGTCAGTTCTTAATTTATAAAGTTAGAATTATATTTCATGTATTAATATTGTTATAGGACAGGGAGAGGGGAAGCCCAAACCCGCAAACCTGCCTATTCTAAATGGGTTCTGCCATCCGCCGCATCAACACAAAACATATGAGACTTTAATGGGAAGGAACTTTAATAAAACTAGGAAACAATACAGGTAAGGCAAAGAGTCCAGTTTCTAAATGAAGCACCCAAAGTTACCCGTCCCCTCGTGGGTAAAAGTCCATCCATATGGGATTGGCCCAGAACAAGGCCCCAAAGCCTAAAGCATCTTCCAGTGGGGACCCACAGAAAAGGGTCAGAAACAACCAGACAAGCCTGGAAGGAAAAGAGCAAAATCAACATCAAGATAAAGGCTGCCATTGTCATGTCCCCATGGGTCTCACCCACATCTGTGTCACCCAGTCCACGACCAAAAGACAAACGCAGTTTCTTCACGTGTCTCTAGGCTCCATGCGCCTCCTCCAGGTCTCCTGGCTCCATCCTGCTTCCTTCCTCAGTCTCGTCTGCAGCTTCTCCTCTCCCTGCTCTGCTCCACCCTCTCTTGGATGGGGCAGGGAACCTCCCCCTTTCCTGGGGACCACCCTGTTACAATATGGGCATTAAGTGTGAGAAGCATATAAAACTTTGCTATTTATATATTTTCAAGGGACTATAATCTGACCATAATCACTTTTACTCAGTATTATTTCATATTGCATCAATCAATATGATAAAAAATAAATATTCCTATAGAATAATTGTATGTCACCCTAAATTCTTATGCTGAAGCCCTTAATACCCAGTATGCTTGTATTTGGACATGGGGCCATTAGGAGGTCATTAGGTCATGAATGGAAAGAGTGCCCTTATCGAAAGAGACACAGATGTGCTCTCCCCCACCCCAACTGAGGAGATAGCAAGAAGACAGCCATCTGCAAACACACAATAGTTTCCTCACCAGCACCCAAACCAGCACAATACTGATTCAGCACTATCAGCCTTCAGAACTATGGGGGAGGGGAACAAACTTTTGTTTAAGCCACTTGGTCCATGGTATTTGTTAAAACAATCCAAGCTGACTTAGAAATATTGGAATATACTTTAGAAAAAATAGGGAGGGAAATGGAGATAGAAATAAAGGAGTCATGAAACCCAGAGTTCCCTTAGTATTTTCCAGAAGTTTAAAAAGCAGCCTCTTTTGCATGTTTATTTTGCTTTACATGTTTTTTACATGCTCAAGATTCAAATTTTACATGTTCAAGCTTTACAGTAAGATAGGTTCTCTTGGGCCACATGTACTCTGCACTGGATGAAGGGAGGAGCCTGTAGTAAATCTTTAGACACTCCCATTAAATACACAGGGAATTTGAGAATTGTTCCACAGAGGAAAAGAGTGACATTGATTTTTTTTTAAAGAAAAGGAATGAATGAAAATATTTGGAAAGTATATATATATATTTTCATACCCTGCACTGGGTTGCATAGCGGGGTACAGAGTTTTCACTCACAGAGTAGATTCTATGTAGATGATTGTTAAGTCTTTGATGTAGAGGGAATTTTGTGATAGGTTTTTACAAGGGACATGAATATTATTATCTGAATCTTTCCAAATGGATCTATTTTATATCCATCCCTTCCTCTTGTTGGCAAAGTGAGGTCCAATACAATAATAAGTCATTTATGTCCTGTTTCTGTGTGTCTGGTTATCATATGCCTTGGATTCTACTTTTTAGGATTAGTTTTTGGTTTTTAAAATACTTTTTTTTCTTCAGTGCGATACAATATTGTTTTTTTCCCCTTTCAGATTACAATTTTTCCCCTTCTTACTGTATTCACACTCAATGTTTAGTGTAAAGTTCTGGTGTTTATTCTAAACTCATTCATATTCAAAGAAATTTAGGATATTGAGCTACTGTAATTAAGAGGTAGCTGGGTCTCTGAGTTTAAATTAGACCACATATGTTTGTAAAGTCTGTTTGACCTGAAATTTAAGCACTTAGAAATCTTTAATTGGAAACCAACTCAGTGAGTAAGGGTGAAATTTCAGCACAGCTTTCATTTGCAAGCCAGGCATTAATTTTAGGGAGAAGAAAAAGATAAGGGACTCTACTGAAGTTTTTCTTACAGGTGTGAAAAAACAAAATAATCACACAGAGAAATAACTCACAAAAACACAAGTGTATACTCTCTGTGACATAGGTTAAAAATAAAAGTAGCACAATAATTAGATATATTTGAAATCTTTATAGAATTTATTTTAACATTTTAATAAAATATCAATAAAATTGATGATATGACTGATTAGATTTTTACTTCATTTAGAAATTGTAATGATCACAGTAAAGTGTGGCATTATATGGATTTTATACTAACTGAATGTGGTATTGGTTCACATTCTTGGTTTGGATCTTACTAATGTCATTTTGATATGGAATTTTAGAATAGCATTTAGAATCTTGTTTTATCCTTAAAACAAGAAAATCTGTTTTTTCTTGAAAATCTGTTTTTTCCCTTCAGAGAAGAACTTTTCTTGCTGTGTAACCTGTTAAAGAAAGAACATCTTACAAATCAGTGGGTGTCTTATATCTTGAGGAAGCATTTCTGCAGGGTTCCTAAGATCTTTAGTGGAAGAAGATTCTAACCATCATGTATGAACGTTTGTAGTTGAAGATTGTATAACATGAAGTAAAACTTGAATCTCTTAAAGTCATTTTCTGAAGCCAGGGAGTATGACTTTGCATTTCTCAGCTATTTGAAGTCCATATTTTAGTGAGCAATGTGCCCAACATGGACAATAGATAGTGTTTCATATCACTCCAGTCAAGTCTGCTAGAGTTCACAGGGAAGGTAAAGCCTTCAGGGACACTAACCCGTCTAAACTTCATATTAAAGCTTACTGTTTTTCATTCTCTGTAACAATACTAATTCGATTATTATCCAACTTGATGAGTAGTTAGGTAATTTCCAACTAGTAAGGTAGTACTTGTGGCCATAAATTAAATAATTGTAACAAATTGTTAAGATGTATTATTGTATACTTTGAAATGACTAGTATTAAGATTGAGATTTAGCACACAGAAAACACTGCAAACTCTTCAACTTCTAATTGAGGGGATTTCTGATAGGGGCCTGAGTAGATTTTGGAGCACAGCCCTACTTTTATAAAGTTTCATATCCAAAGATTCAAACACATAGTTATCAATTTTTTTTAATATTACCAATGAAAAGACATAGATGAAAAGAGAAAAGAAAAATCTTTAGTTACTAAAGGGACTTCTAGCTGTGGCAGTAAAATAAACGCTGAAGCTATGTGACTAGGGCCAGTACAGAACTGGCTGAGCACTGTAATTTTAAACCCTAGTATAGAACTGTATCTGGTCTCCTCTAATGAAACCTGCAGCTTGAAAAGCAGTACATACTCACTAAATCTATCAAGTATTGTTTAAATTGTACCTGTGAGAAAAACTGGACCTGTTAATAACCATTGGAGGATGTAAGTTCCAGTTTCACAATATCTGTGTGACTGGGTTGAAATTCTTTTAGTCAAATGGGAGAATTTCATAACTCCTCATGTAATAGGAGATTTTAAATTTTATTTCTGTTTTTATTTCCTCTAGACCAAATGAACACTAGCAAGCAATGAGACAGGGCTCTTCTAGAGAACACCAGCACTCTCAGGATACAATGAGAAATAGTGACTCATATTGTGTAGAGTAAGATCTGTGTTTGCTCAAAATCAAAATCTCAGACTTCGCTGTGCACTTGATTTAACAATGCAATGTCACATCATTCTCTACCCTTCACCATATGTTATTTTGCTTGTCAGTTATCTCAAGCTGAAACTTCATACATTTGTTTGTTAACGCTCTTCTTACTGTAATGCAACATAAACTTCATGCATCATTGTTATGGTTGATTTTATACATTGATATATAACCAGAATCCACAAACTTTGCTTGGAATTCACATGCATTCAATCTTTGCTGAAATTATTGAATGGAAGATTGAGTATAATCAGACAGTAAATATGACAAATGTTGCCCACCATTTTAAAATGTGAGTTTATAATAATTTAGGTCAAAGAGTAACATACATAACCTTAACATTTTAGCTCTCTATAGTTTTGTCTAACTTATTTTGTATTTGATAACTAGAAATTGGCAACATTTGGAGAATAGGTAGAGAAAGGAACCAGAAAAAAAAAGTTATATTTAAACCGAAATTTGCATTTATTGGCCAGTTCTAGTCACCAAGTATGAGTTCTTATGTCAAACTGAAGAGTTTAGAGTAGACAAAATAAGCAGATGAGAAGATTTGGCTTAGGAAAACAGTGATCTCAGTGCTACTATCCAAAATCACATCATAATTTAAGGGCAGAATAGGTACACTTGTAGAGGATATTCAATTTTGAAGACACCTGTTGATGGAATACACTTTTAAAATTAATATGTCAAGCACATAATTTGGTAGAGGTATCCAAATTCATGTCTATATCTCTGTATTTGGTTCTCAAACAGATCTCTCCACACCATGGTCACTGTAGCATTTTTAATAATGTCCTAAAGCTGAAAGTAATACAGATGCCTATCAAAGAATGAATGGATAAACAAAGTGTGAGTATGCTTTTACAAATAATAAAATTCTAATACTTGCTACAACATGGATAAACTTGAAAACATCCTAAATCAAAAAGGTTAGACAAATATTGAATGAGTCCTATATGAGGTAAATGGAATAATCAAATCTGTTGAGATGAAATAATGGTAACTAAGAGCCAGTGGGAGGGAAGAATGGAGAGTTATTGATTAATGTGTACAGTATCAGTTGGGATGATGAAAAGTTACAGAATCAATAATATGATGATGATTGCACAGCAATGGGAATGTACTTAATGTGTCTGAATTGTGCACTTATATGACTAATTTGGTAAATTTCCACAATTATTTTTAAGTATCGGGAAGGAAGTTTATCCAGATTACTGATTAACTGCAGTTGTCAAAAAGGAAGAAAAAAAGGGCCTCCCTGGTGGTGAAGCGGTTGAGCGCTGGGTTGCGAAGCTGCCCTCAGCCTCTGCAGCGCCAATTCGAGTCCCGGCTGCTCCCCGGCCACCGGAGGAGGGTCCCACATGGTGCACAGACCTCTCCTGCTGCCCGCTGCTCCCCTCAGCAGTGTACTTTGGTCCTTCTGCCTGCTCTGCTCCCCGCTCTGGCTCTAGTGAATTCTTTCACCCTCCCCTCCCCCGCTTCTGACTGTACCCAGTGCTTGTATAAATAAATAAATAAATAAATCTTAAAAAAAGGGGAGAAAAAAAATTTGCTAACATTTGTAGAGAATTCATTGTTAGATACTGTCTGAATCATTTTTGTAATTTTTTTTCTTCATGTAATATAAACACATACTTTGCCATTCCCATTTTGGGGGAGTAGATGTAAATTCATAATTTGAGCCAAAGTTACATTATGTTTAAGTTGCAGATACAAGCTTTAAAAGGATACTGCTTTGACTTCAAAACCCAAGGTTTATCCAAACACACTTTGCCAACCAGAAGAGAATAGATTTTCCTACATTCAAACAATAAAATTTTTCTTGAATTCATGTATTTTGCAATATTCTATGGTCATAAATTATTAGTGCTATCATGATCAATTAACTTCCTATAAGCAGAGAGATAATAACAACTTATTAGAGTTCCCAGTTTCAGTTCCTATTGTATCTACCTGATATGATATCTAAATAAAATTTCATATTTGTCTAAATTAAAACAAAATATTTGTATTTAAATTTAATTGCATTAATTAAAGAACATTGTTATTACAGGAAAGAATATTAGAGCTTTGGCACTATAATGGCTATAAGAATATATAATACCAATCATTAAGTTACAGAGGAGAGCATATTTGATAAACATGTTATTTGTATGATTGTGTACTATATTCAGTTTGCCAATATTTGAGCAATGATTAGCACTCTTGTACTATTAATTGTTACATATGTCATAAAGTCATAATCCACTGGTAGATGTTAATGAACATTGATTCTAAGTGGAGATGTCAGGATATGAGCCACATATATAAAGATATGGGGCCAATATGTTCTCAATATAAATAACTTCCTAATAAAGTCATTAAGTCTGTATATGCTGTTTTCTGTAAGGGCATGAAAACAATAGGATATCAAAGAAAATTACTAATAAGAAACCTGAAAGATGACATCTAAGAAATACATTTTAGGAAATGATATTTTTCGGACGTTACGAGGACCTATGACTTTCAAATGTGTATGGTTTGATCTTTCAATTTGGCAAGTGGGTCAGAAGGGTATTGGTAGAACAAAAATCATTCTGTATACAAAGGAATAAGTAGTACATAAGATTGTCCTTTTGAAAACAAGTAAAAATAATGTCTATATTAGGTTAATTATGTTCCATATGTCTAAACTATGTGCCATTATCAGTTTCAAATACAAGTATAACAGACATTATATTCTCACATAAAAATGGCTGAAAAATTGAGTTTAAAATGAATTTAATAAAATTAAGGTACTGTTAAACAATTATATTTATCAACATCTTTATCAATCAAAGGTTGAGCAGAACTGGACTTCACTTTCATTTTAAGCTGGTTAAGAATCAAGATGGGCTTCCCTGGTGGCCTAGAGGTTAAGTCTCCGTGCTACCACCATGAAGGCCTGAGTTCATTCTATCCCCAGCCAGGCAGCTAACCCTCATGGCTCAGCAGACCTCTCCTGCTGCTCCCCTTAGCAGTGTATTTCAGTAGATCTGACTGTTCTGCTCCCCACTCTGTCTCCAGTGAATCTTCTTGCCTCCTGTACCTCTGGCAGGCACCCCAGCTCTATGCAGAAATAAAATCTTTTTTTTTTAAAGATTTATTTCATTTATATAAGAACCGGGGTACAGGCCAGATGCGTGGGAGGGTGAGAGGATTCACCAGAGACAGAGCGGGGAACAGAACAGGCAGATTGACAAAATACACTGTTGAGGGGAGCAGTGGGTGTGACAGGATAGGTCTGCCGCACCATGTGGGACCCTCGCCGGCTGGCCGGGATTGAACCAGTGCTGCAGAGGCTGTGGACAGCTTCACAGAGTGGCGCTCAACTGGCCACCAGGGGAGGCCCCAGAAATAAAATCTTTAAAAAGAAGTCAAGACGGGCCTCCCTGGTGGCGCAGCAGCGGTTGAGCACTGCACTGTGAAGCTGTCCACAGCCTCTGCAGCGCCGGTTCGAACCCCGCTGCCCTCGAAGCAACCCACATGGCGACCAGACCTCTCCTGTCTCACCCGCTGCTCCCTTCAGCAGTGTATTTTGTCAGTCTCTCTGTTCTGTTCCCCACTCTGTCTCTGGTGAATCCCCTCACTCTCCCACACATCTGGCCTGTACCCTGGTTCTTGCATAAATAAATCTTTAAAAAAAAAAAAGGAGTCAAGACAATAAAAACAGAACATTTCCTTACTAATTAGGAGCAGTAGTTGTGATTCTTCTTGTTAATTTCCTCTTGCTGGAGACTTGATCTTTTTCATCCAAATGCTAAATTTTCTTAGGATCTTATTGGTTAGAGATCATCACTATTTTCTTTTATTTAAAAACCTGAACTAACAAGAGGGACTAAGAAGTTATTAGATATAAGTAAATAAAAAATGAATATGAAAACTTAATTTGATATAAAATGTTGAAAGGCTGGAAAAAACATATTTCCTTAAAAAAGAGGTCCTTATATGGTACTGATATTGTAAAGTTCTAACCTAACGTGCACAAAATACAATTTCTTACTACAATAAATAATGATTTTCTTAAATTTTAACTGTAAGCTGTTTTTTGAATTTTTAAATGTTGTTCATGTGTAGAATGAATATTCATCTGGACCTTGGGAATGAAAATGAGAAAAAAATTTGAATCTGGTAAGGAGTCAGGTGGACAAATTAGAGAAAGGATCAAAGAACATAAGAATAATCTGGAAAACAGTGAAGACAAAATAGAAAGTAGATGGGAAATTAGGAGTTGCTGCTTAACAGGTATTACATTTTCAATGATACAAGATGATCCTAGAGCTCTGCTGTACAGCATCGTGTCTATAAACTATTTTGTGCGCCTAAAAGTTTATCAAGAGGGTAGATCGCACATAACATGTTCTTACTCATATAATAATAATAATAATAAAAGAAATAGAAGGTCAATGTGTGATATATATGGATAAATAATGTAACTTAATGCATAACTGCTCTGACATGAAAAATACATGATATGGATGAAACTATGTAAGGTAGGATGGAAATATAAGTTGGCTCATATACTGAAAGTGTTATTTAACTGCTAAATTTTATTTTTTAAAAGATTTATGCATACAAAAACTGGGTCCGGGCCTCCCCGTGGTGCAGCGGTTAGGCGCTGGGCTGCGAAGGCGCCTGCAGCTTCTGCAGTGCCGGTTCGATCCCCAGCTGCCGGGCGAGGGTCCCACATGGTGAGCAGATCTCTCCTGAAGCCTGCTGCTCCCCCCAGCAATGTACTTCATCACTCTGCCTGCTCTCTCTTCCCCTCTGGCTCTGGTGAATTCTCTCACTCTCCCGTGCTTCTGACTGTACCCAGTGCTTGTATAAATAAACAAATAAATCTAAAAAAAATAAGAAAGAACTGGGCTGTAGGCCAGAAGTGTGGGGGGGGGAGATGCTGAGAGGATTTACCAGAGACAGAGTGGGGAGCAGAACAGGCAGATGTACTGAAATACACTGTTGAAGGGAGCTGTTAGCGAGTCCAGAGAGGGCTGCTGTGTCATGTGGGTTAGACCCCTGGCCGGGGATCGGACTCATGTTGCAGTGACTGGTGATAGCTTGATAGCGCATTGTCTTTAACCCCTGTGCTATCAGGGAGGCCCCAATTAACTGCTAAATTGATAAACTTTAAACCATTAGAATATATAGTGTGATATTTGAGCAAAATGAACAAGGTAGGGCCTCCCTGGTGGCGCAGCGGTTGAGCACTGGGTTGTGAAGCTGCCCACAGCCTCTGCAGCGCCGTTCGATCCCCGGCCACCAGCGAGTGTCCCCCATGGTGCACAGATCTTTCCTACAGCACCCGCTGCTCCCCTCAGCAGTGTATTTTGTCGGTCTGTCCTGTTCCCTGCTCTGGCTCTGGTGAATTCTCTCACCCTCCCGTGCTTCTGACTGTACCCAGTGCTTGTATGTATGTATGTATGTATGTATAAATAAATAAATAAATAAATTCAACAACTTTTAAAATGCATTTCCTCAGTTGTGCTAGACTCATTTTAGGTGCAGTGGCAGCAAACTCTACTGGACAGTGCCACTACAGACAGAGGTATAGGGTATGTGCATGGCAGAGAACTTACATAAATCCTAATTCAAGAAAATACTTTAATGTGTTATGCAAATTGGGTAAATTTGAACTGATTAGATACTTGAGGATATTAATGATTATTTTAAAAGGAACATCCCATCTTCTAGCCTAGGAGACTGGAAGGAAGAAGAAAGAGAAAGCAAACCAGAAACTGTGCCCAGAATTCTTCATAGAGGCCTCAACTCTGAGTGAACCTGGAGTGCTGATGGTTAGGAAGAATACTATGGGAGGCATGTGTTTGTTTTGCTTTGTGTATGGCACTCTGGAAGGAATGCTGTTGGGGGGCATGTCAGAGTCTACTTTGGGGCAGAACTGCAGTTTGGTTCTCCCAAGTAGCCACTGGGTTGAGTGTGGAGTGGGTAGGACCTAGAGCTAGCTGCTCATGCCCCTGAGTGCTGTAAGTTTGGGATGTGGCTGCGCTGAGAGCTGGTAGGCCTCCAGTGGGGCCTGTGATAAGGAGAAGCAGAGTCATCCTCATTCAGGACTCTACAAGGGCTGAAGGTCCAGTCAGCCAGGGAGTAGCATGTAGCTTCATTGGGCTAAGAGACCAGACCACAGACAATGGCAGAGAGGCTCACAGAGCCAGTGGAGTCAGTCTCCATTGTCACAAGGGCCAGAGAGCCATATAGGAGCAAGCTCTGGATCTAAAATCTCTCCCACTGCCAAGGTCACTGAGCCATGCCCCTTATAAAGAGGAAAGTTTTTAAAAGGCGTATCAATATGAAATTGATGATTTGGACATTTTTCTTATACTTGGGAAAGTTTTTTTTGGAAAGGAGTATTCTTTTAACTTGATAACCAATGCATAACCAATGACTTTGACCAAGTGACATAGTATATTAGGGAATATAATTTGAAACTTGAAGTTAATTATCAAACAATCTTGCTCTCCATTATGTATATATTTTACTTTTAAATCTTTATTTCAATCCATATAAAATAAATGAACTATCATTATCAATGGCAATATACATATTTTTATAACTGTTTTTACTATATTTCATTAATAGTGATGAACTATGTATGTGTAGGTAATTACTGTATACATTCTTTTGCAGTGCATTATTTATTATACTTATTTGGTGCTTTTATTTTTTTTTATTTTTTTTTGATGGAAAGGTAGGATTTTTTTTTATTTTTTTTTAATTAATAAATTTTATTTTTATATTCCCCATACAATTGCAATCCCCCCATTCTGACCCCAATCCCTCCCCTCCCGCCACCCACCCCCCAAAAAGTGCCTCTGGTTCATAGTTTTTGTTGATTTTGATTTTCACTTTCTTATAGTTATTCATTTTCCTGGTCCCTTATTTAAGTATTCTAGATTCCTGCTATGAGTGAGACTATCCGGTATTTTTCTTTTTCTTTTTGGCTTATTTCACTGAGCATGATCCCTTCCAGCGCCATCCATGTTGCTGCAAATTGCATGTGTTTATCTTTTTTGAATGCTGAGTAATATTCCATGGTATATATGTACCACATCTTCTTGATCCAGTCATCTATTTTTGGGCATATGGGCTGTTTCCAAAGCTTAGCTATTGTAAATAGTGCTGCTATAAACATAGGGGTGCAGGTGTTCTTTGGAATTGATGTTTCTGTGTTCTTTGGGTAAATACCTAGGAGTGGAATTGCTGGATCCTGTGGAAGCTCTATGTTTAGTAGGTCCAGAAATCTCCACACAGCTCTCCATAGTGGTTGGACCAGTTTGCACTCCCACCAACAGTGCAGAAGAGTTCCTTTTTCTCCACAACCTCGCCAACATTTGTTGTTGCTAGTTTTTTTAATATGTGCCATTCTCACTGGTGTTAGATGGTATCTCATGGTAGTTTTGATTTGCATTTCCCTGATTGCAAGTGATGTTGAACATTTTTTCATATGCCTGTTGGCCATTCGCATTTCCTCTTCAGAGAAGTTTCTTTTTAGCTCCTCTGTCCATTTTTTGACTGGATTATTTTCTTTGTTGTTGTTGAGTCTCATCAGCTCTTTGCAGATTTTTGTGATCAGTCTTTTATCATTAGTGTTGTGTGCAAAATTTTTCTCCCAGATGGTGGGGTTTCTCTTTGTTTTTGTTATTGTCTCTTTTGCTGTGCAGAAGCTCTTTAATTTGATGTAGTCCCAGCTGTTGATCTTTGCCTTCACTATCACTGCTTTGGGTGACGTGTCTGTAAAGATGTCTTTGATATGCAAATCACATAGTGTTTCGCCTATATTTCCTTCTATGTATTTTATGGTTTCAGGTCTTATGTCTAGTTCTTTAATCCATTTTGAGTTGATTTTTGTATATGGTGTGAGGTAGTGGTCAAGCTTCATTCTTTTGCATGTAGCGACCCAGTTTTCCCAGCACCATTTATTGAACAAACTTTCTTTGCTCCAATGCATAGTCTTTGCTCCTTTGTCAAATATTAGTTGACCATAAATCTGTGGGTTTATTAAAATGGCCATCCTACCAAAAGCAATATACAGATTCAATGTTATTCCAATCAAAATTTCAATGTCATTCTTCAAAGAAATAGAACAATTTTTGATGAAATTCATATGGAATCACAAAAAAACCCCAAATAGCCAAAGCTCTCCTGAAAAAAAAAAGAAGGGAATGGAGGCATCACACTCCCAGACTTCAAACTCTACTACAAAGCCATAATCATCAAAACTGCATGGTATTGGAACAAGAACAGACATACAGACCAATGGAATCGAGTATTTGGTACTTTTAAAAATGTTTTCATACTTTATGTAGTTTTGTTTTTTTTTCTTTTTTTATACAAGAGCAGGGGTATAGGCCAGAGATGCGGGGGGTGAGAGAATTCACCAGGGATAGAGTAGGGAACAGAACAGGCAGACTGATGAAATACACTGCTGAGGGGAGCAGCAGGCAGCAGGAGAGGTCTGCATGCCATGTGGGTTGCTCCAAGGCCAGCAGGGATCAAACCGGCATGGCAGAGCCCCTACTTTATGTAGTGTTTTTTTTTTTTAAAGATTTATTTATTTATTTATACAAGCACTGGGTACTGTCAGAAGCCCAGGAGGGTGAGAGAATTCACCACAGTCAGAGTGGAGAGCAGAGCAGGTAGACTGAGGAAGTTCACTGCTGAGGGCAGCAGCTGGCGTCAGGAGAGGTCTGCGTGCCATGTGGGACCTTCACCTGGTGGTCAGGGATCGAACTGGTGCTGCAGAGGCTGCAGGCTGCGGGCAGTTTCACAACCCAGCGCTCAACTGCTGCGCCACTGGGGAGGCCCTACTTTATGTAGTTTTTGATCTTTTTGTAAGTCAAAATTTTTTCTAAATGTCATCCACCTTATTAATGAAGCTTTGCTCATAGATTGTTGCCATTATTTTAAAATAGTATATGAATACATAATTATTTACATACTTTCCATATTTTAATACAAATATTGTTTCTTAGATGTGTTCTTAGTGCATATAGGTGGGTTTGTCTAGCCTGGAAGTGGAGCTTATGGTTGAAGCATTTGTATCTAAGCATTTGTATCTATCGTTATCCCAGTATAATGATGTCAATTTATTCTACTGGCAGTGCACACAACTCCCTATCTTTTATAATCGCACCATTTTTGGTATTGTCACTCATTGCCTGTCTTATAATAGAGAAATTTCACACATCTTATTTTGCATATTCCTCATTATTAATGAGGTGAGAGCATTTTTTATTTATATTTTTGTGACTTTTTTCACAGGCATTCTATGAAGTATATGTTTCACATATTGAAATATATTCTGGTTAATTCTCAACTATATGTGAATTGTTTTCTCTTTTCAAATTTTAATGTGCTTTTTAATGAAAAGAACTTCTAACTTTAACATGGTCCAATTAGTAAACTCTGTATATATTTTTTTAAAGATTTTTTATTTATTTATACAAGCACTGGGTACAGTCAGAAGCACGGGAGGGTGAGAGAATCCTCCAGAGCCAGAGTGGGGAGCAGAACAGGCAGACTGATGAAATACACTGCTGAGAGGAGCAGCAGGCATGACAGGAAGAGGTCTGCCTTGCCATGTGGGACCGCGCCCAGAGGCCAGGGATCGAACCAGCGCTGCAGAGGCTGCAGGCAGTTTCGCAGCCCAGCGCTCAACCACTGCACCACCCGGGAGGCCCAACTCTGTATATTTGAATAGTATTTTATGCAAAGAGCAATAGAGATGATTTACCTTGTGTTTTAAAGGTTTCATTGTGCTTGCTAAACTCCTACATCTTTATTTGAAGTTGAATACTTTGCCTCTCATGAGTTAGGTATCTAAATTCATTTTCTTTTTTCTCTATGAATAGCCAGTAGTCCCAATAATAGTATTAAAACCTCTTTTCTACTATCATTTAATATGGCTATCATGATTCTTTTTTATATTAATTGCTCTTCAATTGATAGATGTATTTTGGACTTGTTTAGCTATTCCTATTTTAATATTACATTAATAATTTGTTTTCTAATAAATCTTTGTATTTGCTCGAGGTAGTATCCCCAGATTTGCTTCTCCAGGATATTCCTGGATACTTCTCAGTACTGCAATTCACATAAATTATAAAAAATTCTGCTAAAGTGTTATAACAATTGCATTGAATTTAAGATCAATGCAGAAAAAAATGAACTGATTCTTTCAATGCAAGAATACTGTCTATATATTCCAATTACTTATATCTTTTTAAATGTCTCATAATAAAGTTTTTATTTTTTGTAAAGAGTACCTTACTATGTTTTAGAGTGCTCAGAGATGACATTTTATTTACCTGGCAAATGATGTCTGATGACTGTTTTCTCAATATTTATTTTAGTTTTCCAAAACTGTAATTAATATTTTGTAATGTTATTCAGTAATTTTAGTATATGCTTTAATTCAAAGAAATTTTTAATATTCTGTATTTCCTATGCGGTCATTATCAACCCTGAATAATGGCAATTTTCTTTCTTTCATTCCAATTCCGATAAACTTTATTTTTCTTTTTGCGTTGGGTAGGTCTTCCAGTACAATGGAAAGAGCTGACTATGATAGAAGTCATCCTGGGGAGCCTGTGAATTTGAATGGAGCACACCTAAATTTTCACCAGGAAAAGGTATTTTCCTGTAAATTCTCCGTAATATAAGAATAGTTCTAGTTTGATAATAGATGTTACCATGGATAAAATTTTAATTAATAGCTTGATATGTCTGCATTTATTGTGTCCTTCAGCTTCTTAATGTGGTTTTCACACTTACATGTTTTTCAGCCATAGACAATTCTTTCAACAGTCATTGCTATAGCAACTTTTAAATGCATTGCTAGATTAACTTGACTAACATTTTGTAAGAATTTTTATATTTAGGTTTATGTGGAAAATTAGCTTATAATTTTCCTTTACATTATCTCCTTTGTCTAACGTTGATAACAAGACTATTGTTTCATAGAATGAGTTGGAGAGTGATTCCTCTTGATAATTCTTTGGAAGAGTTACCTAAGATTTAAACGATTACTCTTTAAAGTTACATAGAATTTATTAATAAAATATTTTTTGTTCTAGAATTTCTTTTAGAAACATTAAAAAAAATGCTGATTCAATTAATTAGTTTCAGGAATATCTGATACAAATTTCTTCCTTACTCAGTTCTGGTAATATATACAAGATTTTTTTTCTTAGAGTAAATTTTTTCAAAATAGTAAACCTTTATCACTGCATTCACCAATATCTGAATATAACATACTTGAAATCTCAGAGTTGGAAAGAGGACTGCTGAAATCTCTGTAATAGTGGTGTCAGTTTTCCCCTGAGTTCTATCAACTTTTGCTTTATAATATTTTGAGACTGTTGAAGAGACTGCTATTTATCCTCTAAAATCTGTTTTTTTACTTCCTTAATTATCATAACAGCTGTATAAATGGCCACTACCAGACTTGTTTGTATCTCCATATGATGTTAACACTAGATATGGTTCATGGCTAATGGGTGTAAGTACACTGTTAAGTAGTTTTCTTGAATGTCTTTAATGAGAATTTGCAGAGACCTTTTGCCCCATTCTTGTCCTTTCTCTTGCTTATAACATGGAATAGAGATGTCACCTTTGGGACCACGAGAATGAATGAAGACTATATTTAAGTGTGTCAGAAAGATGAGTGGAAATAGCTTGCTACTTGAATCTCAAAATGCTCATGTCAGCAGTGAATAGTTTGTCACTGAACTATAAATGATTGAGAGGAAAGTAAATTATTTCAGCCATCACTATTTTAAATTTTGGGACGTGTGTCTTTAGGTCATCCTAAAACTACTACTGGGTGAAAACAAATAGAATTGCTATATTGCCCCAGTTAACTAACATTTATCATTATATAAATACACATATATTTCCCAGAGTCTACTTTCTGATATATTTATACATAAGTTATTTATTTGAAGTGAAGTCTATTTTTTTAGATTCTAAATATCCTAACTATCCATTCCAGTTTCCTGGTCTAATTTTCATTTTGAAAATGGGTGTCTTTAATGTTTTGTGTGTTTCTTTTAAACCGCATATTGTTTGTTTTTTTTTCTTTTAGACTTTCTATATTTTTGTTTAACTGACAACTTTATTCCTTCTGATGATTGATATATTTTGACTTATTTTTTCATCTTAGTTCCACTTTTCTATGGCCTTTTTCTTTTTCCTTTTACATGTCAATTAAAAAATGTTTCTTTTCTCCCTATTTTTCACTGATTTTTACCTTATAAAATTGGGGAGGTTTGGCTGTAATTTTCCATGCATTCTTTGCTGAAGCACATTTTCCCTTTGACAACAGTAATCTGTTCACAGATAATTCTGTTTGTGACTTAACATTCTTTTTATTCAAGCACATTTGATGGTATTATGTTATTATCATTAAGATACCTTTTATTTAGATAAATTTAATTATAGCATTTTTTTTCTGTTTAAACAGAAATTTGTTTTCTCAAAGTTTGCGTAGCTAGAAGTCTAAAAGCAAAGTGTCACCAGAATTCATTCCTTTTGATGGCTGTTAGGGAAAGGTGTTTAAAACCTCCTTCTTGACTTGTCGAGCACGTCATATGTTCACATGGCACTTTTCCTCATCTTCCTATACCATTTGCTTGTGATTGTTCATTTTTTCCAGTATCATTTATTGAAGAGATTTTCCTTGCTCTATTTTAAACTCTTGGCTCCTTTGCTATAAATTAGTCATCCATAATACATGTAGGATTATTTCTGGGATCTCAGTTTTGTTTCATTGGTCTGCATGTTTATTCCAGTAATATGCTGTTTGATCACTATCACTTTGGTGAATAGTTCGAAATTTGGGAAGCATGATATTTCTGATTTTGTTCTATTTTTCTCAGGATTGATTTGACCATTCAGTGTCTTTAGTACCAAATAATTTTTCCAGTCATGAGCATAGAATATTAATTACCATGAATATTTGATTAAACTTCTGTTTTATATACCTTATATTCATAGACATAATCTTCAAAATAATATTGAGTTAAAAACAAAAAGTACTATCTTTATTTTAGCATAATTTTTATATATATTGCATGGCAAAAAGAAAATATACTATGATATACCTTTGGAATATTTCTGTAAATGGTGACTGAGATATATTTCCAATTAAAATTTAAACTTACATGATTGTGCAGTAAGAAAAATAAGTTAGATCTTCAGAATAATATTTCAGTTAAGATCTGTGGCAATATATTTAATGTTCTTTACATTTTAATGATTTTTCTTATAAGAACAAATATGAGAAGGAAGTTTATGTAATGAGTTTTATGCATTCGATAGCAAGATATATTGTTAAAAAACTTTAGGTTAATAGTACACAAATAACGATGGAAAATGGTCATTAGTATTAAAGAAAATAGACCTGTTGAATCTCATCTCACACTACTGCAACTGAAAACAGTATAAGAAACATTGGTTGTGTTCTTGATGCTTGTAAGAAAAAACTCCTTGGATTTACAATGTTTCACTAATTTTCATATAAATAAATTACAACCTAATTTTTCCCAATGCATTTTTTGGGAATCAGACCTATATGCATCTTAATAAAGATTCTTCCAATGTAACAACAGAACTTTAACTTATAGCAAAAATTGCACTACTCCAATTTTGGAGAGGGTCCAGAAACCTTTAGAGTCACTCAGTCCACTTAACACTAGAAATGTAACCCAATTGAAGTCACTATGTGGCCATGCTCTTAAGTGAATAACATTCTCTCCGTGGACATGCATAATTATCTCTAGGTTTAATGCCAGTTATGATTTTGCCTCAGAATAATGCCCCAGAGCATAGGTACATGGTGGCTTTAATCACACTTACTTTGAAAATATTAAATGTATGAAATAATCCTCAATATCTTCAAATGAATAATAATGAAAATGTCACAGATCCATAAAGAAGGGGAAACAAAACTCTTGGTAAATAAAGCATTTTCATTAAAAGTCAACAAACTTGCTGCCTCAAAATCAGTAATAAGAAGCGTATTTTTACTTCTGCTAGCACAATAAAATGTCTCGAGCATAGAGGTCGCAGAAAAGGGTGCAGAATTCAATCAGCTGCTATGCAATTCCACGCAGCAATTTAAAGGTATTTGTCAGTAATGAGCAGATTCTTTGCTAGTGGAAGCATGTCTACAGAACTCAGTTTCTTTAGCAGAAGACTTATTTCTGTTTCCTCCCCCCAACTTTATGGAGTAGTTGACATATGTAACTGTATATTTAAAGTGTACACTGTGCAAATTTGAAGTACACATTTAACATGGAAAAATTACTAAGATCAGTATAATTAGCACATCAGTTCACATAGTTGACTTTTTGTAAGCGGTAAGAATGGTTAAGATCAGTTCTCAGAAACTTTTCAGTATAGAAGGTCCTTAAATAATGTCATTTTGTTCTAACATTGATGAGGAAGAAAAAGCAATCCCAGCTGATGTGAAAGAGGGACCATATTCAAGGACCTGCTTTCTCTACACCTATATAATTTTGTTCAAAAACCTATTGATGACATTAAGTAAGGTCTATTGTACACAATGCCATATTATCAGTTAAAGTCACCATGCTATATATTAGAGCCTCAGAACTTTTCTTAAAACTGGAAGATTACACTTGTTGATGTACATCTCTTGACTTCCTCAACCCCCATCCCCGGCAACCATTCTGTTCTGTTTGTCTTGCACTATGCTCTCCACTTTCATCAATTTTGTCAC
Organism: Talpa europaea; assembly: GCF_964194135.1. Lineage (NCBI taxonomy): Eukaryota > Metazoa > Chordata > Mammalia > Eulipotyphla > Talpidae > Talpa > Talpa europaea. Next base: position 79,749,234 of record NC_140070.1, read on the forward strand.
AAATCCAGATTTTTGTGTGTAAGAGAGAGACAGAGAGAGAATTCTTTTCTGTTCATCCATCCAAACATATGTAGATTATTTTCATATCTCGGCTATTATGAACTTTGTCTTTTTACGTAGTTTAACTATAATTATATTCTGTTTTCCAAAAACTATGCTAAAATAGTCTGTTAACATGTGCATTTATAGAGGTTCAAACTAAATGATATAACAAATGTTTTAAAATAAATGAAACCATTCATCCTGGAACATTAAGATGAGAACTTTTTGTAGAGCTGTTGGAATGTTCTGAGACCACACATATATAGACCATATTTTAAAGTACCAGTGACTCAGAGTCAGGCACCATTTGACCATAGAAGACATTGCTCCCCAGGAGACACTATTGGTTTTTGCAGCTTGTTGGTTAAGGTTGACATTATCATGTAGAAGAATTATCCACAATAAAAAATCATTTTTAAACATTCTATAATGCACAGGACAGCCTTGCACATCAGAGTATGATCTAGCCCCAAATGTGAAGTATTGAGGTTGGAAAACCCTGTAGTACATTATTTCATGAGGATGCAATTTACTTTTATAACTTAATTTTCAAAATGTTACGTTTTTATTTTGAATTATAATTATCTGGAATGTTAAAGCCTCCTTATTATGTACTCACATTACATACTAATATGTAAATAGATGTGGTGAGAACTGAATTTGGAGCCCCGAATACTTCAGGAAATTTTGCTATCATTATAAGTAATTCAAAGATGAGTGACTCCTTTCCTCCCTTGACAGGTAAAGAATTCACTCACCTTTCTAGGAAATTGAAGAATCTAGCTTAACTGAACTTTGATTTATCATTTAAATGCAGGATAATCTCATTCTATAGTACTGACAATGAGAAGCCAGAACAGCATTCTTGCTACATTTCTATGAATTTTAGGGAAACAACCTCAGACTGTTCACTCTACAGAGACCTTTATAGATTATCTATTCTAATACTTGTATTTTTAAATGGAGAAAATAATACTCAAAAAAAGGAAGTGTCATCTGCAATTGCACAAGTAGTTAGTATTGAAACCAGATCTACAGTTACATTATATATCACTATCAAAATGAGGTCATGATTTGATGACTTTGTAAAATTGAATCTATGTATATTGAGATGTTATATTGAGATGATTTATAATGGAATTTTGCTCAGCTGCAATAGTTTAGAATTGTCCTGTATGACTGACATGACCCCTTTTGCCATCTAGATAAGATAGAACTTACCACATAATGATTTTTCCCTTCTCCAGAGTGTACTTTCTTTGTGCTAATATTACATTCATACTGGAAACATCATTTTCAAGTCACAATGTGCCATATATAATATTCTACTTTAAATCACGTTATGCCTTTAAAGTTGTACAAGTGTGTCTGTATGTCAGAGAGATTAGGAGGTGAATCTCTAAAAATTCATTTCTATCCAAAAATCCATTAATCTTTTACATTTTTGTGGGAAAGTCTGCTTTCTGTCCTTGAACAATAACCAGCATGAAGACATATTTATTCTTTACTTTTTGCCATAGATTTGAGCTCATTCTCCTGGTTTATATGCCTTCCTATATTATAAGGCCTATATGGTCAAATTATTTATTCTGTTCTAATTTTTAGATCAAATTTAAGACTGCTGATGTTTTCTTTAAAAATCATAAAATTAAAGTGAGCTATGTATTTTCACAAAAAAGAGATTGTACAATAATTTTATGTCTTATCAGTTTGAAGTAAAAAGCATTGCAGAAGGATGTACTAGTTATAAAAACAGTGGTCTAATTTGTGTTGAAAATATTATCCTGACTTAGTACTAGTTGATAGAATCTTAAATAATATTATGTATCTATGATTCGACTGGAACATTTTAGTAAACTAAAACTTCATGTGAGAAATCTCAATACAGGGCCTCCCTGGTGGTGCAGGGGTTAAAGTCTCAGTGCTATCAAGCTATCTCCAGCCTGAGTTTGATCTCTGGCCAGGGAGCTAATCCACATGGTACAGCAGGCCTCTCCCTTCTGCCTGCTGCTCCCCTCAACAGTGTATTTCAGTAGATCTGCCTGTTCTGCTCCCCACTCTGTCTCTGGTGAATCATCTTGCTCCCCACAACCTCTGGCCTATACCCCAGTTCTTATATGCATAAATAAAATAAAAATCTTTAAAATAAAAAAAGAAACCTCAATAAAATACATATAGACAAAATGAACTCTTCTGTTTACAAAACCTCCACTTAGACATAAGATGCATATTATAATCCAATACCTAAGAGTCGTTAGGAAAAATATGTTACTATTATAGGTATCTAATATGAAGGTTCTGACATTTAAATAGCTGCTTCATCAAGGAATAACTTTCTTTTTTTAAAAGATTTATTTATTTTTGTAGAAGAACTGAGTTATAGACCAGAGTTGCAGAGAGGAGGGAATGAGAGAATTTACCAAAGAGAGATTGGGGAGAAGAACAGGAGGATTTACTGAAACAAGCTGCTGAGGGGAGTAGCAGGAGAGACAGGAGAGGTCTGCTGTGCCATGTGCGGGTTAGCTCCCTGGCCAGGCATCACACTTAAGCCTCTGCAGTGATAGCACTGAGACTTAATCACCAGGCCACCAATGAGGCCCCAGGCATAGCTTTCCATATTCTTGGCAGATTGTATTGTTATTTCATGAGTGTCTTACAGCTGTAGATAATTTTAGATGTCATTACTAATTATATGAAAAAAAATTTGCTCTGATACCCTGTTTACGGATAAAGGTATAGTTAACACTCAATTATGTTCAACAAAGATGTTCTCAGAATGTTTTAAATAATCTTGGGGATTAAGGGTGTCAATATATAGCACTCTATTCTTTCTCTCCTGAAACTGAATAAATTAAAAAATAAGACACAAGAGACAGATGGATGTAAAAATTGTTACTGAAAAATAACATAAAGTGGATTAAGATTTGTATCAAAAAGGAATAACTATTATTCTTTCATTCTCCCACATCACTTCCTTTCATTTTACTCTTTTTTTTTCCACTTTAAAAGGAGAGGTGTATTACGAAAAGGACAAGAACAAGAGAGGACCTGCTTAGTCACGGGCAGGCAGGAGAGCTGCCGGCATTTCCTTTTCTTAAATGCACTTGGAAATGTCTTGGAATTTTCCATCCCGGGAAAAGACTGTGTTATACAGCAACCTGAGTTTTCAAGAATGCTACCTCTAATTGTTTGAGGTGGGAAAAAAAAAAAAGCCAGAAATTATATATCTCAGTGTTTTAATTTGATAATCAAAAATTTACATAATAGTCAGATAACCAAGCAAGAGAGAAGATAAGGAGTGGAGTAAGGCGAGGTATTCTGAGTATCTTCATGTGAAAATGTGATGCTAACATAAATAATGATATAAATAAAAACTAACATAGATAATGATATGTATTTCATGGAAATAGTTGAAAATTTCCTAACAAAATACTTTTATCTTCCTGTTAGTAATCCATTAATTTTCTTTATCCCCTTAAAATGAGGCAAACTATCAGTGTGTCCCCAGGGGTACTATAATTCTCCTCTTAATAAAGTGGTTATCCATTTGTGAGGAATTTGGGATTATATGGAGAAGAGACATTCCCAAGAAACTGAGCTGATTATGAGATGGAAAATATTTACATGAAAGCATTGATTTTTTTGCCTCTGTTTAATGTTTATGAAAAGAATCAAGATTAGTCTTGATTAAAGATTCATTTTGTTTAGATCATAAAATATTTTTATTAACTTCTGTGCTATTCAATTATGCTTATGAAAATTGCCATTTTGAGGTACTTTTGGAGTTTTGGAACTTTATGCTCAATTATCTAATGATTCTCACTGAAGTAAATTGAAATAGAAGGAGAAGTGTTTAAATCACATCTCTATTATTTTCCTCTAAATTTTTTCTTCTCAATACATGGAGATGAAAAGATTATATGGGGCCTCCCTGGTGGCGCAAGGGGTTAAGCATCGTACTATGAAGTGATCCACAGCCTCTGCAGCACCAATTAAATTCCCGGCTGGCCAGGGAGCTACCCATATGGCGCAGCAGACCTCTCCTGTCTTGCCCACTGCTCCCCTCAGCAGTGTATTTCAGTCAGTCTGCCTGTTCTGTTCCCCACTCTGTCTCTGGTGAATCCTCTCATCCCCCGCATCTCTGGCCTGTGCCCCAGCTCTTATATGCATACATAAATAAATCTTAAAAAAAAAAGAATATATGGCAGGATGAGTTAAATATATTTGTTTTGAGTAACTTTAGTACTCATAGTCTTTTTCAATTTTATGACAATATATAATTATTATATTGTAAAGACTCAAATATCTAACAAGATGATTATATAGTAGAATACAGAATTCACAGTTCATATTAATATTTTCTTGCATATTTGATAAAAGTGGTGCCTGTATTTATCCAGTTGATAGACATAAGATACAACACAAAAAAATTCATTTTAGATTAAGAAAATGTGTGTTCTTTTCTGTTTTTTAAATTGATTCTTAGTAATACTTTGGGTGATAAACACTTTTGGACATAAAAAAAACTGAAGGAATTATATATTTCTGCATATCATGGCAGAAGCTTTTGTTGCTTAGATTTTAAAGTATCAGCTAACATACTTTACATGACAGGCCAAAGGTAAAATATAAAAACAAACTATCCTTCATATCTTCATGAGTTTAAACTAGAAGATCATAACATTCTATAGTAAGTTTTAAAATTAACCCATATGACACAGGAGACATCTTAGGATGGCTGTCCATTACAAGCACATACCCAGGCTCTGCCCTAAAATACCAGGCACATTTTTACTTGCTCAAGTGGAACACTATGTGAGATTTTATGACCAGAGTTTGGGGAGAATGGAGACGGCTATACTGATCATAAAAGTGGTAATAAGATACAGGAATCATCTTTTCCTTGGTTTTAAAGATAGATACGAAAGTAGACAGAATAAATTAATATTTATCTTTTTTAACATATACATATTTGGTAGATAAACTTTTGCTGATTAAAGGTCAAGATGATTCTCAGGAGAAATAGAGGCATCCAGAATATCCTTCCCTAATATATCATCTCTCTTCCTCTCTGTCTCCCTCTCCTCCCCGACTCTGGAAAGTCCTTGGACAGGACAGTGAAGGCTCTGACCAGGCTAATCAAGTGTAGGTTGGCAAGACCATGGCCTTATTAGAAAATTTTTTCTCAGAAATCTCAAATGACCCGAATACCAACATCGAGTTTGCTTGAGTCTGTACTCTCTGATTTCCCCCAACACGTTACTTTGTCAAATTTGGTGGTGCTGATAATAAGCTAGTCTCTGAGACTTTTGTATTAAGTGTAAGTTCTCCAGGAAACTTTTGAAAGTGAAAATACAGAGAAAATTGAAGACTAAAGGGAGTGTGTTTTTGTTCTATAGCAATACATTTACTCTGTAAAGAAATGCATTTATCCATACTTATGCTTTTTTACTTCTATTCTGTATTAACCCCATCTGATTTATGCTAATTTGTGCTCAGAATGACAATAGAAGCGAGAAGTTATAGATTCACATAATGTATTTGCTTTACTATTACTCCACCTACTGGAATTGCCCTTCACTGACCACAAATTTCTAGGACAGAGATTTGAGGAAAAATTAGAATGTGAAAGGAGATAGAATTATGGATATGTATTGACAGGGCTTTCAAACATTGATTTATTTACCAGGCTGATAATTTTAAATGAGATGAGTAATCTTATTGGAATATGGGATCAGGAGACTATTCAGTAACAGGATACATTGTTTAACTCTTTCATATTTTATGTTTTTAGCTCCTGAGTCCAAATCATAGCACATGAAAGCAGTGTTATTTTGATATTAAATTGTTATAATTGCATGCATGTTTTTGATTAGAAAAATGAAATGGAAATAAAATATAGGTTCTCTTTAAGGAATGCATTTAAACAAAACAATACTAGAGGATTACCTGAAATATTTTGTTCAGTTTAGTTCAACACATCAGGTTATAAAAATAAATTTGTTACAAATTCTAAAAAATAAAAATCCTAACTTAATAGATTTTTTTTCATCATTTAGGTCAGAGCATGGAAATTCTGTAAATATAAGCATATTTACATTTATTTTTAGATACAATTTAGATAAAATTTACCTAATTTTTAATTTTGGGCTATCTGATGAATTTAATGTAATGTTATTGAATTAAATTAGAATTTAATTAGAACAAGGAATAAATACTCTATGAAACACCTAATTGAGCAGGTAATTTGTCCTGAGTTATACATATTTTTTAAAAAAAATTTGCATCTTAAAATAGTATACTAACTTAAGTTATCCTGGGAGACGGCTGATTATTAGACTCACCATACTTTGTAATATTTTTAAATGAATCAAATTCAGCTAAATTTATTTTTGAAGTGAGATTGAAAGTGACTTCACGTCATAATGTAAAAAATTAACAGATTAACAGATACTAAACTATTGCTGAATAATTGTGTTTAAGTGTCTCTATGTGAACAAATATAAAATGCAAGCACAACATCATTGCCTATATTTTCATTACCTTTCCTTAAATGTACATTAATAAAAATAGCAAGATAGATAACTTTATATCAATATCTGATGTGATATGGACATATTTCAGCATATTCCTTTAATCACTGACTTAATATAGAGATTGTTAGCTCTATATTATGTAATTATATAAAAATAAGATTAAATCCGTCCATTTTCATATCCAAGAAATGCAAAATGTTTATTTTAAGTTAATCATAGACTAGCTTAAAAGGCACAGATTTTTTTTATGCATTCATTCACAACTCATATGCAATGTGGCAAAAATCAGACATAGTCTTATGTTGTTTTGGTGAAAAATACTCTTGTCTGAGCACAAAATGAAATGAAGTTCTTTTCCTCTGCAGCACAATAAAAGCATGCACTAGATACAAGTGAATCAACACAGCTGGTTGCTAGCATTATGATTAGAGAGGCACTGGTTTGGATAAAATAAGAACTGGCCTGAATCTTTGCCCAAAACTTGAACTGAAATGACCCTGACAAAGTTAAAATACATTACAACACTTCTTTCTCCTCTCCAATTTCACATCCCCTGTTTCTATAATGAAAGAATGGGGGCATCCTATTTCTCAAATATGTTCTAGGAAAAATATAAAAAAATATACATTAAAAATAACAAATGTTAATAACTTGAATTTAAAACAAAAATAAGTGAAAAGAAATTTTATTTTTTTAAAGTGAATTCCTCTTAGGAAACATTAAAAAAAAACTGTTATTTTTGCCAATAGAGTGCAAAGATGAGTTCTTAATTTTCCATAAGATTTTTGAACAAGAGTGTCTTATTCCATAAGATTTTTGAACAAACATTCAATATAGTAGGTCAATGTACAATTTATGTTATTCCTGGTTACCCTGGTCATTATAGCACTATAGTCATGGGTCATACTTTGAATAGATGAGAACATCATTAGCTGCCAGTTTTGAAGAAAGGGTTAAATATAGGTAAAATTACTAAAAAAATATATTTTAAGGATGCACATTGTCAGAAATTGATTTGTCAAAAGTAGAATGATTGTTAAGAGTTGCAGAGAAGCACTCTAGAGGAATCATAACTCCCAAGTGTCCTTCATTGTATCTTTACCAGTAAATGGCAGATATCACAATAAATGTTCTAATGCTGCTACTGCATTGCTTTTCTCTTAAGCTGGTACTCAGTAATAAGTCATAATCCAGGTCATAGCAGGTTAGTGCTCCTCTACCTAATAATAATATCTCGGAGAAGAGTCACATGAACTAAAGTCAATCAACAATCACTGAAAATGCAGATTTTTAAAAAAATGAATTTAGAGAACTTAAGGGCATATTATTCCCTGGAACACAAAACGTAGAAAAATCAAGACTCTTTTCTTTGTGTGTACGGAGGTAACTGGCAATGTCCTAAAAGGAATAATGAAGAAAATGTTTCAAAAAAGTAAAAGACTAATGAAAAGAAAATGAGAAAGAAGGGAATTTGCATAAGAAGAGACAAAGAGACCAGAAAGAAAAAAAGCAGGAGGAAAAAAAAAAAAAAGAGGAGGAATGTGAAGGACAGAGACAAAGAAGAGAAAATGCTTGGAAATATGATGATAGGAGAAAGAAAAAAGTAGGGTGAAGAGTAAGCAACAAATAAGAAAGGGCAAGTTTAGATGAGTGAGGAAGAAATAGGAAGAGGGAATAAATGGCAGCAGTTACTACTAGTTTTTATATTGCTTGTTAGTTGTCTGTTTAAGGCTGTGGAAGACACAACCCAGATCTAAGCAAGGGCTCTCACTCCTTCCCACCCCCTACTACTAGTACTCCAGGTCTCAGATCTAGGGCAGGCCTTTCCCCAGAGCCTCCTCACCTGTGCTTTGCCACAGGCAGCCACTGTGTGGAGGTGCTTGTAGACTCCTGGCATTCTTTTATCTTTTGTGAGTAATAACTCTCAAACTTAGTTACAAATGAATTTCAAGAGTTGAATAGTAGACATCACTAATAACTATTTAAGAAATAGCATCTCAAAACCAAATATATTTATTTTAGTGAAAATGATTTTTTACAAATCTTACACTAAGTACTTGAACTTAAATATTCCTATTATTTTAAATATCTCCAAAGAAAAAATTTTTTTGAGCTGCCTCATCAAGTCTCTTGAAATTTTACTATGATATTGTGATGATATAAGAAATACATATAGTTTGATCTTTATCCAAGCTTAAGCTCTATTTTTATTTCCTTATTGTTAGTGGATTTTTCTTTCATTTGCTCTTCTTTTTCTAGTTCCTTAAGGTGTAAAGTTGGGTTATTCTTTTGAAATATTTCTTCTTGTTTGAGGTAAGCCTGTATTACTATCTGCTTCCATCTTGGCACTGTTTTTGCTGTGTCCCATTGTGTATTCATTTTTATTCATGTTAGGAATTTTTAAATTTCTTCTCTGAATCTCTTACTAACCAATAGTCATTCTGTAGTGTATTGTTTAGTCTTTGCATATTTGCTTGTTCTCTCCACTTTTGTTTGGTTGATTTCTCATTTAGTACCATCGTGATTGGAAAGGATACTTGATATTTCAGTCTACAGGCATTTACTAACACATGATCTCCTTGAATGTTCCATGTGCATTTGAAAAACATGTGTACTCAAATTTTTGAGGGTATGATGCACTATAAATATTGACACCCATCTGAATATTCTTAAGGCTATGGCTTTCTTACAGATTTTCTCTCTGATTGATCTGTCCATTGATGAGCGTGGTATTGAAGTGCATTACTTCTACTGTGTTGATCTTATGTTTATGGATGTTTGTTTATGGTTGCTTTATAAGTTTTGATGATCCTTCATTTGTACTTTATAAGGTTAGTGTCCATTGCCAGGGGTGGAGGCCAAGTGCAATCCAGCATTGCCCTTGTTATTTTTTAAGTGGCACACCCTGCCTACGGGAGACACCCCAGCTCTTCTGCATGTTTGGTCAAAGGTGAGTGCCACCACCACTTAGCTTTCTCTTCCTCACTGCCCATAACTGAGCTATCAATTAACCATCTGCATCCCTAATCTCTGAAACAGCCTCCAGGCATTTCTCTCTAGTTACCTCTTCTTTAATAAAGCATTACTCTCTGTCTTCTCTATCACAGTCTGTATTGATCTCTGAAGTCCAAGGAGTGTTCCATCTTCACCCCATGTCACAAGACTTCTGGGTGTAGTATCCCTCTGGTTAATTGTTGGATGATACTATCTAGAGCAAACCAAGGAACCTCCTCTGTTGCCATTGGTTACCTAGCTGTTTTTCAGTGTAGATGTAATTTTAAAAACATACTCCAGCAGTGTATTCCTTTGTTAGTATGATGGCATGAGGGTTTAATTAGATGGTCCATATATATTCAACATTTTCAATAATATCAAAATGAAAACAGAAGACATTTACTATGCTAGGGAACTTGTGAATTCTGTGACCTTGTTCATAGTTGTTCCTGTTTGAGAAAGTTGCTATTACCACATTGCAAATGCTTCTGTGATATCTCAGAGGTAATGGGGAATCATTTCAAGTGTTTGAGAATTTGCAAGGTCAGATTTTGGTTTCAAAGAGAAGTGCCTATAAATGCAGATAGTCATGCAAAAGTGTAAGCAAGTATGATTTCTAAACTATAGAATTTTGGTTCAGGAGCATAATAGAATTTAAATCTGCAAGTAGGTTTGTTCATATTAAATGTAGAAGAGTAAAAATAATTAAAAATTGTTATTCACACCACTTGGAATTGCATTAAAAATTACTTAGAGTTCCATAAAAAGTTAGTGCCATCACATTATAGTCCTAAATCTTTTTTTTTTTTTTTAATAAATCATCCTCAAAAATAAAACTGCCCGATCACTGAGCATGTTCAACAGAGCAGTAAAATTTGAATGGTTCCTTGGCTTGCTTGGGGTACTTCTCTGTGGAAACAATATTCAAAATATTTGCTTGAATATATGACCAGGAGCACTTGTTTATCTATGCTAATATTTTTTCTATGCAAAATTCAGTAGCCATGATTAAAGTTTTCTTCACTTCTACTTTTGTAAATAACAGCTTAGTAACATCTCCTTTTTCAAATCCACACTTTACATTTCAAAAGGTGATTATAATTGATTACATATATATTATTTATAAAAAAAAGTCTGGAAAACTAATAGCTCTTATATTGACTTCTCTTCCTAAATATTTAAGCTACAGAGTAAGCTGACATTTCTGTGAGCGTGGATATATAAGCATGAATTTAATTTTATCATAGCCAGTTGGAAATGATATATTAAACATTTATTTTTAAATATTATTTAGAAATGTAAATGTTATCAAAAAATGTGATAATGAAAAATTCAGTTTCCATAATACATTTACACCTAAAGCAATTTTCTTAATGATCTATTTTTTGAAAACCACATCCAGATGAGGAAAAAAGTCATGATTACAAAATATTCAATGTGCCAAACCAATTATATCCATGTATAGTTCATGAACTTTTAATTCCTTGGCTATTGATTTTTAATTTGTTTTTTATGAAAAATTCATTTTATGCTCAAATTTATGATATCATGAGTTACCTAATCTAAATAGATTACTTCAATACTAGATTTGCCCATGACTACCACATAATAATTTGCTTTGTGACTTTCTTGCAGGAAGTGATAGTCTATAGAATTTTATGAAAGTATTTACAAAACAGAAGAATTATATGAAATGTCTATATATATATATCAATAATTCAAGTCCTTTTTCCTGTAATTCTTATAAAAAATCTCCAATTGATTAAAATTTAAATTTAAATTCTTAAAAAAACTCTTAATTGATTTACAGGATCATATATCAAAATCACTGAAGAAAAAAAAGAAAATGCTTAATTTTTAAAGTTAATCCAGTCACATGGTAATAGGAATATTTATTGCATAAGTAGATTTTCATCATATTCTTTTCACTTTTTTCTAATGCTAATGACAAAATAATTATCACATTATATTAAAATATGTATATTGTAATTCATTTTTACAAATTTACATTGCAACTATCATTAGGTAATGTCCTGAAATAGATGAGATCCTTAGCAATGTTTATAGTCCTAATGATAAAATTAGTCTACTACCCATTGTTGAGAAAATTAATGCTTTGAGCTTTAAATAATTTATTTTAATAGGTTAATTTAAATAACAACAGATGATTTTATTCCACATTTTAACAAAGAGATTTACATTTTTCTTTAGGCTGCTTTTATAAATCACCCACTTTGTCCTTTAATGCATTTCAAATAATTTGTATTGAGTATGACTGAACTAGACTATTCATTTATGAAATATTTGTTAAAAACCTACCATTCCAAGCATGGTCTAGATGGTCAGCACAGAATGATAAATACAGCAGATCCTGATTTTATGAATATTTTTGCATATTATAGTTTGTAAAGAAATATGGAAAGAAATAAATTTGATATTTATGATAGCTATAAATGCTTTTGAGAAAGATAAAGCAAAGAGACTAGGAAGTACCACAGTTGAAGACAACTTTACAACGCTAAATAGACTTGCCAAGATAGTTGTCAATCAGAAGATAAAAGTTGAACAATCTGCTAGAATACATAAGAAAACAAGCATTTATATCTATGCAACATCTATATATTAAAAGGACATTTCAGGCAAAATGAAAAGAAAGCACAAAGGCTCTCAGGAGGGAATTTGTCTAGTGTGTTCAATAAGGAGCAGGGCATGAACTGAATGAGGGGGAGAATTGTAGGTGATGAGGTCAGAAGAGTAATAAAAGGGAAAATGGATCACGTAGGGCTCTCTAGGTCATTGTAAGAACCTTCACTTTTACTATAAATGAGATGAGAAGCCATTGGAAGGATTTTGGAAAGAGAAATAACATGGTCTGACTTGTTTTTAAAGAATACTGTTTTGTTGAGCAAAGGCAGTAGGGGAAAAAAGAGAAGATAAGTTGGAAATCATTACAACAGTACAGATAAGTAATAACAATGGTGTGAAGTCGTCAGTTTCTGGGCATTTTTGAAAGTAGACATAATAGCATTTTCTGACAGACTGACTGTGGGATGTGACAACAAGGTTTTAGTTTAATCACTCAGCGTCTTTTTGTCATTTGTTGAAATAATAAAGACTGAAGGAGGAGAAAGTGGCAGAGCAAGTGTGAGAAGACAAACTTCTAAATGGAAATATTAGTAATTGGAGATTTTTTTAAGAATTACAGAAAAAAAGACTTGAATTATTGATGTATATATAGACATTTCCATTATGGAAATATGTCTTAAATCACTGGGACTAAATGAGATTGCTAAGGAAGTGAAGAGAAGATTTATTCCCTATGTGCCTTCAAACTGGCCAGATGAAAGAATTCAGAAGAATATAAAGAATAAAATTAGGAAGAAATGCCCAGTCAAGTATGAAGACACTAGTAGAATAATCTAGATGCAGAGTTAGGTTATATCATGATAAACCAAATCAGAGAATTAGTGAGAAGTCACCATTAGTACTTAGATAAGAACAATCTTGTTTAAGTGGTGGGCTATCAGACTGAATGCAGTGAGTTCAGGAGAAAATGGAAGGAGGAAAAGAAAGTGGTAGTGCAGGGAGGTAAACATTGAAATGTTTGCTGTAAAAGGAGAAGAGGGAGAAATAGATATTGCCAATGGGGATACAGAGTCAAGAAGTTGATATTTTGATGTTTTTAAGATGTCAGGTATTATAGACCATTGGCATGCTTCTAGAAATAATTTAATAAATGGAAATAAATTATGATATAGTAGGTAAGGAATTGCTGAAGTTGTGATCTTGTTGGATGAGTAGAGTGCAATGCCTATGAGGAGGGTTGCTCCAACTGGATCTTATGGAGTGTTGTAAGTCACCCATGGTTTCAGAAGGGAAGAGACTTCTTGGGGGCAGGTAGATTGGTTGAAGCTGGTGGAAATTCTTTCCTTATTGTCCCTTTTTCTCCCAGTTAAATAAGTAACACGGTTGTAAGCTGAGATTGATGGTGAGGGAGATAGGATTAAAGATCTGAAAGGAAAGAGGGAAAATAGTTCTCTGAGAGCAGGGGGTACTGACTGGATTTTGGGAAGTGGATTTTGATTTCTTGGCATCTCTAAAGAGCATACTTGTTAATAATTATGAACTTCAAATGAGACCAGTCACCATGGTTGACTATATTTCTCCAGTTATGTGCTATGTGTGGGTACAGGAGTGAAATAAGCACAGGTATTTAATTGGAGGAAAAGTTTTGATTAAGTGAATATGATAATTAATGAGAGGAACAGGGAGTTTTAAGGCTAGTGATCAATTTCCCACCTGTGAAAGTTCTACATTTAGTAATCATTCTAATATTTTTAATCAAATAATATTGGTGGTTAAAATGCAACAATGCAAAAATGTATAAGGTAGAATAAACAAATTCACATTAAAATCCACTGCAATTCCATGTCCCAGACATAGCCACAATAAATAGTTTTGTGTCTATCCTTCTGGACATTTTCTATGAATATATAAACAGATAGACTTTTTAAAACTAAATCTTGCTTCACACTATTCATATGGTTCTAGTACTTTTTTCACTCAACAATATATCAAAGGCACACTTGCCTTCAGGTACTTAGAGATCTCATTCCACAACTACATAATATGCTATTGTAAGGCTGAACCACAATTTATTGAAATAATCACTTTTTGATTTAGGTTGTTTCTAGTTGTTGCTCTTATGGATAATGCAAAAATGAACATCCTTATCCACATAATTTTATTGCTCCTTGAATTATTCCTCTAATGCAGATTACTAGAGGATGGATTAGTCAGAGTACGCTCTATATCATAGTTTCTGCTAAATGATAGCTACAAAGAACATAGTAAAATATTCTTCTTCCAAGCTCTCGACACTTTATTTGAAATATGGTAATTCATTTAAGTATATATTTACTAAGTTATAAGAGTTTGAGTGTCACTTTTCATTTCACATTATAAATACACAAAAACATTATATAACAATCATGTAAATACTGATGAGGTCAAACTAATTTTTATATATTTGGCTATGTTTTCACAATTGTTACTATATTTCAATTGAGAAATAGAATTTCTACACAATTTTTAATAATCACCTTGCATTTTCTCCTTACTTTCCCTACTTATAAACATTAGCTAAATATTTTTTTCTCTCTAACATTGTTTTTTAGCTATCTTTTTTGTCTTCCTTCTCTACAAGTACATAAAAACCTTGAAGCAATAAATACATTCATTTTGAAACCCAAAATGACAGCATATTATAGCTACTGGATAATTGTCAAATAAATAATAAACTAATAGGGTCATATAGTCCTCTCCTATCTTTGTACTTCTATTACATGTAAATATCCATAGAATATATATACATATATATTTATATTCTGAAAATTGATATAAATGAAATCATGCTGTATGTATTCCCTTACAAGTTGAGTTTTGCCCTCATCATTTTATATTTGAGATGTAGTCAAGTAAATACTTTTAGATCTAATTTATTCAAATATGTTTCTTGTATAATGTCCATTCTTATTAGAATTATTTATTTGTGCCTTCTGGTAATCTGTGTATTTTCTTTGGAGACGTGTCTATTCAACTTCTCTGCTCATTTTTTGATTGGGTTGTTACTTTTTGTTGAGTTGTATGAGTTCTTTGTAGATCTTAATATCAGTCATTTGTCAGATGTGTGATGTGCAAATCATTCTTCCATTCAGTTGGATGCATTTTTGGCTTTACTGGTAATTTCTTTCACTGTGCAGAAGCTTTTACAGTTTGGTGTCATCCATTTGTTTATATTTACTTTTGTTTCTTTTGCTATTAGAGACGAGTCCACAAAAACACTTCCGAAGCCAATATTATGGAGTGTTTTGCTGCTTTTTTTCTTCAGTGTATTTTAGGTTTTTGGGTCTTATACACATGTCTTTTCTTCATTTTGAGTTAATTTATGTGAACTGTGAGATAATGATCTAGTTTCATTCCTTTGCATGTGGCTGTCCAGTTTTCCTAATCCATTTGTTGATGAGACTTTCCTTTCCCCATTATATACTGCTTTGATTACTAGAGATTTGTTGACTAATTTGAAGTCTGTGACTAGATATTTTTGAAATCTATCTTGTGGGAGCTAGGTAAGAAAAGGTAAAGACATGTTATGAATAATTCAGTTTTCTTAATGACACAGGGTCATTGATGTTTAAAATTACTTTTCAAGTAAGTTGTCATAAATTATAGTTTCTAGGAAATTATTTCTGTTATTGCTGACTTATTTGTACTTGCTTTGTAATCCCTGTTTTTTTTTTATTTACAATTTTTTTTCATGCCCATTTTACTTCTTAACCATTTTCACTAGACATCTTGTGTATTGATTAGTGGCATTATACAGGTTTTGATATGTTGGGATCATGACTGAGTTCTGAATATTTTTACTTACATTTTTAGATTCACTTTTACTGATTAATTTTTTAGCATATTCTGTAAATTCCCAAAAACATGCTTATTAATTATTATTTTCTTTGAGTTCGTAATCATTCTGTGGTCTGATAACATCATCTATTTGATAATTCTTCACTTCTTGTTGCAATTTATCGTAAGGGGTGAATTTTTGTTTTAGTATGTTTAATTGATAAGAGACCAGGAAAATGAATAACTATAAGAAAGTGAAAATCAAAATCAACAAAAAACTATGAACCAGAGACACTTTTTGGGGGGTGGGGGGCGGGAGGGGAGGGATTGGGGTCAGAATGGGGGGGTTGCAATTGTATGGGGAATATAAAAATAAAATTTATTATAAAAAAAGAGGCATTGGAACAATTGATTATTCACATGGAAAAATAAATTAGATCGCTACATTAAACCATAAAAAAAATAAAATTAATTCAGAAAGGAAGGGTACAATTACCAAAAGTATATTTTGTTCTTAGGTTACTTTCAACTTCTTAGATTACTTTTGTCCAACTTTTTAATTCTACTTTTTATAATCTATGCATGTTGATATAATTATTCTTGTCTAATGTAGCTACCTCTTGACACATTTTTAACAAAGTTCTTAGCAATTTGTATGATTAACATTGTTTCTCCTATCCAATTCTATTATTCAGAGAGAGGCAATCACAAGCCTAAGAACATCAGTTGTTTACCAACTGATTTTAAAATTGTTTCACTATTTTTATGACTGATCTGGTGAATACTAGATGAATAACATGCCAGGGGCCAGAAACATTCTTAGATTTATATATGTTATGATTCAAGATCCAAAATGTTTTTTTCTTGTCTTTTAATAATTGAGTATTCAACTTGAGTATTCAAGTTTAAATCTAAGTTAGGATCCTTTGCAAAAAAGCAGCCTCCCGATGGCTTAAACAAATGTTTGTAATACTGTGTTATCTTCAAATTTTGAGATGAATATTTTTAACTAGTGTGTCTTAAATTTTTTTGTGTCGGGCTGAGTTTTTAAAGGATTTTTTAGTGGTGTTATTAATTTGGTTAGTTTTCTTTCCTCTGGTGTCCCTGCATTATAATCTGTTCCTTCAGAATGGTTTTACAAATATTTCTCCTATTATTTCCACATGGATAATCTGCTGTTTTAGTTAGGGTTCTCTAGAGAAACAGAACTAGTAAAATGTAAAACTATATATATATATTGAAAAAAAAGTAAATTTTATCCTATTGATCTCTACCTGTATATTTTTATAGAGAGTTCTCTTTCAAGGAATTAGTTCATAAGATAATGGAGACTGATAAGTAAGAAATTCCAGCAACTGCAGACTGGTGATACAAAGAAGTGTTGCACTTCATGTATTAAGGAAGTTTGCTAGCAGATTTCCTTGGAAAAAAAAAAAAACACAATTATTTTCTTAAGACCTCAACAGATTAGACCAAGCCCCCTCACATAAGCAAAGCAAAACTCAGAGCAGAATAGAAAAGGAAAAGTCAAAAACATCCTCACAACAATTGAACTACTAAGTGTCTGTTACTTCTTTTTTTTTAGTCATTAACTACATTTTCAAAATTTAGTTTTATGAAATAGATTTATAGGATATGCTCCTAGTGGAAATATTTTTATAATATTAAGAACAAGAAGAAATACAAATACTTTGTAAAGAGATCTATGTAGGACAGATACTGCCTTAAACAAGCCAAAACCCTTTATTGCTTTTAAACTCAAAATCAAAGTCAAATTCAGCATTTCAGTAAGATGTATGAACATCTAATAATATATGTAATAGAAATTGTTATGTTGGAGTATTAAAACAGTATTATTTTTAGTTTATAGAAATGAGTACACTCATTTTAAACAATGATGAATTCATGTTCTTATGTTGGTGATCCTGTTGGGGTTGATGTTTCTAATGCCTGTGTACCTTGACAATATCTTCCATGCTTTTAGTAATACTTTAAATAAGACTTCTGCTACTTTCAAATAGCAGACCTGATTCTGCCATTTTGAATTTATGCTTTTTCTCACCCATTTTCTTATCTACATCATGACTAATATCACTGGTGCTGTCAGAATTATCATGCAATAATATAAAAATATCACATTATTTCCCATACCTGTAAATGTCATTTCAGCAATCAAACTGTCCATATATTTTATGGAAACACCTTGTTTCTTTCTACACCGCTGCTTCTTAGTAACAAGAGATGAGACCATCTGAGGACTTTTAGAGCAATTTAGCACAAAGTATGGCTATGAATATTAAAGTTGTTTTTAGACTGATTCTTTAAAAATGTAATAAAAAGTCTTATGGATAAAAATTAGGTAAGATATTTACTAGCCTATTTTGAATCTTTCTGCATTACTATCATGGATGATCTATATAAATAGCTTGTTCTCACTGTTTCTCAGTTGTCTACAGAGTACAACTGATGCACAATTCATGATGACCCAATATTAACTAAATTGTTTCTCAGTGAGATTTTCTTTGGCTAGGGAGATCTTCCATAACCATCCTATGTAATGGTATGGTCACTTATTAATTCCTCCACTGCTTTTTCTCCTCAATCTTAACAAATAACATTTTCTGCATGTGGTTCAATAGCCATGTTCATTGTCTATTTCTTTCTAATACAAAGTAAGCTTCATGAAGGCAAAAATATCTTCCTCTTGGTTTTTAATATTAATTTACCTTTAAGTATTTAGTAAATTGTAGTCATTAACATATACTTTTAAAATAATTAGAAAGGAAGATATAGCTAGAAAATTTAAGAATGGACACTATAGGTAAGAAAATGCTAGTTTTTATATTTACTTATTGTAAAATTCACTGATTTTGATGAGTTTTATGAATTTTGATTTTAAGACAGCGTAATAAAGATAGAACAGTTTCACAGATCCAAAAAAATTACCTCATGTTGTTACTCTATAGCTGATAACTCTCCTCACTCATAATCTTAACAATCACAGATTCCGTCTACATTCTTATTGTTAAGCCTATTTTGAAATGGCATGAAAATTGAATCATATGGTTCGTAGGCTAATATATTTTACTTTGGGTACATTTGTGGTTTATCTATGTTTTTACATATATCAGAAATGCATTCTTATTATTAATGGTTTTTCGGTGTTTCTTCATAGAGATATACTGTAGTTTCCTTTTTTTTTTTCACTAGTTGAAGTAAAACTACATTGTATCATTCTCTCTGCAATTGAACATGAAAAAAAGGTAACTCATTAATTTCTCAATCTTTCTACTCTTTATATTAGAAAATTTCTACTATTCTGTCAATTTCACTGATTCTTCTGTCACCTTTATTCTGCTATTGAGACCAACTAGTATTTTAAAATATTTGTCAGATCTTGTCATTTTGAATATTATTCTGGTCATTTTGAATATTATTTGAGGGAATTGTGTGTCCCAATCAAATCCTTTAGAAAATCCCATTTGCTATATCATTGTTGTTATTTTGAAAGGCAGTTAACATGGTTAGGTTCAGAAAACACATTCTAATTAACCTACTGTTGGTAGTAACTCCAATATGTTATTACAATGCCACCTACAAAGTCTGCCATGTATTCGTATCTGAAGAGTTCATCTGGGACTAAAATATTTGAGCGGTGATGTATATCAAAGTTAAATGTCAAATGCTCAAATCCTTTGCTCTATCTTATTGAATGTTGACCTTGGGAATGTTTTGGTTCATGTACAGGATTACAGAATCTGCGTCTAGTTCTTGATTCAATATTTCCTTCACAATGCTTAGTTCCCACTGGTTTCATTCCCCAACTCTTTATTGGAGAAAATAGTTTGTTGTAGAAATTTAGCTCAGATGCCATTACATAATTCCACACCACTGGGTTCATCTTTGAGGCGAGATGTTGAATAATAAGAAAATCAAATAATCAGGTAATCATGATAATCAGACAACAGGGGTTCCCTTGATTAGAAATAAGCATTTTCTACTTTTAGGTATCTTACGAGTTCATGCTATTGTCAATACCATAGCAGCCCCATGACTGGGGCTGTCCTGAGAGCAGGGGTGAGAGAAGAAAATAGGAAAAAAAAAGACACAAACACCAAAAAAAAAAAAAAAAAAAAAAAACTGATTTTTTTTTTTTCCCCCTTACCCCTAAAATCTCAGTATTCCTTTCCCTGATCTTACAGTCAGACAAGAAGGCTTTCTTTGCAGGCCATGTTCTCTGATACTATGCAGGTCTGTATTTCAGGCCAGACTCAGGTGAAAGTCAGGTAAGAATAAAAAAATAAAATAAAAATAAGTCATCCTTCATGTTCCACTTTTCACCCAATCTGCCTACTACTACCAGTAGGAGCCTGTGCAGAATTGCTTTTTGTATTCTGTCCAGACTTCTGTTGTTACAATCATATAGAGGAGATAGGTTATAGTACTCTGGTTCAACTTAACCAGCCCCAGAAGTGATAAAATGCAGATTTAACTCTGTTGATACCTGGGTTTTTAGTTAACCTAAGTGGAATCTAATCACATAAATTTTAGTTATCAATGATGGAATTTTTTACTCTTTTATTATGTACGAGCTTTGTACTACTATATACTAGTAGCTATATACTACTACAATATATTTAAGAATATTAGCTATAAGGGCCTCCCCTGGTGGCACAGCGGTTGAGTGCTGGGCTGCGAAGCTGCCTGCAGCTTCTGCAGCGCCGGTTCGATCCCCAGCCGCCAGCGAGGGTCACATGGTGCGCAGACCTCCCCTGCCATGCCCGCTGCTCCCCTCAGCAGTGTACTTCGTCAGTCTGCCTGTTCTGCTCTCCGCTCTGGCTCTGGTGAATTCTCTCACCCTCCCACGCTTCTGACTGTACCCAATGCTTGTATAAATAAATAAATCTTTAAAAAAAAAGAATATTAGCTATAAGACAAATATGAATTTATAATAATGTCCCAACATAAGATATCATGAAGTGAAAGATGTCCAGAGACTTCCTTAATTTAACATGGTTCAAGAGAGAGAACAAAATTCAAACTTAGATCTACTTAAAAACCTAGGCTCGTACATTTTGAAACAATAATTTTCAGATTTAGAATTTTGCATATATTCCATGATTCTGTCATGATAGCATAAGAATGCATAATTTTAGAGAGGAACTGAGGAAGGAAGAAATATCAGGATAGGCATTTAATTAGGCATTCATTCACAAATAATTTCTAAGCAGATCTTTAGAAGCCATGTTAATGGCGGGCATTTTATAAACCATGGTTCTGTCCTCATGTAGCTCATATTTTAATAGAAAATGTGAACTTGTGAATCACTACAAAGTCACTAGATTTTGCGATCAGTGCTGTGACAAAATAAAATTAAGAAGGAAAAGAAAATGACAAAAGTTCTTTTCTCTAAGATGGAAGAAAAAGCTAGAGCGACTCTAATTAAGATCTAGGACATAAGAATAAAAACCCAGTGATGGGAGGGCCACGCCACATAGGACCAGCAGGTGCAGCAGTGTGACAGGAGGAAGTGAAGGGCCAACATTACTTGTCTCATGATAGAAAAAAATGACCACTATTGGAATTTTGATTGTCAATATATTATCAGTGTTAGATCCATAAATGTATATTTCATGTTAAGTTTTTATCAAGTAAGTGATATCTATAGCTGATCAGCATGAATATCTCACTGCATCTTGGTATTGGAGTGTGCCAGGCGAACAGTGCAGTCAAGCACTGGAACATGCTTTACTAAAACAGAAGAGACAGAACAAGATCAGCTTCTACAGTGACCTTCAGACCTATACAGCCTGATGGTGTCTTTTGGCAGCTGACATAGGTAATAGGTCTGCATTCATTTTCTTATGCAGATTAGGATTACTCAGTACCCTTCTCAAAAGGGACATAACAGTTAAAGAGGCTAAGTGCGCACACACACACACACACACCCCACCCCCCCAAGCAGAACACTGGAGAATTCATTAAGTCTGCAAGATACTGACACACAAGTTGATAAGCTGGTACAGTGCTACAGGCTGGGAGGTCTCTGGTAAGGAAGTGTTGCAGACCCCTGGCTTGTTCTAACGAGGTCAACAGCAGGTAAAAAATAGTTTGCTTAAGGTTAAACTATTTCATAGTCTTTTAATGCCAAAATGACTTAATCATAATTTACTAAAACCCATTTTTTGAATTAAAAAATTGGTTCAGAATAATCAAAACTTTATATACTTGCTTGACAATGGGAATCTCAAACATGAAAATCAGTCTCCTGACACCCAACCCAGAGCTTTCTCTATTGTATATATATTTTTAAATTTTTTGGCCATTTAAATCTTCCAAACAGTAAAATAAGAAATGACCACCTAAGGATTATCATCTTATATTTAGAGTTTGAATAACTCATATGGAATATGACTAGTTTCAGTTTTTATTTGAAGGCTCTGAGGAGTTATCAAGGCTATTGCTTGTGTATAAGGCCAATGCTTATCCCACAATCTTGTAACAATGAAAAAACTGGTTAGAGGATTTAACTAGCTATTTCAAATGGAATTATTAGATAACTCATCAGAATAAAATGCTTGGTTTTTAATATAAAGTTTATATTTTTTATTAACCTCTGTAATTTTGAACATACTTAGCTCTCCTCTTTTTTGGTATGTAGCTGACTATATATTTACTTCCCTTAAAAATCCTTGGTCATTTCCCTCAAGGGGATAGAATCAGTGGACTGAATAGGATTAGCATCAAAAGTCACCACTGCTTTCCCAAGCAGAGTTTAAAAATAGGATCATTGAATAATAAGGGATTTAAGTCTCAACCAGGCAGGGTGCAGGAAGAAATTATTTGGATTTAGACCACTAGAGATTAGAGTGTGATTAGAGACTACCATGTCCTTTATATCAGATTAAGGAACTTGAAAGAGAAAACTTGCTTCAAAAAAAAGGTAAGGTCACAAAATTTTCCACCTGCTTCCCTAAATCAATCAAAAAATCACTTGTTCCCTATACATTTCTGAGTTTGAGAGCAGGGAGTGAAGCAGACACAAAGAGGTGAAGGTCTGGAAGTATAACAGTATAAGGTTTAATGAAAATTACCTTTGGGAAATAGTCAATATACGAATCAAGGAACCAAGACAGATAACCGATAATAATAACTTTTATATAGATCTTTTATCTTAAGGAATCCCAAAACAATTTCAAGGAAGAAAAAGATAATGTATCATATTCAGCTAAAATCCATCCATTCCTAGAGTGAGACATTTATATATAATATAGAATTCTTGACAGGGACAAATAAAAAGTTTTTCTTCAATATAAGGTTAGTTTACATTGCTTGATTAAAACTTAGATAAAAGAAACAATTCCTCTTTGGCTTTGCTAAGCTATTTTTGAGAGGGAAAGGTGTATAGAAAAGCATTTTAAAACATTTAAAAATGTTTCTCAGTCAAACTGAAGCAGATGTCTAATGATTTTATTGACAGTATTAAAAATGACAGATGAAGCAAAATCAGGTAGCATGTATCAGCAAGTATGAAGAACTCATTTTAAGTTGCAAAATATTTTACTTAGATGGGTTAAATTTTTAAAATTGTTGAAACTTACTTCAATCCTTATTTCCTTTATGAATATAGTCGAAAGACCCTATTAAAAATGTATTTGAGGGCCTCCCCGGTGGCACAGTGGTTGAGCGCTGGGTTGTGAAGCTGCCCGCGGTCTCTGCGGCGCCGGTTCGATCCCTGGCTGCTCCCTGGTCACCGGAGGAGGGTCCCACATGGCGCGCAGACCTCTCCTGCCGCCCACTGCTCCCCTCAGCAGTGTCCTTCGGTCCTTCTGCCTGTTCTGCTCCCCGCTCTGGCTCTGGTGAATTCTCTCACCCTCCCGCGCTTCTGACTGTACCCAGTGCATGTATAGACAAACAAACAAACAAACTAAATAAATAAAGCATGCCTCTATAAAAAAAAAAAAAAAAAAAGGTGTGAATACGCCAATGTCCAAAAAAAAAAAAAATAAATAAATAAATAAAAATGTATTTGAAAAAAACTAGAACATGCAGAATTCTTGTATTTTCAAAACTTACGTTACAATGACATTTGAACACTTCTTTTATCTGAAATTCCACCACCCTGAAATCTATAGAAAATTTCAAAGGCAGTAAGAATATGAACCTTTTACCTCTGGTTAAAAATTCTGATGTGCCTATTTGTTCATTTTTTTCCTATCTATTTTTATTATAGACCTATAGATTTAATATTAGATTACATCTGAAGTAGAGAATGATTTAGAATGTTATGCACATCAACTTTCATATAAAGGCAAGAACTAGTAATACAACTTTCCTTCCTATGGTGGTAATTATTCCATGTTTTTTACTATCCATAATTTATGGTTTAAGATAGGACTGTGAAATCATTAATGGATATAATTGGTAAGAATATAAACTGTAGTGAAGTAATTAATATGAATCTGAAATTGAACTGGAGAGAGTCTGTTTTGTAAGGTTAATGTAACCATATATCATGGTGAATGTATAATTTTAAAAATTGATTGGTCCTTTGCCTAGATTACCTATTTTTAAATAGCTAATCCCATATGGGTAGCTGAGAATTGTTTGTGTATGTTTAATATGTGTGTGTTATTTAGAGCTATTATAGCAATCATGTATATTATATATATAATATATATACTTTAAAAAAAACACTTTATGATTGATACACCAAAAAAGCTGTACATAGTTAACACAACTTGATGAGTTTGGAGATAAATATCCATTAAACCATCACAACAAACATCCATCAGCTCCAAATAATTTTACTCCTCCCTTCATTATATTTTCCTCAATTTCTATCTTGAATCATGATATTGTTTACCAAGATCAATATTATAGTTTAGAAGTTGTGATATAATTCCAGTATTCTATTAGAAATTCAGCAAATCTAGGTATGAGTCACTACTTCATAATGTTCATCACTCAGAGTACTGCTTTACTCAGACAAAAAATTGTCATAATGATCTGTTTAAGTGTCCAAATTACACAGTGACATGAAAACCAAACATTAGTTTGAAAATATTTTTCATCACTTCTCTGTTTCATTGGAAATTTCTCCTTTACAGTGTATGCTTTCTCTTCTCAGGTGTAGTTCTCATAGAATTCCCACCACAAATTCACCTGTGCACCATCACCATAGGTCCCTTGTGCTCTTCCCTCCCCTTGCAAAATGTCTGATTTATAGTTGCCTATTGATTTTGTTTTTTAACTTAAAATTTTTTTCTTGATCTCTGATTTGGCTCCCCTACATTCCTCCATAGTGGCTGGACCAGTTTGCATTCCCACCAGAAATGTAGGAGAGTTTTTCTCCACATTTCTTCACCAACATTTGTTGTTTCCTGTTTGGTGGTATCTCATTGTGGCTTTGATTTGCATTTCCTTGATTACAAGTGATGTTGAAAATTTTTCATATACCTGTTTATTTCCTCTTTAGAGACGGTTGCATCACCTCTTAGTGATCAATCCTTTATCAGTTGTATTGTGTGCAAAACTTTTCTCCAATCAGTAGGGTGTGTTTGCTTTGGTAATGTCTCTTTTGCTGTACAGAAGCTTTTTAGCTTGATGTAATCCCAGCTGTTCATCTTTTTGGGGACATGTCTTTAAAGATGTTATAGAGATGTACAATGGAGTTGCCTATATTTTCTTGTATATATTTTACAGTTTCAGGTCTTACGTTCGATTCTTGTATCCATTTTGAGTTGGTTTTTCTGTATGATGTAAGGTAGTGGTTTAGCTTCATTCTTTTGCATTTAGCAGGCCAGTTTTCCCAGCACCATTTATTTAACAAACTGTCCTTGTTCCATTGCACATTCTTTGCTCCTTTGTCAAAGATGAGGTGTCCATAAATACATGTTTATTTCTGGGTTTTCTATTTTATTCCATTGGTCTATGTGTTATTGGAAAAGAATTTAATAAAAAGAAAAAAATAGTGGTTAGGACAGTGTCAAGAATGTTGAAAGATCCAAATAGCTGCTAGCAAATACTATTCCTATTATTAAAAAAAAGTTTTTCCCCCCATTTTCAAATTAGGAATAATAATTAGCTCATTGAATAACTTTTTGAGCAAAATAATCGATGCATGTATTATAATTCTCATCATTATTGAACTGTAGTTTTTACTTTGCATAAAAGGAAACATTTTGCAGGAATTACTTTGAGTGAAACTTAAGGATGTGCATGGTAAGGAATGGATATGGAGGGTGGGCCTGAGAGTTTGTATGGAACACAGGAAATTACAAGTAATAAAAATATTAAATTAACACTCAAAACTAATAAGACAATGATGGTAATTCCAAAAAGTCAGGTAAGCAACTTGGATTTTTCCATGTTTTAAAGTTTCTTTTGGGGGAGTTGACTGTGAAGTTTTACATTGGTGTTGAGAAAATAAAATTCTCAAATGTTTTGGGGATTGAATTGATCAGGGGGAAAAAAAAAGTCACCATGATGACTTTAAGACTTTCAAAGATTAGAGTGAAAGAGACACGTTCAAACACAAAAGCAAGCTTTGGTTCTGTCTGTAAAGAACCTTACATAGTTTTCAAAATATTTCATTTGTGTTTCTTTATCAATTAGATTTTATATTTTTAGTGAGGAAAAAGGAATTCAAAGTACAGCTTTTTGTAGGTTTGAATTTATTAAATTATATAGATCTTATTTAATTCCAAATACACATATATCTTATTAGAAAATGAGAGAGCATGTCTTATTTGAATACATGCTAGACATATATTCAAAAAGAAATTATATGAAAAACTTTCACCTATTTGGGATATTTTACTATTCTCTCTAAATTCTGCGGCTGGTTCTTTTGATTAATATTGAGAGGCTGAGGAAATGACTTCCCTAGAAATCTTGACTAGGCTAGAAATCCATCTGTCTTACATGACTTAGTTGTAGTCCTGCCTGGAGGCAAAGGATAGATAACCTGAAATAGAATAAGAGACCCAAAGGAGAGGATTAAGTCACTAGATTAGTGGTGACCATATGGTCTCTAGAAGGTTCAATGAAATTGCTCATTTCCATGGGAAAAGATGTTTTTCGCAGTGGTCTTGAATTGTAGTAAGAAAAAAATGCCACCAATTTCCTTTAAAATGCAAGCAGTGTTTCAAGGAGAATCTGAAACATTCTAAATTATTACTAAGAAGATGATTTCCTCTCTCAGTCCCCCTCTGCTTGCTTCTCTACCCTCCTTTCCCTTTCTTTCCTCCTCTCACATATTCTATGACTCCTTCTCTTAAAGCCTTTTTCCCTTCATCCCATGCTCTTCCCTAATCCTTTTTTCCCAAATGTATGGCAGTCAAAGAATATCCTAAGTGGAAATAAAACTTTCTTGAATTCAAGGCGTATTATTTTACTGACACGATTTTACTGTTAGTAACAAAAGGTTTTAAGCATGAAACTGATTAA
The DNA here is from genome assembly GCF_964194135.1 of Talpa europaea. NCBI lineage: Eukaryota > Metazoa > Chordata > Mammalia > Eulipotyphla > Talpidae > Talpa > Talpa europaea. The sequence continues at coordinate 79,776,659 of NC_140070.1, forward strand.
TATAATTTTGTAAATGTCATTCCATACTACTGTAAAATATGTCCTTTACATTGGAAAATATTTTTTAAAGTCTTTGTGTTTATTTCTTTACTGTAACCTGTAATGCATTTTAAGCAAGGGAAAAGAAAACTATTTTAAAGATGAGATCAACTCAAAAGTTAGCAATTCATTTTAAACTGGAAAAAGTCAAAGCCAAAGGGATTATTTTTTTTCCTTTGTATTAATTAGCACTTAAGTGAAGTTATTCTATTAAGGTGTAATATACATAGTCAATAAGAGAAAAAAATGTATTATAGTTGTGTTTATATATTTCTATTAAGGCAAATTTGTGACTTTTAGCATCAGTCGTGAGAATTCAATATTACCTAATTGCTCTTCACATGACCTGCCTTTTCCTTTCCTTACTCACTTTCTGGAATGTGCATCTCCATCTATCTCTTTTATTGTCATCTCTTAGTGTATAATCCTTTCCTTTAGACTTCCCTACAAACTCTGTTGACTATGATAGAGCCCTTTCTTCTCAACTCGTATTTTTATTGTGGCGTTTCCTTTCTGATGTTTTAAGATTACATGTACTCATATTCCATTTATAGATTTCAAACACCCAAAAGACAGGATAGTTTTATATCCATAGCTGTGGCCAAGAGTAGGATTTTTAGTATCATGTTGAGAGGTGTTTAATGAGAATGTTGGATGAGGGGATGAAATCTTATTCCTGATCTGGAACATGGAAGTTTTACTACTTCTTATAATCAGTCTTAAAGGTACGGTACTTTCAGATCTTCCTTCTCAGTCCCCTATCTGAAATGAGGTATAGAATATTTTAATCATACATGCTAGTGCTAACTTAAAAATAATCAGACTACAGTATAATCATGAAAGTGATAGACTCATGATCCAAGGATAGTCCCAAGGTGTATCCCACCAGCGTCAGTGCATAGGTGGGATTTAAGGATCAAGTAGAAGAGTGATCAAGCCCAACTTAGGTCATTTGTTTGACCTAGGTTAGTGTCTCCACTAAGAAAGTTGGATTGTGGGGTCAGCAAATGTGCTTCTTGTTTCTTTATCCATACAGAGAAAGTTCTCTCATAAACATTGCAGTTTAGAGACAAGATAGACTCTATTTCACTCAACAGGCTCTTCACTGGGTTAAGCAGAAATTTCCTTTTATCCAAGCCCTCCCTCTTAAAATAATACACATCCATGTAACTAGATGAAAGTAGTAATAGCCAAGGCCAACTTATATAAAGTTACCAGGCATCAAAAACCTTAATTTCCTCTGTATTCATATCATAATAATCACATCTAGTGTTTTATGGTTCTTTTTACCAGTCATTATTTTATACCATGTGTATATATTCAACTCACTTAGCCTTTGAAAGTTGAGTGAATAAACTGCATCACAAAGAGGTCATGTCACTTCTGTAACATAAAACTAATTATCAAAGTCAGGATTTGGTTTCAGTTAATGACTCTAAAATCTATACCCTTAGTAAGCAATATAGCACAGTGGTTAACAGATAGCAAAGGTGCACAATTGAAATTTCATTACAATATGTGTAGTACATTCAAAAAGAAATAGTTTTTGACACTGTCACTGTGAGATGCAATCCACATAAAGGGTATGTATTACTTGTGTTCACCACTAAAAGTCTAGTTCCCTTTTTAACCTATATAGTTGATACCCTTTACCAGATTACCCATTTCCAATCTCCCTCCCTTTCTGGTTATCACTAATTTGATCTTAGAGTCTAAAAGTTTATTTTTGCTTATGTACCACATTTGGGTGTAATCATGCAGTGTTTTTTTCTGTCTCACATTTCACTAAGCATAATATCCTCTATGTTGTTGCAAATGACAGGATTTCATCTTTTGTCCATAGCTGAATGGTATCCGCATCATCTTTATAATTCATCCATTGAGGGGCACTTAGATTATTTCCAACTTTTGGCTATAGTAAATATAGCAATGATTCCTTTTTTTTTTTCTTTTTTACATAGAGAGGTAGACTACTTTTACTTCTCTATATAGTGAAACTGTGGGATTGTTTGATTTTAGTATTTTGGCCTTTGCTGATTCTGTAGGCACTGAGAACCAATCATGTAGTTACTGAGTCACAAGGTGTAGGAGAGGCCCAGAGAGGTTAGTGGCTGGTGAGAATGTGCTGGGGGTGGGGAAAGCTCATGTTTGTGTCACCAACAATATCATTCTGAGGTTCCAGATCTGAGACTGCAGTGTGTACACTCCCAGTGCACTTCACCAAGTCACTATCAACCCTGAGGATTAAGGGAAGGGGAATGCAATCAAGTTCACCTACTTTTTCTGTTCAATGGGGAATTGGCATGTATAGAGAACCACAGCTCCTCCTCATGTGTCCAAGGTGTGTAGCTCTAGGTTTAGCTCACTCCTCCCCTGGGCCACTAGCAGTGCTATAGTCTTTTCCCCCTACCTCAGAGCATAGCCTCTAGGCATTTTTCTCTACTTACCCCAATTCAAAGAAGTCCAACTCTCTTTTCTGTTGCAGTCTTTGTTGATCTGATGGGTGTTCCAATTTCAACCCAAGACAAGGACTCTCTGGGTGCACTGTTCCTTTGGTTAACTGTTTGATGAACCTCTCTTGAATGAAGCAAAGAACTTCCTCTGTTTCCCTCTTGGTTGGACTCAAGCCAACATTCTGAAAGAGTGCTGAACAATAATTTGTCCTTAGAATATCTTTTTTTTTTTATAGTTTTTTAAAATATTTATTTATTTATTTATACAAGCACTGGGTACAGTCAGAACCACAGGAGGGTGAGAGAATTCACCAGAGCCAGAGCAGGCAGAAGGGCCGAAGTACACTGCTGAGGGGAGCAGCGGGTGGCAGGAGAGGTCTGCACTCCATGTGGGACCCTCCTCCGGTGGCCGGGGAGCAGCCGGGAATCGAACCAGTACTGCAGAAGCTGCGGGCAGCTTCTCAACCCAGCGCTCAACCACTGCGCCACCGGGGAGGCCCCTTAGACTATCTTATAGCCTTCCTGTTTTGTCAGTTTCTCTGACATACATGTTTAAGTTGATCCATTTGTTATAAGGTCATAAATACATTAAATTACTAGGGATATCACATAGCCATACATATGTATAAATTGAATTATTTTCCTGATAATTTTGTTATTTAATTTTATGGCACCAATGAAGATTGATAAAGATAAATGAATTTATGCACAGTTAATTCAATGTGCACATTAAATATATAAATAAGTAAATGAAACAACATAAAATATTGTGTATATAAAGTTTGAGTGAGTCTAATTCTTTAAATTCAACTTGAAACTACCAAAAGCCCACAGGGAAAATTTTAAATATGCTTCTATTTTATTCATCCATATTCCAACTCTCTGCCAGAAAACTAACCCATCAACTGACCTCATGCTCCAACTAACATTCAGCATCAACTTTAAGCACTTCAACCTTCTTAGAATTTAAATTTTTAAACTATGTACTTTTTTTGCAATCTTGCTTAGGTTTGCATTGGCATTTCCTAGAAGGAATTTCATCTTAATACATATTAAGATAAAAAGTTTTTTGAAGTTAAAGTATGCCAAATTTTATGGCATACAATGGAAAAATTAGTAAATATTCTCATCAATATGACATTTCTACTATGATAAGAAAATCTCTGTAATAACAGAACTGCCAAATAGATTTTTCTTGTATTGGGAGGGGATAAAACTTTAGAAGAAAAATCTCTTCCTTGCATAGATTCTAGTCAAATTGATTAGCACGTTTCCTCACTCCAGTCATATACACACACACACACACACACATATATATGCACACAACAAAATATAACTCCTATATTCTTATGTAAAGGGTTGTGGTGAGATGACTTAGTGCTAATTAGTGATGCCATTCCTTTTTCTGTTGAAATTGTTAACAATTTAAGAAACAATTGGTTTGTGATAGCTATCAAATGACTAGTATAAGGTAGTTGGAATGTTTTGGTTATTTTAGTTGTTGAAGCATCAATATAATGTTACTTATACACATAAATGCACACCTATATTTAATTAAAATGCAATTTTCCCTAATGTTGCCAGATTTGAAAGCATAGTAGCTTTTTTTGCTTCTAAACATGCTAAACGAATCAATGCATGTGTTCCTTTTACAGTTGAATTTTCAAAAAAAATGTGACTAGATTTAGTTTTCTTATTCCTTTTTCACATGGACTTTAAGAATATGAGTTTACTTGTGCAAGAACATACAGTAAAAAAGACAATATAAAAATGACTAAGTACACTTTTCATAAACCAAATGGAGATGTTTGTGGTTACAGCACCCCATAGTATAATTAAAATCATTTATTTATAGTTATTGCTTTACTTATGACAGCCATCAATACTCTTCTGCTACTGCATAATCTAGGTTACCATAACAAATATCTCATCTTACCCAATCTCACACAAGCTAAATATAATTACATTTTGTGCTGATTAAAGGTTTGTTAAGTTCTTTGCCCTCAAGAGTTTATGATCCATAGGAGATGTAAACATTCCTATTATTATGGATAGATATAATCACTGATTCTGTGTATTAGTTTGAACAAAGATCATTCAAAATAAGTGAGGATAAATAGCTTCTTTAGTTCTCTCTTTAGTTTTCCGCTAATCTTCCATTCTTTCTCAACTGAATCTTTTGTGGTCCTTATAATTCCTCCCCTTAAACCAATCAACATTATGGTATAGATTTCCTATTTCATTATCCCTCTTTCCTTTTGCATACTAATTATGATTTCTTGCAAAGCCATACCAGAGATTCCTTCTCTCTTTCCTTCATCTTATCTACTTCTAACTAAGAGTTACAACAATCTTTCCTTCTCTCCATCTCTAACCCCCATTGGCATTTCTCACTTGATATTTTCTGGTGCTATTTTTCATTATCCATTTATCTAGGGTGAAAGGTCCTAACTAGCTCTCCAAATCCTGTAACTCTAAAATTTGCAGCGGTACTGTTGTAAGGGGGTGCAAAATTCAAAGTACGAGACATTGAATTTCTACTTAATTCAGATCAACTTAAGCTTAGATCTAATAGATAGACCATGGTAATTGCTTATGCTTTTTTATGAATTGAGAGTAAAACATTGATCATTTAAAAAAAAAAGATTCAACACCTACTAAATGCAAAGGAAAATACATTGGAAATGCAGTGAAATAGTAGAAAATCAATTCCTCATTAAGAACACTAAGTAAATATTTTTGCCCTTATTGTTCTGTTTCTCTTCACCAAGTATCTCCTTCATTTCTGCACATTTTTTTTGGTCACCTTTCTCCTTGTGATATGGTCCTGTCTCGCTTCTGCTGATCACATCATATAACATTGCAGCCACTACTATATATTGATGTTGTTTTTCATCTACTATCACAGAATTTGAAACATAACTCTACACACAGAAGATAGAATTATACATAAAACATATATACATCAGATTCTGTTAATTCCATTTGGCTTAAGTGTATCTCTGAAGCATTGATGTTTAACAACAAAGAAAAATAAGAATATCTCTGATGAGAGAACAATATAAAATAGATAAATAGGGCCTCCCCGGTGGCGCAGCGGTTGAGCGCTGGGTTGCGAAACTGCGCGCGGCCTCTGCGGCGCCGGTTCGATCCCCGGCTGCTCCCCGGCCACCAGAGGAGGGTCCCACATGGCGTGCAGGCCTCTCCTGCCGCCCGCTGCTCCCCTCAGCAGTGTACTTCGGTCCTTCTGCCTGCTCTGCTCCCCGCTCTGGCTCTGGTGAATTCTCTCACCCTCCCGCGCTTCTGACTGTACCCAGTGCATGTATAAACAAAACAAACAAACAAACCAGCAAACAAATAAATAAAAGCATGCCTCTATTAAAAAAAAAAAAAAATTAAAAAAAAAATTAAAAAAAAAAATAAAATAGATAAATAAAAAGTAATTGTGTAAAAACTCCTTGGAGGGAAAAAAGACAGTTGCTTTCATATATCTAGGTCGATAACTTTTGTATACAAAAGTTATTTTTAATAACTATTTCAAACAATCTTAGTTTCTTTAGAAAATGTGAAAGACTACAGATTTATGTCTGATGACAGACAAAACCCTCTTGATTATTCATACAGCATTCTGTTATGACTCAATTTTTTGATTGTAAGGAAATAGTCACTTCTTTTAGTGGGTCAAGTCTGTCTCAGCTAGTCTGGTATCATTTTTAAAAGCAAATCAATATTTTTTTAATAAAATATTTTGTCTAGATCTTCCCAGTCATCTCTGAAATTAACTTTGTAATGAAATAATCCCTTGAAGTCAAACACATTTCTTAATATGAAAATCTGTAGTTCTCACATATAGGAAATGAAATTACCTTGTATCAGCTTACCCAGTGGTGAATCTGGATAGTAGAAGTCCACAAAAATCTCAGCACACAGGTTGCACAGGTTGGAAGTTTCTAGAATCACCCTACAAAAGAACATGTTTATTGGGCAATTAAATTTGTCATTTATGAGAAAAATTGAGTATTATCTGAAAGTTTCCATAAAATTAGTTTAATAAAACAGCTATTGCAATCAAATTTCAAAAGAGGTAAAAATGAGACAACTGATAAATTTATGTAGCTTCCATGGTGATAGATAGCAAAATGATTAAGTTTTTCTTGATTTCCTGAATCATCTTAATTAAACCCATAGCTGTGGAAAATGTGTTAATGACTATCCTTTGACAAACCTAATAAAATTACATAGTGGTATTTATATTTTTCTTTATATATAGACTTACTAAGTGCAGTAAGCATTGAAATAATTCTGGGTGTTGAAATGTGTCATTTAAAATTGTTTTTTAAAACAAAGCATATACAATATCATGTGCTACAAAATGTGCCTATTATCTTGTTTGATTTTTAGGGTGCATTTTTCTAGTTTCTATATGATACAATATAATTAGTTATCAAAAAGAAAAAATACCCTCTTAGAATTCAGATTTTATTTAATGTCTTTGAAGTTTAAATACCATTGTTACATTGTAGTCTACCTCTAATGCCTAAGATCTTCCCTCTTCTTTAAACATGTATACAATATGGAAAGTATGTGTTCTATAGGGATCACTCAGCACTTACAGTAGGATTCCCGTCTTTTACTTTATAAGTTTCATAAGAAAAATGAAGCAGAAGTAATTTAGAAAAAAACATTGCACCTAATAATTGAAGTTATGGCAACTTAGATTTTCTTGTTTCTGAAAAAAATCATATGAAGACTAAGGAATCTTTTAGTGATCATATTTTTGAGGTTTTACTACCTTACAAACAACTACCAACTAAAAGCATTTCTAAACAGTGTTTTAGAGTAGCATGCTTTGATATTTTAAAATTTTAAGCTATTGCTTGGGCATTGTCCAAGTGAAATTATGTGGTATTTGAACAAAACTTTTAAGCTGGAGTTTAAGAGACCTTTGAGACTCGAAAAGACTTTTTTTCTCTTGTTGAGTATTTAATTTAGATAACAATCTGCAATACAACCAATGTTCTCTGCTCCAAATGAACTATTGTTTAGAATAATTATAAACAGATACAAGTATTAGGAATGCCATCTAGGTGAATGTCTTATTTTTTTTCTTTGAAGGCAGTTGCAAAAAAATATTAACTAAAAATATTAGATTTGTCTGACTTTACTCCATAGCTTTTAGGCTACCAAATTGAAGTTATGTTTCCAGAAAAATGGAGGTGGGGATTTTACTACTACACAGAGTTACTGCAATAGTGTTATTTACTTATAATCTAAAGAATACAAAAATGTTGTCATCTCAAAAAACATCAAATATGTATGTTAATATAAGTCAGATATTGTTACTCTTCTGTGCAAAACACCCCAATGACTCCTATCTCTGAGTACAAACGAAAGACCTTCAAAGTTGTTTAGACTTTACCCATATTCTAGCAACATCTCCTTTCACCAACAACATTTACTACTTGGTTAGTCATGGATTCCAGTTTTATATTCTACATAATATGACTGCAAAACATAGTATTCCAGAACTTAATAGAGAGAACAAGTCTCCCAATAATCCAGCCACCAGTCTTCATATTTTCTAACTAAGGCCCCATACGTGGTGGAGGAGCTATAAACCATCCCTGAAGTACACTTTCAAGTTCATGATCCTCAGGACCTGTGACCATAACTAACAGTTGCTTTACTCCATTAAGCTCTGAATCTATGTAATAAAAGATGCCAGGCAGACATCCATATTGAGTAAAGTGAACAAACAACTTCTAGTGTCTTAAACAACTGGTATTTTTGAGCATTATTTCCTATAGCAGTCTGTCATTCAATTTAGTAACCAAGTTTATTAGACTCTAGAGAACAAAAAATAACTAAAAATAGTTAAAAACTAAAACATTACACTAGAAAATATCCACTTGATAAAAGGGAGGAAATGATCAAATGATGGCAGATATAAAATACTATTAAATGTGAATGGATAAAACAACCCAACTAAAAGCAAAGGCTGTCAAATTAGTGAACAAGAGAAAGATCTAGTTATATGAATTGAATAGGAGAGGCACTTTAGATTCAAAGATAAAATTGGATGGGCCTATATTACACTTTCAATTTCTATTGCCTACTTCCAACCCATTCTTCATTCAGAATCTACTGCTTAAAATCACCTAATGACATCCCAGCTATTCCAGTTGTGCAGGTTACATTCACAGGACACATTCCTCTCCAGCATCAACTGGACTTCTAGGAGGTATCTATTAGACTGGGGGCAAGGAAAGGAAAGGGAAGGAATTAGAATAGCAAGGAATATTGAAAGAACACATACCCTGTTGTCTACTTCAGGACTTCAACAGGAGGAAGTCTACCCATGGACCTCTCTGGTTTTGACCCTCTTGAGGATTCACCACCAGATTGTGGGTACCTCCAAAGCCCTTGGTCCTAAGTCCACACCCTTTCCCATTTTCTGCTGACTCCTTCAACTAAAAATAATACTATGATCTAATTGATACTGAATGCAAATTACTCTTATGAAGAAATTCAACAAGCTGTAAGAAAACTCAGAAAGGACTATCAGTGATTGAAGGAATAAATGTAATTAACAGAATGAGTTCTTTACCAAAGATTGAGATTGTACATATTCAAATACTGAAATTCTATGAAGATGCAATGGAAAGCATTTGTAACAGAGCAGACGAAAGAATAAATAATTTGGAGAGGAAGCTAGGAAGTATTCAGTTAGAAAAGGAGAAAGAGTTACCTTTTTTTTTTTTAAGTTATAACATTCTGGTGGAGTCATTGGATCAGAAAGTAAATAAGAATAATTGGTGATCCAGGAAAAGAAGAGAGAGAGAAAGTGGCACTGATTATTTATAGGTTAGTTAAGGAATTTCCAATCCTTGGGACAAAAATTGGACAAATATATGAACACCTTATTAATCTCAATGCAAAAATACCCTTTGATAAAACTGTCAAAAGTCAATAAAATTCTTTATCAAAGGCACCCCCATTAGGCTATAAGATTTCTCAGCATAAACTGTCTACAGACTAGGGAGAGAGTGGAATGATGTATATAAACAAAAATTTCCAGCTAAGAATACTGTATCTTATGAACTTAATCTTCAGATGTTGAGGCAAAACAAAGGTTTCCTCACAAAAACAAAAACTAGTCGATTAGTGGTCAACTCCCTATCTTCTAAGAAGTGCCAAAAGTAATTTTTCAGGTGGAAATGAAGAAACTCTAATCAATGATATGAAAATTACGTAACACTGTAGAATAGGTGAAAGCAAAAAGAAGATGGCACTAGAGAGCCTTTATATAATCACTGTAAATGTAACTGAATTCAATTCACTAGTCAAAAGGCAAGACCCAACCTATGTACTGAAAGGTACCACCCATATTAGAATCTAGGAAAGCCAAACCCGTAAACAATAAAATGGTGATTGCCAGGAGATGGGACTAGGGAGCTTGGGCCAATATTGTTTAGATTACATTTTTTTAAAGATTTATTTATTTATACAAGCACTGGGTACAGTCAGAAGCACAGGAGGGTGAGAGAATTCACCAGAGCAGGGAATAGAACAGGCAGACTGACGAAATACACTGCTGATGCGAGCAGCGGGCACAGCAGGAGAGGTCTGTGCACCATGTGGGACCCTTGCCGGCAGCCCGGGATCAAACTGGCACTGCAGAGGCTGTGGGCAGCTTCACAGCCCAGTGCTCAACTGCTGCACCACCAGGGGAGGCCCTAGATTACAATTTTACCATGATAATAAGTCCTTGAACTCAAAGGCTTAAGCTTTAAACACAGTATAGTAAATGTGGACAATGGTATTAAACAATTAAACTTTCTAAGACTAGAATTTAATTTTCAAACCTCTGAAAAGTATGTAATGTGATAGAGGTGCTAATTTTTAGTACAGTGACAATCATATTACCATGTATGAGTGTATCTAATATTATATACCTTAAATTTACAGTAAATGTCCAATATATTTTAAAGTATATGTATTCAATTGATATAGCTAAGTATTTTGTCTTACAAAAATACACAAAGAAGCCTGAAGAGTATTCATTCCAGCATGATTTTGGTAAAACATTAGAGGAACTAAAATAGCAATGAAATTGAATAAATTATTATGCACAGGATATATTTATGCATTAAGGTAAGATGATCACACTAAGTATCATGTGGGTATATGCACAAACGAGCTCATGTCTATTTGTGTGTGTTCAGAAAACAATCTAGAAGAATACGAAAGAGCCGAAGTACACTATTTTTACCCTGTTTTGGAGAGTGAATTTGGATATGGTAGAGAAGTTTGTTTAAAAAAAATTCAATCAGAATACATTTAAAAAGTAATATTAAAAAAAAAAACTTGAATGTATGTGCAGAGATCCCCTTTTTGTTAGGGAGAAATTAAAGGTAATAGATCATAATACTGATAAGCAGGGATTATACAGTGCTGTGTATTAGTTTTAATGACCATGGCCTAATTTAAAAATTGCTGCTTTCCACTTTCTAAAAATGTTTTTTATGAATATCAATTATTTAATGTTTCCTCTGAGCATATCAGTGCACTCATTAATAACCTGAAGTATAAAATATCATGGTTTGCATGCAGAAGTTCAATTTCTACTAAAGTGTTTTACAATATTTTGGACCAATTTGCTGTATTAGTTTTAATTATTTCCCATTTATTTTATTTTTTTTCCACTGGCAATTTTAAGGTGACCTTGAAAATATAGTAAAGCATAACACTTTGGAGATTATGTTAAAAAATACATTTTATATGCTTTCACTGGATTTTTATCACCTACTCAGTGTTTTTAAATTTTGAAAAACTCAAAGCTGTAATAATAAACAGAAATGATTGTAAGTAATAATTTAGAATAGGAAGAATACAAAAGATTAAGATCACTACAAACTATTTTAAACAGACTAAATAAATATATTTGTTAATGGATAACAAATTGCTACAATAATTCTGTTACTCTTTATCTACATTTAAATGGGTTAGATAGACCCAGGGAAATTAAAACCTTGTGAAATTGGCATTTGAGCAGGAAAAAAAGTAAAGATGAATGTTTTCTATGTGTTAACTGAAATGAAGTAAGTCTAACAATCTTCTGCCCTGGAGACTTACTGAATGAGAAAGGAGTGATAAGAGAGAACTTAGAATGACCCCAGCAGTTAGATTAAAAAAAAAAAAAAAAAAAGACAAAACAGAAGAGTATTTCAGTTCATGAATCTCTATAATATGCTGAACAGGCCCAAAATGCAAGGTTTTACACAATAAACTTTAAAATGAAGATTGATCAGCTTATTTTTAAGTAGTATTTTTTTTTTGCCTTTCAACCTGCATACTGTTGATGATAACTGAGCCACACCATGGACATCAGATCTGGTCATTCACACAACAAACATATATTGAATTAGCTATTTAGCCTCAATTATTCTCAGCCTATTTCTCAGTGTTTTTCACTTACACATGCTGATTTCTCAACCTGTGGAATCAAGTCATTCTGGTTCCTGAGTAAATACTAACTAAAGCGGTCACAGACATATCTACTCCATGACAAACTTCTGGACTTAGTCCTGCAGTTCCAAGCAGTTGGTTTTGCTCTGAATTGGGTAGCTACTCAAAATACACTAGCATATACTATAATTCAACAATATTTTAGTAGTATTTGATATGCATATTTGTGTATTTTATCCTTTCTGAACTGAAAACCAAGATTTTTGATCTGTGTAGTAACAAAGATAGTCCCTCTACTCATTTCCTTGGCTATTGGAGTTTGGCTCTCCATGTCCTTCTACATAGTGACTCCATGAGTAAACACAGTGTCTTCTGTTCTAACTTCTCAGTAGCAGGATCTAAAGTGTGTTTGGGAAGCAATGATAGCCAGGGCACACAGTAGCTAAAGGGTCAGTCGCTTGATAGGGTTCAGATCCCAGAACTGAGTAAAGTATATACAAACATGTATATTAGCAGTAAACATTAAAAATGAAGTATAGGTAAGCCTTGTCCTAGGACACAAGAGGGGTTTAACAGGGGACTCAAGTCCTCAATTTCAGGAACCCCCAAAGTAAATAGACACCAATGAAATTGAGCCAATAATGGGGGAAGGGAAAAAATCCAATTATTTTTCAGAAAGAGGACTAGAGTGACTGACATACATTGTTCAAATTTCCAAAGATTATGTGCAGTTGGGCTATGGTATATAAGTCAAAGTTATTCTAGTGGCTCTTATAGTCCAATGAAATGGCAGTTCAAACAGAATTAACATTTTTTGTTCACATGATACTGCAAAACAGTGTATACCTTCTAATGATTAAAAGAGTGGTCAAACTCTGCACTTAGGAATAAGAAAAAAAAAATGGATGTGCTTAAACAGTTAGCCAGTCTTCATTATAAACATTGCTATTTAAAGACACATGATCAATGCCAATACATCTAGGTATGTTGGTTTGGATATTCATTTTGTACTTCTTTTAACTGATGATTTTGGTGCGTTCAAATTTGACATGTCTTATAGCTGGATTTGCTGACTATTGTTTCTCAGTCTTTCTGAAGGGTAAAGTAGATCCCCTAGATCTACTCCCTTCTAGTCCTGAAATCCTTTCTTTTTTTATCTGTAGGTTCCTTTGAGGTCACTGAATACTCATTGGTAATGGCAGCTTGAAATCTAATTGTCACTGTGTTAGGGAGACTATGAAAACAAATACAACATCGTTAAGCTATCTGAAAGATAATTGATGTGCATTTAAAATGACATGTGAAAATGCTTTGAAAACATGACTTTATAAATGCAAAGAAATATTTAGGCCAACTACATGGTGCTGTGACTATTTTATTCTGATTAGCGGTGCTGTGTCTTTCTCCTATATTTTCTTGTGTTTCCATGTTCCTTAGGTATCTTATGATTTGTGTGAGTATAATCCCCTTCAGTGATCTTTGTGGCATAAGGTCCAAGTGGCAGGGACAAGAGGTGAATTTCTACCTAGTATCTAAAATATAAAAATGAGCAGAACTTGTGAATCCTTGGGCTTTGCAGGTTGCCCAATATTACTATACCCTTGCAACATCACCATCAGATTGGCCAGCAAATGATACACTTTAGTTTGGTCTGTGGCATTTTTGTACTATACCTCTACCTCACCCCCTCAGAAATACTAAATCCATCAATATAGTGAAAACTTAAAAATAAAAAGAATTGTAATTAAACAGAAATATAAAAATTTCTTCCTTTTCTTCCTACCTACTCTCAGTATCATTTTATAAACATCCAATTCAAAGGATAAAGTCAGTCTATTGACTTTGAATGGATTGCTTTGTTTCTCCATCTTTGAGTTTTATAAGAGTCTTAAATGGGGGGGGGGTCATACCAAGTCCCCTCTTATTAACCCTTAGTAGTCTTTTGTAAGTTGAATATCCTCCATGGAAGAAGAGGAAAACAGATTACAGGTAATTGAAGATTGCATTGCTATTGCTATGTAGATAACTGCTTGTTTCTTAACTCTGATTTTGTGATAAAAGTATTGTTGCTCTCTGTTCTTATGTCTGACTCATGTAAACGTCACCTCTGAATTCACTCACAACTCAGATTCTGAAGCCTGCCAAGCTAAAGTAAAGAAAATAACTGAAACCAATTATTGGTGCTTTTACAGTCTAATTTTCTTGCCATCTAAATGTAGATAAATAGAAAATCTAATTTTTATTATACCTAACCTACAACTTGTAATAAATATTAATGTACATGACTGTGGCTGACTTCTCTCCTGACTTAAAATCAATAGTTGTTGATTAAGGTCTTTGGGGCAACATTACAAAGACAAAGACTCACTATTCCCTTTGCCTATTTTCTGAACCTTAAACAGGTTAACAATGGGCCTATTAAGAGAAAGTAGTGGAGCATAATCTGGTCATGTAAGAATGCTTGAGTGTGGGTGAGTTATGCCTATTAAATCTAGATGGGTTATGTAGCATTTTTCAGTAATTTTTTTCTTTTGTGATTTCAAATCTAGTTTTCACATTTTACTGGCCACAATGGATATGAGAGTTTCTTTTACCATGGTAAAATTAAGTTTTTAATTCTGTATTTGATTTCAAAGTCATAATTCATTATATGCACATTTTTAATTTATAAAAATATTTTCCTATGTATATTTAAGCCTAATATGGTGTTAGATATTAGAGAATCACAAGCAAATAGTGCGAAGCTCCTACCCTGGTGGAAATGATGGCAAGGGAGAAAAGGAAAAGTAAGTACTTGTTTAAGGAGTAAAGACTAAACATACAAGCCCAACTGGAGTAGAAGACCTGAAACTGGAAAGTAACACCAGTGTAAAATTACAAGATGAAACATCTAGGGATTTATAAAACCTTGGCATCCTGTGTGTCATTTACTGCATATTGCTCAAACTAGTTAAATAATATTTCACAAAGACAATGCATATGAAGAGGAAAAAGTGTTGCATCAATCCCAGAACCCTGATGCTAAATTTGGGGTAAGGGAGGATTTAGTAAATAAAATGACTAGGAAATCCAAAGGGCAACATTTTGGAAATTGAGAAATTGCGGAAATGTTATGTTCATCTCTTCTGAGAAAAGGCCAGTAGTTATTCTACACTAAAGACACATAAGGATCAGATTCCTGGCCAGACATCATTACCATTATTATCTTAATTTTAATGAAGATCTTCTCATAGATATTTTTCTTTTTTCTTCTGTTCTTAAGCTGATATACCATTCCAAGTACTTTAGTATAACTAAACAAGGTAACAACATACAAATTCCTAGGCATACAAAGAATTCCATGAATATTTAATGTCAAACTAAGTTGACATCTAGTCTCTAGCTCAGTATAAAAGAAGTTCTTTAGATGTTTACTCCCTTGACCAAAACAGGGGAACTTGGCAGAAATTTTGAACAACAGGATATTGCCAAACGTACATAATGATGTGAAACTAAAAGAGGGCATTACGGATGTATCAACATTATACCATTTCAAAGTATTATATAATGGAATATTTTATGTTTAAATTATATATGAAAAGATGTGTGTGTAATTTCATGAAGCTCAAGAGTGGGGTGGGGCATAGGACTATACCTCCACTTGTAAGACTGTTTTATGGCAGATAAACCTATTTCACATTCCAAAGCATGATTCCCAAACATTTGAAACTTGCTGAACCTAAATTGATTACTGTTTGCATCAACCTGTGAACTTTAAAAACTATTGATACCTGTACACTCCATGAGATAATCACACATCAAGAACTTGTGCTTGGTGTTAGATACTATTACTTCTCTTCCTTCTATACTTACAGTGTCTTGGATCCCTGGCAAGGTGTCTTCACTTTCCATGGCAGATTTAAATCACAGTAGTTTTTTTGTAATATTCAGAAATGGTTAGCAACAAATGAAGGTAAGTACTACTTCCACTAAGTATGATTATTCACAAAGATGGGAAACCATAATCCAACCTTCAGGTAACTGATTATAGAATACGCTCGTATTTAATCTAGAATTAGAAATATTTCTGGTAACTATACTCAAATGTGGAATAAAAATTAAGTACCTATGAATTACAAAGCTTTGTTGCCATCAAGAGTTTCCTGCTGATATAAAAATGCCTTGTGTATAAAAGTGACTCACACACACAAAAGGGTTCTTATTGTATAGTTGGCAGCTCAGAAATATTTTAATATATTCCAAATGTTTTTGAAAATTATAAAGTAAGCATTGAATATCACACCTGTATGTGTGGTTTCTGTTTTCAACATATACATAGTTTAGTACTTAAAGACTGATCTTAGTCAATTATGTTGCCCAAAGGAAAATGTGATCTAATAAAAGGTGGTTCTATATTGTAACTTTAGTTCATGAGCCATTATGGTATTTCTTCTACAAATTTGTCTTCTAGTTGAATATCCAAAGCTAAAATTTAAAGACAGCCTTACTCTGCCGTCTTCCCACCTTCCTTTCATTTTTTCCACGTTTCTCTTTATTCTCATGGAGGTACTCTAACTTGATCTACTGTTTTGCAATAGTGCCTCAACTTGCTATAGCAAAACAAAACACAATCCATCACTTCTTATCTACATTTCAGTGAATTTTTTTTTAAATAATAAATTTTTATATTCCCCATACAATTGCAACCCCCCTATTCTGACCCCAATCCCTCCCCCTCCTGCCCTCCACCCCCCAAAAAAGTGTCTCTGGTTCATAGTTTTTTGTTGATTTTGATTTTCACTTTCTTATAGTTATTCATTTTCCTGGTCCCTTATTTAAGTTTTCTAGATTCCTGCTATGAGTGAGACCATCCGGTATTTTTCTTTTTCTTTCTGACTTATTTCGCTGAGCATGATCCCTTCCAGCTTCAGTGAATTATTATGGAAGAAAAATCCCTGAAAATAATTCCCAGTGAATATTCACAATTGATACTGTATATTAACGTGCATTAACATTTTCAGACTATTAAAGACAACTTTTAACATATTTAAATTAGGTTGACAAATATTAGTAGAATGTGTATTTTATGCAAAACATTGTTTTAGGTGAAAGAACAGTAAAAACCAGAAAGGAGAGCAAATCCATAGATAATATTTCCACACATTGTTTAAACTTAAGAGTATAATGTAATTTGTGTTTTTTCCCCAAATAAAGGAGCTTTAGGAAATGCAAATCTAAACAGCATGAGGTATTACCTTATACCTATGAGACTGTCTGAAACAAGAAAGAAGCATTAGAGAGGATGTGGGGAGGGATCGTTTGTGTACTGTGATAATATATATTGGTGACCTATTATGGAAAATTATGGGATTTCCTTTAAAAAATCAAAAATAGAAATACCATAAATCCACTCCTGGGTATTTACCTCCAAAATAGAAGAACACTAACTCAGAGATACATGCACCCCCATATATTATTTACAATATCTAAGAAGTGTTCATCTATAGATAACTGACTAAATGTGATAAATGTACACGGTAGTGTATTACTCAGTTATAAAAAAAAGAAATCCTGCCATTGTTAACATGGATAGATGTAGAGCATGTTAGGCTTAGTGAAATAAGTCATACAGAGAAAGACAAATACTGTGTGATTTAACTCGTGTGGTGGATAAAGAAACTAAAACTATTAGACTATTGTTATTAACTAAACTATTAACTAAAACTTATTAACTAAAACTATTAGACTAAAGGCAATTTAGTAGTTATTAGAAGGTAAAAGGGGTCAATGATATGGTGAAGGAACTTAAAGTGGTGAACTTAATGTCATATATGTAATGCTGATATGTAATGATGTATGCCTGAAACAATGCTACTATACAATGCTACTATAATAATTTTTTTTTTTTTTTGGAAAAACTAGTACTCTAAGACTTTGACCTTTCAGTTTTTTTTTTTTTAATTACTTGCCCATGATCAAAAAAAAATATATATATATACATTTGAATCCATTTTATCTGTTTTAACGCATCAAAATGTGATGTCACACAGATATAAATGCAGAAATAAAGAACAATAGTAATCTAGAAGAAGGGAAGGAGATCTAAGTTACCTACGTGGATGAGAAAATACATCATAATGATGAGATTGGAGATTGGTTTAATGTGTAGATGAGTAAAATTAGTTTAGCAGGTAGTAGTATCAGTTATAAAACCTGGAGCTCAATAAAAATACAGGATGTGATAGGTAAAGAGAACTATATTCATTTGGCAGGGTTATGTGACATAAGTATGAGATGAGACTGGATAATAGTAGAATATCACAGAGATCCAGATTTATACGTTTGAATGATTAAAAGTGGTGCAGAAGACCATGGAAATCAAATACTTTTAAGCAAATAAGTGAAATTTACTCAGTGTCCAGTTAAGAGAATATAAAATAGCTATAGCATATGAATGGATTAAGAAATAGATTTGGGAAATTAGATAAGATGAAATAAACAGGACCTCCCCAGTGGCGCAGCGGGTTGAGCACAGCACTGTGAAGCTGTCTACAGCCTCTGCAGTGCATGGTCAATTCCCGGCCGGCCAGGGAGAACCCCACCTGGCACAGCAGACCTCTCCTGCCTCACCCTCTGCTCCCCTCAGCAGTGTCTTTGGTCCATCTGCCTGTTCTGCTCCCCACTCTTTCTCTTATGAATTCTCTCACCCTCCTATGCCTCTCATCTGTACCCCAATTCTTGTATAAATAAATAAATCTTAAAAAAAAAAATCTAAGCTAGAGTGAGTGGTATGGCTTTAAATATAAAGATGGGTATAAAAGACAAATATTATGTTAAAAAGCACTTTTTTATCTAGGATTTTGCAATAAAGGTATTTGCTTTTTGTTTGCCTAATAATAGCAAAACAGCAAATCCTTCTTTCCCATGCCACTGGGTTCACAAGAGACAGCAAGTACATTTCTACTTTAAAATTCTATTTATTTTTTAATAGATTGTTCTGTCAGGCAATATGATTCAGTACCTACACTTAATACTTAATAAATATTTCTTCAATTAAAAAAAGTGCTTTTCTACTTGGGCAACTGGTTGTCAGTAAGTGAACATGTCACTGTCTCTATGGTTTGTTATTCCAATGCTTTGGATTTTAACACTAACAGAAATAGATGAGAAAGAGTACCTTATTATAGGGTACTAAGTGATGAATGATTATTCGAGATTCCTGAGAAGAGTCAAAGCTAGAATTGGGAATGATCAGAATGTCTGAAGTTATTTAGCATGGTTCAACAATGTTTCCATATGTTCTGTATTTAGCTTATTTCCCCTACAACCACATAGTACCTAACTTCTTGTACTTCTTTCCTCCCTCACCCTCAGTAAATAATTTTACCTTTTATTCCATTGAAAAGAGTATCTCCAACATGATAAATTGTGTTTCCAAGAAGACAAGTCACATACACTTAAACCTCAATTCTCCATTTTTCTCTGTACTTTGGAAAAACTTCCTGTTTCTTTCAAAGGTCAATAAAATTTATATCCCATTCCTGATTACTTTCTCATGAAACTATACCTTTGTTCATCCCTCATTGCAACTTCAACTTACTCTATTATTTGGTGTTGCCATCACCATTAAATATTTAGGATCTTCGAAGCATTGAAAACAAAACAAAGTAGCTTCAGTTACTATCCTGTCTTTCCAGAGTCTACCACAGCTCAATATCCATATTCTATGATCCATTGATTCTTCTGTTCACACTAATCTAGAATCTGTTCCCTTTGTACCAAAAAGCTGCCCTTGTTGAGGTCTTTAATCCAGTATTGCCAAAGTAAGTAGAAATGTTTGTCACATTATTAGGTTTATCCATCATTCAATTAAGTTTAATCACACCCTTCTTCAGACTATGTTTTTTCTTGAATACTTGACACTCCTGATAATCCTTCTGTTCTCTTTTTCTAAAATCACATCCTCGAAGGATACCTAAAGCTGAGTTCTTTTTGTTTGTTTTCAGTTCTTTATTTTTTTAATTTTATTTTATATATATATTTACATCATTTTTCATTTTTGCTCAATGTATGCATTTTCATCTTGGTTATATTCCCCATACAATTCCCACCCCCCTTATTTTGATCCTGAAATCTTTTAACCCTCCATCTTCCCCTCTTTCACCCTTCATTTGGCCCCAAATTTACTCCACACTGATGATTTCCAAAGTAATTACTTCAGGCCAGACCACTAAATGACAGGACTATAAACTCTGCTGCCTACTTCACACTACCTGAGGATTACAATGTCACATTCAAAATGGTCAAAACTGAATAATTTGTTTTTCCAGTCCTCTTTTTATCTTCTCCATCTCAAAAAAGGGAGACACTCCTGCCTCCTGTTGTTAGAGCCAGAACCTTAGGAGCTACCCTTAACCATTTTTCTCCCCTTCTCTACTCCATCCAGACAACACCAAGGGAATTAGCCTCCAACAGGTTTCTTTACCCTCTACTGTTGCCATTTCTCACCAATCCATTCCATGTAAAATTAATATTTGAAAGGTTACTAACTTACAAATTCTGACATCAAAATATAATGAACACTGAATTGACAGCAAAATTAGACAATACCAAAACTGCTGTATCTACCTATAGACTCCTCCCCTACACCATATCTGTCTCTCTCAGGTTGCCACTACCCTGAATATTGGGTGTATCTGTAATTTGTTTTCATTTTAAACCTAGGTGGTATAGCCCCCAAAATACTATGTTTAATCACACTTTGTTAAAAAGGGTCATTTTGTTTCAATTTTATAGAGGATTATGCTATCTATTTTGTGGAATTTTTTCCCCAGTCAAGATGTTATTGCAAGTATTTATGAATTGCAATCCGTGATTTACAGGACTTTCATAATAATCTTATAAAAATTTAAATCACGTTATTTTTCGAATTCTGCTCTTCTATTGCTTTCCAAGTTCTCTAACATAACCCATAAGATTCTGGCCACTGTCAGTTTTTATGTTACCATCTAGACATGAATGTAATTTATATTTTGCTTAAATTCACCTTATTTCTCTCATCATTAACCCACAAATCTATAGCTGCAGAACTCTGGTTTAAGAGCTTGGCAAAACTTCACTTTAATGTAATTTAATGTTCTGTTTTTTTTTTCCCCCCACAATAGTAATGATGGAATTGGGAATATTAGGAGGGTTGTAATTCAGCCTCTGAGAAGATTGGCATTTATGGCAATTAGATATCTCCCTGACACTGGTAACTGGCAGAAAATTCAGGTAAATTTGTGGAAAAAAGTGGATGAATCAAGGCTCTCTTAATATTAGGGTGAAGGTACAAGTTAAATAATCTTATCTGATTGGAGAAGCAGAAAGGGAATAAATTTAAAAAATTAAAATAGCTGTATGAAATTTGTAACAATTAAAATGGTGATTGAGAAATTTCCTGCAAGAAAGACATTAATAATTATAGCCTGAAATAAAAATTCTCAGCAGGTTAAAGACTGCTGCAATGAGGCCAAGGTCATAGATCCATGTAAAGATTATTTAACTTTGAATTAAAAAAAAAATCTTTATGATCATGGATGTGACTCATAAGCAAGGCCTTTTGTAAATATGTGCTATATGCTCATGTTAAAGGCAGACAAGCCACAAAAGTAGCTCAGAGCATGCATATTCAGGTCTGAGAAAATTAAAGTGTGTGTCCCAGCAGATCTGCAGCAGCCATTGATATATCTGAAGGTGAGCCCATTTTCATAGCTGTGGGGAACTGTAATAATTTTAATCTGGCAGTGTATAGTTATAGTTTGCTGAAAGACCTAATCTAACCATAAGTATTTGTATTTTGTAGGATTTTAGTGATTTCAAGATGGCCAACATTATAAATGGAGACACGGATTCACATATTAACTTTGCCTTTTTGAAACTCAGCTTCTAAAAAATGTGACAATCTTGGATTTGTGTAACAGCTAGAGATTAGGGAGCTATTGACCATAAAATTCACTCCAGGTAAAGTGCTCTTTTTTCATATAAATCAAATCTTTGTACAGCGATTTTTCACAGTGGATCCATCCCAGCTGTCAAATGAAATTGATCCAAAGTTATCACAAAGCCTAGCCAGGATATGACTATTTTGGATCTATCCTATTTTTGTTGTGAATTCCAGGTAAGAACTCCTGAAGAAAATGATCTAAAATTGATCCTGAAATACTTAGACTGATTTATATCTGAATAGAATTATAACTTCTGGATTGTGTCAGCACCCCAAGGCACATGAAATATCTTGGCACAAAAGTTCTATCATTTAAAAATCAGAATAGTTATCACTGTTTTACCAATGAGAAAATATAATTGGGGAAATGATGTCAATAGTGCAATAACTAGATCCTCAGCGTATTATAGCAATTCTGTCTTTTAATTTGATCCTAGATAATTTGTTTTTGGGCTTTTCTCACCTGTTTTTCAATAGTTTAACTGTTCTCTTTGGCCTTTATTCAGTCTATACCTACTCTTCTGCAATAATTTTTAGGTATCATGAAAAATAAAGGTTATCCAATGTGAACTCCAAATTTTCAAATTATCATTCCTTTCTTCCATATATGGAAGGATGTCTGTGCTGAGTATAAATCACTATTTATGCTTTCTTTATCCCATAAACTTTCACCTAAGCCAAGCTCCTACTATGCCTAATGTCACCAATTTTTTTCTATAATGTTAATGCTCCAGGTATTTTCCCTTTCCCACAAGGTGTAAATGTACTAATAAAAAAAAAACAAAAAACTTTCATCTTACTCTTTCTTCACGCTGCTACCAATAAAATTCTTCCATAGTCTATCAGAATTTTGCTTTTTTTACTACTTTTACTTGTAGAAACATTTCTGTGTGACTTTTCTCTATTTAATTTTCTCTTATATAAAGAAATGACTAAATTCAGCAGTCTTATTTTTTTTTTTTTTATTTTAATTGCCCTTGCCAGATCACATGAACTATCTCTGATGCAAACTTCTGGGATTTCTATTACACTGAATATTCACTTTCAAACTTTTTCTTCCTGGGTCGTCTTTATGTTCACATTAAAAGTTATTTCCTTAAGAGCGTCTTTCTTGAACTTTTCCCCTTTCTGTGGTTTCTAGACTCCACACATTGTCATGTATTCCCCTATTTATCTCACTATAGTAACTCCTCTTTTATCAGCATTACACATTCTGTTACTAAAAATTAAAACAAAAGTTTTGTGTATTAAGGAAAAAAATACAAATTCACTGCTACCTTCATAATTTCATTCATTTTCACTGTTTCAAATGTACTAATTGAAAAGCCCATCTCTTCTCTCTCAGATTTACTCACTAGGTAAGTTAATGGATAAGGATGCCTACTTAATCATGTTCATCGTTTTCTTTCATATTAGTATTTAGGCTGCTAATTTTTTTTTTTTTTTCAGGTTATGTTTCAGCCCAGATAAAGACTAAATAAACATGACTGGAGATTGTAAACAAGATGGTACATGGCTCAGACAGGGACAAGGAATAGGAAGTGGTGACCTAAACAGGCCAAATAAACATCTGCAGGTGAGATATTGCCCCCTGAATGTCTGTTGTAGCCTCAGTGCTGACAGCTAGCACTTCCAGTGATGGGCCTCTATCACTTGTCACAGTAGCTGATGTCACATTCTGATTATGGCTGATAGCAGCTATACAATAATGTTTGTAGTGTAGGGAATAAATTAAATGATCAATAAAAAAATTGAAATCCACTTAGAGTTTCAAATGTTCTGAATATGGAATGATGTCTATGCAAAGACAAATAACAATCATCAATTTGCCTTCTCATTAGGCCTTTTTTTATATTCCTTAACTTAAATTGTTATCCATTTTGTTTGAAACAAATACTTAGGATGTTTTCCTAAGAGAATGTTATCGCTATGGCACCTTCATGAACTGATATTAAGCTCAATACAGTTGTAAAATCAGAGTTCTGTTTCTAAGGCAAATTTTCATTCATTCAAAGTAAATTATTCCTTCTACCATATAAGAAGACTGTCCATTTTAAACACTACAAATGTACCAGGCAGAGGTAACTTTTAAGATGAGAGGTTAACTTTTTTTTTTTAAAGATTTATTTATTTATACAAGCACTGGGTACAGTCAGAAGCGCGGGAGGGTGAGCAAATTCACCAGAGCCAGAACGGAGAGCAGAACAGGCAGACTGACGAAGTACATTGCTGAAGGGAGCAGTAGGCCGCAGGCGAGGTCTGCACGCCATGTGGGGCCCTTGCCTGGTGGCCGGGGATTGAACCAGCGCTGCAGTCTGCAGGCAGCTTCGCAGCCCAGCGCTCAACCACTGCGCCACCAGGGAGGCCCGAGAGGTTAACTTCTAAGAGAGCATATTTGCCTAATAGTCTTCTATTCATAGGATTAGATTCAGTATTAATTTTCATTATGTAATGAGAAGTCTATTAAGTGTCTGTATATACATATACTAAATTCACTGTATGCCCCTGCCTCTTAAAGAAGTAAAGTGAAAATAAATATACTTGATGCTAATACTTCATATACTTTGTATTGCCTGATGACTAAGGAATAAATATTTTAAAAACTAATAGCTTTAAGCAAAATTCATCTTTTACCCATTGCTAAGATTGTAGTAGCCATTTTAAATTGAAGAGATGCTGGAGGTGAGGATTTTGGAGCCCTCAAGAGGAAGGACATCATGTACCAGGTCACAAAGGAGTAGAAAATAGATTACAATGAGCAGAGGGTCAGGTTCCAAGATTAAGGGGGAGAAAAAAGGAACTAGAAAACTAAGAAGGAAACAAGGAAGAATTATGTGTAAACAAACAAAACTATAGAATATGCACAAAACACCAAGGAAATGGAAAATTTAAAGATAGGAATAAACACTGGGTAAAGCACAGTAGAATGGTTCTATACTGTACTATGTACAATACTACTATACAGACTGTAAATTCTCTTATGTTTCCAGTATCCAGAAGATCATTGATGTCTTTTGCAAGAGGAAATCTATTAGTGGGGAACCAGAGGCCTATTTGCTATGTGCTATGGAAATAATGGAAGGCAGAGTATAATAGTTTTTTTTTAATATAGAAGTTCCAAACCACTTTATATTGAAATAATTTGAAGTTTCTAACTCTTTCACTGTTACCTTTCCAAGACAGAAGCATATACTTATTTAATGTTTGTCTTTGCTTTGGAGTGGGTATTCAGTCATTCTCTACTGAATTTTATGTGAAAAGTAAGAAAAAGAGGAGGTGGCACATGACTAAAATTATTTATAAGAAGATTTGGGTTCTATCAGTCAGAGGGGTGGACTAAGTGACCCGAATTACCTTTCAGTTTGTCATTTCTTTGCTTTTTCTTTTAATATAACAGGATCAAGTAGTATTAACAATTGTAAGCATATTTGTATCACTTAAGTCTCCTAGGAATATCATTCCTTTATTGGATATCCTAGGAATATCATTCTCTTTATTAACTTTTAAAAAAAGATAATTAAAATGCCTCCTCCTTAAATTTCCCCTAATGTCAGCACCATTAAATACAAAACAAATATTTGTCTATAATGAAACCTAAGTAAAAGTTTTTAAAGTTTTGGATCATTGTCTTTTTTCCATTACTCTAAAACCTATCACATCCTCTTATTCAAACTTACTTGATTCATGACCTAAATCTGACCATATAGCTGTATTGAAGCTAGCTCAATCATACCTCTTATCAGTTAAATTCACATAATTTTGCAACAGGACTGAACCAGAAACCCAAAAGTTCTGTCTTTGAGGAATATCATTATGCTTATATTCTTATCTATGACCATATGATGACGAAAAGAGGAGGAGGGAGAAACAAGATCATTTTCCAATATCAACAATGAGATAATTGTCATGTGGTCTGGCAACAGGCACATTTGGACACCACCTACATGCAACACATACTCTGTACCTGGAATCATCTCTTGGCATCCATAATAACAGTGATTCAGATAGTCAATGTGTACAAGATACCATACCAAATATCTTCCAAAGACATACTTTGTCCCTGAATATTCTTACAGCATTGAGGAGACCTGGCTGAAGGAAGTGTCAATGATTCTGGACACTCCAATAGTCAGAGTTTCCATTCATTCTATAAACATTCTTTTGCCAATAACCAATCTTGGTGTTGCTAATACGTCCATGACAACATTCCCTTGTGTAAAACCTTTAAACTCCTTAGAGTTTTACATGTAGAAAATCCTTATGTCTCTCCCTACTCATGAAGTCCTGCTTGTATGTTTCTCAACCCCCTCTTATTAGTCCATCTTCTGCTACTGATCTGTTCCAGCTGTACTGATTCTATTCTTTCATTGCTTGAATTCTCTCAACCTTTAATGTTGTATCTTAACATTGGCAAAACTGATCTATTATCAGCACCATGTGTTAGAAATCTTCTGACTACCCAATCTAATGTCACACTGTTTCATCATTTTATATAAATTTCTGCCAAGTTATCTCTATTGGGTGATGATCTTACATGTTTATGGTGTCTTTTCTTGTTCAGTGATGCATCCTTAAGAGAAACAGTGATACACACTGGACATTCAGTAAAGATGTATTTAGTGAAATAATGTGCATGTATCATTTACTTAGACAATGAGACAATATAGCAAATTAATAAAAGGAGTCAAGTTTTCTGTTCAGGACAGTGACAGGAAGATCCCAAACTCACCTTTCCATGTGTACTCAGAATCTTTAGCTACAGGAAGAACAATTTCCTCTGGGAGAATCATCAACTAGCTGAGTGACTCATGCACATCAGAGAAATGAGGGGAAAAAATCCATGTTGAAGTGGGCAGGAGAAGGTGAAATAAAATCCTGCCACCCCTTGTTTGGGTACATACAACTGGGAAGGAATTTAAAACCCCAACTTCTCTCCAAAGAGTGAGACTGAGGACCCCATATGAGGGACCCCAAATTTTAAGACCTACATCTGGGACATGAGTCCTCAAAGATCTAGCTTTGAAAGGTGACAGGACTTGAGTCCCTAAGACTTACAAGGATAGTGTGAAAATAGACAAATTGTTCATAAAGGATTTGTATGAAGCATTCACACTTCTTAGGATCCTGCACTTGAGGTAGTCAACTGAAATGCACTGGATTTTCTGTGGAAGAGGCTTATTTGCTTATCTTTAAAGCATCAGTATGTGGAGCAGCGATCTAATTTTATGCACATATAGGGGTTCACGAACTGGTTCTCTTGGGACAGAGGCTAGAATCATCTTTGCTCTCTTCCTTGCTGCAGATCGCAGGTATCTCTAGGAAGGGTGCTTGGATCTTCATGGGGCACCCTGATTTTTTAACCTGCCAACTAGGGTAAATATTTTATTGCCAGGCAATAGTGACTATCAGAGTTGACACATTCCACTCATGGGACCCTAGGACTATAAAAACAGAAGTTTCTAAACCAGCAAGCATACCCCAAACAAAGCAAAGATGCAACAAACTGGTGACTGGTTGTCTGAGAAAGAGACTCTAAGCTTATCTGCACAGTGCTGCCTGCCTGAGGGTCAGGCTTCTAACTAAACACTTCTACAGGCTGCCTGTAATTCTCTCCAGAGACCTTGGAGGGTTACCTTTGTGTTCTCCCTTTGTGTGGTTCTGAGCAGCAGTAACTCCCAGAGGGGGGCTTATACACGTGTACCTGAGTTTTTATATCTGGTGTCCTGGTATTTGTGACTACAGCCCAGAGGATGATCCTTGATCACCGGGCCTTGTTAGGCAGCTATATTTGCATTCCTGAATCTCATAGGAAGGTGTCACTCAGACAGTCCTTGGTTGATACCACTTCCAGGGCAAAGCACAGATAGCAAACTAGAACATACCACCAGTCTTTCTGTTAAAGAGCTCTAGTAGTTTATCATCATAGCTGTGTCCTGAGAGGCAGATTTCTAATTAGACACACTTCTAAGGGCTGACTGAATTTCCCTCTAGAGACCTGCATTGGAGGCAGGCGCTGGTCCTTTGCTGCACTCCATAATGCCATTATCTTCCAGAGGGGCGATGCATATGCATCTGGTGCCATGGTTTCTATGAACACCACCCAGGGGATGCCTCTGTATCGCCTGGCTCTGATGGCCTACTGGGCTCGATTTCCTGGTTCCCATAGGACTGTAACAGTCAGAGAGTGTTCTTGGTACGCAGCCAAGAACACTCTCTGACTGTTACAGTCCAGGGTGCTACAGAGATAGCAAAGAGAAACACACACCTAGTCTGTGTAAAAGGCCTGTCCTGCAGAATTAGCCTGAGGGGCAGCCTTCTGATTTGGAACATATTTAGACCCCATAAAGATGCTTTCTGAGGCCCATTGACACCATGTTTGCACTTTCTACCTCACTCCATGTCATCAATATATCCTGTGGCATTTTCCAGTGCCCTGATATTTGTAGCTGCTATCCAAAAACACCTCTTGCTTGACTGGCACTGGTGGCCAGTGGCACTTAAAATGCTTACATTTGCATAGTACGGTTTATGTTGTATACTGCCTAAGGTTCTGGTTTCTAATTAGCTCGAATCTTGGTGTTGACTGAGGTCTTCCCCTTTGGGATACCTCAGCTACTGGGAGCCTGAAAGTAAACTGGAATATTTGGACAATCACAAATGTTTAAGGAAAAAAAAAAAAAAAAAAAAAACGAGCCAGAGCAGGGTTGAACAATACAATTCATCCCCTATGTGAGGCCATCCCAAGGACAAGAAAACTGACCATTTTATTTAAAGCATAGAAAACAAAACAGACTAAAGGAGCATAAACAAATGAGTTTTCTCCAAATGAAAAAAACAAGATAAAACCTCTGAAAAAGGAGCCTACAGAAATGGAGATAAGTGATTTACCTGATAAGGAATTCTAAATAATGGTCATAAAGATGCTTAGGGAGCCAAGAAACTGTTAATAGCAGCAAGAGAAAAACAACTGGATAGGGCCTCCCCTGTGGCGCAGCAGTTGAGTGCTGGGTTGCGAAGCTGCCTGCAGTCTCTGCAGTGCCGGTTAGATCCCCGGCTGCTCCCCGGCCACTGGAGGAGGGTCCCACATGGCACGCAGACCTCTCCTGCCGCCCGCTGCTCCCCTCAGCAGCGTACTTAGGTCCTTCTGCCTGCTCTGCTCCCTGCTCTGGTGAATTCTCTCACCCTCCCGTGCTTCTGACTGTACCCAGTGCTTGTATAAATAAATAAATAAATCTTAAAAAAAAAAAAGAAAAGAAAAACAACTGGATAAATACATGGATACATCCATAAGACCATCAGTAGATTTTGCAGCAGAAATTTTGCAGGTCCAAAGGGAATGAGGAGATATATTCAAAATCCTGAAAGAAAAAAAAATCCCAGGGAATAAGACACTATCTGAAAATGTCCTTGAGAACTGAAGGGCAGATAAGAACTTTCCAGATAAGAAAAAGATAAAAGATTTCTTTACCAATAAACTCACTATGTAAGAAATATCAAGTGGAATTTTTGAAACTGCAATGAAGCTATGCTAATTAGTAATAAGAAAACATGTAAAAGTACAAATCTCAATTTGTAAAGGTAAATATATTGTAAAATTCACAATAATTTAGTGCTCTTAGAATTGTGGCTGAATCTCCTATAAAGTTAATACAGAACTGCTAAGGTTAAACAAAAGTTGTAAAAATAGCTACAATAGTTTTTAAGGATACATAAAAGAAGTAGATTATATATCAGAAAGATAGAACTTGGTGGGGGAGTAAAAGTGAAGAGCTTTAAAATGCATATAAAACTTAATTGCTAATTTTAAAATAGATTTATAAATATAAGTTGTTTTATGTAAACCTCAACTCAACCACAAAACACTCACCTCAGATGTAAGGTCATACAGTCTAAGAGTGACAGGAAGAAAAACAGATATTCCATGCAAGTGGAAAGCAAAATATAGAGTAGCTATACTATCTCAGAGAAAATTAGAAATCAATTATAACAAAATAGGAAAAATCACAAAGATGTGAAAATTAGCACACTACTGAATAACTAAATGATACAAAAAAAAATCAAGAGGAAAAAAAATACCTTAAAACATATGCAAATAATGACACACCAAAACTTATAGAATGTAAGCAGAACACTTCTAAGAGGAAAAGTCACAACAATGCATGCCTTCATCAAGAAACAAAGTTCTCGAGGGGGCAGAGCAACATGGCGGCGAGGAGAGGCTGCGAGTAAGATCTCCCATTAAAAAAAGTTAATAGGAAGGAAAAGCGGCAGGTCCCAGTGAGAAGTGGGACACGGAAGATAAATGGGTGACGCCAGCAAACTGCCCGAAGAAGAAAGTTGCCATAAAAGAGGACTAGAAGGGAGGGAAGCGCAGAACCCTGCTCCCCTCCCCCGCCCACAAAGTCGGCACTCTCCGACCCGCAGAGAGGAGGAAAACAACAAACTAAAACGACCAACAAGAACAAACTACGCAGCAAGCTGGACTGGGAGTGGAAAGGAACTATTGCAGCCACCACACCCTGTGAACGGGAGATGTGGAGAACCCTGCAGGATTCACCGCGGCAGTGAGCGAACTGCTCCGGGCGCCATTAGAGAAGAACAAAGAGACTCTGGAGGAGATCTGCACACAGCCCAGGCTGCCTGTAAGCTTGCGCGGAAAAGCGGTGTGCTTGGCGCGTTTGAAAAGCAAACACGGACCGGGATCGCGGCGGCCCAGGTCCCCGAGCCTGCGACCTAGGCTTGCGGGGAGACTCGCGGAGGCCCTCACTGGGGTGAAAGTCCGTCCCTGAGTAAGCAGGAACCAGGCGCCCAGGCACGGGAGCTGGGTGCAAAAGGCGCCATTCCCACGCCACTGAACTGGGCTACAGCCCGCGTCATGGACCTGAGGGCTTTGAACTGAGACCCGGGGCACGAAATTCTGGGCGTGGGTTCTCCACGACGGTGGAGCACAAGGCAGACACAGCACTCCAAAGCTGTTGAGGTTTACCCTACCATTCTTGCTCTCTGTTCCCTGTCCCACGGGGGTGGGGGGGTTGAAAAACAGCCCCCCAAGGACAATAGGAGAGATCTCTGGCGCCACCTAGTGACCAGGGAAAAAGTCACTAACACCCCATAGAACAGGGAAATTTCTTAAGACTTCTTGAAAAGGGCAGAAGGCTTCTGGAGGACCCAGTGGCCAGCTGGGAAGTTAGCCCACGCCAGGCCCCTTCCAACCAGCAGTCTGAGCCCACAGAGGGAGCAGGCACCCACGTTCGGGGCAGTCCAGGCACACAGAAGAGTGTGCCTGAGACCGGATGTGCAGGGGCTGCATCCCGCTTCGCCAGTTTAGAACAGAGACATTTCTTCAGTAAAGACTGCCTAAAACCAGCAGAAATCCCCCCCCAGAAGCCAGAGATGGTTCCTGGAAGAGCCAGAGGGGAGCGGAGAAGTTCACCCAAGATGACGGCCAGTCCCAGCAACACAGTGTCCCAGTGCATACGACAAATTAGAAAACAGACAGTAGGGAGTAGAAGAACCACACGCAACCTAACAACGCCTCAGGAAAGAAGCACACCACAAAAAGAAAACCACCCTCCAGATTGCAATGACAGTAACTTGGAAGAACTTCTGAGCCTTCCAGAAAGAGAATTTAAAATTGCCCTGATTAAAAAAGTGGCAGAAGTCATAAAGGAAAACAATGATCAGAAGAAGGAAATTGAGTCCCTAAAGAGGGAAAACAATGGTCAGAAGAATGAAATTGAGTCCCTAAAGAGGGAAGTAAAAGAAATGCATGAGATCAAAGAATTAATGGAGGAACTAAAGAACACTGGGAAAAGCAATGAAAGCAGAATAGATGAAATGGAAGAACGAATAAATACTCTTGAAGACACAGAAATAAAAAGAACCAAAACAGAAAAGGAAAGAGAAGTACGAAGGAAAAAGAACGAAGAAAGACTTCGGGAACTATCCGACTCCATGAGGAAAGGAAATATAAGAGTTATAGGAATTCCAGAAGGAGAGGAGAGAGATGTAGGAACAGAGAAAATATTCCAGGAGATAATTGAAGAGAACTTCCCAAATGCGAAGAAGGAGCTAAAAATTGATATACAAGAAGCTAGAAGAACACCAAACTTCCACGACGAAAGGAAAAACACAGCAAGACACATAATAGTAAAGCTCCCAAGAATCCAGGACAAGGAAAAAATAATGAAGCTGACAAGAGGGAAGAAACAGATAACATTCAAAGGAAAACCAATCAGGCTGACATCAGACTTCTCTGAAGAAACACTACGGGCAAGGAGAGAGTGGAGGGACATAGTCAACAGACTCCAAGAAAACAGATGCCAACCAAGAATACTGTATCCCGCAAAGCTCTCCTTCCTCTTTGAAGAAAGAATGTGGACCTTCCCAGACAAAGAGAAAACTCCGGAATTTCATTACGACTAAACCCCCACTCCAAAAAATACTGCAAGGAATCCTAAAGCCAGAACCTCAGAGGGACGAATAACAACGAAAGAAGACCAAAAAAAAAAAAAAAGTTATTAAATGAATAAATAAATAAAATCAAAGGAAAGACAAACACAATGGCAAATACAGATGCTAACATATCAATATTAACTCTAAATGTAAATGGACTAAACTCTTCAATAAAAAGACACAGAGTTGCAGCCTGGATTAAGAAACAAAACCCAAACTTTTGCTGTCTCCACGAAACACATTTAGCTACAAAAGATAAAAATAGGCTTAAAGTTAAAGGATGGAAAACAATCCTACAAGCAAATGGACCAAAAAAGAAAGCAGGAACAGCTATAATTATATCAGATAAAACAGACTTCAAACTCAAAAAAATAAAAAGAGACCCCAGTGGTCACTACATTATGATCAAGGGGACAATACTTCAAGAAGAAATAACACTCATTAACATATACTCACCAAACGAAGGAGCACCAAAATATATCAGACAACTGTTGTCCTCTCTGAAAACAGACATCAGAGAAAACACATACGTAGTGGGAGACTTCAACACACCACTATCAACAATGGATAGATCAACAAGACAAAAAATAAGTAAAGAAACCAAAGCTCTAAATAAGGACCTAGAGCATTTGGGCTTTACAGACATCTATAGAACACTAAACCCCAAAAAAACGGAGTACACATTTTTCTCAAGCGCACATGGATCATTCTCCAGGATCGATCACATACTGGGGCACAAGACAAACATCAACAGATACACCAAGATTGAAATCATACCAACCATTTTTTCTGACCATGAAGGCATCAAACTAGAAATAAACCATAAAAGGAAGGCAAGGAACTATTCTACCTCATGGAGATTAAAAACAAAACTACTGGAAGACCACTGGACTAATGAGGAGATCAAAGAAGAAATTAAAAAATTCTTTGAATTGAATGACAAGGAGGACACTAATATCCTAAATGTATGGGATACATCAAAAGCAGTAATAAGAGGAAAATATATAGCAATAGAAGCTCACATCAAAAAACAAGAAAGAACTCAAAGAAACAACCTAATCTCGAAGCTCAGAGATCCAGAAAAAAGAACAACAAAAAAACCCCAAAACCAGTAGAAGAAAAGAAATAATAAAAACCAAAGCAGAAATAAATGAAATTGAAACTAAAAAAACAATCCAAAAGATCAATAAAACCAAGAGCTGGTTCTTCGAAAAAATCAATAAAATAGACAAACCCCTAGCCAGGCTCACAAAGGAAAAAAGGGAGAAAGCACACATAAACAGGATCATAAATGAAAGAGGAGAAATCACAATGGACACAGCAGAAATCAAAAGAATAATCAGTAACTACTATGAACAGTTATATGGAAACAAGTTCAACAATCTAGAGGAGATGGACAAATTCCTACAACTCTACAATCACCCAAAGCTAGATAAAGAAGAAATAGAACACCTAAACAGACCAATTACAAGCAGCGAAATTGAAATGGTAATCAAAAACCTTCCCAAAAACAAAAGCCCAGGACCTGATGGATTTACAAATGAATTCTACCAAACATTCAGAGACGAATTAGTGCCTATCCTTCACAAACTCTTCCCAAAAATTGAGAAGGAAGGGACAATACCAAACACGTTCTATGAAGCCAACATTACACTAATACCAAAACCGAACAAGGACAACACAAAAAAGGAAAACTACAGGCCAATCTCCCTAATGAACACTGATGCAAAAATCCTCAATAAAATTTTAGCTATCAGAATCCAACAATGTATCCATAAGATAATTCACCACGACCAAGTAGGATTCATTCCAGGGACACAAGGATGGTTTAACATCAGAAAATCAATCAACGTTATCCAACACATCAACAAAAAGAAATATAAAAACCATATGATAATATCAATAGATGCTGAGAAAGCTTTCGACAAAGTGCAACACCCATTCATGATAAAAGCCCTTGAAATTCTTGGGATACAAGGAACATACCTCAACATCATAAAGGCCATCTATGACAAGCCAACAGCCAGTATCATCCTCAATGGTGAAAAGCTGAAAGCAATTCCATTAAGATCTGGAACAAGACAAGGATGTCCACTCTCACCACTGCTTTTCAATATAATACTGGAAGTCTTAGCCAGAGCAATAAGACAAGAGAAAGACATCCAAGGAATCCAAATAGGAAAAGAAGAAGTCAAACTATCACTATTTGCAGATGATATGATAATATACATAGAGAACCCCAAAAACTCCACAGAAAAAATAATTCAACTAATCAATCAGTTCAGCAAAGTGGCAGGATACAAAATCAACACGCAAAAGTCAGTAGCCTTCCTATACACAAACAATAAATCTGAAGAAGAAATAAAAAAAAAACATCCCTTTTATTATAGAAACAAAACAAATCAAATATTTGGGAATAAATCTAACAAAAGAGGTAAAGGACCTATACAAAGAAAACTATAAAACACTGTTAAAAGAAATAGAAGAAGACACAAAGAAATGGAAAGACATCCCCTGCTCATGGATTGGAAGAATAAACATTATTAAAATGGCCATCCTTCCAAAAGCAATATACAGATTCAATGCTATCCCAATCAAAATTTCAATGTCATTCTTCAAAGAAATAGAACAATTATTGATGAAATTCATATGGAATCACCAAAAACCCCAAATAGCCAAAGCTCTCCTGAAAAAAAAAAAAAAAAAGGGAATGGAGGCATCACACTCCCAGACTTCAAACTATACTACAAAGCCATAATCATCAAAAATGCATGGTATTGGAACAAGAACAGACATACAGACCAATGGAATCGAATAGAAAATCCAGAAATAAACCCACAGATTTATGGTCAACTAATCTTTGACAAAGGAGCAAAGAATATGCATTGGAGCAAAGAAAGTTTGTTCAATAAATGGTGATGGGAAAACTGGGTTGCTACATGCAAAAGAATGAAGCTTGACCACTACCTCACACCATACACAAAAATCAACTCAAAATGGATTAAAGAACTAGACATAAGACCTGAAACCATAAAATACATAGAAGGAAATATACGTGAAACACTACGTGATTTGCATATCAAAGACATCTTTACAGACATCACCCAAAGCAGTGATAGTGAAGGCAAAGATAAACAGCTGGGACTACATCAAATTAAAGAGCTTCTGCACAGCAAAAGAGACAATAACAAAAACAAAGAGAAACCCCACCAACTGGGAGAACATTTTTGCACCCAACACTAATGATAAAGGACTGATCACAAAAATCTGCAAAGAGCTGATGAGACTTAACAACAACAAAGAAAATAACCCAGTCAAAAAATGGGCAGAAGAGCTAAAAAGAAACTTCTCTGAAGAGGAAATGCAAATGGTCAACAGGCATATGAAAAAATGTTCAACATCACTTGTAATCAGGGAAATGCAAATCAAAACTACCATGAGATACCATCTTACACCAGTGAGAATGGCACATATTAAAAAAACTAGCAACAACAAATGTTGGCGAGGTTGTGGAGAAAAAGGAACTCTCCTGCACTGTTGGTGGGAATGCAAACTGGTACAACCACTATGGAGAGCTGTGTGGAGATTTCTGGACCTACTAAACATAGACCTTCCATATGATCCAGCAATTCCACTCCTAGGTATTTACCCAAAGGACACAGAAACATCAATTCCAAAGAACACCTGCACCCCTATGTTTATAGCAGCACTACTTACAATCGCTAAGCTTTGGAAACAGCCCAAATGCCCAAAAATAGATGACTGGATCAAGAAGATATGGTACATATATACCATGGAATATTACTCAGCATTCAAAAAAGATAAGCACATGCAATTTGCAGCAACATGGATGGCGCTGGAAGGGATCATGCTCAGCGAAATAAGCCAGAAAGAAAAAGAAAAATACTGGATGGTCTCACTCATAGCAAGAATCTAGAAAACTTAAATAAGGGAACAGGAAAAAGAATAACTGTAAGAAAGTGAAAATCAAAATCAACAAAAAACTATGAACCAGAGACACTTTTTGGGCGGTGGGGGCCGGGAGGGGAGGGATTGGGGTCAGAATGGGGCATGTGCAGTTGTATGGGGGAATATAAAAATAAAATTTATTATTTAATAAAAAAAAAAACAAAGTTCTCAAACAACCTATGTATATTATATCTCAAGAATTTGGAGGAAAAGAATAAATAAAGTCCAATGTTAGTAGAAAAACCAAATAGAGATTAAAAGAAATACTATTAATGAAACTAAAACCTTTATTTTTAAAGATAAAATTGACAAATCTTTAGCTAGTTTCACTAAGAAAAATAGAGAGGATTTTAAAATCAGAAAGAGAATATATTAAAACAGAAATACAAGTGATCACAAGGAACTACTCTGAGCAATTATACATCAAAAAATTGGACAGCCAAGAAGAAATGGATAAATTATTAGGAAGATATATCCTATCAAGATTGAATCATAACAAGATACAAAATCTGAAGTGACTAATTACTAGTAAGGAGATTGCTTCAATAATCTAAAACCATGCAACAAACAAAAGTCTAGGACCAGCCAACTTCACTGGTGAATTCTGTCAAACATTAATTAAACATGAATTAATAACCGTCCTTTTCAAACTTATTGTACCAGGTTAGAATTACCCTGATATCAAAGCTAGATAAGGATGTCACAGCAAAATAAATTTACAGGCCCAGTTTTATTTTCCATAGAGGCTGCACCAATTTATATTTGCACCAAAAACACACAAGGTTCTTTTCCCCACATCCTTATGAACTCTTGTCATTTTTTGATTCTAACAGATGTGAGATAATACCTTTTTGTGCTTTCAAATAGCATTTTCCTGGTTGATTTGAATTGATTTGTTATGTTGAACAAGTTTTTCAGGTACCTCATGACAGTATTTGATTTCTCCCCTCAGGTGTAGTCTCTGCAGTTCTCCCATCACTTTAGCACCCATGACCCATCATTCAGCCCCTTGTGCTCCTCCCTCACCTTTCCTTCCCTCTCCCTCATTTTGCCCTGCTGTATGCCTCAGATCTATATTCAGCTTTCACCTTTTGTCTTTTTCCCAATCCCCTGTTTGGTTTCTCTATATTCTGCATTTAAGTGAAATCATCCAGTATTTATTGTTTTCCTTCTTCCTATTTCATTTAGCATAAGCCTCTCTAGCTCCATCCATGTTGTCCCAGTGGCATCAGTTTATCCTTTTTGATCATGAGTAGCATTCCATTGTGTATATATACACATTTTTTTTAATCTATTTTGGGACATTTAGGTTGTTTCTATCTCTTAGCTATTGTAAATAGTACAGCAATAAACAATTTTCCTTTCAAATTAATGTTGTGTTCCATGGATATATTCCTAGGAGTGGAATAGTTGGGTCATATTGACTTATAGAGAATTTAACTTGCTTAAAGTCCCACTACTATTAAGTAGTAGAATTGGGAATTTTGTACCTTGTCTTTCTGACTTCTCATTTGGAAATTTCCTTCCAACAACTAAGTACAAATTTACACTAGATCACAATGAGGGGAAACAACTACTGGGCTGAAATTACTGCTAAGATAAAGGATGGAAAGGATTGGATTGAAACGTGTCCCCCTAATTCAGATGTTTAAGTAACCTTCAATATGTATGTATTTGGAGTTAGGGCTTTTAGTAGGTAATTAAGGTTAAATGAGGTCATCAGGACAGTTTCCTGGTCTGACAGGGTTGGTGGTCAAATGGAAAGACAGATCTTGCTGGTTTCATTCTGCTATGAGAAGGCAGCAGTCTACAAGCCAGAATTGTGCGCTAGACCCTGAGCAAGCTGACACCCTCATCTGAAACTTACAGTCTCCAGAACTGTGAGAGTTCACATTACCCAGTATATGGTATCTTGTTATCCAGGCCTGGGCAGATTAAGATAGAAGTAAATACTGTCGTTTGGCGAAGGATCACCAAAATATATCAGACAACTGTTGTCCTCTCTGAAAACAGACATCAGAGAAAACACATACGTAGTGGGAGACTTCAACACACCACTATCAACAATGGATAGATCAACAAGACAAAAAATAAGTAAAGAAACCAAAGCTCTAAATAAAGACCTAGAGCAATTGGGCTTAACAGACATCTATAGAACACTAAACCCCAAAAAAACGGAGTACACATTTTTCTCAAGCGCACACGGATCATTCTCCAGGATCGATCACATACTGGGGCACAAGACAAACATCAACAGATACACCAAGATTGAAATCATATCAACCATCTTTTCTGACCATGAAGGCATCAAACTAGAAATAAACCATAAAAAGAAGGCAAGGAACTTTCCTACCTCATGGAGATTAAAAACCACACTACTGGAAGACCATTGGACTAATGAGGAGATCAAAGAAGAAATTAAAAAATTTTTTGAATTGAACGACAAGGAGGACACCAATATCCTAAATGTATGGGATGCAGCAAAAGCAGTAATAAGAGGAAAATATATAGCAATAGAAGCTCACATCAAGAAACAAGAAAGAACGCAAAGAAACAACCTAATCTCGAAGCTCAAAGATCTAGAAAAAGAACAACAAGAAAACCCCAAAACCAGTAGAAGAAAAGAAATAATAAAAACCAAAGCAGAAATAAATGAAATTGAAACTAAAAAAACAATCCAAAAGATCAATGAAACCAAGAGCTGGTTCTTTGAAAAAATCAATAAAATAGACAAACCCCTAGCCAGGCTCACAAAGGAAAAAAGGGAGAAAGCACAAATAAACAGGATCATCAATGAAAGAGGAGAAATCACAACGGACACAGCAGAAATCAAAAGAATAATCAGTAACTACTATGAACAGTTATATGGAAACAAGTTTAACAATCTAGAGGAGATGGACAAATTCCTACAACTCTACAATCACCCAAAGCTAGATAAAGAAGAAATAGAACACCTAAACAGACCAATTACAGTTAGCGAAATTGAAATGGTAATCAAAAACCTCCCCAAAAACAAAAGCCCAGGACCTGATGGATTTACAAATGAATTCTACCAAACATTCAGAGATGAATTAGTGCCTATCCTTCACAAACTCTTCCAAAAAATTGAGAAGGAAGGGACAATACCAAACACGTTCTATGAAGCCAACATTACACTAATACCAAAACCGAACAAGGACAACACAAAAAAGGAAAACTACAGGCCAATCTCCCTAATGAACACTGATGCAAAAATCCTCAATAAAATTTTAGCTATCAGAATCCAACAATGTATCCATAAGATAATTCACCACGACCAAGTTGGATTCATTCCAGGGGCACAAGGATGGTTTAACATCCGAAAATCAATCAACGTTATCCAACACATCAACAAAAAGAAATATAAAAACCATATGATAATATCAATAGATGCTGAGAAAGCTTTCGACAAAGTGCAACACCCATTCATGATAAAAGCC
Organism: Talpa europaea; assembly: GCF_964194135.1. NCBI lineage: Eukaryota > Metazoa > Chordata > Mammalia > Eulipotyphla > Talpidae > Talpa > Talpa europaea. The sequence continues at coordinate 79,816,465 of NC_140070.1, forward strand.
CTTGAAGTTCTTGGGATACAAGGAACATACCTCAACATCATAAAGGCCATCTATGACAAGCCAACAGCCAGTATCATTCTCAATGGTGAAAAGCTGAAAGCAATTCCATTAAGATCTGGAACAAGACAAGGATGTCCACTCTCACCATTGCTTTTCAATATAATACTGGAAGTCCTAGCCAGGGCAATAAGACAAGAGAAAGACATCCAAGGAATCCAAATAGGAAAAGAAGAAGTCAAACTATCACTATTTGCAGACGATATGATATTATACATAGAGAACCCCAAAAACTCCACAGAAAAGCTAATTCAACTCATCAATCAGTTCAGTAAAGTGGCAGGATACAAAATCAACACGCAAAAGTCAGTAGCCTTCCTATACACAAACAATAAATCTGAAGAAGAAGAAATCAAAAAGACCATCCCTTTTGTTATTGAAACAAAAAAAATCAAATATTTGGGAATAAATCTAACAAAAGAGGTAAAGGACCTATACAAAGAAAACTATAAAACACTGTTAAAAGAAATAGAAGAAGACACAAGGAAATGGAGAGACATCCCCTGCTCATGGATTGGAAGAATAAACATTATTAAAATGGCCATCCTTCCAAAAGCAATATACAGATTCAATGCTATTCCAATCAAAATTTCAATGTCATTCTTCAAAAAAATAGAACAATTATTGATGAAATTCATATGGAATCACAAAAAACCCCGAATAGCCAAAGCTCTCCTGAAAAAAAAAGAAGGGAATGGAGGCATCAGACTCCCAGACTTCAAACTATACTACAAAGCCATAATCATCAAAACTGCATGGTATTGGAACAAGAACAGACATACAGACCAATGGAATCGAATAGAAAATCCAGAAATAAACCCACAGATTTATGGTCAACTAATCTTTGACAAAGGAGCAAAGACTATGCATTGGAGCAAAGAAAGTTTGTTCAATAAATGGTGCTGGGAAAACTGGGTCGCTACATGCAAAAGAATGAAGCTTGACCACCACCTCACACCATACACAAAAATCAACTCAAAATGGATTAAAGAACTAGACATAAGACCTGAAACCATAAAATATATAGAAGGAAATATAGGCAAAACACTACGTGATTTGCACATCAAAGACATCTTTACAGACACATCACCCAAAGCAGTGATAGTGAAGGCAAAGATAAACAGCTGGGACTATATCAAATTAAAGAGCTTTTGCACAGCAAAAGAGACAATAACAAAAACAAAGAGAAACCCCACCAACTGGGAGAACATTTTTGCACCCAACACTAATGATAAAGGACTGATCACAAAAATCTGCAAAGAGCTGATGAGACTCAACAACAACAAAGAAAATAATCCAGTCAAAAAATGGGCAGAAGAGCTAAAAAGAAACTTCTCTGAAGAGGAAATGCAAATGGCCAACAGGCATATGAAAAAATGTTCAACATCACTTGTCATCAGGGAAATGCAAATCAAAACTACCATGAGATACCATCTTACACCAGTGAGAATGGCACATATTAAAAAAACTAGCAACAACAAATGTTGGCGAGGGTGTGGAGAAAAAGGAACTCTTCTGCACTGTTGGTGGGAGTGCAAACTGGTCCAACCACTGTGGAAAGCTGTGTGGAGATTTCTGGACCTACTAAACATAGAGCTTCCATATGACCCAGCAATTCCACTCCTAGGTATGTACCCAAAGGACACAGAAACATCAATTCCAAAGAACACCTGCACCCCTATGTTTATAGCAGCACTGTTTACAATAGCTAAGCTTTGGAAACAACCCAAATGCCCAAAAATAGATGACTGGATCAAGAAGATGTGGTACATATATACCATGGAATATTACTCAGCATTCAAAAAAGATAAACACATGCAATTTGCTGCAACATGGATGGCGCTGGAAGGGATCATGCTCAGCGAAATAAGCCAAAAAGAAAAAGAAAAATACCGGATGGTCTCACTCATAGCAGGAATCTAGAAAACTTAAATAATGGACCAGGAAAATGAATAACTATAAGAAAGTGAAAATCAAAATCAACAAAAAACTATGAACCAGAGACACTTTTAGGGGGGTGGGGGCGGGAGGGGAGGGATTGGGGTCAGAATGGGGGGCTGCAATTGTATGGGGAATATAACAATAAAATTTATAAAAAAAAAAAAAAATAAATGTATAACCTTAAAAAAAAAATAAATAAATAAATAAATACTGTCGTTTGGTATCCCTGAAGAAATTTAAAAAATTAAGATAAATACTGTCATTTGGTATCCCTAAAGAAATTTTAAAAAATGGTACAATCACTCTAACCAGTCATCGTTTTTCATATGGATGTTATTTTGACACCAGATTGGTGAATCTACCAGCTGGTAACATTTCTTTCACTTGGTCACATCTGAATCACCTCAAGAGAAACCTTGTGAGAAACAGCTTTGTAAACTTGTGGAAGAGAATCCAAATATCTTCTGAAAGTTTTGTTATCAACAAACATAAATAACAGACATGCACAACTTAAACTATCAGTAGGCAAAAGACGTTTTTGAGAGGCTTAATAGGACTAATTTTTGAAAACATGAGTTACATGCCAATAGGTTTTCATGTGGATGGTTTCAGAAATATAGAAAGCACTCTTAAAATCCTACCGCCTCTACTGTCTAGTACACCAACTACACTGAGTTCCCATTGATTCAAAAATATTGTGGGGGATCATGCTTTGGGCCAGTGAATAGGAAATCTTGGCAATGAACATATCTGCATGTGAGTAGAACCAGACTGTTTCATAGATGCATGATTAAAAAAATTGAAGTAACAATTGATATTCATTCACATAAATACATTTTTAAGTGCAGGATATCTACACTAATATAAGACTTTATTTACCTGTACACAGATACATATTATAGTTAGTATCTGTAAGTGCCCAGAAAACCTATGCAGAATGTTTCTAAGATTAACTAGTATAAATGCTAAGTAAAATTGGACTGACAGATCTTGATTATTGGTGTATATAAATCTCTTACCAATGAATGAATTTTAATAAAGTTTAGTAATCCATTTTGTTATCCAAACATGGTATCTCTACAAATTTAAAAAATATAGAAAAATTAAAGTAAAAATGTTATGTCATCAAATTTACTGAGGAAATGTAGTGATGACAATAAAGTTTCTTTTTTCAAAAGTTTTCTCTAATAATCTTAGAATAGAAAGAAAGTACTTTGCATCATCTTTAGAAAAATCATCCTCCAATTGTTCCTCCTGTGGCCTGATTTTGCTGCCAAATGAACATCGGTCAAATGATAATTTATTCTGTTGATGTCAGCTTAATGCCTAAGAGTTCATGACAAACTAAGTTAAATAGCATTCAATCAGCAATATACAGTGCTGCTATTTTACAAACATGAGTAACTGGTTCTTTTCCAAAGGAGCATTTTTTTCTCTTTACTGATGTCAGATTTGCATAAATAATTGTATGAGTCTTTGAAAAGGCAAATATAGACCTCTACCTTCAAATCATTTCTCTATTCCTTAAGTAATTATTAAAACTTTATTCAATACTCAGTTAACAGCTTGCTTCTTGTTTAATAGGATATACTGACACTGTTCTATGTCAGAGAAGAACTGTCTTGATCTGATGTAGAAAATCTCAGTGAAAAATGAACTTCTTAAATTTTGTAAAATCTACTGACAAATCTATATAGCTCACTCAACTCCAAGAGCAGGTTTTCACTAAAATAATTGATTTTGTTATTTTTAAAATAGTATGTCAGACTCCTTTGCTTTACAAAAGAAAATTAGAGCAAAATTATTTTATACCACTAACAGGGTATTATCCAAAGCTCCAAAAAGAAAAAAATGTACGTAAATGAACTACATATTCTATTTTTTTCTTAATGTCACTGTCTTTGGCATTCAAGAATGAATCACCAGGGAAAGTATTTCCAAAAATTTCGTATCATAATAATCACCTAAGAGCTTGTGAGAAAGAACAATTCTTGGACCTCCCAACTAACCTAGTAAACCAGAATTCAAAAACAGAATTTCTAAGCACATGTGCTCTCCTATTGACAGAGGCCAAATTATGGAAACGACTTATATGCTCAAGACAGAGCAGTGAACTAGAAAAATGTGTTATAGATACATAAGGTAGTACTACTAAGCTATTAAAAAGATGAATTTTTGCCATTTGTGACAGCACAGATGAAACTGGAGCAGATAAAGCCAAGCAAAGTAAGAAGGAGAAGACAAATATTGGATGGTTTCACTTACATGTAGACTATGGAGAAATGAAATAAATAGCCAGACAGAACCAAACAATAACTAGTCTTTGAATTTTGCCTAAATTGAGGCTACCAGAGGTGGAGGGTAGAGGGTGGAGTGCAGGGTGTAGAGGGGGCCCAATGAACTATGGTAGAGGACTATGGGTGCCTTGGTGGTAAATGTGGTACAGGTATTTGAGAATGTGTGACCTTATACCCCTGAATCATATATAGTGTGGTAAGGCAATATAACCTCAATTAAAAAAAAATATTTTAGCTCTTTAAAAATGATGGGAAAATTTAAACACATAAATAAAAAAGTTACTACAGTAAATTCACTTGCATGTATCATACAGCTTCAACAATCAACTCATGATGAAATAAGTTAATGTTCACTAGACCACAATCCCTGTCCCCATCCTGTATGAGTTTGGAGCAAATTCCTGACATCCTATCAGTTCATCCATGTGCTATTTCAGAATGTGTCTCAAACACAAAAGGCCACAAAAGCCATTACACAACTTAAAGTTCTCCAGTATTATAAAATATCATGGACTATATAATCACTTCAAATTTCCCATTGTTTCAGGAATACAGGTTTTTACTGTTTTTCTGAATCAGAACCTAAAGACTGTAATTTACTTGGTTTATACTGTAAATCTTTTTAAGTCTTTCAATCTTTAGATTTCCTTTCAATCTCCCTTTATTCCTTACAAGTTTGTTGAAGATGCATATATATTTTAGTAAGAGCTACCCATGATTCTTTTATCAAAGTAGTTGAGGAAGCTTGGTGCAAGGTGACTTAGCATGGGGTTTGTGCATGTACTCTTCACTGCATCCATAGATGTGCTCAGCTCCCTGACTGGCTCACCATAAACCCAAGACAAGGCAGTTGACCTTTCTATTATTTGTTGCTCCATGTGTAGAGCAGTGATAATACCTGTTGTCTCCTTCCCAAGGATGCTGTGAAGATTAATGAGCTAATATCGATAAAGCACTCTGAACTTGTGAGCAGAAAGGTGCATTTGAAAAGCTTGTAAGAGCCTCACAGCCTTTATAATATTCTTCCAAAGAAGACTGAGCAGTCACCTTTAGCAAATACACTGTATGTGAATTGTGTATTAATGTTGAATTAATGATGGATACAAATCATTTCTCTCAAACTAAAAAAATATGAATTCTAGGATGGATGGATAGACATATTATTCACAGGCAGAAATAACTCATTTTTATATTTTATAGTTTATCCATATGCTTAGTCTACATTTTCTTGAGATTCAGATATGAAAATATTATAAAAATTAATATAATCCATCATAAATAAAAATTTTAATTCCATGAAATCCTTACAAAACAGTGGCTGTTCATTTCTTATTGCCAGCCACATTGAAATTGGAATGAACAATTTCTATTATAGATTTTTAAAATTTTATAGTTGGGGGTCTGTACTATATCCTACATAAATCACTCTTTACAATTTAAGAGTCATCTTGATAAATATTGGAAAGACCATAAGATCAAAAGGACAACTCAGGTTTTAATATTTCCAAGGCAATTAAAATATGTATAATCAGGAGCATATAATTTTACCTCCCTGAACCACAATTTATTCCTCAGTACAGTAAGTTGTTCTTTCTAGTTCTAAAATTCTATAGGGCCTCCCCGGTGGCACAGCGATTGAGCGCTGGGCTGCGAGGCTGCCCGCAGCCTCTGCAGCAGCAGTTCGATCCCCGGCCACCAGCAAGGGTCCCACATGGAGCGCAGACCTCTCCAGCCACGCCCGCTGCTCCCCTCAGCAGTGTCCTCCATCTGTCTGCCTGGTCTGCTACTCACTGTGGCTCTGGTGAATTCTCTCACCCTCCCGTGCTTCTGACTGTACCCAGTGCTTGTATAAATAAATAAATAAATCTTTAAAAAAAAATAAAAAAATAAAATTCTATAAATTAGGGGAAATGAATTCCTATTGAAAGTTCTTTATTGCATTTTATCTGCCCTTGCATTTCTGTTTAACAAAATAAAGACTCAAAAATAATGAGAAATTCAGAGAGCAATTTAAATTCACAATCACTCTATTATGCCATTATACTTTAGTCACCTTATGCTGTTGAGTTATCCATTATATAGTAGTTATTTATAAAACCATAGTCTCGGGGACTCACCTGATTAATATCCTCTTAGTTCAAAAAGTTCAATAGTATCTAGAATTAAAGGATCTAAGCTATTTGAAATTATCAAAGCTATTTGAAATTATCAAAATACAGGAAAGGATTTTCTTTCAAATCATATAACCTAACTTCAAAGTTATGACTTCCTATAGAAACCACACATACACACACACACACACACCCCACCCCCACCCCCCCGAAGTTTGGTGAATGTTTAGCACATAACCTTCCAAATAATACTTTAAGATCTGTATTTTTTTATAGTTCAATTTTCTACTTTTGAAATGTCTGCTTTCACTTAATGCCATTATTAGATATCTACCCAAAAGAAATTTGCATTGAAACTTATATCTAGTTCCTTATATAGGAACAACACTCAGATTATCTGTAAGATAAGGTTAATATAATCATTGAGTGCATGTAGGAAGAAGAATTTTATTGTGTGTAGACCATTGACCAGTCTTAACATTTATTTCTAGTTTCACTTTGAAGTCCTTATCTTAGGGAGAGCTGGGCAGCCAAATACAAAACAAATATAATAGGGAGCTATGGCAAAGAAGGGGCCTGTGTGAGTCAATAAACAGAGAAAGATTTAAGAAGGTTCCTAATTAAGACAGTAACTGAACTGCTGTAAAAATTTCTTCACTCCAAGGTAAAAATCAATACCTTCATAATGGAAGACATAGGTCACTTTTTGAACTCTGCTTTTAATATCATGCATACTTTTCAAACATTTGCATAGTGAAGTGCTTATTAGGCAAAACTAGGAATTTTGTCTTCAGAGTAACAGAATGTGAAAAGTAATCCTCATTTCACAGAAGACAGGCTTCTGTCTATCTTTCTAGCTATACCTTCAGATAGCGAACTGACTGAATATTTTGAGTGTACTTTTTTTCATTTGTAGAATCCAAGCCTCTTGCTTTTCATCCTTATCACATAACTTAGGACAAACAACAAATCTTCCAGGTCTGCACTCTGCCTAGTATCCCTAGGTTGCTATAAGAACATAGGAATGAATTAAGTAATTACTTTCTTCTATTCTTTACAGCAGAGCATTATGACCTTTTTTTGCTTAACCCTGTATCTGAAAAATGATTTATTTCTGTTGTCACTTGCCAGGGGTATTTCTGCTAACTCCAAGCAATCCAATCTTACTTCTACCATCCTAGAAAGCATTTTGGAATGCAAGAAATGTTGAACTCAGAACTACTATCATCAACATATATTATATAAAATATACATAGCATATAGGTGATACATATAAAATATATACTTTTATATGTACTATTTAATATATATATATATATACATTTAAGATAGTAACTGAACTGCTGTAAAAATTTCTTCACTCCAAGGTGAAAATCAATACCTTAATAATGGAGGATATAGGTCAATGTGTATGTATATACATTGTATATGTGTATATGTGTGTGTTTATGTTATATATGTGTAAGACATATATGTATATACATTATGTGTATGTGTATGATATATATATTTAAATGTATTATTTTTTCAGTAAAAAATTGTGATTTACTTTATGAACTACTGAAAACCTACAGTCAAAAATCAAATGACACTCTCAATCTGGAATTTGAGTTCATTTTCAGTGTGAATCACTTATCTTTTATATGTATGTGACTTAATCCCCACATTTCTACCATCCTAAAATAGTAGCTACCTGACAATCTTCCTACAAGTCTGCTCCAAATTGGAGAAATATCTTGAAAATCTTATTTCTTTATCTAAGCCAAAAATGGGTCGATGTTACCTATCAGTATTTCCACAACCGCTGATGTTGGCTGTAACTTTATCTTCCTCTCTGCATATTGTCTCTATGATTCCAATTAGAGTTAGTGAGGCCTTTCTAACTTTCTAAATTATACTTTTATTGAATTTCACTTATGTTGGTTATTGCATGAAAATGCCAAGTCACTTCATTCTCTAGTGGCTATATCCACAGTGTTAGTGTTAGGAGTTGGCACCTCAATTCTGTCCAGGGTTCCCAAAGATCACATGGAGCCAGAGATGCAAAAGCAAAAAGGCTTTATTGCTAGCTTAAGCTAGGGTCCAACTCTACCTGGAGTACTGACACAGCAGTCTCATCAGGTTGAGAGAGGGACCCCCTCCCAGAGCAACCAACTGTGTTTGTACTTTGTTGACAGGATGCGGGGACTTTGCACACCAGGGGCCAAGTTCGGCCTGATTGGGTATCTCTCCTTGGCACTAGTTAACTTTTATTTACCCTTGTCTTGTGGTTTTTACCCCAGTCTGGTGGTTTTCGCCCTGAAACGAAACTAGGGCATAGCTGTGCCCTTTAAAATGTCTGTTTTCCTTAAAATGGCTGCTGTCTTGCTATGCCTAATTCTTTAATATCTTACATTAGTTTCTTCACCTATAGCTTTCTGTCTTTTACACATTTAATGCCTCTCTTTTTCTCTTCTGTGCAGTAGACCTGATAGTATATTTTAAACTTACCTAGACTGTCTGTTTCTTAAATGTTAGGGGAAAAAAATCCTACAGTGCATATTCAATAAAAGATTATTATAAGATTTATACTTGAATATTTTCTTAATTTAAAACTTTAGCAGTATATAATGAAGAAATGATTTTAGAGATATAAAGGTAGATCATGTTACTGTATTTTTCCTCAGTGGTCAAAAAAGGACTCTTGCATTTGTGGCAACATAGATGGAACTAGAAGGGATTATGCTAATGCAATTAGTCAGAAGGAAAAAGATACATATTGGATGTTTTCACTTATATGTGGAATACAGAGAAACTGAACAAAGGGTCATGAAAAAGACAAACTTATAAGATGACTATAGATCTGCAGCATACAGCAGGGGAGAGGGAACGTGATGGTTGGCAACAAGGGAAGGAAGAGCACAGGGGATTGTGGTGATGGGTCATGGATGCTTGTTGGTGCAAGAACTCCAGGGACTACACCTGAGGGGAAAAACCAAATACTGTCCAAGAATGAACAGCAATGTAAGAAAATAAGTAAATTTAATAAATAAAACTTTACAAGTATATAATGAAATAATTTTAGAGAGAGAAAGGCAGATAATTTTACTGTATTTTCCTTCAGTGATAGGAAAAAAAGGAGCACACATTGTTTAGTAAAAATATTCCAAATCACTAAAGTTTTATTTCATGGACAAATAAACCACCTGCCCTGCTTTCTTAATGGAGATGTTATACATTTTCCAATTCCTTCTTTTACGTACTCATTAATAACACAGAATAGTGCAGTTTGCATTAGGCATTTTCATAAGTATGAAATACTCAGCTTCCACAGTTTTGAGTCAACATAGCCAATAAAAATATGGGCACTAATTCTGCACATCTCCAAAAGTTGGAGTATTTTTAGCATGTTATGTTAATGTTTGTGCACATGCATATGTCTATGTAAGCATGTTATGAAGAGCCAGATAGTTTTAACATCTATTGTCTAAAAATTGAAAAGTTAGTAAATGTTGCTTAATTTTGGAAGAACATTGCCTTATCTATATAATACTAAAATTGATATTTAGGAATTTTTTGATAACTTAGAAATTTTAGTGTTATTGATAACTCTAAACTTTAATTTTTAATAGTTTCAAGGCATGGCATGTTCTCTGTAGATTAACTTGCATTTTAATAAGTTTTTAATTTTTATAAAAGGTGCTTATAGCATTAAGTTAATCATCAAGTCCCTATAAAGATGTCTGTTTGTGTCCTATATATAGCTGATCCCCACCTCAGCTACACAGGACCATTTGACAATGGTTCTAAGAGGTTTCTAGAAATACATTTTGAGCCGTTATTTTAGTTGGTATTTATAAATGAGAAATGGAGAATTATAGATCCAAATATATTACCAAATTAAACAAATAGAAAAAATATAAGGATAAGGAAATTCTGTTATTACAAATTCTCTGATGTTTGAATACAGCAGTCACCCAGTAAAATTTCTCCTATTGTCCAAAGTTTTTTGTGAGTTAGACCAATTTACAAAAGCAGTATCTTGAAATTATCATAGACTGAACACCAATGCCCTAAGAAAACTTGATTACTGTGATACAAAAATCTATTAGATTACTGATGTTTAACAAATTTGCATTAGGATCCATTTCTAATACTTTCCAGTAAAAATGAAGGATAAGCATATTTTTTTTTTAAGTAACATGACGTACATATTTATTAAATCAGGATTTTATTTCTTATGCACATTCCTTGAAATCATTAGAACATTTCTTCAGACTTGTGTTAAGTAAAAGTAAGGGCTTTGTATTTAGGTGTCCTAGGATTTAGATTTAGTTGACTATGTTCCTTGGTTGGAATTGTTAGTAATAAATGAAGATATAAGCTTCAAAATATAATTGTTTAACTTTTTATAATGTTCACAATAGGTTCATATTAGGAGCTCTCTCATGAGAAAACTGGATGGTGCCTCATTTTGTTTAAGTTTTTATATTTTTATTCAATAGTCTCTAACTTTATGCAGTTCATCAGTCACTCGGTATTCGTTTTATGTGCATATTAATCCTACAGTGAAAAATGGAGGAATAGAAAATATTTTCTGCATATAAACATCTAACATAACCTACTTAGGATTCCAAGATCAAGACTGGCTCAATGACATTACTGTTCAAAGATTGACTATTGCATTATCTAGACAAAATATTGAAAAAACTACAAAAAAAGTCATAAGAAAATATATTTTAAAATGAACAATGTAATATTCTATACTTTTTGAAAGTTTGTTTTACACCAATTTGCTTTTATAAAAGATTTATGTTAGTAATCACAAAAAATAATGAATAAAAGAAACAAACTTCACTCTCAAGAAATATAAATTAAGAAACTCCCAAGAAATATAAATAAGAGGAATTATCTCCATGGATACAGACAATTCCAAAGCAAAGAGAACAGTAAATGAATTTTAATGGGAGTGTGACGTGAAGGCCTACTTCCAATTATGACCAGCTAGACTCTAATCTCTAACCAAGTAACAAGATAGGCAGAGCCCATATGTCTATTTTTTTTTATCAACTCAGCAGTTCATAATTTATTTTTTTAAATAATAAATTTAATTTTTATATTCCCCATACAATTGCAACCCCCCCATTCTGACCACAATCCCCCCCCTCCCGCCCCCAACCCCCGAAAAAGTGTCTCTGGTTCATAGTTTTTTGTTGATTTTGATTTTCACTTTCTTATAGTTATTCTTTTTCCTGGTCCCTTATTTAAGTTTTCTAGATTCCTGCTATGAGTGAGACCATCCGGTATTTTTCTTTTTCATTTTGGCTTATTTTGCTGAGAATGATCCCTTACAGCGCCATCCATGTTGCTGCAAATTGCATGTGTTTATCTTTACTGAATGCTGAGTAATATTCGATGGTGTATATGAACCACATCTTCTTGATCCAATCATCTGTTTTTGGGCATTTGGGCTGTTTCCAAAGCTTAGCTATTGCAAATAGTGCTGCTATAAACATAGGGGTGCAGGTGCTCTTTGGAATTGATGTTTCTGTGTCCTTTGGGTAATACCTAGGAGTGGAATTGCTGGATCATATGGAAGCTCTATGTTTAGTAGGTCCAGAAATCTCCACACAGCTCTCCATAGAGGTTGGACCAGTTTGCACTCCCACCAACAGTGCAGAAGAGTTCTTTTTCTCCACAACCTCGCCAACATTTGTTGTTGCTAGTTTTTTTAATATGTGCCATTCTCACTGGTGTAAGATGGTATCTCATGGTAGTTTTGATTTGCATTTCCCTGATTACAAGTGATGTTGAACATTTTTTCATATGCCTGTTGGCCATTCGCATTTCCTCTTCAGAGAAGTTTCTTTTTAGCTCTTCTGCCCATTTTTGGACTGGATTATTTTCTTTGTTGTTGTTGAGTCTCATCAGCTCTTTGCAGATTTTTGTGATCAGTCCTTTATCATTAGTGTTGTGTACAAAAATGTTCTCCCAGTTGGTGGGGTTTCTCTTTGTTTTTGTTATTGTCTCTTTTGCCGTGCAGAAGCTCTTTAATTTGGTGTAGTCCCAGCTGTTTATCTTTGCCTTCACTATCACTGCTTTGGGTGATGTGTCTATAAAGATGTCTTTGATGTGCAAATCCCGTAGTGTTTTGCCTATATTTCCTTCTATATATTTTATGGTTTCAGGCCTTATGTCTAGTTCTTTAATCCATTTTGAGTTGATTTTTGTGTATGGTGTGAGGTAGTGGTCAAGCTTCATTCTTTTGCAAGTAGCAACCCAGTTTTCCCAGCACCATTTATTGAACAAACTTTCTTTGCTCCAATGCATAGTCTTTGCTCCTTTGTCAAAGATTAGGTGACCATAAATCTGTGGGTTTATTTCTGGATTTTCTATTCGATTCCATTGTTCTGTATGTTTGTTCTTGTTCCAATACCATGCAGTTTTCATGATTATGGCTTTGTAGTATAGTTTGAAGTCTGGGAGTGTGATGCCTCCATTCCCTTCTTTTCAGTAGAGCTTTGGCTATTCGGGGTTTTTGGTGATTCCATATGAATTTCATCAATAATTGTTCTATTTCTTTGAAGAATGACATTGAGGTTTTGATTGGGATAGCATTGAATCTGTATATTGCTTTTGGTAGGATGGCCATTTTAATAATGTTTATTCTTCCAATCCATGAGCAGGGGATGTCTTTCCATTTCTTTGTGTCTTCTTCTATTTAACAGTGTTTTATAGTTTTCTTTTGTTAGATTTATTCCCAAATATTTGATTTGTTTTGTTTCAATAATAAAAGGGATGTTTTTGATTTCTTCTTCTTCAGATTTATTGTTTGTGTATAGGAAGGCTACTGACTTTTGCGTGTTGATTTTGTATCCTGCCACTTTGCTGAACTGATTGATTAGTTGAATTAGTTTTTCTGTGGAGTTTTTGGGGTTCTCTATGTATAATATCATATCATCTGCAAATAGTGATAGTTTGACTTCTTCTTTTCCTATTTGGATTCCTTGGATGTCTTTCTCTTGTCTTATTGCCCTGGCTAGGACTTCCAGTATTATATTGAAAAGCAGTGGTGAGAGTGGACATCCTTGTCTTGTTCCAGATCTTAATGGAATTGCTTTCAGCTTTTCACCATTGAGAATGATACTGGCTGTTGGCTTGTCATAGATGGCCTTTATGATGTTGAGGTATGTTCCTTGTATCCCAAGAATTTCAAGGCTTTCAAGGGGTGTATCTGTTCAACATCATGAATGGGTGTTGCACTTTGTTGAAAGCTTTCTAGGCATCTATTGATATAATCATATGGTTTTTATATTTCTTTTTGTTGATGTGTTGGATGACGTTGATTGATTTTCAGATGTTGAACCATCCTTGTGTCCCTGGAATGAATCCTACTTGGTCGTGGTGAATTATCTTATGGATACATTGTTGGATTCTGATAGCTAAAATTTTATTGAGGATTTTTGCATCAGTGTTCATTAGGGAGATTGGCCTGTAGTTTTCCTTTTTTGTGTTGTCCTTGTTCGGTTTTGGTATTAGTGTAATGTTGGCTTCATAGAACGTGTTTGGTATTGTCTCTTCCTTCTCAATTTTTTGGAAGAGTTTGTGAAGGATAGGCACCAATTCATCTCTGAATGTTTGGTAGAATTCGTTTCTAAATCCATCAGGTCCTGGGCTTTTGGTTTTGGGGAGGTTTTTGATTACCATTTCAATTTCGCTGCTTGTAATTGGTCTGTTTAGGTGTTCTATTTCTTCTTTATCTAGCTTTGGGTGATTGTAGAGTTGCAGGAATTTGTCCATCTCCTCTAGATTGTTGAACTTGTTTCCATACAACTCTTCATAGTAGTTACTGATTATTCTTTTGATTTCTGCTGTGTCCGTTGTGATTTCTCCTCTTTCATTAATGATCCTGTTTATTTGTGCTTTCTCCCTTTTTTCCTTTGTGAGCCTGGCTAGGGGTTTGTCTATTTTATTGATTTTTTCGAAGAACCAGCTCTTGGTTTCATTGATCTTTTGGATTGTTTTTTTAGTTTCAATTTCATTTATTTCTGCTTTGGTTTTTATTATTTCTTTTCTTCTACTGGTTTTGGGGTTTTTTTTGTTGTTCTTTTCGTAGATCTTTGAGCTTCGAGATTAAGTTGTTTCTTTGAGTTCTTTCTTGTTTTTTGATGTGAGCTTCTATTGCTATATATTTTCCTCTTATTACTGCTTTTGATGCATCCCATACTTTTAGGATATTGGTGTCCTCCTTGTCATTCAATTCAAAGAATTTTTTAATTTCTTCTTTGATCTCCTCATTAGTCCAGTGGTCTTCCAGTAGTGTGGTTTTTAATCTCCATGAGTTAGGAGAGTTCCTTGCCTTCTTTTTATGGTTTATTTCTAGTTTGATGCCTTCATGGTCAGAAAAGATGCTTGGTATGATTTCAATCTTGGTGTATCTGTTGATGTTTGTCTTGTGCCCCAGTATGTGATCGATCCTGGAGAATGATCCATGTGCGCTTGAGAAAAATGTGTACTCCATTTTTGGGGGGGTTTAGTGTTCTATAAATGTTAAGCCCAAATGCTCTAGGTCCTTATTTAGAGCTTTGGTTTCTTTACTTATTTTATGTCTTGTTGATCTATCCATTGTTGATAGTGGTGTGTTGAAGTCTCCCACTACGTATGTGTTTTCTCTGATGTCTGTTTTCAGAGAGGACAACAGTTGTCTGATATATTTTGGTGCTCCTTCATTTGGTGAGTATATGTTAATGAGTGTTATTTCTTCTTGAAGTATTGTCCCCTTGATCATAATGTAGTGACCATTGGGGTCTCTTTTTATCTTTTTGGGTTTGAAATCTGTTTTATCTGATATAAATATAGCTGTTCCTGCTTTCTTTTTTGGTCCATTTGCTTGTAGGATTGTTTTCCATCCTTTAACTTTAAGCCTATTTTTATCTTTTGTAGCTAAATGTGTTTCGTGGAGACAGCAAAAGTTTGGGTTTTGTTTCTTAATCCAGGCTGCAACTCTGTGTCTTTTTATTGACGAGTTTAGTCCATTTACATTTAGAGTTAATATTGATATGTTAGCATCTGTATTTGCCATTGTGTTTGTCTTTCCTTTGATTTTATTTACTTATTCTTTTAATAATTCTTTTTTTTGCCTTCTTTCATTGTTACTTGTCCCTCTGTTATTCGTTCTGGCTTTAGGACTCCTTGTAGTATTTTTTGGAGTGGGGGTTTAGTTGTAATGAAGTTCCGGAGTTTCTGTTTGTCTGGGAAGGTCCTTATTCTTTCTTCACAGAGGAAGGCGAGCTCTGTGGGATAGGGTATTCTTGGTTGGCATCTGTTTTCTTGGAGTCTGTTGACTATGTCCTTCCAATCTCTCCTTGCCCATAGTGTTTCTTCGGAGAAGTCTGATGTCAGCCTGATTGGCTTTCCTTTGAATGTTATCTGTTTCTTCCCTCTTGCTAGCTTCATTATTTTTTCCTTGTCCTGGATTCTTGGGAGCTTTGCTATTATGTGTCTTGCTGTATTTTTCCTTTCATCATGGAAGTTTGGTGTTCTTCTTGCTTCTTGTATATCAATTTTCAGCTCCTTCACATTTGGGAAGTTCTGTTCAATTATCTCTTTGAATATTTTTTCTGTTCCTACATCTCTCTCCTCTCCATCTGGTATTCCTATAACTCTTATATTTCCTTTCCTCATGGAGTCAGATAGTTCCTGAAGTCTTTCTTCATTCTTTTTCCTTCGTACTTCTCTTTCCTTTTCTGTTTTGGTTTTTTTTATTTCTGTGTCTTCAAGAGAACTTATTCGTTCTTCCATTTCATCTATTCTGCTTTCATTGCTTTTCCCAGAATTCTTTAGTGCCTCTATTAACTCTTTGATCTCCTGCATTTCTTTTACTTCCCTCTTTAGGGACTCAATTTCATTCTTCTGATCGTTGATTATTTTTCCCTTATCATTGTTTTCCTTTATGACTTCTGTCATTTTTTTAATCATGGCAATTTTAAATTCTCTTTCTGCAGGATCAGAAGTTCTTCCAAGTTACTGTCGTTGCAATCTGGGGGCTGGTTTTCTTTTTGTGTGTTCTTTTTTCCTGAGGAGTTGCTAGGTTGCGTGTGGTTCTTCTACTCCCTACTGTCTGTTTTCTAATTTGCCGTATGCATTGGGACACTGTGTTGCTGGGACTGGCCGGCATCTTGGGTGAACTTCTCTGCTCCCCTCTGGCTCCTACGGGAGCCATCTGTCAGTTTCAAGCAGTCTTTACTGAATAAAGATCCCTGTTCTAAATGCCGATGTGGGGACACACTCCCCTGTGTGCCTGGTCTGCCCTGGTGGTGGGTTCCCGCTCCCTCTCTGGGCTTGGACTGCAGGCCCGAGGGGGTCTGGCGTTGGTGAACTTCCCCCGCTCACCTCTGGCTCCTGAGGGAGCCTTCTGCAGGTAGAAGGCGATGCGGGACACACTTTCTGCGTGTCCGGTCTCAGGCACACTCTTCTGCGCGCCCTGTCTGTCCCAGCTGTGGGTGCTCGCTCCCCCTGTGAGCTCAGACTACTGGTCGGAAGGGGCCCAGCGTGGGCTAACTTCCCAGCTGGCCACTGGCTCCTCCAGGAGCCTCTGCTGGTTTCAAGTCGCTAAGTGGCTCCAGAGATCTCTCCTAGAGCCCTTGGGGAGCTGTTTTATTTTTTTTTTTTTTCATCCTGTGCGACAGGGAACAGAGAGGGAATGGTAGGGTAAACCTCAACAGCTTTGGGGTGCTGTGTCTGCCTTGTGCCCCACCATCGTGGAGAACCCACGCCCCGAATTTCGTGCCCCGGATCTCAGTTCCAAAGCCCTCAGGTCTAGGACACGGGCTGTAGCCCAGTTCAGTGTCCACAGAATGGCGTCTTTTGCACCCCGCTCCCGTGCCTGGGTGCCTGGTTCCTGGTTACTCAGTGAGGGACTTTCACCTCAGTGAGGGTCTTCGCGCGTGTCTCCCCGCACGCCTAGGTCGCAGGCGCAGGGACCTGGGCAGCCGCGATCCCGATCCGTGTTTGCTTTTCCAGCGCACAGCTTTTCCGCTCAAGCTTACCGGCTGGCCAGGGGCTGTGTGCTGGT
Organism: Talpa europaea; assembly: GCF_964194135.1. Taxonomy (NCBI): domain Eukaryota; kingdom Metazoa; phylum Chordata; class Mammalia; order Eulipotyphla; family Talpidae; genus Talpa; species Talpa europaea. Next base: position 79,833,924 of record NC_140070.1, read on the forward strand.
GCTGGTCTCCTCCTAATGGCGCCCGGAGCTCACCTCCAGGGCGAATCCTGCAGGGTTCTCCGCAGCTCCAGTTCACGGGGTGTGGTGGCTGCAATAGTTCCTTCCCACTCACAGTCCCGCTTGCTGTGTAGTTTGTTCTTGTTGGTCGTTTTAGTTTGTTGTTTTCCTCCTCTCTGCTGGTCGGAGAGTGCTGACTTTGTGGGTGGGGGAGGGGAGCAGGGTTCTGCCCTTTCCTCCCTTCTGGTCCTCTTTTATGGCAACTTTCTTCTTCGGGTAGTTTGCTGGAGTCGTCTGTTTATCTTCCATGTCCCAGTTCTCACTGGGACCTGCCGCTTTTCCTCCCTATTAACTTTTTTTAATGGGAGATCTTACTCACAGCGTCTCCTCGCCGCCATGTTGCTCCGCCCTCTCGATAAGCATAATTTTTGATACAATTTCTGCTTTGTATTTGCAATGGCTAGGTAATACTACTAGGTTTGATGTTTGGCTTTGTACTATAGCCCTCTGAGTCTTTTGCTACACCTACCACTCTGTCCCTACCATCAAGTCCCCATTAAGAAGGTGTCTATCTGATTGAGTACCATAGGTAGCTGATAGTCAACCTCAGCTACCCAGAGAGGACCATTTGACACTGCTTTTAAAATGTTTCTGTTGTCAAAAGAAATGAGGACCTATTCGGCATGCTAGACTGCTCAATTATGTATCTTTAAAAATATGAATTAATATATGACAAATGAAATTCTGTTATTATACTGGATTTTTTTGGAGAGGTTTACTTTTTAAGAAAAGTATCACTAAAGTTTTCTGTTTTCCAAATTTCAGGATTGTCCAATCTAGTTCTCTCTGCTTCATTTTTCCTCAAACTATTATCTCTTTCCCTTACCTATCATTGGCTTCCCTGTCTTCTAGAAACTTTAGATAAAGTATAGTTCAAATAGCAACCTTGTTATTTTTTATCTAGGTTAAACAAAAAAGAGAACTACATTTCTATTATTTTTTCAATTGTTCTTTCTCAAAATAGAATTCAATATACTGTGTTTTCTGATTTTCCAAATTGTATTCAATATTTTAAAGCAATATTATATATAATATAATATATTATTGAGTTTAAATGTTTTTAAGTATTATCCAGTTCATGAGAATCTGCAGATTTAAATGTCAAAAGGTCTTTGTCTATAGACCATGAAGTATTTACAAAGTATTTATATGCTCTGTGTATGTGTGTGCATCTTAAAAGTGTTTTAGAAGTCAACGTTTTCATAGAGAAAATATTTCTAAGATATCTAGCAAAAGGCCAACTTCTAAACAAAGTGAACATAGCACCCAGTTGTAGGCAAACCAGTTTGAGAAGCATTTCTTGGAAAAAAACAAAAACCTCATTTTCATTAAGGCCTAATGAGTCTTAGGCTAAGCAGATAGTGAGTTACAACTCAGTTAGAGGATGGTGGAAGAGCCGATCAGTATTTCAATGAAAAAAAAAGAGTATTAAGACATGTTGAATATAAATATTAGGAATTCTGGATTTCAAAATAAAACTTATCCCTGATAATGATGGAGAAACATGTACTCCCTAACTCTCCAACTGAAAACAAATTTGAAAGCTAACAGAATGGGGACTCCCTGGTGGCACCAGCAGTTGAGCCCAGTGCTGTGAAGCTGTCCACAGCCTCTGCAGCGCCGGTTCGATGCTGGCGAGCCAGCGAGAATCCCACATGGCGCGGCAGACCTCTCCTGTCTCACCTGCTGCTCCCCTCAGCAGTGTATTTCAGTCCATCTGCCTGTTCTGCTCCCCACTCTGTCTCTGGTGAATCCTCTCACCTTCCCACACCTCTGGCCTGTGCCCCAGTTCTTGTATAAATAAATAAATCTTAAAAAAAAAAAAAAAAGCTAACAGAATGTCTGAAATAACACTTTAGATGTTGTACTTTAAAACTGTGACCCCTAAAAGTGGGAATAACGAGAGTTAAAGTCTAGAATGTAACAGATATCTGCTTTGGTACATATTCTTGACTATAGTAAAGGGAATGGAAAGCAGACTACATGGAAGTCTCACTGAGCTAAGAGCATGGGAATTGGAGGGCCTTGGGTGGTGGGAGTAAGAATATGGTTCCTTAGAGACTGAGGGAAACAATACAGAGAAGCAGCTCCAGAAATGTCCTTGGTAGCAGTCCTAAGTTTTTGCTAAAAAATCATGCTTTACTTTCAAATGTTGAGAAACTATAAGATCTATTATTAATACAATTATTGTATTAGTTGTAAAACTGTTAGGATTCAGTGCTCTTTATAGACAATGAACCTCTTACAGTACTAGAGGTAGTATAAGTTCAGCCCTGTGAAACTCAAGAAAACTTACTGATAACCCCACAAAAGTCATATATTTGTATAAATCTCATCCAACCCCAGAGTAGAGGCTACTTAACAAAGTTAAAATAAAAAGGCTCAAAATTCTAAGTTGATCTTCTAATAAAGCAATTGACTGAACAAAACTACTGTACTGATAAAATAAAACCCAGACTTTCAATAATGTACCACTAATAATGCCCAACATATGAGAAATAAGAAAATGTAAGCATGGAGAGAATGGGGAAATAACCTATTATCTGGGATAAAAAAGTTGATAAATATAGACTACAAACAACAAATATCGTAAACAAACATGGCTTACAAAAAAAAAAAAAGCATTTTAGATGCACCCCTAAAGATCAAAAATAAATAGAAAATCTCAAATTTGTTATTAGAACCAACAACAGGGAAGAACCAGCTGGAAATTCAAGGACTGTAAAAGTGGAATAGAAAAAAATAAATCTCTGAAACAAATCTCTGTTAATAGTATAATGCTATATTGGATCTCTAGAATCTTTATCACTTTGATGTTTTTTTTTTTAAAAAAGCACTACAATAAAATTTGTTAATTCTGAAGCACAATGATTAAGAGAAATTGAAAAAATATTGAACCAACTTAAGTAATCTCTGGGGCAGAAAAAAGCATTTTAAGATACAAGTAATCATAGTATCAACGTGAGAATTATTCATGCAGATAAAATAGTTTAAGAAATAAATTTTTCCAAATTTGATGAAAAATTAAGCTGCAAGATTCTAGAGACAACAGAAAATAATTTTATCCCTCTTTCTTACACAAAGACATGGTAAAGAAATAACTGAACTACTGAAACTATGCAGAGTAATTCTAATAGAAAATTATGGTTAATCTATGATCTTTAAAAATGTGTTAAAATATAAAAACTCAGTGATAAATGTGTAAGAAAAAATAGTAAAGTTACATTTGCTATATTGTGATTTACGACACTAGAAATAGAGAATTAAGGTATGTCATTGTAAAAAAAAGTACAAGGAATACTGTGACAATGTTTATTTTCTCATGAGAATGTGTGACATTCCTATACTTTGGCAAATTGTCACATACCTTGTTAAGTTTGGATTAGCTTCAAACTTTTTACCCTTTATGGGCCCAATGTTGTGAAGTATCCTTTAATATGAAGAATTTTTTTGTCTCTTCACTTGGAATCTCTACTCTTGCTCACAATTTCCTTATGTATGTCAATAAGTTTGCCTTCACAAAGATTTTCTGCTATAAATCTAGACTATCTTGTATAAGCTAGTTCTACTTTCCCACTGCTAGCTCTTTCTTCTGTAACTCCATTTTATATTTGATTTAAATTTCATTTCCATGTTATCACTTTTTTATTTCTTAGGAACATTTGTATCATTGCTGGGTAATTTCTTCTACCAGTTTTCCCTTTTTTGGAAAATGTCACAGTATCAATTTATCACTTACCACTAAAAGGTAACCCCAGTATTTACTGTGGTCTCCATACATGAACTGAATAACAGATATGCAGTGACCGGTTACCAGGAGACTTTTTAATTATAGATTTTCTGTGTTGTTTGATTTTTAGGGAACATGTCACTGTACTAATTAGGAAAAAAAAAATGAATATCAGTGCATAATTCTGACTAAAAGCTACTTCAAACAAGGTATCCAGAGAATATTTTCTCATAGTTTGGTATTGGTAACGTATTATTACTACAAAATTAATGGCTAAAAACAATACATGTTTATTATCTTACAGTTTCTTGGGTCAGGATTTGGATTTTATGGATTTCACAAGGTGTTTTTGGAATTTGGGTCTCTCTTGTAAGATCTTTCAGTTAGCTATCCAAATTCAGTTACTTTAGGCTGTAGTTACTCAGGTCCCTGTCTTTCTGACTGGCTGTCAACCGGGGGTCAAACTCAGTATCTAGAAACTTCTCCATCGTGGGATCACTCACTGGATGCTCAACAGTTTACTTCTCCCTTCAGGCCAACAGGAGAATTTCTATAATTCTTCATCATCCTTAAGGACTCACCTAATGAGGCTAGGTACCTGCAGGATAATTTTTATTCTAAACCAGTTTGCTGACTCTTGTGAGATCACATCTTATACAATGGTTGTACTCACACTCAAGAGGAAGCTTTACCACAATTAGATATCTCAGGAAGAAAGAATAGCAGCAAAGTTGATCATCCTAAGGCCTTCCCTCCCCCTCCGTCTTTTATGGCATCTATAGAAATAACAAGACATATTATAGAACAGGGATGCATTTTTGTCTGACATGACATTTTTCCCTGGGAAATCACAGAAGCAAAAACCATAAAATCTACATGCAGTAATAAGAGAAAACAAAATGAACTATTGTGGTATTTCCAGAACCCCAAATATAGAAATACATTCTAAATAAATGCATGTCCTATCATTCCTATTTCTTTAAGTTGAATTAGAGAGTCTATTACACATATAACATCTCCTTCACAATCTCTCTTGACTTATCCATCTACTGCAAAATGAAAGTAATAGAGATGTGCAGAGATGAGGTCTTCAAAATGGCACAATTCTTTTCTGTTCATACCAGATTTATATAACATACTGTTATGCTAATATTTTGGCTCCTATCAAACTCACTATAGAAATTTGAGTCATTAATTTATTATGAGCATGGTTTTTTCTCTAAGATATCTGCTCATCATTATAATTTATAATATTAAATATTTTTACAACTGGTCCTATTCCTTTTTTTTAAAACCTTTAATTTTTATTTTTTACCAGATTTTAACTTTTGTTACCTCTCTTGATGTGGTGAGAAAGAAAAATCTATTACATCTATCTGTTTAGGTTCATGATTATTGCACACATATTTTAGCAAGTCTTGTTGTAACACCACAATTGGGATAATACTGTAGTTCTACGGGGCTATTTTATGAGGCAATAATCTTGTTACTTATGAATGACCTCGATTACAATCTTATAAAACTATAGTAGAAATGCTATTACCTTACAAACATTTTTGGTTGATCTTTCATTTGTTTTTAAATTATGTCCTATACGGATATAGTTAGAAGTCAAAGTTCTTCAGGTGCAGTCTAACTGAAAATCACATTTCAAAAGTTATAAAATGAAAATACCTGCTGATCTATGTGTCTTGAAATTTCCCCAAATTATTTCTCTTGAACTTTTCTTTATTTGTTTGACCTGGGATGTTTGTGCGCTTCCTTATTTTTAAGTGATAGAAATTATGTCAGACATTTCACAAACTAAGTTTTAAAATAATAAATCATCAATAACCTGTTTAGCCTTCTCTTTTTAAAGTGATGATTTTATTTCCTGAGTCATTGTTTTATACTTTCACTTTTCTATGTGGTCATGGGTGCTTAATTTCGAAGGTAGAAGATCTACGTGGATGGATCTCACACTTCTTCCTGTCTAATTTCACTTTTATTGAAATTGAACAGATATTTTTTAAGTCCACACATGTATTGAAGATTTATATATACTTGCAAGGAAGAATGAATTATCCTTGTAGACATGAAGAGGAACTAACAACACTGCAATCTTTCCAGTTACATATTGTGTAGATACAGAATACCTAAGCAGACAATGGATGTTTCATTCCCTTTTTATATACATACTTTCCTGTGTAGTATTGATATGATTTTGAATTTATAACAAATGTAACTGATCTAATTTGGGAGCTAAATAACTGAATCAGGGATAAAAAAGATCTCTATCTACCCTTCCTTTACTTATATATAGATGCCCTTCTGATGTTAATGAAATAATTCTATAGCTCTCTTGTCAATAAGATTTTTCAAATCCCATTATTTTCCTCTTTATCTCTTATATCTCTGGACCTTTCCAAGAGGTTAATTATAGACATTTCCATAGAAACCCAAGGTTTTCTGCTTCTTTCTGCTTGGGGGCATTCTCTAGCTAAAGTCATCTTCAACTGTGCTGGGAAGGGAAATTGACAGCCTAAAATGGTCTAGATGGCCAAATTCATCTCACCACCTGCTTTTATAAATAAAAGGAATACAACCATAGCTATTTACTATCAGATTTTCTGTAACTGCTTTCATATTATACTGGCTACACTAAATCATTATATATACTACAAAATATAAGAATTATTATCTGGCCTATTTCTGAAAAATATTCTGACTACTCATCAAGAAGGTAAGCTTAACTATACGGAAATGGTGAATAAATACCTCAAATACCTCACTAATTGGGGGAAATTTTAAGCTGTTGTTCTATACACAGTACAAGTTAGTTCTGCTATCCATGGGGTTACTATTCAATAGTACGACCCTATTGGCTTTCTCTCCTCTCCTTGAATGCTCCCAGCCATTATCAAGCTGTCTGGAATCATCTCTCATTAAATAGTTGCACCTAAATCTTGGTTTCAGAATGTGATTGTGGGGGACCCAAACTTAGATATTGTCTATTCAACATTTTTTTAATCTGATCATATATTGCTTAAATTAGCTCAGTGAGTTATTACATGACAAGGTTTTATTAAATATATATTCATCTTTCCCTGGAAGTATGTTCCAGACTGTCAGATATGGGTAAGATTGTAAGATATCTGAGGGATATATTTTGTCGCTTTCCTTACATTTGTCATATTTTGATGCTCATATTCAGAATTAATTTTAAGTTACCATATTGCTGTGTATGTTATGAGTACAAAAATACAAAATATTAACTATCTTCTCCTCTTAGGACATTCAGTGATTTATACTCAACTAACATAAATTTAATCAATTTAGAATACTGAGAGAATACTGAACACTCTACTCCTTAGGACAAAAGACTAAGAATAGGGCCTCCCTGGTGGTGCAAGACGCAACCTATGAAGCTATTTGCAGCCACTGTAGCATGACTTCGATCCCCAGCCACAGAGCTACCCACATGGCACAGCAGACCTCTCCTGTCTTGCCCACTGCTCCCCTCAGCAGTGTATTTCATTCTATCTGCAGGTTCTGTTCCCCCCCCTCCCCTGTCTCTGGTGAATCCTCTCATCCCCTGCACCTCTGGCCTATACCCTAGTTCTTGTATGCATAAATAAATAAATCTTTTAAAAAAAGACTAAGAATAGGGAAGTTCATAACTCTGTTCTTTATATATAAACATTGCATCAGGTGTTGGGTTAGTAAGCATAAACTGCTGGAAAAAGTCTTAGGGAAGAGAGATGTCATTGATGGTATAAATGGACACACCTCTGTTATCATTATTGCTAAGGATGCAAAAATACCATGATTCTAATTGTTATTTCCTGGTTTATATCATACAATGAGGGCTGTGAGTAAAAGCTAATCTTTTTAGGAAGAAGCCACGCAGGAGCTTAAGTAATATATCTCAGCTAATGTTTATTGAGGGGGCTTAGAATCTGCAAACCCAGAGTGATTACAGACAAACTAATTAAGAAAACTAATACCATCAACTGAGGATTCAACCCCCCTGGCTGTCCAAACAGAGAGCATAAGAAAATAGGAAGTGGGGGGCAGTTAAGTTGGCAAGATAAAGTAGCACTTTTTTTTCAGAGTGAAGTTTTAAGACAATTTTGACAGAAATATACTAAGTCAATAGCCAGAGTTCTATTCTGAAGACGTGTTTTTGTTTAAGAAATAGCAGATGTGGTGGTACTTTTCGCAAAAGAATAGATCTGAAAGACAATTTGTACTTTTGTCTAAATTTTCTATTCACATATTTTAGAAAACCTTTCAAGTATGAGGAATCTAGGGAGTTTATAATATTATCCCCCATTTGTTCAAAGTAACTAGAATGTGGTTACTTCTGTGGAACTTGCTTTGACAAGATACCTGCTTGTGTGGAAGCCGCAATGCTGAAGGAAGGTGAAATAAAAATGGTTGACTTAACAATGAAGTGACAGGAAGGAGGAGCTGTGCCCTGATTATTCCAGCAGATCCTTACACACCAGTCTTCTGCATGGAGACTTGTTGCCCACCCATCATGGATAGACAAGTGAATTTACAGAGCAATCTAAAAAGTTGCACAACAGATTGCTGAACTTCCTCAATGCTTTAAAACTCCCCTATCCCTTGACCCTGGTAGTGCATACCTGGGGACTACCCCATGGCAGTACACCCACATCATGATTCCTGTCCTTAAAGATATACTTTCTTGGTTATATTACATCCTGATAGATTCTAAAGAAGTGTCGACCTGACAGAAACAAACAGCTGGCCGAAGTGAGATATCCAAAAACTTAGTTTGCATTTAACAGAAAAAGTTAAAAGAATCTTGAAAGAAGTTGGACTCTCAAACTCAGTTTGATGTTTTATTCCTAGCACCATCTCTGGTAATATCTACCACGCTCCTTTCTCTGTCCCATATCTGCTATTTTACATTCTTATATAATGCAGCCCTTGATTTAAAAAAAAAATGGCTTATTTTCTTTTGAAAATACCACAATAGATATGCAATTTCTCACTCTGATGGCTTTCAAAGTTGGGAGTATATCAAGAAATTTTCTTCCTGCCAGAAATACCTTTCTATGCTAGAATCACCTTCAATCTTTTACTTAAAAAAAAAAAAAAAGCCATCTAGATCATGTCAGAAAATATTTTACAACTTGCAGGCACTCAAGTTCTGTTGATCTTTTCATTCTCTCTTTTGCTGACTCTCTGGCAGATGTCTCATTTTTGCTCCTAGCTACTTGAAATAGTGCAGTTCATTTTCAAGATGTTTTAGATTTCACATCATTTCATCAGAAGATACTTCTTAAAAAATAGTGTGCTTATCAAAAAATCTGTTTTGTCACTTTTATTTCATGTTATTTAATACTCCCTTTAGAAAACAGCCTAAGTAATGGAAAGTTTTGAACAATAAATTCCCCAATTCACATTCTGAAAGTTAGAATTTATTTCCCTGGGAATCATTTTTCTCCCACTGATATTTTGAGTTATTCATATAACTATGAAAAAATATCATCTTAGCCATAAATTCCTTTTTGAAAGTAATTAGCAAATGTTTATTATGTTAAAATCTGTAAATTTGCCTATTCATTTTCCTTCCCCCAAATATTTGAAAACAAAATCACTGGAATAAATTAAAATTTTCTCCACAGGTATTTTACATGGTGCTCAAATGTTAAATTTAGGTCAAGTACCTATACATTGAAAAATACATAGGAAATAATGACAATTCTTTTCACAAATTTTAGATTTGCTTTAAATATCCAATTAGGAGCTATGTTGCTTCTTCACTTTCACTTGATTTTCATTTACACTATATTGATACATCTTGTAAAATATATATGAGTAACTAAAATCTATTAATTTTAATCCTGGAAATAATTAAAGGTCAGTAGTTTGCATGGCACCTATTCTTTTTGTCCATAAAACCTACAAGAATATAGTAAACCATTTTCAATCTAGTTGTAAAAAAATTTGTGGAGCTTTGGTGTTAGTTAAACTATGGTGTCTACACTGAGGAGGGAATTCTTATATTGTGGAAAAAATTAAAAGGTTTAAAAATAGAAATTTTAAAAATCAAGAATTTTGTTTGTGGCTCTAACCTTTTATTTCTCCTACCACATAACTCAGAATTTTAAGGGATTCTGCATTAAAGAGTAGTATAACTTGAGCCAGGAGACTTTAAGTGAGAGTCTGTATTGTTGAACAGATTATGTGCTCATCAATCATCTCTCCTCTTCATTAGAAAATAGCAATTCATTATGGATTTGAGAATGTCCACTCCTCTACCACCTCCAGTTTTGGTTTCATTTGAAGTTACCATTCTCTTTTGACTGCAATTGACTATCTGTACCAAACTTAACAAATCACAGTAAATCTTTTTTTTTTTAAACTAGAAATGAGAAATAGAATCCTTTAGTCATGATACTCAGGAAATGGTGGCCATGTTTTCTATAAAATGGATAAAAGAAAGAACAGTAAAAGCAAATGGATTTTTCATATTGAAAGAAAAGTTAAAGACAGGAAGATCATGAGTTACTGAGATCTCACTTTCTTGATATGTTGAAGTTCATAAATGGTCTATTCTTTTCCATCCTAAAGTCAGCTACAGTTGTGTTTTAATTACTTGTATTCAAGAAACCTGACTAATACCAGACTAAATGGTATTTAGTATATTTTTAATATATAAAATACTTTGACCTAATTTTGATATTAAATATGACACTTTCCTTATTAGCACTGTTTCCTTACCATAACTAAATTTACAGATAATATTCTTTTATTGTTTGAGACTTTCCATTATTTAATCTATCATCTACAAGATTCTTGAAGGATTTTCACTTTTAGTTCATTAGTTCAAAGTACTAGAACTCCATACAAATGAATATTTCTAGATAAAAATTTTTTAAAAATTCTAATCATGTGAAAAGAAACTTTTCTTCTACATACACTAAAATAAAAATTATTTTAAGAAAAAAAAAGATCTCAGAGGCTCCTTGAGTATCTGTGCTTCTCCTTTGATAACCTTTTGACCAAGAGAAGTAATTAGAACATAAAAGAATAAACTCCTGGCCAATATAGAAATAGTATCTAGAAAGATATTAAGTAATGGTGACATTTTTTCAGTATCTCAGGGAATTTTTTTACTTAAACCTAGAAACCTCTTTTAGGCTTTCTAGTTGTCCTACTGAATTCAATCAAACCAATCATCAGTTATCTCAATGTGACACACCAAGACTGAGGGCCGAAAGGGTAGAGAAAACATGAAGTGGTTACCAGAATTCATGTTAAATACAATTAATCTATGTGCCAAAATTCCTAATATGTTTCTACAAAGGAGGCATAGGAGTTTTCCTGGTTATAATCAATAGGTTATTCTGACACCAGAACATATAGGTAATACCCAGTTTGGATACAACAGACTTATTCTTTAAAAAAAAAAAGTGTACAAGTCATGAAATTTTTCATCTATTTTAGATCATCTGCTCAAGTAGTAGTGAAGAGACTTGCCTCATTTTGTCTTTGGAGGGTTGACATCATTCTCACTTCCAGTATGAAAGGTAAACAGATTTATGTGGCTACTGATTGTTTGTGTCGTGATTATAAGGAAACGAGTCCTTCCCTTAGTTGAATTATGTCCTTTGTCCCAAACCAGATGAGTCTCAATCTGGGAAACCTTTTCATTGTAATTTTTCTTACATACATTGTAATCAAGAGTGTGTTTAAGGAAAATTTCAGTGGCATAAAATCAAGTTTCAGTTGCTTCCTATTCTAAATGGGCCACAGTTACAGCTCTAGTCCAAGATTCCTTTACTGCATAAATTAAAACTACTCTTCCACAGAATTACTCCTACGACCCAAGTCTGTTTACGGTTCAGTGAATTGTCTTTGATAAAGATATATCTTACAAACCAAAACCCAAAATTACTAATCCAGGAACTCTGGAAGAAGCTTCTCCCAAACAAGTTTTTTAAAGGCTTCGGCTGTCATTTGAACCTATCTCTGCCTTTTGCCGACTTGTTAGTAATGCTTTAACTGTGGCAGTTTTCCTGTTTGCTTAGGAGGAGAGAGGTTTATATTATCTAACATTCTAGACAATATTAAAAAAAAAACAGGAGTAGGCTAGCTAATGATGGGTTGATATGTGACATGATTAACTGAAGAATGAAAAAGACTAATAGGGTAATGTTTAAATTCCAACCCTTTGGGAGAGATATACCTCTGCTGAAGGGGGTAATGTAAGAAATGTATGTATGCCTGAGTGTACAGCTCTGCATCAACTTGCTCACAGAGGGGTTACAGAAATAGATCTAGCCAATAACTGGATTTTTCATGTTGTATAGACTAAAAGTTGTTACTAAGAGTGGTACAGAGATGTATTATTTTGGCCATATGATGTTTTCATACACAGAAATGAAATTTTGGCACAGTCTCATTGAAAAATCAATGCATCTGCCATAGGGAAAACACAAAAGAACATTCCCTCCTTGAAAGCAGAGAGTAGAAAAGTGAGAAGCAGTTAGTCAAAATTTAGTAGATCTGAGTCATTCTAAATATTTTCATTAAAGTTCAATTTTTTATTTCCTATAACATCATTTTGGGGGATATTTGTAGAATCAGTCATCTGTTCATATTGGGTTCATATTTATAGTTGTCTCTGGGTACAGAGAGAGCTGAGATAATTTGTGAAGAGTGACAAAAAGCAAGGAAGATTCATGTTTCTCTGTGTGTGGAATGGTTCCTCACACAGTCCATCTTGGTAAACTGAAGAGAAATTCAAAGCTACACCTCCGAGAAGTTCTTTGACAACATTTTAGAAACTCATAACCAATTATTGTGTGGAAGGTAACATTAATAATCCAATATACATATTGTATCTATTCTAGCATTGCATTATGGTTAGATTTGCTTACATGAGGAAACAATCTAAATGTTGTAATGAAATATGCTGTTAATCCTGTGTTTTCCTGCACAAGTGTCTCATTGTTAATAAGAAAATCCTAAAAATATTTTAAGTGTTCAACATTTGTATTTGTTTCTTTCTACACAGAAATTGATCTGCTTTCAGACTTTAAAGAGAATGGAGAATGGATTTGGTGGGACCAAATTCTGTAACTTAATGCAGACCTGCCTTCTAGCTACGAGGCTGGTATTTCACAAAGCCATGTAAACTGCTATTGCTAAGCAGAATTATGATCTTATTTGGACACATCTAAATGCCATTTTTGTGTGGACATGGCCTTGGCCGATAGTGATTTGATTTTAGATGGCGTCTGACATGAGGCAGAATGTGAAGAAGGTGAAATACAAGTAGACTCACATTGAATTAGAAGTACCACATTTCTTTTCTTGTCAGGCCTGTAGTGGTGACCTGCTTGAAGAGGCAGAAAACTCAAATGGAAGAAAGGTCTAAGAATTCAAAAGTCTTGGTGAGAAAATGCCACACTAAAAGATAAATGATCTTTGTGGATTTTACTTGTCATGTCCTGTGAACTGTTTTAGACTTAAATTTGGAAAGAATAGCCTGAGTATCCTTGCATTGCCTTGCCAAAGGGCATTTTTGTTAAATAATTTTAATGTTAAGGTTAATTAGAGAAGAAGGCACAGGGAAATTCATTTGTGTTGTAAAGAATAAACTGCTAACTGCAAATGGCTAAGGCAAGGAAAGCAGAGAACTGCTCTGTATTATTCTTAGTTTTTGTTGTTTTTCCTATAACGATTTCTGTGTCCTGGGGTTTACAAAATTATTCTGTTATATCCTGTTTCGTATTTTCTAGGTCAACAAGAAACACTGTTCTCTCAGGAGTTATTCAATAAAAAAAAGTGTTACGTCCAAAGATGTAGAAGGTCTATCTTTTCTCCCCTAACCTGATAGCTTTTATTTGTGGATGACATTCTTTATATTTGTATTATTCCAGCTACTGGATTCCTAACAGTAAAATCTGAGAATGAAGCAAAAAGATAATTTCATTGAAAAAAAAAATAAATCATTTATGTTAAGGTTTTAGAAAGTTTAACTAAAAAAATTATTGCAACTTTCTCTAGCAATAAATATATATCCTTGCTGAAGAACCGTAGAATCCTCTTGGTTCTATAGTATTTTCTAATTTATCGAAAGGAAATAATAAAACCGTCATACTCTTTAGTGTTTCTTTGGTACATGATCACCATTTAAATTATCCCCAACTCCAGGGTCTCCCTGGTGGTGCAGGGCATTAAGACAAGACGCAACCTATGAAGCTATCTGCAGCCACTGCAGCACAAGTTCAATCCCTGGCCAGGGAGCTACCCACATAGCACAGCAGACCTCTCCTGACACGCCTGCTGCTCTCCTCAGCAGTGTATTTCAGTCAGTCTGCCTGTTCTGTTCCCCACTGTTTCTCGTGAATCCTCTCACCCTCCCACACATCTGGCCTGTACCCTGGTTCTTGTATGAATAAATAAATCTTTTAAAAAAAAGATATCCTAAACTTTCAAAATAATCACCAGGTAATATGACTGTAGTTTAAGATAATCACTTTGATGATTATGGAAAATTGTCTTCATTCTTTATTTGTAGTAATGATACATCAAAAATATTTTAAATGCATTTTTGGGTAGGAAAGAAAAGATATTGAATGTCCTGACTGCATTCAGGCAATGGACACAATATGGTAATCATAGGATTGAACAAAAACATAATGACTAATTCCCAATTTATTGAGGAATTAACCACCTTCAACTGCTAGTTTGACATTAATATAAATTCTATATCGTGAAAGCATTCACATTATTTTATAGATTTTAGAAAAAAATCCAATTTAAAAGAAATATAAATCAATATTTTATGTGGTGGAACTATATAAAATAAATGTAAAAACTATCATCCATATTACTTTTTCAATGTCAAATTTCAAAAACTAAATGTATTCTTTCAAGAAGTAAAATTTATACATTGAAAAATAATTTGATTTCAAATTCTTAGTACTTTTTTCCTTTCTAAAGTTTATGTTCTTTAATTTGATGATACATGTATTTAAAATGTGGCTACTGCAAAATAATTTCAAATTTATTCTAATACATTTCAGGTTTGTATAATGTTTTGAAAATGGTTATTACTTAGGACTATTTGTTCATGAAAAAAATCAATTAAATTCCTTGGGACACAGCTTTACTGTTATTAAGGTTCGAGAAAGTTGAAGGTACCGAATTCAATATTAAAGATTAAGTTACTTTATTGAATTCCTATCTAATTATTAATATTCAGAAAAACCTGACTTTATAAGGAGTAGTGTTATCACAACCAAACCCTCTGTTTGACTGTTGCTATTCTGAGAAATGAGTAAAAGTAGTAATACTAAGTCACAAAGTATTAAATGCACTTAAGCATCTGGTCTGACTGGGATTTGCTAATAATTTATGCAACTCTTACACTACAACTTCAATATCTGTTACCTTTCTATAATTCTTACACTCTCATTAACTCTTACACTCTAGCTGCACAGTAAGAAACTAATGCCAGTATCACCAAAATGTAAAGACTTTGATTTTATAGACATATTGCATTTTTTTAAACAAGAAAGGAAAGGTAAAAGAGACTTATGTCCTCAATAGAGCTCCCCTCTATTTCTTGATTGACTGACTAACTGCAGGCGAGTTGAGGTTCCAGGCAAGTGGAAGATGCCTCCTTTACTCCTGCATTTCCTTCCATGGACACATTTCGCAAAGCTTCTTTACTGTCTTTTTTCTAGCCACCTGAATGTTTAGTCTGTCATTCTCTGACACACAAATTGATGACAGTGTAAGAATGCCTCTATTTTGAAGTGCATGATGAATGAAGAGGAAAGAAATTTATTGCAGCTATTCACATAAAAATTTAGAGGTTTTAAATTTTTTCAGAGCCCTTTTATGCAAAATTGTATTTCCACAGAGGCAATATTTACTAAAATACTTTGTTGTATTATCTAAAAAATGAGTAATATTAAAAATAGACTGAAATGAGTATTTCTTTTTCTGTTTCTCGGATGTGTACAATTCTCAGGTGATTTAACTATTGTTTCTATTGCTTTGATACTATTTTATTTCATTCAATTTACTTTTTTTTGCAAAGATCAAACATTCATGTAGATCAAATGACCAGTACTTTATTCTTTTTACCCTCAAAGATTTTTTTTTTAAAGATTTATTTATTTATACAAGCACTGCTTACAGTCAGAAGCGCGGGAGGGTGAGAGAATTCACCAGAGCCAGAGCAGGGAGCAGAACAGGCAGAAGGACTGAAGTACACTGCTGAGGGGAGCAGCAGGGATGGCAGGAGAGGTCTGCGCACCATGTGGGATCCTTGCCCGGCAGCTGGGGATCGAACCTGCGCTGCAGAGGCTGCGGGCAGCTTCACAACTCAGCACTCAACTGCTGCGCCACTGGGGAGGCTCGCCTCAAAGATTATTCACTGATAAATGTTAAAACTAGTAATCAGGAGACCCTCAAAGGCCTTTTTCATGCATGATCTCACTTGGTATACATTAAATGTTCTATTTTGGTTTTGGTATTAGGTTTTTCTTATCTTTTTACGAAACTCGGTATTCTGTTTTGCTAGAATCACACTTCCAGAGTTTGCATTTAACAATACTAGTATTAGGCAATAGTTACCTTTTATTAAAAAGTCTGGCTATTTCCTCTTAAATCAGTTTTTTTTTTTTCATGTGGAATGTAGAATTCACATGTAATACTTAAAATCAATCCTTTGTCAAAGTCTCAGGGGAAATAGGTTGAGTGAGCGAGTTGACACAAGAAATAGTATTTTCTCTCTTTGATATACCACATTAGGTTCATCCAATTGTGAATCACTGACAGAGTGACTATCAATTTGATGGTCTAACAAGTTCATTTCCCTTTTAATAAACACTTGCAGGATGTTTATTTTTATTCACCACAATTTTCCTCAGTGTTTAAAAGCAATCATGTATGTAGCCTGTTTGCAAACTATAGATATAGTCCCTGAAAGTATAGTCTTATATGTAGCCATATGTAGCCTCTTTGATGCATTTTTTAACTGTGTTATTAATCTTACTTGGTGACTACTTATTTTCTACACTACACTTACATTGATCTTGCAAACATGTAAACCATTCTAATAACAATTCTCATGTTTCCCCACTACTCATTACATTTTTGTAGTGTTTAGATATGTTACTGTTATGTAAGATAATTTGCAAAGATTTTGACCTTTTCTCTTATCACTTCATTCATGTGCCGTAGGTATTCCACCATTCTCTTCCTATTAATCACAGTCTTTAGCATATATTTCCTCTTTCTGAAAGACACCTCTCTCCTTGAGTCATTCCTACTCTCTGAATGTAAAACAGTCTCTTTTATAGACTGTAGACATCCCAGCTATTTCCACTTATCAATTTTTTATACTGTTATCTAGCTGAGCTTTCAGTTTATGACTATATATTTATTATAGCACTCACCAGATATAATTTTAGATATTTGCTTAAGTTTTAACTTTTTAGGCTAAAATCTCAAGATGAATGATAATGTAGAGTTTATGCATTCTGTATTAAAGACAGGTTCAGGGCCTGGTGGTACAAGGGGTTAAGTCACAGCACTATGAAGCTATCTACAGCCACGATTTCGATCCCTAGTGTCCAGGGAGCTACCCATAGCAGACCTCTCCGGTCTCTACCACTGCTCCCCTCAACAGGTATTTCAGTCAATTCTCCGGTTCTGCTCCCCACTGTGTCTTTGGTGAATGCTCTACCCTCTGCACCTCTGGCCTGTACCCCAGCTCTTGTATGCATAAATAAATCTTTAAAAAAAATTAAGACAGGTTCAGGCACATGGTAAGCACCAAATAAATATTTTCTAGTTTTAAGTTAAGTGTTTACACATTAAGTTCCTTGCCTTTATTAGTCTGGTCCAAAGTAACTCTTTGTGCAACTAGCCAGATACTTAGCAAGGATGAAAAGATATGAGATGCAGCACAGCAAAGTTTGAATGAAGGAGAAAAGGGTCTTGAATGTGGTTAGAGTAGGCTAGAATGAAAGAGAAGTACAACAGTGAAGGGTTCTGGTATTCAAAGCTCAGTACAATAGAGAATACGGTAGAGAGAGGATACAGAACAGGAAATGAATAACACAGAGGATGGAGTGGTGCTAATGAAACACTCAATGTGCTTTTTCTACTTCACAATCTCTCAGACCCAACTGAGTGGCCATCTTCACTTGTATGATAAAAGTCACAGTCAGTATCACTGATTTACTCTCCACTCACTTTTCCAGTTCATTGCCAACCACCGAGTTATGATTTATCAAAAGTAAAATGTAGATAAAGGCAGAGACATCACTTTAAAAGCCATATGACTTTAAGAATGGAAAGACTAATACATCAATTGGTGGTTCTTTGGCTATAATCCAGTCCTCAAGCTACAGATGCTGGTATGACAGCATGCTACAGCTGTTAGCCAGGTGCCCTGGGTCACAGTAAGAACAGAGAGGTCAAGGTGCAGCATTTGATGAAGTCCTGCACTGAATTGCTGGACACTCCTAGTTCTACAAGCTCCACATGCCTCATTGATGAGTGTAGTGCCTACATTAGGTATGTGTAATACATCCTCTTATTTACCTAGAGGATGTCAGAGTCGGAAGGGGTCTTAGATTTTTTTTTTCTTTAGATACTTTGTTAAAAGAAGAAATACATGCAGAAAGTTAAATTTTTTATCCAACATGAATGCCAAGTTAGGACCAAGGTGATATGCAAAATACTTCAAACAATTCTCAATGTCACAATCCCCTCCATTGTTTTCACTTTTATTTTAATTTTTAGTATTTCATGGCTTAGTCACCATCAGACCATTCATCTCACACTGCTCATAGTAATTATTCTGTAATCCCTTGAGATTTTTTGGCTATAATTCTGCAAACAATTCTTTGATAGCATCAGTGGAAAATTTTCAAGTTTTAGAGGCACTGGCAAACTTCCCATGAACTTTCAGTCTGTCACTTCTGGAAGAAATACTATATTTTAATAGAAGAGAAAATTCTAGCATCAAAAGTAACCATAAAGCATAGACTAAAGTGAGTTGAATCACACAGAAGGTTTCAGAAGTTGGACACCTGGCAGAGGATAACATACAGGAAATTTCAGAGAGGTCAGGGAATATAACTTGATGAATATTCTACGACTGTTAATTTAATGGAGACAGTTGATTCTTATTCAAGTCTCAAAATGGATTACTTGCTTAAGATATTAACTCAAATGTGAATGAGGAATGGGCAAGAGATCTCCATAGAGGGTAGTGCCAAGAATGGCAATTTGTTTCCAAATAATAGACCTCTGTGCTGGCTGCCATTTTTTCATACCTGTTGTTGCAAGTATTAGGATATTGTATACATTTAAATCAGGACTTTGACAGGAAATAAAAGAAACCAACTTACAACACGTTAGATGACAAGGGGAAAGATGCTAGAATGAAACAAGCAAGTCATGAAAGTCAAGAACAAGAAATAAGCAGGGCCTTGGAACTGAATTGGAAAGAAAAAGTTGAAAATTGCTCTTGTTTTCATCTAGTTTCCCCCCATGTTCTTGCTTCACTCATCTCCATACATCATCTTTCTCTATGTGGGGAAAACAAAAGCCATTTCTAATGCTTTATCTGCCTTCTGTCATCCTAAAACACTTTCCCCAGGAGATTAGTGACTGATTCCTTGGAAGCAGTTCAACTAAACATGGCTACTAGGTTGGGGCCAACAGTATTTGAAGAGTCAGAGCCAGAACAGAGGTCAGGGATGGATTGCTAAGTAGTTATCAGTATTGTGGAAAACACTACAAGAGGTATAACTATATTTGAGCATAGCTTTTTACCTGCCCTACTCCAGAAACTCAGCCAGAATCTTTAGCATATTGTCCAGAAATGGCAATTTGAAGTTTTCTCATATAAGACCACCATCCCTTGTTGAAATTAATCTAATAAAAATATAAAATAGATCTAGAAACAATTCTTATCTCAAACACTTTCACATATAAAATGAGTCATGGCTGTCAGACACACACTGTCATAAAATCTTTGATATAGGATGATCATTTAGCTTACATGAATCTCAGGATTGTGTCTTTTTGTCAGTGATGAGATGAAATGGAAGAAGGGATTTAATACTACAATAGAATTCAT
The DNA here is from genome assembly GCF_964194135.1 of Talpa europaea. NCBI lineage: Eukaryota > Metazoa > Chordata > Mammalia > Eulipotyphla > Talpidae > Talpa > Talpa europaea. The sequence goes on from NC_140070.1 coordinate 79,853,849, forward strand.
AAAATGGTTGGCTGTGAATAAAAAAATGAAAACATTCCCCTATTTGTCACTGAAATGCAGAGGGTTCCAAGTGGGTTTCCTTGACATTGCGACACGAACACGATGTTCACTTTCTTTGATAGTGAGTGTGTGTGTGTGTGTGTGTGTGTCTGTGTCTGTCTGTCTGTCTGTCTTGGAAATGAGAGATCTCTGAGTAGCAATGATCGGTTTTAACTTTCTGAGAAATGTTCTTGCTCTTTCTCAGTTGTCATGGAGTTGGTTGCAGAAAGTTTTCAACAACTGAGAGAAGACCAGCTACATTCTGTGTATTTGTGAGAAGACCAACTACATTCTGTATTTGTCTAATCATTTTCTTTTATAAATGCATTTCCTTAAAATACACCATCTGAATAAAACCACAGCATTAAAGTAAATGTTATCTATGGAAACTAAATGTATTAATTTTACCTTTTTGATTACCACAGAATATTTTGCCTTGTAAATAGAAAAAAAATATGTTTTGTAAGAAAGTCCATTTTAATGCTATTTCCCTAGAGGCAATTTAAAAGCCTTTCTATTTTAAAAAGCATATTTTAACAATTACTTTTTTAAACAGTCTTTGAGAATGTTCTTTGAAGGTTAGAAAAGACATTAAGCTTTCACGAGTTAGTATAGATCTATGTGAGGTCACTACTAATTTGCTCAGAGTGGCAAACATTTAAAACAGCTATAGATGAATATAAACTAAGACCTTTATGTAAAATATTTAACAAAAGATAGAAGAATAGTTATTTTGCAATCTATCCCAAAATATAACAGAAGGATCAAATTTTAATTATTTTTGTGTCTGCATTTAACATGGTGCTTTGCATATAATGTTTCTTTTTGTTTGAGTAACATGACATTCTTTATTTTAAATAAAATAGGTATATTAATTTATCTGATTCAGCAATGCCCTTGGTGCTTCCTAGTTCATGGCACTGTTAAAAAAGGTAGGAATTCATGCTATTATTTACTTTAAGATGAGAAATTAAAACCCCAGAAAGCAGTGAGAAAATCCTCTTAAGTTTCTAATCATTACATCTTTGTTCTTAAATTTAATTGTGGAAATAAAAATGAGTAGTTCTCATCAGTCATTAAATTTTGGATTTGGTTAAGTCCTATGAATGATTACTCAAATCCAGGATGGTAACTACTTTGAGGGCAGTATTGTTGGTAGGAGAAGTAGATGGCACCTAATTACCCTGGGACCTTAATTATCTATGTCAAGACTATCTTTTCAGTGTGGTTGCTGGGTATATAGCATTTATTTTTAATCTAGTTATAATGTACATCATTTTTGTGTGCCCGCATTATTTCAAAATTTATACAAAATATTTTGAATGGGTCCTCTAATCTGGCAAATATAAGACCTATGTAGGGTTGGAACCATTTTTAATAAAAATGACTAAGCAGAAACAACTTTAACATTTATAGCTGAAGACAGTCTGAAAACATTACTTCAGAAGTTATGTAAGCTCTCTAGCTAAATATTCAAAGGAAATGTTAATACTCCTTTTTGATAGATAGTAATTTGCATTTTAAAAAAATTATATAGGGGCCTTCCCTGGTGGCGCAGTGGTTGAGCGCTGGGCTGTGAGGCTGCCCACAGCCTCTGCAGCGCCGGTTCGTTCCCCGGCCACTGGTGAGGGTCTCACAAAAAATAAATAAATAAAATTGAAAAATTATATAGTGAAACTTAATCCTTGTTACTTTTTCTGGGTTTATGTTGTTTCTTAGACAAGCAAAATGACCTATACTAAATGAATATAATAGCTGATATTTATTAAGGTCTCATTATGAACCAGATGTAGTTCTTATTAATCATTTATCCTTATAGTAACCCTGTGAGTTAGAGGTTATTAACCTAGCTTTACAAAAGATAAACACACAGAATAGTAATTTTTTATAGATTTTTTACAAGAAATAATTGATACAGTATTTAAATAAAGGTCTGTCACAGTCCAAATTTTTTTGCTTTTTCCTCTTCATTCAATTTTCCCTCCATTGGTAAATGAAACCAATACTGTAATAATTTAAAACTTATTTTATGGGTTGTCATTGTATACCAGGGGCTATTAGCCTGATGGTAAGTCATGTGCGTGAGACATTTTGAAGTGGGAAAATAAAGAGAAGGCCTCTTAAGATTTTCTAGACACAATGAACCCATTATAAAAGAGAAACACCTGTACCTCCTAATACAATGGGTAAAAATGTAATTTCTTTCCTTGTAGAAAGAAAGCAGCAGTTCGCTTTCTACTAAGATGTTTTAAATAGTGCAAATCTGACACACAAAGATATATACCATTATTTTTGCAGCTAATATTTGAGTATTCACTATGTATCAACCACCACATCTATTGCCTCACGAGAATTATCTCATTTAATCTTGAGAGTAGCCCATAATAGCACATGCCAGTATTCTTGTCTGTGAATGAGCAAACTGAGTCCTAAGAAAGTCATAAAAGCTACTAAAAGCCACAAATGTACAGAAAGACATTTAATTGCAGGCAGTCTGATTCTAAATCCCTTGCTCTGAACCCACAATGATTCACCCCCTTCCATTCTGCAGCTGTGTATATGAATGCAAAGAGAAAGACTGTACAAGATACCAGGATAAGAGTAATAATGGTGCATCTAAGCTTATTATATTTACAGATACACTTAAAGACTACTACACATTGTTAAAATGTTTCTGTTCTTTGACAATTCTGCTTCTAGAAACCTACTTGCACTTTGCCAGGTAACAAAAGACTGCAAATATAAAAACAATTTTAGATATTTGGGAATGGCCATGTTCATAGATGTAAAATACCAGTCACATGTTCCCCCCCCCCCATGTTTTACAAAGCAACATTCATACTGGCCATTCCTTTTAAGTGCAAAAAGAGGGTAAGATTTTTTTTTTTATAATACATTAATATATTTGCAACAGAAGTAATATTGGGTTACCTCCATCAGGTATCGCCACGATCGTGCACCAACCACCATCTCACCCACACCCACCAATAGAGACCACTCTGCTTCCTTCCCCCCAAAGGACAAGTTTTGCATTTTTGGAATATTTGTTAGATTGAGATTTATTAAAATTGTTCTCTAACCAAATGAGAATTTAAGTACAATTAAATTCTGGAAAGAGCTTTATGAGTTTACCATTGTTATGTTAAAATGTTTAGGTCCATTTTCATGACTATAATTAAAAATATATATTAAAAAATTAAGAAGTTTCAACTGCAATTAACTGTGGCTCAGAGCATAAGGCAGTGAAGGATTTCTCAGTACTTCTTGTGTAAATGTTGAATAAATGTTGAATTCTCTAGGGAAATAACTTGAATATCCATTGATTTTACTAGTACAGTAATTAAATACATCCCCTAAGGAAATATATTTTCACGTATTGGGAAGCTGCCTATTGTCTGAATTTTTGGGCCAGGTAAGCTGTTTCCTGCCTGGCATCACTCACTGTCCCTATGATTATTACCTACAGATGAACTCAATATTTTTCCTAAACATTTTATCTTAAAATTTTATGACCTTTATAAAATCAGAGAAAACAAATATAATATTTTTTAGTGTTTATATTAGGATTTATCCAAGAGCTCCCTATTGATAAAATGAGAGTAAGTTTAAAAAAATAATTACTAGCTCCTAATATTTTTTACTTTCCCAAAACAAGAGTTTATGTCTCTTCTGATTGATAGAGCTAAAGATTTTCAATAAACTAAGTAAATGCTACTGTGAATAGAAGTGTTGATAACAGTACATTCCTGTGTCCATTCTTTTGCATTGTAGTCATCAATATATGCAACTTTTGCCATTTTTTTTAAGAAGCATGAGCTTATTTGACAAGACATATTTAACATGTGTGATTTACTGAGTACTAGGGTTGATGTTGAGAACTTTTTTTAATAATACCTGATTTCTTGTCTAAATTGTGGTATTCATTACAGAAAACTTTCAATACAGAAATTAATGAAAACCTACCACGTGTGACAGGCACTGGAAATGTTAGAGGTTCCTGACTTCAGCAACCATAGGAAATGGGTAAAGACGTTGACTGGGGAGCAGGAAATTACAGTGGAGTTAAGTAAGCATAAGGATGAGAGAAGTATGTGAGGAATCATATTCTCAATCCTTACTCTTAGGGGTAAGAAGACAGCCTTGTGAAGGTAGTTATCTGAAGAATGCTTAATCAGATGAGTAAGAGAACTGAATTTGTGAAGTCTATGGAAAGACTGATGGCAGTCTACAAGACAGTGGGGGACATGAGAAAATATTCCACAAGTGGGAAGAATATATTCAAAAGAAAAGAGAACGTCCAGAGTCACTCAAAATATTCTTATGACAAAAATTTGGACAGAGTACAAATTCATGACATTTCTTACATCCATCAGAGAGCTGAATCACAGGGTAATCAACTAGCAGGAAACCCAAGGAAAGGTACCTGCAGAGGCTGAACTTGAACACTTGGTCACCTAGAGCAATACAGGTGGAGACTGTCAAAATTCAGGTAGAATACTTAGCTAATTGGTAAGGTTAAGCACAGGGACACAGCATAAGTTAAGAGCAGACCACAGCAACCTGCTGGAGGCTACAAATACCAGGGATTTGACTTACATTTTACAGGATTTTTACTCCAACCCCATGAGATGTTCACAAAAGAGAATGAGGACACTGAGGAAGCCGCTGGATTAAAGCACACTTGGGTAAGAAAGAAGAGCAGCTGTTGCATGTGGAACATCAATATCTGTGTGGACCTTTCTGGTCTGGCTTCCCCAACAGAAAAGTCTTCTTCACTAATCCTTACACACTTGGTTGAAGATTATTAAAGCCTGATATCCTTGGTCACTGGTGAAAAATCTGTATGGTTGGGCAAGGGAAAAGACAAACTAAAACATAATTTCTTTCCCTTGGCGGAAAGGCAGGAATATGTACCAGACCTAGAACTTAAAGTTGAAGGGAAATCAGAGACAATAAGGCGGCCACATCTCCATACCCAAGGGCATTCTAATGAAGGCTTAAGCTGAATCATTATCAGGTAACACCTCTGTCACTCTGTTAATTCATAATATAAACAGGATTCACACACACACACACACACAAAATCATTTTAATAGATGTAAGAAATAACATTTAACAAATTTATTATAAACTCTTAAAATTTCAGAAAACTAGGGATAGAGAATGTTTCTTAACCTGAGAAAAGACATCTATAATATAGATGACATAGTTTTTAAATATTTAATAGTGAACAGATTCTTAATTTGGAACAAGTTTGCTGTTATAAATTCATAGTCAACATTGTACTAGAAGTCTTAGTGAAGTAAAGCAAGAAAAAAATGTATTTAGATTGGAAAGGAAGAAATAAGACTGCCTCTATTCATAGACGACAAGACTAGAAAAATCCCAGACGCCCTTACAAGAAAACCCTTAATATTATTTGCAAAGATCTTAAGTTACAAGTTCAAAATACAAAAATCAATTACATTTCTAACTACTAATTAACAATTGGAAACATTTTTTTTAAAGATGAGATAAACTCTTAATTTTATTTTTTTCATAAAAGAGCTGGAGTATAGGCTAGAAATTCAGGGAGGGGCGTGTCAGAGGATTCACCAGAGACAGAGTGGGGAGCAGAACAGGTGGATCTACTAATATACGCTGCTGAGGGGAGCAGAGGGCAATATAGGAAAGGTCTGCTGCACCACATGTGTTAGCTCCCTGGTGGGGGATGGAACCCAGGCCAAAACAGTGACAGCACTGAGACAACCCATAGGTTACTAGGGAGGCCCCTGGAGACATTTTTTAAAGTATAATTTACAGCAACATCACAAGATGAAATATTTAGATATTTATACCTAAATCTAACAAAGAATGTTCAGGATATGTATTCTCAAAAGTATAAGATACTGATAAAGAAATCAACGAAGACCTAAATAAATGTAGCAATATACTAAGTCTGTAGCTCAGAAAATTTACTAGTTTAAAATGACAATTTTCTCCAAATTGATCTGTAGATTCAACACAATCAAGATCTCATAAGTCTATTGATAAGCTGATATAAAATTTTGAAGAAAGAGAAAGGAACTAAACAAGCCAAGTTATAAAACAACATTTTGAGGACTCACACTAAGATTCCAAGGCTCACCATAAATCTACATTAATCACAAATGGATAAGCAAGGAGAGAAAGAGACCAGAATAGAGAATCAAGAAGCAGTGAACTACATTTGGGTCTTTTTTATTTTAAACAAAGATAGAAATGCTATTCAAAGCAGAAAGGAGAATCTTTTCAAGACAAGACACTCCATTTTAACAAATGGAGTTGGAACTTCTATACATAAGCCAAAAATAGTGTTAATCTGTTTCTCACATCTTAAACCAAAAAAAAAAAAAAAAAAAATAGCTCAACATGAGAGACTTAACGAGGCAGAACAATAAATATTCTAGAAGAAAATACATGAGAAATTATTTGTGATAATTGGTTAGGCAAATATTTATTTCCCCTTTCTTAACATTTGATATCAAAACACAATCTATACAATAAATAAAAATTGAATTTCATTGGTATTAGAATATTTTGCATAAGACACTTATGAAGTAGCCAGCCAAAGATGGGAGAAAACAGGGCCCCCCTGGCTCAAGGGGTTAAGACGCAACCTCTGAAGCTATCCACAGCCTCTGCAACACAAGTTCGATCCCTGGCCAGGGAGCTATCCACATGGCCCAGCAGACCTCTCCTGTCTTGCCTGCTGCTTCCCTCACCAGTGTATTTCAGTAGATCTGCCTGTTCGGCTTCCCACTCTGTCTCTGGTGAATCCTCTCACCCCCCACACCTCTGGGCCTATGCCCCAGTTCTTGTATGCATAAATAAATGAATTTTTTAAAAACATGGGAGAAAATATTTACATATCACATCCTGACAAAACAGGTATTGCAACACTATTCAGTAGCCATTTAAATCCATCTACTTTCGCTCCAACCTAAGTTCTTGCCACCACTCCAAGAAAGTCACTATTAGACATGGAAATGAGCCCTGTGAAGCTCCAGTACTATCTTTTTAGTTGTGAACTGAAGGTCAACAAAGATCATCACTTTCAGGTGAATAATGATGATCTTGCTACCCTAGAAGAGGTAGCAAGATTCCACAGGAAAAAAAAAAAGTAAAACTTGCTGCTAATGAAGATGGCTGTGATTGCAATGAGGATGCCAAAGAAAAAGCATCAGCAAAGAAATCTATAGTAGATATTCCAGCCTCAGTACACACAAAATTTAACCAGAATAGAAAAGTCTCAAACCCATTAACAAGATCCAAAAGTGCTGAATATTTTAAAAAGAAGGAAAACAAAACCTCTCAAACACCGAAAGGACACAGTTCTGTAGAAATCAAAGCAAATTGTAGGCAGGATTAGAAAAAAATGGTCTCTCTTCTCAAAGTGGAAACAAAGTTCATCAATAATGTGAAGAATTGCATCTGGATGATGGGCAAGGATGCTATTCAGGACCTCTAGCAGAGAAGGAAGTCTCTAAGAAAATGCTTTAAACAGTTAACAATTTTCTGTTATTTCATTTCTGTAACATTTGATAACTGGCTGCCCTTTTTATAGTACAGGTTGTATAGTACAGGTTGAGATCGTCCCTTATTGTAGCTGTTAAATTCTATCCAAATTCCATTGTCAAGAATGTGTTGTCCAAAGTGCTTTCATTTTTAAAGATTGAACTCCATGCTTTGATTTTAAGGTTTAGAAAGTATGATAGGACACAGTAGTAGTGATGGTCAAATGGAAATGGAGGGGAAACAAACATGCTTGTGAAATGAACAGTACTTCAAGAAGATCCAACCAACCAAACAAACAAACAAAAAACCAAAGAATTTATCAGTTATAAATGGAAAAGAGTAACTTTACCAAGGAAGTAACTGTAACCAAAGTGGTCAAGGTTAATACCAGTAATAAAAGACATCTGTATCTTGTACTCTGTCATGTGATTGAGGGTTGCAAGGGGACAGAACAGTGATGCTGTCATGATGGTGAGAACGGTATGGGTTTTAGGACAATTTTGGAGACACAGTAAAAGACTTGATGACCAAGACAGAGAAAAGGGGAAGGTGTGGAATTCAAGATGTCTGCTTTAGAAGCATTAGTGTTTTGATGAGTCAAAAATACCACTTTCAAGGTCAACTCTTCAAAAATTGCACATAATCTCAAATCATATGTCCCCTTTTTAGCTAGGCACAAGACATTTATTCCTTCTCAGACATCCCTCTTTCTCAAAACCTATTTCTAAGGTCCGAACCTAAGGTCGATTAAAAGTGTCATGAAAGAGTTTAGACTGAGCACCATGTGCAAGGAAAATATTACATCTAGAGAGAAATTCAGTTTAGTGTTTGTCTTGGCCTTATAGTTAAACAAGATGCCAGTTGTTTTAAGTAGCCTGGTGCCTTCGCCTACTTCAGTTTTGCCTCTCACCTATATGTTTTCACTTCTATAAAAAGCTGATAGTCATTGTAAAGACCACCTTAGTTGTTTGAGGATTAAATAAATGTAAAAGACTTAAATCAATATTTAGCACATAGCACACTTGAAATAAATTGCATTTATACATACTGAAGTTGTTTACATTGCTGACTTTGTTCTGTTTGCAATTCTTCCTCCTTTCAGGAGGGGTCAATAAGCTTACTAAGTACCTACTCAGCCAGACACTTCACATCTGAATTAGTTTGACAAAGGGAAATATTGGGGAGTATATTTAATTCTCATGTGATTATTTTATCTCTACCCCAGACTGATAAATTATATTAGCAATAAATTCTATTAATAGTGATGTAAGTGATATCAGCACTAAGCATATAAACATGACTAATATATTTACCTGATTGTTAAAAAAATAGCCTAGAAAAATTTTCCAATCTATATAATATTTCATTCTAATAAAAATTCAAGCATAGGAAGTAAAAATATGAAAATCTCAAAATTCAGGTATGTTTTTAAGGGTGGAGTGAAGTAGATGATATTTGTTATAAACATCATTTGGTAATAAAAAATGTATAGCTACTTCTGTCATTTATCTCCTTCATTGTCAGATAGATCTGAGGTTATGGCTTCACTTAGTATAAAAGAAGGTGACAGAAATAGATGTAGATTTAAGGGAGTTGTTCTTTAAGTTTTGAATATTCATTCTGTCTCCCTGAGAAATAGAATATGAGTCTCTTGCAACAGTTGAACAAACAAGTTTGAAGTGAAGGATAATAAGTTAGGTCACAGGTATATGACAAAGAATATTCTTTTGTAGATAGCACAGAAATAAAGGCAAACAAACTGAATGACAGTACCTCAGGGAGTGTGTACAATTAAGAAGGCTACAATAAAGCATTGGTAATCAAACATGGGAATAATGGTTTTATAGTAATGCTATACCAACATGCTATTAAAAAGGATTCCATTTTTTCCATGAATTTTAATTATCCAGTAAATATTTAACCAGGAATAATAAACTCATGGAATGTAATGGTAATTAATACACCACATTAATATTGTTTCAAATAGTAGAAATTCAACCAACTTAAATGTTCATTCAATTAACTTAATGTTTCAAAATATGACCAACCTAGGAAATACTTATATTTTCCCAGTACAGATCATTCTATGTTATTTTGCTTTAGTGATTTTCATCAGTCCATTTTCTATCTCTCACAAGTGCATAATAATATTTTATATTACTATACATAGTAACACTGTATTGCCGATACTGAGAAAACCTTTTTACAGAGTTTTCTAGCTCAATAATTTCTTAATTGATACTTCGTAAGATTCTACTTCTTGGAAAGCCTACATCATTTGATTCATATGTCAGTTTTATAAAGCTAACATTTCTTTGTATCTTACACTTGTCCAGCCTCCATCTGCTCACTTAGCATTATCGGAACAGTTAAAACCTAAAAAGCCTTTTTATTAAAAGCAACCAATCAGGAGAATGAGACCCAAGGAGATCAAATATCTGAAAACTAAATGTTTGTGATAAGATTATTACTACCTGATCGTAACAAGGTAAGTCTGGATGAGTTCCTTAGCATTCAGCTGTAAGAAAGACAACCATTCTGATTATTCCTGATAACAGAAGTTATAAGATTTCCTACTGCCTAAGGTTAAGTGAACCTTCATCAGGGTTAATAACAATCCCAAAACATGTAAGATTCTAAGATATTTACTGAAGCTTATGGAAATGAAGTTCTAGACAGTATATAGCTTTTTTCCTTCTTCAATATTTAAAGGAAATGCCATTTTCTAGAACATTAAAACATTTTACTAGCTTGGAATATTACCCAGTTATTCATCTTTGAAGACATAGAACAAAATTATATGAAAATACTGATGTAAAAAAGAGGATAAAACCACTGCTCACTAATTCCCCATGCCCTGAGCATAATTATTTTCTGAAAATCTAGTCAAAGAGCTATATGACCTGAGAAGTTACATTTAATCATGCCACAAATTATATCACTGGTATATTTTAGAAACTGTAATGAACACCCCAATAATTTGATGTTTATGTGTTTTATTGGTTAGTTTCTTGATATTATTTGGCATCCTACAAATAAAATGTGCTAGAGTCAGAACTTTCTATTAAATCTCCACAGGACACTGAAAAATGAAGGTTTAAGGTTTACAGAGACTTGATGGTATCAAGTTTTCCAGAAACAGGATCTGCCATAGATTGTGCCCTCTGAGCCATGATCTGTAAGAGTTTCACACTGCTGTTTCTGAAAAGCAAATCTGATCATATCACTTCCTATTTAATATCTTCCAGTTCTTGCTGTAGCCCTCAGGATCAAGTTTAAACTATTAACATGACCTCCCTACAAGACACTTCACAACACCATGTTTTCCTCTCTCTGAAGCTTGGGCCTTTGCATTTGTTATTCATTTTGCCTGTATTATTCCACCTCTATCTGGCTGAGGTAACATTCTATTTCCACATTACAGTACTTGTTACCCGAGAAAAGTGCCATTTACAAGTCTGTACTCTATCTGAGTATACAGGGGAAGTATCTTTTCTTCACAAGTGTGATAGCACTAAGAGAATAAAACATTTAGAACATTCCTAACATATTCCATGAATGAATCAATACATTAATGAATTAATGCAGCAATTGCCTCCTGTGAAGGCTCAGGCCCTCTCAGTCTCCCCGAATGGCAATGATTACATTCCCATCTGTCCATCCCCAAATTCACGCTTGTTGAATCTTAAATATGGTACATTTTAATTTTAGTCCTAGAATACATCAGCACACCTGGATAACATCAAATAGTAGAGGTGGGTCACAAATTCTTCCCCAGTTTGTCATATCAAAGCAGCAAACCTTAGGCCATTGTAAGAAGATCCACATATTAAAAGCTCATTTTGAGATCAGCTCTACTTTTCACCTTAAAAATCAAAGGCAATATATAGTACATAAATTGCTTAGTCAATCTCTTAATAAATCAGTTATTTCAATAGGCGGAGAAACGTTCTTTCCTTAAGAAGTTATTGTTTTAGGACCTCCCTGGTGGAGCAAGGGGTGAAGACTCAGCACTATGAAGTTACCCACAGCCACTGCAGCATGAGTTCGATCCCCAGCCATGGAGTTAACAGCAGACCTCTCCTGTCTCTCTGCTGCTCCCCTCAGCAGTGTATTTCAGTAGACCCCGCCTATTCTGCTCCCCACTCTGTGTCTGGTGAATCCTCTCACCCCTAACCCCACAATTCTGGTCTACACCCCAACTCTTGCATGCATAATAAATCTTTTAAAACAGTTATTGTTTTAGGTGAATAAACTGGGAAACAAATTCCAAGATGAAAAACTGCATGCAGCAAGTTTACTGAGGAGTGCTCTGGAGAATACTTGGAAGAGTGCAAGAGAAAGTATATCGGGCAGAGATGTTGAAATGCTTTGCTCCAAAAGACAGCTCAGCTGACCTCCACAGAGAGCTCTGGATCTGAGAGGATCCTTCCTAATCGTCTCAAGTTGAACAAAAGTGTTGGGGTCTCTGTAACCCCCTCATCAACCAGTCATGCTTTTAGACTGCCCCTGAGTAAAATGATAACACTGGGAAAAGCAGCATTTTTCTAAGTGCAATTCTGAAGTAGAATTTAACAGTACTATAAGTAGTTAACACTCTCCAGCATCATGCTGGAAATTTTTCCAGATGAAGCAAACATACTACATGAAGCAAGTTAATCTGAAACACGGATTGACTCTACTAGACACTGGGATGCAGCCCATTTCCCTTCTTCAAGGGTTAGGCACACTCACTCCCTGAGGCTCACAGATGCTGTGACCCACAGGAGTTCAGCCATAAATATTTTAGTTAGTTTGGTGATTGTTTTATTCATACTTCTAGCACCGTGTTAGCACCGACTCATGCGGTCCTGGCCAAGATATTGAATCTATAGCATGAAAGAGCTCTGCTTTAAGCTTCTGTAGCTGGAAAATAAACTTTTGCAATCTAAGTGGCTTAAACAATACTCATTTGTTACTCGTTATCTAAGAGCTATGGAGGGCACATGTCTTTAACGGATCTCACTGAAATCAAGTTATTGCCTGACCTGACTGACTTGTGGCATCTCTTGGATAAAACTCCTGTTTTTTTCCAGTTACTGGAGGCTACCCCAATTCTTTGGCTTACACACTTTTCCATCTTCAAAGTAAAGAGCAGCAGGCCGCATGCTGCTCAGCTGTAATCACTCTGACTCCATAGTTATATCTCCTTTACTGACTTGTTTTACTGCCCTCCCCCAATGCCAACAGCCCTCATAATTATATTGTAACACCCTGGATAAACCACAACTAACCTCCTATTTCTAAGGTGGGCTTATCAACCTTGGTTCTATTTCCTATGTTAGTCCTCCTTTACACATAAGCCAAGAGAAAAGTGACTAGTAGCAGAGATTGGGATGTGAACATTTATGCAGCTCAGTTGGGGGTTACTCTGCTAGTGCAACTGTTCCCAAATACTAAGATAAACAAACAGACAAAAACAGCCTGTTCTTTTGTCCCTTTCTTAATCCAGTGTCCTAGGAATTCATATATACCTTCCTGGCTCTTCCCAGTAACTTAATTACCTCTTAAAGTTGTTTTTAAAGTGTATACTCCTTCCCCCACTTTTTTTCGGACAAGCCCTGCATCAACAGAGTTGTGATGTGACTTGAACCAAATTATTGATATGGTAACCCAGGATGGAAGTAGGATAGTTGCAGAGTGCCTGCATCAACTTCTTGTTAGGATGGAAGACCAGACTTAAGGAAACAGAACAGTTCCAAAGACCTTACTTGTTTAAAGGATCTAGAAATTCAAGATTTTTTGAGTATATCAATGCAGCTGTTACCTTTACAGGGTCTCAGGCCTTTCCAATTAGGGACTTAACCTTACAATAAACACTGGTGGAGTTCAGTATTTGAAATTTTCTGAAGCTCCACTATTCTTATAATTAAATTACAGGCCTCATGCAATAGCTGTTTTTGACCTTCAGAGTTGAAAATAACTTTATGCTGCTTAGGAGGTCATCTGGCTTTAACGTTTCACCTAAATTGGTGATTAATCATCCCCAGCTTTTATTTTCTTTCTGCAATGCATCAGTAGTATTCAACAAAAACCAACTAATTTCCGCGTCCCTAAAATGCCATTTTCTCTGAACTCCCCAGCGCTAGATGCTGCATCAGACAGTGCATTCCCTTCCACATTATTCCACCCTACTTTAAAACTAGTGAAAATTTTAAAATTTTACTGAGACAGTATGAAGGTAAGTTAGTTCTCGACTTACTTTCAGTCCTCTTTGTCAGTCAGTTAGGAGGTTACAAATCCAAAGTTCCAATTTAGTATGTGCTTTCTCAGGTTCCTTCTGGTACAAACTGTCTCAGGTGTGGTTTTCCAAAGCAGCCTCTGCAAAGAGATGCATATGCCGGAGATTTATTGGTGAACGTTCTTGGGACAGGGCACACAATAGGAGAGAGGGAAACAGGACTAAATAGCAGAAGAAAAGTTCATACCTTTGCAACAGAGGCCTCTGACAACTCCACGGTGCTCTGAAGATAAGATATCCCTTAAGGATCATTCCAAAACAAGCAAGGAGGCTGGGTTTTTACACCCTACACTGAGCAGTCATTGGGTATCAGTTGCCATAGGAACGAGGGGTAGCCTTGGCCAAATCATTGCTCTCCAGCTGAAGGCAATGCTTGGAGAACTCAGCTGTAAGCCATCAACAGTGCACATTCCTTGTAGCTGGGACAATGAATACTCAGGTCTTGAAGAGAAGAGCTATTTGGCTCACCGCTGCCTCTGCTTCCACTATTTCTATTTCTCTCATAAATGACTCTATCTTTGTTATTCACCAGATAACTAGTTCTCAATTTCATTTTCCAATAACACTTCTAAATTTCTGTTTGATATAACATTAAAAATTTATGCTACATTTTATTGAAGGATTGTCTCAATTCAATTTCATTATCTATTAAATATCATAGGTAAAATCATGCTGACTTTTTGGGCAATTCAATAATTGATGCTGTATTCTACATTGGAGAGACAATAATAACTACCATTCTTTGCCAGTTACAGTAATCTGCTGAATGTCTACTCTGTCCGGCACCATTCTAGGCATTTGTAGTGTATCAGTGTCTCCAACAGATACAGACTTTGTCTGCCTAGGTTCACGTTACTGTGGATGAAATAAATAATAAACATTTCTCTAATAAAAATGGTAAATTATCCATTAGAAGGTGATAAGTACAAAAAAAACTTTTCAAATAGTGGTTATAATTTAGCAAATGCATTTTGGAAAATGCTACTGATGCAATACATTATCAGAGAAAACTAGTGCTCATTTCATGCGCACTAGAAACTTCTAGACTCTCAATAGTTTTTACTGGTCTAGGAAAGAGTCCTTGTTAAACCACATCTTTTGGAGAAATTTGTGTCTTAATTGTTTGAAAGCCAATTTGTAGGTTCATAGATTTTTAACATGTGATATTAAATTTGGCTTTCTAAATGAAGTTAACTCAACGAAATGACAGCAATTTTGTGGAGCTCATATTTAAATCTCCCTCAACTACAATTTTATTTTGTTTGATTTATATATCATATGATTAAACCTGCAGGGGGTATATTTTATTGTGCTTCAGTACGCTTCACTGAGATAAACAACAAATGCTTTTAATGAATAATAGAAAATAAATTACTGGTATTTTCTTTTAATTTTCACTTTACTAGTGGAAGAACAGATCAAGCAGATTGTTCCCATAAAACATATATTTGTAAAAGAGCTGATGAACAAGTAGCACTAAAAACAATCTGATTTTTGGCATACACTGAAAATGCCAAGGACATATTTTTAAATTTATTCATCAAAAATCACACTTCAACTTTGAGCAAAGAGAAATATAAAAGTAAATCTATTGAACTGGAATCCCCGTGTATTAGACTATTCATTATTGCAGATATTACATATTAAGTACTATCTAGTAAAAATTGCACCACACAATGTTAAACAGACAAGACAATTCAAGTCAATTTCAATAGAGGAGACCAGCCAGAACTCATTAAACAAAGGGCCTGAGAGCATTTAAGACCTGGAGTGGGGGGTAGGGGTTCCCTAGTGGCACGAGGGTAAAAGTCTCAATGCTATCAAGCTATTGCCAGCCACTGCAGCATGAATTCGATCTCCAGCCAGGGAGGTGACCCACATGGTGCAGCAGACCTCTCCTGTCTCATCTGCTGCTCCCCTCAGCAGTGTATTTCAGTAGTTCCACCTGTTCTGCTTCTCACTCTGTCTCCAGTGAATCCTCTCACCCCAGGTATCTCTGGCCTACACCCCAGTTCTTGCATGCATAAATAAATAAATCTTAAAAAAAAGGGAGTTGTAGGTAGTCTGTGTTTGTCAATTGGCCTTAGCTAAAAGAAAATTTTCTTCACTCTTTACAGGAGGTAGGTTTTGTTGTTTTTGTTTGTTTGTTTGTTTCAAGGTGGCTCCAAGATACACGTCACTATCCTTTCGTAAATCACTGCTTAGGATATATTGGCCAGTCTTACTCATGACATTCTAGTTTAACCTGATTTCATTCTTGAAGAACAAACTTTTAAAATTTATTTATTTTTATATTAAAAAATATCATCAATTGAATACCCTCTACCCTGGCTCCCCCATCACTTTTTCCCCTCTAGTAATCTCAATTCTTTAGACAAAAGCCATTGGTTTATTTCTGAACAACAGAAAACTAGAAGTAGCAAGGTATGGAGAGAAAGAAATTCTCCTATGTTGTTGGTGGGAGTATCAACTGGTGCAACCAGTGTGGATAAGAGGGTGGAGATTTCTTTAAAAACTAAAAATGTAACTATCATGTAACCCAGCAGTACTCCTCCAGTTATCCAAATATAAAAACATTAATGTATATACTCCTGTACTACTCAAAGCTGCATTATTCATAATAATAAAGACATGGAGCAAGATAAATGCCCCCTGATGGATTACTGGATAAAATTGTGACATGTATACTCAATGGAATACTATTCAACTATTAAAAATAATGAAATCTTGTCTTTCATGACAACATGGATGGAATTTGATGTGATTATGCCAAGAGAAATAAGACAGAATATGAAAGACAACTACCAGGTGATTTCTATCATATGTGGACTATAAATAACTACAGCAAATGACCTAACAAAACACAACAAAAATAACTCATAGACTCTGAAAAAAGATGTGGAGAGGGGCTCTATTTAGTTGTGTGAATGGCACTAGAACTTTGATGGTGGAATTTGTATTCCTGAAACTTACACAATATTAAAGCATGCTAAATCAAAAACTTTTTATTTCACTAAAATAATAACCACAGATAAAAACTGGGGAACTTTAATTCACTGCATTTTCAAAAAAGCTTCACATAGGTGCATATCTGAAATAGTTTGATAAGTAAAGCAAATACCTTATTTGACAATGGAGAAAACTGAAATGCAAATTGCATATAAAGTGTAAGTTTCAGTATTGTTCCACAAAGGGTAGACCCACAGGACTGCTAACATATTAACTTATATGAGTCCAAGGTGATCAGTCTAGGGCCTGCAGGGCCAAATACAAGATCTTGACTAGAATCCAGTTTTCTGGGCACCAGTTTCTGTTCCCTTGTTCATTTTTTTTCTACTGGAAGTTCTCAAACTTTACAAAATCTAAACTCTGCTCCTTTAAACAAAATCTCGTAAATATGTTCCCCATCCAACATAACGCTTCTTGCTCTCAGAATCAATAATGTGCAAAGTAGTCTAACTTCCTTTGTGTGCATACTTTCTGGAATACATATATTTTTAAAAAATGCAACCAGCAGTAACTACACATTTCTTAATATAAATTGAATATGATTATTTAAACTTTACGCACCCTCCCAAAGACGCTAAGAGATTTCTTTCCAACATGATAGCAGCCTTAAATATTTTAGCACACACAATGCCACTGCCTAGTTAAAACCTTTTGACACTTCAAACTCTAGAATGTCATTTGAATAATGTGCCAGGTTTGTAGCTAGCATTTTATTTTTTATTTCATGAAACACAAAGTTAATATCTTTGCATATCAAATGACAAGTAAACTTTAACTATTATTTTGCAAAATCAGTAGCTTAAAACACTTGCATTTCTTATGGTCAACAAAGATTTCTGAAGGTGATCCAGGGCATGTGTCTAATGCAGAACTGATCTTGTTATAGGTGTGAGATTATCTTTCTTTAAAACCCAAATCCTGCCATTAAATCACTGACAAAACTTTCATTTCAAATGTGGCCTTTAAATGCATAACACAACAGAAGGACAATTAAAGATAGTCATAGTCTATTATCATTGCCATTGGTTCTGCTAATGAGTTCTGTGACTTGTTTCAGAATCAAAATGCTACTCCTGAGAAAGCTTATCAACCTAAGTGAGTCTTTATCACTTTGCCCTTAAATAGCTAGTGTTCTGCGCATTTGAGTTTGGGGAGCAGTGCTAAAAGAAACTCTTTATAAAAAAGCTATTAGTCTTGTGCAGTCTAGGATTTGACAGCTCATGAGGTTACACAGACCATTACATTACCAACATCATTCCCAATTTTTTAGGCTTCTCCTCTATCACCTCTGTCTGGAGAAATATACCTTAGCTGCTGTGTCTTTCCTTCTTTTCTTTCTTCTTGTCTTTTTTTTTTTTCTTTCCTCTCTCTCCCTCCATCCCTCCTCCTCCTTCTCTCTCTGTGTTTCTCTCTTTCTTGCTCTGTCAATTCCATTCATTGGAATAAAACATAGTCATGTGGGTACTTCTGTTATTTGCAATTAAAAAAAAACCCTTATATATGTAATAAACCTCTGCACTTCTAAAGAGAAATGAATTATATATTTTAGTAGGAAGATCTGCATGTGGGAATTTTTCAAAATGACAAATAGCATTAGGTGTAGTTTCATGATAAAGTGCCACTGTCTGACAATATATTTAACATGGTCTTATTTTTAATACTTTCATGGATATTTCTAATCTAAATTTCATCTACAGACTGTCCAATAAATTTAAACTTTAAAAATAACAGCAATGCATTTCCTTTCTTATATTTGAATTTTCTTTGTTTGGAGATATAACTCTATTAGAATATCTAGGATCTAGGTGAAAAATTAATACTTTAGGGGCCTCCCTGGTGGTGCAAGGAGTTAAGCACCCACTATGGAGCAATCCACAGCCTCTAGCATGAGTTCGATCCCCAGCCCGCCAGAGAGAAACCCACATGATGCAGCAGACCTCTCCTATCTCACCTGCTGCTCCGCTTAGCAGTGTATTTCAGCCAGTCTACCTGTTCTGTTCCCCACTCTGTCTCTGGTGGATCCTCTCAGCCCCCACATAGCTGGCCTGTACCCCAGCTCTTGTATGCATAAATCAATAAATCTTCAAAAAAAATAATACTTTAACCACTGTATTATACTATTTAAATGTATGTTTGTTTCAATGATCTGAATATTTGCACTGAAATTTTGAGTAATTTTTAAAGAAAAAGTGGATATTTATTATTATTTGCCATGTGACCATTTCTATAGAACAGTGCTGTGTTTCTAAGGCACTAGAATCAGCCAGGCCCAGTTACTTGTGTCTCGTTAAATGCCAAGCTGTCACAGGAAAAGGGAAAGCTCACTCAAACCAAATTCTGTAGTAGTCAAGTGGTTCTCCTGCTTTTCTATTTTTTATACTCTCCCTTAATCCACTGACAATTCATTTCAGTTATTTTCCTTTGTATTGGAAGTATACAATGAAAACCATATGGGAAAATGGAGAGGAAGCAAAATTCCCGTTTGAAAATCAGTGCTGGGTTAATGTGCTGCTAAATACTATTTGGCCTTATAGATTAAACATGTGTAGAGGGTGAATGTGAAAAAGTCATAAAGACTTCTCTAGACCACATTTTCTTATTAACATTACAATTTTTATTTATTTATTTATTTATTTATTTTTAATTGAGGTGATGGTAGTTGGTTACCTCATCAGATTTGTTACCATAGTGCATTCACCACCAAATCACCCATAATACACCAACAGGATCCACTATACTTCCTGCCCTCTTTGTTCTTATCTTTCCCCCACCCTCTTCCTCCCTTTGTGCTTCAGTTCTGTAGTCAGCTATGAAAGGTTAGTTTTTCAGCTTGTCTTTACCTGCCTTTGAGTTTGTTTACTCTATTTTCCACCTATTAGTAACACAATCTGGTATTTGTCTTTCTCCTTCTAACTTAATACAGTTTCCATTTAATTGTATTAAGAACAAATAACATGAGAACTACCTTCTTAATAAATTGCTTAATGATACAGTACTATTAAACATAAGCACAATGTTGTGCAGCAAAATAACTTACTCATCTTACATAACTGAAACTTTATACATGTTGAACAGCAACACCTTAAATTATCTCAAGTCTGTAAAAAACTTAACGTAGGAGAGTTTAACCCTTCTAGGGATAGTCAGGAATTTGACCATAATATTCTCATAGCCCAAAAAGAGTATCTCTAGTGGAAGTTATGCAACCCTAGTTGGGGCAAAATGTTCACCTGTGCATTCACCTCTTGGGTATTGCTGGATTTACTATCAGTTCTTAATTTTTTTTTGATATTTTATTTTAATATCTTGGATTCTTGCTTCATAGATCAGGGATTACTGACATCTTTGTCTCCAAGCAGTTCTGGTGTCAACAAGAAATGTCTGAGAGCTAAGAGAAAATCCATGGAGAAGGAAAAATCAATTAGAATAGCTTTGGAGAAATAAAGATACCATAATTATATTAAGCTTCTGAAAAATATATTTTTTCTTCAAAATTAATAAGGTAAATTGACTACCTCTGGTTGATCTGAAGTTGAAAGAAGGGACAAAAATCAAAGAAGGGGGCCTCCCTGGCAGCACAAGGGGTTAAAACACAGCACTCTGAAGCTATCCACAGCCACGGCAGCATGAATTCAATCCCTGGCTAGGGAGGTGACCCTCATGGCACAGCAGACCTCTCCTGTGTCACCTGCTGCTCCCCTCAGCAGTGTGTTCCAGTCAGTCTGCCTGTTCTGTTCCCCACTCTCTCTCTAGTGGATCCTCTCACCCCCCACATCTCTGGCCTGTACTCCAGCTCTTGTATGCATAAATAAATAAATCTTTAAAAAAATGAAAGAAGTTATCAGTTATTAATCACATCCTAGTAATTCTAGGGCAATTGCTACAGGAATTATTGTTTATCCCCCTGGATTATCACTTGAAATAGCAATCTGAGCAGGCCAGCTTTCTGGATGTTTACTGGAGAATAGGGGTTCGTTTTCTGGGCAGGTTGCTGCTGGTTGTGAGTTAAATTTATGTTTTTGTATATGATATGGTCTTTGCCTATTCATATATTTTGTCTGTCTATGTTAATAAGAATTTGATTAAGAGAAAGTGTTTGGATTAAATGACCTATGCTAAGATCTATGACCTCCTCTTGTGAATAGAGAGAACATTGATCTGAAGCATTCGTGAACCCATAGATAAATGGTAAATGTAAAAGAAAGGGAACGACGCATTTACTTTCATATAAACATTACATTCTTATTCAAAGAATATTTAAACAAAACTGACTTCACCAAAAATCTCAACTACTAAACATCTGAAAAAAGAAAAAGTTTTGTTTTCTTTTTTGCTTATTGCTGTCCTCAGAAGTAGTAGAAATCATGTTATCAAAGTTTATACTAATTGTAAGTGGTCTTGAATTGTTTTTAAGCACATTTGTCAAAAATTGAACTAAGTGGATAAAGTATTCATTTATTTTCATTTATTTTTGAAAGACATTTAATATCTGTCTTTAAATATATAAATATATAAGCAATGAATAAAGTAGAAATATATCTGCTTTCAGAAGGACTATATTCTAAAGGTGGAAGACAGACATTAAGTAAAGACCCTTAGTTTTGTCCTTTTAGTGTTGACTAATTTGTTTCTCTAAAAGTCATAAATAGGAAAGAATGTTTATAAATTACAATATACAATTTTTTAGTTATATGCAATTTATCTCTTCAGAGTTAAAAAAATGCCTCAGTTTAACATTTATTGACATATGCTATTAGGGTTTGTTTTATATGATATTTATCTGGCTATATTAATGAAGATATTTTCAACTGAAAGGAAACAAGTTCAAAATAACATTTTAAATGACAAGAACCTTTATTTTCTCATAACAAGAAGTCTAGAAACTGCTTTTTGGGGTAGTCTTATTCAATGTAATAACTAACCACATCATCAGGGGTTCAGGTTTCCTACGTTCCCCTTGTACCTTCATAAAGAACATGACAGATGTAATGGATGACTCACTTAGCACATATCCCCAGCCCCGTCCATTGCCTTTCTTTACTACAGAGACTGGAAAGAAAAATTCACTGTCCTAGACCCACAGAGTGTGCTCCTTTGGAAGTGTTTTATCTACTCATGCAGTCACTATGCCTCTCTTCCCACGGCCTTCTCATTTCATTGATGTGAACAAAGACAGTGTAGGCTGTACCAATAGGGACAGGCTGTGGCAACTTGAGAAATTTCTCACGAAATTTTACCAACAAAGTTTCTCTCATGTTGCATTGATCAGGACCTGGTAATATAACAATATATAAAATATTCATTCCCAAAAGGACAAAGACCTAAATGATTGGATTGGGCTAATCATGATAATTCCTGGACACATAAATAGGGTCACCTATTATTTCAATGACTTACAGAAGATGGACATAATAGTGATAATGAGATTTTTTGATAAGAGGATACACACGCATACACACACAGACAACAGAAATATTTTCCACACTGACTTCAGTTACAGAATCTCTAACAATAGGTCATAAAATTCTGAGATCTAGCACAGTGCTAAAGGCCAGATTTAACTTGACATAATGAGGGCACTACATTTAAATCCCAAGCTCTTAATCTTGAAAGATGGGCATATAATGTTAAAACAAACAAAGGAGAGATTCTAAGTTGTTTTGAACATAACAAATTTATTTGAAAATTTTTAGTTCTTGAAGAAGTGTGAAGAGTTGTAAAGTCTCTCTTCTTGTGAATTAGAACTTGTTCATTTTAAAAATCATGCTGAGAGGCCTCCCTGGTGGTGCAAGGGGTTGAGTGCAGCACTATGAAGCTGTCCACAGCCTCTGCAATGTGAGTTCAATCCCCAACTGGGAGGCAACCCACATGGCACAGCAGACCTCTCCTGACTTGCCCGCTGCTCCCCTCAGCAGTGTATCTCAGTCAATCTGCCTGTTCTGCTCCCCACTCTGTCTCTAGTGAGTCCTCTCACCCCCCACACCACTGGCCTGTACCCCAGTTCTCTCACCCCCCCACACCACTGGCCTGTACCCCAGTGACACTTTGTTGCATGTTTGAGTATTTCTTGTACTCATAATAAATAAATATTTTTAAAAAAAGTAAAATAAAAATTGTGCTGAGAGAAATTAAGAGGGATAAATAGAGAAAGGGAGAGGGGAAAGGAGAAAGAAAGTAGGGAGGAAGGAAGCATGAAGGACACATGTTTCTACTCCACTTCTGCCATAATAGTTTTATTTAGACTCCTAAATTGGGCTTTCCATTATGGTGTCTTTTGAACAAAGAAACTGCAGCGAAAAAAACCATTGATAATCTACTGAATTGCTTTGCCTCCAAGGTCACTTCCAAAATGAGTCTCAGTAGTTCTCTCAATACCTAAAGTAGTCTGAATTGTTTCTCATAGTTATATTGTGATTTTATTATTTTTGTATTTACATATAATATTTTATATTTTAGATAAAGTCATAAACCTAGCATGACTTTGACAAACTATACAAGTATGTGAAACTTCCTGAGTAAGGATTTGGAAGTCAGGTACAAATCCTACTTGGACATGCATGAGTAAAATATTCAGTTAGTTTGAATTATAGGAGCTTTTTGACTAATGATACCAGTAAGCTATTACTTATTATTATTTCTGTTTCAAAAGAGGATTGTTCTTCAACCCACTTCTATATAAAACATATATTCAGGCTTTATCAAAAAAAATAGTATTATGTTTCTTTCTTAAGACATTGATGCCCAGTGACTGGTAACAGAATAATTTATGCCATTGGTCTTCTTGTGAAACTTTATTCCTAATTTGTCAGCTTATTCAGCTCAGTTCTTCAGAGCTGTGCAATAAATTACAATAGATGCTCAGTACATTAATCAGTTTGACATTTGTCCTGGAAAAATGCAGTCAGAGAAAATTGATAAAACTTTCCAGGTTCTAATGTATTAGTAATAATAAAAATATAATCACTGGTATTTTTACAGACTTCTATGATTTGGTTATGTATCTTTTTTAAATTACATTAATTTGTGCCCTTACATCATTGTTAATTTTTGTATAGTATTTGCTTTCTCCCCTCAGGTGCAGTTCCCACAGTTTTCCCACCACCTTAGCTCCCTTGACCCATCACATAGTCCCTTGTGCTCTTCCCTCCCCTGCCTTATCCCTCTCCCTCCCCTGCTGCATGACTCACCTCATATACAATTTCATATATATTCTTAATAATCATAGTCCACTTAATATGGATAACTTGATAGAGATATAATAGGGAAAGTGGATGCTTGCTTTGGTGGTGGGTATGGTATGAAACATATCTCTAACTAATGCACAATGCTGTAAACCAACATTACTTCACTAAGAAGTAATACAATTCAAAAAGTAAAAATAGAACACAATAATTCACACTCTTATGAGTAAAACATGTTTTACCAGAGTAAATATAGATGCCAAATATATTATCTAAAGTCCATTCTCTACCATATAACTTGCCACAATCGTCTTCTAGTTTTATTTTCCATATACTATTTCATTTTTCTTTACTTAGCCACAGTCATTATTTTCATGCTCGTGTGTGATTTTATTTATTACTAGGTTGTTCATTACATAATGTTTTTCTTCTCTTGGCTGCACATGGCATGTTTACAGAATCCTATTTGATTAGAAGTGGTGAGATGACTTCTCCTATGGCATTTGAGGGGCAATGACAGGTGACACTTTTTTGCATGTTTGAAAAACTATTGTACAATAACCATGTTTCCTTCCCAGTGGTGTAGTGGGTGAAGAGTGTATCTGAATGAAACCTCTTACCTGACCCTCTGTTGAAAAATAATAGCTCTTTGATGACGCGTATTACCCGTGAGATAAGTGAAAATTTAATATTTGTCATGTTAAGAACATAATGTTTTGACAGTTTATGATAGAACCACAACAGCCTGTTCTGATGAACACATAACTATATCTTCTTTTTTTATCAACATCAGTACCAATACAGTTATTCTGTTACTGAATCTCATTATAAAAATATTGGGTCTAGGGCCTCCCTGGTGGCACAAAGGGTTAAGCACTGCACTATGAAGCAATCTGCAGTCTCTGCAGCATGAGCAACCCACATGGCGAAGCGATCTCTCCTGTCTTGCCCACTGCTCCTCTCAGCAGTGTATTTCATCAGTCTGCCTGTTCTGTTCCCCGTATTGTCTCTGGTGAGTCCTCTCACCCCCTGCATCTCTGGCCTGTATCCCAGCTCTTGTGTGCATGAACAAATAAATCTTTAAAAAAATATTGGGTCTAACATAGTTCATTTAAACAATATCTTATTATTACATACTTAAGGGTATTTTTTTCTAATAATAACCATGATTTGACATGTAACCTGCAAAAAAAAAGGGTACCTGTGTTCTTTGGGCTCAGTGCTTGCTGTTTGTTTTGTTTATTTTTATTTCCCTTGGGGATTTTTTAGTTGTGTGGTTAATGGGTCACATACTTGCTGATACATACTGGATAGCCCTTTTATAAAAGAGCTTCTTAACTGCATTTACAATGTTATAGTGTATCATCAATGTTTTAAATATCGTGCTGATTCAATTAGTGGAAAATTCCAAATCATCGTTGAAATTAATTGTAGTTTTCTATTAGGATTGTTCTATGCTGTATCACATTATTGTTTCATAGTCTTTATGAGAACTTCCTTCAAGAAACTTTAACTTGAATTTATGTTAATATCTAGTAAAATGTTTATAACACTATTATTTCTTTAATTCTATTCCTTTCGAAAGAGTTTTAAGTTCAACATGTTTTAAGTATGCTTAAAAATGGTTTGCTTTTATGCACATAATTATTACCTGGCTCAGAATAAGTTACATTTCAAGTTAACTTAAGTGGTAAAGAAAATACAACTACAATATATGATAGTGCATACTCTATGGATTTTGATCCTACAAATTAACTGTGCCTTTAAAAACAGACTAGATAGCAGAAGATAAATTCTTCTTTAAAAATAAGACAGATGATAAATGCAAGGTAGAATAAATAAGGTGTTATTAATCATAGGGTAATCTGAACTGACCTATCTTAAATGAACTTTAAAGATATCAAAAATAAATCCCCCTATTATTAGAGCCCTTGAAATTGATGCTAAATAGCTCGCGGATATGATGATCTTGATCAATTATCTAAATAGTTCAGTTTATAAATAACAATCTCAAAAGCATGATTAATAAGTTACTTAATCACAACAAAGTTTAATTTCTTTATATAAAATGGAATTAATAATAGTACTTATTTCCAAGAATGGTTTTGAAGAATACATAGAGTGGTACAAGTTGAGAACTTATCATAGTTTCTGAGGAGAGCTAAACTTCAGATATCCTGAAAAAATATTTTGTTAGTGTTCAGTTTTAATGACTACCTCTAATGTAACTTATTTTTTCTTCATGGCTATGTTACATTGAAGTTACTCCAGGATTTTTTTTTATTGAAGTAACTTATTTATACTTTTATATAGGATTCAGGTGTATAGCCATATAAATGAATTTCTGTACATATTACTTGATGTGCGCCACCACAAATTTAGTTTCCACTTATCACCACAGTTCACTCCTTTTACACAATTTATCTGCTCCTCTTCCCTTTTCTTCCCCTCTCTCCCCCACTCTTTTTTGCATAGAACATGGTGTAGGCCAGAGGTTCAGAGGGTGAGAGTATTCACCAGAGACAGAGTGGGGAGCAGAACAGGTGGATTTACTGAAATTCACTGCTGAGGGGAGCAGCGGGAAAGACAGGAGAGGTCTGCTGCACCATGTGGATTAGCTTCCTGGCAGGGGATTGAACTCAAGTGGTAAGAGTGAGTGCTGAGACTTAATCTCTATGCCATCAAGGAGACTCCCCTTCCCTTCTTATTATACCCACTATTTTTTTCTTATAGTCTAAAAGCTTGTTTTTGTTTAGTTTTGTTTATTTATTTAGTTTCTTTATCTACCACATGTAAGTGACATAATATTGTGCTTGTCTTTCGCCATCTGATTTGTTTTACTAAGCATAATGCCCTCTAGTTCCATCTATATTGTTGCAAATAGCAGGATTTCATTTCCTGACAACTGAACAGTATCCTATTATGTTTATACACCACATCTTTACTCACTCATCTGTTGATAGGTGTTCAGTTTTTTCCAAAGCTTGACCATTGTAAATAGAGGTGTGATGAGAAAGGGGGTACTATACATCTCTTCATATTAGTTTCTAGTATCTTTCATATGCTTCAGATAAACACTCAGAAGTGGAATAACTGAATTACATGATACTGATAATCTTTTTTTTAATATTACTATTGTATTCTCTCTTGTAACTTTTTTATTAAGGTAACACTGGCTTACAACACACTATATAATTTAGGGGAGCAGGTTCATACCTCCCAGATGTATGTTACTACACTGCACCCACCCTTAAGTACCCATAATCTTCCACCATTGCCCATTAGATGCACTCTCCCTTCTGTTCCGCACCCCCAAAATCTCCCTGTCCAATAACATTGATTCTCTATTCATATTTGTAGGGTTTAATTTGGTCTCATTTTATCTATTCCTTTGTTTTGTTTCTTTATAGTTTGAGAGGGGGGTGGGGGGAAGAAAGAGAGAGAGGAGAATGTATGCCAGTCAGTCTTCTTATAAGAACACTAAAATTAGTCCCATCATGAGGACTTCTCCTTCATGACTTCCTCTAAATCTAATTAACTCCCCAAAGACCCATCTTCAAATACTACTACAGTGGGGTTCTGGCTTCAACATATAAATTTGGGGGGACAGAATTATGCCCATTGCATCCCACAAACATTGAGGATTTCCAGATGGCAGGATAAATAACAATAAAACAATATCTAGTAACAATAGATAGAATGTAATGAAAACCATATTAAAAGAGCAAATGAAGGTCTTAGAGAAAGATTTTTAAATAGTCCCTGTTGCAGAAGAGATGTGTCCTTGCTCCTGGCCCAAAAAAATGTTCACAACAGACTCCCTCTCTCTATTAGAAGCTCAGTTTTGTAGAGTATCTACTAAGTACTACACACCACAGTGAGTATTTTCTACTAAAGGTATAATTTTTGCAATCTTTCACTTAACTCTACAAAAATGTGATTTTATGAAAATTTCCCCCAAATTTTATTATTGTCAAGTAAATAATAGTGTTTTGTTTATACAAGGGAGATGCTCTTCTGAGATGATAACGGTAAACATATGAGAGGTGCCTTTAATAAAATTGCTATAACATACTGAGGGACAAAGTGCTAATGTGTTTTTTAAATCAGGTAAGAATAACAAGCTATCCAATAACTCTTTGCTATGGTTATTCTCTCCTTCACTCCCCTCAATTTTTTTTTTCAGGCCCTCCTCTTATAACTGAAAAGGTCTCTAAAATGTCTCCCTTTTTTAATGGCAGAATACCAATTTCACGCTAAATGCATGAGAGCCCTCATTCCATGGGAGCACATATCTATTAATCTTTCCCTTTTTTTCCTTCTTTCTTTTTAAACAGTAGGTCCATTCTATCTTGGGTTTTCTTTTACAGGTTTTACATTTTTATTTTGTAATTATGTAAGCATCAATTGCATTTATAATCATACGATATATATTTCCCTGAGTTAGAGAGACTGCTAATGCAGCAACTTTATAGTCTAAGAAATGTACAAATGTGAAGCAATTTTTTTTCAGAAATAGTTTTCAAATTATGGTGTTGATATGGAATATTTTACATCTTCCAGTGGTCATTTCTATGGTCCTCGATACCCATGCATGGTACGTATTTAACATGATAGCCTGAGAGGAGGAAGACATACAACATTGGCCTTTTTTGCTGCTTTACTTTCTTCCTATTCTTTTCATTGTTTACTAGAGAGCTCCAGTAGCATTTTCAGGAATCTATTCAGGTGAGAACTCAATTACCGAGTGACCACATAACAAGACAGTTACGGCTTTAGGTCTAATGAATGAAGTGGAATGGGGAACACTTGTCCTTTCTCCCTGAAGAGTCACTGTCATTAGTAGTAGTCATTCTCCCTTAGAGGAAGGGTAAACATCAATTCATTCTGAAGTCATAGTTATTGCAATAAAAATTCTAATTTGCAATTTGGAATGTAGAGCAGAAGCATTCGGTTCAAGATTGCATGAAAATGGAGGGGGAAAAAGAATCCTCTTTATTCCAGATTTGGAGTTTCTAAGCTCTTAGTAATTTACTGATTATTGAGGGTTCTTAGATATATTCCTTTTTAATGATTTTTATTTATATAATTTCTTAATTTACCCTTTGATTCAATTTCAGTGTCTCCTACTGGATTAAAGGGGAAAATGGAACATGGACAACAAATATCTCTAAGGTGGCAAGTAGGCAACTACCAATGCAGAACATTTCTACTACCCACCTGTATGATGACCCAAACCCACAAAATGCACATGCATGTGGACACATACTCTCATACATGTGCACATGTGAATGAACACACACACAACTTTATCTGAGGTCATGAGATACAGAATATGGCTAGCAGAACAAATACCTTTTGTACCCCGTTTTTGTAAATAAGCTTTTCTTGAAACATAGCCACATCCATTGACTAATGTATTTTCTGTCAATGGTTTCTTTCACGCTGCAGGAGAGGTGACTAGTTGTAACAGAGACATAAGGCTGCAAATCTAAAACATAATTACTAGTTAGCCTTTTACAGAAAAAGATTCCCAGTCTGTGTAATTCACTGCATATCATATTTGAACATAAACACAATTTACCTCTAAACAAATTTGGTTTCAAAAATATGCTGCATAAAGGGCAACAATTCTTTGATTTCTAATGGCAGAGATTCAGGAGTGGAGGGAGGCATTTCATTTACAGAATTTATTGGACAAGGCAAAAACACTATAAACATATTGTAGACTATGTAAAATAGGAATCCCACATGTTATGTCTAGATTTCATTCATAATCAGAAATCTTATAAATGTGCCTCAGACTGATGATTGTTTTATTTTAGCATAAATAAATGTATGTAACCCAAATGTAGCAATGATTTGATTACACTAAGATCTTACACTGGGTTCTCTATCTTATTTAAGATGGAACTCAATAACTAAACACAAAAAAATAAATTCAAGAGTAACTCACATTTAACTGAGAAATCAAGCAATTTACAATTATTAAAATTTAATTATATATAATTTGTAAATTAAACCACATATTAGCATTATACTCATAGTAAGATCTGTGTAAGTAGGAGGAAATTCAGTTAAGAGAGAGAATATTTGAATCAAACATTACAACAGCAAAAAGGCAGGCAACTATGAAAAAATGCAGTTTGCCTAATATTGTCTAATATGACTTGCTCTTAAGCCTTGCCAAGCCTACAATGCACTGGAATTTCCTCCAGTACTGCTTAATTCCTTCATCACACAGTAGTAATACAGCATCTTAGCAGAAGTCCAAGCTAAAAGCTAAAAAGAATATGTAAACCTATTCTCACCTCAATACTCTAAAAACCATAAAACAAAGTTTTTCATTCTCTCCTTAAGTTCAATAAAAGTATTTGCAAGTGTGAATAAATTAGCTGTAGTTATAAACAATATGAATATTATGATTTATATGTTTTCTGTTCATGATTCCATTTAAATGTTTCCCTTCTTTAAGATTAGAATATCCCCCTTTCTTCCATATGCTATAATGATGCAAATAAGTCTACAGTAAAAATAACAGTACATTATAGCTGGGAAAACTGCAAAAAACTAGCAAACAAAAAACCCACATTTTTCCTGAGGACAAGCAAAAGGAAAAGACTTAACGTAAACGGGGGACACAAAAACAAGGTCACTAAAGGAATTTATGCTTTACTTCTCATAGCAAAAACAAATATTACACATTGACCAAATTTTGACCCAGGTAATGAAAATTTCCACACTAAATGCTAATTTTTCTCAGTGTCTATTGTCCTATAAAATATGCCTGAATGTTAACAATTACAAAAAATTACAAATCAAGTCCAAAGATAAGAAAAACCAGTTAAATGGAAGAGCAGTAACTAAAATTAGAGTCAAATATAAGACAGATTGGAATTTTAAATGAGAGAAATTAAACTAAATGTGATTAATACATTAAAGGCTCTAGTGGAAAAGACCGACAATATACAAGACCAGATGAGTAATATGATGAGATGCCAATACACCAAAATATCTGAAATAAAAAAAAAAAACAGTGACAAAGTGAAGAGTACCTTGCATCAAAGGGGGAAACAGAGTAGAAAAAGAGTATAATGTAACTCATACAGATCATGATAGTTAAGTCTCTGCCCCCAAAACCTGTGTAATGTTACTGCAATAAAGAAAAAAGAAATACCCAAACCTAATATACTCCAATAGAAATTATTCAAACTGAAAGGCAAATAGAGACAAGCATAACAAAAAGGAATATAATACATGTAATTGAAGCAAAAGAAAAGAGAAGCAGGTGAAATACTTGGAAGTAATGACTTAACATTTTCTAAAATTAGTGATAAACTATAAACTAAAGGTCCAAGAAGCTCAGAGAAGGCAAAATGATGAATGTAAAAGAAGAAACAATGTAAAACAAAATACCTACGCATATCATATACAGATTATAGGAACCAAAAGACAAAGGAAAATCACGATGGTAGCTATGGGTATGGAGGGAACTACAGAAAAATAAGCACAATAATTACACTGGACTTTTTATCAGAGACCATACAAACAGTCACACAAAGTGATAAAATATTTGATATGCTGATTCAGCAAAAATAAACATAAAATGCCAAGTTGAAATTGTAGGTCCAGGATAAAATTCCTTCAAAGAAGAAGGAAAAATACAAACTTCCCCAAACAAACAAAAATTGAAGACATGAACTGCTAAGGGTCCTGTTCTATAAGAAATGTCAAATTTTTCAGATAGAAGGAAAATGATAAAATGTCAGAAACTTGAAGATTATCCAAAAAGGAATGGGTGAATATAATCTTTCTTCCAATTCTTAATTTTTGAAACTTCTTTAAATTGAGGTATAGTAAAATATAACATTATGTTAGTTTCAGGTATATGTTATATATTTTTATTATTTTCTTATTGCTCATGCTACATATTATAACAAGCTTCATGGCTTAAAACAATACAGATTTATTTTCACAGTTTGAGAGGTGAGAAATTCTAAGATCAAGGTAGTATTGGGGTTTGTTTTTCCATACCTTTCATGAGGAAATGTGTTATTTCATATAAACCTCCATGAAATATGCTCCTGTCAAGTGTCTTTCTTTATAAAAGAATGGGTCTTTCTATGTTTGCTTATGTTGACTTTATTCTCTATTTGACTGTCCAAAGATTCCAATGTAACTGCAAGAAGTAATTGGAGCAAAACAACTCCTTATTCAAGTTTACAGGGTAAAGAAAAAGCCTCTATTATTCACATTATTCTGATTTGGACTAATTGCTCTAATTGGTCCATGTTCTGGAAGATAACGCTAATCTTATGCCAGAATAAATCAAGACAGGTTAGTTTACTACCCTTGATTTAGACCAGTATTTCTAAATGGTGAACATGTTAACACCAGATAATTCTTTGGACCAGATAATTCTTTGCTCTGTGCATTGTAGGATATTAGCAACATCCTTGATGCCATCCTCTAAGTTGAAAGAACAAACAATGTCTTCAGACATTGCCAAATGTCTACTGATGGGCAAAACCACTCCCAGTTGAGGACTACTGACTTAGACTAATGAAAACATGTTTCCAGATCTCTGGCCTCATGGAGGATTTATAGATAATGAAGAAAATTAGAGGTCTATTTAGAAGGGGCAGGGAAGAGTGGCTGTTGCTTAAGTAATCTAAAATATCCATCAGCTGTATTGTAATTATTTAGTTGTCTTTGTCCCCTACCAGAAAGGACATTTCTAGAAGTTTTGTTTTGTTTCGTGCTTCTCTTATCCCCGGTACCTGGCACGTACTGTGTTCTTAATACATTTTTATTAAATTGATGTATGAATTATGCATTGGGGAAGGAATTTCTTTAGTGCTTTTTCACCTCTAGCCAACAAGCATCATAACATTGATTCTATGCTTTCATTGGGGAAAATGCTTTCAGGCTTATACCAAAGTTATGGAAAATACATTTTCCAACTGTGGAGATGAAGGCAGAGCAATGAAGTGGAAGTGAGGGGTGAAGGAGAGGTGAGGTTACTATTTTTAAACATGGTGAAGTTGTTGTCTACATGAGAAAAGGGAATGCAATTACCATGAAGAATGTATAAATAAGAGAAGACATTTGTCTAGGCCAGTCATTTGCTAGTTGCTCTGAATTAGGAGGCTAAAGTAGAAATTGGGGTTTGTGACACAATACACCACTATTGATTTTTCCTGAGGGTCATTCCTAAAGCATTTGTCCTAATCAAAGCTAACTTGCATTTGGGTATATTAGAATACATAATTGGTTTCTCAATCTGAATATGTGACCTAATTTAGCCATAGACATTAAACTATGAGTCAATTTTTCACATGAAATTCCCGTGGATCTTTTTCTTTACCTGCTCAGTGTCTCTAGTAGTAAGATGAGTAGTTCCCTAAGTACTGAGCACTCAAGTTGTTGAATTTAATTAAAATGTTAGTGTAGGGCCTCCCCGGTAGTGCAGCAGGTTCAGCACAGCGCTGTGAAGCTGTCTGCAGCCTCTGCAGTGCCATTTCGATTCACGGCCAGCCAGGGAGATACCCACACAGCGTGGCAGACCTTTCCTGTCTCGCCTGCTGCTCCCCTCAGCAGTGTACTTTGGTCTGTCAACCTGTTCTGTTCCCTGCTCTGTCTCTGCTGAATCCTCTCACCCTTCCACACCTCTGGCCTGTACCCCAGTTCTTGTATAAAACTAAATATTTACAAAAAGTTAGTACATAATAAAATAACCCAGTTTTATAAATATTTAGATTTATACTATATTAGGTTTTTGAAAATGTTAAGAAAAAATTGAAACATGTCAAAGAACAATTTCATGTAGCCTAATAATGTTAAAACTGTAAATCATATTTTAATTTATTTTAAGATTTTAATGTCATAAAATTTCACAAAAACGAGATGATTTCATTACTTTTGGCCAAGTTTCTCTTTTGAATCCTGAAGACATGTTGACTTTCCTTCTGGTTATCTCTCTGGATCATTGTTTAGGTGCCAAGCAATTTGTCAGAGTCTGAATTTCCGCTTTCATTTAATAACTGAAACCTAAATGTTACGATCAAAAACCACTGGTCTGTCGCGCAGTGATCCGTGTGAGAACAGTGAACTTATGTCTCTGTAAATTTGTTAGTCATCTACAAGGAAAAGCAAGGCTGACCTCGTAATGTCAAATCCCATTTAGAATTGGCGTAGGTTGGATGAGGTACTTGATGTCTTTTGAACTGTATTAAGAAATACACTTCAGTGAGGGAGGATGAAAGCCTTGGTAAATTAACGTGGAGATTGTAGCCTATCCAAATAATTTATAGTTGAATCCTATCATCCAGAAGAAAAGAATGCAGTTAATAAAGGTTTTGACTTGAGTAAACAGTCTCCGGCCACACAGTTTTTTTCAGTAAGTACTTGAAGTACTAAGTGTGACCTTCCACCTTCACAGATTCCCACTTGGAACTGTGTCTAAAATCTTATTAGTAAGAAATTATTTGTGACTTCTGTCACAAGCAGAAATCCCAAGCTCATTGGAAGAGCATAAACTGGATTTTAAGATTCTTTTCTTTGTCTAGGTTGAGGAATTATATTACAAGTCACGTTCTAGCTACTTTTCAGGCAGTCTTTTAAAGCAATAGTTATCAAAAGAAGAATGTTTAGGTATAGGGGCCTCACTGGTGATGCAAGGGGTTAAGCACAGCACTATGAAGCTATCCACAGCCTCTGAGGCTGGAGTTCGAGTCCCGGCTGGGAGCTACGCACATGGCACAAGAGACCTCGCCTGACTTGCCCGCTGCTCCCTTCAGCAGTGTATTTCAGTCAGTCAGCCTGTTCTGTTCCCCACTCTGTCTCCAGTGAATCCTCACACCCCACGCCCCCATACCTCTGGCCTGTCCCCAAGTTCTTGTATGCACAAATAAATAAATCTTTAAAAATAAGATAAAATAAAATATCAAAAAAAAAAGAATGTTTAGGTATAACTAATTTCTAGACATTTTACATTTTAATGTCACCAAAGGATAAAACAATATTGGGTTTGAATACAGTAACTAACTGCCAGGTTTGCTTCTGGAGCACATGAGCACAACTTCTGCTATGGGAAAGAAGGTATTCCCTCAAAATTGCAACCATCATGTGCTTCAGCATAGGAGTTTTGAGAGAGCAACATCACTTGATGACAATATTGCATAAATCTGTGTAGTATTTAATCTAATGGGAAAGAACTAGCAAAGCATATAAATAAGTTGATTACATTTGTGATTGAGAATCTGAATTAAAATGTCTACTTCCATGGCATGATACCCTTAATAATTTCCATATCAGATAATTGCAGTAACTTGTCTTCGACTCCTTTGCCCTGTAAATCGCCCTTTCAACTTATGTTGATTATCCTTGTCTTTTATAAATCTAATTATATATTTTTAAAGATTTATTTATTTATGCATACAAGAGCTGAGGTACAGGCCAGAGGGGTGTTTGTGTGGGGGGGGGGGGTGTGAGAGAGGATTCACCAGAGACAGAGAAGGGAACAGAACAGACAGATAGACTGAAGTACACTGCTGAGGGGAGCAGCGGGCGAGACAGGAGAGGTCTTCTGCGCCATGTGGGTTGCTCCCTGCCTGGCCGGGGGATGGAACTCATGCTGCAGAGGCTGCAGATAGCTTCATAGGTTGCGTCTTAACCTGTTGTGCCATCTGGGAGGCCCAAATCTAATTATATTATTCACTATTTAAAAATCTTCCTGTGATTCAATCATGGTTTTACTAGTTCAACTTTCATTAATATTTAAAGTGTTGGGCCTCCCTGGTGGCGCAGTGGATAAGCACTGGGTTGCGAAGCTTCCCGCACCCTCTGCAGCACCGATTGGATCCTGGCCACCAGAGAGGCTCCCACATGGTGCACAGACCTCTCCTGCCACCCACTGGCCCCCTCAGCAGTGTACTTTGTCAGTCTGCCTGTTCTGTTCCCCGCTCTGGCTCTGGTGAATTCTCTCATCACCTCCCTTATCATGACAAATAAGACCTTCCTGATCTGCATTCTGTCCCCTGATCCCCTCTCACCATCTGTCACCAGTGGACAAACTGAACCAATTTCCAAGCTTTCCCTGTTTGTTCATGTTCTTTGTTGCCATTGGTCATTGGAATTTCCTTTACTCTTGTTATTTTCTAGTAGCTAGATCAAGCTTCCTTCCAAATACCCTCAGTGGGCCTCTTAGATATACCCTGTGCACACACACTTATTTTGATATAAGGTATTGTAAGGATTGATTTTTTTGCTCTGGCCAGTCCATTAGTCAGAAAGCCCCTTGAGAGCCTGGCCATGCATGGTGAGAGCTAGATAAATGTTTGCTAAGTGAAGGGTTGGTTGTGTGCTCTCCACATGCGCTTCTCTTTTGTCTACTCTTTTCCTAGTCACTGAGAAGTCACCACACTGCCTTAAGGAGGTTTCAAATTATTATAGCAGAAATGCTATTTTGATGTTTATTCTTAACTGCAAACAGGCAAAATAATGGAGAAATGTTTTACAGAAAGCCTGACAGAATTTTCACAGAAACCATAGACTACAAAGATAGAGAAGGAAATGAACTCCATTATCTGAAAATGCTGGGATGCCCGCATATAAGGAAACACTAGTGAGGTTGAAAGTACCCAGAGAAGAAGATGGAGTTTCAACTTTGATGGGGTTTCAGCTAGGATTGAGAACACCTCACTAGGAAGAAGGCAGTGGGGGTTGCTGGAGGGATAGAAGGCAGCTTTAAAAGAATAACAAATGCTACGTTTCTGCTCATTGATCTCATTCTGTCCTTTTTGAGTCTATCTAAGCTATCCAGCTTCACCTCCTTCAAAAGAAGGACTGTGCTAGTATTGACAGGAAGTCTCCCAGCATCTTCCCCTGGGATACATAAAAAATAGTAAAGTGCAGTTTTTTAACACTGAAATGCTACAATAAGAGAACATAAATGAATGCCTCCACATGTGAATTGGTGACAAGTGATTTATATTTTTTATTTATAATGTAATCTCAGTTTGAGGAAGTGTTGTGTCCTATTGGATGTTACTTAATTTCTCCCTGATTTTTAAGATTGGCATTAGAATTTCAACTCTTAATGAAAGATTTTAAATGCTTGCAAATTAAGTATGAAGACCATGGAAAGGGTGGGCATGGTCACTTTCATTGCTTGGGAAAAGCAGCTCAGTAAATGTGGTAACCAGGTGAACATTGGAGCAAATGCATTTATATCCTGTTTATCTCAAGCACAGAGCCAATCTGGAACTCTAATTCCTTGAGAAGATGATAAATGTTTTCTGCCAGTCTTTCCAACTGAACAAACTCTGTTTGATTGGTATTAATCACTTCTGGCAGGCGATGCTCCAGCCTGCTAGCTGTGATCTAGGTGAAAAGCTTGTCATCAGTATCACATAATGAAGTGAAAGAATATGCGACAAAGAGAAGAAATATTTCCATTTAACTAGTCATCAGAGTAAGTGTCAAGTTAAATAAGACACAAACTATTTATTTTCAAATGAACAGTTTAAAATGCAAAACTTTAATGAAATTAATTTTTCTTTCTTTATTTAAAAAGCATAAATTTACCCAAATAATAACCTGTGATTTGTTTATAGTAGGATATCACTCATCCTCCTAAATACTCCAGGGTATTAGAAAAACTGTCCTAAAATCAAGTTTTCCCATGAACAACCACATGTATAAAGACCATCTGAACAAAAAAGCCCTCCCCAGGGCTCCTGTGAAGTCATGGAGTAATCTGGAAAATAGAATACACTACAGACTGAAACTTTCTGTACCTCAAATTCATATGTACCTATTTCCAAGCGATAGTACCTTGAGGTGGGGTCTATAAGAGATGACTTTACCATATTAAATATCTTAAACTAAAGGAACAGAGAAAACATGCAAAAAGGTGACTCAGTGCCCTGTCTTTTCTTCCCTATACAGGAGATGAATTTCCCAAGTGAGATGCACCCCTCTTTCTTGTACTGCAGTTTCTCAAATAATGTCATTTCATTGAATGTCATTTTGTTATAACATTGATGAATGAAATAAATCCCAGCAGACACAGAACAAAACATTATATGAAGACTTTTTGTCATATCTCATTGGTTTAAAGTCATAGCTTCTAAGAACAACAATGTTAAATGAGGCCTTACTATTCCAGGAAGAAGGGAAATATCCTGTCAACCAGAGTCAAGGAACTTAGGACTAAAAAAAAACTGTATAAATGAACCTTGGTTTGGTTTATTTTTTTTGTTACCCCTTGTACCCAAGTCCAAAATCTTGGTCTTGTCAATTCTTCTGTGTATTGTTCCTTTGTCTAAAAGGTAAGAATCTTCCTGTTCTGGTGACTTCTTTGAGTCTTGTATCTTTCTGGGGCTCCTGTATACACATGTATTAAATTTGTTCATATCCTGTCAATTTAACTTTTATGATGGGAAACAGGGGTGGGGGCTAGGGAGTGCTCAGTCAAGAACTTGAAAGGATAGAGAAAAAAGATTTGTCTTCTCCTACAAGCACTAAGTCTTCATGAATGAGATTAGTGGCCTTATAAAAGAGACTCCAGTGAGGAACCTTGTCCTTTCTGCATCTGAGATTATGGTAAGAAGACAGCTTTAGGGGAAACAGGAAATGGATTCTCATCAGACAACAAATTTGCCAGCACCTTGATGCTGGACTTTCCAGTCTTCAGAACTGTGACAAATTATTAATTTTCTATTTGTGTAAATCACCCTCTCTATGGCATTATGTAAAATCAGCACAATTGGACTAAGTGTTTGAGAGGGTAAGATTTAACAGACAAAAAAAATGTATATTTACTCAAAAATATATCCTTGCTCAAAAACGTTTGCTTATCATTATTTGACTTGTTTCCTCATTTTTGCTATGTTCTATTCCCTGAAGAGTTACCATTTTAGAATTTTCCATTGAAAATACAAAACCTCTGAGGTAGTAGGTGGAGATCTGACCCATTTACTTTTTAGATTGATTCGATCTGATAGTTGTCATCCCCCCTAATACCTAGATAACAATGGCTAAATTGAGAGAATTAGTTTGCTTCCTGGAGAAAAACTCAGGCAGAAATTGTAGCAATTTATTTGACAAATCAACTTGACTTTCCCTCATTCTGAGAGAGAACCCATATACATTTTCCTTTGAGTTAATGATCACTTTAAATTGTGTGTTAAAGGTGACTTAAATACACCCATTTTAATTGGTATTTTGAGGGAGAAATAGAACATTTCTTAAAATGAAAGTGGTTAATTGATGTTCAATGGACACCTCCATTATTTCAATGATTAATTAATTGTATTCATTCTTGAGTTGTACCTTAAAGCCATCAGTCACATTTGCAGGTTAACTCAAGGCAATCCTTTGAAGCCAACTGTTTTGAAGCCAGTGAGGAACATAGGTGAGCCATCATCGATAGGGAGGAAAAGCACTCTGAGATAGTGTAATGAACTAAGTAATTAAATTCAGTGTATTCTCAGAAGATAATATTAGGTGATCTTTATAGTATGGACCATGTTTTAAATACTAAGTATATGAAATTTTGAATAATGAGAAACACTAAAAAGAAATTAACAAATTAATCTTTACTGCCAGGTAAAATGATGGAATTTTTGATCATTGTTTATGCCTAGTACATGTCTATTATCTGTTTCATTTTATGTGGGCATTTTGGTGTTTTTTTTTTTGCTATTTCTTTCATATAAACTGAACTTTAAAAAAAATGACCTCATTTCTTTCCAATAGCTGTTAAAAACATTCCAGGTTACAAAATACGTATTAACATTGGATTACTAAGTCATTTTAAGTAAATTTAATACATTCAATATAGTTCTTTTCTCCATTGATATCATAAGAAATTTACCACTTAATTTTAAAATGTAAGGAATTTTTAAAGATACCACTTTTAAAACATTTAATATCAGCCATGTGACTTCCTTCTCCTCATAACTTTGTACTGAAAGACTTTTTCTCTTTTCAGCCTCTAAATCCCAAACCTTTACTATTGTCTAGGGAATCTTTGTTCCAGCACTGAAGTTCTTGTGGCCCTTTAAAAAAAATTATTCATCTATATTTTTATTGAGTAACATTGGTTTACAACACTGTCATTTAAAGACATCAGATGAGGACCTCCCCGGTGGCACAGCGGTTGAGTGCTGGGTTGTGAAGCTGCCCGCAGCCTCTGCAGTGCTGGTTCGATCCCCGGCTGCTCCCCGGCCACCAGAGGAGGGTCCCACATGGCGCACAGACCTCCCCTGCTGCTCACTGCTCCCCTCAGCAGTGTACTTAGGTCCTTCTGCCTGCTCTGCTCCCCGCTCTGGCTCTGGTGAATTCTCTCGCCCTCCCGTGCTTCTGGCTGTGCCCAGTGCTTGTATAGATAAATAAAAATAAATAAATAAATAAATAAATTTTAAAAGAACAAAAACAAAAAATAAATAAAGACATCAGATGATACCTCCTCAGATGCAGGTCACCACCCCAAACCCATCACCACCTCTTCATTCAATTCTGCATCTCTGGGCATTTAGATTGTTTCCAAATCCTAGCTATTATAAATAATGCTGCAATAAACATTGCAGATCACACATTGTTTTGTGTTGATGATTTCATTTTCTTCATATAGATGCCCAAGAGTGGGATTCTTAGGACAGTATTTCCTTTTTGGTTTTTTAAGATAAACCAGATTGCTTTTCAAAATGGCCTTGTTGGCCTACATCCCTGCCAACAGTGTAATAGGATTTGACTTTACATCCTCTCTAGCACTTGTTTTAGGGCCTATTTTTAATATGTGTTATTCTCTCTTATAACTCTCCCTTATTATAAACATTTTTCCATATATCTATTGGCATTCAGAATAACTTTTTCTGGCAAATTATCTGTTCAGATCTTCCATCAAGTATTGTTAACTTGAATAAACTCTTTTGCATATCTTGCATATTAATCCTTTGTCAAATGTGTCATGCATAGATATTTTCTCCCATTCAGTAGGATGTCCTTTGAATCTGCTGACATTCTTATTTGCTATGTTAAAGCTACTTATTGATAATTTGAAGTGATACCAATTGTTTATTTTGCTTTATTTTTCCTTGCCATAGGGATCAGTTCACCAAAAACAGCAAAGGCTTTTTTTTTTTAACAATTGGTGAAATGGAATGTATCACTAATGTTTTCTTCTATGTAATTTGTTCTTGCATGTCTTATATCTAAGTCTAAATTCATATATTTTTGTTCATGGTGTTAGAGAATGATCCAATTCCATTCTTTTAACGTGGCCATCCGTTTTTCCCAGCACCATTTTTTAAAGATACTCTCCTTTCCCCATTGGGGAGTGAAGTGTCCTTTGTCTCCAATTAAGTATTTCTATATACATAGATTTAATTTTGGGCCTAAGATTCAATTTCAAAGATACACATACCCTTTTTTATTCCAATACCATATTATATTAATTACTGTTGCTCTGAAGGACCCTGCCAGTGTTTGCTCCTAGGAACTGGCAGTATTTCTTCTTCATTTTAATTTCATCTATGATGAATGATGTTTGGTTAGGATCCACAATATGTCGATTTTAGAGTTTTACTCTCAGATGAATTTTATATCCTCTTCCATTGTATTTGTTACTACCTATGCTGAGGGAAATTTGCAGATTTATATTTAGTGTTATGATTGTTACATGTGTAATACAGAACATCAATGTAATTTCATTTTTATTTGCATTTTTTACTTTTCCTTTATATTCATGTATACATGCAGCTAATTAGAAACGTAATTAATTTTAGAATATACACATAATACATCTATTTTTGAAAAATATAAAATAGCTATTACAATCTAATTCTTTTACTTATTAGTTTCTAGTGCTGGCCAAATAATTCTGGAATTCCTTTGTTTCATAATGGTGAAAACTTATTGTTTATGTTAAGTTCCTTCCTTTCCTACACCTCCAGGCTCAGCAGAGATTGCATAAGGATTGTTTTTCACCTATTGTCTCATTAAAGCATCATTATCATTCTTAGATGGAAACTATCTTCATGAAAAGATGAGTTGGTTAAGGCCAAACTCGATCATACTTTGTTATTTTTGGTCTATCAGTATTCCTTTAAATGCCATCTGAAATACCATAATGGATAATTTCATAACTTGAGCTTCATAACTTGTGTTTCGCAAGACCAAGTAAAAGATTTTTACCTTCTTAATTTTATTACATGAAGATGTGCCTTCATTATAAATTCTTGATTCTGTCCCATGTATTTTCCAGATATTTAGCCCTTCTGCATTATTCATAATATCAACAGTATTTTACTAACTCAATCTATTTCTTTGCACAGCTAATCATTACGTATTCTTAAAATATTTTAAAACTTATCATGGCATTCATATCAATTTCAAACAGTACTATTAAAAATGTATAACATGAAATCACACATAGATATAGATATACATGTATATAGATATAGATATACAGATATGTATATATTCTTATGAGATTATTTTCCAGTTCAACCACGTTCCCTTCTGCCTGAATTTTTACTTTTCTATCTTCATCATCTACTATCTTATCTTTCACTCATTGCCTTCCACTGTTCCTTGTCATTCCTAGAGTAATTGCGACCACTGGCTTCTGGACTTTTGTGTTACCAAGCTCCAACTGGAAATGTTTTCCTCAGATGCCCATGAATCTGCTTCCTTTTCTCATTAAAACCTGCTTCATTCATGTCAATTTTTTGGTGAGTCCTTCCTTGATTTTGTATTTCTAGCCTCACCCCCTATATGGGTAGTTCCTAGCTCTTCCATATAGTCTCTCCATAATACTCAGTCCTCTCAAAAATTTTCTGTTTCCTTTTTTTCTATTGTCTATCTTCTTCCACTAAAAATGACATACAGCTTAGAAAGTGGTTTGACAACTAATAGGAACTCAATATTTTATTTTTTATTTTTTTAAAGATTTATTTATTTATTTATACAAGCACTGGGTACAGTCAGAAGCACGGGAGGGTGAGAGAATTCACCAGAGCCAGAGTGGGGACCAGAGCAGGCAGAAGGACCGAAGTACACTGCTGATGGGAGCAGCGGGCAGCAGGAGAGGTCTGTGCGCCATGCGGGACCCTCCTCCAGTGGCCAGGGAGCGTCCAGGGATCGAACCAGTGCTGCAGAGGCTGCGGGCGGCTTCGCAACACAGCACTCAACCGTTGCACCACCGGGGAGGCCCATGAATTCAATATTTTAGATGATTACAAATATGAAAGTAAATCAGATTTTGCCTCCACTAGTCATTTACAGTTACCAAATGTTATGTTGTTTTTATTTTCAGCACCAAAATAGCTATCTTTAACTATATGCCTTTAAAATAGTTTAAGTTAAAATATTTGTTGGTTTTTAGACCAATTAAATATTTGAGAGCTTCCACCCAGCCCCTCCACCCTCTTCCTATTTAAGGCCCTAGGAGTTAGATTCTAAATCATCCACTTCATTAAGCAGAAATGCAACTCCTTGCCAGATTTGAAAGGG
The DNA here is from genome assembly GCF_964194135.1 of Talpa europaea. Classification (NCBI taxonomy): domain Eukaryota; kingdom Metazoa; phylum Chordata; class Mammalia; order Eulipotyphla; family Talpidae; genus Talpa; species Talpa europaea. Next base: position 79,897,415 of record NC_140070.1, read on the forward strand.
TTGCTTGAATTATTTTTGTCTTCTACCACACTTTCTCCCTACTTCCTCTCCTAATCTATTTTGCAGAGAAATCTAATTTCTTTTCTAAATTAGAGTTGTGTGCTGCCAGTTTTGATATTTTACTATCCGCATTCTCATCAGTGTTCTGAATCAAAAGGATCACAGAGAATTGTTTTGGAATACAAGTTTTGATTGAAAGACCATCATATTTAAACATATCAAAATTAATTGTGTTTCCCATATAAATATCTGTGTATGACCTCGCATATTTTATCACCTTGTATATGTGGCAAGAATTAAAAACTATCTAAGTGATAATGGAATTGAGTATGACTATTATATTTATCAGCAAAATTATTATTGCATATTTTTCAAAGATAATGATTTTAATTCTTATTTTAATTAACACCCCATAATATTAAACATTTCATTCTTTACAGAATAGTTACTATAGGTTAACTCAATAATTCTGAAATATTAAAACACAAAATGCAACTTAAAAATTAGTGTATACTATTTGTGGTCAACTTACTTTTAAATATTTGGAATGTTTGAAAGCATTTTTGATTATGAGCTCATCATAATTTGAAATGTTCTTTTTGGTATACTTGTGGAGAACATGTGAGATTTGATGCATATGTATGTTCAACACACATATGTCTAGGCATGGTGTGTTTAAGGTTAGTTATAGGCATCACTTGTGTACTTGGGTAGAATTATAATGGTGCACTACAATATCTCTCCTATAGCCAGGTATATGAAATGCCAATTATGTTCATCAGGGCATCAATTTGTCATCATGTGCAAGGATATTTATGCCAAGGTTTAATTTCCTTTTTCTTTATTATTAATGATGCTTTATACTTGAAAGAAATTCCATCTTGAAAACTTCTTAGAATCATTAATCCTTGTGATATGTATAAAGTTGTTGAAAATTCGTATCCATACTTTGAAAGGAGAAAAGCAAGAAACAGCTAACATCAATAAGTAGCCCAGGTTGTAGAAAAGTAGTATTTTTCTATGAAAAGAGTGGTTTCATATAGAAATCATGCCTGAGCAGAGACAGGTTGATTGTGCTTTATTCTACTTCGATTTTTAGCTTTTTCATATGTATGTGTATGTGTGCATAAAGTAATCTGTAGCTGCAGAAAGTAGGAGAACCCAGATGTAAAAAGATTCTCTTTTTAGTGTGTGTGATGGGCCAGTAAGTACCTGAATTTACCATTTCTTCTTCACTTTTTAGAGTGAAGACTGAATACATACAAATGTGTTACTCTTTTTTCTTTTTTTTAAAGTCCATTTGAAGCTTCTGGACTATTTACTGTCTTACCTAAATTACATTTTACTTCAAGTGAATTTGAGATGATTGTATAGTAGTCCTATTCATTATTTTAGTTGGAAATATGCTGATAACTTCTTGTATGTTCTTCAAATCAATTCTAACACTGAAAATGATTTCATGTAGAAATCAGGAAAAATCCTTAGCTATAACACACATGTCATAATCTAAAAATGAATGGAAAATTTTGCAAATAAATAATTCTAAAGAAAGGGTGATGAAGAGATTTTCTGGAAAAGAATCTGAAGATGATTAAAAATATAAGAAATAGGGCCTCCCCTGGTGGCGCAGACAGTTGAGTGCCATGCTATGAAGCTGTCTGAAGCCTCTGCAGTGCCCATTCCATCCCCGCTGGCAGGCGAGGGTCCCATATGGCATGGCTGACCTCTCCTGTCTCACCCACTGCTCCCCTCAGCAGTGTATTTTGTCAGTCTGCCTGTTCTGTTCCCCACTGTCTCTGGTGAATACCCTCACCCTCCCGCGAATCTGGCCTGTACCCTGGTTCTTGTATAAATAAATAAATCTTTAAAAAATACATATATAAGAAATATTTCTGTAAAAATGAGGGGGAAAATGTGAAGTTTAAGATCTGAGTAATTAGAAAAGAATGCAAGAAGAAATAGATTCAATTAGATTTTTGGCATAGACAGAAATTGGGTTTCTTTCTTTGTACACCTCCCATCTTTACTTGCCACCCTTATTTACTACTTTCTTAGGAAGGTAAATTAACCACAGACCGTAGGCTCTGCACCTTGTTTTTTTTACAACATGTATGAAACTGGAGCGCATTATGCTAAGTGAAGTAAGCCACCCAGAGTAAGGCAAATAACACATGGTAACACTTATATGTAGAATAATAAAGGCTGGTTTCATAAAAATAGAATGGTGGTTAATAGGGACTGAGGAAAGGGGGTGATGGGAGGAGATAGGTCAACAAGTACAATTTTAGTTATAAGATGACTAAGCTCCGAGGATCTAATGTATAGCATGTTGATTTCAGTTAATAATACTGGATTGTTTACTTGAAATTTGTTGAGAATAGATTTCAAATGTTCTCACCTCCTACACACAAACACAAAGTTAACTATGTGATGGATGTGTTAATTATGTTGCCGTTGGGAATCATTTCACAATGACTATATAAAATCATTACATTGTATACTTGAAATATAATTATATTTGTCAATTATTCCTCAATAAAGCTGGAAAAAATTAAAAATGGTAAATTCATCTGTTGAATTTTATCAAAGATATGTTTAGATGGTATGAAATGTGCCTCAAATAAAAAATAGAAATTGCTTCATTTAAAAAAACAACTGACTCCTAGAATAAAGCCAGGGTGATCTTGGAACTCATGCCATGAGTCACCCCCTTCCCAAGGGTCATGCAGTGTGACAGGCTGTGTCATCTAGCATCTCAAAAAGAAATGCAGTGTATATTTTATTCAGTTATAGTTCTTCTTGTATGTGTTATATATTGGTTAGTCTAATATTTGTTACTCTGATATGGTTGCAAGTAGGAAGAAAAAAACACATGCTGTGTTTTTAAGAAAATCATTTCTAATTTTCCAATGTAATTCTTTTTGTTGCACAGATTTGAAGGTACCTGTCATATATCTATATACACACAACACACATTCTTATTACTGGATAGTTTCATCATTTTTTAAAGTATTGATTTCCTGAAAGGGAATGGTATTTCCATAACACTGAAAAATAACAGTTTAATTTTCTGGGTAGTGTTTTTCATTTGAGATAGGTAATTTGTAGTAGCAGAGCAAGATCTAAAAAGAGTAAATGCCAGACTTACCCCAACTCATCTGTTGATTTTCTCTTAAACATATTACCTCTCACAACTATGGAAATCTTAATGCTCACTGATATTAAGTTTTAAGTTTTACTTAAACTAACTTTGCTGTAATCTACTGGTGTATTAATATTTTCAGACCTGTGTTTTTTTAAGATTTATTTATTTATGCATACAAGAGCTGGGTACAGTCCACAGATGTGGGGGTAGGAGCGTGAGAGGATCTACCAGAGACAGACAGGAGAACAGAACAGGCAGACTGACTGAAATACACTGCTCAGGTGAGCAGCAGGTGAGACAGGAGAGGTCTGCTTCATCATGTGCATTGCTCCCTGGCCGGCCAGGCTTTGATCTCGTGCTGCAGAGGCTGAGGATTGCTTCATAGTGTGGTGCTTAACCCCTTGTGCCACCAGGGAGGCCCACAGACCTGTGTTTTTATCACTTGTATCAATATTATAGAATTGTTCTGCTAAAAACAATGTATGGATATAATTATATAAACACTTCAGTATAGATAATAATAATATTTGAGACTGTTATTGATATACAGTACTAGTGAGAGAAATAGTTGTTAGAAGATAAATATTTAACCTATTTATCCTTTGAGGAAAGATATATTTAATTTTAAATAGGTTGTTAAAATGTGAATGTATACCATATAAAACATTTTATTCTAATGTATATTTGAAAGTCAACATTCATCTCTATTTTCATTTTTAAATAACCTTGTCGGGTTTCCCTTGTTGGCACAGGTGGTTGAGCACCGCTCTGTAACGCTGTCCACAGCCTCTGAAGCGCCAGTTCGATCCCAGCCAGCTGGCGAGGGTCCCACATGGTGTGGCAGATCTCTCCTGTCATGCCTGCTGATCCCCTCAGCAGTGTATTTCGTCAGTCTGCCTGTCCTGTTCCCTGCTCTGTCTCTGGTGAGTCCTCTCACTCTCCTGCGCATCTGGCCTATACCCCAGTTCTTGTATAAATAAATGTATAAATCTCAAAAAAATATAATCTTGTCAAGTTATTTCAATGTACATTATCACATATACATTAAATATCAAATATACATAAATGTATTTGTATATATATTTCATCTCACTAATACTTGTATATATATTTCATCTTACCAATATAATATTTCATCTCACTAATATTTCTATTAATTACTCAGTAGTGGATATTCTCTAGCTATTAAAAATTTTTGACTTTAGTAAGATATTTTAAAGGTAGTTTTCTGTTTGTACAATTCATATAAATGTTATACACTTTGAATTTTTAGGGCACAATGCTTTTAATAATGGAATAATTATCCCCAAAAGTTTCATTAATAGGATTTAAAAGACCCTCCTCTTTTTAAAATTTAATAGGGATTACATTGAATACTGAAAACTATCACTGTCACTAGATAATTATTTTGGTGGTAAAGAAAATATAATATACTGCCTTTATTTAAATCCTGTTCTAATCTTCCTTTAGGATAATTGAAATAATTCAAATGAGTTAATTCTGGTTAGGGAATTGATTTATGCGTTTCTATTTCTGAATATTGCCTTTTTGCAGAATTATTTTTACTGTGTATGTTCTTTAATGACTTTAAAGTTAAAATGAACTTTAAATCTAATATTCAAAGAAAGAAGAGACTTGTCTTTATCATCCCTTTATAATAAACTCTAAGCCAGTTTATTATGTACTTTTATTTTTATGAATAAACAAACTAATACTTCAGAAATATCTGGCATATCTCATGTGAACCAATCCTGGCTATTTGTAAATGACCTGAATCTGACGTTTTCAAGCTTAATGGAAAAGTTGTAAGTATCCTTTGTTTTCATGTCAAAATAAATATCCTCAATCTAATAGTTTCCAAACCTATAAGCAATAATTACCAACATTTATATTACTTTCCAGATGTTAAAAAAGAATTATAAAAATGCCAACATAATTATCAGAAGATATTTAGATTTTTTAACTATATCTCTAAAAAAAGTAAAAATACACAATTTTAAATGCCTTAGTATATATCTATAATAACTTCTGAAAAAGACTTAATGTGAATCAATGTTTATTTTTCACATATTCAAAATACTAAGTTATCTGTTTCTAACAGTAATATTTCTCACATTTAAACATATAGTAATTTAAGTTTTGAAACAGTCTAAAAATGTTAATTTTTATTCTGATCAAAGCTCAATGTTTTAGATAATCTACTGCAGTGACTCTGGATAATAATCCAGGCTCCCTCCTCAGGATTTGATCTTTCCATTGTCGATTTCTTTAGTGAATAAGTTAGACTCTGTCAGTCAAGTTCAATTCTGCCATATTATGCAGCATCTGATGTCACTTAGTGACACTTGCACAGCTCTTACCATCTTTACCATCACCCTAAAAGGACAATGCTCAGCAGTGCTCTCATTGGCTGTTCCTTTATATTTCCTCAGTTGCTACATCCATTCGCACCAAGCCCAGATGTTAGCCTCTACTAATTGCCAGTTAATTTATCAATTATTTTTCATAATGCCTTGTGACATGATTGTTCCACAATTTGATGCAAATAAATCTTAGCCCCCTAGCAGGGGTAGTCTTTGAGGTCAGGCTTTGAGACTTGTTATGACCCCATTCTTAGCTTCTCTTTTTCTTGGTTCTGTCTGTTTAAATTCTAGCAGCTCTACACTTTAGCTTGCCATTTTTATGAAAATAGTGATTCTCACAGGGAATATTAAGGTAAACAATAATATTCCAGAAAGGTGGAATTATTTCCTGTTTGAAATACTTAGATATAGCATTATCATTATAAATATACATGTACTAATGTGATAAACTTAAGATGATAGGGTTTTATTTTATTGCAAAAATCACAGTAGTTAATGAAATTAGCCTTATCTATGTAAGATGTACAGTAGTCTTATATGTACACTACAAATATTTTTTCCTATATACTATTTATTTTTTCTAAATATTTTATAGGATGACATCAATGGCTATTATAATTTGTAACACTTTGCTACAGATATGGTGTTTGCAACTTTACGTGTTTGTGTATATAATATTCACGGTTCACAAAATTCTACTTTTAATTATGTTACTCAAAAATTAAGGAATTGTGGAGAAATAACTACATTATAATGTTAACATATCTTTTGAGAAGTTTTGAACCCTCTAGATAGTAATAGAGTTAATGATGCATTAACTTATAGAAAAATTTCATGGTGTAATTTAGATAAAGCAGGAATGTGTGACAGGTGAGTAAAGCAAATGCACTGCTTAGATAGAATTTTTATTATAACTTGATGGGAGAGTGCATTTTTGGATAAAATAGGAATGACACAGTAGCATAAAGAGTTATAGATGCTGGCTAGGGAAACTGTGCAATTATTTTATATTTTTCTAGAAATTTTTATTTCGCAATATTAATATAAAATATATTGTGCAATGCCAACATGCAATTAAATGAATTCTGGCTTTAAAAAATTTAAATGCATAATGGTGTACAGAGACACCATAATAATTTCACTGTAGTAAACAAAAAATATAGTCAAACATTAAAAGCTAAAACATCTGAAATTCTTCCTTATTACCATACTAATACTTTCCTGCAAAAAGGATGAAGTTATAGTGGCTTGTCAGGAATAGTGATGGGTTGTTCAAAATAACATTCTCCTGCAGGTGGATCACTTCTTCAAGAATTTGCTTCCTCACCCTGTGATTTGGAAAGCTTAGTTGCCAATGAACACTCAGATAATCAGTCCTTGGCAGTCACACTCAGAGAAACCAAATTCACAAGAAAAAATTTTATAGCTACAAAGTCAATTAATTTCTAGTGAGGGTTATACCTGCCTCAGGTAAAACGTAATTCTAAGTGGATTGAGCAACTAAATTCCCCAAAGAAACAATTTAGTACAATTATTTTGGATTAGTCAGGAGGCTTTTCCTCAAAATCTCCATTCTATATATTAGAAAATTAAATTGAAAAAACAAAGGAGTAACATTGCTATATATATGTATGAATAGTCTAATCAGAAAATAAAATGAGACCACAGTTGAATTTATTGCACCCAATCTCCGGGGACCCAATAAACTAAAGAAAATCTATTTGCAGTATCGATAAAATTTTAAAAATAATAATGGGCTGCCCAATTTTTAGAATTGCATATCTAGACCTGGATTAAGCTATTAGTTTTGTCAAATGTGCTATGAGACAGTTCACCTACTTTTTCTTGTCTTGTTTAAATTGGAAGGATAGTTTAGGTTTATTTTATTCGGTTAAAAGGAATGGACTCATTCAAACTTCCTTTTTTTTATAGAGGCATGTTTTTATTTATTTATTTGTTTGTTTATACATGCACTGGGTACAGTCAGAAGCGCGGGAGGGTGAGAGAATTCACCAGAGCCAGAGTGGGGAGCAGAGCAGGCAGAAGGACCTAAGTACACTGCTGAGGGGAGCAGCGGGCGGCAGGAGAGGTCTGCGCGCCATGTGGGACCCTCCTCTGGTGGCCGGGGAGCAGCCGGGGATCGAACCAGTGCCGCAGAGGCCGCGGGCATCTTCGCAACCCAGCGCTCAACTGCTGCGCCACCAGGGAGGCCCCAAACTTCCTTTTTATATAGACAAACATACCTACAAAATTAAAAAAAAAAAATATGTACAACTGACACAGGGAAATTATTAATTGTAGAGACAATCCAACATCTTCCCTTAGTGTCATACATTAATTTTGCTGTTGTTCATTCTCTGACTCTCTTCAGTTCCTGTGGCACTTTGTAACTTATTGTTCCTCAACTCCAAATATCACTTCTATCTATGTTTTGTGATACTCAGACTTAAATGCTGAAACCACATTTCCTCTTTGGCACTTAGATCCTTTGAGACACTGTCAGTAAAGACATTAGAATGTGATAACCCAGTTGGAAAAGGAAAAAGAAAAGTGTTATTTCTTTTGTTCCCTGTTTTCTTCTGTCTACTTTCTGTTCCTGTGAGAGTCATCATACCAATTCTTATTCCCCAGGCTTACAGTTCTTTCCTTTAGCAACAACTGAATTAAGTATTCAACTTCTCTGACATAGCAGAAAGAGTTTAATTGTTCCCCCTCAATGACAATGTCACCTAAGTAGCCTGCACTAACTCCTGGGGGGGGAGTCTCACATCCAGAAGGCATCTCCTCCACAACTTCAGTTTTAGCAATTGCAACCTCTTCCTTTTGTTCTTGCAGTCCTAAAGGTAGTAGTTCGTACAACTGTGTTTTTCTGTGAAAACATTTTGCTTTTTAAACCTTTTTGGTTACCTAATTAAAAATGTTATATGTAGCTTAAAAATCCTTAATTAAGTGCTCTGTATTCAACTAATTGGCATCATTTTTGTCTCCTGATTGGACCATAATTAAAGAAATTTTTCTGCATCAAAGAAACCATGAGGGTTTTTTATTGGGGGGCGGGGATTGCATGAGGCATGTTATTGGTCTTTAATGTAGTGTCATTGGGGGAGGCAGTGGGGAATACAATGTTAGTAATCATTTACATGCATTATTTATCATCATATTAAACCAATTATGTCTTGTATTGAAGTGCTTATTGAAGCAAAAACCTCAGCCGATCATATAGATTTTGCACTTTTTAATTATGGCATTACTGATAACTGCAAAATCTGTAATAAAGATTCTCTTAGTCCACTGAAATGCTTACAGATACAAAATATTATGCTCATACTTTTCATTTCTTAGGTTAAGTCAACATCAAAAAACATCAAGCATTTATGAACACCATAAAATGTCACCAGTACGGCTTAAGACTAAACATCAAGTTTCGGCCCTCCCTTGGTGGCGCAGGTGGTTGAGCGCAGTGCCGTGAAGCTGTCTGTAGCCTCTCTAGCACCGGTTCGATCCCAGCCAACCGGCGAGGGTCCCAAATGGTGTGGCAGACCTCTTCTGTCTCGCCCGCTGCTCCCTTCAGCAGTGTGTTTCATGAGTCTATCTGTTTTGTTCCCCGCCCTGTCCCTGGCGAATCCCCTCACCCTTCCACGCATCTGTCCTGTACCCCAGTTCTTGTATAAATAAATAAATAAATCTTAAAAAAATAAAAAAAAATAAACACCAAGTTTTGTTGTTTGGGTTGCAGAATTGCAGTGTGAGGTAAATTCACAGCTTTTCAAACTCTCCCATGAATACTGTGATGCTGGAATGAAGAAATCTAATTGGAATCACATTTTACTTGAGACAGGCATAACCCTCACTAGAAACTAATTGACTTTTTAGATAAAACTGAAGGACTTAAATTTGTCACTGGAAGCAGTTTCCTTTCAGTAGTCATAGGAGTTTTTATTTGTAGTCATAGGAGTTTTTATTTGTAGCAATTTTACTGAAAACAGATGCTAATTTTATTTAAAATAAGCCAGAAATACCTTATCATGAGCTCATAAAAAGGGACATATTATAGTATGCTCTAGATAGTACAAAACATGACCCAGGAGAAACTAGCTAATGTGCCAAAATCTCAACATTTTTCTAATTCATAACTGAAGAAACAAGTCAAATAGATATGAAAATGCCGCGGACCAGCACAGCAGTAGATGATGAGGCCACCTCAGGGTTGAGAGAAGCATGCAGGGTGGTCAGGGCGTTCAGCGAAAGAAATGACAAACAGACACACTTCAAGAGTGAAAATCTGAGTGTAATTTTCTTTGAGTTTGTGACCAGTATATATATGTTTTCCAAAAGCACAGGAATGAATATCAAAGAAATTAGCTTGCTCATGGGCTCAGTCTATCACCATCAGGGAGGTGATCTACATAACAACCAATGACCATTATAGAAGAAAGAAGGAAGTTTAGAAAGACAGATAAGGGATTAAAGTTTGTAGTTCTAGAAAGATTTTTAGCATTCTTGTAGTGGTTCTTGGTGGTCTTATCTTTTGATAAGCTTCTGCCTTTTCAGGGAACTTCTGCTGCACTTCCTCTGCTTCAGGCTGTCCCCCCCCCCCCCCCCCACTGGTTGCCCAGCCGGTTCTAGGGACTGTGGTGAAAGCCATTCCTAAAGATCACTGCAGGGGGGAGGTGCAGCAGGTAGGGTTTTGCTGTTCTCCCCCTGCGCACTGGTTGCCCAGCCAGACCTAGGGATGGTTAGCCCTAAAGGTCACTGCAGGGGGAGGTGCAGCAGAAAATATATTCTAAAGATGTTAGATGATAGAGAATAAAATGAAATATCAAATCAGGTTGAATTTGCTATGAATGTGCTTACCAAAAGTACTAGATTAATGAGTTAACACATGTACTTAAGAGTGGCTGTAATAATGTATTCTGTTTGGTTAACTGATGCTTAGACACATGACGATCAGCACAAATGAGATACAAGAACACCCTAGAATAATTAAGGGAAAATCCAAATAATTAGTGTATAAAATATATTGCATTCAATGTTTTATATGTGCTACAAATAGCTCTACCACTCAAACCCTTATAGCAACCAGAGAACTCTCCACTGACTAAGATATCAAACATATATTAGTGAGTGAAGTTTCAGTATCCTTTAATACTTCTATGATAGCTGTTCTTTGTAGAAGAGGTTTGATGGAAGAGATGATACAGAGAAACATGCTCTATGATTTAAGTGGAGTTAACTGGATTCAAGAAATACAGATACTAGGTGGCAATACTTAACCTTTGTGTGTGTGTGTGTGTGTGTGTGTGTGTGTGTGTGTGTGAATGTGGAAGCATGACTTACATGGTCATTAGAAAGATTTGATTACAGGAATCCATGCTGACAAATGACTATGGTAGTTCTGTGAATGAATACAGAGTACAGTTAAATTTTTACTTGATCTACAAATCAAAAACAAAACAACAGATCTGTTGACCAAAAAGATAATTTGATTCACCCAATAATAAATCATTGTTGCTCATCCAGTTTACAGGACTAGTCAATTCACAAACCTGAGAATAGGAAGTGAAGAAGTCTAGATTCCTTTGAGGATGGAACTTGCAATACAGTCACACACATATGTATTGTAACTACATGTTTCTTCCCATCATTCTCCTAAGAAATTGTAGCCATTTAATAGAGTGAGTGCACATTGTGGAAAAGTAAGCAGTCAGTCACTCTGAAAACTACTGGACAGTTTCTGAATTGATGGAAGATCATGAGAATACAAAATGCAATGCAAAATTTTTCATGGTGGATCAGTCAAAAGAAAGTTTTATTTGGTTCAGATGCTAAATTGGTTTTACTTCTCTTCATATTACATTAAGTCATTATGTTTCAGGTCTTATCCTGTGTTCTCTCCCCAGTTCCTGGATATATAATAGAAATATTGTTCATTGCAATGACAACTGGCAGGATGCCCACATTTGCCACCTGACCAAGTTGCAGAGACAACATAGTAGGAAACATGAAGTCAAAGGCCCTAGAACTCACTTCTTATTTCTGAGCTAGTACACTGGAAACAGTGTTACATGCTTAAGGTAACATAGATAGCAGAGTGACTGCCAAAATCTGAAAGATGAAACCTGCCGGTACAGAAGATAGGTGAATATTGGAGAATATGAATTATGGTATCTGAACTAGGTAGATTCCAGTTGTCCCTGCTGTTCCAGCCATAGTATCTTATATTGAGCAAATTAATACATCTGGCTGTTTGCTATGAGTTAGTCATATGAATATTTAGTTTTCTACATAACAATTTTAAATAACCAAAATCTGTCTTTGCCACTTGGTAGGACAACATACACTTAAAATTCTTGTCTCTGCACTATGACAACTCCTCTGCTCTCTGCAGTAATATGATCCATGAAAATCTTTTCAGTTTTGATATTTCACAGAATATCACATCATTCAACTAATGTTAAAGCTTATTGGACTTTATGAATAGAAGGTAGCAATTATTTCAGATTCCTTAGTAATGTCTATGTGAATCAGAGGGTAATAGATAAACCTCAAGAGTACTTGGCACTTGGGAACTCAGGGAATTTGCTCAAAGTAGAAAGGTCCGGAGCACATAATAGCTACCTCTGTATAAGTTATTTTACTTGGCGTTATCACCAGCAGAAAGAAACATAATGCCTAATGTTTTGGGCTTTTTTGGAGGAGAGGTACCATAAACCTGCTTTAAGTGTGTTACACTAAACTATTCACCAAATAACCAGTAAGTTTAGTAAGTTTGTCAGCTGTGAGTAGAAACAAGAGCAAAAGATGGCTTACCAGCAATTCTAGGCTGAGCTCCCACTTTGCCTTGTGAACAAAATATCCAAAAATGCTTGAAATTTCTGTGGCCAATAAGAATACTTGATGGAGATGCTAGCAAAGTCTAATACAAGAATCACAGTAAAGTTCTGTGAGGGTTTAGAGATATCCTGGTCCTTTCCTGCAAATAATAATCCTCTGCTGTGAGACAAAACTACTTCTTTACTACTGAGTCCAGGAAGACACCAAGTGCTGGCTATAATACAAATGACTGTGTGACCTATGCTTCTTATCATGATATTATCTGATATCATATCTTATCATGATATACAAGAAAGCCCTAAGTTTGGGCATTTGTATAGCAAGCACCAGGAACAATTACATATAAGGATTTAGGCTTGAGTAAGTCTTCAAGGCACATATAAATTGAATCCCTACATGATTCAGACTTCTTCTTTGACAATAATTTAAGTTATATTGCCTTTTGTTTTTGAATTTATACCCATAGTTCTTTGGGGTATTCTGTATGATTAAGGAGTAAAATATCAAGGCCAAATTAACCAACCAACCATAATAGCTTCACTCAGATGTAGAGAGTCTGAAGGAAAATATTCTAGTATTTAGAATTTCAAGTATTGTGGTTTGCTGCTCATTTTGTGTATACCAAGTTATGATCAAACGAACAAATCTTCTTAATGCTCAAGCAGTGGTTAATTTTTTGCCTGGATAAACTATGAAAAACTGGATTATGAGACTGGTGACAATGACTCTGAGTAAAAGGTATGGCAGAATTTAAAGCCATGTCACATTTGAATGTAGAAGAGTAATGTTATTACAATGGCAAAATGACATTAGCTGTGATTTCAGTCAACCTCTACCCCCAGCCAGAAACTTCTCATTCCCCATGTGCCTGGTAACTCTAACAGCAGGAACTGAGCCTGTCCACATGGTTCATTCATATGTTTGTCCTTCCCCAAATGTAAACTGCCTGACTGTGCTGAGTGCCTTTAGCTGCCAACAGTAGAGACCAATGGTAAACTCCTGGCAGGAAACCATTCTGGGGGTGAACAAACAGCTGGTTTATTACATCAGACCACTACTTTCACATAGGGGACAGATATATGCTCTCATTGTGATACACAATTATTTTGGATGTGGAATTGCCTTTCCCACCCTAAATGCATCTGCCAATTCTGCCATCAAAGGATATAAGGTGTGGATTAGTCATTATTATGACATTTTGCCCAACCTCGATTCTCATCAAGAAACATATTTCACAACAAAACAAGAGCAGCAATGGGCTTTTGCACATGGATTACACCAGGTATACCAGTAGTTGTCCTAATCTTTGAAGGAAATGACCACTGAAGGATCAACTAGAGTTTCACTTAGGGGGAAATTCACACACTGGAGAGAATGGGGTTTTATCTTTCAGAGTGCTGTGTATGATTTTAATCATTGACTAACATATTTGTTATCTCTCCTATATCCATAATACAAAGACCTGAGAATCAAAGAATGGAAGTGGGGCTGGCTCCTCTCACTATTAGAACTGGTTTAATTACAGAATTTTTTTCTCCAAACCTCAACTTTGGTCTTTGCTATTTTGGAAGTGTTCCTTCTAAGGGAGGACTGTTTTTAGCTGAGCAATGTCATGGCTCCATTAAATTGTAATTTGTGACTGTCACCTGGCCTTTTTCTGCTCTCCATGCCATTGATTCAACAGTCAAACAAGGTTGTTACTCAACTCACTGGAATGATTGATGCAGATATGGCCTTTATATTTGTAGCACCCTGAACAATATGGTATCTAAACCACCCTGTGCAAGATACTTATTCTGCCTAAAACAGAGAGTCAGTAAACGTTCTGCCATAAAATGGGGGTAGGAAAGATTATACATGAAGTGCAGATTTTTTAAATTATTTCGATGTCCAATAATATAAGTTAATGGAAAAACGTAGCAATCAAAAAACTAAGAACACAACAAAAAACTGAGAATGAAAGTTGGAGGAGGGCCTTCCCGGTGGCACAGCGGTTGAGCACTGGGCTGCGAAGCTGCCGGCGGCCTCTGCAGCGCTGGTTCGATCCACACCACCAGTGAGGGTCCCACATGGTGTGACAGACCTCTCCTGCTGCACCCGCTGCTCCCCTCTGCAGTGTATTTCGTTGGTCTGCCTATTCTGTTCCCCGCTCTGGCTCTGGTGAATTCTCTCACCTTCCCGCACTTCTGACTGTACCCCAGTTTGTATAAATAAAAAAAAAAAAAAAACTTTAAAAAAAAAAAAGAAAGTTGGAGGATACAAGACTAGGAAAAAAACATGTTCTGATCAGCTAAAGGCAAAGTAAACATAAAAGGATGTCTGGATAATGAACCTGCAAATATCAATAGTGACCTAAAAGTTGTAGTTTAAGGGAAAACTAAAAATGGAATAAATAATGTAAGATTGAAGTTATAAATACAACTATGTCCTCAATATCCGTTTACAGACAAGATGAACTCCTGATTTTATATATTTGTATTGGTATATTTAAATATTTTCTTCCTTGCTTATTTTTTTTTAAGTTTTATTTATTTATTTATACAAGCACTGGGTAGTCAGAAGCACGGGAGGATGAGAGAATTCACCAGAGCCAGAGGGTAGAGCAGAGCAGGCAGACTGGCGAAGTACATTGCTGGGGGGAGCAGCAGGCGGCAAGAGAGGTCTGCACTCCATGTGGGACCCTCGCTGGTGGCCAGGGATCGAACTGGCATTTCAGAGGCTGCAGGCAGCTTCCCAACCCAGCACTCAACCGCTGTGCCACTGGGGAGGCCCCTCTTCCTTGCTTATTGTAATGTGTATGTTTGTGGTTATGTGTGTGTCTGTTTAATTTTCTTCTATTTTTCCCCTCATTATTTTATCTAATTTTTTAGAAGGTTAAATTTATCATTTAGTAACAGAATTTTCCACTCAGGTAACAAGATTTATAATTCAGGAAACAGAATATGCTAATGTGTGACCAAATTTGAGGATAAATTAACGCAGATCAGAGATGGATAATGTGACAGATTCCCAGAATCAGATACAATAACTTGAAATTTTACACCTTTTTCTGTTAGTGGAGTGTGAGAATATATTCATTTGAATGAAAGTAGTTACATCCTTTCAAATGGAAACAGAAGTTGTTTCCTTGTTGTAAGGAAGTTATATATGAAAGCTAAGTAGTCGAAGAGCAGAATGTGATAGTTATTAGATTTTTTCCCCTCACATTCAAGCCCATCCTCTTATAATCTGCTCTGTGGAATTGGATCTTGGATTCTGTTTGTGCTAGTTTCCTACTGGTCTCTGTCCACAGGGAGTGCTGTCAGAACAGTGGAAAGCTAAAGGCAGAAGGTATTTGTTCTTTCATGGATGTTTTCACTCTGCCTCATATTTCCCCAACCCAAGAAATAGTACATTCTTATAGGATAAAGGCTGCCCAACTCTGAGACACCAATACCAGGGCTTAGCATCCCTTCTTAAGGGACTGCTTTAGGTATGAGAACATGAAATTTCCTTCTCCAAGGTCAGATATATCAGCACCTATACACAACACCTCCTCCTCAAAAATCAGAGCTTCAGCTCTGTGGGGTCCCTTGTGTAAGCGTCTACATTAGTAATTCTAGCCTCTTCCCTTTTTCTCCCAGACTGGGGGATGGTAGAATTGTTTCACTTTAGGGATGATAACAATATTTCTTCCTGCCTTCCAGGTCACATATGCAAAAATTCTCTCTACTGTTCATGTAGCTGCTGTTGTTTCTGTCTTTTGACTGGACCTGG
Organism: Talpa europaea; assembly: GCF_964194135.1. NCBI lineage: Eukaryota > Metazoa > Chordata > Mammalia > Eulipotyphla > Talpidae > Talpa > Talpa europaea. Next base: position 79,913,513 of record NC_140070.1, read on the forward strand.
ACTGAGAGCGCCCCCACTGACAGACGGTTTCCTGTCCTCCAGTTAAAAATCCTGTGAGAAGGAATTGTTTTGGCCTGTTGTTTTTCCTGCTGGTGGTCCATGTTTCCACTGATCTTGGTTGAGGGATTGTAGGGTAAATGGTTTTTCAGGCTTTTCTGCCCTCCCACCATTATGATTGCCCTGCCCAATAGGCACCTGCAGTTGTTACATTGTTGCAAACTGTCTTGTTTACTTCTGTGGGCCATGGGAGGAGTATTGAGATGGTCACCAAGAGAAGCAGTAGCAAGAGAGAGGCAGGAGAGAGAAGGGGTGAAAGAAGCCAGAGTGAAGACTTGCCCCCCTCCCTTTACACTACATGTAAAGCTCAATAAAAGCCTGAGAATCCCAACAAGGGCTCCAGGACTCTCCTTTACCGGGTCTGCTTGGATCATAGAGAACCTGCTCAGTGCCCATCCTGGCACTACAGGGATCTACTGCTGAACAAACGAAGACTAAAAGTGGGTAATGCAGTGAGTGGGTGATGCAGTGAGTGGGTGATGAAGTGAGAGTTACCTAGTACAACTCATAACTACCTAAAGTCATATTTTAATGAGGCCTGTAGAAGAAGCATTTTTAATATCCTAGGAGTATTTAAAGAACTGTGACTTGTAAGTCTACAATGAGCTATTATTTCCTAACATGGTGCAATTTGGTATATTAAAAAGATAATTTATACACAAAATGCCTGATAGTATCTGGCATGTTTTAGATACATTATTCCCATATTTTAATTTTTTTTTATCTTTCAGGTTGTCCTTATTAGGACTATTAATATATTTAATATATACTGTATATATACCTATTATTAAAATTTAAAAAAATACAATAATATGGAAGAAATATGAAAGAATAGCCAAACCATCTGCACCTAGTATTATCTGTTATCACTTGGTTATATGTCCTGGCCAAGCTGTTCTATATGCTGATTACACTCTTTCTAGGGAATTGGATACCAGTGATTTCTAACTAAATTCCAAAGAAATGATTTGTTTCTCTTCCCTATTTATAAACACTCATTTAATCCTGCTACCACTGAGTTCCAAACATGAAATAGGCATGACCTTTTTATATTATCACTACATTACGGGATTTTAAATTTTTAATATTGGGTTACAAGTTCTTTGTAGTATTCACTTTTACAATTTAGATATATTTTTAAAAGGCTAAAAACAAACAAAAAACCTTGATAAAACGCTGCACACAGTTTCAAGGAATGCACATTCTTGACAAGTTTTAGAAATGGCTCACTTTTGTGCCAAAGCCATCTTCTGAATGGACTGTGTGCGGTTCAGTTCAGATATATTGATTTCACTGATTCTACTGCAGTGAAAAGATAAGGAAATGGGATAGCAAGGTTTAATTTCTCTGTCAGTGAAGTCTTTAATAATTTCTAGAGGTTCTCCTTTATTGGATTTCAATCTTGGCTTTGCTTGTCAGATTTATATAGTGATTTTCTTCCTAAGAACACAGAACTCAGTGCAAAGACTTTGGAAATTGCAACATTTAATTTAATAAAAGTGAAAAGACACACACACACAATGAGAAAGCAATGTGAAGACAAAAGAGTAGATATGAAACTGTAAGAACTAAGTAACAGCAAATTTGCAAATTCTCAGTCAATGGTGTTTGTGTCAAGGTCCTGAAAGATAGTAGAAGTAATAATCTGTAAGTCTTCATGTAAAGAAAAAAGGGATAATGACTCTGTTAAATTGATCATACTTTATCCACTATACGGCTTCTCATTTTTCACCATTATGAATAAAAGTTGATGTGGAAGAGCTTAACTAGCAAGAATATCTACTGTAGACTCTAAGATTTTAAGCTGCTAAATGGGAAAGAGAATTCAGAAGTGTGTCTTCTTTCTATTTATGCTCTTAGAACTTCTCTCTTTCTTTCTCTTTTTTTTTTTAATGTTCTTTCATCTTCAGAAAATCCATTTAAATGTCAAGGACAGATGGGAAAGCAATAGGATAGTGAGACCAGCTGAAGCAATTCTTATTTAGTGATTATGTTTAAGAAATATCAATTAGGATCATGTACCAAAGATCTCAAAATAATTAAATCTATGCAAGTGCTCAAAGAAATATTGTTTGTGTTTAGTAGATAGTATTCTAAAATTTTTCACTTTCTAACAAACTGTATGCAATTTATTGATCAAGGATGATTAAATAATGTGTGAATTTAATATATACATCATGTCATTGAGGAAACTCGATTTTTTATGTAATGATTTTTTATGTTTTATGTAATGACTTTTAATAAATATTCAGAATATTTATGCAGTTGCCAGAGTAGAGTACTAATAATTATTAAATGTCCTTAAATAATAGGCACTGTTCTAGGCTCTTGATAAAAATTGATCTCATTCACTCTTCACCAAAACCCAATAGATTTGCTAGTTATATTTCTGGAAAGATGGAGTGGAAGTACATTTATAATCACTCCCACTAGATAGAACTAAAATTGATGGATACTTAAAAACAACAACAACAGGAAGAGTGAAATGTGGAGAGGAGATAGATTATCTAGAAGCCTCGAGACTCAAGGCACAATGTGGTGATGGGATTACTGGGTTTTCTTTTTGTCTCATTTTTCCAAGACTTGGTGCTGGAGAGGCAAGAAACTCAACAATACCAACAGTCACAGACAAATGGTAAATGATTATATGAAAAATTGTTTAACATCAATAGCCAATAGGTAGGGTAATCCAAATTCAGACTAGCATGAGATATGATTACCATGTTGGGATTCAAAAGACTACACCAGATTGCTGATTTGCCAAGAACACTCATAAAACTCAGCATGTAGTCATATTCAAACATACTATATATTGCAGCAAAACAATACAAAACAATATAAGCAAAAGGAAAAAGTGCATAGGGAGAATTCCAGTGAAAGTTATAGACTAGCTTCCAATAGCCCTCTCCCAGTATAGTCACACAGGACAGATTTCCTTTAGCAATGAGGTGGACAATACAGATTACGTTTTTTATCTGGGAAGTTCCTTAGAGACTTAGTGCCCATGGTTTTGATTAGCAGTTTGTGATGTAGCCACCCACTGCAAGTGCACCAAAATTCCAAACTCCCAAAAGGGAAGCAAATGTTCAATTTTTTTTTGCACAATTTATGTAGAGTAAGCAATTTTATCAAGGAATGATGGGTACCCTCACTAATTACAGTTCCAAGATGTTAGACAAAAGTCAATCTGACAAATAAATCTTTCATGTACATAGTCCAGGCGTGCTATACTACCTATTCTGCTCAACTACATATGTATTTAGAACAGCTAAAATGAAAGTAGAGAGAATGCCAAATGCTTACAAGGATGTGGAAAAAACTATCACTCATACTTTGCTGATAGGAATGTAAAATGATACAAACAGTCTGTCTGGAAAAACGAAACATACATTTGCCAGATGACTCAGAAATCATATTTCTGGCTACATATCCCAGAGACATAAATTCTTATGACTAAACAAAAATGTATACAACTGTTCATAACAACTTTGTTACAACTCCAAACTGGAAACTACCCCTATGTACCTCAAATAGTGACTAAACTGTAGTACATGTATACAATGGGATCCAACACAAGAATAAAAATGAATAATTAATACATACAGAAACTTGGAAAAAAATCTCTGAGGCATTATGCTAAATAAAAATCAACAACCGCAGACTGTAAACTGTGTAATTCCATTTAGAAATGACAGAATATGAATATGTAGAGCAGAGTAGTGGTTGTCAGGAATTAAATATAGAGACTAGGAAAAGGTAGGTACAGCTATACAGCGCCAAGTTAATCTTTGAGTTAACTGAGAGTTCTACACCTTGACTGGTGATGATTATAACAACTTATGTATATAAATGATTATACAAATGACATCTAAGTATAAAATCAATTTCTTGGTTTTGAACTATAAAATGCAACCAATGAAGTGAAACTAGGTGAAGCCTACATTGTAACTCTTTGTACTAACTTTGTGAATCTGCAATTATTTCATAATAAAGAGGTTCAAAAACTAGGGATCAATATGTGGTCTTATTATTTTGGAGATGAAAATAGCACTGTTTCTGTTTTGTTGAGTTTCATAACTGCATGTTTAAACAAGAGTGCAAACTAACCCACATTTGAAATCAAATGTTAATCCATGTTATTTCTAAGCGGTAAACTAATGAGTTTCCACAAGGTAAACTGTAAGCAAAAAAAAAAAAAAAAGACATTTTTTAGAAATGAGGGAGGGAGAATAGAAATTTTTTTTTTATCAGTTAGCTGAAATCTGTATGAAAGTGGTTCATAGTTTATCTATACAGTCCTCTATGTTCTGGTTCCCCATCTATAAATTCAGCCAAGCACAGATCAAAAATAGGTACTTTGTAGTTTGCACTGTTTGGCTGCTTCTGTACTAAGCAACACAGTTAAACAGTTAACAATTATTTATATTATATTAGGTACTATAAGTAATCTGGAAGTGAAAGTATACAGGGGTGTGTGTATAGGTGTATAGGTTATATATAAATACTGCACCACTTTACATATATAAGGGACTTGAGGATCCATTGATTTTTTTTTTTTTAATCTGAGAGGGTCCAGGAACAAATTCCCTGCAGGTAGCACTGTATATATAAAGATACTGTGTATATAAAGTCTTTCACTTGTTCCCACTCACCATTTAATGTCTTTATTCTCTATCACACATTAGGCAGCACAGTAAGTCTTTATTATATATTAAAAAACCTTTATCCTCAAAACAAAACAAAAATTAAACGTCCAAAGTAAACCTTGTGGTTCTTTATGTACCCAGGAGACAACAAAGTTTCAGAAGGTTTAAATAACTCATCTAAGCTAGTAGAAAGGTCTTTGTAACTTTGTATCACTTTCTTTCTTCAAATGAATATAGAGAATATCCTCCAATACCTTCTTTTCATTCATTGCTTCTTTGTTGTAACACTGGCTAGGGAAAAATGTCCTAGTCAATATTAAATGAGGACATACTACATACTTTGTTAGTTCTGCAACTGATTGCTCAGAATAATGATTATAGTATAATGTAAAATATATTAGTTTATATAATTATAAATATGATCAGAATTAATTTAATATATCAAGACTCAGGCATATTACTCATAAATTTTCAATTCCTTTATAAAAGAAATATCTTGAAACCAAACATTTTTGGCATCTACTCTTTTCATAAGTATTTTATGATTTTTCCTTCCAACTTCATTTTAGGAATCAAAAAAATAATAATTATGAAAGATTCTATGATACTTGAAAATTAAGACAAAGTGAAATGTAATTGAAAAGTTATTAACTTATGATACAGCAAAGTAATGATTTAGTATATGGCAACATGGAAAATGCATGCAATATAATGCTACTAAGAACCCAACATCTGTAATATAATTATTCTTATGAAAATGTGGTGCACAACAACCAAGAACTGAAAAGAAGTATATATGATTGATAATCATTGTTTCATTAAAAATTTTGAATTGTAACCTTCTCTTAAAAGTTTTAATTAAAGCTTTCTTATTATGTTACAATAATTTGTCAAAAACTAGATTACCATTTAGAGGATAGTGGAGAAATTTAGCTATATCATAACAGTTCATTTGAGAGAGAAGAATATAAAATCTGTTTAAATAAGGCAATTATATGTGTATGTGTGTCTAAAGAATTATTTGCTTACCTTAACATGTTTAATTTTTTGAAACTGTACAGTGTAGACTACTGTTTTGACGAGATTCCTGAGAATTTGGAGTGAACCCAGATCTGAGATTAGAATTTGCTTCTTCCCCCTTTCCCAGACAAAATCAGATCCCTGCATCGGAGATGCTAATAATGTGCTCAGTGTTGCTTGCAAATTGGCAATAGAAAACTGCCACAAATTATGATAGGATGCAGATTTCTTAGCTTCTTCCCAGAACTTGGCCCTGTCCAGATGTCACAACACTTCCCAGAATGCAGTCTTTCACTATAGGTCTTTTACTGAAATGTGTATTTTACAATATTTAATGTAAATATATTTCGAAACATATTTGCAATTTGTACAATTGAGTGCTTTAATTTTTTTCCCTCAAAAAAGAGATACACTGTCACTTAGAAAAACAAGGAAAAAGTATTGCAAACTAATATTTACAATGGCTAATGACATTTAATTCATTATTCATTCAATAAGCTAAAGTGAATATAGCTTTTAAATCAATAAAGAACTTTTAAATCAATAAAGAATGAAAACTTGAAATATTTAATCATAGTGGAATATGTGTCAAGAGGGCACACAACAGTTTTAGAAGATTTTGTTCTAATATTGAGGTTACACAATTATTCTAAATAGACTACATAAATTCTCATACTATTTATCTCACCTCATCATTGTTTTGTTTTTCTTAACTTTTTTCTTAGCTCTACAATGAAAAGGTTTAGATGTAAGAGTTTGGAAACTAGAGAAGATATTATTTACCCCTTTTTTTAATCCATCAAGCACTACTTTTTATCTTTACAGTGAACTTCTTCTTATGTGAATTCCTAGAGCTATAAAGTAAATGTAAGATATGTTTTGGACATGGTGGGAATATCTGTTATACTTCTAAAAATTTGCTGAGGAATGCTGACACTAAGAATGAGTTTCAGAAATAATTTTGTGCTGTTTTCTACAAATACTGAATAAGGATATTCTATGATATCTGCTCCAAAGGCAGAGAAATCTAAAATTCCCAATGTATTATATAAAATATATAGCAAAAGCTATAAAAAGTTTCTAATTACAAAAGTTTCTAAAGCTTGAAGGACTTTCTAGAAAAAAAATGTATTCTAAATCCCCATATTTTATCAATTTCACAGTTTATTTTGACCTTTTGTGGAGATTTTCCCAAAAGAACACCATAGATTTTTTCAATTACTGTCTCCAAGGGTAAGAATATAGAACATATATTTAAACCTTACACTTATATTGGCATACTAAGGAGGCACAAATCACAATTTGTGGGAGAGGAGGGAGTATTTTACTTCAACGGCAAAACTCCATCCATAGTGAGAAAATATATGACTGAATGAATTTTTATTCACCAAATTTGGCTCTTTTCTGTTGGTTACTCTACATAACACCAAACTAAAGAAATAAGTTTAATTAATAAAACTGTAGCAAACATAAAATCTACAATGTATATATAACCTGAGTTTTGTATATATCTGTTTTCAGCAGATGTATTCATTTATTTAAATAATACTTTTTTATACAAAGTAATATCTTAGATAGGGGAAAAAAGGATGGAAATGAACCTCGAATTTATTTAACTTATAACAAAACAGAAGTCTCACAAGCCAGCAAATTTTAATGTAAAATAATTTAATTTACAAATATATAGTTCTAAGGGAGCACAAGGGATAGAGACATTCATGTTTCCTCCGCATCTCAAAGAATGAAAGAATGAAGACTCCATTAGGAAGAAGAGCTGGGTCTTCAATGACATCAGGACTTCAACATATAGAAAAAAATATTGAGGACAGTGCAAAAGTCCCAGGCAGTTGGGGGCAAACATCCAACATGTATGATTATGAAAGAGCCAAATGTGCCCATGGATGGTCAAGTTTTTCATAAACCACCATGTTAGAGATTTGGTGGGAGAGTAGAGAAAGTGTTTATCAGGCTTATGCTGCAAACTTTGACCTGCATTTTATGTAAAGTCAAGGGTTTACATTTTATTCTATAAGCCCAGGGTGTCAAAGTAGTTCTAATATTGCTAAGTAGATGATTTATTGCCTTTTTAAGCCTGATGGCAGGACAGCATGATAAATCAAATGAAACTAGATATCGTGGTTGCATAGAAATGGCTGCATTGAAGGTTATCTGCCAAGCCTTGCTTAACTCTGGGGATAAGTTCTTGGAAATGTATTGGTAGGTGATTCAGTCATGTGAACATGATGGTATAATTACACAAACCTAGGTGGAACAAGCTACTGCACACCTTGCTTAGGTGGTATGAGCTAGTGGGAACACCAGAGTTAACATAGATATCATTAAGCAGCATATGACAATATTTCAAGTGAAAAATATAAGGGTCTGAACTCAGGCAGCAACGGTGAGAAGAATGAAGTTAGAACAGATTTTTTGGAGACAGATCTGAGATACATTTAACAGCACGATGAAGGAAGTCATCAAGAGTCATCAAGATCATCAGTGGATTTATGGGTTGGATCCAGGTAATCAGATGGTCCTCAATACCTCCCATTTCCTTAAAAAGTACTTTATTTAAGTATATGGTCATGGTAGAATATGCTGATATTCTTTCAAGTAGTCTGGACTCTATGGTCTAGTTTATTAAATATAATCTTGATTTTAGATTTAAATTAATAAATGGAAGAAATTGTTACAGAGAAATTCATCCTTATGTACTACTGAGAAGGTTTTTTAAAAAATGATGTCAACAAGCAAGTGGTTACATTATCTGTACATGTTCTTCTTGGAATCATTTTAGAAATAGATTAAATATAGATTCTCTAAGAATGCATCTGTAATTCTTTTTTTAATTTTTTTATTGAAGTATATGTAATTAACAGATAAAGATCAGCAATTCTTTTTTTTATAATAAATTCTATTTTTATATTCCCCATACAATTGCAACCCCCTTATTTTGATCCCAATCCCTCCCCTCCCGCCCCCTACCACCCCATAGAGTGTCTCTGGTTCATAGGTTTTTGTTGATTTTGATTTTCACTTTCTTATAGTTATTCATTTTCCTGGTCCCTTATTTAAGTTTTCTAGATTCCTGCTATGAGTGAGACCATCCGGTATTTTCCTTTTTCTTTTTGGCTTATTTCGCTGAGCATGATCCCTTCCAACGCCATCCATGTTGTTGCAAATTGCATGTGTTTATCTTTTTTGAATGCTAAGATCAGCAATTCTTGAGGAAAAATTATAGAAATAACAATTTGAGAGAAGGAATTAACAACTCAATAAGGGCTTGGACACACGAGAGTTATACAGAGATAGAAAATATCTTACGGTCGGGGCCTCCCCGGTGGCGCAGCGGTTGAGCGCTGAGTTGCGAAGCTGCCCACAGCCTCTGCATTGCTGGTTCGATCCCCGGCTGCTCCCTGGCCACCAGAGGAGGGTCCCACATGGCGCGTAGACCTCTCCTGCCGCCCGCTGCTCCCCTCAGCAGTGTACTTCAGTCCTTCTGCCTGCTCTGCTCCCCGCTCTGGCTCTGGTGAATTCTCTCATCCTCCCGCGCTTCTGACTGTACCCAGTGCTTATATAAATAAATAAATAAATCTTAAAAAAAAAAAAAAAAAAAACTTAAAAAAAAAAGAAAATATCTTACGGCCACATTGATTCTTCTTCTTGAAGGATTGCTTGACTACACTTCCTGGCATGCCTGGATGTAGGTCAGAAGTTCCGCATGTGTGCATGTATGTTTGAGTTCTCTGCTCAGGGTATTTATCATCAGATTTGAATAAATGCATTGGTCACTCTGAGTTCTCATCTGAAAACCCTGCAGGAAAAATCTGCTTCCAAAAATAAATCGTGTTGCTAGGGTTAGTTTTTTGCAGTTTAAAGACTATAGTCCCTGATTACCTGCTGGCTGCCAAGGGCCTCTCTCAGGTTCTGGAGGTCACCTGCATTGCTTGCCATGTGGCCATCTCTATCTTCAAACCAAAAAGGATACACAGTATCACAGGATTGGTTATAACCCCTCTGATTTCCTTTTCCTTTTCTCTTCTCTGAACTGAAAGCTTTCATCTGACTAGGTCAGCCACCCTGGGCAATCTCCCTAACCTGAAAAGAAACAGATTTGGAAACAATTAAAACCGCATGAGCCTTTCATAGCAGAACTCCGGTTAGTATTCAATGTGATAACAGGTTGAACTGGTGTGTACTCCAGTGTAGTGGGACATTCGGGGCCATCTTAGAAATCTTCCTATGGCACCGTTGTCATAAAACATATTAAATATTGTTCATGTTTTATATACTCTCTTGGAAACTTCAGAATTGATGTTCATGTACTCAATGCATTCTTTCAAATGTTCTGTAGTAAAGAAACTACTTAAATATGTTCATGATCACTAGCCTTTTTAACTTATTCACCTACTAATATGTTATTATCACCCTCTGGATGATGAGGACTGCATTCTCTTCTACAGGTAAAGTTTCTATTGCTGAAGGAAGCTGTTAAGGGTGTTTTAGAAAAAGGAAGGAGTGAATTATTTTATTGAATTATCACCATTATTGAGATAGTTATTTCTTCATGGTAAAAGGTTTTTCTTATTATGAAGAAAAACTACTTCTAGAAAACTTCTTGCACAACACTATTAAGCATCTAGTCCTTTGGTAGTCATAACTCACAAATAGCTACTACATTTTCCTATGTTTACATTTTACAGTTTGTTTTCGAACGTCACTGAATTTGTCATCACATCAACCTCTGACAAAAATAAAAAAAATTTAATACTGGAATTATGTAAAATAGTGTTTTAAAATTTTCTCAGGTACAGTTAAAATTTTATGCTTGTCTTATCAAACACTTCTAATTTGATTTATATTTAGCTTGAAATGTTTAATGTCTAGTAAATATGATGTTAAAACAAAGAAAATATCAATTTATCATCAAAATGATGGGCTATATAGTTTTAGTTAAGAATAATTTAAATGAAGTTCTAAAACAGAAATTTAACATTTCTTCACCTAATAAGTAAATATTTTGAAATGGAGAAACCCCTAAAGCAGAGATGATTCTTAGATGAAGAACAGGATTTATCTTGAAATCTGTCAGTTCTACTATAGGAACAAGATTTTTGTTACTGCCCAGAATTCTTTCTATTTATGTTGACCAATTAAGGGAAATTATATCATAGGATGGGTTATTAGTCTTTTAAGTCTAGAACATTAATCTTTTATTACCTATATATATGAAGGCTTGACACCTAAACTAAGCCATTAATATTTTAGTTAGAAGGTGATTAAGATACAATTCTCTCTTTATATATGTAAAAGAAAAGAGCCTGATACAATGAAAACTTAAAATCTTTTTTCCCAATTGTTCACAAAATGATTCATCTGGTATCAACAAACACTAGAAGTCAGTTATGCCGATGCTGTGAATTGTAACTACAGTTTTTATTGCCAATTTAACTTTAACTATTGTTAGTGTTTTAAACACAGATTAATTTCTCTTAAATCATTTGTTGGCACCATGGCAAGTATGCTTGGAAAGTCAAGCAGAGAGTTCAGAGTAAATTAAAGGCAGAAGTGTTTTGCATACCACTCCTATTCTTTGTCTTTTAGAAATGTTACCCATATTCAGCTGACAGAGGGAAAAATAAAGTCTAAGAAGGGTGACTTGCCAGGCTTTATTAAGGTGAAGTACGTGGGATGCACAGCTACCATTCAAGCACTCACATTTCTTTAGCTCACGCATCTGGCATGATTCCATTTTTATGTCCTAAACTCTGTAGACTCAATGAATGCATGACTGCTGTATCAGGCAGCTTGTGCAAAATACTTGACTTCAGCAAATCTTTGACAAGCACCGTTCATTAATCTTTGTTTCATAATTCTCACCAGTATGCACTCCCTGCTTTTCTGTCCCTATCTGCAAGTAAATTGGTTTTTAAGAAAATGAAGAGGTCAGCAGAAGATGTTGGAGCACACATTTTTTCTGTTGAAACCAATAAGTAGACCTGGGCAGCAATGTCAATGGTTAAAGTTATCAGAACTTGTCCATATATATTTCAACTGAATCATCAATTTCTATTAGCTATAATAGGGTTTGGATGCTCAGGTAGCCATAAAAACAAACAAACCTATAGTAAAAATATGGAGAACTTTAAGCCTACTTATATTTATGACCTTAAAAGATAGTAGAAAACAGACTGTTGTAAAATGGCATTACTGTCTATTTTCATTTCCAAAGAAGAGTTACCAGATTTTTCTTTCTTAAAACAATGAATTCAGTAACTTGAGCAAACTCACATAGTGTTCAGAATAAGTGGAAAAATATATATTGAAAATATATGTTGTAAGATACCCAGCTACTAAGAAAATAAGGAGGTAGAGTCAGGATCTGAGGGAAAAAAAAAAAAAAGCCTTTAAACATTTAAAGCTATGTTGTCCTATCAGGCTTGAAACTGAAAAGGAATTTTGGAGAGAGTCACAAGAATTTTAAAAGAAACTAATCCTGAAGTTCAGGATCAATCAAAGAGCGGGACCAATGATGAACCCAGCAGGCACGAAGAAGGAAAAGGAAAGTGCTGGACCTTAAGTGTGCAGGTTGACTGGAAACAAACTCTTGCTAACACTGAAGCATAACTTCAAAGTACATCAAAACCAGATTGGATTAGACTGAGTATTGCCATTGGCCTTATCCATCTGGCAGAATAAAATATAAATTATAAATGCTTTGTAAAGAACTCAAGTGCTTTAAGAGATGAAATTAGCAAAATAAGCCAGAAAGAAAAAGAAAAATACCGGATGGTCTCACTCATAGCAGGAATCTAGAAAACTTAAATAAGGGACCAGGAAAAAGAATAACTATAAGAAAGAAAATATCAAAATCAACAAACAACTATGAACCAGAGACACTCTGTGGGGGGTGGGGGGCGGGGAAAGGAGGGCTTGGGGTCAAAGTAAGAGGGTTGTAATTGTATGGAGAATATAAAAATAAAATTTAAATAAATAAAAAAGATGAAATTATCTCTACTTTTCAATCTATAACATATAGTACTTAATTGAAATCACCATGCACATAGAGCAAGAAAGACAATTTGATATTAGAGAAACATTCAGGAAATATAGATGAGGAAGGCATCATCTGCATATTAAAAAATCAAGCCATGCTTAGTATGTTAAAGAAAAATGCAAGAATAGTTTAACAATGTTGGCAGAGGTCTTTATCTTTGAAAAAATAAATGAAAATTCTAAAGCTGAAAATAATAAATAACAGAAATTAAGAACTTTAGGGATGAAACTGTTAGTCAAAATTGGAAAAAAAGAAACTATGTAGTACAAAAGAGCAATGAAATGACTGGAAAAAGGAAAGGAAAGATTATACCAAAAGTATACAAATGACATGGAGTAAACAGTAAAAGGTGTATCATGCTTGTAATTAATCTCAGAGGAGAGAGAGAAAAGTAACTATATACCACACTTGAAAATGTAATAACTGACATAAAAATTTACTGAGAGACATGACAACAGCACAATGAATCCAAAATTAGATAAATGCAAAGCAAATCACAACAAAGCAAACTCCAACATAATAGTTTTGCTGAAAATCAAAGGAGGGAAACCTTAAAAACAGCCAAAAAAAAAAAAAAAAACCCCAAAACTAAGACTGATAGCTAATAGAAGGCAGCGTTAATATAAGTCAGTATTATTAGAATAGCCCATCTTCTTTATGATCTAAGATGATATTTCTGCTATATTTTCATAAATAATTTGTCCATTTATTTGTATATGAGCAGATACCATAGAGTTTTATTCAAATATTTGTTATAAATCAAGTAATTTATAACATATAATCTCTCTCCAAGGAATTCTTTCATGGGAAAATTTTGCTTGTACTTGGATCTTTGCTCTTGTGAATATTTGGCTCTTTATAATCAGTCTGTCAATTCCCATGAAATATCTGGTTATAATTTTATTGATACTGAACGAATCTCTGCATCAAAGTATAGAATTCAGATATCTTTACAATACTGATTTTCCAATGTGAAATTATTTCTATAAAGCTTTCATTTATTATAATATAGATCCTTTACCTTTTATTGGATTTTTTTTTCAAAATAATATGTATTTTAAAAATTTTATTGTAAAGAAATATTTTTTAAATTATTTCCAAAAGTCTTCTAGAAAAAGAAATTCAATTGACTTATGATCATTGACTTTATAACTATGTCTTGTTAAACAACTTATTAAATAAAACTGTAATGTTTTTAATATTTTTTATGTAGAGTTCAATTACTACTCAAAGCATGGTCTGTGTTCTGAGGTCGATACACCCACTTTTTATACTGATCTGTCTTCCCTCCATTTTTGCCCTTTCATTTGAAGAATCTGTCATTGCATTTTGCTTACAACAATCATATTATCATGTGTATATTTGTGGATTTAATTTTCATTTTTAAAAATAATAAATTGTTCCCCTTGGTTCTATAGTTTAATGACTTTGTTTTGAAAATCCTCACCTTTTACATATCTTATTTCGCTACTTCCTCTCTTGTGTGCACATCATTGAAAAACAAAAACAAAAAAACCCACAAATGTTTGAAAGTATATTTTGAAGCCTAAAGAAAAAGGCCCCCACACATGGGGGCCTCCTCAGTGGTGCAGCAGGTTGAGTGCAGCACTGTGAAGCTGTCTGCTGCCTCTGCAGTACTGGTTCAATTCCCAGCCAGGGAGAGCCCCACATAGTGTGGCAGACATCTCCTGTCGCACCTGCTGCTCTCCTCAGCAGTGTACTTTGGTCCTTCTGCCTGTTCTGCTCCCTGCTCTGTCTCTGGTAAACTCTCTCACCCGACCACACCTCAGGCCTGTACCCCAGTGCTTGTATAAATAAAAAAATCTTGAAAAAAAAAAAGCTCTCTATGTCTGCTCATTGACTGTAGTCACTGATAGTATAAAACAACCTTCATTTAAACTTAAGGTGTGAGATCTTTCAGAAGATTCAGGTGCATTACATTAGTCAGTTCCTCAGGAAGGTTGGTCAACTTCCAGTGGACACGAGCACTGAGAACAGACTGACTCTTCAAAGAATTTCCATACCCTATAATTCACGGGCTTTGCTTTACTCCCCTATGACTATTCTCAAATTTACCAGTCTCATGAATTATTCTTAGATAAAGAAATTTTCTTGCATACTTATTTCTCTGAATTTTGAATTTCGACTTTACCTAGCATTTTTTAACGATCTTATCAAATTTTCAATCACCTTGATGAAATATTTTGTTAATGTTATCTGTAGGAGTCATAATTATGAGGTTATCTCTGATAATTTAGTTCATCAATATCAGAAACAGAGAGTTCAACTGAAATTTACATTCTAGTATACAGTAATGAACTATGTAATGACATTTTAGTCAATGATGTACCACATATACTAAGGAGTCCCCAACTTTCTATTGCCTAGTGACATCATAGCCATTACAACATCACAGTGTTTTCTGCTGGCAGTAGCTTCAGCCATCTCATCTATCTCGTGCTTGCTGTACCTCTTGATAGCATCATTTTCCCTTGTGCTTGGTTTAATCTCATGTTGCTTTCCTTATCATGACCCTAAATGGACAAAATTCACCACCAATGTGTCAGTGACAGACTACATCGAGTAACTGAACAGAGAATGAAATTAAAAGTACTTAAGGAGAACTAAAGTGGAAAACTGATGATGTTTATTGCTCGCCTGTCAGGTCTGTCCCATTCCACTATAGCTGAGACCTTGGATAAGAAGAATAAGGAGACAGAAGCTGTTAAAGAATCTACTTCATTGGAAGTGATGAGACTGACAAAGTATTGAGAGAAGAAGTGATGATACTGACAAAGTATTGAGAGAATCCTATAACAATTATGTGAGAAGAGCTTGTAACAAAAATTTAAGAATCACTATTAGAGATAAGGAGAAATTTCTAATGACTAGAATTGAAGACCAGACAAAGGGGAGCCTTCCTCTCTACAACCATAATAATCACAACCAAAGCACAAAGTTTGCGTTGTTGAAAGAAAGGGCTGAACCTGACAGTGATGTTGAATTTACTGTTATTTCTACAGCATTTCTCACAATCACTAAATTCCCTAAAGGTAAATTTCTCAGAACATGGCTTCACCATTAAGTAATGATATGACTGCACACATATATCTGGGTATGTGGGTATCTCTATATTATATATATATGTTTACATTGATATTATATTTAATACACATATAAATTTATAATCATGTATACAATTACTTTTTCAAATCTACCAAGTCTTTTTGCTTACTCATACTTCCATTTGCTTCTCTAAGCGTATCATATACGTTACTTTTATAGTATGCATCTGATAAGTCCAACTATGAAATACTTGTTTCAGTAGACTATCACGCAGGCTGTCTATTATTTTGTCTCCTTAACTTAAGATTTCTGTCAATCTTCTATTTATAAAAAGGAATCTTAGATTTCCTTCAAAAATTTTAAAGTGTTTTTTAAACTGTTTTTGCTGCTGCTTTCAAGGGAAAAAGGAAAAGGACCTAGGACCACTTTATTAATCTGAATCTTTAGCTTATAATTTGAGCACTCCATAGTAAATTCTGACGGCAAACTTACTTGACAGCAGACTGTGTTTAGGAAATTCCATGACAGATCTTATCTTAGGCAAAGAAGTGTCCAAATATCTCCTTCTGCATTTTAGGATCTTCTGAGTTTTACCTACATGACAGTAAATCTTTTCCACATTTGCAAGTTTATGAAGCGTTTACTGATAAAACCTACTCTCTAGGCTTCGCCCATTTATGGTGCATAGCTAGGTAAGTAAAATTTCAGGCCACCTTAGGCCCTGGGTCAGTAGATGCTCTACTAAGGCAACTCAATTATAATTTCCATATTCCTTTACAGCATGTATTTTTTAAGGATGTTTTGGGATTTTATCTAGCATATTTTGTATTCTAAATTGAGTTTCATCTTGCATGTATTCTGCTTAAAGTAGAAATATGATTGCCTCATGCTCAGAAATCATTTGAGATGGGATGATTATAGCACATACCTTGCTGAAAATTTCAATTATATAAATTTCAGACTCATTGTACTGCATTTCTTCCCATATGAAGAATATATTTTCCCCTCAAGACCACAGTTATACCTGTAGAACCAAACTATTTCCCTTCGTTTGGCATTGTGAAAAAAAAAAACACTTATTTTGTAGATATCATTCCTGCCATTTATTTTGTAATTTAGATGCTGTTTTTTTCAGTTTTTTAAAAAATTTTGGAACATTTTTCTGAATGAAATAACTTTCAAATTTGTATTAAATATAAATAGAAAATGCATCCAATATATTAATTTTTACCATTGGGGGAAAATACATTTATTCAATATAACAAAGAATACATTTTCTCAGAAAGAAAGCACAAATAAAGAGAATATTCATGATGAATTTGCGATGTCTTTCATTGTTCTTTTGTTACAGAGGAATAACAGTAAAACATAATTCGAGTTCTTCCATTGTGTTTGGACTTCCCAATGAGTAATATTATCTCTTCCATTTTGTCTTTGGAGTCTAGTGTATCTTTTATGTTAATTTATCATGTTTAATAGGTGAGAGGTTTGTGTTTTGCCTGAGAAAAGAAGTGATAAAATTTGCATTGTACAATGCTCAAGAGATGATGATGAAAATTTTCCCTCTGTTCATTTTTATGTTACAGTATTCTGAAATGTATTATCAGTAGAACTCCACACAGAAAAAATTCCAAAGAGATCCTATTCCTACTTATTGCATAGATGAAATTGGTTATATTCTGAAAGTTTATGATTGTTGAATGCCTTTAATTATTAAGAATGTACTTATGTAAAATAGATTTTGTGATATTGGCATTACATTGGTATTTTATAAAGAGATGAAAATAGGAATAAAATTCAGTTCCTATAAAATCCTGAAAACTGAAATTCATTAAATTATTATATATTGATATGCTACTGAACAGTTAACAAAATTTATGGACCAATTTTATTGACATGTATTAAATAGTCTGAAAATGGTCTCTTTTGGGTGAGATGCATATCATTTCATTGTTAAAGACTGTTTTGATGTCTTTAAGTAGAAATTTCTTTAAGCACCTGTTTAATGAGTAGAAATACTTCAATTTTTAAGTGATTATTTGATAAAAATAATTCATGTAAAATATGATTTACATGTTAATAACAGCTTACATTTATATAGTTCTATATAATTTACAAAACAATAATTTTGGTATATTTACACAAGATAATATAGTCAGGTATATGCAAATAATGCTCTAGATATTGGAGGGAATTTAGACATACTGATATGTAAGACGGGTCTGTTGTTATACTCCAGGTCTCTACTCTACCTGCAGAGAGTCAGGTATACACGCATTGCCTTTTAGCAGGGCGGAGCACAAAAATCAAGTGAATATTCTTGAAAAATTTATGCATTACACAAGCATCAATGAAGAACAAAACTTTTGCCTATTCATTTTAATAGTTAAATTTTACCTGGAACTCTAAAAGTTTACAGATAAGCTATAGATATCTTGATGTATATATAAATGAACATCTGTCTCTCTGGAAGTATGTGAACTAAAATGATATATATCTGTAATTCAAATTCAGTTTGACTCTAGTGTAAAAATGTTTATTACTGTTTAATTTTTAAGCATTAAGATATTAAAAGCAGTCCCATCCCACATATGACCCAGAGTTCACTCCATCTTTGCTATTACTTTTTGCAATAATCTATTTTAATCAATTTCTTATTTTGAGGATAAAGTAATTTCACTTTAATATGTTTATAATTGATAAATAAAGCTATAATTGTTCTATTGTTTCAAAGGTTAAGCTGCAATCTCCATCATGCAACTAAATGTACTTCTAGAATAGAAACATTTAGCTTATAATTGTTGAAAACATTCATCACAGATTTTGTTGTAATATTCAAATATTGAATTTTTAGTTTTCATTTTATACAACTGAAAACGCTTCAAAAATATCTAACTTAAATTCTGTGTAGATATATTAGAGACATTCTAGATGTTCTAGGTGCATACCTGATGTCCTTTAAAGAAATATTAGATTTAAATATAATTTTTCCTTAATATTCTCAAATAAAAACAAATTGATAAGTGACACTCAGTTATGAGAATAGAAGATAAAAAATGATCTAACTTATCCATTACACACAACTTGAATTTTCCTAACATGTTCAGTTCTTCAAAGTGTAATTAGAAATATTCATTAGCAATTCAAATGTATTTATATATGTAAGAGTGGTATTATATTTTCAGATAAATACTGGTGGTCCAGGTCTTAAAGACACAGTGATATCAAGCTATCACCAGCCACTGTGGCACGAGTTCAATCCCCAGCCAGGGAGCTAACCCACATGGTGCACCAGACCTCTCCTGTCTCTCTTGCTGCTCCCCTCAGCAGTGTAATTGCTCCCCTCAGCAGTGTATTTCAGTCAGTTGGCCTGCTCTGCTCTCCACTCTGTCTCAGGTGAATCCTCTCACATGAATCCTCTCACCTCTGGCCCACAGCCCAGTTCTTAGATGCATAAATATAGTTAAGGCCTTTGATTTTATGAATATAAACTTATTTGGAACTGAATTAAAATAATTTATTAATAAGAAATTAATCTAACCATTGTAATAGTTTGGTCAGTTCTCATATATTAAAAATATTTTACTGGGAAAAAATCCAAGATGACTTATATCAATATTACAAATATGCTAAAAATCTCTTTTTTTTTAAGATTGATTTTTAAAAATTTTTAAAGATTTATTTTACTTACATATGCATACAAGAGCTGGAGTGTAGGCCAGAGGTGTGGCGGGGTGTAGGGGGTGAGAGGATTCACCAGAGACAGAGTGGGGAGCAGAACAGGTGGATTGACTGAAATACACTGTTGAAGGGAGGAGCAGGAAGACAGAAGAGGTCTGTTTGTGCCATTTGGGTAGCTCCCTGGCTGGGGATTGAACTCAGCTGCAGTGGCTGCAGAGAGCTTCATAGTGCTGAGACTTACTCCCTTATAATCCCAGGGAGGACCAATAAATAAAACTGCTATTTTAACACTGTTTGTACCATTTTCTGTCTTGCTAATTGCAAATATAAGTCCAGGTTATCTTCGATTATTTAACTGAAATTCAGCTGAAGGGCTGGGGATAGATTAAATAGTCCATAGTTGGTCCTCATTCAACTGTGCAGATGCAAAATATTCAGATATCTCTTCTCTTGTTTATTCATAAGATATCTGTTGTGGGGAGATCAGACTAAAGAACAATGGCTGGGTCAGAGTGGAAATTTTTGTCTTTGTTCTTTTGATGGGCAATATCTAACACACATAGAGTTAGAAGTTCTCTCAAAGTGTCAGAGATAATCTCCTTCAGAGAGTGAAGCACATTCTGAGACCAGAATAAAGGCAACATAGTGAAAAGGAAAAGAGAAATGGACTAATGTTTCCCTTAAATATTTCTTAAATCTGTCTCATTCTCTCAACAGTGTAACCACTAAACTAATGCAGACCACCATCAATTATTCATGGACTATTACAACTTCCCTAACTGCACACAGTTTTATCTTTCAATTTTTCCCTACACAGAAATGCCACGTAACATATCCTAAAGCACAATCCATCATAAATTCTATTATTCTCACTTAGAGTCCAAAGTTCAAGCTCTTTACTATGAAACATCCTGCAGGGCACATATGAACTACTGAAATATTTGTTTGGTGAATAAATGAACCAGAGGAATGGAGATGATCAATAAACCAGGAAGTGAAGACGACAAGGTACTACTTAATCAGATTCCTACTGCATTTCCTCCTCTATCTTTTTGTTGTATATTTTGCTTCTCACCTTGGTCTCCTTCATAGAATCATTCTTCCTCTGCCTTTCTAACATCAAGTCATCTTTTAAGATTCAGCTGAGGAATCACTTCCTCCCTTTTTCTCACAGCATTTCAATTACTGGGAACTTCCTCCTACATGATTCCATACTGTCTAATATACCTGGCTATCTTTCCACTGCATTTATCATTTATTTTCATGTGTTTCTCTATACCTAGATTTATTTCCTTGAGGACAAGAAGGCATCATTTCTTAACATGAAATCTGTTCTTCATCAACAATTTAACATTTAGGTGTTATGAATTTCAGTAAGACAAGTAGTGTTTAAAATGCATTTATTGGGAAAAATACAACATGCAAACTTTACTGATTTTTGAAAGCCTGCTTAAACTATTTATCAAAAAAGATATCAATTTAGTGACATAATTTGAAAAATGAGAAATACTCAAGCATTGGCATATGATGGAGAATTGTATTTTTAATTTTTTAAAATTTTTAAATAGGAAGTTTAAATTTTTAATTCTCTTCCACCTATATCCTTCACTTTCCTGAAACAGACAAATGAAAAGAACTGAATGAAAAATGAATGTGGAAAAGCAAGTTAGAAACACAAACACATAGGGAGTTGTGTCTCACTAACATTTTTTCTTTGTAGTTTTTTTCTGTAGCATTTATGAAATAAATTTGTAATTTCAAGTTAGTTTTCATTATTCACCCAGGTACAATAGCCACAATACAGAAAGCTATTTTTTTTTAATTCCCATTACATGATTCCTTGCAACTTTATTCAAATTTCTATCAGTAAATTAACTACTTCTAGGGTAAATTTAGAAAAAAGGAATCTACTAATATTTTGCAACTTAGTGATGTCTATTACTTCCTCCTGACTTGGTAGGAAGAGACTTCATTCAAACTAAGACTTCATTCATTCCTAATGTAGTTTAGTAGCTGATGGAGTAATAATATTGCAGCAGTTAAAAAAAAAAAAACTCAGATAAACATAGGCTGGAGGATCACTCTTAGAAAGTCTCTTAAAAAAGAAAAAGAGGATTGATATTAAATAATGGAAAAAATCATAAACAGATTAAAGGAAAATTAAGAAAGGGGTGTATAAGATTAAGAAGGGGGTGTATAATGAAAAGAAATGAGACAGTGAGCAGGGGAATGTCTCAGTTGTCAATAAACCACCACCTTCCCTTAAGTTTCCAAACCCTATTTTTTCTCAAATGACTCTGATGGTTACCAAAAGCTATTTTTAAAAGTATGAGAAACCACAGTTAAAGCCAAACTCAAAAACTAGTCCTTGAAAGCACTGAACTGAGACACGGGGTGGGGACAAGGAGAGGCAAGTGCAACAAGGGGAGGGAGCACAATGGGATCTGGGGGTGGACAATGGACACTTTGGTGGGGGCACATGGTGACAGCACCAGAAGGGGGAGATCCTATACTTCCAAAATACAAATAATGCAAACCAACCAATGTTACAACAAAAAATAAAAGTATAGATACTGAGCTGACTTTATAGGGACTAAATATACTGGTTTCATCCCTGACACTCTTACATGTTTATGGAATATATGTTCATTAAATAACCATTACCTAATATACAGTCACTACCTAATATATTCTTCTGAAGTAACTTCATGAGTAGATAAATTAACAAACACTGAATCGTGACTATTTTCTCAATCTGTATGTGGGGGGGGGAGAAGGGGCTATTAATGGATATAATGTCTACCTTTTAAAAAATTTGCCAAATTTGTGTTTGTAAACATATTTTGCTGTATTATATAAATATATTCAGAAAATATCTGAGATATCTATATTAGTTGGAAACTTTACAAATATACTTTAAGGGGAAATCCCAGAATGACCTTATTATTGTTTATTCAGGATGTTGTTTTTTATCTAATTCATACATTTGGTTTGAATTAAGATTTTGTACTGAATAACATACACATATTTGATCAATATATTTCTTTACATTGTGTTATATAATTAAATGTATTAAGATATATTGGCAAGTTATGTAAAGTACCTCCTTGAATCATTTATAGCGAGGTATTTCTGTTCACATTGGGGAAACAGCAAAAGAAATAATAATATGCATACCTTGTTGGATACATTTTGTTTAGGGAGACAGAAATACATGCAAGCAAACAAAAAGTAATACTCATTCAGACAGAGATGCAGTCCCAGAAGAAAATTTTAAGTATAGAATGTGACAAGATGGTACAGGAGACAATACAGCTGGGATGGTCAGACTTTGGGAAGCAGAACTTTAGGTTAAGATATGAATGAGAAGAAGAGACAGGCACAGGAAGCTATTAAAAAATCTGGGGACTCCCTGGTGGCACAAGGGGTTAAGCACTGCAGTATGAAGCAATCCGCAGCCTCAGCAGCACGAATTCGATCCCCCTTGGCAAGAGCCAGCTAAGGAGCAATCTACATGGCACAGCAGACCCCTCCTGCCTCACCAGCTTCTCCCCTCAGCAGTGTATTTCTGTCAATCTGCCTGTTCTGTTCCCTGCTCTGTCTCTGGTGAATCCTCTCACCCTCTGCATCTCTGGACTGTACCCCAGCTCTTGTATGCATAAATAATTTTTTTTCTTTTAAAAAGAAAAAGAATCTGCCAGAAACAAAGAACATGTTCAAAAGTCACAGACAGGAGTGGGCAGTGTGATGTGCAAAACAGGTTAGTATGACTGGTATGTGAGAACCATGAGAAGTTGGTAAGGGAAAAGTTGGAGCAGTAAACATGGGTTAAAATGAGTAGTTTGCACTGCAGTATTAGCAGGAGAAACCATTGGAAAGTTATCAGGGGAATAACAGGAAAATAGTCAAAGAATATTATTATGGTTGGTTGGTTTAAATATGATATAGTTTAAATATGATATGGAAACTAGAACAGAATGAAAAATGACTTCCAGCTTTCTGTTCAGAAAGTGAGTGAGCAGGCATCTTAACTGACAGAAAAATATGCCATAAACAACAGAAATTTATTTTCTGTTGTCCCAAAGGCTGGAAGTTCAAGATCAACGTGTTAACACAGTGAGTTTTGGAGTGTGGCCCTTTCTGGCTTGAAGATGGCTTCTCTACCTCAAATTTCACACAACTCTACATAGTAGAAAGAGTATTTTCTGGTAACTCTACTATTACAAGGGCACTAATTCCATTATGGAGGCTCCACCCTCATGACCTTATCTAAACCTAATTACCTTCCAAGTTCCAACTTCCAAATAAAGTCTTCAACATTTGAATTTAGGAATGGAGGGGACAGAAACATTCAGCAGAGGGGAGAAAAAAAAAAACAAAACTATGCAGTAGGTAATGAAGAAAGGAGTTGGAATAAAGCTGAATTTGAAAGGCCTATTATTAAAAATGCAAGTGAATATATTTTTTAAACACTGTGTCAACAGATCAATTATGAGAACCTTAGGATAGCATTACACTTGTTAAATTATTAATATGTTCTGTGAATGAATGTGTTACCTTTCCCAAGTCATATATTTGCATTTTAATGAGTTTTTACTAAACATTTTGACCCAGGTAAATTGCTCTAATACTCACCATAGCCATCATCTGAGAGATGGTGAGAGCCGAAAGCTACGATAGGCTATCATCATGTTGACATACATGGACACCCACTGCTCCAACCAAACATAGTCTCATGGCTGTCTAGTACAGGGGGTTAGTGATACACTAAACTGCCTCTGCATCCACATTTCCAGAAGAGAGCCTTGGGGAATAAGAAGGCCCCACATATTTTCATTAGCAATATTTCCTGATATAATTTTCAAGATTTGTGAACCTATTTGCTAGTTAATTTGGGACCCTCTGCTTCCAATCAATGAATGAAATTAATGGACTTCTACCCAATAATTAATTGTTAAAGCATGATTAGCATGCTTTAAATATCAAAAGTGATAAAAAATTGAGGATACATAAGTACATATCTATGTTTACATTATTATTCTAAATAAATGAAGACTTTTATTCACCAAATAGTCTACTTGTTACTATAGATTATGCTGTCAAACAAGTCTTTCATGGGCAGAAAATCTCAGCAATGGCCTCAGACATATTAATCTCCTAGATCAACATGAGTAATTTGGGACTCAGTATTTTTTGAGAGACCCTCTTGATCTAGGAAGAGTAGGAATAAACACCGAAAGGAAAGAAAGAGAACATGAAGGATGATGTCATAATTTCCCACAGTCACCTACCCAAAGTCCTGCTTGATATTAATTGGTAGATAGACATAGTCAAAGTTAACCCTTGTTTGATTCATTTCTGAATCAAATAAATTCTGAATAATAAATTGTTATTTGTCTTTTATTATATTGCTCACAAGATGAGTACTTTGGTTTTGTTTCCTATATTTGTGTTTGTAGATATTTTATATAAAATTGTGGTATTATTAAATCCCAAACAAAATCTATTTATTAGCTTTCTAAAGGCTGAACCACAGAACAAATTGCCAAAAATTTACAGGCTACATTGCAACTATATTTAATTAAACCTAGAAAGAAAATGAAATACAATAATTTTTAAAAATCAGAAATGTCCTTTGTTTAATATAACAATATCATATTTCTCTAAAACTTTCATGACTTACAGAAAATTATTTCTCATGAGTCTACAAGTTAATCTGGGCAAGACTATACTGATCTGAGACTTTCTCTATTGATTTCAAATGGGTCTTCTCAAGCATCTTGGTCAGCTAACTGGCAGGATGGTCTCTGAAAGGATTTAATCATAACACTAATCTGAAAACAGCTTTTTTCAAAGTTACAAGGTTTTACTCAATATAAATTATATTATCTTCTTTAATTTTGAGAAAGCAGTCAAAAAAGTACATAGAGGGATGTGGAAGTAAATGCTTTGTTTAAGGTAGCCAAACACTGAAAAACAGTAATTATTTGCATCTTGCACATAGGAAAAACTGTGTAATGAAATATAAAAGGCCTTATATCCTCATTCTTAGGAGATTGGAGTAAAGAAGTAAACTGTCCTCAAATTTGCTTCAATTATATCTAGATGAGCTAAATATCTAGCCCATTCTTTAATGACATGGTAGGGTACACAAAAGTATTTACTTAATTGAATTCAGAAAAACAGATTACCCACATTTTAATTAGCCTCCATGTTTTGTAGATGGACCAACAATTTATAAAGCATATATAATCTAGTTAAGTTTCAGCAAATTTTCTGCATATTAACTTATGACTTAGAAGAAAGCAATTTCAAATTGCTTAATTTGGTAAAAATCTATATGATCTTGCATCACAAGATACCTTTTCAAAGAGAGAGAGAATTCATTTCTAAAAAAGTGCAAACAGTTAAAGGATAAATTGACATGGTATCCAAAGAAAGTAATCAGTTAATGATATTTCAAGAGTTATATTATTACTTTAAAATCCTTTTCTAATTAGGAAAGTAACACATAAATTGTAGAAATTACAAAGTGTAGAAATATGTAAAGAACACAGAAAGCATTACTAATTTTATTATGCAGAAATTAACCAAATTAACCATGGAGTCATTTAATGTATACAGAGATAGAGTTTAAAATGCTTTTTATTTCACTGATATTATGTAATGAGTATAATTCCTCTGTATATTTTGGAAACATGGGTTTCAGTGCTCAGTTTTTACAATTTGGTAGATACAATTTCCCTGTATTCAGTCCTCCCCTGGTGGCGCAGAGGTTGAGTGTTGGGCTGCGAAGCTGCCCCCAACCTCTGCAGCGCCGGTTCTATACCAGGCTGCCAGCCAGGGACTGACATGGCATGACAGACCTCTCCTGCCACCCCCTGCTCCCCTCAGCAGTGTATTTCTTCAGTCTGCCTGTTCTGCTACCCGCTCTAGCTCTGGTGAATTCTCTCACCCTCCCGCGCTTCTGACTGTACCCAGTGCTTGTATAAATAAATAAATAAATCTTTAAAAAAAAATTTCCCTGTATTCAAAATAATTTAATGTTTTCTTTGACCTTTATTCTTTTAAAATATTTTTTATGTTTTATAAAGTCAGTCTGGAATGAGGTTATATATCTGTACACAACTCTTGAGTTCTTCCTTCCTGGTTCTGCAACAATTCAATGTAATCTCTTTCTCTTATTTGCTCTTTCTTTTTCTTTGCATTGTAATGAGGTTATTTTAATTTTTTTTTTTTTTGCCATTTGTAGTTCTTCAATGGAAAATCATTTGGTCATCTTCCAAGTTTTAAATTATCACAAAACTTTTTATATAATAATCAACCTTAAGTCTAAAATTGACTTCCCTTATCTATCATTCAATCTTATGGTTTCTAGAGTAATGGTTAAAATGTTCTCTTTGCCCATAGTTCAGAGACGTCAAAATATTTTCTTGATTTTCTTTATAAC
This sequence comes from Talpa europaea, assembly GCF_964194135.1. NCBI lineage: Eukaryota > Metazoa > Chordata > Mammalia > Eulipotyphla > Talpidae > Talpa > Talpa europaea. Next base: position 79,940,490 of record NC_140070.1, read on the forward strand.
AGAGATACATTTTAAAATGTGATGCTGATTGAATTTTTATTAATGTGTAGTAAAAACAAGAGCATGGCAGAAACCATAGAGTTGAAATATTAAATAAAAGATGAAATGATAATAAGGGTGAGCTTCTAGACATGAAATATGAGGCTAATGGGTCACTGCACATAGGAATTCACCTGATGGGAACTGTCTACCTTGGTGCCTTTATTCTTCTTGTTGATTAACTGTCAGGTGTAGCAACTTGGTTAGATAGCACATTATCATAAAACTTTCAGAGGCAGACTCAAGGCCAACGTATATCATAGCTATTTCTTCTCCCTGAAGACCATTTTAAACAAACAGCTTATGTTTAACTCTCCTTATCTCTCTAAGTATTGTACACATTGCACAAGTCATAGAGTATCTTAAATAGGGAAACTGTCTCATTTTATTTTATATTTCCATAGAGATGACCCAAGCACAGAGTTTCTTTATGAAGACTTATGCTTGAATAAGTTCTGCCAGAATGCAAAATCAGGAAGAAAATGATTGGTTTCACATTTATATCAAGGTCAAACATTAGAAACAAACAAAAAAATAGGTATTTAGAGTCCCATTTAAATAATCTTTTAAGTAGCAGATGCCTTTGTGACTACAGTTTAGTTTATGTTCCACATTCTTTGTAAAAATTTAAAGTGATAAGGGAAAGACTTATCTGAAGAGATTTTGGGTTCCTTGCATGATAATATTTTCACTTTCATAATTTATAAGTGAATAATGATCTGCTCATATTTTGTAACATACTAAAGAAAAAAATCAAAAGTGAGAATAAAATAAAAGTAGAGGACAGTTTAAATTTCAATTATTTATTTTGTTCCTATATTAGCAGAAATGCATTATTTAACTAACTGGAAGGAGGAAAGTTATAAACACAAAAAGACTCACAGTAACATTAAAGTCAAACAATAATAACTTATTTTGAAACTATTTTATCCTATAATACTGATTAAGAAATGTAGACTCTCTCCTACATAGACTAAAACAGAAATCCTTCATTTCATTATGTTCACGTTTCTAAAAAATTGACATTGATGCATTTTATTCAAGACAGAATAGATTAGGAATTGTTGCACTTATTTACATTTTTTACAGTCAAATTCGCGCATCTAAATTACAGAATACATAGGGCTTTTCAATAAATAATGACTACTCATTCGTAAATAATAATTTTAATTGTTTTTTTGGGGGAAGATTATGGGAGAATCAGCAAGATCTGAAGTTATTTTAGGGAAGAATGAATAGATCTCAATTTCAATAAAAGGTTGAATAATGATAAAAGAACAAAGCTCACTGAGTTTATTTAGCTTTGAAGTCAATCATGCGACACAAGACAATTCATAGTCTGGGGTGCACACACTAACCACCCACGACAATGTACTATTTTTCAACTCATTATGAAATTTTAGGTTAAAAGTTTCATTTTTAATGGGGGATGAGTGTAAGAGGAGAAGAGATCATATAATCCTAAACTAATAAAATTTTAAAAGCAAATATCTGAACAAAGCAAAGCAAACAAGTCAGAGGCCAGCCTCTAACTTAAACTAAAGCAGACCAAAAAATGAAAATAAATATAAAAACAACCAAATTAGACCTCTTAAGATGGCTTAGGGCAGGTGATCAGATTTTTCTTCTGACACTATAAAGGAGTCTAAGCAGAGAGGCAAGAAAAGTAGACAAGATCTTTAAACTGGACATTATTTTCAAAGTTCCTAATAGTGTGACATTAGTTCTGAAAAGAAGTAACTTGTACTCAAATTCTGTTAACACCAGTATCAGATCCAGGAGGGCAGACGCAGATTTCCTGTGGCACTGTGGGTGAGGCAGCAGAGAGTAACAATGACTCAGCTGGTGGGATTTCAAACTCTGAGATACAGTTACCTTATTATAAACATCAGGCCAATATAATTTTCTTTATTTTTTTTAAGATTTATTTATTCATTCGTTTGTTTGTTTGTTTGTTTATTTATTCAAGCACTGGGTAAGTCAGAAGCATGGGAGGGTGAGAGACTTCACCAGAGCCAGAGCGGGGAGCAGAACTGGCAGAAGGATCGAAGTACACTGCTGAGGGGAGCAGCAGGGTGGTAGGAGGGGTCTGCGCGCCATGTGGGACCCTCGCCGGAGCCCGGGGATGGAACCAGTGATTGCAGAGGCTTCGGGCAGCTTCGCAGCCCAGCTCTCAACTGCTGCGCCACCAGGGGAGGCCCACCAATATAATTTTCATTGATATTTCATTATTGTTTGGAAAAATGTGACACTCTGAAAACAATTTCTATAATATTGATGTATCATACTACCAAAGTAATACAGTATGTTGAGAGGGAAAATTGCAAACGGGAGGACTTTTTGCAAGATGTTTTAATACTAGAGAAACAAAAATACGATTACAGTGGCCACAGCATTAATTGTCCAAACCAAGATACTTTTGAGACTAAGAAGCAATAACATCATTATTTACATTAAAAATATTTGTATAGTACTCAGTGATCAAAAAAAGGTAAAATTATGTATTTTATGGCAACAGGGAGATGGAAGGCATGTTAACTGAAATAAGTCAAAAGAAGACAGAAATATTGGTGTAATCTGAAACCAGAACCCCCCTATGAACAGGTCAAGGAGAGATTGAAGAAAGAGTCCACTCCAGATTGGTAGGTGGCAGCTTCAAGGAGCAAGGGAACATACTTACTGGACTCAGCCATAAGATGGGAAAGTTTTCTACAACCCCCTAAACCCATACCTGACAAATCTCAAAAGTTTTATATTGAGGGCCTCCCCTGGTGGTGCAGCGGTAGAGTGCTGGGCTGCGAAGCTGCCCGCAGCCTCTGCAGCACCGGTTCTATCCCAGGACACCGGCGAGGGTCCCACATGGGCGCAGACCCCTCCCGCGGTGCCCGCTGCTCCCCTCAGCAATGTACTTCAGTCCTTCTGCCTGTTCTGTTCCCCGCTCTGGCTCTGGTGAATTCTCTCACCCTCCTGCGCTTCTGACTGTACCCAGTACTTGTATAAATAAACAAATAAATCTTAAAAAAAAAAAGTTTCATATTGAGACTTGAACAGTTACATAATTAAAAAAAATTCTCTGTCATAATTTTCACATGTAGAACTTTCAGGAAATTTACCTAAATCTACTCGTACTTTTTTAAAAATGTTATTGGTGTTGTAAATGACATATTTTATATTTTCCCAATGTTTATAGCTAATATATAAAAATATAATTGTTTCTCAAAATCCCTGAAAACATGCTCATCCGTATTCATCATTAGAGAAATGCAGATCAAAACCACAATGAAATACCACCTAATAGTTGAAGCAATAGCAAATACTAGAAACAACTGTTGGTGAGTGTGTGGAGCAAATAGAACTTTTATTAGTAGAAATATAGATTTGTCCATCCCTTATGGGAAAACAGTATACTATTCCTTAAATATTAAAAATAGATCTACTATGTGACTCAGCACTTTAACTCAAAAGTATCTACCTAGAGAATGCAAAAACATTAACTCAAACAGGTGTATGCCCTCCTACATTCGCTATAGTACTATTTGTAATAGCCAAGTAATATAAAAACCAAAGACTCTAACAAAGGATGACTGGATTGAGATAATGAGGTATATATACAGAACGTAATACTACTCAATTATAAAAAAAAAATAGGGCCGCCCCTGGTGGCACAGCGGTAGAGCTCTAGGCTGGTAAGCTGCCCGAAGCCACAGCAATCACCGGTTCGATCCCTGGTCTCCAGCGAGGGTCCCACATGGCGTGGCAGACCTCTCCTGCCACGCCCACTGCTCCCCTCAGCAGTGTGTTTCGTCGGGTCTGCCTGTTCTGTTCCCCGCTCTGGCTCTGGTGAATTCTCTCACCCTCCCGTGCTTCTGACTGTACTCAGTGCTTGTATAAATAAATAATTTTTTTTTTCTAAATTAAATAAATAAATAAATAAATAAAATGAACTCGACATTTGCAACAACATGGATGGAACTAGAGGTGGTTATGCTAAGTAAAATAAGAATGAAAAAGAAAAATACTGATGGCATTCATATGTGGGGTATAGGGAAACAAAACAAAAGGTCTGCCAAAACCAAACCAAAAGGTAACCCTAGATATCTGAGTGTCAAACAAAATTACCAGAGGAGGAGATAGAAGGTGGTTAGCAAAATGAGGAGGGGGTACAATGAACTATGGTAGAGGATTCTGGATGCCTTGGTAGTGGGTACGGTGTGGTAACACACATCTCAGTAGGGGTGAATCCTATGAATCATAGTGTTATAAACCAATGTTAACTGAATTTAAAAAATTAAATGCAGATCTGAAAGGAAATTTGCTAATCATTTTCTACTGACAGATTTGCTTCACAGCAGATTAAATTATAACACGTTAATTAAACATGGTTTCAAATCCCAGATGCCCATTTACTCACCAAGCAGCATTGGGGAAAATTACATAAACTTTCTAAGTCTCACTTTTATTATCTAGAGAATGAGTATTATGTATATACCTTGTAGAATTGTTGTGATATGAAATGAGATAATGTATGTAACATGCTAAGAACAGTAAAATATAGTAAGATATAAACTTATACTAAGTGTTCGATAAATATATATTATCATAATATTTAATAAGTGTCTTCCTTCGGTATCTATTTAAATATCTGAATAATTTGATTTTCTTCTTAAAATAGAATTGAATTTTTCCTTTTGTTAACTATGTGATCTTGAAAATATGATGTAGTGTTATTAGTTCTTGGTTTCTTCTAGAAAAGAAGGCAAGTGGAGGAAATACTCCCTGAGATCATTTCTGAGCCTGTGGTGGTTTATTATCTTAAAGCAAGCCAACTCAAGTCCAAGATAAGAAATGGTGTGAGGTCCTTCCTGGTGGTGCAAGGGGTTAAGTGCCAGCACTTTAAAGCTATCTGTAGCCAGGGAGCTGACCCACATGGCACAGCAGACCTCTCCTGTCTTGCCTGCTGCTCCCCTCAGTGGTATATTTCAGCCAATTCACCTGTTCTGCCCCCGACTCTGTCTCTGGTGAGTCTTCTCACCCCATCCCCGCATCTCTGGCCTGTACCCCAGTTCTTGTATGACAAATAAATAAATCTTTAAAAAAATAAATGATGTGATATGATAATTATGAGGGAAATATTTAAGCGTAACAGAAGTTTTGAATGAATTAATAGACCAACTATTTATCTGTCAACACATGTCTGTTGAACAGTGGTTTGACAACTAGCCCACTAGATTATAGTACTGTTCAAGATTTTTCTCTGAAGTAGGCCTGCTAATTGCTTTTATGTAACATCACCTGTGACTGTTAGAGGTTTATTTGATATGAATCATTTTAATTTACAAGCACCAAATAACTATAGACATGGTTTAAGTGTTTTGTTGGTGCCATAGAGATGACTTCCTATGAATAGCACACTTTTAAGAAATTTAAATATGCAACCAAAGTTAAAGATGAAACTCAAAATATTATCTTGATTTCTGATAGAGGTTAGAATGGAAAACACAACTTCATTTGAGAGACAGTTTGGCTTGTTAAATAACTCCTCCATTTTAACCCAGATCGTTCTCACTCAGGTTATTCTTTACAAATTTATGGATAAAACCATTCAATGTAGCTTCAGGGACAGGGAGGATATAAGGGCTAAGAGAAAGCCAAGTGTGCTTAGGAAAGCGATTCTTTCTCAGGGCAATCAGATCCAAGAACAGTTATGCAAATATTTCATCATTAAACAGGATAGAAGTAAACAATTTAGTCTTCCTTACTTCATCACTAAATTGAATAGAGAGGCTTAGCAAAATATATAAAGACATATTTTGTGTGATAAGATTAGTTCCAGAAAGAAATAGAGTTTGTTTTCATATTTCTCTTCCTGAATAGTTCCACCATTGTGCTTTGCAGACTTTTTTTTAATAAACCAGTAAATATTGTCAAAGATATATATATATATATATATATATATATATATATATATCTCCTGTATTTCCAAAATTATTTTTTCCTCACTATGACTAAGTGGTTAAATTCCAATAACACACATATGTAGGAATGCCTTTCTTTATTGCACTATAAATTAGATCCACTGGAACAATGCACCTCATGTCCTTTGTTTTGTCAAGATGGTTCCATTCTTATGGAATGAATTTCAGAGAAAGTCACATCATTTTGAGCTTGCTTCCTGTTTTGTTTTCCTTTCACAAACTGCTAGCAGGAGATTGGTGGTTGGATATCTACCAGCAAAAACTGGGCTAGATTCAAACAATTCAAACAAAGGCCATAATTAAATAGTCTTAGAGTTGATTCTCTATTCTGCTTGGAATAGCTGGACTCAGCGATAAAATAAAAGTCAGCTTGAAAAAAACTCAATATTATTTATCAACCTCTTCTTTGGGAAATAGAATAATTACAGTTCTGTATATGTCTAACTACTGAGAACAGATAGATATAAGCCATATTTCACCTCATCAAAGTTTCTGAAGAGGGAAAAGACTATAAAGTACAGCAAAAATTGCTGCTATCCAAGAACATAATTGAAAGAAAATTTTTGGAATTATGTTAGCAAGATGTAGAGAACAAGTCCTGCCATTTCAGAACACCAAAACTATTAAATAAAACATGAAGATAAGACATGCTTTTGTTGTAAATGGATGAGCTGGAGGGAAAGGAAGAAAAACAATTGGAGGTCAGAAATAGAGTCCCGAAGGATGCAGGGATCCTAAGTAGCATTTGCCCAGACAGCATCTGCCAAACCCTCATGGTTTATAATATGGCATTAACAGATTCTGCACATATGTGAGAACTAAGACAAAATCCTGGGATTAAGGGAGATGAAAGGTCAGGTCAGAAGCCTCCTATCTGCGCATGCACATGTGCACACACACGTACATCAGAATTCTAACATCTCACTGAGTAAACTTAGAAAAAACTATAATACAATAATGTGCTTAATTTTCAGTCTTGGTCATGGCTTCAGAAAGAACTGAAAAAAATATTTTTCATCAATAATTATCCAGTGGTTTACAAATATTGCATCTGAAGTCTGTGAAATCTGTCTACAGATTCTGTCCTGTGGTAGAATTATAATTACCGATCACTACAATTATTTGGTATAAATTTGGTAAATTTATTAAAATTGCATAATGTATAAATAATTGGGGGAGATTTGGGTTTGATTAAAATGCTGACTTTGTATGATGGAAGTGCTCTTACTATGGTACCCAAAATTATACATTTAGTTTGAAAATATCTCAAGGAAATTTGGAAAAAATAAATGTATTCATGGGCCTTCCTGGTGGTGAAAGGGGTTAAACACAGCGCTGTGAAGCTATCCGCAGACTCTGCAGCATGAGTTTGATTCCCAGCAGGCCAGGGAGCAACCCACATGGCACAGCAGAATTCTCCTGTCTCTCCTGCTGCTCCCCTCAGCAGTGTATTTCAGTCAGCCTGCCTGCTCTGCTCCCCACTGTGTCTCTGGTGAATCCTCTCAGCTCCCCATCCCTGGCCTGCACCTCATTCTTGTATGCATAAATAAATAAATCTTAAAATAAATAAATAAATAAATAAAATGAATGTATTCATGTAGCTTTTGTGGGTTAGAAAGTTTTAGCTAGCATAAAAAGTCTACTTGATGACATTAGTTTGGGGATACTAATGTATTGAGGACTGTAACTCTTCAATAATAGAGTAGTTCATTCTGTTTTTACATTTTGAAATTATGATTTATGCATGTCCTTGTGCTGGATATCACTAAGCATTGCTCCTTCATTAGTGGTTCCCACTGAAAGTTATGTTTATATTCAAAAATTCTGCCCTGGGATGGATCATATTGTGTGAGAAATAATTACAGGGCAAAAGTGGAGAGCCACTGCTTAAAATGTATTAGAAATTATCTGCTTGATGTGCCTCCCAGTTCCATGGTGTGATTCTGTCTAATTATCCCTGGGGATCTGCTAGGCTCTCTGACTATTAAGCAGATAATTTTTTAACATTGGGACATGTTTGTTTTAAACTGTATAGTTATGTTAAGCCTGATGCACTAATATTTTCTAATAAAACCATTTAACTATTTAAGAGTGCCTAAGTACTACCTGTTAATTTGGTCAATCAATCAATCAATGAACTTAGAAATCACCCCACTGCCCTCAAATATGGTTGGAAACAATAAAGTTGAATTTCTGTTCTCCCCGAGGTTGAGGTTTTTATTTTCCAATAGACCATATTTAGGAGACTTTTCATTGTTTTAGATATAATAGTTATGTATGAAAACTTAAAATTCTTGGTTAACCTCATAAAGGACAGGTTAATAAATGCAATGTTCAACCCAATTTACATATCTGTTAATCCTGTACACATAGTAACTCTGGGGTATACAGAGAGCTTCTGAAAACATTTTCCTAAGGCTTTCCTATTTAGATTTCTGCTAATGAAGTACAAGGACACCGGTGGCCACCCTTGTTATCTATTTACTCAGTCTAGTTGTTAATGTTTTAGAATTACTGCTAGCTTAGCATCTTTGCACCAAACTGGGAACCTAGGAGTTATTTGAATTAAATGTAGAGGACAAATATTTTAAACTGTTTTTGAGGAAAATGGATGGTTAACAATTGTTCATGCACATATCAAATATTTGAAAACTTCTTAGTACTTTATTTATGATATGTGTGTGAAAGGACGGGCTAGGAATAAATGAGTTTGTTGAAGCTAAAATATAGAAAAGGAAAGCTTCAGGAGCTGTTATATTAAATGTGCACCTTCTGGACTTATATCCTTATATCCTGTCTAGTTCCCCCCAGTTGGTTTCTAAATCATATGCGGTGTTTGGAACCAATGTACTTCAATAAAGAAAAATACAATATAGAAGGAAAAAAGAGGAAAAGTCAGATCACAAAAAAGTACAAAAGACACAATCATACTTACTATTTATTTATTTGGTTGAGGAAAAAAAAACAGGTTAAAGAAAAATTCAAAATCTAAAAAGCAAACAAGAAAACAAACCACCTTAAGGATACAATCAAAGCAAACAAAATCAATGATTAATTCAAAAAATATGACCAGAAATGACTATGCACTTGCTAGAATTCAGCCGCAAAATTGTTGTGTTTGTCAACCAGGTACCTATATGGAATCTATTACACATTTGCCAATGAGAAAAACAAACTGATTTCACATTGGGCAGTTATTCTAGCTATGACATATGAAATAAAGTTTTCCAGTGAGTGAAGTTATATGATATTGTGACAAATATTTTAGCATCATAATTATAATAAATGTAATGATGTGTTTCAAAGCATTGTATCTTTCATAAAACCATCCGTGCAAGCAACGTAACAATCCAATAAGGTGAATTCTTGTTGGTGGGGATTTGAAACAGTGTGGCCCTGGTATACATCCTTTGGTGGGATGCCTTAATACATCCCAGACTGACATATTTAGTGTGATATTTTCCAAGCACCACTATCTAGATAAAGGGGAGTTCAGAGCCTTGTGTTTAGGACCATTGTTCTCCACTTGCATTGCAACCAAGGCCATCTGCCTTTATCTCTATTACATGATGACTATTTACAAAAGGTCTTATTGGCAGACAGGGTTCGAGCTCAGCCAAGTCTTGATAAGCACTAAATAACAGTGAATTAACCTTACACTCTGGCATTACCAGATAGCATATCAGGGTTTTACTGGGAAAGAATGTAGGCATGTATTCCACCAACCAGCCAAACTCAGAGTAGACTTCCCATCCCTTTATGAAAGCTGATTGGATGGAAAACAGAAAGATCACCATGAATATCACAAGATTTTTTTTGAAAAGAAAAAATCATATTTCAGGAGGCCTCCCTAGTAGCACAAGGGGTTAAGACACGACCTATGAGGCTATCTGCAGCACAAGTTTGATCCCTGGCTGGGGAGCCACCCACATGGCACAGCAGACCTCCCCTGACTTACCGGCTGCTCCCTTCAGCAGTGTATTTCAGTCAGTCTGCCTGTTCTGTTCCCCCTCTGCCTCTGGTGAATCCTCTCACCCCCTACACCGCTGGCCTACCCCAGTTCTTGCATGCATAAATGATCTTTTTTTTTTTGGAAAAAAAAGGAAAAATTGTATTTCATGCCAACTCTAAGGGTCTATTTAGTGCTATGTACTTTATCTACCTTAATTTTATCTGAATAATACTGGGTTTTAGCCAATGTCCATTTTGCTAATTAAATATTAATAAAGAATAATCCTTGGTAGGGCCTCCCTGGTGGCCCAATGGATTAAGTCTCAATGCAATCACCGCTACAACCTGAGTTCAATCCCCAGCCAGGGACCTAACCTACATACAGCACAGCAGACCTCTCCTGTGTCACCTGCTGCTCCCCTCAGCAGTGTATTTCAGTAAATCCACCTGCTCTGCTCCATACTGTCTCTAGTAACTGTACCTCTGGCCTACATCCCAGTTCCTTGCATAAAATAAATTAAAAAATTACATAAAAACTACAACTTAAAAAATGAATAATTCTTTGTAAATTCAGCTGGAAACTAGATGACAACTTTTTCCAATATGTATATAGGTATTAAGTCAACTTTCTGAAGAATCAGCTTATCTACAAAGAAGTTAGGGATTACCAGTTCAAATAATAACTCCCAATAGTACCAAGTAGGCAGCAGGACAATTGCTCTAAGATTACTTCTATTTCAAGGTAAAAAAATATATTTTTTTTCATAAGTGGAAGAGCTTTTTTCATGCAAAGAAAAACAGGCATAACTTTTTTTTAAATTGTTTTTCATTTTATTCTGCTTCATATTGTGCTTTTTACAAATTGAAGGTTTGTGGCAACCTTGCACTGGGTAAATAATATTTCAGTGCTATTTTTCCAGCAGTATATGCTCACTAGGTGTCTCTTTGCCACATTTAAGGTATGAATGTTATTATTTTTAGATAAAATGTGATTATTGCACACTTAAGTATAAATATAATTTTCATATAACTGGGAAATTAAAAATTTATGTGGCCGACTTTTGTGATATTGCTTTATCATAGAGGTCTGAAACCAATCCTGCAATATTTCTGAGATGTACCTGCAATGAATTTCATTTATTCAAAGACATTATCAAAATATCAGTATAAGCTTTCACATTACACAATTCTAGAACACTTTTAGTTTATATCCCACATGATAAAACCATCAAGAGAAAATTCTTCTAATTCTGAGAATATTGGTGTTCTAAGATAGATGTCCTTTATGATCATCCCAACACAAAGATTTTTTTTGCCAAACTTGAAGCCTGTCCTTTCTTCTAGAGGATTATGAAGAAGCTCAGAGGTGTGTCAAAGAAGAAACTGTTATACATTTTCACGGTAGTAGTTAATTATCTGAAAAATTTCTACTTCGGGAACAAAGGGATTGAGGTGGAATTATGGTTCCAGGATATTTATAGAGTTACAAGTCATGAAAATGTTGGAATTATGCACTTGAAGAACTTCAAAAATTTCCTTGAGAACTTTTTTTGGGGTATTACTGAATAAATTTTAAAAATATTTGGGGCATAAAATTTCAAAATAAGTTTGGGCCATTACTGAGTAGATTTTAAAAGTATCAACAGTACTTTTTGAGTGTACACTACTAGAAGTAAATCAAAGAGCATCCTGCTGTGGAGCTGGGGCTTTTACATGCCGCACCGGGAAAGCAAGCTCCACAGGCAGTGATGGGAATCTGACCTTCCATGGCCTCAGCCACCGAAATCATGCCCTAAGTAATCAAGCCTTAGTATTTCACTTATTACCAGATCTGAAGAATAAACAGTATCTTTTCACACAGACAACTCCTATCTGTGTTTTTTTGAGGTATTAATAATATATAGTCAGAGTTAAATTTGATACGATCCATGGTAGCTGCTTCTGAGGTTTGATGTATATAGTGATTGCATCAGGGTCCTTAGCTCTAGGCAACACAATATGACTCTAATTATTACTGAAGCAGAAAATAATTTTTTTCTCAAAGTTTTTTTTTTTTTTCTTTTTTAAAGATTTATTTATACAAGCACTGGGTACAGTCAGAAGCGCGGGAGGGTGAGAGAATTCACCAGAGCCAGAGGGGAGAGCAGAGCAAGCAGACTGACGAGGTACACTGCTGAGGGGAGCAGCAGGCGGCAGGAGAGGTCTGCGCGCCATGTGGGACACTTCGCAGTGGCCGGGGATTGAACCGGTGCTGCAGAGGCTGCGGGCAGCTTCACAACCCAGCGCTCAACTGCTGCACAACGGGGGAGGCCCAGAAAATAAATTTTTTAAGACAATATAAATAGATGACAGAATATTGGAAACCTCAAGATCCAGGTACAGAAAAAGAGTAGGAAAAAGGATGGCTACATTTAGTACTTTGCCAAAATCCTGTATAGAGGAGAAACAGGCCTCTAGCACTACCCATTAGAAGAGGAGGCTCCTATGGGCATTGCGGCGGCTTCTGGGAATATGGTTTTTCTTGCCCCAGGATCAGCATGTGTCTACCTCACAGCCATTACTGACCATCAGAACTCATTCTCTGTTTTGCCTGTTTCTTTAACATTCTCCTATCAGCGTAATTCATTCAGAAACTGTAAAGGTGTTCTGATGTAAAAATCAAGGTTAATTGTCTATATCCTAGATGGAAAATGAGATTGAAAGCAATACAGGACATTTTCAGTTTCAAGTACGAGATAAGCTCTGCCTCTCACCAAAAATACCCAGTGTTTAATGAGTGCATCTTCTGCGTGAAACACTGTTGTGAATTTAGTCTCATAATGTGGAGAATTCATTTATCTAGGAGTTATTCAGGCAGCTACATCAAATATGCAGAGAAGGGTGAAATAGTCACTCTACTCATGACTCAGAGCAGTCTAAATAGTGTTGTAAATAGAAAGGAAATAGTTTTGTAATAATTTATGATACTGGCTTCCCAGGACACAAATAAAAGTAAAATTCTCCCTAAGTTGGTTTACTATGTCAACATTCAGCACCGCGAATTTTGTTCTATAAACTTTGTAAGACATGTTTCATTTGGTTGATGTCTTCAGAAAAATGCTCGGTGGGGAATAATTACTCCTTCAATCACTTCAGAAGGAATCCAGTGGACCAGCTGCATCCTGGCATTTAAGACCCTAGAGATCAGTAACATTTACCAAACTAGACTCTGCTGACGACCAGACAATCAGCAACACAAAGCTCACACCACACTCTCCACATGGTGTAGCCACTACCACAGAATAAAATAAAACTTTTATAAGCGATTATATAATTTCATCATTTTTTTTCTCAAATTCTTATTCCAGTGTTGAACAAAAAGATAGGTAAGTTGTGGAAGTGCTCCAAAGACAGAATGTGAGAGGAAGAAAGAAAGGAAGAGGAAAAGAAATACTGAGAAAGAAGTAAGGGAAGAGAGGAGGGAAAAAGAGGACAAGGGAGAGAGAGATGGGAGAAAAGAGAGGAGGGAAGGAGATTAAAAAATAGAACAAAAGAGGAGGTCTGCGTAATTGTGTTTTATTTTCTAAGTGCGGATATAAAAACTAAACAAAACAAAATGCTCTTGACATTTTTTATCATTCAATCTCCATCTACCTCACCTGTCATCACTTCCTTCCCATATTCACTCTTGAACACAAAAATCAATTTCAGCCCTCAAAATCCATTTTTTGAGGGTCACCATTAATACCCTAATTGCAGGCTCTGCTTAGAAAATTTCAGTCCTATGATTAATCATGTTTGACCACTCTCCTTGGAAACGCTCTCCCTATGCATAAGCTCCTAGTTTCTCATTTATCTCTGACAGGTCTTATATGTCTCCTATGCAAGTTTCTCTTTTGATCACTCGACCTGTTCCTAGGATGTAAGTTCTTGTAGGACCAAATACCTACACACTGGATATTAATAACTAAATGTGCCATAACAAATGCAGGGTGCTCAAATGTGAAATGACCTACCTATATGTTCCCTCCCCGTTATACAAGCCGGCCGGCTGGTACAATGGGATTTTTTTTTATGAGACAGGAAGACATAAGAGAGGTAAATATTTAGTACTTTAAGAGGCTGACATTTTGGGCCTGCCTGGTGGTGCAGTGGGTTGAGTACCACACTGTGAAGTTGTCTGCAGCCTCTGCAGCATGGGTTCAATTCCCGGCCGGCCAGGGAGATACCCACATGGTGCGGCAGACATCTCCTGTCTCGCCTGCTGCTCCCCTCAGCAGTGTATTTCAGTCAGTCTGCCTGTTCTGTTCCCCGCTCTGTCTCTGGTGAATTCTTTTGCCTGCCCACACCTCTAACCTGTACCCCAGTTCTTGTATAATCAAATCTTAAAAAAGTCTTGCATTTTGTCATAAAAACAATATGCTTATTGCATATTGAAGTGTTGAGTGTATTTTAATTGTAATTTATTATATGAATAGACATATTTGATATTTTATTATTCCACCAGACTATAAATTCTGCTGTATAACTTTTATTATAACTCCCCAAGGTTATAAGTGTGGGGCCAGATCAGCTTTTCTTTTTTTTTATGATTTATTTATGCATACAAGAACTGGGGTACAGGCAAAGGGGTGTGAGTGTGGGGCAGAGGATTCACCAGAGAGAGTGGGGAACAGAATAGGCAGATCTAATGAAGTACACTGTTGAGGGGAGTAGTGGGCGAGGCAGGAGAGGTCTGCTGCCCCATGTGGGTACCTCCCTGGCCTGCCAGGGATGGAACTTGCGCTGTAGTGACTGGTGATAGCTTGATAGTGCTGTCTTTAAGCCACAGTGGCCCAGATCAGCTTTCCTTAACACTGCATTCCAATTCCTACAATAGTTCTGCTTTAATAAATAATTCTAAAATAAGATTATAGTGATGATGACGTGCAAAGTATTTTGAGCTAAATTGTTCCTTCTACATCTTGTGTTCAGTATATTTCTCTGGATAAAATATTAAAAGAAACTTATATTAAACATAGGTTGGTGACAACTAGCTCAAGTTTTTCTGTAGAGATGTTTAATTCTGCAGAGAGTTTTGCCAGGTACAGGTGTGGAGGGAGAAAGAGAAAATACAGTTTCTCACTCTCCATGGTTTGATGTGATTTTTCAACTTTACAATGATACTAAAGTAAACTCATTTAGTAGAAACCATACTTCAAATTTTTTAATTTGATCTTTTCCTGGGCAGGTAATCTATGTTATTCTCTCATTATGCTGGGCAGCAGTATTTAGTCATGGCTCCCTGTCAGTCATGTGATCATAAAGGTAAACAATTGACACTCTGCAGACTGCTTTTTACTTTCAGTACAGTATTCAACAAATTATATGAACTCTTCAAACACTTCAATATGCAATAGGCTTTGTAAACAGATGTTGCCCAACTTTGGGCTATTGTAAGTTCCTGAGCAGGTTTAAGGTCTGGTAGACCAATCAATGATGTTTATTTGGTTAGGTGTATTAAATGCACTGCCAACTGAGAGTATTTTCTTTTTTTTTTTTTAATTTTTTTTTTTTTAATTTATACAAGCACTGGGCACAGTCAGAAGCGTGGGAGGGTGAAAGAATTCACCAGAGCCAGAGCTGGGAGCAGAGCAGGCAGACTGACGAAGTACACTGCTGAGGGGAGCAGCGGCGCCTCCGCAGGAGAGGTCTGTGTGCCATGTGGGACCCTTGCCAGCAGCCGGGGATCGAAATGGCACTACAGAGGCTGCAGGCAGCTTCGCAGCCCAGCGCTCAACTGCTGCGCCACCAGGGGAGGCACAACTTAGAGTATTTTCAATTTGTGATAGGTTTATCTGGACATAACTCCATTCTAAATCCAGGAAAATCTGTAACTGCTAATACTACAAAAGCATGGTTCTCAGAATTAGAGGACAGGAGACAGAGATCTAGGCTCCTTTTCACCCCTGTTGTGACTTTTCAACCTTTTCTTGGGAATGGGAAAGGGACAGAAGAAACCTAAGTGTTCTTCATTTCCTCATGCCAGTCCCACACTACTAAGAAATATCATTACTCTCACAAACCAATCCCTATAGAAGCTGTATATGTGTATAGGGATGCTAGGAATAGTGTCTTATGACACTACTGGAGTTTTATGAAAAAATAAACAGAGAAATGGTGTGTCATTAAGTTCCTAGGTATTTGTGTAGCCAGGATCCTCTCTGTGAAAAAGAATATTCAAGAGAAGGACAACCCCACCCAAAGTGTTTCTGCTAGATTCAGCCTATGATGTTGGCAGTAAGTACAAATATAATATATATGATGTATACATACATAAATATGCATTCATATATGTGTCTGTATATATATTTGGTGGCTTAAATTAAATATGTGTGTGTTTGTGTTTCAGCATAAAAACACCATTATATTTCATCAATTATTCTCCTAAGAAAACATATTTTTCAAGAATTAGCATTGTAGAGTTCAATTTGTAACTAAAATAATATGAACAATTTTTGAGAAAATTCCATTGTGGAAGATATTAGGAAGTCAGTAAAACACAGGACAGCAGCAGAAGTCAAGAAATATAAGCCAGGGCCTCCCTGGTGGTGCAGCGGTTGAGCTCTGGGTTGCGAAGCTGCCCGCAGCTTCTGCAGCACCGGTTCGATCCCTGGCTGCTCCCCCGCCGCTGGAGGAGGGTCCTACATGGCGCGCAGACCTCTCCTACTGCCCGCTGCTCCCCTCAGTAGTGTACTTCGGTCCTTTTGCCTGTTCTGTTCCCTGCTCTGGCTCTGGTGAATTCTCTCACCCTCCCGCACTTCTGACTGTACTCAGTGCTTGTATAAATAAATAAATAAATAAATCTTTTAAAAAAAAAGTTCTATTAAAAAAAAGAAATATTAGCCCTAAATTTTATTGGAATGCAAAGCTTTCATGACTGTCTTCAGCCAACATTATTACATTTAATTTTCTAAAATGCATAGAGGAGAGCTACTGCAATCTTCTTTCCACAGATAAAGAATTCATGTGCACAGTCCCTATCTTAAGATCACAAAATGTATACATACGGGTGCTGTGAGTTCACGGAGGTGACCCTGTGAAATCCTTACCTTTGCTACAGTAGTATTACTAACCCTCTGTCATACAAAAAATCACTGAGGATGCTTAATATATTGCTTAAAAGCAGAGTAGAGTTTTGTTACTTTCTCCACTTATCCATCTCAGCCAAATTGCTGGTTAAAAACCAAGCTCTAACAGAAGCTCTCATTCACTGCTGTGGAATGTGAGATGGCATAGTTATTTAGGAAGATAGTCTGGCCATTTCTGACAAAGTTAAAAATAGTCTCACCATACAATCCTGTTACTGTGCTTCTAGATATTTACCTAAATGATTTAAGAATCTGTGTTTGCACTAAAACATGCAGAGAAATGTTACAGAAGCTTTATTCATAATTGTACCAAACTGGAAGCAATCAAGATGTCTTTCAACAGGTGAATAAATAAAATGTGCTCTATCCATTGAATAGGATACTAACTAGTAATATAAAGGAATAAACAGTCAATCCATGCAAAGACATAGATAAATCTCAAATGCATATTGGTAAATAAAAGAAACTAGTCGACCAGTCTGAAAGTCTGTGTGTGTGTGTGTGTGTGTGTGTGTATACATATATGACTCAAATAACATTCTGGAAAAGGTTGAAACTACAGAAATGATAGAGATACCATAGTCTATCAACAGTTCATGGAGAGAGGGGAGCGCTGAGTAGATTAGGTACAGTGAAGTAATTCTGGGCAGTGAAGTCATTCTGTATAAAAATGTTATTTTGGAATATAGCATTTTCCTTTTGTTAAAACTGAGAAAACTTTATGACACAGAGTAAGGTATATTTGTATATATATTGAGGTATACAAAGTAAACCAAAGCATTTTGAAATCTGGGAATCTAAGGATGGGGCATAGAATATAACTACTACAAATTATACAAGCCTCGAAAAGATGTGGGAGATGAAGTTATTTACCTAAATGTCCCTGGAAAGTAATATGGACTGAGATTAAATAAAAAAAGGCCTGTAAATAAGCTCTACACTCTGGTTGATGAAAGTATTTCCCATTAAGATGGAAGTCAACATTTCTGAAACAACTATATATGTATACTTGAACAAATCACTGGCATTTCATTCAATGTGGAATATAATTATAAATTCCAGCAATTTTACTTCTGGATACATGCCCAAAATATTTTAAGTAAGAACAGTAACAGATATTTGTACACTGATGTTCATGCATTATTATTCATAATAATGGTGGAAAGGGGCCTCCCTGGTGGCATAAGGGGTTAAGCACAGCACTATGAAGCTATCCGCAGCCTTGCAGCATGAGTTAGATCCCCAGCCAGGGAGCTACCCCCATGGCACAGCAGACCTCTCCTGTCTTGCCCACTGTTCCCCTCAGCAGTTCATTTCATTCATTCTGCCTGTTCTGCTTTCCACTCTGTCTCTGGTAAATCCTCTCACCACCTATACCTCTGTTCTGTACCCCAGTTCTTGTATGTGTAAATAAATAAATCTTTAAAAAAAATAAAAAACAAAAAAATAGTGATAGAAAAGACACAAGTGTCCATTATATTTACCAAAAGTGGCATATGCTGGAGTACAACTCCAGTTGTACAGTTTTTCAGGTGTAATATGAAGTCAGCCCTCACACACAGAGGGCAGGGGAGGAAGAAAGAAGGAGACTGGGTAGGTAGTAGTTTTAATGAGCAAGGGACCTTACTTAAAAGGTATTAGCTTGGGTGGCTGAAAAATAAATACTTTTTCAGAAGTAATCCCCAACAAATCTCAAAGTTCTATATGTGTTTTAAGTATGTTTGGTCAAGCATTTAGTCCAGATAGCCTCAACAGCAAATCACACACGATAATACACCCTGTTAACACTATGTCCTTGGAATATGTTCCGGGTATTCACATTCCCATGAGGGTGGGGTCATTGAGAGGATGAGAAACCTGAGATTGCCTGAAGGACAAGGTCAGATAGCACATTTCAAAGAGAAGGGGATGAAACATTTTCAATGGTCTCGGTCCATCTTGAGACACCTGGACACTCTGGCAGTCAAGTTCCTTTGATTATCTTCCCCAACAGTAAATAGAATATTATCAGCCTTAAAAAGGAAGGAAATGCTGATACATTCATTCCACCATATGGCTGGTTCTTGAATACATTATTACATCAATAAGTCAGTCACAAAAGAATAAATGTTATATGATTCCATTTATCCAAGATATCTTAAGTAGTCAAATTCAGAGAGACAAAAGTAAAAAGGTGGTTGCCAGATCCTAAGAGGAGGAAGAAATGAAGAAAAGCTATTGTTTAAAGATTATGGAGTTTCAGTTTGGGAAGTTTAAAAATGTCAGATAGTTGTCGACGATGGTTGCACAACAATAGAAATGGCCTTAATACCTCTGAAGTGTATGCTTAAAAATGGTTAAAGTGGTAAATTTCATGTTATGTATATTTTGTCACCATAAAAAATAAAATAAATACTTAGCTCTTGACATTAAATGGTTGAGGAATCTGATACATACAGTTAGTCTATTGTTATATAAGTCATTTAAAAAAAGAATGTACTTAAGCACCCGGAAAAAGATGGATTAACATATTGATGTTACGGTTTCAGTGATTATACATTTTCTAAGAAACTGTAATCCTGTGAATAAGGAAATGAAAAGAATAAAAAAATTTAAGTGTGTACCAGGAGATAACAGCTTTCTTTTTCATCAGTAATATAAGAGAAAGATACTCCATTAAACAAACATATTGCCCTATTTGCTACCTCTACCTGCCCCTTAACCCATATTATTACTTGCATCAATCTTGAGTCACACAGAATCACTTAAGCCTCTCCAAGCTATGCTCTCTGACTTTTAACATTGTACACTTCCCTCACACAGCATATTTGTTGCTCCGTAAGTAATCTGGATAGAAAACTCTTCTAGCAAAAGGCCTATTAAGTTTCACTAGTGAATTTATTCATTAAACTGGACAGTAAAAGAAAAAAATCCAGTAACAATAAGAAAATTGAATAGCTTAAATGTTATAAAGTTATTGTTCATTGCAGCCTGGAAATTTTATATTGAAATCTTAGAATAATTCTAGCTTTGATAACTATTGTAGAATAATTTTACTGTGCAAAATACAGACATAAAATTGTTACACACACACAAATATGTACAATTTCTTTCTTCTAAAATTCAAATAGGAGTTGTGGACTTCCAGTAGTATTGCTAATTCTTCGGTCATGTGAGGATAGGAGTCAGTCCATGGAAACTCACGTTCCGTAAAATTGAGTCAGAGGTGAATACATTTCTCAAATTACCCTAAATAAAAAAAAAAAAAGATTACTTAAAAATTTGACCTTAATGAAAAATTCTTCAATAAATACTTCTCAAGGAATCAGGTAGATTCAGGATTTCTTTCATTCTCTTTTTTGGATAATTGGAAGAGATAAATAGAATTATGGAAAATGGGCCAGATGGCATATTTGAAACCCAGTGGGATAATCCAGATGGAATGCTGCTATTTTGCCCATTTATCTATGAATAGAAAATAGGTAGGGGGATGGTACTAAGCCTGTTGATAATAATGATTTTCCAAAGATTCCTTGTTTCTGTGGTCAGTATACATACAAGTGTGTATGTGGTTGCTGTAGCTATATTAAAATAGAAAAAGTGGAAAACAGTTTGTCATAATTTTACAAATTTCTCCTGAAAAACTGTGAAAAAAGATGTTGTACCAATTTTAAATAATTATGAGGAAGAAGAAAGCAAACTGTTAAAAATGCTGAGCTAATTAGCATTTGTCAATGCAATATTCTGTAGGATATTCTTTGTATGAGCTGTGAATATGAGTGTGATGTTTGTGTATGTGAGAAAACACAAAAATAGAAATTAGATTTGGAAGGGAAGACTTTTAGATATGAGAATGAGGTGGTTTTGAGAAGTAAAGATTTGATGGCTTACTTTGATTTTATCACATACAGAATTATTTGTACATTCAAGGACTTCAGTCCTTTTCAGTTTGTACCTTTATGGGAAGGCAATGATTTTCAAAGATTTTTTTCTCTTGAGGAGAGATTTTTGTTAATTTTCCTTTGACTCAAATAACAAATATATTATTAGCATAGTGAGCCAGAACATATGCAAGCAGACCAAGATTTCATCAAATAATACCCTTACTATAAATCATTCACTCTGATAATTCTTGAAATATTTTTATTCCATTCTAGTTACTATTTAAATGCTAGTTGTGATCCATTAAATTGATTTTATGACTCATTAATAGGTTATAAACAAACTCATTGCCATAGAATCTGATGAATTAAATTGTTTTCCTAAAGTGCTCATCCTTAATTTTCAATAAGTTACTTCTCCTTTTTTTGACATTTCTGATTATTAAACAGACATAAAACCTTCTAAAATAATCTTTCTTTGAACGCCACTGAAAAATGCAGTAATTGTACTATTATAATTTATTTTGCTGTTCCCTGTTCATTAAGATCAACTTTTCCTTAAACCGGGGACACTTGCTAAAATGGAGACATATTTGTTAAGCTGCAACCAACAAAATGCAGGAAATGAAGTTTCTTCTAATAAAATCACATCATCTCACTTCATGTAAAAACTAGCAAGGGTAATGGGAGGCAAGTACTAGTCCACTCTTAACTGAAGTTTGTCATCTGTTGTTTTAGCTGTACATCTAACCTTAAGGGAATCAAAGAGGGAGATGAGCAAAGCGTGCATTGCTGCACTGATCTTCAACCCCTGAAGACCCAGTGATTCAGGCAAGTGTGAACCACAACTGCTTCCACCTCCCTCTCCTTTTGCCTGCTCTGTGTGCTCCAACATTTTTCAAGTTCAATTCCTTGTTACCGCCCTGCTTATAATTGTACTTTTACCTTGAGCTCAGCAGTCCCAGTTGGGATAGTTGTTTCTTGAAGCAACAATCAACTTTTTCTTTCAAGGTAGGGACTTTTGTACTACTTTTTTGATGAAAATAGTTCACTGCTAGAAACTGCTCTAACTCCCCCATAAGACTTGGTCTATGGTCCTGGATTTTCAGAGGCCATTCTTGCCCCAAGGTGCTTTTGAATAGATTGCTTTATTCAATTACCTATAGGGCATCTTCGAAATGTTCCTGTGAAGTTATGTGTTTGTGCCTCATGAAATCTTTCTAAGCATTGCTTGACTGAACATAGCTAAAGGTGAAATAGAATCAGGACTTGAACAATTAAGGAAATAAAGCAATACAATTGACCATTTAAAAGAATTAAGTGTGTTCTTTTATGATCTTTACTATTTATACCCAATTGCTTTGTGGCAGAATATAGGTTGTACATACCATTAACCATGTGCTAAATGCTCTTCAAGGTTTTTATTTTAAGATTTTTTTATTTATACATACAAGGAGTGGGGTGTAGGCCAGAGTTGTGGGTGGCAGGGGTGAGAGGATTCACCAGACAGAGTGGGGAGCAAAACAGGTGGATCCACTGATATACACTGCTGAGGGGAGAAGTGAGTGAGACAGTAGAGGTCTGCTGTGCCATGTGGGTTTTCTCCCTGGCTGGGGATGGAACTCAACCTACAGTGGCTGGTAATAGCTTAGTAGCACTGACTTTAACCCCAGAGCCACCAGGGAGGCCCTTTTTTAAAGTTTTATTTGATTATCATTCTTAACTTTCTTCATATTTATAAAGTTTTCATAGTTCAATGTTCATTTAACATCTGCTCAAAATTTTAGGAGAATTCCTAGGAGAATGAAGAGGCAACTTGGAAACAAATAGGAGACCTGATCCCTGAGTTATAGACTTGCTTCAACTAAGAATGAGTCTGTGATCTTTGGGCAGGTGTAAGCACAGGACAGGGACAGAGCAGGTTTTCTATGATTCAAGCAGACTGGATGGGTAAAGGAGAGTCCTGGAGCCCTCGGTGGGTTTCTCAGGCTTTTATTGAGCTTTTACATGTAGTGCAGCAACCAGGTACATGGCAGGCAGGGGTGCCAGGGGGCCAGGAGGCCAATAGGCCTCCAAGCCCCAGCAAGTCTTCACTCTGGGCTTCTCTCTCTCTCTTCTGGCCTTCTTTCTCCGCTTCTCTCCCCATCTCTCTCCTACTTCTGCTTCTCTTAGTGACTAACTCAATTCTCCTCCCATGGCCCACAGAAATAAACAAGACAGCTTCCAATAATGTAACAACTGAGGGTACCCCAACATCAGCCACCACAACCCTAATGGTGGGAGGGCAGAAAAGCCTGAAAAACCATTTACCCTACAGCTGGCTATTTAACATACTTTTTTTTTTAAAGATTTATTTATTTATTTATTTTATACAACGGGGTGCAGGCCAGATGCACAGGAGGGTGACAGGATTCACCAGAGACAGCAGGGAACGGAGCAGGCAGACTGACGAAATACACTGCTGAGGGGAGCAAGGGGCGTGACAGGAGAGGTCTGCTGCGCCATGTGGGACCCTTGCCAGACGGCTGGGATTGAACCTGTGCTGCAGAGTCTGCGGACAGCTTCACAGTGCAGCGCTCAACTGCCTGTGCCACCAGGGAGGCCCAACAAGCTGGGTTTTTAATTGCTGTAAATAAATACAAAATTGTGGGCCTCCCCTGTGGCGCAGCGGTTGAGCACTGGGTTGCGAAGCTGCCCACAGCCTCTGCAGTACTGGTTCGATCCCCGGCTGCTCCCTGGCCACCGAAGAGGGTCCCGCATGGCGCGCAGACCTCTCCTGCCGCCTGCTGCTCCCCTCAGCAGTGTACTTCAGTCCTTCTTCCTGCTCTGCTCCCCGCTCTGGCTCTGGTGAATTCTCTCACCCTCCCGCGCTTCTGACAGTGCTTGTATAAATAAATAAATAAATCTTTGGAAAAAAAAATAAAAAAATAAGTGAAAGATTATACATTTAAAAAAATAAAAAAATAAATACAAAATTGTTTAGGGTATATTATTTTTTAGTGTGTTTTTAGATAGGCAAGAGAGAGGTGGAGAGTGTAGGAAGAGAGAGAGATTTGCTTTAGCCATCATAGTTTACCAAGTCAGCACAGCTAGGTATTGACTGAGTGAGCATACATTACTTTGTTGAAAAATTTTCCTTAATCATACGTTAGAGCTTACAAATCAAAGTTAGATTTTACAGAAACAAAAAAGAATGTAGAATAAGTCAGTGACTTGAAAACTTCAGAGTTTTGTTTCTCTTGTTTCTTGATTACTGTTGCTTTTCTTTAGAATTATTCTTAAAACTTTAATGCAGAATGGGGGGGCTGCAATTGTATGGGGAATATAAAAATAAAATTTATTATTTAAAAAAATGATATTAATATATTGTTCAAATATCTCATTTTGAATTACGTGGAAAACAACTGTCTATTTTTACTGTAGGTTTTTCTACTGACAAAAGGAAAAATTATCTAGCAATGTAATTATAGTAACTTATTGCAGTATATAAAAATGGAGTGTTAGCTATGCAAAGCACAACTGCTGGTTTTACAAATCTAAATAAACAGATTTTAAAGTTTCCTGGGAACATCAGCTTGAATCATTGAGGAAAAAGATCAACTAATAAACAAAAAGAATATTGTTATTCTCTTAGATTGTTTTACGTAGTAATTTAGATAACTAGTCCACACACTAACAGTATTTTTCAAAATGCATGGATATATTTAGAAAAGTAACATTTTTTTTTAATTATTTTTATTTATTTATTTTTTTTGGTGGGACCCTCGCTGGTGGCTGGGGATCGAACTGGCGCTGCAGAGGCTGTGGGCAGCCTTGCAACCCAGCGCTCAACAGCTGCACCACCAGGGGAGACCTGACAAATAACATTTTTTAAATGTTAATGACACAAGCTACTCACTCTATTTTGGATCAGTTTAAATTGAAATTTCCATTTTCATGCCTCAGAACCTTAAAAATCTTTGTCACTGATGTTAGGAGAGGTTAATTGTATCCTCATATGGTGATGTTATTAAAATATATTTAATATTCAAAGATCTGGAATAATTTATTTTTCAAAATACTTAACTCTTAGCAAACTATGGGTTTCCTTGATCATTATAAATCAGATATTTCTATAGCTTCAGATTATATTAATACTTAGTATCATAGTTATCACTTCAAAATTTTCTGATTCTATCAAAAGTTTGTTACGCTCTCTTCCTTAAACAGTAATTATTTCTTTTCACGATGGTGTTTTGAGTTTTGACATCATAGAATTTTAAAAATTTTCTTGTTATATCTTACTAATTCCTGACAATATGAGCGTTTATGTTTTCCACAACAAAATTTTGGGTATTTAATGATGAACATAGTATAATACATACAGATGTAAAACTTTTAATGATGCACAACTGAAACAAATAATATCATACAATGTTACTTAAATTAAAATATAATTGGCAGTGCCTCCCTGCTAGTGCAAGGGGTTAATAAGCACAGCACTATGAAGCTACCTACAATCTCAGCAGTAGGAGTTTGATCCCCAGCTGGGGAGGTGACCCACATGGTGCAGCAGACCTCTCCTGTCTCACCTGCTGCTACCCTCAGCAGGGTATTTCAGTAGATCTGCCTGTTTTGCTCCCCACTCTGTCTCTGGTGAGTCCTCTCTTCCCTGGCATCTCTGGTCTGTACCCCAGCTCTTGAATGCATAAATAAATAAATCTTTAAAAAATAATTGGCCGATAACTTAATATAACTTACTTAAAAATGAAATAAAGCCTTGAATAATCACAGCCCATTGTTGGGGAGTATTACAAGTCAACTGCCCAAACTAAATGAGTCAGTAAAGTCTGAAATTTAAGTTAAGGTCCTTTGTGATGTTTGAAAATACATTTCTCTTATAAAGGAAAAAAAAAATCACCAATTGAGATTGTGTAGAGAGGAGTTTTATAACTTCTTCATTGTAGAGAGAGGTGATCTGGGAAGGAAGACGAAGAAGGATTTTACACACATAATGAAAAGAAAATAAATCCTATTGTAGAAAAAAAGGATAAGAGAAAAAGAACACATATAATGGAACTTGCTGAGAGTCTAGAAATTAATTATTTCAATGACTAAGAAAAAGTGGTTGTGATAGATGTGCTAATTATTAATATACTGGTAATCACATTATAATATAAAAATGTATCAAATTAACATGTTGTACACCTGAAATCTACAGATATATGACAAATACACTTCAATAAATTTTAATTAAAAATAAAAAGCTGAATAAATCAAAGAACAAAAATCTACTTTTTAAAAGGAACAGAATTTGTCAATGTTTATGAAACATGAATGCCCTTAAAAAGTTTAAATAGCATTTGTGAATATTTCGATTTTCTAGTGAGTTCATTTTGTAAACCTGGGTTACCCCTATGACTGAAATCCTCCACCCTTCTTAGCAGACTAATGCTCTGAATTGTGAGTGAGTAACACTAGTAATGGTGCACCACTTCTTATCACCTACTAATTGTCATGGTCATTATTGCTAATGGTTACTGAAGCAGGGAAAAATTGGGTCCTGGTGGAAAAACAAAACAAGACTTAGACGTATGCTACAGGATAGTCAAGGAAACCTGTGACACATGTTTAAGTGACTGTATAGTTTCAATCATGAGAATATATGAATGCCAAGAATAATCACAACTCACAAGTAACTCATCTCAACTTCTGCATGGAATGTTTCACTGAGTTCCTCCTATTCCATTTCAATAGCTTTCATTTTTTTCTTCAGATGACACTATAATATCCTTCCTTTCCATCTAGAAATATTTTACTTTGTGTTTAAAGTTGTTGAAGCCTCTAGCTAAAGGCCAGTTCCTCGCATTTGGGCTTATAATGTGAACACAGGCATGCTAATTAGTTTTGCAATTTTATTCTCTTTAATAAGGTCCCCTAAGCATTGTCCTGATTTCAAAAGGAAAAAGATGTATTCAGACTCAGACTTAGAAATATGTTTTGTTCATAAATTGTTGACTCAGATAACTCAGTTTAAGTTATAAAGTATGTTGACACCTGCATATTCCTTTATTTAATATCGAAATATTTTAATTTGTTTAAATGTGCATCTCTATTGGTCATGTCTCTGCATTTTTTTATTATAACTAACTCATTGATAGTATGAGTTAGTTGATATTAGGTAGATAGAACTATATGTAAAAAGGCAATCCATAGTCTATAGAATTTTAAAAATATTGACTCAACACAACTGATTATTTCCCCCAGTTTCAATAATCAGTCTGGCAGTTGTTATTTTAAACACATATCCTTGGATGTCTCACATTTAATTTCCCTAACATTATAGCATTTTTACATTATTTTTTAAATAACTATGTAATATTGTTGGACGAACATTTGTAATTTTCCTATTTCTGTATGTTATTATCAATGTTTTCACTTAAATTGAAATTATTTGTTCAAAAATTATTAAAGGTTTTTTTTCTTTTCTTGAGTAAAATTACAGACATATAATCAGAGGGTTTTTTGTTTGTTTAATACAGCTAATGCCTACCTTAAAAATATCTAAGTATAATAATTCAGGGGAAATAACAGACTACTGTATAAGACATAATAACACACTTGAAAGAAAATAGGTAGGGAGTAGGTAGGAATTATTTAAATAATTTGCAACATTTTATGCTTTATCTGGTTAAATATTATATTGGTCTTGCAATTTAAATTAACTAAAATTAACATGTTATGCCTACATATACACTTGGATTTAATGGTAGATTAACAAAAGTTTTCATGTGTAAATAACATCAAATTTATTTTTCCATTATAGAAATAAATTTCTTCTTGTATGAGATTAAAAAAGAAAGCTACAGTGTCACTTTTGATTGGTGAATTTTGTTAACTTTAAAATGTCTTTTTAAATAAACCTATGTTTATACTTTGAGAACACTATTCTAGTTACTGCTTCAATTTAATTTCCCAGATCATCTTTATTTTGATAAGAAATGTAAGTAACAAACATTTTCAGTATATATGTTTTTAAATTGGATGATTAAAGAGGGCATATTAAGGTTATTTTTTCCATAAAAGCTGTTCCTGTACAACATAACCTAATGATTGTAAGAATTTACCTTTCATGATTTCTGAATAATTCTTATTTTTTTACTTCTATTTATAATTTTACATTTAAATTCAGGCAAGTAAGATGTGTGTTTTAAGAAAATATGTATCAGCTGATGCTTTATCTACATTCTTTCTTTGGCATGTTTAACTAGCAGAACCATTTATACTTGTGTAGAATAATGCAAATAACTTTCTAGTACACTGCTTACTATTTAGAGTTACTTATAAAATTTGCAGTTTCTCAAGATGCCTAAAGCAAGTTTGTGCATATCTGAAGGTAAATGTTTTGATCAGAAACACTATTTTAATAGTTATATACACAGGTATGCTAAAATTTTCAAATGCTTTCAGGGTTAAAATACATTTATGACTAACCAACTGATGTTGTTTTATTCAGTGATTCTGTATCTGTCTTCTGAATAAATTGTGGGATTTGCAGATGGTTAAGGAGGACATGGAAAAGGACACATACAAAGACTTGTTATATTCAGATCGAGAAATCTGCATATACTTCCCCTTATAAAAACTTTTTTCTCTATGAAAAAAGTCAGGTAACAAGATTCTAGTACTCTTTGTGGGCCTGTCTCTTTTTTTCCCAGGTGATATTATTTAACACCAATCTGTAAACTCTTCCTAAGTCCTGTACCTGCCTCTCAGGTATCTGAATCTGGTATTTCTGTCTGCTAAATAAACTCCAGTTTGATTCTCCTTTAGTATATGATTTCTTATGGACTGATCTACCTTCTTGTTACATAACCTTATCTTTCCAGAAGCTAGAAAATATTTCCCAAACTCCCACAAATGTTGCCAGATCTTCCTTAATTCCTCCTTCCTATAAGACACAATAGTCTCACATTTGATAAACCCAATTCCAATGTTCAGACTTCCTGGAATTCCTCATATTATTTAGTACTGAGCCTGGTCCAACCTCGAGTCTCTGCATGCTACAATTCTCATCATCAATCAAAGCTAATACTCTAAGACAAGAATAATAAGAGAACTTGAACAATTTGGCCACACTGAAGTGTATGGACATGGTATACTTACTAAAAAATATTTAATATGTCTCATCATCCTAAAATCATTAACTCCTATAAATTTATGATCCTTTTAGTTACATGTCTTCTAGTTTTAATATACCTGCTATGCATATTTGATAAACACTGAATTTCAACATCGACTATATATCTACTGGATGCTAATGATCATGTTATACTTTGAGATAATAAATGCTGCTAAAAATTATATGGTCTATTTAGGAGTTTTCAAACTTAGTATTAAAGCACAGCATATATGTGTATTGATCCATTAGATCGTCTCATGTAAAATCACAGAAAGCACAGTTACATATTCAGATTAGATTAAACGTATATTTAAATGAAAGGTGTTCAAACTCATAAAAACTAAATATTCCAAAAAACTGAAGAGCAGTTCTATGTGAGATTGCATTAGCAAACTTTATAGCATGGTGATGCTGTCTGGGGTTTCGGGAGTTGCTATACATCAAAAGTCAGCATGGCTTAAAAATGACTTAAACAACTTGCAAAAGTTCTTTCCTAGGAAAGTTAACAGGAACAATTTTATGTTAAGAGTTATCTTCCCATAGTCTGAGGTCTGAGTAGTATCAAAAATACATGAGGAGCTTTATGCTGAGTGACATGACACATCAGAACCTATTACTGGCTTTGAGGGTGATTTAGGATTAGGAAGGATATTGTAAAACAAGAAGTTATACAAGCAGTCATTACTCAAACATAGCTTAGTGTGACGGAAGCCGGAGAGCAGGATGCACTAGATATTTTAAATACATTTATAACTGGAAGCCAAAATATTGATAGAGAATAAACGAGAATGAATGATTGGGGAAGTGTGTTTCATAATGGCATAAGTAGTTTCCTCTGAAGAAATATTTCAGGAAATTGTGCTTGCCACATATCTGAATTTTGTTTTATCTAATAATAGGATTCATTTCATATAATGCGCAACAGTTTTTCTGAGCCCATCAAACTCAGACTGAGAAGTTCAGTAGCTCTTTTTGGGACACCATGCTTTTACAATGAGACATTCTCATACATAAGGGGAGTAAAATATTCAATGAGACAGTACTATCATTTAGTTCAGTGTGATGAAAACTAGAGTAATATAAGTTAATGTCTTAAGGCATAGTTTTTCATTTGGTTTTCCTAGGTCTTTAGGCTCTCCTCAAATGGTTCCAATTTGAAGTGTAAATCCCATCTCCACAGTTGTAGACATATTTTAAATTGTCAAAAATTGTATCAGAATAAACGTCAAATTGAATATGAAACCGAAACCCCAGACAGCATATAAATAACACAAAGACATATACACTAAGTGTATTAGGGAACTTCCAAAAAAGGTGTCCTGCACTAGGATTTAGTAGTGACTGTGTATGCATATGCCAGGTGTTCTGAATATCATGTTAATTCCATGGTGCATATTAATATTCTTAAAATGCAGTTATTGCCTCCCTTATCCTCTTCCAAAACCTTCAATTATAGCAATTGTCTTGCCAACATTTCTCCTTCTAACATTATGTTTCTTCAAATTTAGAGGTACTATGTGAGTTCTATAAAAAAAAAAAAAAAAACAACTGCTACCTCCTTTTGGTCTCATAAAAAGAGATATTAAAATCCTCATTTTAGAGATTAATGTAGTCATTTTCTATTGCTGCATAGCAAACTAGCACAAACTTGGTGACTTAAAACTGTACATATTTATCAGCCCACAGTTCTGTAGGTCAGAAGCTGGGGCACAGCATAAGTAGGTTTTCTGCTCTGGGTTTTGCAATGCTAAAAACCAGTGTTTAGGGTAGACTGCATTCTCATATGGAGTTAAACGTCTTATATGCTCATTTGGTCATGTCAGGATTCAATTCCTGTGACTAGAGGACTGGGGCACCCATGTCCTTGCTAACTCATCAGGTGGAGTTGCTCTCAGCAACTAAAAGCCCCTTGCATTCTTTGGCATGTGGCCTCCTCCATATTCTAAACCGGTAACAGAGAATTCTTCTTGTGATCCAAATCTTTGATGAAAATTTAAAAACGTAGGCTCAGAGAAAAGTAATGCACCAAAGGTCATGTGATTACCAAATCTGGTAAGCCCATAGAAAGTACTTGGGACCTTAATGAACACACCTAGCTCAGTGTTTGGAGAAGGGTGTGCTGATATCAGGGCATAGGTATCCCTGATGCTGACATAGAATCCCACCTACACCACAATTTAAAAATTTAGGCTCAAAGGAAAGTAATGCACCAAAGGTGATTAGTAAATAACCAGGACAATATTTAATTATGTATAATTCATTAATGCAATCTCACTGTAATACAGACTCCTTTTCACATTATTTCCCATCATTTCTGATGTTCGTTATAGAAATTATTTGACTAATGCTTTTTCTTCTCCTGCCTATTTTTTCTCTTTTACCACTTCTAGAGAATAATGTATTGACTTTGTATTTAATTATTTAGTAATTATTCCACACAAATGCTAAACAAGATATAAACATATGAATGAGTGCACATTTACCTACTTCAGCCTATTTACTCTATTCACCCTTGTGAGAATTTATTTTTACAAGCAAACTCTGGAAACATGAAGGAAATACTGTATATGGATCCTCATTGATCAAAAGACACATCATAGTTACAAAGCAATCTCCTGGTTTTGCTATAGGTTTATGCAGTGAAAAAGAGATTCACATTATTCCTTAAGGTAGCATGAAAACTTTCGATTTTATACTCTAATGGGTTAGTCCCTCTCAAAGTGTATTACTTCTTGTGCCTAAGAAGCAGTTACATTTATTTAGTTTACAGATATATGTGTGTTTTTTTCATTATATTCATATAAAGCTGGTATTAAAAGGCCTTATTGAATATTAAGGTATTCAGCTTATTAAGTCTTTTTGATGAAAAGAGGATTGTACACAGGGAAAATAGTTTGTGTGGTCAAAGATACAAATTAAAATGACATATAGCTCCACACTATTTTTTTCACTTTTCATCAAATCTATACATGAGACACAATTGTAACTAGTAAGCCTAACTTTAATATACCAGATATATGTTACTGATCTTCTTTTAAAGGTGGCCATTATAGTCCTTTCTCAAATAGTGTTCAAAAACTCTTTAGAAATAATACTAAGAATTCTCTTGGGGGCCTCCCCCGGTGGTGCAGGCGGTTGAGCGCCGCGCTGCGAAGCTGTCAGCAGCCTCCGCAGCGCCAGTTTGATTCTGGCCAGCCAGCAGGTGAGGGTCCCATATGGCATGACAGACCTCTCCTGTTGTTCTTGCTGCTCCCCTCAGCAGTGTATTTCATCAGTCTGCCTGCTCTGCTCCCCGCTCTGTCTCCAGTGAATCCTCTCACCCTCCCGCGAATCTGGCCTGTACCCCGGTTCTTGTATAAATAAATAAATCAATCTTTGAAAAAAAAAGAATTCTTTTGGAAAATGGCATTACTGGTATCAGCATATTTTTAGACCTTCCCTAATCTCCCAATAAATATAAACAGAATGATTAGATAACAAAACATGCTCAAAAGTTATAATAAACTTTTTTCCAATAGAGGTTTGCACAGCAATCCATGAGGAGTTGTGAAGCTACCTGGACATTCTACATCTTGTGAATGCCTGAAATTGACCAGTCAAAGGTTTCCTTTAGGAAGGGGTCACACACTAAGGAGAGACAAAGTAGATCTAAACTGAATGGAATAAGAAGCAGAGATGAAGGAGTAAAAAGATCTAGCTGAAAGTAGGCTTAGGAAGTAAGTCAAGGAATTTCTCAAGGTAACTCATCATCTTTTAGAGACTACCCAAAAATTCTGTGAATTTGGAAAAGCTATCTGATGCAATTCCCACTGAATTCAGGGAAACTATTAATAATGTCATATACATATGAGCAATAGAAAAATATCAGTGGTAAAACCCAGAAAATGTTAATATAAGGAAAAAAAGAAATAAAATTCTATCTACAGAAAATGAAAGCATACCAGAAAATCATACTCCAAACAAAACATTAAAATTGTATTCTACTAAATCAAAATGAGTTAAAATACATTAAGAAAAATGATGCACTATGTGAAAGAATGTTTTTAAACAAGAAAACCTTTAAAAATAAGATAGCATAATTAAGAATAAAGAAAAAAATAACATTTATTATATGAAGGAAATCTAGAATGAACAAAACAGGATATATACACAACACAATCCTACTAGGAATGTAAGATAAAATGGGAAAAATGTAAAAATAAGAATAATGAAGATGTAAGTATTTGAGAAAGTGACAACTAATATTGATAAACAAGTAAGATCAAGAAGAACTAGATCTCAGGAACCTCATCCACACCTCAATATCATTTAAATCAATAAATCTTTAACCTTGAGGCTGAGTCTGATGTCATCTAAGATTATTATATAAATGATAGAAAGCATGTAATGTTTTAGAGGGCAGGGCATTTTTAAAGTATGGCTGCAAATTTCTAGACATTTCTCCTGCTATAAACTGAAAGTTTGAGCCCTGCCCAAATCTTTATGTTCAAACCTAATCCCCATTGGGATGGCATTTGTAAGTGGAAGCCTTTGGGGAGTGATTAGGTAGAGGACAGAACTCTCATAAATGGGACTAGTACTTTCATTGAAGTGTAAGAAACACCTTGCGGGGCCTCCCCTGGTGGCGCAGCGGTTGAGCACTGGGTTGGGAAGCTGCCTGCAGCCTCTGCAGCGCCAGTTCGATCCTCGGCCACGAGCAACGGTCCCCCCCCCCAAAAAAAAAGAAAGAAAGAAGCACACCTTGCATAGTTTCCTCATCCCTTCACCGTGGAATAACACAGCTACAAGATGGCAGTCTAGGAAGTTCTTATCAGACCTTGAATCTTCTGCACTTGATCCTGTAATTCTTAAGCTTCAGAACAGTGTGAAATCAATTTCTGTTCCTAAAAGCCACCGAGACTATGGTAATTAGAGCATTCCAAACAAAACTAAGACCACTCTATCAACTTGGGAAACTCTCTCTCTCTTTTTTTTCATTTGGGCATGCTTATGACTCCTTTGAAAAGTGAGTATGAGGAAATTCAAAATTGATCTTGTAGCTTCCCCTTAATTCACTGGGGATAATGCAGTTTTCTATGTCTCTATAAGATCGCAACACTAAAAGAGGACATGTAGTTACTCTGGTCAACAGTCCTAGTCTATTCTGATCTTCAGTTATGCAAAACCAGCAAGCAGATTTAAGTAAGTTAGCTTAGTAATCCACTTTCTAGACCTAAACACTACAAAGTAGAGAAGAACTGCCTGTTCTGTGTCCTTTCTTGCAAAAATCTGTGCATCTAAGAAGTCTTTTGGACATTTAGGGGAAAAATGGGACTTGTGGAAAAGAAAACTAGATTATCATCAGGTTTTCCAATAGGTATATTTTATTTCAGAAGAAAATATTAAATATGTAGAATTCCCAAGAAAGAAAATGTCACTAGCTACTAATAACCAGTTAAACTGACTTTTAGTTATGAAAGTCATAAACTACTATTAAGACATAAAACTCAGGGAATATAGTGATCACATTTTTAACTTAAAACACAGGATAAAGCTCAGAGACTGAGCTTCTTATAGCAAAATTGGCTAGAGAAGCACTGATGGAAGGACTTATGGTTAAGAATTAAATATATAGTTGGATGTAGAACTGATGCAAGTAAGGATTAAATGATAGAGAGTATAGTATAAATGACCATATAATCTGATGATGTAAATATAAAAAAGCATAAAATATGGAAAGAAAAAGGGAAAAGCAGGTTGAAAATCATTTAATTCGTATTATCACAATTGATAGTATTAATATCATTTTCATAGACAATTATATGGGTAATTATATGGAATAAACAAAAGAGTAGTTATCACTCCCTGTGTCCACAGATCCAGACTTCTTGGTGTATAAAATTCAAATATGTTTGAAAGATTAAATAAGAAGCCTAGAGCCTATTTTGAATTAAAATATCAATGTGAACTCAGGAGACAGTTCTCTAAATAGATTGTTTTAGGTGTCTGTCTATTGTAGTATAAAATACCACCTGAAAACTTAATGACTTAAAATTATCATTTTATTTCCTCATAATTCTATGAGTTAGCTGAGTGGTTTCTTGCTACGGTACTGGTATTTTGTGGAAACATTAAACCAATGGCATTGAGCAGAGAGTAGGGGTGGACATATTGTGGTACAAGATGACCTCACTCATGCCTGGGAGTTGGTTTGTCTTTCAACAGGCCTATCTCCCCATGTGATTTCTTGTCCTCTACAATGCAACCCAACTTCTTCCCCCTTGCAGTTTTAGACAGCAAGAAATTGTTAGAAATATTCACAAGGGGGTTGGTTAAATAAAAATAAAGAATTAAGTAATTTCTAGCCTCTCCTTCTATAGTATGACTAAAAGGGATCGCCACCAAGGGATCGCCACCGGAGACATCCATTAGCGTGTAGTATTTATATGGATCCTAAACCACAGATAAATAGATGAGGGAAATTTACAAAATTATTTTCAGTTAATAAATATAAATGAGAAACGATTACCATTCTGCAACCTCTAATCAAAGAAAGACACTAGACATTCATCAGCAACTTATGCTAATATTTAAAAAACATCTAAACCTAATAAGATATACCTC
Source organism: Talpa europaea (assembly GCF_964194135.1). Classification (NCBI taxonomy): domain Eukaryota; kingdom Metazoa; phylum Chordata; class Mammalia; order Eulipotyphla; family Talpidae; genus Talpa; species Talpa europaea. The sequence continues at coordinate 79,976,188 of NC_140070.1, forward strand.
CTCATAACAAACAGACAATTGCGTACCACCATTCAAGCTCTTGGCAAAGAGAGAAAACCAGTCTCACCAAGTCTCCGAATTCAGCTGCTAGCTTGCAAGAAAAAATAAGAGGACAAAATAGCCCTTTGCATTATGTAATAAGCATGGAATCTGCAACACCCAGACTATAACACTCTACAGGTTAAATGGTCTAGTAAAAAGAAGTATTATGTTTAGTGAAATAAGATAGATGGGGAGAGATAAACACCATAAAATTTCATTCATATGCAGTTTATATAGAAATAAATAAATGAATAAACAATAAAACAAAGTGAAATTCTTAGACTAAATGACCAAATTAGAGTTTGCCAGAAGGGGAGAGGGAAGAAATGAGTAAATTGGGTAAAGGAGTCAATTGCATAGAATAGAATTGGACTTTAAATAATGAACTTAATGTAGCATATACAAGATGTTATTTTTATAGATGCTCACCTGAAACTTACATAGTTACAATGCAATTCATTTCTAAAAAATATGAAAAAAGGAAAACAACCCTTTAGCTTGAACAAGAAATGATACATATCAAGTTTTTTTAAAAAACGAACAAGTGTAAATAATAACATTTGAAAATACACATTAGAATAATAAAAACTATAAAGAAAAGCAAAAATATTTCTATTATTAAAAATCCATCTAATGGTTGCTTTGGAAGGAGAAAGAAGGTTATATTCGGGATGGAGAATATAAGGGGTCTCTGGGGTGTTAGGCTCAAAGTTCTGTTTCTGACAAGGAAGAATGTTTGATGAGTTTGTGGGACAGTGAAGACATGAATATATTCTTCATGGATAAAGAATTACAGAAATTCAATGAATCTACTGCAGACATGCAGTGTAATTCTTGAAGAAAAATTAAAAATATCAATTGCTTCTGAATAAATACTTCAAAGGTGTTAGCAATATTCATACGTGTGCATTCTAATGTTTATTTACCAGTTCACAATACATGATAGCAACATATAGCATATCTTCCTAATCATTCTGTAGTGGAAAAAAATGGAATCATGTTTGCATAAAAGGTTGGAAAATTTTACATAGACATTCATATTTTATTTACAAAATATGTTGCTAGAGTTTATTTCTGATGTATATATATGTGTATATATATAAATATATATATTCCCTATGTAAAGTGAAATCTATTTTTAAATAGTATTTCCAAGAATAAAATAGAAAATGTATGAGGTCTAGACATTTTGAGCAATGGTGGTTAAGAGAGTGGAACAGTCTAACAGAGAGGACATTTGATTGACAGGCTTGGGGATGACTCAACTTGTGAAGAAAAGGATAACAATAGTGCTTCAAGCAAACTTTCTATTTCTGCTTGGATTATTTGAGAAATTCAGGCAAAACTCAAGCAGTTGCTTCAACTGTTCACATCACTTCTGCGGTAGCATAAGGCTACACTGGGAAAATGAAGCACACTGATTTAATAACTGACAAGGATTCAGGATATGTAGAAAGTGCTGGTGACTGATTTTACTGTGTAAATATTCTAACTTTGATTTTCTATAACTTAAGAGCAAAGTATAAAAGCAAGTTAACAATTTTCACATTCTAAAAATGATTTTCAACTGCCTAAATATTTCAATTAAATGTGGATGTAATTAAAATGCTTTGAGTGTTAGTTTCATTGCAAATAACACATTTTAGACATTTTGCAGCATTTTTGTATATTATAAGCATTTAAACACAGCGTCTTCCAAAGCTTTAGACAATAAAGCAAAAAGATGTTATCCTTAGAAATATATTCAGATAAGGCAGAAGAAAAAAATCCTAAATTTAAAAAAATGAAAGAGACAAAGAATTTCTTTAATAGAATTGAAATTGGTTTTCCCTGGACTAAAATACTAAGGAAGGTAATGAACTAGAAAGTCTCTAGACCAAAATCAGCCAAGAGGTTATTGCCATGAATCTGAGTTGCCCTTCCCATCCAGGGAAAACTGAAGAATATAAAAGAGTAGCTCACATTCATTTAACTTTAATCTTAATGAGTTTGGACCTAAATGGCTACCAAATTGTTGTTTTTGAGTAGCTATCCCTTCTTAATGCTTCTGCATCTAGGCTTGAAACTCCTGTAGCTTCTACTTCTCATTTGTTTTCCATTTCCTGCTAACCCTGATTACAAAAATTCCTTTTGGTTAAATTTGCATTATCTTCATGCATCTATGCATTTCTCTTTCCACAGGAATAGATGCTGATTTACACAAAAATGAACTCTCCATTGCAGAAGAAAATAAGTATCTTGGGAGTGTCTCTAGAGAGACTTACTATCCATGACTTTTACACCAGAGGAACACTTTTGTTAGATTTTCTCCATTACCTGGTAATTGAAGTGATCTTTTGTATTATAGGTTTTAAAGCTTGCTTATTGGTGGTTATAAATTGAAGTATACTCTTTCAAACTGTATGTAATCTTAATCAGTAATGAATTGATCCCTAGTTCTATATTTGGACTCATACGTAATATTGAATGAAATCAGTCTATTTTGTGCATATATATGGTTACCCTTGCATATGCATGCATAGTGCTGGACTGGGTGCTAAACAATATAAATCAACATAAATGCATGCCTGTTTTATTTGTCTGATGTTGAACAAATTAGTCCTCCATTTCATCATATGCAAAATGGGCACGATTATACAGCCTATTTCTTTGGGTTTCATTTGCAAAAAATATGTACGTACTTACTAAAAAACAATACTAAAAGTGGGCTAGAGACAACAGTTTACTTTGGGAAATAATAACTTTGAAGATGATCTGGTGAGAATGACTTTTTAAGGCACAAATATCTTCTCTAGATGCATATGCTTATGCTTGAAAACAGTTATTACATTTGCACAGTCTGCTTTACTTTAATAATTAATATTATTTCAAATACATTAAACAGTACTTTCAGTAATGTAAGCTATTTCAAGTGGGCAAGATAAAATATTAGCCAGTTAAATTCAACAGGTCAAAAACAAAACCCTTAATCCAATGTTATTTTTTGGAAGAGTTTAAACAAAGGGGTGCAAGCAAACTCATGACATGATTGTAACAAGCAGTGCTGATTTGCTCTCGCTCATTAAGATACTTTCTAAAAAAAATGTTTATTTCACAGCTACTCAAGGCTAAGTCTAATGGCGGACTACTCCTGCTTCTCAGTCTTGGAACAGTCCTCTGACATCCACTGTCTTTGGAACATACCACTAACTCTCTGATAAGTAACAAACTTGCAACAGCTTTTCAACTTAATAGAAAGGAGCTTGTCAGGGGGTGAAAGGTGGGGAAATGAGCAATTGCAGATCAAAGCATACAATCTTTCAGTTATAAGGTAACTAAGTTTGTGGGATCTAATGTATATTATGGGGACTATAATTGACAAAAGTGTACTGTGTACTTGAAAGCCTCTGAGAGTAGATAGAGCTTTAATATTCTCACCAGAACAAAACCACTACCAATAAATGGTAATTATGTGAGATAAAGGATCTGTTAACAAAGCATATTGTGGTAAAACATTGGTAATATACACATGTATCAAATCATTATCTCGTATATCTTCACCTTACAAAATTTATGTCAATTATATTTCAATAAAGCTGGGGAAAAAACTTTACCACTCAAGATTTATTTAAAAGGAAAAAAGAATACACCTCAATGGTGTTAGCACCAACACATTTAAATGACTGCTTTGTATAGAATTTTCCCAGCTTGTTTCTCTGAGTTGATTTTCATCTACCTAATTACAGGAATATAGAAGGCAGTAAAATCACACAAATCAATGTAATAACTAAAAAGATGACAAATAATAAGGCAAAACATGAGTTTTATGTTATTATGCATAGTATGTTATTATTATAACTATATTCAATTAAAAACCCAACGTTCTTTGCTAAAATTACCCCACTTGGAAAACCTCATTTTAATGTCTGTTCAATCAAAAGAAACGCTCTTTTAAAAACACTGTTATACACAAAAATATGGAACTGAAGAAGACACAAACTCCTCAATTTCTAAAGCATCTAATGAATATATTTTGCAGCAGGAAAAAAAAAATGTTCCGGTTATAGTGTTCTAATGAGGATTCAAGGTCAGTGTAGCATATTTTAAGATAAAGGATTTGACAAATAGACTATTTGGGAAGCAACATATCTATCTTGTAAAGTGACGGAAACACTTCTATAATTTAGTTATATATTGAAGCATTTCTACACTTTTCATTTGTTGATCTTTAAAGCAGTAACGGAAATAAAAAATTCAGGTTTTGGGGTAAGTGTTTTTGTACTTGCATTTTCATTAAAGGAAAAAAATATAGAATGACATATGCCCTGCCTTGGAAATTACTGTGCTCCGTTCCTCAGGGACATGATGTTGGATTGCCTAATGCTTAAGGATATTTCTGATCCCCAAGTATGCTAATAACAGCAGTGTCTAAAAAACTCTCTGGAGGTCCTTTAAAATTGATAAGAGAGCAATTATTCCAGAATTATCAATGATCTTGTGATTAATTGATTCTTTGAAAAGTTTACTAAAACTGTTCAATCTCTGGGAAGAGTGACCATGAACGTAAGAAAGAGAAGAATACAATTTGCCAATATTCTATAAGATAGGGGCCATCATTATGGATTTTATGCTATTTAAAAGATTGCACATCATTATGCCAATAAAAGTGTCAATGTAGGTAAAATACACATATTTCTTGAAAATTATAGCTTAACAAATCTGAATCAAGGTATAGAAAATCTCCATTTCTGAATTCCCTTCTTGAGAAGTTCCAAAGATGGGGCTTTAGGAGAGCAAAATCTGTCACCCAAAACATATCTCTGTGGCAAAAGTTTAATTTCAGGGAGAGGCTGCTTTTGATATTTCTATCTATATTTCCTCTCTGAAAAGGTATGTCTAGGTTGACCTAATCCCTTTATTTGTTTTATGCTGGCCAAAGCAGAAGTAACTTTGTTTTCCCTAGTAAACTCCCTGACTTTTCTTTCGTCCTCCAGTCTCCTTTGACCTAGCTAAGCTATTTAACATGGCATGTGAAGCCAGATGGGCAAGTTAGTCATGGTGGGTCTCTTCCATGTTTACTGGAGGTATACATGCTATTAATAAGTGTCTATATGCTTGTCCTCGTTAAAGAAATAAGAATAGTTTTATGTGATTGACTTTCTTAATTAAAAAACTCACAATGAAAATTCTAGACACTGATAGCCTTACTGATGAGTTCTATAAACCCTTTAAGGACACTATAATATCGTATCACACAAAGCTTTGAGAAACTAGAGGTGGTGGGAACACTTCCCAACTTGCTTTGTTGAAGCCATTATAAAAATGGATCAAAAGCAATGAAAAGTGTAGACTTATGTCGCTCATGAGCATAAAAATACTAGTAAATCCCATGCAATAATACATAATAAAGGATAATACATCATGACTGTAAGATGGTTTAATGTACACAAATCATTCTAACATAGCTATTTTTTAAATTATATAATGTATATAGATACAGAAAGTTGTCATTTGACAAAATTCAACACATTTATGATAAAAGTTATCAGCCTCTGAGAATGTCCCAATCTAAAGCAGGCAGGTTCAACAACCTATAGCTCATGCCATACCTACTGAGGAAATACTAGAGACTCCTCACCAAGTCAACATTGTGAAGAGAAAAGATTGTCTCCTTTCAACATTTCTATTCAATTTTGTACTATTGCAGTAGAAGTGGGATCACATCTGTCCAAATACCTATTAAAGGAACATCAACTAGTCACTACAGTGATTATATGTAACCATCATTCTCTGTAGGAACTACAGTAATTTTGTTCAAAGAATTTCTGAGAAAATTTAACTTGGATTCATGTCACTTCAATGAATCATGGTATCTGATAATGAAAAAGTATAGGTTCTCTGGTTTTCTGGAATTTGAATTAATGGTAAGGGAACCACAAGTTTAATACTTCCCATTACTCCAAGGTTGGATCAATAGCCTTTGTGAAGCATATCAAGATTATTTATTAGCTATGAAAGCACTCAAAGGAAGTTTAAATGTTATAATTTCAATTTGATTTGAAATTTCTTTTTTTTTTAAAGATTTATTTATTTATTTATTTATTTATTTATTTATTTATTTATACAATCACTGGGTACAGTCAGAGGGTGAGAGAATTCACCAGAGCCAGAGCGGGGAGCAGAGCAGGCAGAAGGACTGAAGTACACTGCTGAGGGGAGCAGCGGGTGGCAGGAGAGGTCTGCACATCATGTGGGACCCTCCTCTGGTGGCCGGGGAGCAGCAGAGGACCGAACCAGCGCTGCAGAGGCTGCGGGCAGCTTCGCAACCCAGCGCTCAACCACTGAGTCACAAGGGAGGCCCTGATTTGAAATTTCTACTTGGTTCAAGATGTTAGTTCAGAGCATGGTCAGAGTACAACAATTTGGGGAGATAGAACAGGATATTTTAGGATAGCAAAGAGTTTTACTAACCATCATTTTACAGCATTCTGTACAAGTTTATATAAAAATATAAATGATATTTATTTCATAATAGCAGAAAATTTCCCAATGATGCTGTAGTAGGAATTTAAATTCTGAGTCTCCATCAAAGAAGAAATAAACACCGTACATAAGAAACAGCTAATAAATACTAATTATAGTACCTTTAAATAAAATTTGAAGTATAATTTAGCTACAAAATATTGTGAGAATGAATTGGAAAAGGGAGAACTCCTTAATATTATGAGTATACTTTCCTAATATGATTAGGGTCATTCATTCACCCTGAGTAATTAGTATTGAGATATAGCCATATGTCCTTTTCTGTGTTTGATTATAGAAAAGCAGGTAAGACATATAGTCTCTCTTATGTAATGTAAAAAATTCACAAGACTATTAGAAATTTTTTAACACCTTGTGGTGACTATTGCAAATATATGAATAGATGTGGCTGGGCATACAACATAGAGTTAAGCATGGCTAACAGCGGCAGAAACAGTTGTTACCAAGGGATTTTTTTCACACCTTGCTTGTAAGTCAGGTTTGCACAGAAAACGAAGAGCTTACCATACAAGGAGAGGAAGCGTACTCCAAATTAAATGGAGATATATACACCCGTGGTTATTAGATGATGTCTAGTTTGTTTGGCAAATGTTATAAAGCTCGGCATATTGAGCACACATTGCAGGAAACAGGTGGAAGGATTGGGAAAAGGACACAGGGGAAAGGAAACATCAAACAGCAAGGTTGCAAATGCACTGAAAGCAGTAGGTTAAGGTGGACTTTCATCCCATGGACAAGCGACAGGAAGAGCTATTTTAAAACCAGAAAGTTAAGTGATGACATTCTAGGGAAACCTTTCTGTGGCAATTGATCAGATGGATTTGACTAGTGAGAGACTTGTAGGAGTGAGGCCGGACAGGGGCAGTATCTGGTGAGAAAAGAGGACACATATTTATACAGAGCTAATGGTGGCATCCAAAATGAAATTCTATACTATCACTTTGTACATGGATGCTGTTGATTTTCAAAATATATCTTATTAGGTGTGTTGCATAAAACTGTAGAGAACATCCACAATCCTTCTGCACTGTCTTTGTTACATTGTCTTTTTCATCTTTCCAACTAAACAATCATTCATTATAATGTAAGTGTATTAAAATTACCCCACTTTATTCTTAATGCACACATCTAAACAGTTTAAAACAATAAAATTCTAGTAGGAGATACTGGAATTTCTTTAGCATGTGCTGAAGTACTTTTTAGAGATAAAAATCTCTATTAATGCCAATCTTTCTTCCATTCTTTTTCTTTTTAATTTTGGGGTAGGAAGTATATATGATCCAAGAAGCATTTTATAATTTTTCTCAGTAATAATTACATCTTTATGCTCTTGCAAAAACAATAGGATGCAGATATATATTTAAATGGAAAGCTGATGCTTGCTACTATCATTTTATAAACAGGAGGAATGAGATCTAAGGGCAAAATATTAGACTTTTTAAAAATTTTTAAAAATTGTCATTGATAAGTTGGAAAAATATGCACTTCTTAAATTGTCAAGGTCACTTTAATTCTGCAAAACCCAAAGTTTGACAAAATAAAGGGTATAAGTTATGGCCATGTTTCATGAAACAGTCTGGTTTATGATGTTATTTCGACAACACAATACTATGCCTAGAATTTCAATAGCTCCCTGATCTGTCTCTTTCAGTTTCAAGCAGATTCTCAAGTAGGCAAGGAACACTGGTCTGCTATTTTCCAGAGAACCACATTTTAGTAAGGTAGACCTGCTTATGTGCTCAGAGACTGTATAATTCCTAGGGGTGTGTACAACCCTCTAGGTATAGGTGTGAAGGATAAGGGAGAGAGAGGTGCATTCTCCCACTGAGGCTTATGACAGGCTACTGCAACCTCCTACTAGAGAGAATTGGTTGGTGTGTGCAGCCTGGAGACAACCCTTAGCCTTCGCATATATATCAGCTCAGTGAGACAAAAAGGAGACATCCTTCTCATCTGCGCATCTTGCCACTGAACACGGTCCTGAACATGGTAGACACTTAGTAACTAATTATTCAATCCAATTAGTCTAAAACTCGGGGTATCTAATGAATGGAGAACTTTATCTTCCCAATCTCAAAGTTACGTTAAGATAAATGCCTTGAAGGGAAAATAAAATCCATACATTTTTAAAATTCTGTTTTAGAGTTGAGAAGGGAAGAGAGCTGAGCCTTAATAAACCTTTGATTTCACTGTAAGCCCTGCTGCAAATGTTACCGGAAACTGTAGGGAAGGTCCCTAACCTCAACGAACCTCAGATTCCGTATCTGGAACTAATGTGACTGATTCTTCCACCTTTTCAATAACACACTGATTCCCTGTGATTGTGAATTGTGATAATGAACAAAGAGAGGGACATTGGGAACTTTAGTTCTGTGAACAAAACACACACACACACACACTACACATAGGTGTCTACAACCTCAAGACACTATAGGTGATGGAATCACATGAACTTTTCCCAATCCCCTGACCTTTCCCCAACCTCTCCTCCCCCTTTACACCTCCACATCCCCCACATACCACATTTCCCTTCCATGAGCCATAATTCTTCAGGAGGGACATGCATTAGTTGACCTTATCACTCACACAGCAAGTGACACAGTCAGTCCTATCCGCAGCCATAAGCTTCCATTTCTTTGCTAGCTGCACATCATGATTTTTATTCTTCTGTCTATTCATTTTATATCATAATAAAGGTGAGATTGCTTGGGACATTGAAGATGTAATTTGACCAAGTATAAAGAGAGCACACCAAAAATTGTTGAACATGAGGATGATTATCCTGTCAGCTGAGATATGAGTGCAGGTTTGGGGATAATAAGTAATCACAGTTGTCTACAAGTTGATTCTCCTCCTTCCCTCAAAGCTAGTGACAATTAACTTGTGGTCAGTTTGATTATGTCAAAGTTTATGTACTGAGTTTTTTCATTGTTGACATAAAGCTCCTTAAACCTGCCCATATATTTTTACTTCATATTATAGAGTATTACATTATAAATGCTGCTTATGTTAGTGGTTATTCAAATTGAAAAGTTTTCAGACATGTAAGAAATAAATCATGAAAAGAAGTATGCCGACAGTCATCTTACATGCATTTAAAATAAACAATTCTTAATTGAAAATGATAAGTAGAAAAATAACTGCTGGGTGATTTTAGAATTTAACTGTGCAAGGGAACCTATACAAGGACTCTGTGACACCTTCTAGTCAGGCTTTATTGCAGAATTCCTAAGCACTGCCAGAACATGCAAGCAATAGAAACTTTCTTGCAGCTTTCCAAACCTACCTGGTTTCAAAGTCACAAATATTTATTAATACTAGTGACACTAGAAGTCCTGAGGTCCCTTGTGTCCTGGAGAAATCTTTGCAAATATATGGTGTACACTGGAGCTTCTCAAAATTTAATGTGTACCTGAAGTACCTGGGGATCTTATTAAAATGCAGATTCTGGTTCAGTAACTCTGGAATGGGGCCTGGGAGTGCAGAGTTGTAACAAGCTCCCTTGGGAGACCAGTCTACTGGCTAGTAGAGCACAGGGAGTGGCAAGGGGGTTACACTCTGACTCACCAAGAAGTACTAACTTAGCTGACTTCTCACTACATAAAGGGCATTAAAGATGAAGTTGCTGGGGCTTATTTTGGCAGGTGTTATGTCAGCAGCCTCTCTACTAGTGAGAGCCGGGGTGGAGGTTGGTGTTATTGCATATTTGCTGAACTTACACATCTAGACTCTAAAGTTTGATTCAAGCTAGGGCCCTGTTGTGTAGCAAACACAAATATCACAAATATAAAGAAGGAAGACTGTTCTTCATAGTAAGGACAGTTAAAAAAGAAGAATCATTTACAATCTCTTATGAAATACAAATAATGAAATTTAAATAGTCACAGGATGTTTTCCTTTCATTAGGACAGGTGTTAATTCATCTATCATGATGAGAAGCAAATTGAGTTTTCAGAATATGAGCAAGGAGACTTTTAATTATAAATTTAAGTTTTTATCAAGCTGTGCTATTCCAAATTATGTGAGTCATTTTAGGTGTCTTCAGGTATAATTATTTTTTTCATATCTTCTTAATAAATACATAAGCTTTAAATACCATATTAAAGTTATTAATGTGCTCACATCTGGCAGACAGATATTTTCTAATTCTATTTATATTTTTTCTAAGAAAAGTATTTATTAAATACATTATACTCCATGAAAGAAGAATTTAGAATAGCTTCCAATAAGGAAATGCATGGATTTTTATTTAGTAGCAGGTAACACGAGCATGGAGGTTAAACAGATAAATCTGTATTCTAATTCTACAGTGTTTGAACTTTGTTTTTGTAAACAGTGATGCTAAAAGATATAAAAATAATATGAATGCAAACAAATACTAACATAATAGCTACATATTTACATATTATTGGTATTTAATAAATATGAACAAAGATTAAAAACAGTTTACAAACAACAAAAGGTGTTCATTTCATTACTGATTCAGAAGGAACTACAATAAAGATAATTGTTAATTTGTTTTAAAACCTAAAAACTTGATAAAGCACTCAGTTGGGTCATTGTTAATTGAAAACTGATAAATTAATTTCAAGAAGCTGTGATAGTTTCTTTTTTAATTTTTTTTTAATAGTTTCTTTGATGAGCATGTTATACTTTGCTTTTAGGGTTTAGACTATGTAGCTAATGGCTCCCTCTACTGGTCAAACTCTATTGGTGTGGTGTGAGGACAGTTATTTGACCCAAATTCCAAAATATTGAAGTTGATAAATATTTGGCACTGATAAGAACAGTGATTAACTAAATTAGTACCGCATTGTATGGTATGAAAAATAAGATAACTTGGTATGTAGTGATACACTGATTTCTATATTTATATAAAATTCTTATCCTGTTTCCTATCTATTCATTATTCATTAACCAGAGTAGAGATATTTCTAAAAATTATATTGATAGAGTGATAATCAAAAATATTTAATTACAGAAGAGTATTTTTCAGAAATTATGCCCCTTTTATAAACTAAATGATGTCACTGATTATAGCCTTTCTTTTTCTGAAACTCCAGATATTGTCTAGATTGTCTCTCCCTGATTGAGAGATTTGGGAGCCATACTGTTTAACTTCACAGCACAACTACATAATTATTACATAATTCTTAAATTTATTACTTTTTAATTGACTCTACTTTTATGAAATGTAATAGTTTTTTCCATATTGTCCACAAATTGATTTTAAGCCAGAAAGAACAAAAATTGGTTCTTATTTCACATTTTAGATCATATATAGAGCTTATTAAAGGAAATTAAAGATTATTCTGACTGTACTTTATCTTTTTCATATTTATTTAATACTCTTAGTCACAGTTTTCTTCTCTTCAATCTGACTTGATAAAAAATCTGGATTTTTAAAATGATTTTAAAACTCAACCTGTTAAGTCACCTATTTTTGTTCTACTTGCTACTAACAGTGATAAAATTCTGTGTTGAAGAAGAAAAGCATAAGCATGAACTTATTGTCCCAGCAAAATTCACATGGTCATTACTTGGTAGATTGCCTCTTGAATGTCAAATCAGAGTTCATTCAACTAAAACTATCTCAGTGATGCTTTTTTAGGTTTATGGGACCAAATTTTTGCTACACCTGGCATCTTTCAATGTCCTTCCAGAAAAGATATTTCTATACTCAAATTCAGATTCTGCCTACCTTTGTGGAACTAATAATATTCTTTTTGAAATACATTAAATTTTATTCTTTTTATTCCAGCTATTTCTCAATCTATCAACAGTTGAACGCCCAGAAGATTAATACATGTAATTTACAACTGAATTACATTTCCAAAACAATCTTTTTGGAACCTTGTAGATTCAAGATTCTTCCTTCTGCTTCTAATATCTTAAAACTATTATTACAGAAATTTTCATAATATTATCTTGCGAATAAAACATTGGTACTGATTCTGGTGATCATATTATGTAACTACAAAGGCTGCATCATCGGTATGCATACAAACCAAACTTGAAAGAATTTTAAAAACCGTGACTACTTCCATTCATAATAAAGACTGCTCTTTTTAAATAGTGCCTTGCAAGTTAGATGTGAAAAAGAACTGTGTTTCTATATATAGATTATAACTCTATTTAAAATTACAATGTTCTTTGAGCTTATCTAGTTGTAAAAGTATTGCCATAAACTGTTCTCTAAGCAAAAAAGTATTATGGAAATGTAATGGGTCTCTAGAATTGGAACTTTGGGAGCAGGTGGCTAGTGGTATGGAAAGTTTAACTGATGCTGAACAATTTAACAAGAGAAGTGAATAATCTTAGTTTTTCCTAAACTTTTTCTGATGGAAGGGCAGGTTCAGTAGCCAAAAATAGCCTTTAATATTTAATTAAATGTAAGCTTAAAAGACATGTGATTTAAAGACACCATAGGGCATGATTTAATGATCCATTAATACTTGTCTGAATCTTGTGTTTCAGTTTAGCACATATTAATGGGACTCCAAAAATTATATTTAGAATATATTTAATTTAATTGACCCAACCTTGGAATTTTAAGAAATCCTAGAGGTCAACTAAAATAACCTTTAGTCAGTGAATCAATCCTATATCATTTATAACAAATGGTGATTTAGCTTATCATCAAATATTTTTAGTAATGGACAGCTTATAACTTACAACTTTTCAAGATTGCAGTGAAGAGATGTAACTTTATGAAAGTTTATCTGTGTGATACATAAAAAAAGTGCCCTTTTAACTTCTAGTCACAAAATATTTTTGTATTCTAGTTGTCTTTTTCTGTATATTGTTTATTAACGATTTCTTGAATGTCTATAGGCAAGATGGGCAAAACTACACATGCAGTTCATAAAAAGGAAAAACGGGAAAATGGATTCATTATCATTACAAATAAATCCTTTAAATGTGTACATTTTGAATAATATTCAAATAAATTTACAACATTTTCTTATACATGGAAAAAATACCAATACTTAGAACAGCTTATGGGTCATGCTTACGTTTCACAAGAAATTATGCATAATGTGGGCTAGGGCACAAGGCTGCAGAAATTAATAATTAATTATGAAAGATATTGTTGTGAGATTATTAAAGAGATTCATAGATTCTTTTAATTAAAAATGAGGTTCCAGACATACAGTCCCCCTCCCAGAAGCATTTTTACTAGGCGGCTTATCGCCTTCCATAAATTTTGTAGTTACTATTGCTTTATAGAAATGTTTTATTTCATAAGAATAAATTTGATATAATTCTGCATGAAAATAAATTAATGGACAGGTGCATGATGAGAAGGAAAGAATAGAATTATCTTTGAGACCTGAATTTCTTTTGCTTTGACATTTAATAATTCTACTTACATAAGAAATAGGATGTTTACCCTTTAGCCTTTTTAGTTTCAAAGATGTAAGGATAAGTCAGTTTCCTGCTGGGAAAATTTTCAAAGAAGTTATATAGAGTTTTCAAAATAGTTATAGCCAACAATTCTAAAGATTTCCTTCTGAAATAGTATGAGATGGTTTGCAAAGTAATCATTTGGTAGAGATTATAGTTTTTTCTATAGGAAATGGGTTTTTAGACCTAAATTGTCAGTGCTTCACTGTGTCTTTACTTATTACTGATTGTTTATAGATATTATAAATGCCCTTGAATGCAGAAATTTCATGAAAAGTGATAATAGCTCCACAATGAGTGGATAGACTTACAACTAGATTCTTTAGATGATTACATGTACTGTGGAATGCTCTTTGCTGAATTGATTTTATCTTTAAATAATTGCTGCTGAACACGACTTCTGGAGTAAACATGTACTGTAATCTGTGTCTAGATTTTTGTTCTATATTTACCATTTTTATATCTAAAGGGAATCTAAATTTAATTGCTACAACATGAAATGTCAAATTACAACTTTACATGTGCTACTGACAATGGAATATGAAAATTTTTCCTGAGTTGGACCATTAATTGTAAAGATTTATTTTCTAACCCAGTTACATTAATTTACCAGGTATTTTATATCTATTGTACAGGTAAATCTTGTTAAAGTCCCTTTTTGGAAATCACACAATATGTGTTTTTAGAATACTAGTGATTAGTAGAATCCTTATTATTTAAAACTGAATGCTTATATTTCTTCAGGGATTTTTGTAATGAAAGACTTGACTTTATTGCACAAGTATGAAAAATATTGCTCAAAATGCACAGACATACATGTAAAGTGTAACAATGTAAAATTCTGAGCAGATAACATAGGAGAAAAAAATAGATGGCCTTGGGGATGATGACTTTTTAGAAACACACTAAAGGCAACATCCTTGAAAGAAATAATTGATCAGCATATTACTACTTGAAAAGAGCCAATCCAAAAAGACTACATATTACATACATGATTACAACTATATGGCAGTCTGGAAAGGTAAAATTGTGGACATGGTAAAAAAAAAAAAAAAATCAGTAGTTACCAGGAGGTAGGAGAGAGGAGAAAGGGATATCTGTCAGCACACATTCATCTGAACTTAGAACGTGCAGTAAGAGTGAATCCTAATGAGAATTGTGGACTTGTGATTGTAAGGGTTAACATAGGCTAATGAAGTATAACAACTGCATCACTATGGGGCAGGATGTTGATAGGTGGGAAGCTTTGTGTAGAAGGGCTTGGGAAGGTATATATATGGAAACTCTATACCTTTTGCTCATTTTATCAGTGCCCCCAAAACTGCTTTCAGAAATGAAATATATTTAAAAGAAAAAAATACTAAATCAAATAAAATTACAAATGAATAGGTTACATTACAAGCTAAGATAATACTCAAAAAGTGAATGTTCCATTTCTACATTCCTAAGAGATAATAAAACATATAGCTAATTAGCATGTTGGCAATTTTGATAAATTGTGTTAAATGCATAACCAATGTGAAGCTACATGGCCATAGAGACATCAAGAATTCCCTGATATTTTCCAATAGGGTTCAGTTTTGACCTAATATTGAGTACATATTATTTTCCCAAGATATTAGAATTCAAATATATAAAGCAAAATTGAAAAAGAGAATAATTGATTAAATTAGTGATTTTGTTTTCATGCACCTATATATTTTTTATTATTCTTTTACTTGTAGTAACATTAGGACTTTCTGCATCAGGTGCCACCACACAGTATCTACTGCCATTGTCTATGACTGCAGTCCATTGCGCTTCCTTCCCTCTTCCTACTCCTCCTCCACCCCCTCACTCTTTGGTTGCTTCACCTCTATAGTCAGTTTTCAAGGGTTAGAATTTTTTTTAAAAGATTTATTTATTTATACAAGCACTGGGTACAGTCAGAAGCATGGGAGGGTGAGAGAATTCACCAGAGCCAGAGCAGGGAGCAGAGCAGGCAGACTGATGAAGTACACTGCTGAGGGGAGTGGCAGGAGCAGCAGGAGAGATCTGTCACAGGGGGATAGAACCAGTGCTGCAGAGGCTGCAGGCAGCTTCACGGCCCAGCGCTCAACCTCTGCACCATCGGGGAGTCCCTCAAGGGTTAGAATTTAAGGTTATCTTTCTCTGGTTCTTAATTTGGTTTCTCTATATCTGTTTATTAGCGACACCATCCAGTACTTATCTGCCTCTTTCCAACTTATTTCACGTAGCATTATTTTCTCCAACTCCATCCATGTTGCTGCAAATGGCATGAGTTTGTTTTTTATTTGATTGCTGAGCAGTATGCCAGTGTGTGTGTACACACGCATACTACATTTTCTTGATCTACCCATCTTTTTCTGGGGCACTTAAGTTGTTTTCATAATTTAACTACAGCAAATTATACTACTATAAACATGGGAGTAAAAACTTCCTTTCTAATTAATGTTTTTGAATTTTGGGGGTAGATGCCAAATGGTGGAATTATTGGGTCAGATGGCAGATCCATTTTTAATGCTTTGTGTTCCTCCCATACTGCTTTCCATAAGAAAAGAGCTGGACCAGTTTGCATTCCCACCAGCAGCAGAGGTGGGTTCCCTTTTCTCCACATCCTTGCCAGCATTTGTTGTTTCTGGTACTTTTGACACGGGCCATTCTCACAGGTGTGAGATGGTATATCACTGAGGTTTTGATTTTCATTTCTTTGATGATAAGTGATGTTGAATGTGCGGAAACAGTTAAATTTTATGATGCTCTTTATATGAAAAGGTTGATAGTCATATCTTCATGAACACACTCAAAATATTTTCAATTATTCCAGATAAAGCCCATATATCTTAATCATGCTCTTATCCATTAAAAAGCAAACACATACTTCTTACACATCACAAGAAATGGATATTTTAGTACTAATAAAGAGGAAAAAATGGCATCGGCACACATTTTCCATAGCAGCTCTATGAGGAGGAACATACCATTGGGATAATCATCTCATCTGCTTTATTTTTTGATTCTGCTGTATTATTGCTTCAGATTGACTGTGTTAGTAATGGAAGAAGCTATTTTATAAGTTAAGCATTTAATTGCTTATGAGATAGTTCTGAAGTTTTCAGGATTTTAAAACTATTCTGTCCTCTGAAGGAACATTTACTTCAAAGGCAAATGAAAATTACACATTGATAATTTTAGGTTACTTCAATGATTAAAAAAATCAAATGTTTAATTCCCAAAGAGCTTGGTTTTGCAAAATCAGAAGGTGGAATTAACTATGGGTCCAATATGACCCAAGATAATGGCAACCTTGCTTTAATCCTGGCAAATGGTATGCTTCCATGGAGGAGGATGGCAAGAATGTGTAAGTGGAGGTTAAATGGGGGAGTGATAGGGTGTGGAAGAGCAGAAGCAGGGAAGCCTTAGAAATCAGACAGAACTGGAGAGATGCACAGGCAAGTGGTATAGGAGAGAAGAGTCTGAGGTGAGCCGTGTGGGTACCCCCTGTCTCAGGAAGTGAGATGGCATTACATACAGGAGTCCACATGCAAACCTCACATCTGAAAGCTTGTCATTTACATGAGAAACGGTTGCTTATCATACACATTATTATTTCCATAAGGTCTGACCAAGTACAGGACAAAATGAACTGGGCTTATTCAGTGTGTAGAACTTACTGATCCCTGAGGAAATCACACAAGCAAAGAAGTTTTATACATATAATATTATTCATAAGCTGACTCAGATGATGGCAATTCAGTTGCTTAAACATTTTTAAAAGGAAGGAATTTTATTAAAGATTATTTTATAAACTCCCATTGTTATTTAGTTACAAAACTTTAGGACATTTAAACATCAACAGAGAAAAGTTCTACCTAAAGGAACTATGCGTAAAATGCAAATTAGTGCTTACTTCAGTAGCACATATACTGGAACTCAAATTAAATAGAAGTATATGCATTATTTTGAAAATGGATTTATCCTCTTGATTTAAAATTTCTCCTAACACTCAAAAATTACTTTTGTTCCCTTTACCTATTATGGCAAATATTATTTACAAACTGAGATATCAAAAGAAAACTTTTTAACTAGAGTCTTCTAAAACTAAGTCATAAAATTCAGAAATTATACTAAATTTCTGAAATGATGAAATATAACTGATTCCTATGGTATCTAGGTCTATATTCCTCTGGGAATATGGAAGCATCATTTTCCCTTCCTTAAAGTTAATGGTAATTTTAAGGAAGATACTCACTGGTGGCACAAGGGGTTAAGCACAGCTCTGTGAAGCTATCCACAGCCTCTGCAGCAAGTGTTTGATCCTCAGCCAGGGAGCTAACCACATGGCGCAGCAGACCTCTCCTGACTTGCCCATGCTCCCCTCAGCAGTTCATTTCATCCATTCTGCCTGTTCTGCTCTCCACTCTGTCTCTGGTGAATCCTCTCACCACCTACACCTCTGGCCTGTACCCCAGTTCTTGTATGCATAAATAAATCTTTAAAAAAATAATATAAAGAGAACAGAAAAAAATTTATAAAAAAATTCTTCAATATATATTTATCAATAACCTATTATTTAAATGGTCATTGCTATTATCCATTGGAGAGAACCAAACTTAGAACAGGAAGGTGTTATAACCTCATCTACTGTTTATCTTTGAAAGATTTATCTTCCTTCTGGTACTGCTAACTTAGTTCCTGGATATTATTTTCTTTTTTATGAGCAGAGCTATAAGTGATTATTTGAGGCCATTGCAGAGCTAAATTGAGGAAGTTTTCATGTACTGGTCTTTCATTTTTTCACTGATTTCCTCATGAAACCTGATGTCGCTCCCCAGTCTCGCTCCAGAAATTAATTCCACATGATTGGAAACTCATCAGCATTTTGCATTAACTGGGGGCATGCCTGAGAATGTTAACTATGGAAATGTGTATTACCTGTTTAAATTACTAGTCCTTTCCATTGGCGAAGTGAATACTGACTTAGCAGAATTTTCTCCTTGGGACCCTTCAAGGGCACTGTAGGATAAAGAATCCAGAAGATTATCATTCCTCTAGCATTGAGTATAAGATAATGGCTGAATGAACATATTTTTATTCAAATGCATAAGTGAGCTTATAAAAAGCATTATATGCACATAGGTGATGAGCCTTTGATATTTACAAAAGATATTTAAGTGCATGTTTTGCTTGTTTTTATTTTATTTTATTTTATTTTTTTTTAATTTTCTAGAGGCATGTCTTATTTATTTATTTATTATTTGTTTGTTTGTTTGTTTGGTTTATACATGCACTGGGTACAGTCAGAAGCGCGGGAGGGTGAGAGAATTCACCAGAGCCAGAGCAGGGAGCAGAGCAGGCAGAAGGACCGAAGTACACTGCTGAGGGGAGCAGCGGGCGGCAGGAGAGGTCTGCACACCATGTGGGACCCTCCTCTGGTGGCCGGGGAGCAGCCGGGGATCGAACCGGCGCTGCAGAGGCCACAGGTAGCTTTGCAACCCAGCACTCAACCGCTGCGCCACCGGGGAGGCCCTGTTTTTATTTTATTATAAATTATTTCTTTTGGAAACACCACAGCTTTAGAAAATCAGTGTGTAGTTTTTTTTTTAAATTTTACATATTATATACCATATTGGTTTGAATTTAGAAGTTTTATAAAAAAGGATTATTATTATTTACATCACTTGTGAGCATAGAAAACAATTCTGAGACAGGGAAGGCAATTTTCAAAGGATTGACAATGCAGCAGTGCTATATTTAGAGAGTTATATATACAGATTAATTTTCCTTATAAATAAGAAGGAAACATCTTTTCCTCAGACTTGCCTTTAAATTGAGAAAGCATAAGACATGTATGAGAAATAATTTATGAAGATGATCCTTTTCTAATAAGAATGAACAACACTAATATTTGCCTTAAGATGTTACTTTAGCTAGCCATGCCATACCAATCTTTTTTTTTTTATTAATCTGTTTTGTCCTATCATCTGATCTGTATTTTATGATATGTGATTATATAAAGGAATGAGTCATATTTAAAGAGGCATTTATTATATTTCAGAAATAAAACTTTGAATATAATGTCAAGACAAACTGATTCAGGAGTGGCTGAATAATAGTTCAGCACAAAATACCTACTTGACTCTGAATTTAAAAGTCTTTGAAATAAAATTTGAAGTGAGCTAATTCATAATCTTAAAAAGACTTCAGGAATGTTTTACAGATGAGTCAGTGTTTTACTTTTTTTTCATGCACATGTAATTTAGATATTAAATAAGGTGTTAGTATATTAAGTATTATATGTGCAAGCATTCCTTAAGAATTTCTATGGCAATTTAATAGATTGAAATTTTTTTGGTTAATTTTAGTAATATGTGAGGGCTGGTGGTATAACTCAGAATATTTCAATTTATAGACATCTAAACTGATGGCAGAACATTGTAATGATATTTTTACTTGTACCAAAAGGTTACTTTCCAAAATTAAAGTATATTTTTGAATCCTTGCTTCAATTACCTTTGTAGAAGGAATTACATCTTTTATACAGATATGTAAAATTGAAAGAGAGCAAATGATCTCCATTCAATCCTGTTATGATAAACATTTACACAAAAGAATGTCAAGTTTCTCCCTCCCAGCCCCACCCACATCTATCTATTGTATCTGTTGCTTATTTTGGAGGAGCTGAGACTGACTTTCATGGGGAAAGCTCCCATACACCAAGTTCATCTTTTATCTGGTATGTGTTTACATTATGGTGATGAATCAGGTTCAGCTTAAAATTATGCATTTGTCAGATTTTCTTTTTATTCAAATATCAACTATCAGTTCACTTCAAAGTTGTTTGAATTAAATATGATTACAGCCTCTTTAATAGGACAATTGTTTTATACTGACTTGTTTGAATTCAAGGTATCTAAATTGTTTATCAACAAAGAAAGTTATATATAATAATTAGACTGGCTGACATTCTACATGCTCTTTTTTTTTTTAAAAGATTTATTTATTTATGCATACAAGAGCTGGGGTACAGGCCAGAGATGTGGGGGGTGAGAGACAGAGTGGGGAACAGAACAGGCAAATTGACTGAAATACACTGCTGAGGGGAGCAGAGGGTGAGACAGGAGAGGTCTGCTGCGCCATGTGGGTTTCTCCTTGGCTGGCCTGGGATTGAATTCATGCTGCAGAGGCTGCAGATTGCTTCGTAGTGCAGTGCTTAATCCCTTGCGCCACCAGGGAGGCCCTCTACTGATATGTTTTTATAGCATCTTTTTGCCATTCCTCCCCCAGGATAATTTGCACTTATATTTTCCTTTATTTACAGGAAACCCTCAACCTGTGTTTATACAATTGTTCAATATTCATATTAGACACAGACTATCATTAACTCTATGCTAAGGTTTTACCTCTTTTTAATATGCTCAGCAAAAATAAACCACTAGTTACTTCTCCTCAGATCTTGCTTTTCTGCTTATATCTTCCTACTACTCTGCCCTCTGTCTCTGTGACTCACTGCCTCCGCGGTCTGTTCCTGCTACTGTAAAGGGAGGGTTCCCTCCTGCCAGCTTTTCAGACAAAGAGTACTTTTTGTTAGACTGAGTCTAGAGTGAACGCTTCCTTCTTCCTTCCTTGCACACAAGCATGAACTCATACTGCTTGTGGACCCCATTTCACAGGCTCCTCAGCTGTTAACAAGTCAATGCTCATAAATTTTAACAGCTTCATTTTCAAACACTTTTTGTAAGGTTTAAATCCCCTCCCCATTAAAAAAAAATTCTGCCTCCCTGTTGAGTCTATTGGATAAGTGCAATAAATATTCACCGAAAGAGTAAATGTTAATTGTTTATTCACCCCTTTTATAACCTCTAGCTGAAATCTATACTAAATTGACCCAACTTGCGACCTGGTAAATTAAATGGCAAATTTTGAACCTGTAATTCTTGACTATCATAAAATGTCAATTTGACATAGGATTACATTTTCTTATATTTTGAGAACACTCAAAAGCTATATTTTAAGATTCCATTAAATGTCACTTTAGAAAATATAATGTGTGTGTGTGTCATGTAGTGTTGGATGTGGTAGGGTAATGTACAGATGAAATGGTGTGATCTTATACCTGTTAATTATGTTCAGTATTGCAAACAAATGTTACCTCAAAAATAAAGTGAAAAAATATGATGTAATATTTATTTCTATTTGCAGACTTTAGGTATATATAATCCTGAATCAGTCTTTCTGAAATTTGAAATTCAAAAGTTCAGTAGTTAAGCAACTCCCTAAAAATGCTAAAATTGATTCATAGTGCAGTATAATTACTATAGCTTATTTTCAGAGTGGCTATTTTCACCCACCTTTTAACCTGTGTCAGGTATATAGCTTTCTATTCAGAATAGCATAAATTGAGACAAATATATTTCATAGGAGGTTTGCAAGCCTCAATGGTATTTCTTTCTTTGCAAAGTATATCATTTGTAATCTTCGTGGTACTTGTATTTATAGATGCCAATGTTTCCTCCAAAAAGATATAAAACAAATAAATTATTAATGTTTTTTCAGCAATCAGAGATTTCTATGACTGCAAAGGAAAATAATACCAGAAACATCACAGAGAAGTAGTTTTCTATTTATTTGTAAATTATATTTATGAAATAGATGTATTCCTAAAAAAATACATTTTTTTTCTAAATAGAATCATTTTATTGTCTAAAGTTCTATTATTAGAGATAGCCAGGAATGCTTTTGTAGTACTGATTATTTCTTAGTTTATCTTTAAAAATTAAATGTATTTATATACCAGATTTTATTTAAAAAAGAACAAAACATACCTATATATTACACTCATCATGTGATATGATGGTTTTATATATTATTTTTAGAAAGTATAATGTTTGTTGTGATATGCCTTGCAATTCATTATTGTAATAATCTACTCAGAAACCCACAGTTTGAAGTTGACTAATGTGTCATATCACTAATGCAAAGGCTTGATTGCAATAACTCTAGATCTCATATTGTGTCATTGATAGTCAAACTACACTTTGAAGAGCTTATCTGATTTTTCAGTCCACCCTAATATTTTCTTCAACAATTTATCTGGCTTTTTCCCCTGACTTGGAGAGCACAATGTCTAATCTTTCAACTTTCATACACTAACACTTCTGAAAGGAGACATGATCTGCTCAGAGCCATATCAAGAGAGAGCATTCCCTATTGGACTTTTTGTTTCAAACAGTGGTACAAACTAGTGGTACAAAATATGCCCTTTTTGGATTTCTAATTTTGTGAAGAATCAATATGACTTTGGCAAATCAAGTCTCAGTTGACATGTTCAGTTTTCTTAAAATATAAACAAAACAAATATAACACCAAAAACTTATCACAATTATGAAGGATAAAAGTAAAGGAACATTAGGAAATAAAGAGGTCCTCTATCTTTGAGAAAACTTAAATTCTGTGACTTTAATAGTAATGTATGCTGACATGTTTTGGAATATTTAGTTGATGTTTCGAAACTGATTAACCATATGATATTACTGACTCCATTGGCTGAACTCTAGGAATAGAGCTAGAAGAGAAATCAATATTAGAACATTTTCTGAGGGTTTACTGGTGTATTCATTTTTCCCTGCTGCTACTGACAGGCAACTGAAAGCACCAATTTCTAGAAATATCCTTTATGATATAAAACTTTAGGGTAGGCACCTAGAATCAACTTAGATATTTTTTTTCAGCATATTGAAATTGACCATAATAGATATGAAAGCCAAATCTGAGTTAGGAAAGAAGGTATAATAATTATTCAAGGATGCTACTGAAGGAAGCAACATTGAGTGAATGTTCAGAAAGAAGCTATATGCTCTTTGAAGCTAAAAAGACACATTATGTTACTTTTTAATAAATGGCTATAACAGGAAGCATAAACAAATGAAGTGATATTTAGAATCAGGTGTTTTAAAAACCACAGAATTAGTCCATGCTTTATTTTGGACAAAATATCTCTAACATAATTTATGAAATTTTCAATCATAACTTTAAAAAATCTAAGATTACAAAAAATAAACATTACAAATGCTTTGAAAGAAAAAGGAGAGACAAATGCAATTGAAAGGTAGGATATTAAAGTATAATGAACTAGAGTTTTGATCGTTTCTTTGATATATTCAGAGGAAAGTTGCATTTGGAATGATTGATCTTTTCCCTTGAAACTAAGATTTCTCTGTAGTGGAGGCAAGTTGTTTTCGGTTAGGATAAGAGAAATCCTTTAAAAGTGGTCTTACTCTTTTTCAATAACACAGCATTTGCCAGGCAACCTCCTGCTTTTTATTTATTTATCTGAATAAACTACTTGCTTGGAAGGGACTATGGTCAGCAGATGCCAAGTTCTCCTACCCAGTTGTAAATTATTAGCATTCTGGCTTATCAATCAATCTCTTTTAAGTATGATAACTAAAAACCAGAGACTGATCACACTTGGATATACTGACTGAAGTGGGTATCTGAACCAACAAAGTTGGGTCAGACTGAATCTGTGAGGCTGTAACTCTCCAGTGGGGCAAGATTTGGGGCAGGAAGCTGGTCTTACCCATCAAATAATTATCTGGAAGTCCAGGGAGTCTGCAAATTTCAAAGCAACACTCCTGGCTTGCAGAACGATACTGAAAGCTATTACAAGCTCTGAGAAATTATGGAGTTAGAATACTACAGAATTAAACACCAACAATTTAGTGAATAAACTGGGGGTTGAAGTGAATTGGGTGGGTTTAACAAAAATAAATACTCATAGACTGTTTCAATTGATAGATTAATGAAAGATTTTTGATGTCTAAGGGATGGATAGTTTCTGCAAAGAAAAAAATCAGGGTACTGAGACCCAAGTAACAAGGAAAGCTGGCTTGGACATAACAGAATTTTGGAATACCTAGAGCTGAACTTTTTTCTTTTCAGTTCCCTGAATAAGGCAACCTACAACGTCATACTGAATGTTCCACTATGTTCAATTCGATTTTAATACACCAAGTGCTCTGTTTTAAGAAATTCTATATCAATCATGTCTATTTGGGTCACAGATAAGAGATAAGTGATTCGTCTTAACATAGATGTCAAGAAAGTTATTGATATATCATTTCTTTTGGTTATTGACAATGCATAAATCAAAATAGGATATTTTATTTGTGTTATTATAATGCACTAATTATGAGTGTGACTATGGATTCTAGAAAAAGTACAAATATGATTCCTAAGTCATTTTGAGAGTAATGTTTATGTATATTCATATCTAGAGACAAATTATCATTAATCAACAGAAGATGTTATAATTGTACATGTCAAATAAATACACCAGTAGTTCAAAGGTATTCAGAAATGAACACATAGTGTTATCAGATTGGAGTTTCAAATAATTCTAATACCTGCACCAAAAATGTATAAGATTGTATTGAAAGAAATAGCAATTCAGTAATGATTATTTTCCAGTCTATCCATTTAGTGCATGTGTTTCAAAGCCACAGCAACATATCATGAAAATTCTTGGTCTTTCCCCAAGCATAAGTAGGTGGAGTCTAACAGAGTTAGACTAACAGAGTCTAACATAGGTAGGTGGTAAAGTAATGTTAACATAGAGTTGGCTCTAAGTTAATGGTTACTGAGTCAACTGATGTCCTGTATTTGTTGATTCAACTGATTCCTGGCTCTGTGTGACTTTAGGAATATACTACTCTTGAAGAGTCAGTTATTCCATCTGACAGTTTTCAGACTAGATGAAACAAGCTTATTCATTAAAAGTCTTTGAATGCGGGCCTCCCCTGGTGGCGCAGTGGTTGAGCACTGGGCTGCAAAGCTGCCCTCAGCCTCTGCAGTACCAGTTCAATCCCCAGCCGCCGGGCGAGGGTCCCACATTGTGCAACAGACCTCTCCCGCTGCATGCTGCTCCCCTCAGTAGTGTACTTCGGTCCTTTTGCCTGTTCTGTTCCCCGCTCTGGCTCTGGTGAATTCTCTCACCCTCCCATGCTTCTGACTATACCCTGTGCTTGTATAAACAAACAAACAAACAAACAAACAAATAAATAAATAAATCTTTAAAAAAAAAAAAGAAAAAAGGGCCTCCCTGGTGGCGCAGCGGTTGAGCGCTGGGTTGCAAAGCTGCCCGCAGCCTCTGCAGCGCCGGTTCGATTCCCGGCTGCTCCCTGGCCACCATAGGAGGGTCCCACATGGCGCGCAGACCTCTCCTGCCGCCCGCTGCTCCCCTCAGCAGTGTGCTTCGGTCCTTCTGCCTGCTCTGCTCCCCGCTCTGGCTCTGGTGAATTCTCTCACCCTCCCGCGCTTCTGACTGTGCCCAGTGCATGTATAAACAAAACAAACGAACAAACAAATAAATAAATAAATAAAACATGCCTCTATAAAAAAAAAAAAAAAAGAAAAAAAATTCTTTGAATACTATGAACTTATATATCTGCAGATTTAAAGGTTTTCATAATAGAGGGATGCAAATGCTTTCACACATGTTAAAATCTACCTAAATAAAACTATTTACCTATACTGAAAAGATAGACATACTATTGATATTTGCCATCTTTTGATATCTAGGGTCGTTTTGGACCAATCAAATACCTCAGTAAATTTCTCTTTCCTCTCCATTTCATGCACTTTTCTCCAAACCTTCCTGTTGTTTGCAATGAGCCCTGAATTTTCTCTTAAAAGGGGCCATTATACATTTTCTTTTCAAGGTGAGGATAAAATTATATTAAGTTCCAGTAGGCATTCTTCTGGGTACCATGTACAAATACCTCAGAACTGGACACAGTTAGCAACAAGCTCCACCATGAAGAAGACTGTAACAGTTCCTGTATTATCATATTGTCTAAATTTTCATTTAATCAGTGAGCAGATGAACCTCCATAGCAGAGGTGGGGCGTTTTCAGGAAAAAGACAAAATGAAAGAATGCAAAGTTGATATTGACTTAAGAAAACTGAGATCCTTAATAAATTTTCTGAGATGTGAGATTAAGGAAAGAAAAATCAGTAAGTCTGGTAAACCGGGGACTGATTTGACAATGAGGATAAACAATTTGTTTCTCATGGGTGTGGTCACTTGAAGCTGGTATTTGATCAGGATGTTAAAAATGTGATAATGATGGAGGACAGGGATAGAAAAACTGAAAAGGAGGTACCACAAGACCAGAAACTTGGCTCACAAAATGCCAAGAGCTGGAAGTAGGGGTAGAAAGGATTAGCATAGCCATTGACAGCTATGGAAACCAAGATCCTTAGGCCACCAAGGCCTAGATCACAAAGCATAACATCCAAGCAGGTATTGGAGTGCACATCCAAAGGTAAAGATATGGCGATTAAGCCCATTGCAACAACTCCAGTCCCTTTCAGATTCTGCATAGTTATCCAAAATCAGCAACTTACCAGAAGGCTCACAGGGAATGAGCCCCTCCCAAACAGAAGACTATATCAATGCAGTCTCTGCACAGGCTCTGGGCAGCACTCTGTCTGCCCACCTGTGGCTCTTTTCTCTTTTCTCTTGTCTGTGGGGCAGCAGCCTCCTGCCTGCCCGTGACCTGTACCATGCTGGGGCCTCTCTTCACTGACCTCCCTCAGCCGAGGCCGCTCTCCTCAAGGCCACCTCCTGCAGGCCTCTCTTAGCAATCCTGTCCTTTTCAGGGCAGCTCTTCCTGCTCGCTTGTCTTTTACTCTCTTGTCCCTTTCCCTATAAACCTGCCCTTTAAATATAACTAACATCTCTGTCTCATGAAGAAACTCGCCTGGGAAAGTCACTGCGTGTCACCGAAAGGGGAGCTCTGGTGAAACCTTTCCTAGAGGCAACCCAAGGACCCCGCACTCCAAACCCACAGACTCCAAAAACAACAATAAGACAACACAGCAGCTAAGAAAAAGGCTTTGGCTGCCATTTATTAGTTAACAACTTTGGTTAGGCTGAAAACTCAGACACAACGAAATAATTAAAAAATAAAATAAATTTTATGGAGCCCAAAATGTATAATCTACACTAGGTCAGGACATGCTGTGTGAGAAGGTGAGACCCTGGAGGAGCTGAGTCAGCTGGTGCCATCCAGTGGCCCTAACAGTGCTAAGAAGTGGTTCCAAATGAAGTTCTCTCTCCACTGCATAAAAAGTCCTGCAGTTTGAGCAAGGGGTGGAACGGGATATGTTTAATGATCCTTTTACCTCTATGAAATCCCTATCAACAGCAAATATTGCCTCCTACTATTATTTATCTAAGATACAACTTATATTAGGATGATCTTTAAAATGGAGCTTTTGTCATTAGACCCTTTCTGAGAGCATGCACTCTGCAAAGCACAATCACTGAACCAGGGAAAGAGAACAGCATTATTTCTGAGTTTTCACACATCCCATCTACTGATAAGAAGTGCAAGTTTCCATGGCAGAGGGTTTAGGTGCCATCTAAAGCAGTGTGAGGATACGCAGAGGCTTCCGCCTCCCAAATTGTGCTGCTGCTTCAGCCTCCAGATTGATTTTTAAATTCAAATTGTGAGTATCTTAGACAACATAACATTGTTTACATCTACTTATCTTTCTTACTCTTCTCTTAAAGTACTTTCCCTAGGCCATGGAAGCAAACAATTGTGCCTAATGTCCTATATTCGTTTCTTAAGGCTCGTGTGACAAAGCACCAACAACTAAATGACTTGAAACAACAGGAATTTATTGCCTCACAGTTCTGGAGGCCTGAAGTCTGAATTCAAGGTATCTGCCCTCCTATGCTCCCTCAAATAACTCTAAGGAATAATCCCCCTTTGTCTTTCTGCTTGCTGACAATCGTTGGCATTTTCTTAGATTATAGATACAGCAGTCACATGGCTGTCCGCCTGTTAGTTTCCCTTTCATCAATCCTGTGTACATGTCTATCTCTTTGTCCAAACTTCTCCTGTCTCTAAGGGCACTAACCACATTGGATTAGGGCTCACCCTGTTCATCTCTTTTCACTTACCTACCTCCATAAAGATCCTGTTTCCAAATAAAGTCATATCAGAGGTACTGAGTGTTAGGACCTCAATAAATCTTCTTTTTTGAGGAGATACAAATCAATCCATAAAAGCCTCCAACACATTTTGTGGACCTGTATTGTGCTCTGTTGTTTTTCCATACCAATGTGTCTCCATGTGGGTATTTATTTCAATGTTCCTATTGGTTAACTGTAGTCAAGTTTAGGAAATTTTTTCTGCAGGAATTATACTTGGGTGCTGGGTGGGGGTGTGAGGGTGGGAAGGGTGGTTATCAACTGAAAAGACTGAGAGAGTGACATTTCTTTCATCTGGTTTATGACTATACAGATTAATGCCCTTGTTCAGCTGTTCAGCCTGCAATGCCACCAACACAGAAGTCAGTGGAAACAATGTTTAAGTCATGAGATACAGCAAAATGAAGGAGGCACATTGAGAATGAGGTTTGCTCAGAGAAGGCTTCTGTCATTCTGTTCTTACTATGCTGCTTCTCAGACTGGATTTCTCTTTTCTTGTCAATTTGCCACCTTTGCTCAAAAAGGAAGTCTGCCTTGACTTTTAAAGTTACTATGAAGAGAACTTTGTTTTATGTAACACAAAAGTGACTCTAATATTAAAAGATTAATCCCTTTTGCCTCTAAACATATGATTAACCATAAATTATCACACTAGACCTGATCACGTCTTTCAAAAGCCTATTAAAAAACAAATTAACCTTTTCTCTCTAGGCTGAACTCCCTTGTTAATATGAAAATCAGGAGTAATTCAGGCCTCTCAGCTTTTGTTATCCTAACCATATTCCTTTGTGTTTTTCAAGTTGAGTTGTGACTGGAGAGTGAGTCATACCAGCTTAATTAATTTAGTTAAGAACCAATTAAAAGCAGTATTTTGTGCATGAGAAAGCTTGTCTGAAGTGTTTTGGATTTCAGCAGGAGTTTCTGTATTACCCAGGCTTCCGTATATATGGCTTGAGCCCGGTGAAAGGGGACAATTATTTATTGAGTAAGACATCTCTTAATTCCTAATCATAAGGGAATGCACATGAGTTTTCAGTTTTAAAGAAACTGCAATTTATGTTTACTCTCATAAATATATACTATGCAGCAAAAAATATTATCAACTCTTATTGCTGTAACAATGTGACAAGATTTATTAGTAACTAATCCATAGATTTTCTTCCTCCAGTGGACAAAATTATCTAAACACGCAGTGCAGAAGATTAAAGGGATATGTACTCTTTCTGTATCTTTCCCAATCCATTAACTTAGAGTAGGGCAACATGATATAGTGTATTTCAAAAATACTATGATCTAAGTGTAGTATGGTTTAAAGGACTGTGGTCTTCAGATGCCTTTCCTATAGAAACAGATGTTGCTGAGAAAAAGCAATTAACACAGGTGTTTCCTTATCAGGTTCTCTAGGTCTCTGTAGGTTATCTGGACCTATAGGTGGTGGTGAATTTAACAAGTATAGGTAAACAATGTAAAATTTTCTGGGGACCCCCACCTCTGGCCTCATGAGCAAACTAACAAGCTATCTTCAGAGGCTCCATCTTGTATGCAGAAATTAACTTTGCTGAAAGGCATGTCAGTCAGAAAGCTTTAACAACAGGTGCCCAGCCTTTGCATCTCTCTAGGACATTTTTCAAGGGGAGGAGACTGGATCCTGCATTGCCTTCCTCCGGCATCAGTGTATCTTTGGATTAGGAAAATTTAGAACCAGAAGTTGTTATAGGACAGGGAGAGGGGCAGCCCAAACCCCGCAAACCTGCCTATTCTAAATGGGTTCTGCTATCCGCCGCATCAATACAAAACATAGGAGACTTTAATGGGAAGGAACTTTAATAAAACTAGGAAACAATACAGGTAAGGCAAAGAGTCTAGTTTCTAAGTGAAGCACCCAAAGTTACCCGTCCCCTCGTGGGTAAAAGTCCATCCAAATGGGATTGGCCCAGAGCAAGGCCCCAAAGCCTGCCATGAGTCTAAAGCACCTTTCAGTGGGGACCCACAGCAAAGGGTCAGAAACAATCAGACAAGCCCAGAAGGAAAAGAGCAAAATCAACATCAAGATAAAAGCTGCCATTGTCACCTCCCCACGGGTCTCACCCACATATGTGTCACCCAGTCCACGACCAAAAAACAAGCGCAGTTTCTTCACGTGTCTCTAGGCTCCATGCGCCTCTTCCAGGTCTCCTGGCTCCATCCCGCTTTCTTCCTCAGTCTCTTCTGCAGCTTCTCCTCTTCCTGCTTAGCTCCACCCTCCCTTGGGTGGGGCAGGGAACCTCCCCCTTTCCTGGGGACCACCCTGTTACAAAGTCTCTCCTTTCAAGAACAGTTCAATTATTGGTGTCAATGACTGGCAGTTTTTGGCTATGTAAACAGATTTCAAGCTTATGTTTACTGGAATCATTCTTACAGAGTAAAATCTGTTGGGCTGCTGCCTGGGTTCAAATCTTTACTTTGATTAGCTAATTAATTCTTTGTCTAATTATTCTTGAGGATTTATTTTTCAGCTAACACATAAAATACATACTTGGAAAGAGTGGGTAAATAATAGTGAACTGGCTAATTTAAGACAGAGGTCAGCATGCTTTCTGTAAAGGAACAGATAATAAGCATTTTAGATTTTTTGAACCAGATGATCTGTCCTGTCTCTGGTCTCTGTCACAACTAATCAACTCTGTAGTTGCAACATGATAACAGCTTTTGGTATGTAATATAATGGATGTGACTGTGATCCAATAAAACTTGATTCACAAAGAAAGGAGAGAGAATGTACCTTCCCTAGGGCCATGTATTTTTAACTCTTGATGTCGAATATGGCAATGGCACTGACATGTATACGTAACAAGACTTTTACCCCTTTGCGCTCAGTTTCCTCATGCTAAAATGAGGGGCTTAATCTAAGGAGCCCAGAAGGTCTCTCCAGCTTTGCATTATTGTTAGGGGGAAGTGATGTCCTGAGTTAATCCTATACAGGCTTTGTGGACTCCACCCCCACTCCAGGCTAAAGCCATCAAGACTCTGGGAAAGACAAATCCCATCACCACCAAGGGAGGGTGGCTGGGACCTGAGGGTGGAGTTGGGCAGCCAGGTTGGATATAAAAAACCAAACACGTGGGCCTTGGGCTCTCTCTCTCTCTCTCTCTGGCTCGAGATCGCTGGCTTCCTGGCTTCACCGCTCCTGGCTGGCGGCCAGCTCTCAGAGTCTTGATGGCTTTAGTCTGGAGTGGGGGTGGAGTCCACAAAGCCTGTATAGGATTAACTCAGGACATCACTTCCCCCTAACATTTCCACTTCACAGAGAGGGATGGTTCTTAGAAATGACTCCAAATTCTAAGTTAGCAATAGCTCATTTTCTAGTGTTGTCTCAAAAATAAAATACAAGAGCTTCTTTCTTTGTACATGGGTATTACGATTAAAAATAGAGAACTGAGAATGATTATAGCATTTATAATTTTGAATTCTCTATTCTCTACAGGCCATCTACTTTCATTAAGGAAAAAAGGCAAATATAATACTACTTAGAAAGGTTTCAAAATACCATATACTTTGGACTAGGAAATAAGAATTTTGAAACTTGCAGATGAGAATTTGAGTATTAGAGATCTTAGTGCTAGTTTCTACCACAAGGGTAGAAAGTGGTTTTCACAAAAACATTTTTGAAGGGGTAACTTCACTGGGAAAATTCACTTTGCTGGAACACCTCATTACCCAGCAATGTAGAATAAATGGGGCATTGCTCTCTATTGATTTGCCACAAGAGCCTCTGTAACTAAATGCGGCCTAAGGCAGTTCTGCAAACAGAAGGATTCCTGAATGTTTAATTGTTGCTTGAATAATTTTCCATTGTCTTTACTCAGAGATTGGGATTTATTCTTACACTGGATGGTATTTTAACAATACCCTTTCTATATTGTCTTTTCTAGCATATCAGAACTAGTCACCTATTACAAGAACATTATTAAATGTATAGCTTGCTAGTAATTCCACTGCAGTGTATCCCAAAACTATAGATAGACAAGTAATCAGCCTTCATTACTCAGTACCACAGGGTTTAGATTCTTGCATGTATAAATTTTATTCATGTCTAGAGTATCCTTTACTACCTTTCCTTTCAATCCTATGCTAATGAAGCTACTTCTCATAATTCAGAGTAACTAGAATTCTATACATTTTTGTCTGAAGGTCTCCACATGAGTTGGAACTGACCTCTGTGAGATTATTCAAATAGTGGTTTCTCTGAAGTCCATGCACAAAATTTTTCTACACCAGGTTTTTTTCCCCCTTAAACATAAAATCCATTATTAACATCTTTTCAAAGGATACAGTAGTTATATAATTTACCTATTGCATTCTCTTTGTAAAAAGTAGCATGTTTATAAATAAACAAACTGAAATGGGATTATTACATACTTGGACAGACAGTAAATACTGAGTATGATGTATTTGTGTTTCACAGCAAGGAAGGGTATAGAGAATAATGCAATCACATGGATACTCTAGGGCATGTATTTTGGTCCATGTTTATGTGACTGAACTGCACCAGTCACATAGTCTGATTCACCTTCCCCATGCCCTATTTTATTTTATTATTTACATTTTAAAAGGACAGGTCTATTAGGAAAAGGAGAGAGAAAAAGAGACAGGCAGGAAGGAGAGCGGCCACCCCAACTTTTTTAAAACATGGTATTATTGTAGTTTTAGCAGGTAATTTCTGGCCAAGTGTAGATCCCTAATCTACTGAAAAAATTTCTTTCATGCAGCCATTGTTTTGTCCTGCTAACATCTTCTGTTTCTGACCTTTTTAATGGATAATGCTTATAGGATTAAGATGGTTTGAAGAGGGCCTCCCTGGTGGCACAGGCTGTTGAGCGCCGCGTGGCACAGGCTGTTGAGCGCTGCACTGTGAAGCTGTCCGCAGCCTCTTGCAGCGCAGGTTTGATCCCGGTCGGCCAGCGAGAATCCCACATGGTGCAGCAGACCTCTCCTGTCTCACCCACTGCTCCCCTCAGCAGAGTATTTCTTCAGCCTGCCTGTTCTGTTCTCTGCTCTGTCTCTGGTGAATCATCTCACCCTCCCGCACATCTGGTCTGTACCCCAGTTCGTGTATAAAAATAAATAAATCTTTAAAAAAAAAAAAAGATGGTCTAACGATAGCTACCCAGCCATTTGTCTCATTCCTACAATGACCAAACTCCCACACTTTTAAAACTCTGGTTTTATAAAAGTCTCAGAAGTATTACTAAATATGAATAAAATCATAAATACTAAAATATCAATTAAGGTTTATGTCAAGGTATGTGAATGATCATTTAATCCTTTGTTTAAAATGGCGTAAAATTCTACAAATTTTTCAGTCTACTTTAATTTTATAAGACTAAAGACTTTGAGTTCTTTTGCATATTCTATCATCCAGAAATGTTACTATTAAGAGAAAATATGAGAGAGAGAGAGGGGAATTAAAATAAAAACTGAATGCAGCTATCATGATAGAAAAATTGTGACGGTAAAGAAATACTTATATTGGGCCTCCCTGGTGACACAAGGGGTTAATGAGACAATCCACAGCCTCTGCAGCATGAGTTCGATCCCCTGGCCAGCCAGGGAGAAACCCACATGGTGAGGCAGACCTCTCCTGTCTCGCCAGCTGCTCCCCTCAGCAGTGTATTTCAGTCAGTCTGCCTGTTCTGTTCTGTTTCCCTCTCTGTCTCTGGTGGATCCTCTCACCCCCCCCGCATCTCTGGCCTGTACCCCAGATCTTGTATGCATAAATAAATCTTTAAAAAAAATACATAAAGTTTTGATAAGGAATGTTTACAGTATTGTCTACAAATGCAAATATGCATCAATTTACAGATAAGTAATCCTTTTTTAATACTTTCTTAGCTTCATAAAGGATATTCACCTGGCTTATAATTTTTATAAGTACATCACATAGTAATTTGATATCCCTATAAACTACTTCATAATCCCCAGAAATTTTAACAATCCAAATTTTAAGAGAGTGAGAATGCAAAAAGAAAAAAAAATTGGACCTCCCTGGTGGCACAAGGGATTGAGTGCAGCACTGCGAAGCTGTCCTCCAGCCTTGAAAGTGCAAGTTCGATCCCTGGCCAGGGAGCTACAAACATGGTGCAGCAGACCTCTCCTGACTCACCCGCTGCTCCCCTCAGCAGTGAATTTTAGCACATCTGCCTGTTCTGCTCCCCACTCTGTCTCTGGTGAATCCTCTCACCTCCCTTACCTCTGGCCTGTACCCCAGTTCTTGTAATCATAAATAAATCTTTTAAAAAATAATTTTAAAAAAAGAAAAAGAAATCGATCCAATAACCTTATCTCTGAGATATCTCTAACTTTAGTGTTACAGTGTGTATGTGTGAATGTTTATGTTAACCTTTTTGCAGCTTTTAACTAGTAATATATTTGGAACTCTGACTAGATTGACCAGAAACTCTGTATAACATAAATGAAAATGATAAGAGACAAAGTGAGATTTACACCTTTATCTCCAAGGGACAATCAAGGAACCTGAGAAAAAAATTATGTCTGTTAGAAAAGATATTATTTATATTGGA
The DNA here is from genome assembly GCF_964194135.1 of Talpa europaea. Lineage (NCBI taxonomy): Eukaryota > Metazoa > Chordata > Mammalia > Eulipotyphla > Talpidae > Talpa > Talpa europaea. The sequence continues at coordinate 80,011,726 of NC_140070.1, forward strand.
GTGTATCCTTTAAAAAAAAAAAGGTATTTTTATACTCTATTAAAATTGTTCATCACCAACGCTCTTTGGGATTCTATCTCCCAGAAAAAGCAACGCCTTAAGGCAAAGGTTGAAGATTTTCTTAACAAGAAAAAAGTACTATGAGATTTTCAAGGAAAATACAGAGTGTTTCTCTAATAAGTGCATTAATAACTTGCAAATGTGTTGTCACATTTAGGGCAACAATTTATACTGCATTTCTCCCTAAGTATAAGAATTTCTGCTTTAATTTAAGTAAAATATAAAGAAATAAAAACTAAGGAAAACTGCTTGTTGAAAGAGTTTTAAATTTAAAAGCTAGTTGATTCAAATCTTGTACTGACTACGTGTTGACAGTTTTTTATTAATTACTCAGTCTTATGTTAGTTTACACATATGCTCACATCTGAATTTAGCTTTTTGAGTTATTTTATGTCACTCTTGTCTTAGCCTCCTTGTTGTTTCAGGGTATTTGTTCATCATTCAATTCCATTTTAAAATTACATTAGCAAAAACTTATCTATAAGGAATTCACAGTATCTTACATTTTGACCTATATTACCATGCCACGGAATAAATGACTCTGTCTTAGTCACCATCCTCCTCCTCTGCCTCTCTGGTGCTAGTAGGATTGCTGTTGCCATGTTTACTTCTGTCATTTTTTTGAAGACATTTTAAATACTGCCTATGAGGTGCATTTTAGAATTTTAGTCCCAAGTTTCCAAAACAAATTCAAGAAAGATTACCCACAAGTGATACAGAGAGAAGGATACAGCACTGAGAGTTGCGCATATGGTTGTTCAGAGCTGAAACACACACTAACTCTGCCTGTCAAGATGACTTCAGACAAGTTATTTAACTACTTTATACCAACTTTTTTGTAGGTTGCCTATAATTACATCACTTATTGCAAAAGGATGTGACGAATACAGGATCATTTTAAAAAGTATTTAGAATAGAGCTTACATCTTTACTGCCCTGTGACTACTTGGAAGTTTTTATTGTTGTTGGGATCAAAGGGGTAGCATGTGGCTCTTTCTCAGGAAGGAAAGTGGCATCAAGAATGACATGCGGAGACAGCAAGTTTGTCTTCCACTGAGCATCTCTCTGTAAATCTACTTTACTCTAGTAGATGTTAATATTCCCATTCTGCAACTGGGAAACCTGAATCTCACAGAAGTTAAGTACTTTGCCAAGGTAACACAGTAAGTACCCCAGGCAGAATTTGAAATTCAACCTGTATAACCCCAAATCCTTGTTGCTAAAAACTACACTACACACATTGACAAAGATTTCTTAATGTTTCAAGTAATACCAAGTGATGATTTATATAATTTGGCCATTTGTTAATTGTCAATAAATTGATAAGCACTTACATATCATACGATCTGATCTTCAGTGTTAGAACTTTCGACTTGGGTGGTTTTGCAGGAGGGAAGAGAGCTTTGGCTCAGAATATTTGTTGTAGTGTTTGGTTTTCTTGAGACAGGTAGTCTATTTGAGACAACAGTTATCCTATTACCTAAAATAAAGAAGCAAAGGAGTCTTTTAGGACTCAAAACACACTCACTACCATATGATCTACCCAATTAACTTACAAAAGCTAGGGTATAGAAAAGTGACAAACTAGTTAATGAAGATATCATCATCAGAGAAATACTTAAAAATCTACAACCAGAGGATTCTTGGGACAATTGGCAAAAGGAAATAGACACATTAAAATATTAAGTGATCTGTCAGAGTCATAAACATAAATTAAATATATATATATAACTTTGAACAACCTTTGCTATCCAAAACTTTCCATTTCAGTCTTAGAAAACATTGAAGGTGGTACTCTCTAGTGTCGTAGGGCTTAAGTTTCAGTGCATCCACTGAGACAGCCTGAGTTCAATCCCAGGCCAGGTAGCTGACCCACATATAGAACAACAGACCTCTCCTCTCTCACCCCCTGCTCTCTTTAGCAGTGTATTACAGTCAATCTGTTCTGCTCCCCACTCTGTTTCTGGTGAGTCCTCTCACCACACCCCCATACACACACACACCTCTGGCCTATACCCCAGTTCTTCTATGCAAAAATAAATAAAACCTTAAAAAAAAAGAAAATATTGAAAGAAGAGTAAGTATATTCTTTATATTCTAGAGAACAATACATGGACTTTCCAAATACTGTATGTTAGCAATTGAAATAATATGGAATTTATTTGTTAATTATGTAGTAGCTTTTTGAACACCCAAAAAGGGGAAGGAAGAGGAACAAATAATCCTTTGTAATTTGGGTTGGAAAGAGGAGAGACAAAAACCATCTATATTCTCAGTTTTCCTCTACTGCTTACTATAGCTACACTGGCCATAATCCACATTAGTCACCTGCTGCCTAATAGTAACATAGTTGGTATGGTGAATATATACCACAATTCTGGATATTTAAAAACATACAAGCAATGCTTTAATGTTTATTTAAACACTGAATGACACAGGAAAGCAAAAGAGAAATAACTAGTAATATCTATCTTAAAGACCAACAGTGAAAAGTAAGTTTATTCATGATACCATAATCACATTAAAATTGAAAGTTGCTTACCACATATTAAGATTCCTATGTTAGATATTCATTGATCTATATATCAAATATTTTTCTGCTTTGAAAAAATGAAATAGCATACCTTCTGATTGTTTCAGGACTTATACTTTTGATCTGTGATGCATTAAAATAGTACATTTGGGTATATGGCTACTTCAATTGTATCGCTAAATCATGAGATAATTAGTATTTTTAGTGCAACAAGAAAAGGAAACTTCTAAAATTTTATAAGCAATTTTCATGTAATTTTTCTTGCTAACTTTGTTCTAATAAACTATTTGATATGTTTATGTTTACCTAAAATTCATTTCTTGTGTGGTTTTAAAATATTTCAAAGTAAGCTGAGTAGCAGCTTAACATAACCTATACTACCTAGTGTAATTGTGTGGAATTATATCCACTGAAATTTCATATGCTGAAATCCTAAATTGTGGATTACTCAGAAAGTAAACATATTTGGAGAAAGGGTCTTAAAAGACATAATTAAAGTAAAATAAGGTCATTAGGGTGGGTTCTAATTCAATATGACTGGTATCCTTTTAAGTGGAAATTTGTAATAAATATGAACAGAAGAAAGAAGTTATAAAGTTATAAAGAAGATAGTCAAGGAGAGAGACTTGGAACAATCTTTTTCTTACAGTCCTCAGAAGAACTAATCCTTCCCAGACAACTTACTTTGGGTGTACAGCTTCTAGGACTGTGAGAGAGTACATCTTTGTTGTTGAAGACACCTGATCTGTGATACCTTGCAATGTCAGCTGTATCACAGCACTATATCTTATATATGTAATACGCCAATAATATTTAAGAGTAGTAGCAGTCAGCAACTTGATGCATAAGTTTGCGTTCCTAAAGAAGAAATTATCATTTCACAAATAGAGCTTACAATAGAATTTGGTTATACTAGCTATAATGCGTATTACTGTTAAAAAATATTATACAGCCTATTGTGTGCTTAACCCCTTGCACCACCAGGGAGGCCTGCTACTCCCCTCAGCAGTGTCCATCAAGCTGCCTACTCTGTTCCCCACTCTGTCTCTGGTGAATCCTCTCACCCCCTGCATCTCTGGCCTGTACCCCAGCTCTTGCATGAATAAATAAATCTTGAAAAAATATATACAGCCTAGCATGATAGTGTGAGGTACTTTGAGGACAGGTGGTGCAAAGAATTGGCCAAGACTTAAAGAAAAAAAAAAAATAATTCTGTACAAATGGTCCTAAAGCTATACAGCAAATGAAAAAGTTACTGAAGGAAGTATACTAAATCTTAATAACTGCCCAATCCTTTTATTTCAATCAAAACTATTATTTCCATCCAGCCTCCCAACTCAGTAAGAGGAACTCCACTCCTGCTGTCACAGCCAGGACACACTATTCCCATTCAGGAGACAATCTTCCTGGCAGGGCCAGGACATCAGCATTTCTCATCCTGCCCCAGCCACCTGTTCTGAGGCTAAAGGGTTGGATTCTTTTGTCTGCTCCAGCTCCCAATTCTATAATAGAAACTCTGCCCTGGGAAGAGCACTGTAGAGAACAGCAGGATTGTAATCGCCTCTGTCCTGGATCGTGACCCAGGAAGACAGGCAAGGCAAGAGACCTAGGGCTTGAGATGGAATGCGGAGCAAAGTGTAACAATGGCCTCACTCTAAACAGACAAACAAAACAATGTTCTGACTAAACAAACAAGGTATGATGACAATATTAACTGTACTAGGCTGTAAGGGCTGAGGATGCATACATATCTGGATATGTTTCATTTTGTTTAGCAAGAATAAGATAAACTACAATCTACAGATCAGGTCACTGAAAAACTGTTGATTGATATGGACTCACTCCATACAATAGATGAGCTAATTAAATAACATGTGAGTGATGGTTTTTTATTAAACCCAGGGAAGTCATGTTAAATAATTCAGAATGCTATAAGAATACATGGCTTGTACATTAATATAGCAAAAATAAAATGTTGAAATGGAATCTGTTTTAGAAGGTTTGGGATATTATAACAAAATACCATTGAATAGCTGACTGAGAAAAGAAATTATTTCTCATAATTTTGAAGGTTGGAAAGTTCAAGTCAAGGCATGACCCTTTCTGTGCCCGGTGAGAACTGGCTTCCTGGTTTACATAGGGAGTCTTCCTGTTATATCCTCACATAGCAGACAGATCACCTCTAGAAGATCTCTTCTTCAAGGGCATGAATTCCCTTCATGAGGTTCCACTCTCATGACCTATTTTTTTTTTTTTAACATTTTGAAAGGACAGGTTTATTAGGAAAAGGAGATAGACAAAGAGAGGCAACTGCATAGTCACAGGTGGGTAGGAGAGTTCATGAGCTAATTATTTTCCAAAGACCCCCATTTCCTAATATCATAATTTTAGGATCAGGGTTATATAACAGGGCTGTCCCCAGGTAAAGGAGAGGTTCCAAGTTCCCTGCCACATCCAAGGGGGGTGGAGTTGGGCAGGGAGAAGAAATAGAGAAGGATGGAGAGCAAGGAGACCTGGAGGAGGCACATGGAGCAGAGAGACATGCGAAGAAGCTGCACTTACTTCTTGGTCTTGAATTTGTTGAAACTGATGTGGGTGAGAGTCCCATGGAGAGGTTAACAATGGCAGCTTTTATCTTGATTTTGATCTTTTCCTCCCAGACTTGTTTAGCTCTTTCTGACCCTTTTATATGGGTCCCCACCAGAAGGTGCTTTAGTCTCACGGCAGGCTTCCGGGCCTCAGGGGCCCTGCTTTGCGGCAATCCTGTTAGGCTGGATATTTCCCTGCGAGGAGATGGGTAACTTTGGATGCTTGATTTGAAAACTATATTCTTTGTCTTTTCTGTATTGCACACTATTGTATTAAAGTTCCTTTCCATTAAAGATCATATGCAGGGGCCTCCCTGGTGACATAGGGGTTAATGTCTCAGTAATGTCTCAATGAAATCAAACTATCTCCAGACACTGCAGCATGAGTTCAATCCCAGGCCAGGGAGCTGCCCACATGGCATAGCAGACCTCTCCTGTCTCAACCGCTGCTCCCCTCAGCAGTGTATTTCAGTAGATCTTCCTATTCTGTTCCCCAATCTGTCTCTGGTGAATCCTCTCACCCCCTGCACCTCTGGCTTACACCCCACTTATCATATGCATAAATAAATAAAATCTTTAAAAAATAAAATGAATATCTTATGCACTAGAGTATGTTTTGTCTTGATGCGTCAGATGGTAGAACCTATGTGGAGTGGGCAAGTTTGGGAGTTCTAGGGTGCCCTTCACCCTGTCCTATAACAAATTCACATATGAATTTAGGAGATGGATGTCACAAACATTTAGGCCATAGCAGAGACTATCAGATAAACATTCTAGAACCAGAAAAGAAAGAAGGAGCATGATGATAACTCAGAGGGAGAGCAGCCTCCTAAACAGTACCCTACACATATATAATTCCTATTTTTGTTTCAGATATAAACTCAGGTTTGGAATCAAGAATAGGAAGGAGAAAACATCTGTCCTCATGGAGTTCTTAGATTACAAGGAAATAATTATGAGTATAATGCTTGTTAGGAATTCCACAAGAAAAATGTAATTCAATAAGAAAAATAATGAACAAAAGCAACAAGCAAATAATTGAATTAATTTTTTAAAAAATAAAAAGATTGAGAATGAAAATAAATACTTCATCATGTGCCCAGAAATATCAATAAAATATAGCACATAGCATAAAACAAGCAAAGAATTTGAATTAAAGCTCATTTACATATATTTAATTAGTCATAAAAGACCCTTTGTATATTTGAACAAAAATTAGACTTATTTTAATTTTCATTAAATTTCTCACTAATAGGAAATGACAATATTTTCAGAAATTTGAGAAAAAAATGTTGTGATCCAATTAACCTGTGAAAAATAAAAAAAGTTCTCAATTATATCAATGCTTCAATAATTACTACCTATAAATGATATACATATACTTAATTGAGCATATTATCAAAATTACTAAGTTAAAATTGGAAACAGGTAAAGCATTACATAATGTGTTAATTAAAATATCATATATTCAAAAGATATATTCAAACATTTTAAATGACCTGAGAAATAACAAACTCAAATTGGTTCAAAGCTTTCTTCGCACAAAGTTCTATTCCAAGTACTTTACATTTTGTCTTTACACAACTCTGAAACAGGAGTGAAGTATTTTACTCTGTCCCACCAGATAAGCTTTCCCATTTCCGCATTTACCCTCCAGGCTTAACAACTTAGTTTTCTGACATTCCAAGGAAAAATAATATTATTACGGAGATATGAATTGTTGACCAGCAGATGATAGCAAAAACAAATTGGCATCAATGGGTTGCAAGGATAGACATGTTGGCTCTTACATCTCTCCCTTCTATGCCCTCGTAACTCTGGATCAAGATCCCTTCCCTCTGCCAGGGAGCAGGAAGGTGGTCTTTCACACACTAGTCCTCCACTGCCCTTCTCAGTTTGCCCTCCTCACAATCACTTTCCTTCTCAAACTGTTTCCTTTTACAGGCTAAGGGAAACTGGGACCAGCATTCAGTAACAATCCCACTTGCTTCATTTTACTTTTGAGGAAATAGAAACACAAAGAGGTAAAAAGGAATTGTTCATCATGGACCTGTTCTTTGAACAAAAGTAATCTAACTCCAGAGATCCACTTTTTTACACCCTTTGATAATATGCTGTTTAAAAGTGAAAATGTAGAACACAATATTGAATCTAGGGCATGATTTTCATATCATTTGTAGAGCAACCAACCCAATCCGGGCAGGTTAATGAACGGTTCTAGCAGCCACATGCTCTTCGCCGTTGTTTGTAGTCGCCGTTCTCCTCCGTACACTCCACTGCTCCACCCTTAATACTGCACCACCCTTATAAATCCGTCTCTTAGCTCAGGTGGACCCACTTCAGGTGCCCGCCATCAGGCATGCATTCAGGATCACAAGGTTCCCTCATCTCTCCTGATGGCGGGAGGGCAGAAAAGCCTGATACCTTTTCCCTTACCCTACTCATTATTTCAACCAACCTTTAAAAAGGCCTGGAAGAGTCAGGCACTGTGGCTATTTTAACTTTTTGTAATTAGAATATACTAATAAAATGTATCATTTTTTATTATACAGAAAAGCATGGCAAAACATTTTTAAAACTTGTGTATGTATATATACACACTTCACAATTCAAAATGATTTTTTTCAGTTTTGATTTTATATATTTTTCTATAAAAATAAAAGTTTACAAATAAACTTTAAGTCCCTTCTACCACTAAAAATATAATTCCATCTCTTCACAGGGTGGGGAAGGAGAGGTAGATGGACTATCATAATTTATTGTAGCACTTTATAATTCTTGTATTTATATTTTCTTCTTATCAATATTTTTATCAATACAAACAGGAATTATTTATATTATGTTACATTAAATACTTTTGCAGAGTGATTTAATCTTTTATTTTCTTAAATATAGTCAACTTGAAATGAGTACAACTCATTTATTTTTAACTCCTACATACTAAGCATTCAATAATGCACAGGCTATATTAAATTCATTTTACTGTTAATGTACCCATATTTTTTACATGTTTTGAACTATAAGCAATGCTACAGTGAACATCTTTGTTCATATATTCTTGATTTCTAAGATTTCAGCAGCGTGCAAATCTGAATGTTAGATTACAGGGTTAGCACAGCTACTTTTCCAACTTTAACAGATACTTCATATTTCTACTTCCACATGTAAAGAGCTTGAAAGTCACCACTCCATCCTAACAAGTGGAAAAATGGACAGAAAAATCAATGTCTTTGAATTTGTAAGCAAAGGGAAGGAAGACACAGGGGTAACATTGCCCCCAAGACAGAAAATGCAGACAGGCAGATAGAGAGAGTCCTGGCTTACCTGGAATGGCCGGCAGAAACCACCCTGTGAGACGGTGCTGGAAAGGAAAACCTCAACTGTGGATGAAAAATTGCTAGGCTTAGTTTGGTCAAGTCTTAGAGTTATAAACTCCAGGAGGAACAAGTAATAGGTGCACAATACTGTGAGATTCACTTCCAGGAGCTCAACCAGTTTCCTGCAGTAAATATCTCCTAAAAAATCACTTTGAGCTGCACTTGGGGGCACAGAGGAAAGGAACCATTTTGAAGTAGACACAGAGTACTCTGTTTTTAACAAGGACAGCCCTCAGGGGAATCTAGTTCACTTAAGCCTGAACTATTTTGTTTATTATCAGTTTAACTGCCCTGAGGAAAGGAATTAACAAACTCCAGCTGGTGCTTGCCTGCTAGGTGGAAGAAACACCCATCTCCAACCCAGTCTAGACTTTTCATCCCACTGAACAGGAAGAACTCTAAAAAATTGAGAAACACTCACAAGGTTTAGGCTTGCTAAAGTTTAAGTCCTAATACAGGACTGCACAACACATTCCTCTCGTCATACCTCACTACCGTATTATTTAAAGACCTTACATGGGGTAAATGCTTGTCAGGCTTTTCTGCCCTCCTGCCATTAGGATTGATGATGGATCCCTGTGGTCCTGAATGCATGCCTGATGGCAGCACCTGGAGTAGGGTGTGGGCATACATAGGTGGGCACACCTGGGCTGAGACTGGGCTTTTAAGGGCAGCATCACCGGAACAGACCGGGAATTTAAACTGTGAGTAACATGTTAAGGGGTCTAACAAATGGATAAAGTAGAGAGCATACCAGAGCAGAAAATTGGCAATGTAAGCAAAGAGATTGTAGGGGCAGGACTGGACACAGTGCAGGACATGGACACCCATGCAGACCGGGTAAAGGAGGAGTCAGAGTCCTCAGTGGTTTTGCAGGCTTTTATTGGGATTACCAGGTACATGGCAGGCAGGGGTGCTGGGGGGCCGGGAGGCTGGCAGTCCTCCCAGCCTCCAGCAAATCCTCACTCTCTCTGGGCTCTCTGGCGTTCTCTGCTTCTGCTTCTTTGCTTCTCTCTTGGCTTCTCTTCGGCTTCTGCTCTTCTCGGCTTCTACTGGTGTCCCCCTGATGCCGCCCTTAAAAGCCCAGTCTTAGCCCAGGTGAATAACATCTACTTATGCCCACACCCTACTCCAGGTGCCCACCATCAGGCATGCATTCAGGACCGCAAGGATCCATCATCTATCCTGATGGCGGGAGGGCAGAAAAGCCTGACATTTTTCCTTACCCTACAGAGATACAGATCCTGAGAAATAACCAAGGAGAAATGTTAGTGAAAAAAATATTGTAACAGAAATAAAGGATGCCTTTGATGGATTCATTGGTAGACTGGATGTAACTAAGGAAAGACTCTAGGACCTAAATGGTATCAACAACAGTCCTCCAAAATTGGAGAATAAAAATTGAAAAATACAGAACATAATATCCAGGGTCTGTGAGGCAACAACAAAATGTGTAACATACACATAATGGGAATTCTAAAAGGAGAAAAAAGAAAGGAACAGAAGAAATACTTGAAAAAATGATGGCTAGGAATTTGCCCAAATTAATGTCAGCTAACACAACACTGATCCAAGAATTTCAGAAAATAAGAAGCAAGAAAAAAAAAATCAAAAAGCTACACAGAGACATCATTTTCAAATTACAGAAAATCAAAGATCAAGAAAAAGCTCTTGATCATTGGTGGATTATTTAGGATAAATAGTATTAAGGATAAATATTTTGGATTTTTATTTACTTATTTTTTTAATGATAGGAATGAGTTTTTGATACTTAAAACTCACATTTTCAGTTCATCAAGCAAGAGTAGATTTTGATGAATAGTTTCATGCAAATGTTAAAGTAAATTATCAGTTAATTATTGTGAAGAATTGTATATTAATCCATTTTGAAAACTGTAATTGCAAAGTAGACCAGAAATTTATATCAACTCATTAACTAATACACTTCTTTCTGATTGGGAATCTAAATTAAGATGAGAAGACTATTAAGGCAGTAAATATTTATCAGCTAGAATTGAGGATTTTATTTCTTTTGTTTTATTTATGGTAACAGCCAAACATATAAGGGATGCTTAAGGAATATTTTTCATTGTTCTAAATGTTCATAATCATTTAGTGTTTGGGGTTCACATTGTTGTAGAAATAAATTCTAGTCTTTTACCCAGGCCGAGGAGGGATGGCGAGGTCAGGAGAAGCTTTATTACTCATGCATGAGGTCCCAGACCTGAGTAGTCCTGTAGAGTCTGAGCACCGGTTTAAAGATCAAGGGTTCCTTTTATACACAACTATCTCCATATCTGTTACATTGATAGCATCATTTTTCAGCAGGCACAACCATTTGCAGCAAAGTCCCCAGACAAGGGGGGTAAGGCAGGAGGGGGAAATGCAGGCATTCGGGGATGGCCTTGGAGAGAGAGACCAGCTGGTTGGCTGTCCGACCTTGTAGAAACAAGTGCTGAGGCTCTGGCCATGAATCTTGAAAGGCAAGGAGCTGTAAGTAAGCAAACTTGTTAATCATGCCTGCATTGGAGTGTTCATTGCACCTGGGCTGGAAGTTCTGCTGGAATCTTTATTATATTCACTTGCTCAATAATATATTTTCTACACCTTACATAAACATTCTGTAATGATTGGCTAAGGGACAGATGACATAACAACAAAAAAATAAAGTTTTGAAAGAGTTTTACAAGATTATCTGTATATCACAAATTACAACTTGTCATCTTGAAATGAAATAGCAGCCAAAACATTTTTTGACAATCTTTAGTAAATGTTAGTAAATTTTAAATGAATTGTTGTGCTATATATATTGCAGAGATAATAGAATTGCTCCTATGGAGTTTAAAATGAATAAGTTTCATAGTTTAAAGTGAAAAACCAAAAAGACCTAGAGACATGGGTGACATAATCAGTGATCCTTCATTCTCCCTGTTATTGTAAGACTATGTATGAAGTCTTCATTTTCTTTGGATAGTATCAAAGTAAAAGGATTAAAAACAAAAACAAGTTATTTGTATATGATTACAGATTGTATTTGAAAACACCAGATAAGCTATTGGTCATCATTATTTGACTTAACTGTCTGCCTTTGGAATGTGTTAATTTTACATAAAGATTCCTTTCCTCTAAACTTTTCTTCACTTCTTTTTTATTATCCTTAGAAATGATTTCCACAGGGTCATTTTTGTCCTCTTACTTTGTCAATACCGTTATTCTGAAAGATTCACAGTCAAGTCTCATAGTGACACACACAAGTTGTGATACATTATTGGGTCAAACCACAGAACTTTTCAGTTTCCGTGGATTGAAGAGTTAATAAATTTATAGGAAATAGAATACCATTCGTTTTAATATCAGTTATTAGATGCAAATAATTTCAACTTTAATATGATAATGCATCATATTCTTTGAAGAAAAGGAAGTCCAAACTATTCAAATAGAGTTGGGACTTAGAAATCATTTATCTTTATCCCATTTCCAATTGTAAGAATTTCTTCTTCAAGTTCCTAATGAATGCTTTATTTTCTACTAGAATACTTCCAGCTAATACTTTGAACATTTTTCTTTATTTTTTAGTTTTCTTCCCTGTAAAATATATTACTTTACTCAACACACATTTATGGTGTTGTGTCCTATAGAAATAAATAATTGCAGATCTTGCTCTGAAGAACCTGTCATCAAATTGTAAAATGGAACAATTACATAGTATTGCAGTATTTGAAGGGATTTGTGATCCTATGTTACCTTTTTTATGTTAGAAATCTTTGAGTAACTAGACTATTGCTTTGGTGACTATTTCTATATACCATCAACCTTGTCACAGTCCCTTAATGGTTCTGGTTTGGCTACCTTCTTTCATGAACATAGAACCAATACTTAATATTCAAACTCAGTATATGCATACCACCAATGAACAATGAATGGAATTATATATATTTTTTCTTTTAAAAGATTGTTTATGCATACAAGAACTGGGGTGTAAGCCAGAGGTGTGGGGGGAGGGGTGGTAAGAAGATTCACCAGAGAGAGTGGGGAGCAGAACAGGCAGATCTACTGAAATACACTGTGGAGGTGAGCAGCGGGTGAGACGGAGTGGTCTGCTGCACCATGTGGGTTAGCTCCCTAGATGAGATCAAACTCATCTGTAGTGGGTGGCCAGAGCTTGATAGCACTGTCTTTAACCCCTGTGCCACTGTGGAAGCCCAGAATTATATATTCTTTTGAATATTTTAACTTAAATATAAACCTTATATTTTCCCCTTTAATACATTCAGTATGATTATTTTGAGTCTGTAATTTCAGATAACCAAAAATATTTTATGTTAATCTGTCCAAAAGGTATCATCTAATTTTCTCTTTAACTTGTTACCTGATAGATTAATAAAAATAAGGTAGGACCTATGAAAAAGCCCTAAGCTATAAAATCATATACCTCTTCTGATCAGGTTGTAAAATCCTGATACAATAGCACATAATTTTTTTTAAGATTATTCAAAGCTTTAATCGGATATTCAAATGGACCTTGAGACTCCACTCCCCAAAATTTTTAAAAACTACTATTCAAGAAGTAAATCAATAATGTCAAGTTATATTGGATCTGAATTTAAATTAGCATCAATTAAACCAGACAACACTTATTTAAAACTTAATTTTTAATGTATATTCTTCACAGAAAATTAAATTCCTTTCTTAATATTAAAAATATCAGGGCCTCCTTTTGTGGCGTAGGTGTTGAGCACAGTGCTGTGAAACTGTCTGCAGCCTCTGCAGTGGGGGGTCCATCCTGGCCAGCCAGCAAGATAACCACATGGCACGGCAGACCTCTCTTGTCTTGCCCGTTACTCCCCTCAGCAGTGTAGTTCAGTCAGTCTGCCTGTTCTGTTCCCCACTCTGTCTCTGGTGAATCCTCTCACCCCTGCCCCTGCACATCTGGCCTATACCCCAGTTCTTGTATGCATGAATAAATAAATCTTTTTAAAAAAATCAGGTAGAATAAATTTAAAAACAAAAAAAAAATTCTGGTTTCCATAAGGTGTGAAAGGATTTTAATTACCTTAGGAGATCTTGCTTGAATTATTACATTCATTTATACATTTTGATGAATTGATATCCTTTTCATCACAAGAATCTATGTTGGAAAATATTTTGTTGAAGTTTTATAATCTTCTCTCAAAAATATAGACAAAATCTCAACAATCAAAATTCTCAGTGTATCCTTAAAAATAAACTTTACCAATAGTTTCATATTTTTACAAAATGTACTGTTTTGGTAATAAAAACTTAACTTTAATGCTAAGCTATATTATTCACACGTCTTTATTTGAAATGTGTTTCCATAGTAACTTCTTAATTTATCCTAACACCTAAAAACTTGTTTGTCTTCTACCCTTAGCCTTGTATGAAAGAAAGGACAATTTCTGACTTATTCTTCATAATATACCCAAACTGTAGCAAGGTGCCTGTTATATAATGCAAGAACATTAAATACATTTGAATTGAGTTTCAGGATAATATGAAGGTTAAAGCTCCAGGAAACAGAAGATCAAGAACTTCAGCTAAACATATATTTCCCCTCTGAGAAAATGAGTGGACAAAATTATTCCAAGGTACAATTCAGTTCTGAAATTTTTATTATTTCATTTCTTTTCTAAAAATGGTTATGTACCAAAAATATGCAGACTGTCCTCTCCCAAAAATCTCCATTAAATTTTAAAGCAGGATTGACAGGCATAGGAGAACACAGGTGTTAGCTTTGACACCACGTCCTTTTAAACAATATAGAAACTGCCCTTCCATTGCAAGAAAACATAGTCCAGCCCTTCACAGCGCCTTCCCACAGTGGAGGGGCGGCCATGCACTTCCTGGAGAATGAGCACAAACTCGGCAGTGGGCACAAGGAGCTGGCTCAATTCTATGGGAATTAGGAGTAGCTACAGTCTCACTGTGTTCGGGGCATAATGGACTCCTTTAATTACACATCTCCAGGGCTTCCTTAGCTGCTAGGAGACCCCACTCAAGTGTTCAATGAAGGAAACCCTCTTGATTCAAAGATTCAGGATATGCGGATTTGAATACTTACTGTATCCTGCCCCCCTGGTTCCACTCTAGCCCTCTGTTGCCTGCAGATGGCCTGGCCTGGCAAACACTCTCCTTGTTCAAAAGGAGATTAGCAGGTGTTAAAGACCACTGGCTCCTGATCAAGGATTTCCCCTAATGTAATCAGAAAAACCAAGGAACATGGGAAAGGAAAGTTACAGATAAAAAGTAAGCAGCTGCTTGAAGCATTTTATGTAGGAAATAGATACTCATAGATTTTTGATGCACAGAACCTCTTAAAAGCCTTCCTGTAAAGACAGGAGACTTCCTGTAATTTGAGCATGAGACTTAACTTGCTAGGTCCTTTTGTTCAGCTGAATTGAACTATTGTACATTTTTGTAGGCTACTATTCATGCAAATATGAATTGGCAATAGAATAATCAGCAAATTATTATCCATTTCAGATATCAGAATTGCATCCCTGAGAGTGTGCATAACCAAGCTAAGGAAATGCAAAGTTATTCAGAAAAAATACCTTATCTGGATGTGTTTTCTTTGAGTCTGAATTATCTGAGGTTGTTAGGAGATTGTTTACAATGATAATTTGCAGCCATACCCAAGTAAAATAAGTCATTTACACCTGGCGTTACTTTTCTATTTGTTTACTATACAAAAAATTATGACTTCTTTTCCTCCATGTGTTAGTTTTTCTCATGTATACTGCACACTGGAGATGGCTTTCCATAGAACAATAAGTTTTGCCTTGGCATAAGATAGAATGCAACTCAATTTTCAGAGAGTAGCAATTATTCACAGAACTCATAATTATATCTTAGAAGGAATGGGGAAAATAGATTTTCAGAAGCCAGACTGCCCCCCACATACAGGATCAATATTTTTCAAGTATAATATTCTTCTCAACATGATGCTTCCTCAACTAAGGCTTTGTAGCATTTCTCCAGTGGCAGTGCGATCAAAGGAGCCTCATCTCTTTAACCCTCATCTCTTTAAACTCTTCATAATGTGACCTACTGCCAGATTTTTAAGCTTAGTCCTAATACATTTTCATTATTATTCTTTGGCTTGAGTGAAATTTGCTTCTTTGCTACCCTTTCAACAGATTATTGTCATAACCTCCAAGATATTATAAGAGTGCTTGTGGCATAACTCAGAGGAAAATGTGTCTTAATTTTTTATTCATAAATGAAGGATTTAATATCAAGCCAAATATGTTTTCTTCTGCCTAGCTTATGATGTTTTATTCTAAGGCCATACATAAAGAAGATTAAGATAATCAGTAAGAAAATATTAACGTAGTTCTGATATTCCTCTAGAAGAATTCATAACAAAAGGGTCTTCAAAAAACACACTGGCTCTCACATGCATAGTGCTCGATGGAGAAATGCAAGATTATGATTCACCTGTCACTTGAATGCTCAGGGGAGCTTGTATGACACAGTTAAACAAAGTGTTTGCATTATACTTTTTATAAACTCTACTTCTATAAGTATACATTTAAAATTACCTTTTTAAATCACTTTGAAATCACTTTAAAGATTCAAACATAAAATTTCCTGTGAAAACTGTATTTTGTATTTAGTGTCACTCATTTTGTGATTATGTGCATTTCTTTAAGAACACATTATATAACATTAATCTCAAAAAATGTCAGCTTTTTCTGTGCATTCTATATCTGATCTAGCATTACTAGCATGGCTAAATTTATTTTAATACCCATACTTTACAATATTATGGTTATTATTATACTCATTTTACAATAGCGAGCCAGGTTCTAAGAGGTGCAGTAGATGAACATGTTTGCCTACTTATTCAGTATCAAGGCATGATTAAACAGATCTATCTACCTAACTGCAATGCCTATGCTCTATTTTAATGTGCTAACTTTATTAACACCATAAAGTATGATTTAAACACAGTTGATTTAATGGTGTCAATAAGAGAGCATTGATCTCAAGCCTGTTGAGCAATAATGCTTTCTATTTTGTATTTCTGTCTTCATTCCTTAAAGAAAGAAATGCCACAGTGATGCAAAATTCAGTGTCATCCTGTGATGAGTAAAGAGGGTACCTTAGAAATGCAGCTGTTCTATAAAATGGCTTTGCATCTCCCATATATCCAATGAATATTCTGTACCTTCTCTTTCCTATAGGTCATATATAAAGTTCTTCTAAAGTTCAGTTATAACATTGCCTACTAATATATGTTATATGTACTAACATGTTATTGCTAATAGACTCATATAATATATATACTAACATGTATATTATTAGTACTAACATATATATTAGTATATGTATGTTAGAGGAAAGAAAATTTTAAAACATTTTAACTTAAAAAATAGCATGCTTGAAATAGTGAGTCATTGTCAAAAAAACATTTTAAATTATATATTAAATAAATCCTTTGTAATCTACTCTTGCACATACAGGACATCCAAATGTAAAGCCATGTTGTAGCTTTCATTGCATGTTTGTAATTATGTGTACGCAATTACCCATTACCTATGACAAAGATGACCAAACTGCACATATCCAAATTCTCTTTTCATGGAAATATCTGTATTAAAGAATATATTGACTGGTATTAATATTACATCAAATGTAAAGCTTTCTTCACTAGAAATTGTTATTTAAAAAGATTAAATAACTCAAGGGGATGACTGTGATTTTTAAAAAATTGTGTGGGGGGTTACTATATACAACTGCTCTTGGCGATTCTCTAGGCCACTGCTTGATTACTATACAAATATAAGAGACATTGGAAACACATTTTACCTATGATTGGGCTAGGTAATATTGCTAGAATCTTATCAATTTGAATTGGAAACATAATTGAAAAATATGAATAATGGAACATTTAGAAAATCAAGAACTGAAATGAATCTTTAATGAATAGATCCAATTGATCACAAGATATGTATTCAAAATTGCTTGGTGTCTTATTCACAGAAAAAAGAAAAGCAATTTTATAAATGTTTTGGAGAGTAAGAACATTAGAATGTATTAGCTAATGCTGGTGTGCCTAAACTGGCTTTGTTTTATGTTCATCTATAAACTTGGGTATATACAAAGGGAAATATTTAATGAGTAAATTTAGAATTTGACGTGAATAAAAATGAAACCAATTTTATATATCAAAAATAAATAGCAGAAATTAATGGAGATGATGAAATGAATTAAAAATAAACCCATTATAAATAGTTCTCTTACAAAAAATCATCCAACTAATTATTAGGCATTTTATTTTGTCAGTATAGCTATCCATTCACTTTTTAAGCATTCATTCACTCATTCAGAATTTTGTGTATCTTCAGGAGCATGCTGGAGATATACAGATTAAAGAAATCATTTCTAGTGAAAATATTTATGAAAATAGTTATGAAAATATTTCATAACTCAGTAGAAATAGTGTATATTCTATGAAACCAATTTACTCATTTTGAAATCTCCTACAATTCAAATTCTATCATTCTGTATGTTTTTTGAAAATCCCTTTATTTCATCTTCATTCTAGAATTACTGATAGAATTTCATATTGTAGATTGGCACATACTCTCTTTTGACACAAGATAACATTCTTTTTAATTTTTTTTTAGATTCATTTTTGAGAAGAACTAGGGTATAGACTAGAGGTGCAAGGGGTGAGAGGATTTACCAGAGAGAGAGTGGGGGGGAGAACAGGAGGATTTTATTGACATATACTGTGATGACAAACAGGTGACAAGCAGGTGATGACAAGCAGGTGAAACAGGAGAGGTCTGCTGCACCTTGTGTGGGTTAGCTCCCTGGCCCAGGATAGAATTCAGGCCATAGTGGTGATAGTGCTGAGCCTTAACCCCCCAGCCACCAGGGAGGTCCACACAAGATAATACTTTATTTGTCATTTGTTGTTGTGGACATATGCTCTAAGCCAAACTTTTAATTCCTTTTTGGAAAAATCCATCTTTTTCCTAATGCTGCTTTCAAGAGAATTAGAAGTTCTTCGTTATGTGACTAGATGCAAATTGGTTCGTATTTAAACATTTTTGGGGCAGACTGAACAACTTCTATCCAAGGTCACATTTCTTTCTTCAAGCATTTCAAATTATCAGTAAGTACCTCTATAAAGATTGCCTCTCCCCTTCCTTTCTCTCTGCCAGCAAATTCTTGTTCATTGCATTTTTAATCTTTCTTTAACAGTTTACAGACCTGTATCTCTCTGTATTTCATTCCGGATGATACAACAATTGAGGACACTAGTTCATTTTTTCACTGTAATTAAATAACTAGGTTTTAAATTACACTGACACCATCATTTCTAAAATATACTCTATCTTTCTGCTTGGTTCTTTTCAACACCATTTGTTCTTCTTTTATGTTCTCCTATTATTTATGTTGATTCACGTATCTTATTTCCCGAATCATTTAAAACATGTCAACAGGGTCTCCCTGGTGGCCTAGGGGTTAATTCTCAGTGCTGTCACTGTTAAGACCTGAGTTTGATCCCCATTCAAGGAGCTGACCCACATATGGCACAGAGACCTCTCCTTGGTCTCGCCCAGTGCTCCCCTTAGCAATGTATTTCAGTAAAACTACTGTTCTGCTCCCCACTCTTTCTGTGGTAAATCCCTTCACTCCCCCCAACACACACCTATAGGCTACAACCCAGTTCTATGCAAAAAAATAAATAACATAAAATAAAAAACATGTCTATGCTGTGGGGGTTTTCAATGATTCTATCATTTCCAGTTTTGTGTAGGCAAATTTTACTTTCTCTTGTTACTTTTTCTATGTCCACTAACCTGTGTTTTTTTGTTTTGTTTTGTTTTTCATCATCAGTTTTCCTAAGTGATATTGGCAGCTTCTCTTCAATGAGAACTGTTTTCTGCAAGTACCCTGAGCTTTACAAGGTTTTGGACAGATAATTTTGTTTACTTCCTCAGGATGTAAAGGGTTGTTTTATGTTAAATTTTTGGCTAGAGTTCTTACACTGTACTGTATTATTAACCTGGAAACAGTAAGTGTGTAATATGGGACTAATCAATTTGTCACAAGTGGTTTGTTTTCCCTATGCATGACTTTGAAAGATGTCAAATGTCCTTGGCATTTGCCTGATCTATAGACAAGCTTTACAAACTACTACTTATTGGTGAGACAGCTCCTAAGAATATAACTGAATGACAAAGATAGAGCAACTCTTTGCCAAGTTGAGGGCACGTGCCCTGTCTTGGGCTATATCCAAGAGTACCTTCACTCAAGGGATTTACTTGGTCTCCCTAGTGTCTGAGCACCTCTGGTATTGACTTCATTCTATGTTTTGAAAGCTGTATATTTCCATTTAGTTTCCTGGAAAATGTATTTAAATGTTGATTTAGTTTTTCTCACAAATTAGTAGACATTTCTCTATATTTACAAAAGTGATTTATAGCAGATACAATTACCCTGGTTGCTAAAACACCTAATCTGTGGTTTTCCCTTCATTTTTATACTTTTGTAACTACTTCCTATAGGTTAAATATTTTAGTAAGTAAATTGGAGTTTCCTTTTAACATTACTGTTACAATTATTTTAAAAAGGAATCAGCAGCTCTTTTCTTAAAATCTTGAGATATGTTAATTTTCCTTTAATGCCCATCAAGATAATCATATGGTGGAGGACTGGGTGTCTTGGTGGTGTGGTAGTGTATATTTGGACAGATGTGGACCTATAACTCTGAATCATATATAGCATCATAAGCCAATGTTACCACAATAAAAAGTAATACATTATGTGTGTGTGTGTGTGTGTGCAGCAGCTCTCTTTGTCAACTCAGGTGTCTAAGATATTGTCAGGTTTACTTTGATATTCCCAATATCATGGAGCACTGTAGAAATTAGTAGTTGTAAAGAGTTAGTGAAGTTGCCATAGGCAACTGGCAACACTCAGATGACTTAGGCATCTGATGATTGTGACTTGCTGATAGCAAAGAGAAATATAAAATGTATCTCTTATTCCCTAAAAAGGACTATAAAAATATTTTCATATACATATATCTACATCTAGGCCTAAAAGTGATATAATGTAATAGTCTAAAATCTGCATTAATTTGGGGGAGTCTTTAGAAATACTGAAGAAATACTGTACTTGACATTAACACTATGACACCATTCTTCCCATTGGTCTCATAATAGCATTTTCCTTCAGTTTAAAGCTCTCTCCAATTTTTAATAAAATGGTGTTCATTTAGAAGCAGTGATAGCTATCATTCAATTAAACTAAGATCCACATAGTCAATGTATGAGATGATTTGTCAAGTGTACTGACAGTTAATTGTAATATATATATATTTTAAAGTGTTTTTTTCCTTCCTCTCTCTACTTTTCTGCAAATTTAGACAAGATTAAAGGCTCCCAATAAAGCACTCAGAAAGCTAATTGGAAGAACTATAAAGTAAACCAAATCCAACATTCTTATTAAGTTAGAAGTAGTCAAATCTCTCCATCTAGAGAAAAGATTAAAGGCTAAGTAGAAGGATCTTGAAGGATTCTTAACATCAGGATGCCCTCAAGTCCCAAGAACCAAGACTGGATTCATGAACGAAGATATGAATGTATTCATAACAAAAAAAAATTCTTGCCATACACGAAAACATATATTCCTTAACATATTTTTATATATATCTCTAAATATTCACATTAAATTAATAAGCTATATTCTTATCAAATTTGGAAAAGTACAGATATATAGAGTTATTTGGATTTATTGAATTCTCAATTTAATATGATAATCACTGTGGTTTACATATATAGTGATTATAATATTACTGAGCTATTGGTTTTTTATATATATATAGGAAACTGTTACTGAAAACAATGCTATGGATTTTTAACTTGGCTAATCATAATTATATATTATTACTGACAATTTTCACTTCACATCTATCAGTCTTCAGGTTTCTGAGATAAAAAATAAATATAGCATCTCATGTATTCATACGGGCTTATTATTTAATAAACTTCAACAGATGACTTCTGTGATCTTATTTCTTGCATTTATGAAAATGGCAAATACCTACATCAGAGCGTTATTTTGAATACAAAAGTGAGATTGTATATGGAGTAATGTTCTGTAAATTATAATGTCCATAGAAGTAGTAAGCTTTAAATATGCCTCTAAGCCCTTCCCCTTCTCCTGATTCCCTATCCCTGTGGCCATTTGTTAAAAAATGATAGTAAAATTATTTTTAAAAAATGCCTCTAAGAACAAACTGTAGTTTTACCCTTTTTTCACAGGTCACCTAGTCACTTCTATAAGTCTTTATTCAAATTTACTCAGATCTCTCCTGTTTTCTAAAACACACATATATACACCCTTTTTAAAAATACATTCTGGGCCTCCCTGGTGTCACAGGGGTTAAAGTCTCAGCACTGTTAAGCTATTACTAGCTGCTGTGGCAGCCACTGTGGCAAGAGTTCGATCCCTGGCCAGTGAACTGACTCACGTGGCACAGCAGGTCTCTCCTATCTTGCTCACTGCTCCCCTCAGCAGTGTATTTCAGTCAATTCACCTGTTCTGCTCCCTACTCTGTCTCTAATGAATCCTCTCACCCCCTACACCTCTGGTTAGACCCCAGTTCTTGTATGCATAAATAAATCTTTAAAAAATATACATTCCATTTAGCACTATTTGTATCACTAGGTTTGCCCTTTCTTTGTCTTCTCCTATTCTCTGCTTATACCTAATTAACTTTCACTTATACACAAAGTTAAATACATCATTTCTTCACTTTTACTCTGTGTGTAATACATATGTTAGGTCCCTAAGACTGGATGTGATCTCTAATGTTCAAACTGGAAGGTGATGCTGAATTCTTACTGATCGCTCACATATTCATGGATTTATTCAAAATAGATCTGCTGAATGAATGAATGAATGAATGAATATTAAGCACTGTTAGATACTGGTAATCAGACATGAGAGACTTGTTCCTGCTTTGAAAATTGTAAAAACAGATGGGAGGGTGGAGGAGTAAACAATCATGGACACTGCACTGATTCCTATGACAGGGGAGGTTCAGAGAAATGAGACCACCATGAGCAGGGACTTCACCCAGATAGGTGGGGCAGCAGGGGATGCACACAGGGCCGGATTTCATCAAAAGCTTCTAGGAGAAAAGAGATTGTTAAACACAGACTTAAAGGACAGTAAAAGCTTGCTAAATAACAAATAGTGATAAAGGGAGTTTCACACAAAGGAAACAAATAGCTTATAAGAAAGCCTGAAAAAGCCAAGTGACTTCTATAACTGATTCTACTTAGCAGGAGTACAAGGAACAAGTATGAAAGCTGTGAATGATGAGATGAGACAGATAGGTAGGAGCCAGATCACCAAGAAGCTGATACACAATGCATGGAAGTTAGTCTATTACCCTTAAATGAATTTAAACAGAAGAGTGAAGAGACCTCTAATTTGTGAAAAGATCACTTTAGCTGAAAAACATAAATATTGGATTAAGAGGGAACTAAACTAGAAATGGGAAGTAACAGGTTTTGGAATGATCCTACAGGAAATTGGAAGGACATGAGTAAGGAGAGACTGCATGTGCTTTGGTGCCAATGGGTGAGGGAGGAAGGAAAGGTTCCAATTTGCAGGCCTGCAATGTTAGTGGCGCCATCCACAAACAGGGAATATATGAATAAACAGAGTTTTGTGGTACATACACTATGTTATGAGAATTATTTTTGGTGGGTAGTGACAGGAGACTCCAAATAATAGTGATTTATACAAGACAGGAGCTTGTCACCTATCAAAAGCAATTACATACCTATGTCTGGCTAAGTTCTTCAGTGTCAGAGATCAAGATTCCTTTAATATCGTTGCTCTGCATGCATGGTCTCAACTTTCAGATCCATTTTATAATCTAATATATTTATTCCTGCTTGAGGTTTAGCTGAAAATAAAAAGTGTAGTGTAAAGCTTGCCTATGCTGTTTAAAGACATTTCTAGGAAGTTGAACATAAGTTCTGCTTCCATTCCACCAGTCAATCCTTAGTCACACAGCCATAATTTCCTGCAAGACAGACTGGGGAATACAGACTTTATTCTGAATTATGTGCACAGAAATATTTTGAATATTTTACTATTGAAGAACATGAGACAAGAAACACCTATCTCTCTCTTTTCTAGCTAATAAATTCTCTGGAGTTTGACATCTTGTGGAAGTTTAGTACAAGATCTCCTAAGGGCAATTGAACATGCAGGTTCAGAAGTCAGAAGCAATATATGGGCTGAAAATAACATTATTCATGGACAGGAGTTAACTAAAAAGTGACAGAGAGCTGTTGACCAAATAAGAACACCTTCTGGCCAATTTCTTTCTTTTTTTTTTTTTTTAATGATGAGGTTTTTTTTTAAAGATTTATTTTATTTATTTATTTATTTATTTATTTAAAGATTTATTTATTTATTTATACAAGCACTGGGTAAAGTCAGAAGCGCGGGAGGGTGAGAGAATTCACCAGAGCCAGAGCAGGGAGCAGAACAGGCAGAAGGACCGAAGTACACTGCTAAGGGGAGCAGCGGGCGGCAGGAGAGGTCTGCGTGCCATGTGGGACCCTCGCCTTGTGGCCGGGGATCGAACAGGTGCTGCAGAGGATGCGGGCAGCTTCGCAACCCAGCGCTCAACCCCTGCGCCACCGGGGAGGCCCGATTTATTTTATTTATACAAGAACCAGGGTACAGGCCAGATGTGCAGGAGGGTGAGAGGATTCACCAGAGACAGAGCAGGGAACAGAACAGGCAGACTGACTGAAATATACTGCAGAAGGGAGCAGCAGGTGAGACAGGAGAGGTCTGCCGCACCATGTGGGTTGCTCCATTGCTAGCAGGGATTGAACTTGCACTGCAGAGGCTGCACAGCTTTACAGTGCTGCACTCAACTGCCTGTGCCACTAGGGAGGCCCATGGCCAATTTCTTTGAAATAATTATTTTTGGGTTCCCTGTTTTCTGTAAGTTCCTTAGTTTAGATCTCTTTTTCTTAAACCTTGTCTTGCTTCTTGAGAATGGTTGTCCCAGAAATTTCAGTGCTTGACTCTCTAATCTTCTTCAATTACCTTCATTCTGGTAGTGCATGTACTCAAGTGGATTTAACTACCACCAATATGCTGATGCCTCTCCAATTTCTATCCCCATCGCTATGATGCTCTCTTCAGAGGATATGTAACATCTGCCTAGGATATTTCTATTCAGATCCCTTATCCGCATCTGAAATCTAATATCCATTTTTAAAAATTGTCTTCATTTTTGTCTGAAGACATAACATCATTCCCCTAAACTACTTACAGACCCAGCAACTATTCTTCACTATCTTTGTACTTCAAATAATTGTAATGTTCTCTTAGAAGTTAATTTTTTCATCTTACCAAACAAGTTGAAAAACTCTGTGGGAAGAATTATAACTCTAATTTCTTTCTAGCCTTTAATGTTTGAATGTAGTATATTGTACAAAACAAATACTGATGACTGTTTAAAGAAATGACACTAATATGGATGCTTAAAAGTGGTACAGAAGAGTAACATTTGACAAGTTTCAATTTGAAATCATAGGACTTCTGCAGTTGAATATCAAATTATATTTCTCAATAGCTAATATTTATTTTAAATAAATGGATGATATATTTTGAATTTGCCTAATACTATTTCCCATCATATAGAAATTATGTTTACATAGGAAAATGGCAGTTGACAGTGCTGGCTAGCACAAGTCCATCACACGGATGCATTTTCTGGAATTCATATTTATACTGATCCATACTAAATGTGTGCAAGTCACTACATACGGAACTTGAAAGAAACCCTAAATATAAATTTGTCTTGGACTTGAGGTTTCCATCTGAATAAGAAAACCAGGTACATCAATACGGTATATAAACTAAGAGAGCACTTGCTAAGGAAAGTAATAATTTGGTGGAAAGCTTACTCTCTGTGGAATAGGAAAGACCTCACTGAGAATGTGACACAGGAACTTAATGCTAATGATTTTGTGTGACAGGGATTGAGGATTGGGCCTTCAAGTGGGACAAACCATGTGAATATACCAGAAAAGCAAATGACTTTGGAAAAAGTGACTAATGCAAGACAGTCATGCTTGCCTTACTATCTATAATTTTTAAAACTAGAATAATTATTTTTAAATGTTGGTATTTACATCATTAAATCAATAACAATATTCCTAATAAAGACGGCAGATCATTTAGTCAGATTCTATCTGAATTTTTAAAAACAGTATTTGTCCATTTATCAGTTTTCTCAAATATATACTCTGTGTATGTATTAACATACCATGTCGTCATTTGTAGTGGATATCAGAAGATAAATTTTTAAAAATATTTTCTTTGCCTGATTATATAGCACTGGAAAAAAAAAAGTGATGACACATCTGAAATATAGTGAGTGCACATCAAAACAATTAATTATATAAGGAGGCCATGCAAAGTAATAAATACTCTTAAAATGAAAAAGTAAAGTTATTGTCAGCCAAATTTCCCCATTAGTTAATTTCACATACTTTGAAAAAATCAACTACTCATGTGGAACGCCTATTAACTTTAGCAGGTGTTATGCATAACTAGCTTAGGGCAGATTCTAGTCCACTGAGTGCAAGTATAACTCTTAAATTGATAAACCCAAGTGGAACTCCTTGCCATATTAAAGGGGATTTATCAAAATTAATTAGAAATTTCATAAAAGGACTCCAGAGTCCCAAATACTGTTTTCTTTTCCCCTAGTTCAAAGCAAGTCACATGTACATATAGTATTTTTTAAATAAAAATGCATAACTCATTTCTAAGATGTAATGTGTTTCTATTCCTATTTGGCCATAAAGTTCTCCAGAGCTAATCTCACCTGAAATTTATTCAGTCTGTAGGCTTTGAATGTTCTACTAGTTCTGTGGCAGTTGCTATGTAAGTTCCTATCCATCTCACCACCCAACATTTAACTTTGCGCCTTGGACTTATTAAAGTGATTTTTACCAAACAGGAAAGTAGTATTCTAACTATTGAGCAGAATTCATTATTTATTTGATCTAGTTGAGCAGAATTCATTATTGTTTAGGTCCCAAGTTTAATGTGAAAAGACACAATATTTGTCAAAGCAGGTAGGTATACAGAAAAATAAAATATTCTACCCTAGTTATTATTGTTAGCAGTTGACTTAATCTAATATATACCTGTGTAAGTATATATGCATACAGATATATATACCTACCCTGAATATATGTCATTAGTGTTATAAATAAGGTCTGTGGTATTTATTGGATACAAGTTAACAGTAAGAAGATTTTGATGGGAGTTTGGACTGCTAAAAAATATATAACACATAATCATTATTTACTAGAAGTTTAAATGTAGTAGACATAAATATAGGAGTAAACATGTATGAGGACAACTTGTTTTTAATGTTATTTATTGTTAAATACATTTGAAATAAAACCTATAGTTATAGAAATTATATGCATGTAGATATATGAAATACTAATCTTATTTGCCCTGGTATAATTGATTTTCATTAAAGACAATCCTGATTCTTTGCTATTTCATAAATTTGGTTCGCTTTACTATTATTTATCTGGATTATACATTAGAGGAAAAATTTAAGGGAGTTATTTTTAAATCTGAACATAAAAATAGATTAAATAGCTCCTTTAAATATCTCAGGCATTTTTCCATATTTATAAATTTATGTTCAAAAAATAATTGCAACCTAGATTTAATTTGGCCATTTTCATTTATTGTATAATATCTTAGAAATGCTTTGCTTATTTTTTCAGCTGAAGGGAAGGGTTGAGCTACTTTGCTAATGATAAAAAAACTAACTATGATTATTTTGCATTTTTAAAAAGTACATACAAATCTTTTAATCTCTGCCTACACCCATCAGAACAATTGCCTTCCAATGTAATTATATTCAAAATGCAAGCGAGATAATAAGTATCTTGGAATTTAACTTGATAAATATTCATTTGCCTTATAGGGAAAAGAAATGAAGATTCTCATATAATTATTTGCGCATTTTTAAACCATGCTTTTACTGAGCTTTTTTTGAGGTATATTTTATGTATGCAAATCTGCTAATTTATAAGGTAAAAGAGGTAAGGACATTGGAAAAACCAAAGAATCAGAAATATTCATTCCCATCCTGCCCTCCTTTCTGGGGAATAGTTTCCTAATTATAAGAGAGAAATCATTCCTTCCAATTCAGACTCTTTGTTTTAGTATACCTAAGTCAGTTAGAGTCCTTAATTATAAAATCAGACTTATCTTTCTTAGTTGCAATAGAAAATCCTTGCTTTTTTGTCTCCTTTTTTTTTTTCCTTAAATGCTATGGTCAGGGAATTCAGGACTACTTAAAGCCTGTTCCAACCTTAGGAAATGACAAAGTGTCTGCAGCTTCTTCACAGAGCTGAAGTCTACAAAATGACAACATCAGTCCAGGATCTGTGGGGCAATCTAGGCTCTAACTACACTCACCCAGAGCACAACTGTGAAACCCAGAGGACTTACAGAGGGGTGAAGAAGACATGTTTAATTCAAACCTTACATTTTTAAAGTATCAACCATTTACAGATTGTGTGGCTGCATATGATCAGCACTGATCAGCCAGGTTGCCATGTGGTATTTCAGTGCCATTTTGCAGATGAAGAAGTTGAAAGTTTTGGTGACTGGGCTTAGAACACAAAATGGTCATAATAGAACTAATAATCCAACTCTAATGCTTTTCAATGTTTTTTTTTTCTCTCTAGCACTACAACTCTAAATTATTCTGTGAGAGAATTGCTTTTACAAAAATTGCATCTATAATTAATCAATCTCTTATGAAATTGCAAAAAAGTGGTTTGATGGGGAAGAGATGAATAATTTTATTCCCAATTTCTGCATTTCCATCTTTCATATACTCTATAATTGCTACAGTTTACTGTAGTTTTATATTTCACCAGTCCTCAGTTATTATTTCATTTCAATCCAGAGTTATAGTTTATGATATTTTTATGACCATCAAAATGTGATCAGAGTTATAACAAGATAAATCAACAGATATGAGGCATGCAGGTATTATGATTATGCCTAAATTTTATTTTAAGAGATTGAATTATTTATGGATAGACTAAACAAACATAAGCAATACACACATATATTATTGATTGGATTAGTTAAGATTATAAGGACTGCATAACAAAATGATATGTTACTAAGCCTTTCTACTTGAAGAAATAGGATTCTCTTCCCAGGTTGCAGTATTTCACTGTGGAAACTTAAATACTCTCAACCTGAGTGGATAGAAAACTAGTCCCAGAAAGAGGATTCCACTCCCCTGTTATAAAGTGTCTGATTTTAGAGGATTGCATTCTCAAATTCCAAGCTTAAGCTCAGAGATGGTTGGCTTTTACTTTTAATGAAAAAGTCCTTAGAAGGCTTGTTTGTAGTGGCAGTGAAAAACAGATTGGACTAAAAGTACTTTATTCCTGCAGAGCTGAGATCAGCACATGCATTACTCTACCCATCTATCCAGAAAATGATATGTCATACTCAGTTCTGCAACTTAATAACATCTCCCCCTTTAAACCCACTCCCAACTCCCCCTCTTCGGTCTTCTCAGCACCTGAACAGGTTTCAGTCTCCTTTTTATCAGACTCTGCAGTTACTGTGCTTTGGTCAAACCCTCCAAGCCTAATGAGCCTGAGAAGAGAACTGTGATACCAGGTCGAGATAAATGGAAATATTTTCAGACCACAAGTCCCCAGTCAGAGTAAATGCTGCAAAGGAACAAAAGAATCTTCAAATTGAAAATCTTCAGGGTGGGAAAGCATACATTTTAAGGGTGAGATTTCGTGTCTGCTATTACTTGGATTTTCTACATTTTCTCTGACATTTTCACACAGTCTGCAGTGACATCTGCTTGTTGCAGTGGTAACAATGGTCTCTGATGGGTGCATTTGTACAAACCTGGGTTGCTTTCCTTTTGTTTTTGAGCGACCCTGCTAGAGTCAGGTGGGGGTCTTGTGATTGCTATTGTGATTACAATTGTTATTATTTTATGTTAAAATCATAGCTTTCAAAAAATGTGCTCAGAAAACAGAAGCTGAATGCTATCTAGAATAATGCAGAATACTTCATTAAAAAATATTTAATCTTGCTCGATCATTTACAATTCCGCTATGAAGTTTTTTGAATTATTTGTTTTTAAACTTTGTTTAGTGTTCATTTTTGAGTACAGATGCAGAAAAGCAGAGAGGAAAAATCACTTCTAATCTCACCACCCAGATAGATACAATGGTTTTACTTTTCTTTCTATACTTTATAGCTTGTAACCAAACATTGGTTTTCCGTTTGGACATTTTTCCTTTACTTAAAGAAATATATTTGAATCTCCTGTATCATGTAGATCATTTAGTGTATTTGGTAAAGAAGGAGCAGTAATTTGGGAACATACTAAACAGGATCCTAATTATCATAACATCAGAAGGTTTTCTTAATAAGGCATTTACTTATATGCCAGTCCCTTGTGTTGATAACAATTCTCTATTGCTTTTCAGTTTCCTGAGTTATTTTACTCTATGTAAGATAAAATGTTCATCTTTTTTTTCCTTTCTTTATGATAAGACCACATAAGACTATATTAAATAATCCTCATATCACTACATTAATAATAAGTCAAAACCGCCTTCAAACAATCCCACTCCCTTGGCACCCGCTGGTTATTTCTATTGCTGTTTTCTACTTGCCTCCATAATAAGGCAATATTCTCTTTGTGCTTATAGGAGGATCTTAAAAACAACATGAGAATCTCATCAACAAGATGCCTCATCTATTTTTGTGAGTTGGACCTCTGTAAGTTTATAGGAAATTTAAACCACAACATAAAAAAAAAAGCAAAGGAAAAAAGCCCAGAAAACCTCAAAATCTATAATGACACTGTGTGACAGGGTGGTGTTTGGGTGCTTGATTTAGAAATTATATTCTTTGCCTTTTCTGTACTGTTCACTAATTGTCTTAAAGTTCCTTTCTATTAAAGGTATACATGTTTTATCTTGATGCAGCGTATGGCAGAACCTATTTAGAGCAGGCAGGTTTGGGGGTTTTGGGGAGTCCTTCTCCCTGCCCTGTAACAACTTGAATTCAGGGCTTGCCAGGTCACTTCCCTGTAACTTATTCTAATACTGATGTTTTCTAAACCAGTTACCTGGCAGCTTGTTTTGTAAGAGATACAGGCCTAGGGTAATATTCAAAAAAGGTCATCCCCAACACTTTAGGCCTCTATCCCTGAAGGGTAGCATCTGTCGTGTATCTCTGTTGCAGCACTCACACTCATACTCACACTCACACTCACAATCATACTCACATTCTTCATTTTCTCACCTCCTTCAGGTCTCTGCACAAATACCACCTTCTCAGTGAGGTTTTCCCAGCAGCCCTATCTAAAATTACAGCTCCTTTCTGCTCTGTCATATCCTCTCAACCATCCTTGTTTTATTTTTCTTTTAATCATTTAATCTATCTAACCTATACTATATATAATTGTTTTCTTCGACAAAACTTTATAAGGACAAAACCTTTTCCTGTTTTGATCAGTAATATATCTCACAATTTAGAAATGAATCTGAAACTCAATAGCACTGAAGTGATAGAATAATTTGCATTTTATGTCGCACTTGACTGAATGCCTATGTCGATTTGCTAATATTGCCACAAAATTCTCTATAAAAATTCTTATATGTTTTTAGTAGAATTGAGATTAGCAAAAGAACTAGCAACAAATGCCATTTGTCATAGGCACTTTTGAAAACACCAGTTTCTATAAAAAGTTCTAGGAGTCTCCATATTTTGTTATTGCCACTGCTAGACTATGTTTGAGTACATAGTTGGGTAAATATTTAGTAATCCAGAATAACTGGCACTTTAGAGTAATTTTAATGTGAAATTTCCTTTATTCATCCTAAGTATTCATTGTTTATGCCCTCTTCCAAACACTCAGTGCTAATTTCTAAGACAAAGGACTGCTTTCTTCCTCCCAAAACAAACATTAGCTACCAATCCAGTCATTAGGTAAATCACAGAAATGATAATAACAAGCCTGCTATGATTACAGAATAAAAGTTAGCCTGAAATGAGTCTTTGGAAGGCTGTCATCCCCCATCCACACATACTCACCATTCCTTTAACCCACACCATAATGTTAATGCTACCATTACCCCCATTTGTTAATGCTACCATTACCCCCATTTCACAACGGAGAAAATTGAAGTTGTGAGTGAATAAGGAACTTCTCCTAAATTACAATATGCACCAAATGCCAACTGAACTCAATGTTCTGTCTCTTAAATCTATACCAGCTTACTTGAAATTATAGTTAGTGATTAATATATACTAGTTCATTTACTACAGCTATTGTCCCAAGATTTAGGTGTAGTACAAATGAAACTGAAAAATTTATGGACATGCATTTGTACAAAATTACATAGAAGACTCTGCTCTAGATCTGCATTCTTCCCACTGTACCACAATAAGTGTTAAGGCTAAAGAAGGTTTCTAACATGGTCACAACTGTATATCCTGGCTGTAAACCAAGACAGAAGAAACACCCTGCATTGTGGTGTGCAGATCTCTCTATACCTGCCCCATAGCATGGAACATAATCCTCACCTTTCACCTTTGCTGTAAAGGAGGATGGTGTCTCAGAAACATGTACCTTTTTTTCATTCCATAAGCATCATGTCCAGAAGTTTCCATTCTATTCTAATCTACAATGAGAAAAGAAATACATTTTCTGACACAGATATAATCATTACAGTTAGATTTGTATTGACTTTTTTAAGTGAAAATTGCACACTTAAGAGTATGTTATTTTTAGAGAATCATGCATTATAAATGCTTAACTGACCTCAGGTAGATGTTCAAAGTCTTCGTGAACTAGAAATATTCTATGAAGTTAATGCAGCTCTGAGCAGCAGTAAATAATTCATGCTTTGTTTTAATAGTTCTCTTTTTAACATGAATATTCATGGTGCATAAGACAGGGGAAAAGAATCAGTTAAAATTGCCCAGACCTCTGGGAAAAGTATATAAGATGATTGCTAAAATCATAATTAAAGCATAATTCTTTGATTATTTAAAATATATAGATTAAAATTTTTGTATATATCAGAATATCTGTCTTTGACTATTTGTACCTTAATTATTAAATTTATTTTTTAAGAAAATGAGGAATAATCATTATTGTTTTAAAAGCATTTTATTTAACTCCTTAAAATTTCTGAAACAAACTAACAAGAGAGTATCATTTGGACATGAGCATTCTAAAATATAACAAACAAGTACGTGAAACTGTTCTTATATTTTTGTACATACACAAATGCACACACAGAAAGCTATTAGAATAATAAAGCTTATTTATATAAATTTAAAGATCACAGGTGACTACCACCTAAATTTATTGAAATATGAAAAACATATGTAACTTGATCAACATTTATTAATACAATTAATACAATTTTTGAATCTATAGTTTGATTAAGCAGAAGTTCATCGACTACCATCTACAAGGTACTTTGTGAACAGTAAGGAGAACACATACATGATTAACAAATGGCTTACATCCAAACCTAGTTTATATTTATCACTACTCCAGATAAACTTGGAAGAGCTATGGATATTTGCAAATTGGTAATTTATTGCAATTTAACTCCAACTAACTAATACAATATTAGGACACAAATTGTATAGCGTTTGTCTAGAAGATTCAAGAAGCTGGCTTTTTTTTTCTTCTATCACTTAAAAAATACTCAACTTTTTCTTTTTATTTGCTTCAGACTGTTCCAAAACCACAGGGAAAATTATCTGAGACAAAAGATGTAAATAACATGGTGATATATTGGTCTAATAACTCCATTTATGGAAGAAATTCAAATTTTATCTTTTATTTTCATTCAAAAACTGTCACTAACTTTCTTCTATTTTTTAGAGATTTATTTATTTATACAAGAACTGCGGTACAGGTCAGAGGCGCAGGAGGGTGAGAGAATTCACCAGAGCCAGAGCAGGGAGCAGAACAGGCAGACGGACCAAAGACACTGCTGAAGGCAGGAGTGGTTTGCTGCGCCATGTGGGAATCTCCCTGGCCGGCTGGGAATCGAACCCGCGCTGCAGAGGCTGCAGACAGCTTTACAGCGCTGTGCTCAACCCACTGTGCCACTGGGGAGGCCTAACTTTATTCTATTTTGATTGAACTTATGAAACTTATTTCAAAAGACTCATATTGTCAATTTTTTTCCTTTGTTACTCTTAAAATCAGAGCTTTTTAAAAAATGAGAACTCATTGTTCCCAGTGTAGGTTTCTTATCAATTATTATTTTTGGACTTATATGATTCATAAAAATAAGCACGATATTCTAAATAAATACTAACTAAAATTATAAAATTATAATGAATGGTTATATTTAAACCATGCACGCCTCAAATGAAATAGAATAATACATGACTGTTGTGGATTTTAGCCTCTTAAAGATATAATGAGAAGGGTATAATTTCCTTTTGTCTAACAGTAGAATTGCCAGACAGAATAAAGTCTTTTGAGATAGCAAGAAAACTGTGAATGCTCTAAAAATGACACAAATCACTGTATCAGGCAGTGCTTATGGAACGACCTTTTGTACTTAGCACCTAAATATAGTACTCGTGCTAAAAAGCATTCATCCAAAACTAATCTGAAAATCTATTTTATAGTGCAAAAAATGTTTGTGCTTATTCTTCATGTTTCTCTTTGAAAGTAACTTGGGAGAAATTTATTTAAGCAACATTAGAATCAGGAATGACTGAAGAGAAAGTGGGTGAGCATAAATGGAATCCCTTTCATTTTAAAGCATAAACTTCTTTCTCAACTGTATGTATCTTGAAAGCATTTACTTATATACCAATCACACAATGTTTTGTTTAATTATATTTAGTGAATGTGTAAAGTATTACAAAGAACCATTCCAAGATTTCTGTTTTACTTAAGTGTTTCATTTACTCTACTTTTGTGACCTCTCATTAGCCAAACCACTTGGTCCCCAGGAAGGTCGGTTCAAAGTTTATCCTGTTTCAACAAAAGCAAATTCTGAAAGATTAGGTATCGGCTGCTTACTCATTTAGAAACATAGGAGTAGAAGAAGTAAACAGGTAGGTAATATTGAAGAATAGAGGAAATTTTAACACATTGGCTAAAAGACGAGCAAATGAATAAAGCTCTATGAACAAATCTATTAATTATTCAACATTCAGCAATTCAGGTAGTAAATAGTGTAATATTTACAGATCAAGTTATACAGGTTATTTGGAGTGTTTATGGAAGTACTCAATGACATGTTGTAAAATAAAATCTCACTCAACTCTGAGGGCATAGAAAAGCCTCTGCAATATGGTTTGAAACAATATATTTCACTTCTGAAAACAACTGAGAAATAAGGACCATTGGGAATTCTATACACCCTTTGAAATTCCCTTGCAATTTCTTAGCATCTAGACATGTCATGTATAATGATTCAAAAGACCACATATTCTAGATGTCTGTCTCCCCAGATTCCATTTTTGCAGTTGTGTCTTCTTCACTTAGTAATTTGGAATTTTTTTCTCAGAAAATAATTCATCTTTTATAAATGGCTCACATCTTGGCCAAGAATGATGAGAAAGCTCTTATTCTTCTATCAAGGAAACTTTGTTTCATTTCTCTTTTTCACCTGGGTCATTGGCCTGAGGTCTATAAAAACTATTTTTTTCTTTTGTATTTGATGTAACTGAAAAAAAAAAATCTGAGCGAAATCTAGGATAAGAAAACAGATAACATATATCCATATATATGTGTATATGTATGCATGTACATATATGTGAAAATGTGCATAAACAGATGTATCTAATACAACTATGGACATGTATGTATGTGGTTTTATTCATAGTGCATGCAGTACAAGGAGTTTAGAATTTTGCTCAATTGTTTTTAATGTAGTTGGTCCTAATTAGAATATTTACAATAGAACCTTTAAATTCAAATGACTTATTTTCTAGATGACTTTTAACATGGATTGTGTAAAAATAGATAGTATAATATCCTTTGCTATTATCTTTTCTAACAAGTATAATTTTCAAATATGATTTTAAGTTTTAAAATATTATCATGACTAATACTATTTGCTTCTTCTATCAAACTGGAGTACTTTTTTATTCTATATTATTAAGAAATCATTGCTATTCTGGGGAAAAATCCTATTGATTTTTAATTATAAATTAAAAATTGTCTAACTGTTGTTACAGACTAAAGTCTTCTAAATTATATTTATTCCACTGATTAATCTTTGTACCTAAAGGGAAGTGGTGTCAATGATATCCTCATAGAATGTAAACTCCATACCAGCCTAGAATTCTGTTTCTAATTTTTTAAATTCCAAAACCTAGAATGAACCTGTGCAGATAAATGGCATAATAAATACTTGTTATAGAATTGAATAAATCTTTACAGCAAGAAAATACAAGAGTTTTGATTTTGCTCAAATGTCTTCATTATTTTGCATGTTAAGTGTGGAGGTGCTCTGGGGGTACATGTGTGCATACGTGTATGTGTTTGGATTGTTTCTAGCTTCTACTTGCTAGTGAAAGCAAGTCATCATTTGCTATAGTTTCATACCTCCTTTGCTAATCTTTTGTATTTTTACTTCTTGAACCAAATTTTTCACTTCCATGGATTCTAACCACATCATCTCCCTTCTGGATTATCAAAATAAATTCCTAACTACTCTTTTTGCCTTTAAAATCTTACCTCTGTGTATTAAAATATCTTTCCAAATGAAAAGTCCTTTTAAAGAAATTTCCTCATTAAAAACATTCTCTGGTTCTCTAATCACTATAGAGTAAGCCCAAAATGCAGATCATATTGAAACTTCTTCTGTATTGTCCTGTCTTTTCAACTAGGTCTCAATGACAGATAACTAATTACAACTTCAGAGTTGTTTTTAAAACCTCCAATGCCACCTCATCTTTGAGGACTGCTCCGACCATCCATCCTTCTGATACTCACAAATACTTTTCGATACTGCCATGAGCACACCTTACAATGCCCAATATCATTCATGTCAACTACTAGGACTCTCCACTTACTGGCTTTATTTGTGGAATGAATAAAAACATCAGTATATTTTGTAATATATATTCATTAATGTAAAATGTACATAGCCAAATTGTATATTTACATGTTGCTAATAATAAATCTTATTTATTTATATAAAACATAAATATGTTTTATGAAACCATCATGAATTGTTTATAATGGAGACAAATGCTTAATTTGTTTAAATCCAGACACAAAGAGAAAGACTAATAAAGTCACTTGCTCCTTTGTTAAAGAGGAAAATTGCATTATTCTGGACCTCTTACTTCCAAAACTTTACATACTAAGGGCTGTTTTAAGTAATCAAACTAATATTTCCAGCCATCCTCTGGGACAATTTTTAAGACCAGAGGTATTGCTGTCTTGGTAGCAATGGGAGAGAAAATCTATGGCTTTAATTTTCCACTTCAAGTAGTAGGCAGGGGAAATGTTCATGGATCTATTGTAAGTTGAGGAAACAAGGTAAACAAGTAGGGAAAAGATGTTTGTTGTGAAATATTTGTTTTAAGTTTGTAGTTTCTGAAAATATCTAAAAATACACATATACCATGCACACAAACAGGGAAGAATTAAATGGCATATCAATGAAATTTTCAGTCAAATGAATTTGAGGGTAGATTAAATATTCAGTTCTATTTTCCTAGCATTTAGAGGCAGTCAATGTACCATTAGTTATTATTACTATCTGCCCTTTCTTAACAGAGACTCAGCAAAATTATCTGATGCCACAGTGGGTCATGGGTTGCTTGCCTCCACAGATTAAAAGGGAGCCTATTCAGGGCATGGTTGAAACAAAGTGATGCAGAATCATTACCTTTTAATAGGTGTGATTTGGTCTTCCTGCACATACACTGGGAGAGGGCTTAACCACAGGCATTCATTTGCTATATTCAACATTGCTTGGAAAGCTCAAGATGCTTAATATTCTTCTCAAAGGGCAGAAATAGCCTGAGCAACTGAGGAGGACAAAGAAGCTTTAGGGAGGACCAAAGACTGATAAATTCATTTTTGAAGAAATTGTTGACTTCTCTAAACTTACCACCTTATAGACTATGTTCACTTTAAATGAACTGCTTGACATTTTACCAAATGACAGTCTTCCTAAAGACTTATTATTCAGTATGGATAGAAATTTACTTTTCTGTCTGTCACCACAGTGATATTTATTTATGGAAAGTGGATGAAGTTTCTCAATTTCAATGAGTAAATTCTCAGTGGTAAACCTTGTCCTGTGTGTTTAAAGTCATTGAAAGTTTTCTCTGGAGTTAGTTATTAACACACTTGGTAAATTATATTAATTTCATGTGATTGTACTTCAGAGATTATTACAAAGTCTCATTAATTTTCCAAAATAATTATGTCAAGAGAACTCAGCTTACTCATAAACATGCATGGATGGCTCATTAAATATACATTCATGTTGATATGTGTGTTTGATGATACACTTCTCAATTGTCACATATATGCTATATAATCAATTTTTACATAAATAATCATCAGTTCAGGACCCTGTGCATGAAAGCAGGTGGTCTGAGAAAAGAGATAAGCAGATCTTGCTAACACACCACTGAATGTGTCCTACTGAGTTTTCCCAATTCAAAAAAATCACTTTATATTATGCGTATTACATATTGCCTCTTGTTAATTTTACTGTACATTTCAAACCACATCTCAAACCACAAGATGCCACAGAATTCTTTTTTATACATCTTTATTTATTCACAATATAGAATTTCTCCCCTCAGTTTCAGTCACCATAGTTTTCCCATAGTCCTCCACCACACTCCACCGAGCTCTTCTTACCACTCTGTTTTCTATGCTAGCACTCTCCCTTTCCTTCTCCCTTCCTGCCCCCTCCTGAATGACTCAAATCTAAGGTCTGCTTCCAAGGGTCATTCTTTCCCACAGAATTCTTTTTTTTTAAATTAAATCTTTTTTTAAAAAAAGATTTATTTACTTTATACAAGAACCAGGGTACAGGCCAGATATGCGGGAGGGTGAGAGGATTCACCAGAGACAGAGTGGGGAACAGAACAGGCAGACTAATGAAGTACACTGCTGAGGGGAGCAGCGGGCGTGGCAGGAGAGGTCTGTTGCGCCATGTGGGACCCTTGCCAGCTGGCCGGGATCGAATTGGCTCTGCAGAGGCTGGGGGCAGTTTCACAGCACGGTGCTCAACCACCTGCGCCACCAGGGGAGGCCCAACCCACAGAATTCTTAAATATCATTGATAATTACCTTTTGAATGGTCTATACCAACAATAACTAATGGGAATTAACTATGAACCAAACACATATTGAGTCACAAAATCTTGTACTCATCCCCAAGGATTGGATGGTTTAGTGAGCAATTCTTATTTACTTTGGGATTTTTATAAATTTACCTGGTGTATATTTGGGGAAGGGTAAGATCTCAGAGAGTTCTAAGTAAAAATCAACCCACCCTAATCTCAACAATGATGAGTAAATATGATATCTTTCTTTCAAGAAGGATTATGTGCTGGCAGCTGGATTTTGACCAAACACTGAAAGTTAGTTTGATGACTATAAATCAATATTTTCTATTTAATAGTAGAAAGTCTTTTATTTTGTAATACATATAAGTAGTGTGTGAACATGTCTTAAAGGTGTTTTTCTTAAAGAAATTTATTGGTAAATCTGGAAAAACTCAACCTCAAAAACAAGAAAATGCCATCACTTGGATTTCAACAAAAATGACTTAAAACCTTAACGTCAACTGTAATCTTCAAGTAAGGTATTTCATTAAAGATAATTAAAATACTCAAATTCTGTTTTAAGTTGTTTCAATAATTTCTAAAATTGTAGGTTTATTGCTTATATTATAATGCTATATTGTGATTTCATAACAAATTAGGATTGAAAAACAAAATCTTTAATATCTATATACCTCTGGTAATTTTTATTCTAATACCTTATAAATACATTTTAATTTTATCCTTCAATATAAAGAAACTAGGTCTGCCCTTTAATAAGATGACAAAACAGCCTTGATAAAACATGAAAGAATTATAATCATCAGTTTAAATTAGTTTTGCTCTGCATTATCAGTCATCTGGACACACAAGCCATCTATCTATCTATCTATCTATCTGTCTGTCTGTCTGTCTGTCTGTCTACCTATCTCTTTCTATAAAATTGAATATAGTAATAGGAAGCACGAAATGCATTTGACAGTCTGATTCCATGGTTCTTTTTCTTTTTAATGTGAAAAAAAGGAGGCACATCTCCAGTTTTATAGGTATAATAATGATGGAATATATGGGGGGAAAGTCAATATTTCCATCACAGACAGAATATATTCATATTCATATTCATATTCATATTCTTTTTCTTTTCATTTTTTGTGAGAATATAATCATAAAAATAAATGTTAAAGATATGCCAATTAGTTAAATGTCCAAAATGGAAAGCAGCAGGACAGTGGTGAGGGGAGGGAGAAAAGAATTTAATTCATTCAAGCTACCCTTGTGAGGTTAAAAAGAAAATTGATTGTGGTTTATTAGTCCTTTCCAATAAACACTCAAGAGCTCAGCTAACTGAAAGCAATTGATACTAGTGAAATCAATGGTGCGGTAGAATACCCTAATGGGTATTGTTAGAACTTTTAATTCTCATTATGCAGTTTATTCTTTTAAGGGTTAATTGATGGAATTCTTGTTGATGAGTACCTCTAAAGCTTTGTTGCTTAAAGAACTGGTTTAATGAATGGCTTTGTCCTATTTAGATCAATATACAAATATCTGCATTGTGATTTGTGCAAAAATATAAGTATAAAAACAAATAAAAAAATACAAGCACAAAAATTACTCATATAACCTATACAATGTTTATCTTCCTTCCATTTCTTTCTAATTTATGGAATATATCCAAGCTCCAGTGATCATGTTTCATTAAAAATGATTGTAATTAAGAATTTCAGCAGGTTAACTTGTGATTGAATGAGGTGCTTTTGTGTCACATAACATTCAATCTGCACCGTATTTAGTTGTAACTTTCTGTTTGCATTTGCCCTGTCAATTCTTTTGAATGAATTAATAAGAGTTTTCTTCTAAAATTCAGAGTTTCATACCAAACTTGGTCTTTGTGTTATAAAACAACTAATTTTTGGCAAAGGAATCTATGAACAGAGTGGGGGAAGCCTTTGTTTCTGAGTAGGTAAAGGAATAAATTACTGGAGCAGCCAACTGCTTGCACTAATTGCTGTGTGGAAAGAGTAGGACCAATCAGCTCTCCCTGCTCCAAACAAATTCTTCTTTTCTTTACTATTTACAAAAGATTTGTTTGCTTGTTTTCTCTTTTCTAGGAGGATTTCAGAAATTTCACTTACTTTATGTGACCTCCATGTAGAAGGTGTCAGTAAATTTTATCTATGAGAGTATTTTGGAATGAAAGTTTAGGGTAAAAATATTTTTAACCCTATTATTTTATTATTCAAAAATAGTAATGAGACATAACATTAACATTAAATGTATCTTTAAAAAAGTCTTAATATAATCAAGACATGTGGTATTGGCAATAGATCACTGGGACATACAGCGATCCCAAAAGTAAACTAACATAAATAATATTCAATTGACCTTTTTTGGTAATAATATATGAAATATAATATGATATAATAAACACAACAAAAATTGTTCTTCAGCTGACCGTCTACAAAAGGTCAAAGGCAATACATACAAAGTAACAAAGATTGTCTCTTTAACAAACAGTGGTAGAAGAACTGCACATTCATATGTATAAAATGAATCTATAAAGATTTTAAATCACTCACAAAAATTAACACAAAATGGATCATATGCCTAAATAAAAATTGCAAAAACTATAAAACTATTAATGGTAACATGAGACAAAATTTACATGATCTTGGGCACATCCGTTTTTTTGTATACAACAGCAAAGGCATAATCTGTGAAAGAAATAACTGATAAACTAGACTTCACTAAAACTTAAAACCTCTACTCTGCAAAATACACTGTCAAGAGAATAAGAAGACAAACTACAGATTGGATAAAATGTTTGTTAAAAACATGTTGGATAAAGGATTTTTAACTAACATATACAAAGAGCTCAAAATTCTGCAATAAGGAAACAAACAACTTCATTTAAAAATAGACTAAAGACCTTAACAGACACCTCATCAAAGAAGATGTACAGTAGACAAATAAACATAGGAAAAATGCCCATATCTTATGTCATCAGGGAAACACAAATTCAAATAACAATCAGATACTACTACGCACCTATAAGAATGGTCAAAATACAGAACCCTGTCAACACCAAATGCTGCCAAGGGTGTGGGTCATCAAGGACTCTCTTGCATTGCTGGTGGGAAGGCAAAAATGATAAAAGCCACTTTGGAAGACAGTTTGACAGTTTTTTACAAAGAGAAATGTGCTCTTACAATGAGGTTCAGCAATCATGCTCCTTGATATTTACCCAGTGTTTGAAAATTTATGTCCACACAAAAACCTGCACATAGATGTTTATGGCAGTTTTATTAATAAATGCTAAAACTTGGAAGCAATCAAGATACTTCTCAGGGCCTCCCTGGTGGCGCAAGGGGTTAAGACACAACGTATGAAGCTGTCCGTAGCCAATGTAGCACAAGTTCGATCCCCGGCAAGGGAGCTACCCACATGGCATAGCAGACCTCTCCTGATTCACCCGCTGCTCCCCTCAGCAGTGTACTTCAGTCTATCAGCCTGTTCTGTTCCCTGCTCTGTCTCTGGTGAATCCTCTCACCCCCCATGCCTCTGGCCTGTATCCCAGTTCCTGTATGCATAAATAAATAAATCTTAAAAAAAATAATATCTGGGAAAGGCAAAATAATGGAGAGTGTTAAAAGATTGGTCCTTGACAAGGCTTGATGGTGGGGGAGGGTGAATAGGTAGTACACAAAGGAAATCTAGAGCAGTGAAAATACTTTGCATAAAACCAGAGTGAGAAGCATATTGTCATTATATATTTGTCCAAACTCATATAATGTACAACACCAAATACTAACCATAATATAAATTATGAATGTTAAGTTATTATGATGTTTCACTCTACATTTATCAATTAAAACAAATATTTCACTCCCACAGGATATGCCCCTAATGATGAAGGTAGGCCTGGGTGTGGGCATGGCTATATGAGAAATCTTTGTACTGTCCCCTCAATTTTGCCGTAAAACTTAAACTGATCTAAAAAAATGACTTAATTAAAAAAATTAGTGAAAATAATTACATAATATATGAAATGAGAAGGAAAACCAAAAGTTTGTCTGGTCAACTCTTTTTCAAGATAGGTCTGCTAGGTAATTTTATTATACTCAATTTCTCAACAATGTTTATATCCATGCAAGAGAAGACTTGAAATATGAAAGTAGAGTTCCAACATATTTATTACATCTCAAACCATATTCCAATCTGTGTATTTCATCCATTTTGAAACCTCTGGGACTACATTCTGGATGCAAATGTAAAATTAGGTAGAATTTGATGCTAAACCTTTTCTTTTTCATCTAATCAGCAATCAGCTTTTCCTGAGAAGCTACAGTATTTAATCTTAGCTTTTTGGTTTGTACCTGTTATCCAGGGAATTCTAAAACCTAATTCAAAGAATCTTGACTGGAATAAAATCAAGTAGAAGTAAAACAGTGTGGTGCAGATAGAAAACCACTCTAGGGGGATCTTCCAGGTCAACTCTGAAAATGTAGAAAGCATAAGGAATTTTCTAAAGCCACAGACACTCCAATTTGCTCTGTACCTGTCAGAATTCTACATTTACCTTATCAATGGAGAACATGGTCAATTAAGATGGCTGGTTGGTGGAATGATTGTATACAATTAAGGGAAAAGAAGAATTCAGAAGTGAAACATGTGAAAGACAGTAATCAACTGCAAATTCTTTGACCTCATCTTCTGCTGTCCCTATGATTCCCTCCTTAGCCAGACTATTAAGCTTTCTGCCCCCTGAACACAACAGGCTCACTCCCACGTGAGAAACTATTTGCTTTTCTTTAGGAGATACATGTACACCAAACATACATATGGCTCCCTCATCTCTTCTAGTGTTTTTCTAGTATCAAAATGACCTTTCTATATCAAATATATCCCATTTTTCTTCTTTGTCCTATTTTTTCTTCTGTCTTAATTTCTCTAGCATGAACTTATACCTCATACATTTTTTAAATGTATTTCAGTTTATCTGGATGATTTGTGAATGACTTTATGTTGTAATTCTTAATTTTTGAGCAAGAAAAAATTCCAATGTAAACATCATAACTGAGCATATTTTAATCCAATGTATACAAATATGCAGAATAAAGTATCTTATCATTAGTGTGTGTTCTGGTTTGATTTATATTCACCACGGTGAACAGAAATTTTAAGTGTTTTGTCGATTATATTTCGATAAGACTTTCTAGGGTAGAAATTATCTAATTGCAATGATCATTGTGGAGTAGGAATTTGTAACAGGATATTGACCATACTATTCAATATGACAATGCTCTTGCAATTTGAGTGTAATTCATTTACTTTTCTAAACAATGTTCACAAAGCAATCAAGAGGACAAGAAGCTATAACATACTCATGAGTGGAAAAAAAGAGGCAGTAACTGAAACCCAGAAATACTGCTAACTAGTCAGTTTAAAATAAAATCATTGTTACGGTTTATTTTCTGTTTGACTCACTGATCCAGATGTCGGAGGAATGCATGTCACTAAGAGATCATGTTTCCTTCATTCTCAGTGTCCCAGGTAGTTATTCCCAAGTCCTTATCTGAATTTTGTTGTTAATTAATAGCTCTCCAACTGTTATATGACAAATGTCTTCATTTATTTGCATCGTGTTAAAATGACAGGTTCTGAATCTTTATCAGTTGTTGATCTCAATCTGAAGTTTTATAAAGAGTATTAATGGAAAAGAGCAAATAAATGAACTCAACCTGCAGGTTTAAAATATATTTTTCAAATATGGAAAATAGCAGCATTGAACCTGGAACATCTATCTCTCAGACACAAGTTTCAATCTAATTTATTTATCTTCCCTCCC
This sequence comes from Talpa europaea, assembly GCF_964194135.1. Taxonomy (NCBI): domain Eukaryota; kingdom Metazoa; phylum Chordata; class Mammalia; order Eulipotyphla; family Talpidae; genus Talpa; species Talpa europaea. The sequence goes on from NC_140070.1 coordinate 80,056,552, forward strand.
ACTATATAAATGAATACATGAAAAAGGAAAGAAAACAAGCATCCACACTGAGCAAGCTATACTGCATGCCTTGTTATTTCTTATGGTTCCTATCTTTTCAGCTTCCTTCCCCTATTAAAGTGCATTGACGAGTTTATCCCATTAAATATCACTTAAATTTCTAAAGCATATCTTCACTTGACTGAATTTAATTTTTATCATAACCTTTTGTTGTTGTTGCTGAAACTTTAATTGCATACCACCTGTCCACAACAAGGCATTATCTGTAAATTTAATGAGTATGCTTTTCTATATTCAAACCACTATCGATCGCATTAAAAAATGAGGAACTTAAAGATGTCAACTGACTCCAATCGTATGTCTACATTCATGCTAATTTGTGGATAAGGTAGATTGGTGCAGTTTGGATCGGATCAGTATATATAGAAGAGGGCTATGGCTTAAATTATTAAGCTATTTGATTCCAGATTTGGAACCAAATAGTGTGGCTCATGCCAGACAACTTTCACAAAGTTAGTACCCTTCTAGGATCACACTGTAGAGTAGATGGTTTTAAATAGACTCCAGCTTTTTTTTAGAAATAAAATAACTATTGGGGCCTCCCTGGTTGCACAAGGGGTTAAGCACAGCACTATGAAGCAATCTGCAGCCTCTGCAGCACAAGTTCCATCCCCAGCCAGCCAGGGAGCAACCCACATGGCCAAGCAGACCTCTCTTGTCTTGCCTGCTCCTCCCCTCAACAGTGTATTTCTGTCCATCAGCCTGTTCTGTCCCCCACTCTGTCTCTGGTGAGTACTCTCACCCCCGCATCTCTGGCCAGTACCCCAGCTCTTGCATGTATAAATAAATCTTTTAAAAAAATCATTCTTAAAAAAAGAAACAAAATAACTATCATGGGAGTTAAAATCAGAAGGCTGTTCTTTCCTGCCTTTTTCTTTTTTATATGGGAAATAAAATAAACAAGCAAACAATCCACAAACTGACTTTAGAAAAGTTTTCAGGATCCATATAGTGAAATTATTTTAGATAAATTTATTTACACATAGGCAGGATGGGGAAAGTTCAGGAAGAAGTTGGGGGAAAATGTGAAGACAAACACGAAGGTCATTTTGCACAGTGGGCTTTTGGCGAAAAGTCTAAGGATATTAGAAAAGGGAGATGGTTTAAAAATAACCTCGATTAAGTGATTCTTTTAATTGGTAGGCAGAGATAGTTGAGTATAAATGAAAAATCACTTGAAAAACTACTGACTCTTGGTGGAGATTTGGACAGATACCACAACACAACAAACACCAAAAATATTAAGACCATGAAAGCATAGGCCCGTGTTCCTCTGGAAGATGATTATTTAACTCTAATCCCTTTCATGAAGCAGATTTTCTACAGGGAGGAAATTTTAGTGCAGGGACCATGAAAGGTATAAATAAAGGATGTTATTTCTCCTTATTTTTTTCCACATCATTTTCATCCATCGTACTATGAAGACAGATAAGATTTCTGAGAACACAGTGAGAAGATGGATAATATCCGGGATAATATGGGAAAGAAAAGTGATAAAATAAATTAACATACCTGATTTACCTTTAAAAACTTTTCACAAAGATATATTCCATCATGCCCACAACTTAATGCGTAGAGATTAAAACTAGTAAGAGAGAATTGCTAAAAACTGTACACTAATATACCCCAGCATCTGTTTTCAACAATTGTTCACAAACTTCATCTCCCACTGTTCTATAGAAAAGCTATGTTCACGAGTAAGACTGCTCCACTTACTGTCTTTCAAATAAAATTTGGCACGACTTCCTCTGCAAAATCTCTGACTTTCTCTTGCCAATAGCACTCCATTCAAATTGTCCTTTACTCTTCCAAGAATTCTTCTGGAATCACAAATACTTAGTATTTTCTTTTGCTAAAACTCATGTCAGTCACTCCCAGAGCCAGTTTAAAGGCAAGAAGAAAGGAAAACTACTGTTAGTTAAATTTCGTTGTACTTATCCCATACTCCAGCAAGAAACAGGTAATATGAACTTCTGTAGTTGTTTAGTAACTTATAATTATACGGAGTAATGAGTTACAACTTTGTTGTTAATAAATGCTTCCTTTGATGGATTTCTTTCTCTTTCTGCCCTGAAGTAAGGTTTCTGATATTGAATGCTTGTGTCCTTCTAAATTCATATGTTAAAATCTAATCTCCAATGTACTGATATTTTGGAGGCGGGGTTCATAGGAGGTGATTAGGTCATAAGAGTGAAGCCCTTATAAACAAGATTAGTGTCCTTTTGAAAAAGACCTTAGAGAATGCCCCTGCTCTTCTGCCATTGTGAGGGCAAGTTCTTGAACTAGGAAGTAAACTCTCACCAGAAAATGGATCTTGATATTAAACTCCTCTTCTCCAAAACTGTAAGAAATAAATTTGTGTTATTTATAAACTTCCCAGTCTATGGTATTCTCTAATAACAACCTGAATGTGCTAGACAGATTCTAAAGAAAAAAATTCTTAAATATGTATTTATGTGTTGATTTACTGATTTTCCATTGTCTAATATAGAAAGCAGACTTTATATTTATTTTAGTCCTAAGATGCAATAACCTAAAGAAAACTTCTTTTTGCATTCTAGAATAGCACCTTAAACTCAATTTATTTAAAACTAGCTCTTGATCATTTGTCCAAACTGATTTTCTTCTCAATAAATATTTGAGTCACTGGCACTACCTCTGCCGCATTATATAATCATTAGCTCCTACTGGAAGTGAACTCTTGTCAGTCTCCTTTTTTGTTACCCAATGATAATATTTCTTTAATTAAAAAAATTCACATTAATATATAACAGCAAAACACTGTTCTCTTTTATGTAACCATTACTCAAGTCAATAATGCAAAACTATTATATTTCTAGAAATTCTTTCTGTGATTCCTCCTCGTCAATTTGTCTAGTCTTCATAGAGCTGATAACAATTCTAACATAAAGGGCCTCCCCGGTGGCGCAGCGGTTGAGCGCTGGGTTGCGAAGCTGCCCGCGGCCTCTGCGGCGCCGGTTCAATCCCCGGCTGCTCCCCGGCCACCGGAGGAGGGTCCCACTTGGCGCGCAGACCTCTCCTGCTGCCCGCTGCTCCCCTCAGCAGTGTACTTCGGTCCTTCTGCCTGCTCTGCTCCCCGCTCTGGCTCTGGTGAATTCTCTCACCCTCCCGCGCTTCTGACTGTACCCAGTGCATGTATAAACAAAACAAAAAAACAAACAAATAAATAAATAAAACATGCCTCTATTAAAAAAAAATTAAAAAAAAAAACAATTCTAACATAAAATCCAAGTTTAACTTTCCTTATATTTTTATTTTATATAAGTGGTATCATATGCCACAATGTAATTTGTGTTTTAGAAATATAGGATCTACCCCTTCAGATGTTGCTATCATAACATACCCAGCAACAAAGCATCTACAGTTTGCCACAATAGTCCACTGTGCACCCTTCACTCTTTGTCCTTTCCTCTCCACCATCCAGTAGCCCGCAAGACTTGTTCATCACACACAAAATAATCAATGTCATTCATCAAATCAACAAAAAAGATGGAAGTTATGTCATCATTTCAACAGATATCCAAAAAGCATTAAATAAGATTCAACATCCTTTTATGATAAAAATTCTCAACTTATCTAAACATAGTAAAATATGTATACAACAAACCCTTGCCAACATCATACTCAACAGTAAAAAACTCTTATATGAATGCTTGGGGTTAGTAACAAACATTAGAGAAGACAAAATGCACTAAGGTGGTAAGAACAATGTAAGGCGATTTATAATACAAAAAAGAATCATGAAATAGATGACACAAAAAGGAAAATCCTGATGAGATGAACATGGTTACAGAAGGGATACAAAGAGCAGAACTGAAAGAATGTCACACAAATAACTATTAGGACAAATTGAAGGTCAGGCAGCAAATAATGTTTTATCAGTAGCTATGTTATGACTTGAAAGACGATGGAAAAACAATAATAACAATCCAAGATCACTGTACCCTCAAAGGCAAAGAAACAAATTAGAAAATAAAGCAACCAAAAAGTAATAAAAACAGGCATATTTTTACATGCCATTTAAAAATATCAGTCAAGTAGAATTGGTAAGATATTTCAGTATTCCCTTAAGCTACTATTAACAAAATACAATGTGTCTTTCTGTCTCAGATAATCACAGAAAATTACAAAATATACAATAAGAATAAATGTTTTTGACAAGATGATTTAATTATTCAATTTAGTAAAAAACACACAAATGAACAGAAGTTTAAATGATCCAACATCAAGGCTTTAAAGTCAAAATGTAGAGAAAGAATATACAGATTTATATTTATGATTTAAAAATCCTGTTAGTGACTCTTAATAGTATGTTAAAAACTTTTTCAATAATGACATTATCACATCAACATTATATTCATGGATGAAACTTAATTAAGATGTTTCTTTTTTTCCATTTATAGAATTGTAAATTCCAGAGTTATTTAAAACTATGTGATTTCCATAGTTATTTAAAACAAATAATTTTACTACTTGGCTTAAGGTATTATTCAGTAGATGCTTATAAGCGAACGTGTAATATGGCAAAAAATTCAGGTTGTTGTAACTGCCAAATCTGTAGCCAATTGACTTTTGAAAATGGTCCACTAGATGTCACTCAAGATAAAGTTTCCCCCTTAACACCCCCAAATGCTCCTCAGCTTTTAAAAAAATAACTAGTGACTCTCAACTAAGTCTTGTTCTTTATTCTAATTTCATAATTATTATGTGTGTGCTTGTATCTACTTTATTTTTTTAACTTTTTTAAAGATTTATTTATTTATGCATACAAGAGCTGGGGTACAGGCCAGAGATGCAGGTAGTGAGATGATCCACCAGAGACAGTAGGATACAGAACAGGCAGACTGACCACTGACCAAAACACACTGCTGAGGGGAGCAGTGGGTGAGTCAGGAGAGGTCTGCTTTGCCACGTGGGTTGCTCCCTGGCCAGCCAGGGACCTACCAAATCCACGCTGCAGAGGCTGCGGATTGCCTCATAGTGCAGTGCCTAATCACTTGCTGCCACCAGGGAGGTCCTGTTTGTATCTACTTTAATTTCATTATTTCTCACTGTGAATTTTAAAGTGAATGTTTTGTATTGGATTAAAAATAAAAACTTCAGTAACAATTTTGATTACATATGAAGTTACATGAAATGCTATAGGAAAATGAAAGGTGGAGGTCTTTATTAGGATGCAGTTTCTATGGATAATGGAATTATCTGGAATATACTTTTTAATTTCCAGTTAGGTTTATGCATTTAAAGAAATCAATTTTTAGAATATTCCCCTTTTTTTATTCAAGTGTTAAACGTTTTTTTTAATAGGCTTCAATATGCCAGGTTTCAGCAAGTCTGGTTTTTAAATAGAGCTAATTCTATGATTTATTTTGTGTTATGAAAATGCTACAGAATTGATACAGATTTATAGCTTTTTTCATATAAAATTTACGTATAAGGTCATTCCCTTCACATTGCAACCAAGTCTTGTCTTCTGGTTTCCCAACAGAGCATGGCATTGGCTCCCCAAGTAACAGGAGACAGGGTCACAGCTGCCTGCCACGGACGCTCGCACCAGGGAGGGCCTGAGTAATAGGCAACTTTACTTATTTTAACTGTCTCCTTAAACTAAAATTGCATATTACTGTTTTTCCAATTGTAGTTTTCAAAAAGTATTTTTCATAGCAAGTGTAGAACTAGCCCTAGAGCACACTATGATTGATGAATTTGTCACTGTTGTTCAACAAACAGCCCTTAGAAAAAAGGAATACTTGCTTGCAGGGAACATTTTATTTCTGTTTTCTATAAACTTATTATATCCTTATTATGCCTTAACATTTTTTTTATTCAAGTACATTCTCCCAAAACATGACCTAATAGCTGGGATAAAAATTGGCATTTAAGAAACATATTAATTTTTAAGTCACCAAGGCATAAAGGGAAGTGAGTGTTTCATTGTGTGAAACGGTACTCTAGGGACTGAGTTCTGCTCACTGCCTAACCCAAGAAAAGCCTGGTGCATTATTAATTGTAACTGTGCAGGGTCAAGTTTTACTGGGAAAATGGGAAATTGGGAAAGTATTCTGATTTTACCTATAAACTCTGGATACATTAACTCCAGAGATAAAGCAGCTTGAAAAAGACAAAGCAGACTATAATCAACTGCCAAGCTGGGAAAAACATTTCGATACACATAAGATAAAATCTGTTAAATAAATAAAATTCTTCAAGGCCAAAAGTAAAAATATTGAAGTGAACAAAAGGTGACGAATAAATAGCTCTGAAATTTAGGAATGATCTAAGACTTATGGTACATTAAATTGTGCGCATTTTTAAGCTTTTCCCATAAAATGTACTTTTTAATACTAACATAACTATGCATATGGTTCCCCTAAAGATGAATTTTAAGGTGCTGCCACAACCAATGGAAAATATAAGCACTTTTATTGGTCTGAAATAGTTTTTCACATATTACAACATGAAGGCTGAAGATTGATGAATCTGGGTTATAAAGATAAATGATGGTTATGTCAACCAGAAGTTTCAGCACAAGTTTCAATATTACTTGTGATCTTCCTTCCACTTGTCCTACAGAATTTTCTTCAGAGTTTTTCTTAAATCAATGTTATGATTTCTGTACTTTCTGAAACATAACTACATAGTAGTGGGGGTAGGGGGTTCAATTAAAATAAAAAGGTAGGGTGTAAGTCTGGCCTAGTTTTCTCTCTTTCTTGGTGCCACTATTCCAACTTCCATTGTTTGTTTTGTATTGTCTTTGCACTTTATCTTACCCAATCAAAGAATTCAATCTCTTTGGATGCCTGCTCCCTTTTGCAGGATATTAGTTTGCTGAGCGCATGTATACAAAATGTTACATATTAATTTATTTATAAGAATGTTATTATTTCTTGTGACCATTTGTTTCACAGTGGTGGAATTTTGGATGCCTCTAGTGCGCATATTTGGGGGTAGATGGGTACTCAACAGCTCTATAGTACTTCTAACATAGGCGATCCTACATCTGTTTTCTTCAAAGGTACTATTTATGGCACACATAACTTCAAAAATTACTTAAGAAGCTTGACATGAAATGGCTTAAAGAGGACAACTATTACAAATTGAATGAAGTTGTAAGAACTAAAGAAAAATTGTTATCTTAAAAAAATAATGTGTAAAACAAATAATGGAGACTACAATTTAGCTTCAGGGTACCTTACAGCTATAGCACAGTGAAGACAAAGCAACATAGTCTTCATTTTGTGATGAGAATCAGTGCATTTCCAGTTCTGAAATTGCAGAGGAATTTTCACTCAGGGAGAAGACACAAGTGCAAGGCCAACAATGTTGAAGGAAAAGGAGTCAATATCTCTGGCTTCGGCACTGGATAGAGTTGTAAAATGGTTAGAGACAGTAGGTAATAAAATCCTTAACCAATGCATGACATCACTGTAATCTATATACAAAGGATGAGTTAGAATGGCCTTTACTGTTCTACTTTTAGTGAAAGGGTAAAGAAGAATACAGAGGAAAGATATTTGTTTGATTAAAATGCTAATAGATTGGAATTTTAAGTAGTGAATTTAACACGGTATATAAAGATGTGATTTATCATGATGTTTGCCTGAAAAATATTAGAATTAATGTTAACATCAATTTAAAAAAATTAGAAGAAAGAATTATCTCCACAGTGTAATATAGATGAGCAAGTAGAATCTTCTTCCTTTCTGGGGATCCAAAAGCTATATTATTAAGCAATCTATATTTATTAATAGTAGTTTTCTACCATCTCACATAAAACGCTGGATAAGAATTGTATGTCATTATAGATAGAAGAAGCATAAAAATATTAAAAACCTTATTATTGATGCATTATTATACCTTCTAAATATAATTAAATATAATCATTTGAGTTTTCTTATTTCTTTACTTAAACATTTACTTTTTACCAGTGTAGAATTAAGTGAATATTTTAGATGTGACATTTCCTATGATTGACCACTTAAAGCAATACAGTGTTTGTGGAGTTTGGACTAAAAAGTTCAAATTAATGTGGGATGCCATTTGAAAGGCCCTGGTAAGGGCAAATGTATCTTAAAAGTATATATAGCTATCTTCTAAAATTGTTTTGTTTTCTTGGATTTTACAAAGTGAAGTATTGTTGAAGTATAATAACTCAAATATTTAGGAGACTTTCATCAGGGCCAAGAAAATCCAGGCTCACTCAGGGGATTTTCAGGATCTTCAGGGAATGCATCGCTTCCAAGTTGTTGCTATAAATATCCTTGGTGGAGGCAATTTCAGATTTTGTCAAGATTTTGTCTTGACACACAATGGTAGATTAGAAATAATGTATCACCTCAGTAAACCATACTATTTTATTAATGACATAGTATCCATAAGGCAATTTGCCAATGGGGAAAAAAGTGGCATCAAATTAATTGGATTTACTAAGCTAAAATTTGAAAACAGAGGAGAGTTGGAGAAGGGAAGAGCAGAAACATGTAAGAGGAAGATAAATAACAAAGCTCTAAGTACATTTATAATGAAAAAAACAATTAATGAAAAGAGAATGTGTTAAAACTCTAAAGCACTTGCTCATGATCACAGATGTACTTTAATGGAAGTAGAATAATACAAGGTCTCTAGATATGTCGAAAGTGAGCCTCATTCATCATAACCTCATATAAAAAGTGTAGATTTTCATTCTTTTGCATGTGACCTATTTCTTTTTTCCCCAACACCATCTAACAGATTTTCATCATTCCATTATATGAAATGTTCATCATCACTGATCATCAGACAAATGCAAATAATGACAACAATGAGATATCACCTCATACCTGAGAGTATGACTATTATCCAAACACAAAAAGAACAAGTGTTGGCTAGAGTATGAAGAAAAGAACACTTGCACAGTTGGTGGGAATGCTCATTGCTAGTCACTAGAGAAAACAGCATAGCAATTCCCCTTCAAAAATACAGCTGCTGGCACCTCCCTGGTGGCGCAAGGGGTTAAGCACAGCGCTGTGAAGCTATCCATGGCCTCTGCAGCCTAAGTTCCATCCCCAGCCCGCCAGGGAGCAACCGACTCGCCCGCTGCTCCCCTCGGCAGTGTATTTCAGTCTATCTGCCTGTTCTGTTCCCCACTCTGTCTCTGGTGAATGCTCTCACCCCCGCACCTCTGGCCTGTACCCAGGTCTCATATACATAAATAAATAAATCTTTAAAAAATATACACTGCCATATGACCCAAATAGCCTTCGTTTTTTTTTTTTTTTTTAAGATTTATTTATACAAGCACTGGATAGAGTCAGAAGCGTGGGAGGGTGAGAGAATTCACCAAAGTCAGAGCGGAGAGCAGAGCAGACAGAATGACAAAGTACACTGCTGAGGGGAACAGCGGGCAGCAGGAGAGGTCTGCTCGTCATGTGGGACCCTCACCCCGTGGCCTGGGATGGAACTGGCGCTGCAGAGGCTGCGGGCATCTTCACAACCCAGTGCTCAACCGCTGCACCACGGGGGAGGCCCCCAAATAACCTTCTTTTGGATATTTATGTGAAAATACAAAGATGCTAAATCAAATAGATATGTTCACCTTCATGTTCTTTAAAGCATTACTTATATATCTAAGACTTAGAAACCACTAGCATGTCCATTTACAGAATTAGATTTAAAAGATGTGCTATATATACTCAGTGGAATACTATTTAGCTTATTAAAGATGAAATGCTACCATGTACAACAACATGGATGGAACTAAAAAGTTTTTCATTAAGAAAAATAAGAGCAAGAAAGACAAATACTATATAATTTCACTTACAAATGGAAGATAAACAAAACAAACAAATAAAACAAAACAAAAACAAGGTCTTAAACTACAACAATAAAAGAGTAGATATCTGAAAGAAAGAGGCAGGGGGCTGGGTAAATCAAGTAAGGGGGTCAATTGTATAGTGAAGGAAGGAAATTAGAATTTTGTTGGTAACCATAATGTAGTGAATACAGGTACCAAAAGATAATCCTATAACCCCGAAACCTAATGAATATTATAAACCACTGTTTCTTCAATAAAACAAAAACAGGTAAGTGTAAATTTAGGGATTTTGCAGATTTTTAGATAGTTCTCATTCACAGCTCTAGAAAAATGCACAAGTATAGAAGATGTACATAAAATAGCTCACAACATGTGTTTTTGTTTCTAAAGATTTATTTACTTATACATACAAGAACTGGGGTGTAAGCCAGAGGTGGGGGGGATGAGAATATTTTGAATGGGCTTCCATATTTGATTATATAAGAGGAATAAACATTTATTAGGGTATCTTTCTATTCATTCCATAGATCCTCAAGGGAACTCTGTTCTACTAATGTTTCAGCTTCTTTCATCTGTGACACTTTCTTCTGTCCTTTATATTTTACTAATAATAGAAAATGAGTATAATCTATAGTTATTTGTGAAGGTATATATTTTAATATAGCTTAGGGAGAAACTTATATTCATAATAGAATCTATTTGTTGTATTTTAAATGTCTGCATATTAATTATGCCAATATACCTGCTGTTTAGTTTAAATATCAAAGCCATATTTAACTAATGGTAGATAATCTCTTGACCCGCAATAAGAAAGATTTTTTAAATAATTTTAAAATGACCCATTATGGAAATACCTTGGCATGCTAGTGAAAATATGACAACGAACTATAATTTGATCTTCCAAATATAGAATTTAGAAGTTCATATTTAAATTATAGGACACATCATGGTGGATTGAAATTTGTTACTAAGGAAGGCTAACTATAACTTAATTATTACCACACTAGTTTATCTATGTATGCTTTTTAAACACCACCTCGCCCCCAAAGTATTGGGATCTGAGGACAAACGGTAAATAAAACTAGGCTCTTACTTGAAGTAGCTTATATACTGTAATTCAATCATGGGTACTGACATATAACAAATGTTAGAGCACAAATGGGAAAGTGTACAGAATACATTGTGCTTTTACAAAGAAGGGAAAATTACTTCTGTTGTAGATGTCACAAAAAAGATATTTATGGAAGGCCTCAAAAAATAAAAAGACTCAGAATAAGCTAAGCAGATAATATTGTCAATGGTATTCCAGACAGAGAGAACTCTGTGATGAAGGCATTTTGTTATTCTAGGTAGAAAGATAAATCTGTATGACAGGAGGCTGGGGAGGGATGAAGGTGAGACAAATTGTATAGGACCTTCTGTGCTCTGCCAAAAATTTTTGAATTAATTGTAAAGAAGTGGGACATTATAGAAGATTTTAGAGCAAGTGAATGACCTTATCTGTAACTCAAGACAAATAATTGTAATGCTATGTGAAGAAACTGCATGAAAGAAAATGTGTTTGTTGTGGAATATTCCAGTTTGGAGGGAGGCAATGTAGAAGAAAGTGAAAGGGTTCATTTTGAGGAGTTGTGAATTTGCAAGTCAGTTTAATAGTTAATTAGCAATGTAACCTTGGTCAAAGTCCACAGCTTTTCTGAGCCTTTCATTCTCATGTGTAAAATGCTAATAGAGTCTACCTAAAATTTTGTTGTGAGGATTATATGATAAAAATTAATGTGTAATTCAGGAGAGTTATCAAATATTAGTTATCCTTCTTTATAGAGGACCTTGACACTTTAATTTCTAACTAAAATGATACATTTTTCCAATGTTTAAAAGACTGTTAAAGGATATCCCATAGCCATAGGTACATAACACTTTATTTTATTATTTATAATCCTTTCCTGTCAGATATTTTTTATCTCTAATGGTTAAAACCACATACCTGATAAGTAACTTGATTTTATTTTCTTTAGTTGCTACAGAGAACAGGGAAAACAATGATCCTTTACTGTCATAAATTGTTTCTTAAAGTAAGGATACAAAATATTTTTCTTATAACTGCATATTTCTGGACTTAAGCAGAGACTTACAGAATCACTACATCCTTGTCTGTGTTCTTGATGTTGCATCACCTCTTCCTTTTGTAAAAATCTTAAAACATAACATCTAAATCTAATTTCATTTTAAGGATTCCATAGGTCACCTTTAATTATAACTCCTTTTTGTTTATTTGTGACATAGAAATTTTACACCTGGGTGTAAGGCAAAATGACAGCAGTGGGTGAGCAATCTGACAATTTTACATTCTGTAATCTTATGTACACATTAGTAAAAATTTTCCAACTTTATTTCTGTTAGTAATAATTGTAATGACATATAACTGTAAAATATAAAACAGTAAGTGCACAACACATAACAATATATAATATTGAGTACTTACAACATCCCTATATGCTGAGGTTTTTACATTAAAAACCTCCTCTTATTGTATCCTGGCCTCTGTGATAGAAATGCCAATTAAATGAGACATGGGACATTAGTCCTTATGCTAATGGATAATTATCTTCCCTGTCTTTCCAATGAGAAGATCTCCTAGTTGTTCACTCTTTCTATGGATCAAGCGCATTTTAGATGTATATTAGGCAAGTTTTTTTCACTAAAAGATGCATGGCATGTCCCTCTCACTCTCTATAAAATCATGATAAACAATGTAATTATACATTTGGGGCTGCTGATTCCAGTGTTAACTATTGCTACTTTCCCAATACTTTATAATTATTTAAATTTGCCAGTCAAAGAAGCAAACTTCTGTTTCACAAATGTGGGGGAAAAAAAAAAACACCCATTCTAAAGAAATGATTGGCAGTAGTCAATAACCATTTCTTTGGATCGGCAAATTAAAGGGATAACGACTTGACTACTTTCATTTGAAATGTTGCTAGCCTTATAACAAATTAATGTTTCATTCTTTATGAATTTTTCAGTCCACCAGAGTGTGTAAAATGTCAACCCGCCAACCAAATGTTGTTTATTGGCCCTGGGTCCTCTGCCCAAATTACAGAATCTACATCTGGTGAAGTGGAACCACATATCAAAAATTTTATAAGTATTAAAAATGATTTCTGTAAACATAAAATTTGATTATCATTTGTCCAACACCCATAAATCTTTTCTGCGATTTTTGTATGTGTGTGATATAGATTTATATACTAAGTGTACACATAAAGTAATTTTTTTACCCAAATAATAATATCCCCTTTTCTCTCAAAATAATTTCCAAGTCTAATCTATATTAAATATTGTAGCATTTTTTCTTTTGAAATGACTAATATCAGGCAACTTTAAACAAGCCCTGATAATATAACTACCCAAGGAACTAATAAAAGATTGAGTATCATTGACTCCTAATAGACAATTGAGAATTGTGGATCTATCTTTAGACCAATCATCAGTTAAGGACTGTTTATTGATTATCAAAAATCTAAATAGAAATCAAAGCTAAGTCAATTATATTTATAAATCTCTGTGTCAATGCACAGAAGTTGAAATAGGCAGGCTACATTAGATCAGTACACACAATTTTTTTTTTTGGCTTAAACATGATTATTTTTTAAACTAAATCAGTTGTTGAGACTTAAAAATCAGAATAAAGAAAATTATTTTTATAATTCTCTTACAAAAGGCTACTGGTTTAAAAATTTCTAACTCAAAATAAGAAACATTCTGTCATCTTCAAACATTGTATTTTTTTTATTCTCCTATGTTTCCCTAACTAGAAAAACTAAACTTGCAGAAGTGTATTTTAAGGATCATCTTATCTCGGGTTTGGGGAGTAAAGAACTTAATTCTGTGTTAATCATGAGTTATGTCACTATCCATTGTCATAACTAACCAATAGTTACCTGCTGCTGTAAATTTAATTTTGTGCCTTCCCCAAAATATTTATCATTAAGTTAGTTTAAAATACAATATATATATTTATCATCCAATGATGATCATCGCAAAATGATTACCTTGAACTGCTATGAATATCAATATAAAAAAGTCTGAAATGTCTGAAACAATGTTAATGAATGTTAACCTGAAAAAGGTCTCTTTCTTTTTGTTCATTGGTATTTTCCAGTAGAGTATCATACAATATGTGTTCTGCTCAAAATGAAGCAAAAATAGTCTTTATTGTATTTTTTCACTTTAAGAGCTTCAGCTTTTAACAATATATATTTTCCAGAAACTAGTGATTCATCTAACATAAAGTACTACTGGGGACAACATTGGACTAGGTATTTTTCTAAAATTGCAAATGAAAATATTTTTAAAGGGGGATAACTGAAAAATAGGTCATATTGCCTTAATCCTGTGTTTGTTCTATTAAAGAAAGCAGACTAAGTCAGAATAAACAAAAAGGCAATAGACACACTTGTTCTATGAATCACAATCCAGACTCAGACCTGGCGAAGATTTGAGGAATGTACACGATTCTTACCCAAACTAGTGTCTGGTATAGATCTGGTATATATATATCTGTTAAATTGTCTTATTTTTAATGTGAGAAGAATTCAATAAATAATACATTTTCTTTTCATTCCCAGCACTCTAGTTAGTTCATTTGTAGTTGAATTCATTCAGTTCATTTTATTTCTTGACTTGGTGGACTTAAGATTCTTGGCAGGCTATGAAAACATAGCTGAAGGAATTTATGAATGAAAATTGCCAAATTCCAATTCAGCCCTTAATCTTATTTTTCACAACCTTGAGAAGAAAATCAATCCCAAGTTCTCTAACATGGTTCTCTTATTTTCAAATCTTGACAAGTATTGCTTTAGCAAATATACATTGGCATATCAAATATTGCCTAAGTTTCAAGCATTATATTTTTTAGGAGTAGCAAGAAAAGGTTGTAAACATTTATAATAATGATATTTTTCTTTTTTATTATGTCAGTGACAAGAATGCTTATCCATATTTGTAAATCAGTTATTATCTGGAGAAAGAAAATTGTTTCTTTAAAATTTTTATTTTATTTCTTAGTTCTCCACTTCCATATAAAAAAGCTCTTCTTTATTCTTAGCATAAAATCTTAGATCGAATATCAAACTAAGTTTGTTATCCCTACCCACCTTGCTATTAATCTTTTTGGACTAAACATAACACAGCATATAAATATAAAATGCTGTGAAGTAATTTTTTTCTCCATCTTAAGGAATTTTATGAATATCTCATAAAATACTGAACTATATTTCATTAATTTTATTTTAAAATACCCATCAAATTTTCATAAGCGTTTTGTGAGACTAGAAGGAATTGTAAAGAATCATTGCAGTTTCATTCTTAATTATGTAAAACAGTAAAATTATGCATTCTTCACCTCTTAATTTTGTGAAATATTGTTGCTTCACATTCTATATTGTCACTAAGAATTTTCAAACCTTAAAGTAATCTTAGTTTCCTGCTGTAATAGACCAATTTTGTGCCCTACCCCCAAATGAAATAAGAAGCTTTAATACCCAGCACCCAGTGTGGCTCTATTTTGATATAGGACATTTAGGGAGGTAATTAGGGTTATATAAGGTCCTAATCTGAAAAAAATTGTTGTCCTTATAACAAGTGAAGACACCAAAGATTTGTCTCTCTGCACACATATAGAGAGACCCTATGAAGACAGTGCAAAGACAACCATCCACAGCACAGGGGAAGAGGCTCACCAGAAAACAACCTTTGTTTCTGGACCTCCAGCTTCCAGCACTGCAAAATAATACATTTTTCGATTGTCTTAGGGAGAAGCTGACTCCGATGAGCTTTGTTAGGAGTGACGATTTCAGAAAATAATTTAAAAGTGTGTTTCAATTTATACTGGAGTTCTACATAGGATGTCATCTGAAGCCAAGGAAAGAAGCACTGATAACTTGATTAATTCCACTAAATCTTTCCTTATTGTAACAGCTAAGTCATAAAATGTATTTACACTATCAACTATATTTAATTATCTATAGCAGTCTCCATAATTATAACCACCATTTGAGGGTAACACTGGTGCCATTTGTTACATTTAATATTTTGCTAAACGTTACAGAGTTTTTAATACAATTATTAGCCCATTTAGCAGATGAGTAGACTGAAGTTTCCTCAGGAACATGTAATTGCAGCAAATCTATTTTGAACCAAAGTACAACTCCAAAACAATCACCCCAATTTGTTTTAATACCTTAAAAAAATTACAAGTGCACAATAAATCTTAACTGTGATTCGGATATCTCTAATAAATATGTAAAAATATTTTTACCTCCTCCTTGTATCTTAATTTTACTTCCTTTTTTTGGAGTATCCAGATTATTCTTCAGCTGATTCTATAGAGTTTCAGTCTGTTTTGTCAAAAGGAACTTGTCCATGCATGACTGTATCATAACTACTCAGAATTTAAGAAACAGTAATTTTTCATTCTTAGCACAAGTCTCAGTAAGTTTCATCTAGTCACACATTTCTCAATGACCATTCATCATGAAAAGAACTAGTAGTGATGAGAAGAATACAACTGATCAATCTGGTGGAGCCAATGAAAGATTGCCAAGTGATATTTAATATTAATGGTCTGATGACAAATAAAATTTCCACTGGAGTTCTTTGTATCGGCAAGAAAGAACACAATGAAGTAATTACCTATTATGATGCACTTTATTTAATATTTAACATTAGAAAATCTTTGAAAATAGCTTTTGTTTCCTTACAGATTTATTTCATTAGGGACTCTTCTTTTTTTTCTTTTTTTTATGGTCAATATATAGAATATTTTAATATACATACAATAGTCTATTAAAACATTTGTAAATTGAATTTAGAGAAAGCAACCACTAACCTAAACAACTCTAAGATTATGCGAATGTGGTTGCAACACAACATTTAAAATAGCTCTTCTCTTTTTTCTCACTGATTTTTGCATGAGTCAATGCTCAGTTCTTATTCTTTTCAATCAGCTAAAGGAAAATAAACCAAATTCAAACATTTGTCTGTCAACAAGTGAAAAGAAGGAATTTGAAATCCTGGGATCATAGAAATATTTCAGTATATTTCAATGGATTTTTAATGCTAGCCTATAAACAGAACAACAGAAACGCAAACAGGATATATTTATATAACACTAAGGATGCCACATCAGTTTGTAAATAAAGCTTAAATTAAGACAACAAAGTATTCTTTATCTCCTTTAAAGGAAAGGAATGCTTAGCAGTCAGTGCTGGCACGTAATCAAATATATTAAACAACAAAATTACTAAATTTACATGAAAAAGGCAGAAAGTTAATGTCTTTTCATGACTGTCAACATGGGTGTACATGTGTAGGTATATGTGTTCAATTAGATGTGCATGTTTAAATATATATCTCTTTTTTCATTAACAGCTAAAGAAAAAATGTTCCTTGGACAAAGTTGGGATATAAATAACCAGAATAACCTACTTTCAGTCCATTAAAAAATTAACAAAGTCAATGATCTGAATTCAAATTATCAGAATACACACACATAGATGATTTTGATGATGATGATAATGATGATGCTGAAGAAGAAAAATAGATGATAAATGATAGATTGATAGATTTACTGAGATCTGAATTTTTAACATCATTAATAATTTAGTAGATTAAATATTTAACATTTAATAATTTAGGTGTTAAATATAGTGATTTAGGTTAGTTAAGATACCAGAACAACAGTGTTTCAACTGTCTACTAATTTCATTATCTGTGAATATTTTGAGTCTAAAGGCATTGGCCAAATGAAGACAATAATAGAATAAACATAGCACAAGGCTAGAAGTCAGTGAAAGGTCAAGTGTTGAAATGGAAAACTGAGAACATATTTGTGGGAGGAAGTAATGTTTCAGACAAATATTTCACTTGCTGTATTTGAAGACTTTTCTTTTTGAGCTGAATATGCCTGATAGATTTTCACATTTGGAAACATCTTTATCTGTCTATCTATCTATCTATCTATCTATCTATCTATCTATCTATCTATCTATCTATCATCTAGCATTGTGTTTTATTTTTAAAATTTTTATACTTTTTTATAAAGGTAACATTGGTTTACAACAAGGTGTATGATTTAGAAATATAGGATCCCACCTACTTAGATGTATGTTACCATGCCACACTCACCAGCAAAGCACCTATTATTGAAATAACCTTGGTTTATAACATTAAGTTTCAGGTATAAAACATTATAAATCAACATCTACGTAAGCTACCTCATTTACCTTCAGAAATCTAGTTTCCTTTGTTCACAATAAAATGCATTCCTTTTTTATTCAAATTACCTACCTCTGTTCCTCCTTATCATTTGGTAACTACTATTTGAGTCTTACAGTCTAAGAACTTGTTTTTCTTCCATTTGTTCATTTTTTTCTTGTTTCTTTATATTACAAATATAAATGAAATCATGCATTTTTTATCATTCTCAATCTGACTTGTTTTACTTAGCATAAACCCCTTAGGTCAGTCCATATTGTTAAAAAAAGTAGTATTTTATTTTATTTTATTTTTTTTTAATAATAAATTTTATTGTTATATTCCCCATACAATTGCAGCCCCCCCATTCTGACCCCAATCCCTCCCCTCCCACCACCGCCCCCCTAAAAGTGTCTCTGGTTCATAGTTTTTTGTTGATTTTGATTTTCTCTTTCTTATAGTTATTCATTTTCCTGGTCCCTTATTTAAGTTTTCTAGATTCCTGCTATGAGTGAGACCATCCGGTATTTTTCTTTTTCTTTTTGGCTTATTTCGCTGAGCATGATCCCTTCCAGCGCCATCCATGTTGCTGCAAATTGCATGTGTTTATCTTTTTTGAATGCTGAGTAATATTCCATGGTATATATGGACCACATCTTCTTGATCCAGTCATCTATTTTGGGGCATTTGGGTTGCTTCCATAGCTTAGCTATTGTAAACAGTGCTGCTATAAACATAGGGGTGCAGGTGTTCTTTGGAATTGATGTTTCTGTGTCCTTTGGGTAAATACCTAGGAGTGGAATTGCTGGATCATATGGAAGCTCTATGTTTAGTAGGTCCAGAAATCTCCACACAGCTTTCCACAGTGGTTGGACCAGTTTGCACTTCCACCAAAAGTGTAGAAGAGTTCCTTTTTCTCCACACCCTCGCCAACATTTGTTGTTGCTAGTTTTTTTAATATGTGCCATTCTCACTGGTGTAAGATGGTATCTCATGGTAGTTTTGATTTGCATTTCCCTGATGGCAAGTGATGTTGAACATTTTTTCATATGCCTGTTGGCCATTTGCATTTCCTCTTCAGAGAAGTTTCTTTTTAGCTCTTCTGCCCATTTTTTGACTGGATTATTTTCTTTGTTGTTGTTGAGTCTCATCAGCTCTTTGCAGATTTTTGTGATCGGTCCTTTATCATTAGTGTTGGGTGCAAAAATGTTCTCCCAGCTGGTGGGGTTTCTCTTTGTTTTTGTTATTGTCTCTTTTGCTGTGCAGAAGCTCTTTAATTTGATGTAGTCCCAGCTGTTTATCTTTGCCTTCACTATCAAAGCTTTGGGTGATGTGTTTGTAAAGATGTCTTTGATGTGCAAATCACGTAGTGTTTCGCCTATATTTCCTTCTATATATTTTATGGTTTCAGGTCTTATGTCTAGTTCTTTAATCCATTTTGAGTTGATTTTTGTGTGTGGTGTGAGGTAGTGGTCAAGCTTCATTCTTTTGCATGTAGCGACCCAGTTTTCCCAGCACCATTTATTGAACAAACTTTCTTTGCTCCAATGCATAGTCTTCACTCCTTTGTCAAACATTAGTTGACCATAAATCTGTGGGTTTATTTCTGGATTTTCTATTAGATTCCATTGGTCTGTATGTCTGTTCTTGTTCCAATACCATGCAGTTTTGATGATTATGGCTTTGTAGTATAGTTTGAAGTCTGGGCGTGTAATGCCTCCATTCCCTTCTTTTTTTTTCAGGAGAGCTTTGACTATTCGGGGTTTTTTGTGATTCCATATGAATTTCATCAATAATTGTTCTATTTCTTTGAAGAATGACATTGAAATTTTGATTGGAATAGCATTGAATCTGTATATTGCTTTTGGAAGGATGGCCATTTTAATAATGTTTATTCTTCCAATCATGAGCAGGGGATGTCTCTCCATTTCTTTGTGTCTTCTTCTATTTCTTTTAACAGTGTTTTATAGTTTTCTTTGTATAGGTCCTTTACCTCTTTTGTTACATTTATTCCCAAATATTTGATTTTTTTTGTTTCAATAACAAAAGGGATGGTTTTTTTGATTTCTTCTTCTTCAGATTTATTGTTTGTGTATAGGAAGGCTACTGACTTTTGCGTGTTGATTTTGTATCCTGCCACTTTACTGAACTGATTGATGAGTTGAATTAGCTTTTCTGTGGAGTTTTTGGGGTTCTCTATGTATAATATCATATCGTCTGCAAATAGTGATAGTTTGACTTCTTCTTTTCCTATTTGGATTCCTTGGATGTCTTTCTCTTGTCTTATTGCCCTGGCTAGGACTTCCAGTATTATATTGAAAAGCAATGGTGAGAGTGGACATCCTTGTCTTGTTCCAGATCTTAATGGAATTGCTTTCAGCTTTTCACCATTGAGAATGATACTGGCTGTTGGCTTGTCATAGATGGCCTTTATGATGTTGAGGTATGTTCCTTGTATCCCAAGAATTTCAAGGGCTTTTATCATGAATGGGTGTTGCACTTTGTCGAAAGCTTTCTCAGCATCTATTGATATTATCATATGGTTTTTATATTTCTTTTTGTTGATGTGTTGGATAACGTTGATTGATTTTCGGATGTTAAACCATCCTTGTGCCCCTGGAATGAATCCTACTTGGTCGTGGTGAATTATCTTATGGATACATTGTTGGATTCTGATGGCTAAAATTTTATTGAGGATTTTTGCATCCGTGTTCATTAGGGAGATTGGCCTGTAGTTTTTCTTTTTTGTGTTGTCCTTGTTCGGTTTTGGTATTAGTGTAATGTTGGCTTCATAGAACGTGTTTGGTATTGTCCCTTCCTTCTCAATTTTTTGGAAGAGTTTGTGAAGGATAGGCACTAATTCGTCTCTGAATGTTTGGTAGAATTCATTTGTAAATCCATCAGGTCCTGGGCTTTTGTTTTTGGGGAGGTTTTTGATTACCATTTCAATTTCGCTGATTGTAATTGGTCTGTTTAGGTGTTCTATTTCTTCTTTATCTAGCTTTGGGTGATTGTAGAGTTGTAGGAATTTGTCCATCTCCTCTAGATTGTTAAACTTGTTTCCATATAACTGTTCATAGTAGTTACTGATTATTCTTTTGATTTCTGCTGTGTCCGTTGTGATTTCTCCTCTTTCATTGATGATCCTGTTTATTTGTGCTTTCTCCCTTTTTTCCTTTGTGAGCCTGGCTAGGGGTTTGTCTATTTTATTGATTTTTTCAAAGAACCAGCTCTTGGTTTCATTGATCTTTTGGATTGTTTTTTTAGTTTCAATTTCATTTATTTCTGCTTTGGTTTTTATTATTTCTTTTCTTCTACTGGTTTTGGGGTTTTTTTGTTGTTCTTTTTCTAGATCTTTGAGCTTCGAGATTAGGTTGTTTCTTTGAGTTCTTTCTTGTTTCTTGATGTGAGCTTCTATTGCTATATATTTTCCTCTTATTACTGCTTTTGCTGCATCCCATACATTTAGGATATTGGTGTCCTCCTTGTCGTTCAATTCAAAAAATTTTTTAATTTCCTCTTTGATCTCCTCATTAGTCCAGTGGTCTTCCAGTAGTGTGGTTTTTAATCTCCATGAGGTAGGAAAGTTCCTTGCCTTCTTTTTATGGTTTATTTCTAGTTTGATGCCTTCATGGTCAGAAAAGATGGTTGATATGATTTCAATCTTGGTGTATCTGTTGATGTTTGTCTTGTGCCCCAGTATGTGATCGATCCTGGAGAATGATCTGTGTGCGCTTGAGAAAAATGTGTACTCCGTTTTTTTGGGGTTTAGTGTTCTATATATGTCTGTTAAGCCCAATTGCTCTAGGTCCTTATTTAGAGCTTTGGTTTCTTTACTTATTTTTTGTCTTGTTGATCTATCCATTGTTGATAGTGGTGTGTTGAAGTCTCCCACTACGTATGTGTTTTCTCTGATGTCTGTTTTCAGAGAGGACAACAGTTGTCTGATATATTTTGGTGCTCCTTCGTTTGGTGCGTATATGTTAATGAGTGTTATTTCTTCTTGAAGTATTGTCCCCTTGATCATAATGTAGTGACCATTGGGGTCTCTTTTTATCTTTTTGAGTTTGAAATCTGTTTTATCTGATATAAGTATAGCTGTTCCTGCTTTCTTTTTTGGTCCGTTTGCTTGTAGGATTGTTTTCCATCCTTTAACCTTGAGCCTATTTTTATCTTTTGTAGCTAAATGTGTTTCCTGGAGACAGCAAAAGGTTGGGTTTTGTTTCTTAATCCAGGCTGCAACTCTGTGTCTTTTTATTGAATAGTTTAGTCCATTTACATTTAGAGTTAATATTGATATGTTAACATCTGTATTTGCCATTGTGTTTGTCTTTCCTTTGATTTTATTTAGTTATTCTTTTAATAACTTTTTTTTTTTTTTGGCCTTCTTTCATTGTTATTCGTCCCTCTGAGGTTCTGGCTTTAGGACTCCTTGTAGTATTTTTTGGAGTGGGGGTTTAGTTGCAATGAAATTCCGGAGTTTCTGTTTGTCTGGGAAGGTCCATATTCTTTCTTCAAAGAGGAAGGAGAGCTTTGCGGGATAGAGTATTCTTGGTTGGCATCTGTTTTCTTGGAGTCTGTTGACTATGTCCCTCCACTCTCTCCTTGCCCATAGTGTTTCTTCGGAGAAGTCTGATGTCAGCCTGATTGGCTTTCCTTTGAATGTTATCTGTTTCTTCCCTCTTGCCAGCTTCATTATTTTTTCCTTGTCCTGGATTCTTGGGAGCTTCACTATTATGTATCTTGCTGTATTTTTTCTTTCGTCGTGGAAGTTTGGTGTTCTTCTTGCTTCTTGTATATCAATTTTCAGCTCCTTCTTCACATTTGGGAAGTTCTCTTCAATTATCTCTTTGAATATTTTCTCTGTTCCTACTTCTCTCTCCTCTCTTTCTGGTATTCCTATAACTCTTATATTTCCTTTCCTCATGGAGTCAGATAGTTCCCGAAGTCTTTCTTCATTCTTTTTCCTTCGTACTTCTCTTTCCTTTTCTGTTTTGGTTCTTTTTATTTCTGTGTCTTCAAGAGCACTTATTCGTTCTTCCATTTCATCAATTCTGCTTTCATTGCTTTTCCCAGAATTCTTTAGTTCTTCCCTAATTCTTTGATCTCCTGCATTTCTTTTACTTCCCTCTTTAGGGACTCAATTTCATTCTTCTGATTGTTGATTATTTTTCCCTTATCATTGTTTTCCTTTATGACCTCTGTCAGTTTTTTAATCACGGCAATTTTAAATTCTCTTTCTGGAAGGCTCAGAAGTTCTTCCAAGTTACTGTCGTTGCAATCTGAGGGCTGGTTTTCTTTTTGTGGTGTGCTTTTTCTCTGGAGAGTTGCTAGGTTGCGTGTGGTTCTTCTCCTCCCTACTGTCTGTTTTCTAATTTGCCGTATGCGTTGGGACACTGTGTAGTTGGGACTGGCCGGCATCTTGGGTGAGTTTCTCTGCTCCCCTCTGGTTCCTCCAGGAGTCATCTGTCAGTTTCAAGCAGTCTTTATTGGAGAAAGGTCCCTGTCCTAAAATGTCGATGTGGGGACACACTCCCCTGTGCGCCTGGTCTGCCCCGGTGGTGGGTTCCTGCTCCCCCTCTGGGCTTGGACTGCAGGCCAGAGGGGGTCTGCGTGGGCGAACTTCCCCCCGCTCACCTCAGGCTCCTGAGGAAGCCTTCTGCAGGTAGTCTTTACTGAAGAAATGTCCCTGTTCTAAAATGGTGATGTGGGACACACTCCCTGCGCGTACGGTGTCAGGCACACTCTTCTGCGGGCCTGGTCTGCCCCGGCTGTGGGTGCTCACTCTCCCTGTGGGCTCAGACTACTTGTTCGGAAGGGGCCGGGTGTGGGCTAACTCCCCAGCAGTATTTTATTTTTTATAGCTGAATAGTATTCCATTCAGTATATGTGCCATGTTTTCTTTATCCATTTATTTATTAATAGATCCTTAGTTTTTTTTTCCAAAGTCTTATTGTGAATTTATTGTTGCAATGAACAATGAGATATAGGAGTTCATATATCTTGTTGAATTAGGTTTGAGTTTTTTTGGAATACTTCAGATAAATACCCAGAAGTGGGATAATGGATCATCTGGTATTTCTATTCTTAATTTTTTGGATACCATCTGTACTATTTTGCTAGGGTTATATTGTTTATGCTTTAAATAATCTTATCTTTATTTTTGCAAAGATATAAGCACTTAACTTTTTAATGGGATAAATGTAGTGATTTTTGTTCTATATCTGAGTTCTGTGTGAAAGCAAAGAGGAAGGGAAAATTAAAACCATATGCCATCCTTTTAGATTGACCATCCTGAGCAACCTTACTTTGTGAAAAAGGAAACTAAGACTAGAGGTTTTAAATAAATTTCCCAAAGTAACACAGCTTAATACTAGGAAAGTCAGGAGGCAAACTCCTGAATCTATGTTCTTGACCACTTCACTTTTCTGTTTCTAGAAAAATGTGAAGATTTAAAAAAGTCACAAAAGTTGACATAATTATTGACACATAACTATGAATTCTTCAGGTTGAACAAAATGTGAAGTTCATTGTAGGCTATGAAAACAGTGTGTATATCAGAGAACATAGTAACTTTCCAGAAATCCAAATTTTTTTAGGATTACTGGGCTGAACACAAAAACTCACCCAAGTGAAGTGCATTAACATGAATGGTGATACCATACTGTAATATGTATTCTTGCTATGATGTGGTCAGGATGGCACTTTGCCTCTGTGATTTTTTGAAAAAACCATAGCCCAAGAATAATCACAATGAGGACTTCAAGAAAATCACAACTGAAAGACATCCTATGAAGGTTAGATGAGTATTCCTCAAAGCCATCAAGAATAAGAAAAAGAAAAGTCAAAAACTATCAGGAACCTAGAAAGAAATGGGGATGAAATGTTTCATTATGTCCTGGGTAATATCATGTAATCAAACAAGGGTATTAGGCTAAAATCTAAGGAAAACATTTAATAAATAAGAAAATCTGAGTAAAATATCACTTTAGTTAATTAAAACATATCAATATTGTTCTATTTATTGTGAAAATTGTACCATGTTAATCATAAAGGATCTGGTCATGAGACACATGGGAATTCTCTATACTGTCTGCAATTTCTTTGTAAATCTAAAACTATTTTAACATAAAATACATATCAAAAAGAAGTGAGAATTTTGCATCAGAATTTATTTGTAAATAAAAAAGCACGGTATAAAATATATTTTTATTGTCATGTACCATAAAAATTTGGGAACAAAATGCTCTAATTTTTGGAAGGAATGAGCTCCAGAGAGGGATCACAAGGCGAGGGATAGAAAAGTTAGTGGAGCAGACATTTAATAGCTCTTGTGACTTTGTACAGGAAACAATTTCTCTGAGATGTGAGGTCATACAAGTGTTATTCATGATGTCTTCAGAATGCCATATTTCTTAAAAAGCATTTGGGAATTGTAAATGAACATAGTTTTTAAGGTGTGATTTTTAAAATGTTGTTGAAAACACTATTAAAGACCCCAGTGGAAGAGGAGAACATTTGACAAGTTGACCTGGAAATAAAAGGTATTACAGGTGTGAGGAAAAGAAGGCTCAAATTACAACGATAAGACCACATTGGGTCTGGTATCTGGGAATTCTATACAGCCGTGTTTAGCTTTATTATTCAGTTTATTTCTGGAAATTTTATAATATATATTTAACATTTCTGAACTTAATTTGTACATATGATGTGTGGGATATGCATGTGAATATCATCCTATCTGTTCTGTGAAGAAGAATCAAGAAGGAACAAGATTGAAGGCAGAGAGACCGCTGGAGGCCAAGAGTCTGAAACAATCACCAAAGCCAAGAGATGAATGGAATTTGTCAACCATTTGGGCAGAGGAATTGGAGAAAAATGAATGAAATTGAAACATGGTGGAAATTGATGGGTCTTGGCACTTCTTTGATTTGGAGAGTGAGGACAAAGTAAAAGTCAAGAGTAAATGACACACTAGGTGGTGACATTTACTGAAAGAAAAAACAAAAGAGAAGAAGCAAGTATACAGGATAATGCAAAATGCATTCTTTATGTATGTTGGGTTTGAAATGTTTATAGACATTCATTTAGAATTCTCTAATATGAAGTTTTAATTTTAGATCTTAATAGCAAGTGCATGTTACCAGACAGGGATCTATACATGAGAGACTGCGCACATATAGAAGAGCTGGTAATTGAATTTTGGGCATTGGAGGGGATCACCAAAGGAGAGTAACAGTGTGAGAAGAGAGGAGGTCAGATTTTGAGGAACACAGTTAATCCATAGCTAAGGCCTAAATTCTGGTTAAAGTCTCATCTATTTAGCATTCACAGTCTTGTCCCCAGTCCATTTTTCAACCTGATTTCACTGGTTTTCATACAAAGGTATAATACAAACCAGTCTAATCAGTCTTAACCAAAAATGTTTTATTAACCCTGCCTCATCATTCTGCTCTGTCCTCTGTGATGCTGCTACCATTCTTCCAGGCAGCAATTCACATGTTCACTTTTTTCTTTAGATATTCATTTACTCAGCAGAATCTTGAGGGCATCCTATAGAAATGTCACTGGGATCTGCACACTATATTCAAACCACCTTGAATTAAGTAATATCTCTTTCAGCCTCAGTCATTCATGCTTTAGTGTTATGTTGACTCCAAAGCCATCTATACTTTCTGTAAAACCAAGGGAGCACTTAACTCCATTCTGTCTTTAAATGTTCCATGTTTGTTGCTGAGTATGTATGTATGTTTAGATAGATTGCAAGTATCTATATAGCAGGGACCACTCCCATTTTTTGTATCAACTGGAGAAGTACTTTGCCACTAAACATTAGTTGACTTACTGATTAATTTCCTGATTTAGAAAAACAATTTTTATTTGCTAAGGAAAAAGGAGAGGATTTGTCAGCTTGAAAGAGTAGCTTGAAAGTAACAAATTTATTATGCTTAATTTTTTTTTCTGTAATGACTCTAATGGTAAGTTAATGATGAATAGGAATAAAATTTGTTTTTACAAGATTACAATATATTTTGCATTCTCAGGTTCTAACAATAAAATAGGTAGTTAGACATTTAATATAACCAAAAACTGAATAACAAGCAACTCAGTTATATACTTTGAAAGTATTCTCTGCATCTGTCTTAATTGCAGGATGTATTTTCCTTTCCATCAATAGGTTTGGGTGTCATTGATTTTTAACTTGAAGTCAGTTAGCGCATGTTCAAAGAATACTAACTCATTTCAACAAATAAGAAACTTCCATGGGGCCTCTCTGGTGGTGCAAGGGGTTAAGACGCAACCTATGAAGCAATCGCAGCCACTGCAGCACAAGTTTGATCCCTCGGCCGGCCAGGGAGCAACCCACATGGCACAGCAGACCTCTCCTGACTTGCCCGCTGCTCCCCTCCGCAGTGTATTCCAGTCAATCTGCCTGTTCTGCTCCCCACTCTGTCTCTGGTGAATCCGCTCACCATCCACACCTCTGGTCTGTACCCCATTTCTTGTATGCATAAATAAATAAATCTTTAAAGAAAAAAAGAAACTTCCTAACATGCACTCACACTCCTCTCACCCCCACTACAGGAATCATTATGTGAATTTGTTCAAAAGACCATGCCATGAGCCCCATCTTAGTGCAGAAATGGTTGATCACAGAAAACCCATCCTCAAACAATGAGCAATCCTTTGTTTTTGGGTTTTGTTTTATTTATTTTTTTTAAAGATTTATTTTTATTTATTTATTTATACAAGCACTGGGTACAGTCAGAAGCGCAGGAGGGTGAGAGAGTTCACCAGAGCCAGAGCGGGGAGCAGAGCAGGCAGAAGGACCGAAGTACACTGCTGAGGGGAGCAGCAGGCGGCAGGAGAGGTCTGCGCGCCATGTGGGACCCTCGCCCAGTGGCCGGGGAACAGCCGGGGATCGAACCGGCGCAGCAGAGGCTGTGGGCAGCTTCGCAACCCGGCGCTCAACCGCTGCGCCATCGGGGAGGCCCCCTGTTTTTGTTTTTTTTAAGTGCTCCATTGCAGCCAACCAATGACTACCAAAAATACTTGAAGACCATTTTGAAATTCTTTCAAACTTTTCTTCCAAAAATCGCTCCTTGATAGAACAATTTCTATAATCAGAGGCTTTATAAGTATCTACTCATTTCATTTTATAAAAAGTCTTCTCTCTACTTTTTTCTAATACTCATGAACCCTTGCAGCACATGTGTTCCTCTGCCATGATTTGCACATAAGTAGCAATTGTTAATTTTCTCTCAAACTTAATTTTCTCTCTGTACAAACACATAAGAGAATTGTGCTATATTGCATTTCAGATATACCATTTTAAATTATCCAAGTTATCACTGATACAAATCTGAGAAATTATAATTCTTTCTGGAGAATAATTTGATAAAACTTTATGTAGAAAGCATCATGTTATACATTCTTTGATGTGTATTCAATATGTTCATTAAATATTGGATTAGGACTAATTTCATTGTTCTCTAATCATTTACAACACAAATAATCATGGTGAGATTTTCCTTGTACTCTACATTGATGTACCTGAGCATTTTCCTGGAGCATTTTCAGTCTTTCAATGAGCTTTGTCACAGCCTCAGATAATAGTTTTTTTTTTTTCTTTTTGTCTAGCTAGGTTTCCAGGCTAGACCTTTAATTTTCCAGCAATTGAAAGGTTAACATCTTTAGTTTAACAACAGAATAACTATATTGTGGTATTAAGACTCTATAGTACTTCAGTGGGTAATGTCTACATGCAAGGATCTTGACATGTCAGTTATCTGATGTAGGAGTTAATATGAAAGAGTTTAAAAAACATTAATATTTTTGTTTTCTCTAGCTTTTCAATTGTATCCCAAACAGCAGACTTTAACCTTTCTTGGCCTAATCTATAAATTTGTATTCCAGCCAACAGCTGATTTACTTGACTGAATGTTTTGCTGATGTAAGGAGCAAAGGATCAGGCATTTAATGGATATACAACAAAAAGCTCAAAGCCATGAATTACATTAGAACTTATAAGTTTATAGCAATGAGATGCCAAGATATTAATAAGAATTGGCAGGTTTTGTGTGATTACATGACAGAATTATAGCCCTAAAACAACCTTTTGGCTACAAATGTAAGAAACTCACTCAATAGATGCGACCAGATAGTAATCATTGTAAAAAAAAATCTGTCTACACCCCATAAATTATTTTTATAAAGTCATCAGTTAATTATCTTTCTACAATGGATCGTAGGCCATTTTGAAATTATGGCATCAGGAAAAGATTAAACAATTGAAAAAGTCCTCTCCATTTGCTTCTCGGAGCACCCAACTGGGAAAATAGTTAATTTTATTTTCAAATATTATTCTCATTTTATATATTAAAGCTACAAAGATGTAAAGACATCCAGCCATGTAACTTTGAAGGTGGCAAACTGGTTTTAAAGGTATAGGTGCTGTTAATTTAAGTAAAAGAGATTATCTTGAGTCTCAGACTCCACCTATCAATTCTTTGATTTCATTGATTTCTTCATTTGTATATTCAGTCTTATCCTTCATTAAATTGTAATTCTATGAAGTCAAGAGTCTTTTTTTACCTTTCATTTTATATTATAGAGTCTATAAGATAATTTGTCACATGTCTACTTTTAAAAGTAGAACGAATAAAAATTATATAAACATAGATAATAGTTCTTTTGCTAACATAATGGTGTGTATGTATTTGCATCTGTATGCTTATATATGTAGCTCTCTCCATTTCATTCATGTGGTTTTACATTCTCAAATGTTAGTTTATAAAGACAATATTCAGTATGTGTATACACATACATATGTATATGTACGTATATATTTACTTGATTTCTAGTCACTAGATTTATTGAAAAAGTCAAAACAGTTGCTTGAGATGCTGTGATATATCACAACATTAAATTTTTAATTTCTCCCCCTATTTTTTTAACTAACAACTGTGAATTTGTTTGAACACAATTTCATCAACTTTTTCTGGTTAAACAAGCCATCAAAATGAGGCCTAGTTAGAACTCAGAATCCTCCCAAACCCATATCTGATGATTAGCACAAAATAATTTGTTGGCAATATTGTCAAGAGTCCTCTCCACTCCCTCAACTCAATTTCTTGCTTCATTGCTTTGAACCCCTATGGGGCAAAAGCAGTTTAAGAGATGTCAGTAAGAATACTCTTGTTCTCTCAGGAATTCTGTGAAAGAGGATAAACAGCTACACAGCTAGCCAGACTAGGATGTATAGAAGTGGGTGACTTAAGTGTTTAATAAATGTATGAGCATTTTACAAGGCCTAGTGGACCTACCTCCGAATTATTAAACTTGATTGATACATGTTAGAGTTTAGCCGGGTAATTTCTATTTAAAAGCACAGCCATAGGTTTCTTTGTTAGATGTATAACAAAATTCTGTTACAAATATCCTGTTGAATTAAGTACCCAGGTATTATGTGAACTTTAAAAAAATTCATAAAAAGAAAATTCAGAGAAATAACTATTTCGTTCTTTCTGTTTTGTGTATTTATAATAATGTTTGCAACTAGTTTAGAGTCCATAAGGAACTAGACAATTAGAAAGCTCTACATATATTTTCTGTATGCCTCTTAATACTTGTTGTAAAGCAACTGAGTACTGTCTTAGTTAAGGGCTCTTCATTCTTAAAAGAAATATTAAAGAAGAACATACAACTGATGACTTGGATGGCAGGAATTTATGGAATACAAATTTGCTATTTTTCCTTTAGAGTATAACTAACTACAATTTATCTGGCTGGAGCACTCAGCTATAATACCCAATCATTGAGTGGATATTATTTCAAAGTCAGAGAAATAGCTACTGAACCCCTGAGAGGCTCTTGTGGTTTCAAGTGAAAGTCAACGTGATTGAATTAACTACTTCTCCAACATACCCACAAAGAGCAGATCATGGTTTACAGGTAGGGCTGGACTTTGAGTTATGGATCATGGCTCTAATACATACTCAAGTCTTCCATAGAATTGATCATTCAAATTTTAATCACTATTATTCATTTTCTTTTATTTTTCTCGTTATTAAAATAAAACATTTCCTATAAGGTGTAGAATACATGACCAATTGAAAAAGTTATAATGTGTTATAACTTAGGTTGCAGGATCTGCTTTAGAGAACAGCATTGAAATGGGAAAACGAACATGACAATGTTTTGCCACTCCCATTAAAACTGCTGTAGCTCACTTTGAAAATTTTAATAGGAGTGCTCTCAAGAAATATAAATATCTATTTTATTAAAGCAAAGGAACAAATTATCATCTGAACTACAGCTGGTGAATATTATGTGAATACGATTTTATACTAATTAAACCCACTGGCAGCAACAGATTCCTTTTCTCAGGAAATACTGCTAAAACCTATTTAAAGGATTGGAACATTTTATGAGGTCAGGAGGAATTAAACCATATATTTTTAGTTTGCTTACTCTATACACGCTATTACCATTATGGATAAAATCACATAGACTATGTCTAAATACTTAAGGCGTCCCACATATGACTTTTATTAGCTTGGAGGGAAAAAAAACTTTAGCTTCTTATACTACAGTTCACTCTCTATTTTTATTTTCAGTTGAGTCCTGAAATCAGAAAATTACCTAGGACCAGTCTTCAATAAAAGTTTTGATAACTATAAAGCTTTTCTCTCATTCTGCTTTCTCTTTTTCTGGTACCCTTTCAATAATTAATTATACATTTTTTTTTAAACAGTCCTTCGGCTTCTTCAAATTCAGGAC
This sequence comes from Talpa europaea, assembly GCF_964194135.1. Taxonomy (NCBI): domain Eukaryota; kingdom Metazoa; phylum Chordata; class Mammalia; order Eulipotyphla; family Talpidae; genus Talpa; species Talpa europaea. The sequence goes on from NC_140070.1 coordinate 80,088,470, forward strand.
AAATTTTCCTTGATATGCTGCATTTTCTGAAAGGACTGCTCCTTCCTTCCTTTTGCTACTACTCATAACTCCCATTAACATGTGCATGTTCTCAAAATGTTTTTCAGTGACTCAAGAGAAAAGCAATTGGGTTGGAAAAGGTGAATAAATAATTTCTTGAAGCTTTTGATTTAAAAAAAAAAAACAGGACATTTCCTTTGCACAAATGATCTCTCATCAGTTTGGGTAATAATTCTCCTGATAGAGAGTTGAACTAAATTACTTTTTAATGTCCTTTGCTCCTCAAGATTCTAGAAAACAAAATAAAGTGAGCCATCAAAGAGTCTGTGAAGATAAATTTGGAAGAAGTTCAGATAAATCTTACCAGACATCAGTTATACACATAGACAACTACCCAGTTGTCTTCTCACAAAACTATCCGTTTAGCATTTTAGTGGCAAGAAATCCCGAGCTAGAAAAAGAAAAGTGAGTAACAAAGTAAACATTTCAGAAGAACACAAATAGTATTCACATAAACACAACACTTTCTAGTTTTGAATCACTAAGACTGGATTTTATCTAGGGTCTAAATTTGGATCCAAAGATAGGCTCTCTGTTTAAAAATGTTTATTAATAGAGCACATTTGCTGTATTTTTTTCCCTGCACTATATTCAGGGTGTAGAGAGTGCTGCAGTTTAATTTAGCTTTAATAGTAACTTATTTTTATTAATGCAAAGTTTTCCATAGTAAGGGCTCATAAAAGATAAATTCAGGGAGGAAAGCAAATATAAATATTCTTACTTATAAGTTTATTATTTGACTTTGTAGCTGTTGTGTCATTGTATGTACAGGGAAAAACAAAATTTTATACTAGTAAATTTTCTACAGATCAGTGACACAAGCAGTATATTATTGCTTTTTCAGACATATGAAACAGTAAACCTTTGACATTAGTTATAAATTCCATAACCAGATTATTGTGGCTCAGATAAAATTCAGTTGAATTGCATTATTTTTGAATGTTCAAATCCTCTTACTACTCCTCTTCCCATCCTGACCTGCCAGACAAAATACATACACACTTGAATTAGCATATAGAAAGAAAATTGGAATTATAATTTGTTTTGAATTTCTATTGAATAATATGGAGTTAAAAATAGTTCTGCATAGGTCTGAGTAAACAGTTAGTAAATCATTACCTTCTGGTTATTAGTGTTTGCAAAAAGAATGAAATCAGATTGAATTCTTTGAATTATAAACAATGTATAAAATATATAAAAAAGCTTGGTAATAAATGTTATTATTTGTCTCTATGTTGGTATTATATCAAAGTTGCTTTTTAGAGCATCATTGATAACATATCCCTGAGAAGAATTTAACATCTAATTTATTTTGGAATACTATCACATGCTGAATTAGTTATTAAACAAATGAGTTCATTACTACTAGTTTCACATCTGTTTTATTATCATAAATGGTTTATCTGTGTTCTACAGAGTCTTCATCCATTATAAAATGGCAACTAAAGCCTTAAAGATGAATCCTCCTAAAATGATAGCATATGGGAAAGAATACGACTCTGTAGTTAGACAACTTAGATTTCATCCTAATTCTGATTCTTTTGACTATTTACAGCTTTATATTTTCCACTGCTAAATGAGAAAAGTAGTGCATATTTTATATGCTTAAAGAATGTAGTTATTTCATATGAAATCATATGCTTTCAAATTTCATCTTGGCTCGCCTTTATATTTTATTATTGAGGATTTATATAACTTTTGAATCATTGAGTCTGACCACGAGGGTTAATGCCAATCCCATTTTACTAATTAACTAGAATGATTAAATATTTAAAATAAAGATCCTGCCTGGATATAAATTCTAAGATTTATGGAGTAAATGCTATAGAATCAAGATTAACCCTCTGTACATCTCTAACCAGAGAATGTTGGAAGAGTCGTTTTTCCTGATCCATCCCTTCATTATATTTGCTACACACTTGAAAGGCTTAATAACTAATAACACCAGGGCTGAAAGGAAAGAGAAGGTCAGCCATAGACATGTGATATGATTTGTTAGCACCTAAGGAAACTGAGACTATGAGAAATCCTATAAGAAAAATACAATTTAAGTTGTCCAGAAATGAGAACACCTGCCTTCTGGGAAGATTCATAGCCTGTTTCTACATCTAAGAAATATGCAATAAGACCCATTCATATATCCTGGATATGAATTTAAAAAGGAAAACAAAACTATAGTGTGTCAATCAATAAATCATTCAAATGTCCTTTTTGGAAATAGGCACATATAGGTCAATTAGAATTAATTATATCTTGTCTTTGAATTGTGACTTTATAATACCAATCTAGTAAAAGTGATGCTAAATATGCATCATCTGTAGATTTTTATCACAACTGAAAAAATAAAGCTAATGTTATATATCTTTCTTTTTTATGTTAGATATATTTTATTTGAAAGAACATTTTGGGGTTAAGTGAATATAGATACTATTTTCTTCAAGTTTCTCATTTTGTTCTATTAATTCACCTTTTCCCCATATGGCTTTTACTGACTATTAAATTTTTATTTGTAAAGGAAAGTTTTCTGTTAAGAATTTTAGAAACCAATAGAAAAAAAATCTGGCTAAAATCTACAACTTCTTGAGTATGATCTTGAAAGACATTTTGCAGGCACCGTCCTCCACTTACCAAAAGAGTTGTTGTACAATAAATCTCATTTTGTGATTATAATGTGACAGAAGTTCATTTCAAAGAAAATTTGAGACTCATAAAAATCAAATCTGTAGTAAGTAGATGAAGACAGTCTTGTAAATGGCTCTACAAAACATGGAGAGTTGGAGCACTTGAGCAATCTTTTAACCTCCTCTTAACAAATAAAATTTTTGCTTAGCAGTTCTATCAGCAAAAAAGTAATTCTTATTAAAGAGTTGAGTTTTTTTATTCCATGCTAAAATAAACTCAACTATATAAATAAAAGACTTTACCCTACTTCCCTCAATCCCCAACCATTTTGAAAGCAAGTATATTTATTTTTCCTTTCATAATGATTCTGCTCTATTAAGCACAGATTTTAAAGGAAAGAAAAATATCAGTTTTTCTTGGAAAAACAAATAATTCTAGTTAAAGTTCAAAGTTTAGCAAGGTATAATAAAATCAACTGTTAATAAGAAAACACAACTCTTGTATTTAGCCCTTCGTTTTCTGTTATTAATACTACATTAAGAATAAAAAATATTCAAAGTTTACTGTGCAAAATAGAGATCTAATTATCTATATAATGCATACTTCCAAAAATGATGAATATGAATCCCAAAGAATGAGTAGTTAATTTTGAAAATAGCTTCAACGGTAAATGTCATTTTAATATATTTTGTATTTTTATTCATTGGTTAAACCTACAGTGATGTTCCAGTTAACCACTCCTTCAACAATTTTTTCACACACTGATAAGGTTGAAACACAAAATTCAAAATTAACATTGATCTGCTACTTTACAATGTACCTCTAACTACAACTGCCTCTACAAATTATAATGATATGCTCCAAAGAAGATCTGTCAGTGAATGTGCCTGACTTTAAACTCATGGTGGACAATAATGGTGGCAAGAAAATAAACTGAAAGCACCTATTCCACAAGCTCTGAGAGGCATTATAAAATACCAAGGGTAATAGAGTTTGTTATTTCATGAAATAATAGAAACTTCATATTGCATAATACAGCCACATAAGTTATACTGACGGGGTAGTGTGGTAACAGACTGTCATTGAAAAGGAAAAAACAAAGTTAAGAATTAGAATGTTAATGGTGGAATTTACTTTAGCAATTATTTAGTCCAACCTACTCAAAAGATAAAGAATCTGAAGTCCACAAAAACATAAAAAGGGATCACATCATACTCTCAAGAATAGTTGCCATTTCATATGAACATTTATTATGAGATAACCATGAAACAGAGTGCTGTAAAATATGAATTTTGCAGAGGAGAACACTGAAGTTCAGAAAAATTAATGCAAGTTGTCCAAGATCACAGAACTTCTATATGATACAGCTAGGTCTCAAATCAGATCTGCTTGACTCCAAATTCCAATGTCCTTTTATAATTCGATTATAATGTGAACTTCTGTAGCATTATAATCACACAGTTCCTCTGCCATTATGTTCAAGGTCATATGTGGGTTAATGTGTGTTGAGCCTCCTGACTGCTTTAACTGTGCACTGATATGAGCAATTTCTAGCAAAAGTTAGCGTCAAGTGGGGGATATTAAACAGGAAAAACAACAACAATAAAAAGAAGAAGAAAGAAATTCAACACAGACATTCAGGAAGGAAGGAGATAGTATGTCACTTATTAGAAACATATTTTAGACAAAAATTTCATTATTAATTTTAACAATATATCCATGTAGAAATCATATACAGTGAGACTTCCATCTCTGTTCCTCAACATATAAAACCTCTCAATTTTCCTCACTGAGGCATGCTGAAGGAAAACTGCTTTCTAATAAAATTAGGAGCCTTATATTTTGTTTTTGAAATTTTAACAAAATCATCATATATTTAGAAACAATAAAGCCTATATTTCCTAAAGATAGAAATGGTTCAATTATTTCTAATCATAGTTGAATTAGATATAGTCAGATTTATTCCTTTTGCTGACAAAGAATCTGAGGCATTAAAATTCAAAGAATCTTAGAACATAAGAGTTCTTTCAGGAGCTTTAAAGGTTTAAAGATGACAATTTTTTTTTTTTTAGATTTTAAAAAAACACAGGACCAGAGTGATTATCAGATTATTTTCAAGGTCATAGTTCATATCAGTGATTGAATTACTATGAAAATGCCCAACTCTTAATACCCTGTCTCATCCTGTTTCCATTGACCATAGCATTATAATTTCTATACAGTCTGTGGTTGGTTTAAATAATTATTGGGGTAACACTGATGATCAGAATCTATATAATCAAGGCATTCATACAAAAAACTAAACTATTTTACAGTTTTACAAACTTTTTACAATGTTTGGAAGTGACATTAGAGGCTTGTAGACATCACTTCCAGGGTGCAATGGAGACTGCTAAACAGAAATAAATTATTTCTATTTAGGCAGTAATACTATGATGCAATACTGACATTAATCACCCAAATTTAGCACAATCCCAACAAGATTGTACTCGCTTTAGATTTCATCTGCAAATATGGCATTCTAGAGTCCAGTTGCATTTTTGATCGACTGGCTACAAATTTGGGGAAATTCCTGGTCCACTCAGGTTTTTCAGTTTGCTGGTATGATTTGCAAAGCTTAGTCCAACAGTATATTTGTGCTTAGTGTTTTATTCTAAAGGATACAATCTCAGGACCACGTGGATTGAATGGCAAAACACATAGGGTAAGATCTCGGAGGCTCCTGTGTACAGAGCTTTTATATTCTCTTCCCATGTGACACTTCAGAAGAATCACTTTCCTGGCACATCCCTGTGTTCTCCAATCAGGAAGCGCACCTGATCCTCAGTGTCCAGAATTTTTATTACATTTCATGAGCAGGCATTATTGAATCCATAATGGAATCATTGGTCCCATGATTGAATTCAATTACCAGTTTTACTCTCCTCCCCAGATGCCAGGAGGTCAGACTGATAGATACGTGGCTCAAAGCCTCAAATCTCTAATCATATGGTTGGTCCTTTTATAATGACAAGACCCCATCCGACTTCATCTCCTGAACTTAAATTTGAATGTGGCCCAAGGAATAGCAGGGCCCACAGGAACAGGAAAGACATGGCTATCTCTTGGCAAATCCCAAGAATTTTAGATGTTACTTCCCAGGAATTGTGGAAAAAAGACAAGACAATTCATTTGATAACAAATGTGTACTTGTTCAATTAAAAGGATTTTTTTTTTGCTCTCCAAACTTGTTACACTGAGAAGATAAACCATATGACACATAGTAGATCTAAATAAAGGGCAGATACTTGTCTATTAGTTATGTGTAATTATGCATACAATAAATTTTTTTCATTAATTCTTTCTGGAGTTGTTCAGTAAATTTTCTGAGTTTCAATCTACTAAAAAAAAATAAAGGCATGAATAAGTAGCTTTTAGTAATGCATATCACTGAAATAACCAAGCACTTAATTCAAATACACAAACATCCCTTCATCCACATGCATATCTAGAGCTTGAATCTGAGAGTATCCAATAACTGCAAATACTGTAATAATCCCACTAATTACTGGACTGTAAAAAGGCTTCCAGATGGCATAGACAAACATACTTGTAGGCCATCAGTCTTGCTTGTACATAGAACCTCCAGCAGTGTAGGACAGACAAGAAATTTACATGGTCTAAATTAATGTTGTGGTCATATGAAACTGCAACCTGGTAGATCTGTACAATTAAATATTTACTTAACAAACACAACTTCCAGAAATTTTGTGCTTATCAAGACAAAATTTTTATTTTAAAAATAATAAATTTCTAATCTAGAATGTTAATTTTAATCCTTGCACATCTACTTATTCAAGAATCATGTCATACTTAGTAAATGAAGATCAAGTAGCAGATTTCTTTAAAGAACACAATGGTGTGCTCACAGAGAATAGAAAAAAAAGCAAAACAAGGGCCTCCCTGGTTGCCTAGGGGTGAAGTCTCAGTGCTATCACCACTACAGTCTGAATTCAAACCCTGACCAGGGAGCTAACCCACACATATGGTGCAGCAGACCTCTTCTGTTTTGCCCACTGAGCCCCTCAGCAGCATATTTCAGTAGATCCACCTCTTCTGCTCCCCACTCTGTCTCTAGTGAATCCTCTCACCCCCCTGCATTACTGGCCTACACCCCAGTTATTGTATGCATAAATACAAAAAAGAGCTTAAAAAAAAGCAAAACAAAATACCTATTTCTCATGTTATAATAATTGTTAATACACAAAAAGAATTCTTCTATAAAAGGCCAGAATTGGAAGCAAAAAACCAGAAGTGACTTAAAACCAGTCTGAATTAGAAGTACATAAAATGGATAAAACCAGAACTGGATACAAACAGTTAAAACTGGTCAGAATCTGTTCTAAACCAGATTCAACTGGTTCAAACCCCAGAAGCAGGTTCCAGCTGGCTCAAACCCCCTGGAACCAGATCAAACCAGCCAGAAAGGGATCTAACAATCAAGAACTGGAAGCAAACAGCTGGAAGTGGCTCTACCTTTTATGCATGTTATATGTGTAAGCACATGTATTACATGTATGTAGAGTGCTATGAGTACATTGTATATATGCTATATATATATTAGCATGTCACGTGTATGATACACATGAAGCTCATATGTTTAGTCTCTGCTGTATGTTTGCAGTGTGCATGTGTGTAGAATATTATGTGTGTTCTGTCCAAGTGATGTTTGTGTGTCACATATATGCTATATACATATGTGGTGTGTTATTTGTAGGCTGTGTGGAAAAGGTACATGTGTACAGTGTTCCCACATGTGTGGTCTATTCACACATGTTGTCATATGCATGGCACACTGTGTAGTATGTTAATGTATGTTATATTGTAACAGTGTGTATCTGTCTCTAGCAAATGATGTGTGGAAAACTGAATGACCACATGTAAAAGAATGAGAGATGGTGGTGGGAGAAATAAAGGAAAAAACTAAATAAAAATGTTCAACTTATTTTTAAAAATGCTTTATGTACACAACGGAATATTTTTGAGTAATAAAAAGGAATGAAGTATTGATATGTTACAATATAAATAAAACTGAAAAACATTATGGTAAGGAAAGAAAGCAACATATGAGAGAATGCATATTGTGTGATTCCATTATACATAATTTTGAAAATAGGGAAATGGAGAGACTTAGAAATCAGCTGCCTAGGACTGATCTAGCTGGAGGAATGAATATAACTACCACTAGGTAGTTATATTCAGTGACAAAAAGGCTCTAATACTGACTGTATTAACAATTGCAAAACGCTGTAAGTGTACTAAAAACAAATTGTACACTTTGTGTGAATTGTATGCTATGAAAATTGTATCTCAGGAAGATTATTTAAAAAAAATCATTAGAAATATTTCTTACAATTTTTCTTAGAGTTAAAATGATTAGAATTAGTTGGCATTAAGTTCAGTGTCCGCTTCCTTTGCTCTTAGAATATAAAGCACTCTGCTCATCATATCATATATTCCCTATGTGATCTAGTTTCTATTTACCCATGCTATTCAATTTCAATAAGCACACCCTCAGTCACCAAGTTCCAGTTATAATGACTTTTTGCTGCTCCACCAAAATTCTAAATCCTTTTTGCCCAAGGTTTTCACTTCCTTCTTTACTGTCTAAATATTGCCCTGATATTCAAATAACTTCAGACATCAGTTCAAACATCACTTCCTTGGAGAGAACCTCCCAGATTATTCATTTATTCAAAAATACTGATTGCATCATTTGCGACAACATGAATGGATCTTAAAGGCAGAATGCTAAGTGAAATAAGTCAGAGAAAGACAAATAATGTATGATCTTACTTATGTGTTAAATCATAAAACCTTGAAAGTATTTATAGGAAAAAGATCAAGCTGCGGTTACCAGAGATGCAGTATGGGGTTGAGGAGGTAGGAGGAATTAGAGGAAAGTCATTAAAGACACAAACTTGCAGTAATAAGATAAATAAGTATCAGGATGTAATATACAATGTGCTGACTATAGCTAACATTGTTGTATGATATACAGGAAAGTTGTTACGAAAGTGAATCCTAAGAGTTCATACAAAGAGAAATTTTCTCTTTTATCATCTTTTTTTTCTTTTATCTATATGAGCTGATACATAGTAGAACCTACAGTGGTAATGATAGCACAATAGATATAAATCAAGCCATCATGCTGTATACCTTAAACTTACACTGTGAAGCATGTCAATTATTTCTTAATAAAACTACAAAAAAATGTTGGTTGACATCTTTCAGTGTGCCAACAACTATAATAGGTAGAAAAATAGCAATTTATTTTCTTCCCAAAGTTTGATATCATTTACATAGCTCTTCAGAATTATGGATTGTTCTTGGTAACCCCAAATATCTAATATTTTGTTTGCAATATAATTTCAAAAATTTAATTAGGCAGTTATAAATAATCTGACTTCATTTTTGTGTTTGATCACTGATATACTTTAAACTCCTCTTCTTTTTACCCACAAATAGGCAAGACAGTAAGAAAGCCTGGCACTCCTTCCCTTGGCTACACAGAAAATGTTTAAACCATGAAAATTTTATTCCTCTGGACTCTACTTTCTAACCAATATAAAAAATTAGAGCCATGCCTGCTAACCCATCTTCATTTTTCTATGTATTTTATTTTATATATTTCTTACATCATTTTTCATTATTGCACAATGTATGCATTTTCATCTTGGTTATATTCCGCACACAACTGCACCCCCCCCATGTTGACCCTAATTCCTCCTCTCCTTGTCCCCTCCCTCCATGGTGTGTCTCTGGTCTATAGTTGCTTGTTGATTTTGATTTTTTTTCTTATATTTATTCTTTTTCCTGGTTCCTTATTTAGGTTTTTTAGATTCCTGCTATGAGTGAGACCATCCGGTATTTTTCTTTTACTTTCTGCTTATTTCACTGAGCATGATCCCTTCCAGCTCCGTTTGTAATCAGGGAAATGCAAACCATCTTCATTTTTTATTGCCGTACCCAGATCAAACTTAAACCCTTTCCCTTAGAGATTTAATTGTTGATTGTTTTTTTTTTTTTCTGTATGTATTTTTCTGTTTCTTATCCTTCGGTGCCTAAATGTCTTCAGTGCTAACCTGCATAAATTCTGGGGATGGACACAGTCCAGCATCCATTAGAAGATGAAAAGAGCCCTAATAAAACAATTATTACTGTATGCAGGATGCAAATGCAATGATCAAAGTTTGAAGTAGCTTCAATCTCTGCCTTCTGATTTACTAATTGGCTCCATTCACACAGTCAGTGGCACAGGCTCAGTCAATTGCTGAGCTTGAATGCTGTGCTCTGGGCTGTGCTTCTCCTTATTTTGGATTGACCAGATTTTACCAATTTTAAATTTATCCAGTCTGAGCTGGCTATTACAAGTAGAAAAGGATGGCAGAGTGACCTGAAGTAGGATGGCTTTGATAAAGCAAAAAGGGAATAGAAGTTGAGCTACTTAGAGAACATAGGGTCATCATAGCACAACTGACCAGGCATAGATTCCTTTATTTCCAGAATACAGTGTATTAAGAGGCAATGAATTCCCTGGGTGGGTCACCAGTTAATATCTGACATTTAAATCTCAATGGTATGGACCTACAAGGTCAAATGTGCTTCATTTGGGGTTGCTGTTTCTCTCATTGCAGATTATTTTGATCTGTATTGAGAATCTCCAAGAAGAAATAATTAAAATTCACCTAAAATATACTGAATTACAAAGACAAAGAAAAAATAGTTACAAGAAAGTAATTGCTATAATGATCCAAAATTTATTCTGCCAAATTAACAATTCTAAGGTGAAGTTCAAAGTTTAGGATACAATTGCCAAAAAATAAAAAAAAAAAGGTTAAGGTGCAATAACAATCTGAGATTCAAACCAGATACAATAAATTACCTATAATTAAATTTTTAGCCTTAGTATCTTTAGCAAAAGATTGAAGCTCTTTCTAAATAGAACTCTAAATTTACCATAGCAACCCAACAATATCAACTAATAAAAGCTACCAAATTATAACCCAGTATATAAAAACTCCTAAAATAATAATCAGTTAAATGTTTCCCCCCTCCAATACTCCAATTACAGCAAAATAAAAATGAATTGTACAAGACTGAATTGTCATAGTATTACAGTACTTTCTATAAATCTCTAATTCCCGACATTAAAATAATAAATTCCATTCAATTGAAAAATATTTTATTGTCATATTTGGCTAAAATAATCTGTTCAATGCCTCTTTTAACAACCTTGCTGTTGCAATTTGTATTCACCATTGAAGGGAACTGTATACCATTCCTTGGCCTTCCATGATACCCAAACAACACCGACATCATGCATGAACTCTGCAGACAAGACCTATATCACATCCGGTTGTCTCAGAATCCAAGTAAGATATTTATCGATGATACTCAAAAACAGTGATCTTCATAATGAACCTCTGAATTGTTTCACATCCAGAAGAACTGTATGGAAGCCACCTTCAGAGGAAGGAATGATAAAGTCAATACAGGAGGAAGGAATGAGAAAGTCAATACACACAAAAACAGATACCTAGAAATATATATTTATAACATCTTTTAAAGAAATTGTTCAGAATATATTAATTATTTTTCCCAATGGTAGGCTGAAATAAATTATTTTATTTCAAATCACTGAAATAAAAACCAAATTTCTGATTTTTTTTTAAATTTTTGGACTGAGGCAGATTTTAAATTTAATTTCACTGTGATGATTTCAGTATTCCTTCAAAGTAAAGACTGCCTGTAATGAGTTTTATTGAGTTGACAGAATCTTATAATATGCATAACTGGATACATACATAAGCATTTAGGACTTCTATAGAAGTGCAATTAGAGCAGAGAGAAGAGAAAATGTGAAAATATAGCAGATTATTTCTTGTTAAGCTCATCCATAATGGGTATGAATTGTACAACTTTAGGTTGCACTTTCCACCAGGGTAATGGAAATTTATTCACCCAACTCCCTAGGAACAGAGATCACCATGTACTATTTACATTTCTCATTTTACATATAATTTATACATGTCAATAAGTTATACACTTAGAGGTCAATGGGCAAATCTTTAATAATAATCTTTTAATTTTGTTTAGATATTTGGCTACTCCTGGAAAAACACAGGAGTTTAAAATGCTTATATCAAACCCAAAAGTTACCTTCCTTGCATGAGAACAATAGAGACCACACTTAAACCTTGATACTCTAAGTCTTATGTGAGCTGAAAATTACTTTTTTCTGCTGCAAATATTGACTTTATTATTCCTTCCTCCTGCTGCTGAAGGAGACTTTCACACCGGTTCTTCTGGATGTAAAACAATTCAGATGTTCACAATGAAGATCATTTGAAACATTTTGTCCTAAAATTTTTTTAAAACAGCTCTAGCTTTACTTTAACCTTTCCCCTTTAGTATTTTTACATCAGACATTTCTTTCTTATAGAAAAGTTATCAGATGAATGGAAGTATATTCTAAATAAGCTCTTCAGATCTTAACGATGATACAATAAAAAGGAATACTTGATACATAAAAATAGTTGGCCAACTTTTAATGAAGGACGTTTCTATTTTGTCAAGAGGTGGGCAATCCTTTAACTTCAAAACTGAGCCACGGGTTAACAAAAGCAAAGCAAGAAGTTGGTCTCAAAACCATTGAAATATTTTATGGATGCTTACGTTTCCTACATTTCAATTTGCTAGAATATAGTTCCAAAGATACCAAAGCTATGAGCTTAAACTTGAAAATTATACTGCAATAAAAGTCAAAAATTCTCACTAACCAGCCCTCCCTGGTGGCACAAGGGGTTAAACACCACATTATGAAGCAATCCACAGCCTCTGCAGCACGAGTTCAATCCCCAGCCTGCCAGGGAGTAGCCCATATGGCGCAGCAGACCAGTCCTGACTCGCCCGCTGCTCCCCTCAGCAGTGTATTTCGGTCTGCCTGTTCTGTTCTCCACTCTGTCTCTGGTGAATCCTCTCACCCTCCTGCATCTCTGGCCTGTACCCCAGATCTTGTATGCATAAATAAATAAATCTTAAAAAAAAATTCACACAAGTGAAACACAAGTCAAGTGGAAGTTGATGTTTGAGGAAAACATAGGTGATAATGGTCAACTATTTGTAAATTTGCTAGAAACTATCTCAGAAACACCTCATTTTATAAATTGAAAATGGGTTATTTTTGAAAAAGGACAGAAATGCTTTATTTAAAATATCTGTAGAAGACCAAACCAGGAAACTGGGTCAGAGAGAACTTTGCCCACCTTTCCATACTTCTTCTCATCCCCCAACATCTCAGGCCTCAAATGTGGGTTCGAAGATATGGGTGAGTAAACTGTGCCCATGGCTACTGGCCTTTGAATTCTTCTTTTCTCTTTCATTGCATCTAGCCTTTCATCCATTTATTTATGCAGGGGGAAATTAGTGTGATTCTGCTATTTTGCCAGGCTCTGGACTAAGCTCCAGTGATACAGAAGTAGCAGAATAGACACAATCCCAGCTTCCAGCAGCTGACTCCCTGGTGAGGGCAGCAACAAAGAAGAAAGTCCATAAATGCAGTCAGTTCAGTCTGTGACAACCACTGAAGAGGAAATAAGCAGAATGGTGGAGATGAAGTGTTGGTGGGGAGAGACTACTTATATAAGATGACCTTTGTGGAGGTGATGTATAAGCTGAGGTTTGCAAGCAGAGAGGGTGAGGATGGTAGCCTTCACTAGGCTGTTAGCAGAGGAATTTCAGAAATGGACAAAGCATTGCATTATTTAACAATACTGTTTGTATCAGATAAGAGTGAACTTGAAAAATTAACATGACTAAAAAAAAATCTATAGATTGTTTCTTAACATTGCTGTATTAAGAACCCATATTCCTGTATTAATTTCTGTATTAAGATTCTAGTGTTTCTTCCCCAAACACTAGAATCCTGTCACTTCTGTTCAGTCTATAGACACATCCCTATTCAAAGATTTTTTGGGAAAAAAAAATTATGCCAAGGGGGGACTACAGAAAATGTAGTGTGTAAATAGTGCTATTTTACCTGAGCAAATGGTTTAATAGACTTTTCCTTAACTTTCGTTTTTCAGCAAGAACTTCTAAGTAAATATTACATGTTAAGGTTTTTATGGAGAAGAAATGCTATTTATGAGTTTCTGCTTGAACTGGTAGATATTTTGACATTATTCATGTGGAAAATATTTATGTCCAAATAAACAAATAAAATTAAACCATGTTGTTTTGGTAACCACTTCAGTGTATTGTATGACTGTTGTGTGGTAACATGTTTTATGTGACAATTGTTTTCCACAAACTGCTAAATATTTTCCATATATTGTTTCTTTTTTCCAAATGAAAAAATGCAGACAGTTCTAGAAAGTTTTGGAAATAAAAAAAATGTTTTTGACCTCCAGATCAAACAATTTTATTAGTATTCAGTAACATGAACATCCAAAGAACAACCGTCAGCATGTTTTCTGCATTCCCTGACTTATTTTATATGAATAAAAATTCAAACACGAATTCAAACTGGATATACCCCTGTAAAATTAGCTTTTCATAACCCACAGATAACTGAGAAAAAATATGTTGAATAATAATTCATCATAAACCACAAAAACTATCATAATCTTTAAGGATATTTTAACTATTGTAATACTTAGCTAATAAACATCTTTAAAAAATTCTGACAGGTATTCCTACTCAAAGTGAAAAATGGTTTTTGTGTAAGAAAACCATGTATATTTTTCCTACCAGGCACCCTATTAGCAGATCCATTTACATTAGGTCAATTGCTAAACATTTTTTATTCTATTTTACAGGATATTCTTGGGCAAAATAAGTCAATGCATTTGAACAATGTTATTGGACATTTTACCTCTACTCCTATTTTTCTAATGCTTTTCAATCTTTTTTTTTTTTTTTTGAGCAACAACTATGTGCTGGGCTTTCTGCACTGGTTATGGTTAGAATATTGAAAAAAAAAAAAAACAGTACGATGCCTGAAGCTATTCCATTGTCTATTGGGAATTCATAATTTGAAAGCCACAGAAAGGAGAAAATGGAACTAGATGGAGAGGAGATGTGATGGAACCACCTCTCTGAATTATATGTCTCAGGTATACAAATTAAAAAGTAGTCTATATGTCTATTTTTTGTTTTTATATTGTAAGTACCATAAGTAATTTTAGCTCTCTGAGAAAAAGAGCATTTCATTCCTTTGTCAAAAAGTCTTGTCTTTACAGGCGGCAGAGCATTCATACTTTCTTTTGCCTTCCACGTTCACAGAGTGGTCAGAAGGAATTATTGGTTCTAGTAACTAGTTCTAGTTCCTTTCCCATTCATAAGAACATTGAAATACCTGTTTCTGAAGCATATGACTATGATTTGAAACCAACAGATATTGCATTTTTTTCCATACATATACCAGTATAAGTTATGTAGATCAAACAAAAGTTCTTTGAGTCTCTGGCTTGAACTTTAATCACAATCAAATGAAATGTCTAAATATTTTATTACTTAAGGAATGCTGATAATGAAGGTGTACTTTAACACAAGGGCAATGCAACATTCTTCCAAAATTTCAGGTATAAAGTGTGACTCATATAACCAACAAGTAAGGTGTAGGTTCCAAGAGACTATTAAACTTCATGGAATATTTGAACAGACTAAGTTCTAAAAAAAATCAACTGCAGCTAATGTTCAAAGCTTAATTCCATCAAAACTCTCATTTCTCATTTCATTCAAAAAATTTAGTTTCATGATACAGTATATTCTTGTGTACAACTTCAAAAACAAGTGTCATGGTTATGCATACGGTTGAGATACGCAGACATTTGAACACAAAGTATCAAGGCCTTAACAAGAAAAAAACACCTGAGCTGTATACTATAATGTGGTAAAATCATGTTTTCTTAAAATAGTTAATAAAAGGGTCTACAGCCTTCTAATATATCAAGAATCAAGGCATATTCATTCAGTGTCCTGAATTTAAATCTTTCAAATTTAATATTATGTATTGAACAATGCTCTCTAATCAGCTAACATAATTAGTTAAAAAGGTTTACACGGCAATGCACAGCACCCTGAATTGACAGACTGAACCATCAATAAAGGCATTCAGACAGAGAGAAAACTAGAAAATAGGGAGTGAGCAGAGTTCCTAAACTTAACTGTAAAGTGAGGATTATAACAGTCTATTTTATAGATCAAATTAAGCCCACACATATATGTTCGTTATAGTCACAATGTTGCGTGTGTGTGTGTGTGTGTTTATTTTTGAGTTAAAGTTAAAATTCCTTTAAGGCAATCATGAGTTTACCAATTTCACTGATCCCACCATTTTCTATTGTCTTATATACATCTCAACTCATACAATTACGTTGTTTAGCAACCTCTGTATTTCAGTTTTTGCTCCATGTTCTATATACTACCTCTTATTTAAAATAGTGTTCTGTGAATTCTTAAGTCTTTTTACCCAAGAATTTTGATTAAGGTTACTTTTGAGTTTCATTTAAACATGAGCCCACTTAAACTTTGTCTACATGATTGTTATTTTCAGTACCACAAATTTGGAAACTTTGCCTTATATTTTTTGGTGTGCTGTAATTTAGTGTCTTCAAGAATGGAAAATTTATAGTCTTGTAAAACATTGCTTTTATTACAAATAATAAGGAGGGTTCAGGTAACCAAGATCTGAATGTATTTGAGTCTGAAAATATAAGCACCATATCTCAGTTGTTTGGATTTATGGAAGTCAAGTTGCCTATGGATATCTCTTGGACATCCAAAACTGAAGAGTTTAACCAATTTACTGTTCAGAACAGAAATACTTTATCAACGGCCCCTGCTGTGAGTGAAATTGACTGAGATTACCAAATCTACAGTCACAGCAAGGGTCAGGGTCAAATCACATCACTGCTAGGACGTGTGTCCTGGTAACTGAAAGTCAATATGAGAAGAAAATAGAGAAGACATGAGGGCAAAAAAAAAAAAAAAATTAGAAAATTCTCAGAAACAGTAGCTATAAAAATCTTTGTATGTATTTATTTTAGTGTAAAATGATTACCTTTTGGGAAAGGTAGAACTGAATGATTAATGTTTTAAATGATTAATGTTTCCCTGACCATGCTATATGACCAGCATTATTTGGGTACATTTTCTAGTATTCTTATATTTTTCCTTTAAAAAAATATTAAATTACTACAACATTTACATTTTATTTAACATTATATTACCTGTATTTTCCATAATATTAGTTTCTTTGTTATAATAATAATGACTTTATAATAGCTCTTAAAGAATAGTCTTTTTACTATAGCTTGCTTAAAATTATAAGCATGTTTAAGTATTTACATGGCTTCCAATATTGCAAAGTAATAAGCGATACCAAAATGAATTTCAGGCTTACAGCACTATATAAATTTTGGATTGTTTCCTTTGGGCAAATTTATAGGAGTAGAAATATGTAATCAAAGAGCATAAAATATTAAGACTTTTGATACCTACTTGGAAATTATTTCTCAGAGTTTAACTGGGTTACCAGATGTCAATATGAAAATACATTTCAAAATCTTTAAAATGTCCTTATTATTTAAATTGACTCTTAGGTATTTATAATAAAAATAATAAGTTAAAACATTTGGAGGTATTTTGATTTTAATGAGGAAAATAAAAAAATAAGGGTCAAAACCTGAAACAGGGCATCCCCTGGTGGCTCAGAGGTTGAGTGCTTGGCTGCGAGGCTGCCTGCAGCCTCTGCAGTGACTTTTTGTTCCCCGGCCGCAGGTAAGGGTCCCACAAAAAACAAAACAAAACAAAAAAAAAAACGTGAAACATAGAAATATATACTATTTTATAACCTATAAAATATTCTTGAAACCAAAGAAGTTATAATTGTTTTTGATGAAGTTAAATATTTAGTGATTATATATTATTTATATATGGTTTATATGTGTATGGTTTAAATATGCCTAAATACATACTCTTTATACATATAGACTGATAAGAATTCACATATATTTAAATGTATTTATGAGTTTATATGTCAAAATAGATATTGTAATCAGAAAAAAATAAGTACAAAAAGTTGTCCCTGTTTAACTCACACCAGTCTTGGATTGTCATTTTCCATAGCTTTCCAAACCATTATTTTTAAAGTCAAACATACCTTTAAATAAGAGTACATTTCTTTAAATAATTTTACATTATGTTTAAGGAGGTAATCTATCTGCCTTAAGTTTAAAGTAGGGCCTCCCTGGTGGCACAGGCACTGCGCCGCACTGTGAAGCTATCCGCAGCCTCTGCAGTGCCGGTTCGATCCCCACCAGCGGGACAGACTCCCACATGGCTTGCAGACCTCTCCTGCCACGCCTGCTGCTCCCCTCAGCAGTGTATTTCGTCAGTCTGCCTGTTCTGTTCCCTGCTCTGTCTATGGTGAATCCTCTCACCCTCCCACACATCTGGCCTGTACCCCGGTTCTTGTATAAATAAATCTTTAAAAAAATTTTAAAGTAGTATTAATTTGTAGATATATTTTGTTTTTAATATTTTGCTGTTAGAAAGTGTATTGCATAAAAGAATTCAACACTTTTATCTAAAAAGTCAAAATTGGTGAATTTGCATTGGCAAAACATATTTATAGGGCTTACCACTATTGCAAGGGTTAAGGGCTGCCACTTGAGGAGTAAATGTCATCTGGGGCATTCACTGACCAGCTTGATGTCTGCCAAAATGATATTGTGTTTTGCTGGATTTGAAAATAGGTGTTATTTGGGGGGAGAAATACAATAGTTTTCTCCTTGCAAGATGCCTGAAAATTTCATGTTTATTAGCATCTGAATTTTGATATACACAACTCTTCATGGAGAATATTTTTTTTGTTTACCTTTCAAATGATTTGATAGCTGCTAACAACACTGAATAAAGTTATCATAAAAATAAGTAACATGCTAAGTACCCACCTCAAATTAGGAATAGAATTTTGAAAATCATCTCTGTGAAATGCTTTTGGAGATACCGATGATATTTTAAGTCCCTCCTTGTTAACATTTCAAATAAAGATATGAACTATTAGAGGACATTAATTTTTATGCATAATTACTAAAATGTTTGACCTTTCCAACATAAATTAAACTTTGCTGCTATAATACCTAAGTTTAAATAAGTGTGATCCTAATCTAGTATGTATGAATATGTTTCATAAACAAGTGGAACATGGCGAATCAGTGTTCTCATTTCTCATTTGAATTTATAATTGATTCTCATGATTTCTGCTGGTTTTTCTTTTGGAAACAATTGAACACTTTATTGATGATTAATTGACACACAATATCATTATTTTCAGGTGTATAATGAAGCAATATTTGTCCATATTGCAAATTAATTATCATAATAATCAGCATATAAATATAGAACGTTTTTTCTTGTAATGAGAACTGTGAGGATCTAATCTCTTAGCAACTTTGAAATATGCAATATAGTATCACTAACTGTAGTTGCATGCTTTACATTCCATTTACAAGACTTATTTTATAACTTGAAGTTTATGCCTTTTGATTCTCTTCACCCATTTCAGCTACCATGTTATCCCCTCCTCTGAAAACCATCAATTTTTTTTAAGCCAAATAGATTTTTTTCTTAAGATTTATTTATACAAGAACGGGGGTACAGGCCAGAGGCACGGGAGGGTGAGAGAATTCACCAGAGACAGAGCCAGGAGCAGAACAGGCAGATAGACCAAAGACACTGCTAAGGGGAGCAGCAAGAGAGACAGTAGAGGTCTGTGGCACCATATGGTAACTCCCTGGCAAGGCAGGAATCGAACCTACACTGCAGAGGCTGCTGACAGCTTCATAGCATTGTGCTCAACCCACTGCGCCACTGGAGAGGCCCCATCAATCTGTTTCTATAAGCAAAATTTGTTTTTAAGACTCCACATATACATGAGAGTGTGTGGTATGTGCCTGTCTCTAACTTATTTCACTCAATTTAATATCTTCAAGTTCCATCCATAATGTTGCAAAAGTCAAGATTTCATTCTTTGCTATGGTTGAATTTGTATAAATACCCCCAAACTGAATTGCTGCATCATAAGGTAATTCTAATTTTTTTTGAGAAATCTCCATACTGTTTATCATAGTGACTGCACCAATTTACATTACCCCAAATATTACATGGGGTACTCTTTAATCCACACCCTAACATAAAAAAATTATAAACATTTTTCATATTTTTGATAAAAACCATTTGAACAATTGTGAGGTGATGTCGTTATGGTTTAATTTACTTTTCCCTAAAGGGTAGGGATGTTGAGCATATTTTTATTAGTTATTGTTCATCTGCAGGGCTTCTGCACAATTTCTAATAATCTATCTTCAGTTTCACTTTGGGGACTCTCATAAGTAATAGTAGACCTTTTCATAAAAAATGTTGAGTAAATTATCTCCAATGAAAATGAGTATTTCAGGGCCTCCCTGGTGGCTCAACAGATTGAGCTCCACACTGCAGAGGCTGTCCACAGCCTCTGCAGTGTGGGTTCGATCCCAGCCTGGGAGAATCCCACATGGCGCAGCAGACCTCTCCTGTGGCGCCCGCTGTTCCCCTCAGCACTGTATCTCTGTTGTCTGCCTGTTCTGCTCCCCCCTCTGACTCTGCTGAATCCTCTCACCCTCCCGCACTTCTGGCCTCTACCCCAGTTCTTATATCTATAAAAAAAAAAAAAAGAGTATTTCATCAGTTTTTGTATACAGTTTTATAAATGTGCTTTTCTTTCATGACATAAAAATTAGACTAAAATTAGATTATCAATGTTAATTATTTATAGTCTTTTTCCAAATTAAAAGTTGAGAAACTAAAAGATTAATATGAGTAAGCTAATCCTCTATCTCTCAATCATGTACAGTCTTGTAAACCAATGTTACCTCAATTAAAAAAATTAATGTTTGCTTTTTATGTC
The DNA here is from genome assembly GCF_964194135.1 of Talpa europaea. NCBI lineage: Eukaryota > Metazoa > Chordata > Mammalia > Eulipotyphla > Talpidae > Talpa > Talpa europaea. The sequence continues at coordinate 80,109,144 of NC_140070.1, forward strand.
TGCTTATGTTAAGAAAAAAAAGTCATATTTATCTTGTTTTTATAGTAAATTTTCTTTGTATTATGAGATTTTAATTTTCTCCGTTCTCCAGGAAATTTTAATGTCCATATGAGTTAATTACCATTATCTTCAGAAAGTTCTTTTTCTTAGCTAAAGATGATAGTGACTATGCAGTGATTTTTTCATATATGCCACCCTTGGTTCCCAAAAGAGTACACAGGAGTAGCAGTGTGGCAAACACTTCAAAGGAAGTGTATTAACCTGCCAATAGTTTCCTTGAATTTGATAAGCATTTTTTAAAATTTTTTTAAGATTTATTCATTCATTCATTCATTCATTCATTCGTTCATTCGTTCATTCATTTATTTATTTATGCATACAAACACTAGGTACAGTGAGAAGCGCAGGAGGGTGAGAGAATTCACCAGAGCCAGAGCGGGGAACAGAACAGGCAGACCGATGAAATACACTGCTGAGGGGAGCAGGGGCATGACAGGAGAGGTCTTCTGTGCCATGTAGGACCCTCGCCAGTGGCCGGGGATCAAACCTGCGCTGCAGAGGCTGCAGGCAGTTTTGCAGCCTAATGTTCAACCGCTGCACCACCCTGGGAGGCCCTTGATGGGCGTTTTAAGCAGTATGTTATTGATCTTTTTTATTTTGATATGTTTCATTTTGCTCCCTATGTCATTTATATTGAAAATATATATATATCTTATTTTGCTTTCTATTTCCCCTTTATTAAATAAGACAGACTATCCTAGACAGAACTTAAATGTGCAGCAAGTAGTTGTTTTATCTTAATAAATTTTATATTTCTAAATAACTTCAAATGTTTTCTTTGCTTTTGGAAGCAATTCATTTCTAAAGTTAGTGTTAAAACAACACATGTTCAGTAATGCCACAGTTTATTGGACACGCAGATGCTTTTTTAAGAAAAGCAAGATACATGTTAGTGCTGTGCAGTTGTAAATATTGAAACAATATGAAATAGAATTTTCGAAACCTTACATTATAATATTTTACTTGTAGTTTCTCTGGTGCTTCATTTGGGAGAGTATAACTTTAGGACAGTAGGCATATCCAGCTCATTCTATCCTGGACATTTCATATTTTTAAGAAGAAAAGGAAGTCCTAAAAAAACATGCAATTTATTAGGTAATATTTAAGTACTTTGTAACATATACACTGGATTTCTAGTTCTATTTATCACAACTTTATATTTACTAATTGACCTAAATTTGTAATTATAATTCAATGAAAGTTTCACTTGGGTCTTTTAAAACAAAATGTTGCATACACCACTAGGTGGCAGGAAAAGATCAGAAAACCTCTATTACATTCTCAGCCATTGCACTTAAGTCTCAGATGAATTCCATATATACTAAATTATCATTAGTGTTTAATTAATAATAGTTTGCTTGCTTTCGATTTATAAATATGATTTATCTCATATTAAAATATACCTATGTAATATAAATATGTACATATATATTAAAGCATATATTTATTTTTAGATCAAAAACTCTATCATTCAATATGGAGAATTTTATGTTTTATTTGGTATATATACATATATGTAATGTATAATACTTTTTTGATACATATATACTCTGTGTGTGTGTGTGTCTGTGTCTATGTGTGTACTACCAAATTGTGTATCCTATATAGGACAATACTTTAAAAAAAACAAAATATAAACCAACCTATGACACCAACCTATGAGTTACCATTTACATATTCTCCTATGCTCATTTTGTGCTTAAATTTAAATACATCAATTTCAGCTTTTACCTTTTACCAGGGATAATTTGATATTAACTATTATTTGATAAGCTAAGTCCATACTTTTATATTACATTGTATATATGAATGCATTTAAACTACTGCATTGTATCATTATAAATCAATAACAAAAAAAATTACTACCCATAAATGACTTCCAAACTCTCTTCATATGTGCATTTTTGTTTTTGTTTTTTTAAGTTCCAAACAACTACTGATATTTGAAGGAATACTACTTCCATATTAGAAGAAATTACTAAAACAATAGGATATGCTCTCTGATAATCCTTAATCTTGACTAAGGAGAGGAAAATTTCTGTCTAAATAGAAAATTAAGAAAAGTGTCAGAATGATCTAGTAATTGGATCCTATTTTGCCTCTACACCTAATATGTTCTGAGACCCTAATTAGGCCGAAATACAAAGTCTCTGTGAAAGATCAGAGAATGAATTTTTTTGAATGAATGATTTTTTAAATGCCAGTTTTAGAAAAATTTAGATAAAACTGTGATTCAATTTTAAGAGTATCAAAAATGTGCTTACTTATTTAATCTGCTTTTTTAAAATTAAGAACAGAATTCTCACATTCTATCTTACCTGATTGGTCTTTTCCTTTCTTATTTTTTCCTAACCTTATCAGCTATTATTTCTCTTCCCTAATTGCCTTTCCAACTCTCATCTTTCATAGCTTGGGTGGATGAGTTGGAATATAGGGGTGAGAATATAGGCTACTATTTTAGCCTTTTAACTTATGGTTCTCATAAAAGGCATTTGAGAAATATCAAAAATACTCGTTCTGACTTGAAAGTAAGTGGATAATTAGAAATTAAAGCTTGTTAGCAACACTGAGGACACCAGAGGCACTTCATTCTCAGCCCCTTTCCATGATTTCCAGAGATTCTTGGGGTTTCTATTTTGATTTTTCAGCAACTCCTATGATGTATTTTTAGGCTAGAAGAGAGCAACTGCATAAAAAAAGATCACCCATACGTAGTTTTTGTAGCCTCTGATTTCTGGGCTTACTTGGAATCCTCATGCTCAGCCCCAAAATTGTAAGTAAAATTTGGACAATTTAGATTTGGTCAAACAATATCTGACTGCTTTGTAGACTATGCGTATTCGTCATCCCTGCCTGGTGTAGTTGACATAAACACAGGTTTCCTAAGTTTGTATGACTGCTCTTAGTATTTGTAATTTGAGTTCTATGATCAACAATTCCATTTTGCAGAATGAAGGAAGATATAACAATCAAAAATTATGAAACAAAAATAATGATGACAACAGCTGTACCAACATGGATTGAGCTCTTAAAATATGACAAACACTGGTGTAGGAGCTTATAGGGATATACAATTTTCCTAGATTTTGTTGAGATAACAAATTCAAAAAGCTTAACAAAAGTTTTTTTTTTAGTGTTTCTAAGTTTTTATTTATTTTTTATATTTATTCATATATACATATATATTTTTAATTTAAGTTTTATTTTTATATTCCCCATACAATTACAACCCCCTTATTTTTACCCCAAGCCCTCCTTTCCCTGCCCCCCACAACCCATAGAGTGTCTCTTGTTCATAGTTATTTGTTGATTTTGATATTTTCTTTCTTATAGTTATTCTTTTTCCTGGTCCCTTATTTAAGTTTTCTAGATTCCTGCTATGAGTGAGACCATCCGGTATTTTTCTTTTTCTTTCTGGCTTATTTTGCTAAGCATGATCCCTTCTAGTGCCACCCATGTTGCTGCAAATTGCATGTGTTTATCTTTTTTGAATGCTGAGTAATATTCATGGTGTATATGTACCACATCTTCTTGATCCAGTCATCTATTTTTGGGCATTTGGGTTGTTTCCAAAGCTTAGCTATTGTAAATACTGCTGCTAAAAACATAGGGGTCCAGGTGCTCTTTAGAATTGATGTTTCTGTGTCCTCTGGGTAAATACCTAGGAGTGGAATTGCTGGATCATATGGAAGCTCTATGTTTAGTAGGTCCAGAAATCTCCACACAGCTCTCCATAGTGGTTGGACCAGTTTGCACTCCCACCAACAGTGCAGGAGAGTTCCTTTTTCTCCACAACCTCGCCAACATTAACAACAAAAGTTTTTTCTCACTGTCATCTATAAGCTAAAATTATCTGTAGCTCTGTGGCACAATTTCTTTTTGGCTCCACATTCAAAAAAAAACTACCTCTATCTCAATCTTATTGAAGAGAGAATAGGAAGAAAACCTTACATGTTAATGGGACACATTTTCCTTGTTTTACTAGACTGTTACGTAATCTATTTTTCCTTAATATTTTGGATTCTCTCCTTTAATGAGTTTAGATTTGTCCTAGGAAATCCTTACCACATATCAATTTACCAACAGCTGGAAAAATTTGTTACTCTTTTATCTCAAAAGAGAAACTTTCAGTTAGAAAAATACCATAGATATAATGCAGTTAATCTTTTCCTAAAAGGTGTATCCAGTGTGTCACTTTAATGGGAAAAAAATCACAATTCTCTATAGATACTTTTTACATTTTTCCAGACAAAATGGATGTTGAAGAAAATAAAAGAGAAACTCATCAACTAAAAACATTAGTTTATATATTACTGCCTGAATAAATTTTTAAATAGTGCCCGCTTTTTTGTTGTGCTGAAGTTAAAGTGATCATGGAAAAAACAAACTTGCCATTTCAAGATTTAAGGACCTCCTACTCTCTCTTGTTGTAAAGCAGTATTTTATGTTTTTTGAAATTTGCATGTCTGCAAATAAGAATTAAATAGATACAATACTTAAATATATATTGTATATATGAAATATATGCAAATGTACTATCATGAATGTTTAGGAGAGAGAAATATTTTTATCTTCACATTCTATATGATGGTATCAAGATATTTTCTTCCACACAATACAAACCATTGCTAAAAAGTTTGCTGCCTCTGACCCGGGAGTCTTCATTGTCATTCTTAATCATCCACAGTTCAGTTCTCACTTTTTCCTCACAGCATACAGAGCAAGTATGGTAAGTATTGTCCCCCTCACTTTTTAAGAAGCATACGTACAATGCTGAGGAGGATGTGGAGGGCAAGAAACCCTCGTACATGGTCGGTGGGAATGTAGCTGGACCAGCCCCTGCTGAAAACGGTGTGGAAATTCCTCAAAATATTAAGAATAGATCTATCTTATAAACCAGCAATTCCAATTTCAGCTACTCAAAGATGCAAAACACACTAATTTGAAGGGATTTGTTTTACTCCTATACTTAATACAACACTATTTACAATAGCCTAGGTATGGAATAACCTACATTCCCAAAGAGAGATGAGTGAATTAGGAAGACATGGTATGTATATAGAATGGATCATTACTCAGTTCTCTCTCTCTCTCTCTCTCTCTCTCTCTCTCTCTCTCAACCAATTGCAACAACATGGATGGAACTGGAAGGATTATGCGAAGTAAAATCAGTCAGAAGGAGTAAAACAAACATTGGATATCATCACTTATATGTAGAATATAGAGTAATAAAACAAAAGATCATTTAAAAATCAAACCAACAGTAAACCTTAGAAATATGATTGTATAGGGCCTCCCCGGTGGCGCAGCAGTTGAGCACTGGGTTGTGAAGCTGCCCGCGGCCTATGCGGTGCCAGTTTGATCCCCGGCTGCTCCCTGGCCACTGGAGGAGGGTCCCACATGGCGCGCAGACCTCTCCTGCCGCCCGCTGCTCCCCTCAGCAGTGTACTTCGGTCCTTCTGCCTGCTCTGCTTCCCGCTCTGGCTCTGGTGAATTCTCTCACCCTCCCGCGCTTCTGACTGTACCTAGTGCATGTATAAACAAAACAAACAAACAAACAAATAAATAAAACATGCCTCTATTAAAAAAATATGATTGTTGATTGTATAAATGAAGGTGACAAAGGAGAGGGATAAGAGGAGGAGAGGAAATAGGAATGGGGCAACAACGGACCATGGTGGAAGACTATGGGTGCCTTGATGATGGGTGTGGAGTGGTGACATAGAAGGGTGTGATTCTATTCCACTGAATCATATACAATATTTTAAACCAGAGTTACTGCAAAAAGAATAATACATCACCATCAATATTACTTATTTAACTATATTTTGATTCATTATCAATGAAGGAGTTATCTCACTTTTATGAAATACTAGCAACCTGCTTATGTATCTTCTAGGAGCTGGAGAGAACACAAGGAGATAGTCTTCATTCTTGAGTTTAGAGTTCAACACAGGAAAGTTATTTCTTCATGTTTCTCTAATGTTTTGCCAAGTTCTCCTCAGCTGTTGAAAGTTTGCATGGCTTCTGTCCAAGGAGTTTTTGTTATATGAAGAGTGCATAATATTTTTTGAAGAGGATGGCATATTCCCTAGAAGAATAGCTCCTAACATAATGGTCAAAAGCCCCTTTATTGCCTTCCCCTTCAGAGAATACATGAGGCAACACATGGAAAGGACTGCCAATGTCAAGATGAGCATCACTTACACATGAAGTAAATGTGTCTGATTGTTGTCAGACTAGAGTATTTGCTGCTATTTAATTGAATTAGAAGGCCAGCTTTCTAGAAACTTTCTAGTTCTAGTAATTCATCTGCTATCTGCCAGCACATAAAAGAGAAACCTGCACATTTTCAACATGAAAATTCACTAGGACACCATTTCAGTCTTTCTTCAAGGGCATTATTAGATTTTCAGAAGGCAATGCTTTATAGGAGAGCCTGTCTTGTGCATTACAGAATTCTCAGCATCCCAACCTTCCAGCAATACATGCCAGCAGTTTTCTCCTCCCAGTGACATATTATACCAAAGCGTTCCATCCTTTTTGTTAAAACCTCTTGGAATTGAAAGCAGTATTACAGGTTCATATTCAGAAAGAATTTTTCCCTTAACATTAAAATGTGATACTGTATACATTATAAATGCCTACATTTGAAACATAAACACAAAATTAAACTTAAACAAGTTTCAAGCAGAGCAAATATAAATACCTAAATGTTATTCTTGCAATGTTCAGATTAAACTTTCAAAATTATTATTGCTTATTTTTCAAGTTTGGATACTCCTCTAGGGAGAAAGAGAAAAATGCAAAGATACAAAGAATCTTGGAAATAATTGTTATTCTTTCCCTTTACTTTATAGAATAACTCCTTAGAAAGGTAAGTTAAACAGTGGGTACAGGCACCCTTAAATTTTGAGAAGTATACAAAGCCATGTTTGCTTTAATAAAATGACAAATAGGGCCTCTCTGGTGGTGCACAGGGTTGAGCACAGCACTGTGAAGCTGTCCGCAGCCTCTGCAGTACAGGTTCAATCCCAGCCGGCCAGGGAGTTACCCACATGGCGCAGCAGACCTTTCCTGTCTCGCTCGCTGCTCCCCTCAGCAGTGTATTCCAGTCAGTCTACCCTTTCTGTTCCCCACTCTGTCTCTGGTGAATTCTCTTACCCTCCCACACATCTGGCCTGTACCCTGTTCTTGTATGCATGAATAAATAAATCTTTAAAAAACCATAAAAATAAAATGACAAATATTTCCAAAAGATAAGGATACCACAAAGTGTTTTTTAATGCATTGCCCAACCAAATCTCTAAAGTTCTAACAACATCAGGCCTCCACATGGTTTTCAATTTAGCAGCACTACCGCTTCACAAGGCAGGCATCATTTTCACAGAGAAAAATATTCCTTTGTTCGCCTTTCCTTTCTAACTGGAATAAAGTCCAAATAGAGGTTTCACACATCTCATTCTCAGTGAAAAATACAATCAAAATTTCTTTGGCTGCTGCTAATATCTCCAGGTGTGGTGTTCTAAATGACTGTAAATATCCCTTTACCCATTTTATTTCTAATGGCTTGCTAATATTAGCTAAGGTAATCGGTCTCTTTAAACACATTTGGTGTTGGGCATGGTGTGGTCTATACATCTGTCAAGGTGTGAAGATGTACAATGTTGTAAACCAATGCTAGCTAAATAATAAAAAGGGGCTGGGGTAATGTTATAAAATAGTATGCCTAGTTAAAAACAGTATAATAAATTAAAAACACATTTGATAGAAAGTAATAGATTTACTCCTACTATTCATGAAATAACAATGACTACAGGCTGGAAACCATAAACTATGACAACAGGGACCAGTGGTCCATTTTTAAGTCATACTTCAGATGAATTCCCATATTGAACCATTAGCAGATCTTTTGTGAAATACAAAATTATTACTATATTTTCTCCTCTTACCTGGAAGCTTACCATTCTGCCAGAGAGAAAGGGCAGTAGAAGGCCCAATTTAGTCTTCATACAGCCTGGTTATTTATATTAAATAGCTTAGTTTTACCTCTTTTTCTAGGTAAGATCAAATTATTGAATGTGTCTTCCACAGTTTTCCAAGGAATAAGAGTTAAACTGTCTAATCTAGAATCGTATGTTCTTCTCTTTTATTATTTACTAAAGAGAGAAGTTTTCATGGGTTAATTTTCTTTTTTTCCCCCTTGAATCTTGTCTTTTCTATTCAGAACTGTAAAGAACACAAACCCTAACTCTAGGAATCTTAACTTTCACTGTTTCCACTTCAGACATACTCCCTTTCTTTTTACTTCAACTCTTTTCCACCAAAATGGTATTTAGAAATTAGTCTGATAAATTTGGTCTGTGTCCCTCACTTAATATCATTCTTTCCTACTTTATATATAAAAGGGATGAGGGGGAATGAAAGATTGGGACTCTCCCCTCATACAGGACAAGTTTTCTATTTCCTATTGCATTTTGTTCTCTACGAGCAAGACTGCACATCCATACCACCCTCATTCTATCTTCCTTCCCACCCTGCCTCTTAAGATCAAGCTGGGCCTTGGTGACAGATTAGCAAGAGTCAACAGACAGACACCAGTCTGTTGTTCTGCACGTAAGCTTAAATTAACCAAGACTGGAGCACCTCTCCAAATAGGTCTGAAAGTATGAAAAATTGTAGCTCTATTCTATTGCAATGACTGACAGGTAGCCATACTACTTCCACCCAGCTTTGAAAAAGCAAACTGAGAATGCCTTGTTACATTTTTATTCAAAAGCTAATTTCTTCAAAAGGTAACTGAGCCCCTGATGGCAGTGAAATTAAGTAGCAATTGCCTCCTAAACATCAGGAATGTCATTGCAAGGAAAGTGAAACTGATAAAGAAATAGAAAGCAAAGCTATCCATTTCATTATAAATCTTTTTCAGATAGGTGGATATATGGAAATAAGTTTCTTATCTTAGTACCTGCATCAGACTCAGTCCCCCAAAAGAACATTTTGAAATATGTTGTCTGTGCAAATGCCCTTTCCTACTCCCTCTGTGGTATAACATTCCCAGTGTATTTATTAGGTGACATGAATGAAAGCATTTTAAGTCACTGTAGTGAGTTTTTACAATTTTTTTTCTTATTTTGATCTATTTTGAGAAAAATGGACATTCCATAGGTTTTGTGTCAGTAGACAATTTCAAGCCAGCTAACACTTGGGGAGGAATTAAGAGCTTCTACTTGTGACAGAATTTCAAAAGACTATAAAATCAATATAGTGTAAGTTCACAGATTAAAAAAAATATATAATTTGACAGGATACAAATTAGATGGAATATTTGCATCAATTGTAGAAAATAATATTGCTATGCAAGTTGTTATCTATTCCTTCCTATATTCACATATGCTAAAACAATATCCACAGTGAGCTCAATGGAAAATAAAACAATCGGTTCAACATTGTAAATAGGTGTCAAATAAATGGCTCTTGCTGAAGAAATAAGTGAATTTCCAGGCCTCAGATGCAGAGGTTAGAGCCTTACACAGGATAAGTAGGGTCTTGGGAATAACCCAATTGCTAATGTTGTATTGCTCTTTCACCTCTTATTTCCTTCTTGTTATAAAATACTCTTGAATTGATAATACACATACTTGAAGTTCTGCTTTTGTATAATGATAAATTGACTGAAATTTGTGATGAAATGATTTTTAATAGGAAAGAATGAATATGAAATATAGACACAGAGATTAAACTTGTTTATGCCTGGGGCTTAGTTTGATGACTGAAACATGTGTGAAGACTCAAGAGTCTTATAAATGTTGTCACCTCCACCTCATAAACTCCAGCTTCTTGTCCTCCAAGAAAAATGCATTCTAGTGATCCTAACTGTTAATATTTTGCTGATTAAAACATTAAAGTAATAAAATGATAATTTTAAAGTTAAAGAACTCTATTATAAATTCATCTCCTTTCATCTTTCCCACTTGAGATATATAGGAATTTTTTTAAAGATTTATTTATACATACAAGAACTGGGGTACAGGCCAGAGGTGTGGGGGGTGAGAGAAGCCAACAGAGACAGGGTGGGGAACAGAACAGCCAGATTGACTGAAATACACTGCTGGGAGGAGCAGTGGGCGAGTCAGGAGAGGCCTGCTGCACCATGTGGGTAGCTCCCTGGCCAGGGATTGAACTCGTGCTTCAGTGGCTGCAGAGAGCTTCATAGGTTGTGTCTTAACTCCTTGTGCTACCAGGGAGGCCCCTATAGGAATTTTTTTTAATTAGCATGTCTTGCTTTATGGGTATTATTTCATTTTAATCAGTGAGGACTATTATTTTCAGAGAAATCACACATCTCAGAACAGCAGTGTGATGGGTACAGACCTCAAGGCATAAGATTTATAATATATTCTAAATAAAAATGTAATAAAATGATGACGGATTCTGTCTTTCTAATTAAAATTTATGAACATAGTTTGTTTTGTTAAGAATATTCACATTATGAAATTATAGATTGTTTTTAATTCACCTTCCCTGATTCTATTTCTACTATGGAGGTACTAACATTTTGATTTAATTTTTTGTGCTAATGATGACATCAACTATGGTGAATGTATCATAAATATTATGACCATATTGTCTATATTTCTATAGTCTTTCTATTCTCTTTTAGTTGAAACTATTTAAAAAAAACTATAGTTAATTTAGTTGTTACCTGAGAAATCTAAACCTTTGTCACTTAAATGCAAAATACAAAACACAGAATTTCATCTAATCACTATTAAAATTTAAATTTCATAATTTAAATAAATTCTTTCTTGAATGTGTTTATTTTTTTCTAAATGCTTAATTTCTACTTTCCGCTACAAAGAGGAAAACTTTCCAACATAGGCATTATAAAGTTTTTAAAAGTTAATAATTGCATAGCTTAAGGAGGTTTAGAAATATAATTTTTTTAAAAATTCATTTTGTTGCCTATTCATTTATGAATTCAAGTATAACATATTGAGTAACTTCTGTGTCCCTCAATGTAAGACTTCATGTGTGATGGTTTCTAATACTATATTAGACAAAGTTATAGGTCTTTAAGAGTAGATTCAAAGGATGGTAAACTCCCTTAAATGGGACGTCTGCTTCTTCCTACATATTCAAATTATAAAATTTGCAAAGCACTGAACTTAAAGAAACTGATATATTGTTGTTACCACATCTGTAACTTATTTTTATAGAGAAGTCAAGTGGCACTAGGGAAGTGAAAGCAAGTCAAGGATATAGCTGGGGCAATTGGGTCCTCCCTGGTGTCACAAGGGATTAAGCCGCAGCACTATGAAGCAATCTGCAGACATTGCAGCACAAGTTGGATCCCTGGCCAGGGAGCTGCCCACATGGCACAGCAGACTCTCTTGTCTTGCCTGCTGCTTCCCTCAGCAGTGTATTTCAGTAGATCCACCTGTTCTGTTTCCCACTCTGTCTCTGGTGAATCCTCTCATGCCCCTCTCCTGCACCTCTGACCTGCACCCCAGCTCTTGTATGCATAAATAAATAAATCTTTGGAAAAAAAGAAAAAAGAAAGCTGGGGCAAGAGCAGCGTGACTTCAGATCTGCTGTCATTTCTGCTAATTGGTACAGCACAGCAGGAAGTCAATTTTCCTGTGGGTAAATTAGAATAGTTTGGTATAATGAAACATCACTTCATAGGACCTGTGAAATGATGCCTGTAAACATGACTTTAAACCATGATTTTGCTGGTACTCTTACACTGTACTTGCTTCACCAATAGATGGCATTCTTACTGCTTATAGTTTTATGATTTAACAGTCTAGTTACCTACAGAAAGGCTCCATTTCTTAGGAATTAAAGAAGAATCTATTACTTTTAAACAAGCTATGCTTTATAAAGACTATGTAAGGTTCTTCACTTTTTTAAAAAAATCAAACACCTCTCAATATGTGATCAAATCAATATTTATGTTAACAGCATATTCTGAATACGCTCTACACAAGCATTCTAGATTCCTTTAGAGAAAGCTATATAATGACTCACATAGTACAGATCTGCATATGTGGTCCTTCATAACATGCCTTTCTTTATACTCCTAGTTACTTCTGGGTCTATCTTCATACTGTGCTCCTCCATACTTTAGATTGAAAGAATAAACTGTTAAGTGATTGGAATTCACGCCTTCATAATAGATGTGTTCTAGTCTACTTTCTCACCTGTCCTGATATAAGTAACTCAACTGTATTGTATAGTTATTTACCAACTTATTGCATACTTTAAAAAAAGTATTCACTTAGGAGAACTTTGATTTTAGACTAAGACTATTCTAATACTTATGACTTCAATGACTGGAGACTTTGATATGCATTAGAAAATAAAATTTCCAAGTAACACGCAAATATTAAATTTCTTAGAGATACTCTTTTAGTTAAATATATGAAAGCAATTGTAATGGCCCTTACTGTATAAATGTATTAATAATATTCAAGTCAGGTATTCTAATATCACATACAGAATCTGCCCACATTAGTAGTTCATGTACACTATTTAGTGTTACAATAAACAGAATTTATTCATTCCTAAAAACTAAGTCATTAGCCTGAAGTTCCTGGGAAGGGAGAAGATAACTCTTTCCTATGACATAAAAAAAAACAAAGAATCTTCCAACTTTAACATTTTGAGCAAAATTGCAGAGCAATTCTCGGTCATTATCATCTTTTATACTGGGATCATAGATTTTTTTCTTCACTGTTTCAATTATCACTTTTGGGAATTCAAAGTGTTGATCCATTCAAAATATTTGAGCTCTTCAACTTCAGAGTTTATTCCTTCCAGGATCATGTCTTTATCTCTATCAATCCCATCTCAGATGTCTGTATTTTAAAAATTCCATTTCACTATCACATTATAATATTTTTGTTCCCTTACCAAAGTAATTGCATTCTAAGTGTCACCCTTTCACGGATCTCCAACACTTGACTTACTTTTCCCTCTCTAAATCTTTTTTTCTTTCTCTTCTTCCATACCCCCGTCTTCACTGCTTTCTTTATCCAAATAAGATTCCTTAGATTCCTTGGATGACTGTACAGTGCCATGACCTATGCCTCGCTAACACCCTTGTCCCCCTCGTCCTCTGACCTACTTTCTGACATACCCTCAACTGTGGTTAAATATAACCATTCCCCAACCGATCACCTCAGCGGCTGTGTATGACGATGTGGACTGATTTCGCTTTAAATTTATGTTTATAAATCTCAAATGGGCACTCAGCACACATAACAATTCCAGTAGACTTCCCAAGGTCTTAAGTTACTATTTCCTAGTTGCTCTTTTCTCTAAACACATACAGCATTCTCTCTCATTCTATACTAAAGATAATAGCATCAAATTTCATTGAAAATTTGTTACAGCAAAATTTGTTATCTTCCTGCAACCAAATTCACTCACATATCAGTACTCAGATAGTCTATCTTTCCTTCTGTTTCAACGAAAACGATATCTCTGTTGTTATCTAAGACTGGCTTCTTCATAAGTAGTCTAAAGATTCCATGCACTTTTACCCAGCTTTCCTTTTTCAGCCCCTTTCTCTCTGCATATTTTTGGTTCCTAAATTATTCCCAACAGCAAAACATATAAACCACCAAAAGAAATCTTAATATCCCTCCATCATAAAAAATGATGACACCACATTTTCCATGAGCCTCATCTTCTGTTCACCTTCCCTGTTCCCTTTCTAGGTTGAACACCTCAGAATATTTTCTGTACTTATTGAAGTTGCTCTCTTACCTATAGTCCTCTCTTCAGCCCATTCCAAAAGGTTTTCAATAGCCCCTATGTCACTGAAATCATTCTTTAAAATATATCTAATGATCTCCATGTACCAAATCGAATCTTAATAGCTCTTAACACAGTTGTGGAGTCTTTAATAAGCCTTCCTCTAAGCTTTTGTGACACCATACTCTTCTGTCTCCTTGATTCACTATCTAATTCTTCTCAGTTGCTTTTGCTGGTTTTATTTTTTTTAAAGATTTATTTATTTATTTATACAAGCACTGGGTACAGTCAGAAGCATGGCAGGGTGAGAGAATTCACCAGAGCCAGAGCGGAGAACAGAACAGTCAGACTGATGAAATACACTGCTGAGGGGAGCAGTGGACATGGCAGGAGAGATCTGCGCACCATGTGGGACCCTCGCAGGAGGCCGGGGATAGAACCGGTGCTTCAGAGGCTGTGGGCCGCTTCACAGCCCAGCGCTCAACCGCTGCACTACCAGGGGAGGCCCAACTTTTGCTTGTTTTAAATGCTAGATTTCTACAAGTTTCTCTTAAATGCACTTCTTTTCAATTTACAATTTAGAATCAGGATCCATCCTGATAAATGTAATTTTAACTTAATTACCTCTTTACAGATCCTATCTCCAAATACACTCACATTCTGAGGGACTGAGGAAGAGGTCCCAATTCAATCCATAGCTGTTATCTAAGGTTAGATCTACTTTCCCCAACTTTTCAAACCTTGGAGAATTTACTTGAGCACAAAAATCTGTTTCTGTATCACTAAAAGAACAACTAATAAAACTCTCAGAGAATTGTGAGAATTAAAGGGAAAATTAGTAGATCATCACATTTGCTTATAATAGATCATCTTATATTAAAATTAGTACTGTTCCAATTTTCCTGTCTGTTCTATTTTTATACTGTTATGCATGTTTCCATTTTTTCCCAATAATAATGTTTAAATTCTCTCCATTTGAAGATGGAAGGTAGAATAATTAATCATATAGAGCATTAGCTCCCTGTGCAAACCCTCTGTCCTGAGCACCGGGGTCCTGCTCACACACTACCAAATTCCTTTAGGCCACAATATTCTGTTAACAAGTATTGCTCATGCCTGTTTTGAACTGGCAGTCACATTGGAGTGAGCAACAATGAATTCCCATTGAGTACCGGCCATATTTTCTTTAGTCTGAGGGACGTGGAAATGTACAAAACATGATCTCTGACTTTAAAGAGTGAATAATCAAGTTCGGGAGTAGATAATTTTAGTTTATTTTTTTTCTGTAAAGGGCCAGAATCTTTATGGATCATACAGTCTATTGCGACTACTCATCTCTGCAGTGGCAGTGCTAAAGCAGTTGTGTACAATACATTAATAAATGAGTATGGCTGTGTTCCACTGCATATTTATGGGAACTGAGATTTGAATTTCATAGAATTTTCAGATGCCATGATATATTATCCTTCTTTTGATGGTTTTCAATGATTTAAATATCATTTTGTAGCCCATGGACCTACAAAAGACAGATAGCAGATCTCATTTAGCTTGCCATCCATAGTTTGTCAACCCCTGGTTTAGTTTAAAAATGAGAAAATACTTAGGAAATATTTTGTGACTAACATGAAATTGAGTGGTCTATTTGTGGCACAGACTTTATGTGATTTCAGTAGCCTAGGGCTATTAATATTAATATTAATTCTTATTTATATGACTATCAGATTGGGGGATGAGAGCTCCTTCTACTCCCACCTGTTAGAAGATAGTTATGTTACTGGTTATGACTATCATCTGGTTCTTTATGCTTAAGTTCATATGTTCATATTAGGCCAGTCTCTCACTGCAGCTTGGATAATTGGTTTTACTACATGCTATGGGAACCTGGAAAATGGCAATTCTCATAGGCAATTCCTTTCTGGCAATCAGTCAAGAATCCCAAGTGTAAGCCATTTCTTGTCCCTTGGGGAGTAACTGAGAATTCAAACCTAGAAAGCAAGAAGAGTAGGTGAAATACAGAATTAACTCATCTGATAGATGAGTTGCCAATAATTCTGTATGGATAGCTGCAATTGTGAAAGACATCTGTAACATTTTGAGATAGCTCCCTACTTTCATTCATCTGGTTTGCCAAGACTTCATGATGCCCAAGTTGATGCATATGGTGCTGTAAGAAATTGAACATATATTTAGACAAATCAATACCACCATGAGGTCATAAAAGGAAGCAATTATATTAGATTGAGATCATTTCCAGTGGAAAGAGTACCTGGGTAAAAGGAATGTTCAAGTAGGTGAATTTATGAAATAATTTAGAGAGTCCAAAATCTGTTCTATTTTAGAGCTCAAAAATGCTTAAAAATAAGCTGGCAGAGCAAAATGTCCTTGCTTTTTATTAATGGAATGCAGCATGCATTCACGGTTATGAGTTGAAAGTTACTCTTTACAGCAAGAAAGGTCCTGTATTTGTTGATATTATTTTTTAAATTACAGAAGCTAAGATGCATTAATTTATAGTACAGTTTGGAAAGTCTCAATTTTTTTTTAAATTTTTTTAAAGATTTATTTATTTTTATACCAGAACCGGGATATAGGCCAGATGTGCTGGAGGGTGAGAGGATTCACCAGAGACAGAGAGGGGAACAGAACAGGCAGACTGACAAAATACACTGCTGAGGGGAGCAGTGGGAGAGACAGGAGAGGTCTGCTTGCCATGTAGGTTGCTCCGAGGCCGGCGGGTATCAAACCGGCACTGCAGAGGCTGCGGATAGCTTCACAGTGCGGCACTCAACCCCCTGCGCCACCAAGGAGGCCCAAGTCTCAATATTCTATCTCATGAAATAAATGTCTGCTTAATTCACTGTCTTATTTTAATGCTATGCAAAGTTTGTACGTATTCATAATTTTTAACTGCAGATAATCTAGAGCTTATAATTTAGTTCAGTAAATAAATGATTAATTAAAGTGTACATATGTACTAGGAAAATTTACTGAATCTTGAGTGGGTCAGTTCTTTAATTCAAGTTTCTCCTCACATGCCATGCAATAAATGATGTTTAATATTTGAACTTTTAAACAAGTTTTCTACATTTTTTAAAAAATCCTTTTTGAAAGTAAACAAGAGATATCTCAATATAAGAAAAACATAAATTTAATGTTATACTTCTCTGCCATTGATCTATAATATCAGATATGAATATGCAGAAGATTATATGCCCCCTAACAATGGAAGTGTAATCATTCCAAAAACCAAAATCAAAATTCATATGAATTTCTTGTTTAACAAGTTTGAAGGCAACATACTTTTTCTACCCAAATATCTTGTATTTGAATATAATTTTCATTTTCTTTCATTCCCCTAATGTAATTGCCTTTGCACACTGCAGAATGTCTAATGCCATCACTTGTTTTACATTTGTTTTGCTTCCTGCAGCTGAATGAACAATCAGTGTTTACAGATTAGCAGCAGTTGTAGTCTTCTGACTTTTCTTCCTTTCAAACTGGCGAATGAGAAACATTTTATATTAGTTGCTCTGGCATTTTTGGAGTAGCTAGGACATTCGCAGTGTAAACCACTGTTATTCATACTGTTATAATTCCTTTGCAGTTAAGTCATTACTAGCAATCATAGCAGGCTTATAGTACAATACCTTATTTGGGAATGTCATGTGAGATGCCCAGAGCAATACAAAAAATAAAGGCCAACTTGTCTGGCTGAGGAGGGATTTATTGTGAGCCCCCCTGACAGAGGGATCTTTCGGGAAGTATTATGTGCTTCCGTGGGGTGGATCATATGAACCTAAAATGGAGGAGGTGCCCTCAGCCTCTGAGGAAAGGTGCTATGGAAATCCAACCACACACCATCCCTTTAAGAACTTATGAAAATTCCAGTTGTATTTCCTCTACCCATAAAACCTTTGCAGAATTTACTTCAATAATTAAGACATTTACCAAAAGGAGGACAGATAAGTACAAACCACAAAGAAACTATGGACATTTAGCCTGCCCTGCTCTCCTGGTTACCTCTGCTTAGAGCAAACTTAGAAGACAAGTTCACTTTCTTGGCTGCAGTCTTGTCTCTGAGAGCTTGTAATTTGCTGTGAGATATTTTATATTGAAACAGTTGTTTCAAAGCAAAAGAGGAATGAGAGCCTTGATTTATCAACCCCAAGGGCCTCAGGAATTTAATTTACGTTGCCCTGGGGCAATTTAACACCTGGTCCTGTCCCAGACCTAAGCCCTATCTCCAGAGGATTTGAAATTTTAAGGAAGTATTGTATACACAGAAAAAAACAAATGAAATACAGAAAATTTGGAAGTTCTAGGATGATTTCTTGGACAACCTTGATTTCGAGTCGCTAATCTTTTTTCTGTGTGTGTTTGTGTTCATGATTTACTGTTTTAATTAAAATGAAAATAAGAATATCCTCTCCAAATGTGTGCTAACAGAATTGATTATTAATCTATTATATATAAAAGATTACATTAAAATACTATTAATAACATTTATATGCCATTTTTTTGCTCACAAATCTAACATCATTACACTCAAAATTATATGATGAGATAATGGTAAGAATTAATATATATGAGAAAACAAAGCAAGAGGGAGATTTAGTGAATTGACTAAGTTCAAAAAATATATAAAACATCACAACCTAGATGTTCTTACTAGTTTTTTCAACATACTTGCCATATAACACTTTTTTTTTAATTATTTCAAAGGGGGCGGGGGGCTTCTAAGTACAAAAAATAAAAGGCCTAAATGCAAAATGCTGCTTTCTGAACTTTCTTAAGTCAAAAAATTGGTGAGGATTTAAGAAAGCATCATGCAGGCAGTTGACTGTATGAAACAAAGAAGAGAATTCTGCAGAATTTTTACAGGACTGTATGACAAAAGATTCTTTCCACACCCTATGGTAGATGCCAGCTTTTTTGCCCAGACCAATTTAAAAGTTTCTGAATAAAAGTGAGTGTAAAGGCACAATAAAAAATATCAATGAGAAAAGGAGCAAGTGGCGACCACAATCAATTGCAACCATAGTCTGTGATGCACTAATCTTGTTTGTTCCTACATTATCTGCATTTCTTTAACAACTAGTCATTTTACTATCATTTCAATAATTAATCAATATTCAGTTGCCAATATCAGGAAATAAGCATTAATGTTCTCAATTTTTCTTTTTTCATGGCATTGACATTTATAGAGAATGTCCTTCAGTTGGTACCTATCTTTACTTTTTCTTCTCCAAATTATGTCTTTTTAAGGTAAAGTAGGTTTGCATCTTTGTTCTTCTCTGGGGTTTATAGGTTCAAACCTCTACAAATGTATCCTTTCATAGCCTGCCCACCTTCAGCTGTATTTATGCTCTGTGGTAGGCAGAATACATGTCTTGCAAAGCTCTATTCACACACACAAATCCCTCAGAACCTGTGATTATGTTACTTTAGGTAGGAAAATGGACTTTGGGCTGCCAATCAGAGTAGAGATCTTGATATGAGACTATCATCCTGGATTATCCTAGTTCCCCTATTCTAATCATTGGTACTTAAAAGTAGAGAACTTTTCCAGGCTGGGTCGAAGGTAGAGATAGAAAAACTGAAGTTGGTTCAGAGATGTGAAGTTTTTGACTTATCGACAGGGGCCATGAGTCAAGAAATGCAGGTAATCTATACAAACTGGAAAAGAGAAGAAAGTGGATTTTGCTCTAGTGCATTTCAAAAGGAAGTCACCGTTACAGCTTGACTTTAGTACAATGAGTTGTGGAACTTCTGACCAAAAACACTGCATGGTAATTGCATGTTGTTTTAAACCACAACAATTGTGGTAAATTGTTACAGCAGAAATAAACAGTAACTTAAAAATATATGCTCTTAAAAAAAACTAAACAAAAAAAGCCTCTTCACTGATTTAAAACTGTGTAATATTTAAAGTTGTATCTCATAATTTTGAGTAGAATCCAGACATTGCATCAGAAAATATAACATGGAAAATATTTATATGATAGACATATATAAAAATCACAGTATGTCTATAAGCAATTATTGATGCAAACTGGAGATTTTTTAAAAAATTGCTTGTTTTGGCTGAAATTTTCATAACTTTCTATGCTATATATTTTTCTTTCATAAGTGATTTTTATACCATGTCTTCTCTGAGAACTGAAAATTTTAATTAAATGAGTGTTTTAGTAGTTTGATGACTAACTTTGGCTTGATGATATTTTTTCTTTTCATCAAATTGGATGAATGCATTTTGTTAAATACACAAAGATTGTGACATCATGCATAGTGTTTCCATAGAAGTTCCGAGATTGAACTTCTGTCACAATAATATGATTTAAGGATGTGTGTGCTATGACCAGCTACTTGATTATTTGAGTTAAATCTGCCTTCTTTAATATCACAGATTGTCATTTGTAGATTCTAGGAAAGCAATACCTCTCATGTAAGGATTTTGACAAAGAAGATTTACCTGTAACCTAAGTTTGCGGCCTGAAATTTTTTTTTAAAGATTTATTTATTTATGCATACAAGTGCTGGGGTACAGCCCAGAGATGCAGGGGGTGAGAGGATTCACCAGAGACAGAGTGGGGGACAGAAAAGGCAGATTGACTAAAATACACTACTGAGGGGAGCAGCGGGCGAGTCAGGAGAGGTCTGCTGCACTATGTGGGTTGCTCCCTGGTTGGCTGGGGATCAAACTCATGCTGCAGAGGCTGCGATTGCTTCATAGTGCTGTGCTTAACCCCTTGAGCCACCAAGGAGGCCCTGCCTGAAATTTTGATGGATTATACTTGTATAACATCTGAAAAGAATATTGCAAATCATCAGTGAGATAGGAGGCCACAATTACATTTATACTAAATGTTATGTATCACATTTATGAAAGATTTTCTATCTTCACATGTACTTGACTTGTTGAGTCACTAGTTACATATTATTCTTGATCCATTTCAACCCTGATTTAAAACTATAATGAAGTAAACTTAAGTATTTTACATCCACAATTTAATCGATATATACAAACACATAAAAGGGATTTGCTCTAGGACATTGAAATACCACTCATCTTCCTTTATTCCTTATATTGATAAAATTCAAAGAACTGTTTGTCATAACTGCCTCTCCTGGAAAATGTGCCTAAAGTTGGAAAACTATCATTTAATATGTTATTTATTTTCTTTAGCGGGAAATAATAATGGTATGGTCTATAGCCTCAATTAAAAGAGTGTTCTATTATTCCATTGATACACTTGCCTTTTATGTTTCTAAAACTCAACATTTTCTTTTTTTTTTTTAAACAGGTATTAGGGGAGTGTTCCTCCTTGACTGGCAAATGCATGGCACTGCTATAACCACTGATGTTCTGGCAAAGAACACAAGCTTTTTCAATAAGCAAGACAGTCAAATGGGAATAATTCCCTCACCTGTCCTTAATGAGGGGAGTTACTGGGTTTAGAAAGTTATTGGCTAAATTATACAACTTCTGATTAGAAGGGAATGGGAAGAAAGATACTAGAAAGGGGAAAGGAGTTGAAAGGTATAGGCCAGGACTGCTTGCTGCTACTCTGTCCTGTCTGTATGGTAGTAGGTAGCTATGATATTTGTTGAAATCAAATTCATTTAGAATTGGGACTATTCATCATTGTCATCATCATTACCATTATAATCTTCTTCAGAATTATCATTTTCTGTTCATCTGAAGTACCCATACTTTGGGAAATTATTTCATGGTAAGCAAATTCACACAGTTCCTATTTCAAATTAGGATGTCGGGCCTCCCCGGTGGCGCAGCGGTTGAGCGCTGGGTTGCGAAGCTGCCCGAGGCCTTTGCAGCGCCGGTTCGATCCCCGGCTGCTCCCCGGCCACCGGAGGGTCCCACATGGCGCGCAGACCTCTCCTGCTGCCCGCTGCTCCCCTCAGCGGTGTACTTTGGTCCTTTTGCCTGCTCTGCTCCCCGCTCTGGCTTTGGTGAATTCTCTCACCCTCCCACACTTCTGACTGTACCCAGTGCATGTACAAATAAAAAAACAAACAAATAAATAAATAAAAATACATGCCCATGCCTCTTTAAAATAAATAAATAAATAAATTTTGGATGTCAATGAATTAGTGTACAGTGAGAAATATGCTACCCTCCCTCCCTTGTAGAAGGTAGACTATATATCCTAAAATAATGAAACTGACTAGGTAGAAGATCCTCATCTCTAAAGGATGGAATGATTACAAGCAGAATCTAATAAATATGAGAGGGCTGTTTTAGTGAACACGGTGGAGTTTTTTTCACTGACAAGTCCCCTTGGGGATTTTCTGGTTTAATCTCCCACATGAAAATCACAGTCCAGAGATGCTCAACCAGAGTATCTAGGAAGGCCTGAATAAACAATGTTGGCATTAAATATTTGTGAAGACTGACTTTTTATAAATAACCAAGTGGATAATCCATTCAGAGTTAATCAAGAGTTGAATGAGAATGAACTATTCTAAGAGCATCACAACAAAAGTGATTTTAATGACTTCTCTCGGTAGTTCATTCAGCAAAGCAGAGATTCAGTATATTTTTCAAATATATTTTCTCAGAGGAAAATTTCTTAAAATCCAAATTTGTGATCATGATGTCATTAGAAAACATTTCAATTGTTCAGGATCACACACAAGTTAATTTAAATCAGTGTCTATTGCTATCTTAACTATACATGAAACAAAATTTCACTGTTTTACCTTCACTATCAGCATCAGTACCTGATAGCTTGACATGTCTTTCTCCACCATGAGAATATCCTATAGGTACATTGAAACATACTCTTAAATATTGTGTGAACTTACCCCTAGGTATATTTCCATGTTCTAGATTGTAAGAATATGCATCTACATTGCTACAACAGCATTTAAATGTAATATGTTACAGTTAATTTGTTTATATCTTATTTCATATTAGTTTCAGTTTATTCTTGCTGACATTAAATGCTGAAGAAAGCTTAACAGTGGATGTGATCTAATTTCCTTCTCTATGCTGAAAATAAGAATGGCAATCAGAGTTTCTGCATTAGTCTTCTATAACCCAGGAGCTTGTGAATATTGCCTTACTGTTTTTTTTTTTGTCAAATTATGTTTATAAAGGGGAGCTTAAAAGTAATGTTTACATTGTTTCAGAATTATGGAAAATGAACTTGACTGCTCTATTCCACACTCACAGATTGAACACAATCAGTTCGTTGCTCACATAAGCAAATGTGACAACTGCAAGAATTCTGTCAGAAGTGTTGAAAGAATTCTATCAAAAATCCAAACACTATAAAAGTTTGCATAATTACCCATCACAAATGCATAAGTTCAAAGCTTCTACTTTTCTAAAATAGTAGCCTTTTTTTCATTTTTCATTTTACCTACTTGGGACCATAGAAGGCTTATATTCCCTACTAATACCAAAACATATTGCATACTTCTCTGGAGCCCATGTCAAGTTTGTAAATAATTTGAGATAATACAACCATGGAGAAGATCCACTATTAATTCTAGATGCTGCTAATACCAATATTGTTTAAATATTTTTTTTCTGAAATTGGTTCATTCATGGTTTTTTATGATTACTTTTATTCCATAATACTATACATTTTTTCACAATAATAGTGCA
The DNA here is from genome assembly GCF_964194135.1 of Talpa europaea. NCBI lineage: Eukaryota > Metazoa > Chordata > Mammalia > Eulipotyphla > Talpidae > Talpa > Talpa europaea. Next base: position 80,132,602 of record NC_140070.1, read on the forward strand.
CATCTCTTACTCTATTGGTTACCCAATAGATTGTTTTTAGGAATGGGGTATTCTTTTTCCACAACAGAATTTGAAAATAACCAAAAATTGCTATTTCCAGACACTCTTACTATGAAGATAAAGGCAATCTGTATTATTTCCATCACATGCTTCCATCCCAGATTTTGAACTTGACATATTAATAATAACATTAAGAGATTACATAGAATCCTGGTTGGTCATAAAAAGCAAAGGTGGCATTGGCAGCAGCTACACCTGTTAGAAAGGCTATAGTAGTGATGGACTGAGCAATAGCAATTGTTGAGCATAATGTCAGTGGGTGTCCAAACTGGTGTTATTACCAATCTCTGAATGGGTGAGTAACCTTCCAATCTTATTCTCTGAACTTCTTTGTGATTTTTGGGACCACTCTATACATTATCAAAAGTTGATTTTATTTACATTTCAGTTTAAATCAACTAAAGTTGGTTTCTCTTTTGTTTGTTTTGGCTTCTAAAACTATAGTCAGCTATACTAATAAATATGTATTATGAGAGCATAATATATAACATAACAACTATTGATTCACATTTCAAGATACTAAAATGTAAGCTACACTTATGTCACTCCTGTGATTATACACAAATGATAGTCACCACATTTAACTTCATTTTATAATATTCAAGCATAGCATAGTAAAATTGAGTAAAATGATGTATAAAGAATGTAATATGTGACTGTTTTAATGTGTTCACCAATATAATTGCGGAGGAAGCACAGATTTCATACTTAGTTTGATAAACACACGAATCTATTTGGTAGACAGAATTTAATTGCTCAAAGTATGATCACTCTTGGGACTTTAGACAATAAGATCCTTTTATCATCAAATAACAAGTCTTTGAAATGAAGATGTTTGTCAACTGGGATTCAGGAAATACAGTATTTATAGTGTATTATTACTATTACTAAAAAGAAACATCCTATGAGGAAATGTATAAAAATTTCCATAAAATGGTCACCACCAATCGGTCTTAATTTATAGTATTAAAGAATATCCCTTTGATGTGAAAGATCTACATAAAGAAAACTATAAGACATTGTTGAAAGAAATATAAGGCACAAAGAAATGAAAAATTATCCCCTGCTTATGGATTGGGAGAATCATTATTGTCAAAACAACCATCCTACTCAAAGCAATGCAGATTCAAAGCAATTCCAATACAAATATCAGTAGCATTTTTCAAAGAACTGTTTCACATGGAAATACAAAAGACCCCAAATAGAAAAAACACACCTGACAAAAAAGTAAGAGAATGGAGGTATCACACTTTCAGACCTCAAATTATATTACAAAACCATAATAATTAAAACAGCCACACAGACCAACAGAATAGAGAACCTAGAAATAAAATCAAATCTATATGGATAGTTAATCTATGACACAGGAGCCAAGAACATATGCTGAAATAAAGAGAGCCTCTTCAGTAAATGGTGTTGGGAAAACTGGACAGCTGCATGCAAAAGAATTAAACTAGACCATGATTCAAAGTGGATAAAAGAATTGGTTGTAACGCTTGAAATAAAATACATAGAAGAAAACATAGGCAAAATACTTCATGACATAAGCTTTAGTAATGCCTTTTGGGATTTATCTCTAACAGCAAGGAAAAGAAAGAGAATATAAACAGCTGGGACTACATCAAATCAAAAAGCTTCTGCACAATGAGAGAAACCATAACTAAAACAAAAAGACATCCTAGTAATGGAAGAAAATATTTGTACATGATATATCTGACAAAGAATGATATCATAGACCTTCACAGAACACATAAGACTCTACAAAAACAAAACAAATGCCCCAATCAAAAAATAGGCAGAATAACTAGACACTCACCCAAAGAAGACATTCAGACTGAAAATAGGCACATAAAAAAAAATGTTCACCAACACTAATTATTAATGAAATTCAAAGCAAGACCACAGTGAGGTACTATCTCATAGCTGTGAGAATGGCCCATACCAGAAACCTGAAAAAAGGAGTGCTGGTAAAAATGTAGAGAAAAAGAAACCCTCCTATGCTGCTGGTAGCAAACAAGCTAGTCCAGCCCTAAACATTAAAAAATGGATCCTGGGCCTCCCCGGTGGCGCAGCGGTTGAGCGCTGGGTTATGAAGCTGCCCGCAGTCTCTGCAGTGCCGGTTCGATCCCCGGCTGCTGCCCAGAGGAGGATCCCACATGGCGCGCAGACCTCTCCTGCCGCCCGCTGCTCCCCTCAGCAGTGTACTTCGGTCCCTCTGCCTGCTCTGCTCCCCACTCTGGCTCTGGTGAATTCTCTCACCCTCCCGCGCTTCTGACTGTACCCAGTGCTTGTATAAATAAATAAATATAAATCTTTAAATTAAAAATAAATGGATCCTTCCACTTGATCCAGTAATTCCATTCCTAGGCATGTATCTAAAAAATTCAAAAATAGCAACTTCGAAGGCAACTTGCACTCTCATGTCTATTGCAGGGCTATTTGCTATAGCTAAATTATGGAAACAACCTAAGTGCCCTGCAACAGATGTGTCTATCGAGAAGATGTGTACACACACATAATGGAATATTACTCAGCAATCAAAAGAATAAACTTATGCTATTTGTGACAATGTGGATGGAGCTAGAAAGGATGATGCTAAATGAAATAGAAGAATAGAGATAAATACCTGATGGTGTCACTAATATGTGGATATAAAGTAACTAAACTAAGATTCAGATGAAGACCAGCTAAAAACTCAATCTTGATGCTGACTACAGAACTGAAGCACCAAAGGGACAAGGGTTGAAGAAGGGGTAAGAACAAAGAATGATGAAGCACAATGGACTTTAGTGGTGGACTATGGGTGACTGACTTGGGAGTGGTCACACTATTGTCATAATACCTGATGGAGGTATAAAAATATTACCTCAATTAAAACTAAATTAATTAGAAAAAAGACTATCATTTTTAAAAATAAAAAATATATGAAGCAAGTTTTGTCAAGTGTTAACATTTGTAATCTACTTTTGAAGTATGTTATATGGGGCTTTGCTATATTACACAAATTTCCTTTGTAATATCTCATATTAAAAAATATAAATTTGTGGGGCTCCCTGGTGACCTAGGGGTTAAGTTTCAGTGCTATCACTGCCATGTCCTGAGTTCAATCCCCGGCCAGGGAGCAACCCACACATGGCATAGCAGACCTCTCCCATCTTGCCCACTGCTCCCCTCAGCAGTGTATTTCAGTAGATCTGCCTGTTTTTTCCCCCACTCTGTCTCTGGTGAATCCTCTCATCCCCCATACCTCTGGTCTACACCCCAGCTCTTGTATTCATAAATAAAAGAAATATTTAAAAAACATCTATATATATATAAATTTTAAACAAAAACACTCAAGAAAATGTGTCATCCTTTCCTCAGTAATGTTAATTATGTATCAAGAGTCCCAAAACCAAGGCTGACAAATTGCTGGAATAATTCCTTTTGAATTTCTTATAATTCAATCTATTCTGTGCAAACTGAATAACAGACATGAGTATTAGCAAAATATATAGAAGATGTGTATTTATATATATATGTAAATAGAGACATGGGCATACACACATTTATTTATACACATTTTAGTTATTTTTGCTGAGGCTATGCAGATTGGTGTCAGTGTCAGTGATTAATATGTAGAAAATAGTAATTAATTGCTAGATTCGGGTTGTTCAGATAATATATTTGTGTGATTTGCTTTGTGTCTGGAAAGGGCAACTTCAAATTGTCATTTCTTTTATTTATCTTTAGTCTTAACCTTTAAATTTTAAAATTTTATATTTCCTTTTCCTTTGTAGGAAAGGATAGAAAGAAATGGAAGAAAAAGTTATAACAAAAGATGGCTATTGCTGACCAATTCATTTTTGACTAATTTTATCTACATCAATTTCCACTTTAATAAATTCTATTTTCCAAAAGCAGAAGTTAATATTTCTCCCACATTGTGCTTTGATTCTATATCATGGAGACAGCCTAATCAGGAATAAGTTAGACTCTGATATAATACTTGAATAAGCTCAAGTAAAATTGGTCTCTGAACAGAAGAAAGAAGCTACAAATTAAGTGAATCTCATAGAATTATTCACAAAATGACACTTTAGTGGTGAGAGAAATACATTTTTCTAATATAAATTAACTACTGAAATGTGGTCTTATTCAATGGGCTTAAAAATGCATGTGTGTTCAAAGTTTAGTGAAGAATTGTACAAATATTTTTCTAGTGAGGATTGAAATATTTCTCTCATTGGTAGTATCATAATCCATCAGTCTAGCATGATTTCTCAAAGATATTGTCATGATGTATGGCTGTCTCCCCCAAACCTCTTTCAATGCAAACCAGTGTAACTGATTCTCATTGGTTAAGCGTTGTGTGACAAGGAGGAAAACAAATGTTCCTACCTGCAAATACTATCTCAGTGGTTTCCTCTGAAGCGACTAATATCACATACATTTGTATGACATATTACACATCACAAAAAACTGACATAAAGATACTTCCAATGAGAATATTAAGTCCTCTAATACAAAGGTGAGAAATTATCTGTGAAATCTCATCCAAGACTGTCAATACAAAAACAAAATCAGGAACTTGATTATGAGATATTTTCACTGAAACTGAATAGATACTGTTAATCTTTTAAAAGATGATGTTTTTGTAAGACCATAAATTTTACACTCTGGAAAATCTTTGTCTATATGAAAGTATTTTTGGACTTTGATTGTCTATATTCAATTTTTATGTGACTAAAAAAAGGCATATGTTTATTGCTGTTTTCACAGAATTTAGATTTAGCAGTTATAGTTTTTCTACAATGAAAAATAACATATTCATATTTTTTATAGGATTAACTGGCATTGAATTCAATTAACCATTTATAAAAGTCCTACAATTATATAAAATAAAATTGTTTATCTTATGGGAGCCCAGATATAAATTTGTAACATTATTTTTGTACTTTCAAAATATTTTGTGAAGCAAAAAGAAAAACTGTGCATTGTTTTATGTCTGTAAATATTCCATAGACATATATGTTATTGAGCAACACCATGATTAATGTTTTAGTAATAGCATAAAAAATATTTGCAATAGGGCCTCCCCAGTGGCGCAGTGGTTGAGCGCTGGGTTGCAAAGCTGCCCGCGGTCTCTGCGGCGCCGGTTCGATCCCCGGCTGCTTCCCAGCCACTGGAGGAGGGTCCCACATGGCGCGCAGACCTCTCCTGCCACCCGCTGCTCCCCTCAGCAGTGTACTTCTGTCCTTCTGCCTGCTCTGCTCTCCCCTCTGGCTCTGGTGAATTCTCTCACCCTCCCGCGCTTCTGACTGTACCCAGTGCATGTATAAAACAAAAACAAACAAACAAATAAATAAATAAAACATGCCTCTATTTAAAAAAAAAAGTTAAAAAAAATATTTGCAATATATAATGGTCCTCCTCAAAAATTTTCTCAAATACTCTAAGGGCAATAAACTATGTTGTGTGGATAAATAGCAGAAAAATATTAACTTACTGTTTTTCTGACTTTATGGAACTATATATAACATATTTTATAAGTTTATGGTATGTAATGGGTTGGTGTGTGTAAGATAAATGGTTTTTAGGCTTTTCTGCCCTCCTACCATTAGGATTGCCCTGCCTGATGGGGCACCTGCAGTTGTTACATTGTTGCAAACTGTCTTATTTACTACTGTGGACCATGGAAGGAGTATTGAGATGGTCACCAAAAGTAGCAGAAGCAGAAGAGAGGCAGGAGAGAGAAGGGGAGAAAGGCAGCCAGAGAAGCCCACAGTGAAGACTTGCAGGGGGCCTGGAGGCGTGGCAGCCTCTTGGCACACACCCCCCCACCTCCAGACCCCACCCCCCCTCCCCCCCTCCCCCGCCTCCACCACCCACCCCCTTTCCCCGGCACCGCTGCCAGCCATGTACCTGTTTGCCACACTACATGTAAAGCTCAATAAAAGGCTAAGATAGCCACTGAGGGCTCCAGGACTCCTCTACCTGGTCTGATCTGCTCAGATCCTAGAAATCCTGCTCAGTGCCCATCCTGGCACTACAGTGTGATACAGATATTTTGCAATATGATTTCCACAGTATCTTTAATTAACATCACCAGTCACCTCAGATAATCACTATTTGCTTTTTGTGCTAAAACCGTTTAATATGTACTCTTGGTAACTTTCAAATATATAATACAGTATTGTTAACTATAACCACTATGTTATACATGACATCCCTCAGAATTGAATCCTCTTCTAACTGAAAGTTTGTGCCCATTGACCAACATCTCACCATTTTCCCACCTCCCAGCCCCTGCAAGTACCATTCTGCTCTGTTTCTTAGAGTTTTATTTTTTAGATTCTACATATAAGTGACAGTACCTAAGAAACGTCTTTCTCTATTTGACTAATATCACTTAAAATAATGACCTCAAGGTCCATCATGTTGTTCCTAATGGCTGGTATTCCTTTTTTCCAATGACTGAATATTATTCCATTGGGGTGTATGTGTGTGTGGAGTGCACTGAATTATTGAATACATAGTAAATAATGATTAGTTCACTGTGTTATATTTCACTTACATGTAACACTGTCATAGGACAGTTCTGCATATATCCATTTTCTTGAGGGCAACCCAATGGCACATTACCAACAGAACACCCAAACAAAATGGAATGGGGATGTTTCACAGTTAAATTATTTGTGCTGTCTATGTTGTTATTTAAAAAATAAACTTTATTTGACAATGTGATGAACATATTCTATGTTACTATTACTAACAGAAATTTGTCTCCAAATTCAGGTTAGTTAACTACATTTCTGTTAGTTTCCTCAGTGGTTAAAGGATGAAGTCAGACCAATAGATCTTTAATGTTCCTTCCACTTCCAGATCATAAGAAATTAACTGTAGAATTAGTTTGCTTTTCTTTTTCTACATAAAATTAAAATTAATCTTATACATGAACTGTTTATTATAAATGAAATGAATAGATATATGGTAGATATTATTAAAACAAAAATAATTTAGTTATAAAATAAGCTAGCTCAACATTTTCTAATTTGTATCTATTACTTATAAAGTTAATAACTTGCTATAACTTAAGGTTACAATAAGATTTTTCAATTCACTTCAACTATTCTTCAATTAATCAAACATTTTTGAAAGATCAATGACTCAATGACTACTCCTTTGGAAAAAAAGAATACATATGTGTTCCTATCACTTGCCACCAAAAATTAGTGTTCAATATTCTTATCACAAAAATGTAATTTATATTCTCATATCAGTGTCATTCAAGGTTAAAAAAAAAAACCCTCATCTCTGGGTATACACAGTATCAATTGATTCATTTCATTAGAATGACCCATATATACATCAAAAGGCCAAATGTAGTTTATACTAAATTTCATCACAAAGTTAATAGTGATTGGGATCATTCTGTATTGGTGTTAGCAGTGTGACATATTTCAAAAATACCTTCTAGCCTTACAGAAATTTCCAATTTTACATATTTTGATCTATGACCTGATGATGTTGAGTTTCTAACATTATATATTTGGGATATAGAAGGTTCACTGGATACTAATACTACAGTTCTGTAGGTCACTTTGAAAAAATCCTTGGGACAAATCCTGGAAATGCAGCATAGGGAGAATGTTAGTTATGCGGGGCATTCACAAATGTATGCAGTGCCCCTCACTGACATCTACAAAGAGTCCATTTTATAAATTGTCAAAGAAGCCATTGTGACAGAGTGACACCAGAGAAGAGCTGTCAATTCTATTATTAAATTGACATTCCGCACATGCTGCTTTCAGATGGAGGCCCTTAATGAACTTAGTTTTCCTCTTTCTCCCCTGCAACATTTAAAGTCATCTTTCTTTTCCACTCTTCAAATAGACATCAGTTGATGTTAAAGCACCGAACAAGTAAGCTCTACAAGTGGCCATCCTTCTGGTTCATTGACAAAACACCTGGGAGGCAGTCTTAGGACATCTCTGTTGTTCAAAGATACTACAATGATTGCTACAGAAACCATGACATCTCCCAGGGTATTGTCAATCAAGCATTTAAGGGTAAAAACAAGAACAGAACAAAAGTGTTTTAAGCAAGACAACAAATAGTACTATAATTCTATTTGTGAAAAGGAAGAACAAGGCATTGTCTAAATCTGTAAAGCACAACACACAGATTTTTGACAATGAAAAGCAAAGGGCACATGCCTTAGCCAAAACTGGGGGCTTGATATAAGCCAGTTTTTAATTCTCTTGGGATCTCCATTGTTCTCCCAGGCAGTGGAGACATGTGTGCTAAACAGACATCTAATGAAGAGAGTTCCCTACCATCCTTGTTTATTTGGCTAATGCCATTCTTATTGTTATACGTCCCCCAAGCCTGGATTTCCCAGGTAGCCAGTCTTGCTATTCTGCCTGCTGTGAGTCCTCTATGAAGATGACAAACGTGAAGTGAAGGCTAACTTTTGTTCTCAGAGGTGTCTTGTTGTGGATATCCTGTGATTGATAGCTGTTGGGAAATAGGACCAGGAGATTTTTACATCTGTTTACTGCCTTTAAGTTTCCCCATTCCTTCTCATATTGACTATTGTCATTCGTGGAAGAACTAGAATTCCTGCAGATGCCACACAGCTGTAGAGCTATAAAGCAAGGAGGTGATTGCTGTATGGGTAATAAGAGGATCAGGGTCACTGATTATTACCCTGGTTATTAGAATATAAACATTCCTAAAATTCTTTACAAAATACTTCATATTTTATTCTTTGTAAAAGAAGAAAGCTTAAATACATTCTATTTTTCAATATGGTATCAGTAGAATGAGGTCTAATTTAATGTTTAAAAATTGTGTCCCAATCGTTTTACTTTAATTCTTTGACTTCTTTTTACAACTATTTTCTATCATTGTTAATAAAAAAGTTAAGTGGAATTAAGATTTCTCTGGAAATAAACTGGTCGACTCACCCATAGATTTATGTTTTCAAATCTATATGTGAATAGTAACTGTTTTTCTTTTTTTCATTTGTTTGTTGCATAATTCATGTGACTCAGAAATCCATGATTTGTTGCTTGACTATTATACATCCTTTATTTCAAATTTGATAGTGTAATATAATCTGAAGCTTATGTAAAACATCAGCACAGAAATCATATTACAGAACTTCCCGAATGATGAAACCAAATTGATGGAATTCCCATGCCCATTATGTTGTCTAAAACTTTCTGAAAAATGTTTTACTGTGGCATATAATTTACTCAATGTAAGTGGTTTCTATAGAGCTATTGAAAAGCTTTCCTGTCACTTACTGGCTTTAGGATGATGAGATTTTAAGTCCTTTGATCCAGAGCCTGTGTTTCATAGTCAAGACTAAAAGCTAAGACTAAAGCTCAATTGAAATTCCCAAGGAACTTAAAAAGGGTTGAGTTATGTATGGCCTGAGGAAAAAAAATCAATATGTCTTCAGATGCAGAAATACATACTAAATAAATATAAAACCTTGAAATTACAAGTCAGATAAAAAAAATTCAGCACATCTTTTTTTTTGTTCTAACCGTACATGCATGCATGCATGTTTATATATTTAATTAAATATGTATTTATACATGCTCTATATTTATATACATAAATAACAAAATATTTCATTTCATGTTATATGAATAAAAATGATCTAAAACCACTTTTTTTCTGAATTAAAATAAAAAAACTTTGAATATTTCTTCAGGGCAGGAAATATTTTTCCTACAATCTTCCTAGGTCCTCTGGACTGTGAAAGGGCAGATTAACAAGAGAAAAACAAGCATTTACTTATTAGAAGTCCTGTAGTATAACAAAAAATGTGAACAATCACTGGAGAGTCATCTTATTATATAAGAATCTATGAAAAATCATCAGTTAAGGATCCTATGCTTTTTGTCTCAATAAAGCAAGAATCCCACTAGGACGATATGAGCTGTAAAATTGTATAACATCACTAAAAGTGCAAAGACACAAATTATTTCTGATTTGAACAAGGAACACAAACGCATTTTAATAAAACACATTAGGTTGGTAAAGCACAAGATTGAATGTAATTATGAATTTACATATCAGAAACTTCTCCATATAACACATATTTATAAACATCTCCATAACATATATATATATTCCAACACTTTGAATGCCTCATTTATAGAAATATTTTATTCTATCATCTGTTTACTTAGCAAAAAGATATTGACTTTTTTTTTTTTAACTGGGGATGTAACAAAAAACAAAAATACTGTTGCTCTCATGGACCTTATATTGTAGTACAAGGAGACAGTAACTAACAAATTAACAACTTATATAATGTTAATAACTGAAGTAGAGCATAAAGAGGCAGTAATTTTAAAAAAGGAGATTTAAAAAAAAATCTGTTGCCTTCTCCAAAAAGATAACCTTAAACAGCAGCAACAATTAAATGAATGTGTTCTGTAGGTATTGGGTAAAAACAGATCTAGCAGAGGGAAGAGCATGCGAAAGTCCCTGAGGCAAGAGTATATTTCATTTATTTCCAGAAGAGTGAGGGTAGCTGAAAAAAACAAAGAGCAAAGATAAGGGGAGTAGAAAATAAGGTCATAGATGCAAAGAAGATCAGGGTATGTAAGAGTTCATAGAACATTTTGTCACTTTGAACTTTACTCTGAATGTCATGGAAAACCATTGGAAAGTGTTGGGCAGAGGAATGAAATAATATAGGATGTATTTTTTAAACCACTAGTGTTATGATGAACAAACTGGAGGGTTACCACAAAGTCTGAAACAGAGAAACAAGTGAGCATATTTTTTGCAATATTTTAGGCTGAGATAGTGGTGTTTTAAAGAAATGGTGAGAATTGGTTAAATTCTAGATATATTTCAATATGCAGCCTAGATAATTTGCTGGTATATTGTACATGCAATATGAAGAGACAAATATATTTCATCCACGATTTTTTTTTCCTGAGGAAGTGAAAAGATGTTATCAGTAACTGATATTGGACAACTGTGTGAAGAGCAAGTTTCATGGGTAAAATGAGAAAGTTGATTTTAGACATGTTATAAATACCTTCTAGATGACTAGAGATTGTTTTTAAAGATTTATTTTTCTATTCATGCATACAAGAACTGGGGTGTAAGCCAGAGGTGTGAGGGTGAGAGGATTAGCCAGAGACAGAGTGGGGAGCAGAACAAGCAGATCTAATGAAATACACTGCTGAGGGGAGCAGCGGGCGAGACAGGAGAGGTCTGCTTGGCCATGTGGGTTAGCTCCCTGGTGGGGGATCGAACTTCTGCTGCAGTGGCTGGAGACAGCTTGATAGCACTGAGACTTTAACCCTTGCACCACCAGGGAAGCCCCTGATTAGAGATATTTTAAAAAGTAGCTATGAGTTTGGTGTTAATGAGAACAAGCTGAGCAAATAAAATGAATGTATTTATATATCATATAAACTATGTATTTGATATATAAAGTCAGTAAATTAAATGAAATCACCTAGAGAATAAATATGATGAACACTAGGTTCTCAATATCATCAACAGATTCTTGGAAACTGTGGCTTTACAAGAAACTACTCATAATGAAATCAATTTTACCATAGGCTAATTAATATAAACAAGAGATAAGTGCCTAAAGCCTATTATATTTCTGGTCACAAAATATCATCAAACTTCCGAAGAAATATCCCAAACACTTCTAAAATTAATCAACAATTCAGATTCACTCATTTACTCATTTTCAAACAGGTCAGGGTCTCAGGTGCAGGCACCTGTCTCAGCAGCTCAGGGCACATGGCAGGCATCCCAGCTGGACAGGGCACCCTTGCACTGCAGGGCACACTCACATCCACCTGCCTAATTCATTCATACTGGGACTATTCAGACATGCCAAGGAGCCTAATGCACCCATCTCTGGGATGTTGGAGGAAATTAGAGTTCCCAGAGAACCGCCCCTCCACCCCCTGCCCGGGACCCAATCCCACTCCAGACATGGGGAGAATGTGCGAACGCTAAGCCGTGGCTCCGGTCAGGAGTCATTTATTTCCCCATCAATGTTATAACAAAATGTGGTGGAATAAAAAGACATTATTTGAGGACTTGCTCAAATATGTAAATATGAAATCTAAGGACTAAGACCTGGGGACATTCCAAAGTCTAGAATCCAAGAGATGAGGAACAAAGACTCAAAGGCATAAACAGTGAAGTACAAGGAAGTCAGAGGAGCTTGTGACCTGACAGTCATGTCAAGTCAGCATTTCCAGGCGGAGGGGACTGAGCAGCCATGTGAAGTGGTCCTTACACACAAGGCTGAAGATGACTAGGAATTAAATATTGCATTCAGCAACAAGGGGGTGGTTAAAAATCTTGACAAGAATGCAATTCCGTTTAAAGATTTCCAGAGGAGAGTTCTAAATGGAGTGCCTTGAAAAGAGAATGGGGAAAATGTCATTGACCCTGGTGTAGTTTTAAACCTCTCCATAAAACAGTCATAGCAATGAGAATAGCAAGACTAAAGATCCAGACAATGTCTTCAATAAAAACTAGTATAGAATTCATTATGAGGAAATAATACAAAAGAAACCCAAACAAACAGGAAGTACCATATTATCTGATAATGAATAATGAATGCATGATACAGTTTTTTTTGTGACTCTCAGAATAAATAAACTCATCAGCATGGGATTTTATTGCATTTAAAAATTTAATTTTAAATAAAATGGGTTTATGCTGTACACAATGTGCTCTGGCAATATAATGATTGAGACAATATATTAAGTGAAAATGTTGACTGGAAAATATTGCAATCACTGTTTAGTAGACTAAAGTATATAAATCAAAAATATAGTAAAGTGTAAGCTAAAATGATAACAATACATTACAAATATAGATTGATGGATATATAGATGGCACTTGTAATACAGAAAGGGATATTAATAATAATTATCATAGGATAATACATCTCTGAGTAAATTTGTTTTAATCATTTTTACTTTTCTACATTTTCCAAACTTTTTATAATTATGTATTTTTCTAATAAAAAAAGTTATTTCAGAGAATTCCCAGTGCTTTGAAAGAAATAATATTTTTCTCATTTCACACAAGTGTGAATTCCTGATCCTAGAACCCTGCTGTGCCCCAGCATTATTATTTTTAACTTCCAGAACACACTATCTTGTTTCATGCCTTTGTGCCATTGTAGGTATTAGTTTATCAGAAATGATGAACTATTTACCTAATATTTACCTATTAAAGTCCTCAGATTAGTTCAAATATCCAAATATTTCTTCTAAGAAGCATTCTAAGACAGAAAGCTGATAATGCTTTATGCTGCATGTTTTTTAATCCATTGTTTCTTACTATTTTACAATTTAAAACAGTTCATCTAGCCACTTTATTTTTCCTATATTTGCCAGTCAAAAACATTTTAAAAAAGAGAAAACTGCCTTTTTCATCAGTTTCCCAGGAGAAAGAAGTGGTAGCCATATCTCCCTTCTTTATTTCTTTTTCCTAGAATCTTCTCCTTGGAATGCATATGACCAGCTAATGCATAAAAACCTTTCTAAACCGAGACTTTAAAAAATAATTTTAGTTGAAGTTTTATTGTTTATAGTATTACATAAGGTCAAGGTCTTCTTCAAGAATCAACATGTGTATGTCCTTTGTATCTACATGATCTCTGCCAGAAGAATTAATTCCAAGAAATTTCAAAAGTAAGAAGTTAAGCTGTCCTGTTTACAACTTGTCGTGTCCTGTGGCAGTCCTGCTTCCCAACCAACTGTCCTATGAGAACAAATATATGACTCATAGAGGCCCATCTCTATCACACTGTCATAATGAAAGTAGGATTTCACTTCTCACTAACTTATTAATGGTCAGGATCATCCTGAGTAACATTTAATTATTATTCATTCAATTCCTTTAACTTGGTTACAGAGTCAATGTTTAGGTACATGTTCAGAAGAAACATTTTTAAGTTCAATTCTGACTCAAATTTAAGAGTCTGTTTTGTTCAGTTCTTATCAGAGTACTTGTTCTACAAGAACAAGGAATGAAATAAAAAGAAAAGAAACTCGGTTTGCTCTACTTTCTCATGCCCCAGGACCAGCAAAGCATAAACAAAATGTAAAAGAGATGTCCTATACATGTGAGTATACTCCTGTGACAGCAATGACCATTTTGCATTTTTATAATTTATTTCCATGCTTTCCTCCACTATTGACTTGAACTATTTTGGATAGGAACTGTGTCTTACTCATTTCTGTGTTATTAGTATTCTCTACTGGCATAAAACAAGTGCTTAATAAATACTGTCAACAAATAAATGAAAACATGTATGAATGTTGGAAAATCTAAGACATAATGCCTGTCATTAAGAAACTCAAAATTTTAGGACCTAAAACAAGTACACAGATGACTAGAAGGCAAATAAGATAGTTAATAGCCACACATAAAAGTAAAGATTTCCTCATAAATTACTTTTACTCTATGATTAATAGGATGAGAGCCATTATGATCTAAACTAAACCAAGTTTTTATTTTCCTTTTCTTCTTTATTTCATTCTTTGTTATTGCAGAGCAAGTAGTAAAAGTGACATTATGGTATAAATCTCCATCATTTCACTATTAAATGCCAATAACACAGATTAAATAATAGATATAATTAGGGAAAACTAAGGATGGCCAGGCCAGCCAACCCTACTTTAAAAAAAAAACAATACTGAAGATAAAAAAAGTCAATTGGAAAAAGTGAGAGACATGAATTACTATTGAAGAGTGTAGATTGGCATAGATGTTCTGCAAGTACTTTTCAGTATTTAGAAAAATTAAGTAAGAATATGCTTTTTTGACCCAGGGATCCCAGTTCTGGATGTATATCTCAGTGAAAACATGGTGCGAATGTGAATAGTGGGGAGATATTTGCTGTGATTTTCATCATAAGGACAGGAAGACACAGGCAACTGGAAGAAAGAGTAAATGTGGTGCACACACGTGTGAAATATTACACCTGAATTAGAAACATCTAGATGTGCATATAAAAAATCAGATAGCTCTTAAAAGTAGCATTAAATTAAAAAAATTGAAAAACAATATTTTTTACCCATCACCATACATGAACATTAAAAACACACATATACAAATCACTCCACATATAAGATTACTTAAATATTTTTAGATTATATCAAACACAATAGAATGGATTTCAATTACATGATGGAAAGGAGAGAGCAGAAGTGAAGGAAAAATGAAAAAGAAATGAGGTTTGCACTCACTAATGAGCATTATAATTAAGTCAAGTTCTTGTATACGATGCCAAATTACATTTTTACAAGTGATGGGCAGTAACACGAATATTTTAATAAATAACATACAAACAAAATGTAATTTGAATAGCCTAATGATGTTCAGAATTATTTCAAATTTGAAACAAATTCACACACATATGTATTACATATATTTCATAAAAAACACATATATAATACATATGTAATGTGTGTACACAGAGGGTGGAGGTGGGATTATGTGAACCCTGATCAACACAGTCATTTAAGGAGTGAGGATAACAGAGGTTCTCCATGCGGAGGCTTCACCATATAGACCAATGAGTTCTAAGTGTACTCCAAAGAGAAAAAGGAAGCTGGGAAAATTCTTGCCAAATTTTATTATCCTGTATCACACACAGTCCATAGGCTCGAACTAGTCACCTGGCCATGCCTAGTGAAAGGGGTAGGAAATTAGTGGAGCTCAAAATACCTAGGGAACAGCAAATGTCTGAGACACATGATATATAACAATGATTGTTACAAAGAGAGGTGGCACATGGTTTATTCCCCATACAACTGCGAAAATAATCTTTTGAAATGCAAATCTCACCACATCCTTGGCCAGGTAAGAAAATCCAGGGAACATAGTTCACTCTCTGGAAATTTTCCCCCAATTTAAAAGAGAATAAATAACAACTTTCTCCCAGTGATTCCTTCTAGTTCTTAGGATAAATTTCAAACTCCCTTTGTTGAAAAATAAGACCTTTTGTTATCCGGTGCTTGATTATTTCAGTTTTGCTATTTCTCTGCTTTATTGCATTGCTCTTGCTATGCCTTATTTTATTTACTTTAACTATCTTCTACATCCTTAAATTTAATGTAAATATACTAGTTTCTGGAGAAACTTCCCTTCTTCCTCTACTCCCATAGGTTCCTCTGTTTGGAATTCTACAGACTCTCTAAGCCTTTAGTATTGCCCTTTATCATTGTTGATTTATACTCTCCCTGTGCCCCACAAAACCCCTAAAGGGTAGGACCAAGTATAATTTGCCTTTATATACCCAGTGGTTAAAAATTACTGGTACAGAAAACTGCAAATTAATAAACATTTGTTGAATGAATATTTATTTGTTTTTGTTACGGTTTTATTTATTCTTTGACTTTTCATGAAATGCAGATTTTGTTTAACTGTTTTCCCATTTAAAGGATCAGCATGAGTTGTTGTGTCAAATTTTATCTTTTATTTCTCAGCATGTCCAACTCTCTGAGCAACTATTTTTCTTTTTTGTAGAGCTTAACCTGTCTTTGAATAATTAGTATTTAAACCATTAAAATTCTTCTCTTGGCAAATTACCATTATAATAATAAACCCACAAAAATGTCTTTTCTATGCCTTAATAAAATACAATTAAAATTTAATAAACGTACTGAATTTCCATTTTTCCAGTTCTGCACATCCTGAGGGAGGTAACAGCAGTGTTACAACCAGACCAATTAAATAGCCAGTTGTCGTTAAACTCTTTAATTCACATAAAGGTGAGTATAATTCTGTACTTACCATTCCAGGGTTGCTCAAGCCTTTTTTAAACAGAATGTCCATTTATATTCAGTCCTGTCCATAATTCAGTATGTTGCAGAGCAAAAAATTCTTACTTTATTCTATTTGCTAATATTAGAATAATGTTCCTATCATGTTTCCTTGGTTGTCCAATTTTTCCCAACAGATTTTAAAATACATTTCCCCTCACATCATTTAACACTTTTGTTGACAGGAGAAAAAATCAAAACAGAAAAATCAGAAGTAGAATTTATATTTTTAAATAATTAGATTCCATTATATATATGTATATATGTGTGTATATATATATATATATATATATTGTGTGTGTGTGTATATATATATATATGCACCAATAGTTCCCAAACATCTAAAATATCCACAGAGGCATATAAGCATGTTTCTTTTTGTAAGAATTGAAAAATGTATTTTGAGACATGAGTGAAAATTGAGTTAACATATGCTACCTGCATTTTGGCATCCCCCCAAAAATAATTGAGGTCCACGCTCTTCACTTATTTTTAGAGGAAAATCACAGGCTATTTTGCCAGATACGTTATGATCTGAATCTTGTGCACTGAAAGTTGCTACTGTAAACATATATATTTACATAAATCTGAATGTTGCTAGATATATAAATCTGGCAAGACAGTAGTTTTAGAAACACTGCTGACAATTCAAGAAAGACAATTTGAGAATGTAAAAATATTTCCTTCCTCTTTCTGCATTAGCTGGTGGTTGCTGAGTGAGAGCTAAGTACTACACATAATTGTTTTGTGGTTTGTTTTGATTTAGTACTGAATAGACTTTACCATTGCTTAATAAGATATTTAAAATTCCAACACGAAAGATATGCTTCATATTTCAAGCCCAATCAATCACAGTTACAGCTTTCAATTGAGACATTTATCTGGCAAACTTTAGAAAAGCCTGCAAAAACCTAATGGCAGCTTTTTCTTTAACTTTTTATGGCCAGGAAAAACAAAGCTGGTATTTCTGAAATGTAATCTTCATAGAATTACAGTTTCAACAGAGTTGAATTTTTTAAAATTGAGAGCTATACATTTTTAGAGGCATCTATATTCAGATCTCACATTTTTTTTTTTTGTTTTCCAGTGCTGTTAATCACTCTTTTTATTCCCTAAAAAATTGAGATCACAGCATGCTTTTGAAAAACAGTAATAGGATGTGTAATATGCATTTTTTTTATCCTTGTTCAATAATTCATACTTTTATTTCTTGAAAGTGTAACTGTTATTCGAGAGATACTGCTGAAAGATGAATATATTGGAGAAAACAGTAGGCTATTTAGAAACCAATGAAAATATTGCCTTTATTAGCCAATAAAGTAGTTACAACCATTTCCCTTGCTTCTGCTTTTTAAAATTGACTTGAAACTTTCAATGTTAATTCCAGAGGAGGAAAACACTATGACATGGATTTTATTGCCTTTACGTATGAGTAGAATTATATTAGAATTGGTTTAACTCTACCAAATAAATAACATCAACTTGATTCTCTCTCAGGAATCTTTTAGTTCTGAATACTTATGTACGTGTGTGTATATATACACACACATATATATGTATATACACATCTATATGACTTTAGTACCTCTCCTTTGTCACCACCCACAGATACTCTAATTCATTTGGTGTGGAGTGAAGCCTGGCTTTTAGATACATACATAGGTATAAATATATAAAAATATATTTAGATTTATATTTAGATACATATATACATATATACCTAAACATATATACATATATGTGT
The DNA here is from genome assembly GCF_964194135.1 of Talpa europaea. Taxonomy (NCBI): domain Eukaryota; kingdom Metazoa; phylum Chordata; class Mammalia; order Eulipotyphla; family Talpidae; genus Talpa; species Talpa europaea. The sequence continues at coordinate 80,151,238 of NC_140070.1, forward strand.
GTGTGTATATATATATATATATGTATCTCTATACTAACATCTCAATTGGCTGTATATATACCTGGCCAAACATTATAACTGTTTTCTGCATGCCTCACTTAATGTGTTGATTCACTCAAAATAGTTTAATAATCTTTGTGACCCAGGACCCATGTTTTGGAGGAAGCGGGAAATGTAGTGGAGTATCTGCATTTTCAGGATCGTCTTAAATAACCACTTTATTGCACAGTGAAATAATCTTTATTCACCTTATCGTTACCTTTAAAAGTGCCATTATGTACATTTTTAACATTTTTCAATACAACTATTTCATGATGAGGTAGATTTCTTTGCTTGCATTTTGTAGGAGTTATGCAATTTGAAATTTTCCAACTGGCTAATTTTCACTGCAATCTGGTTGTTCTCAATCTTGACTGGAGAGTTTTGAAAGGGAACTAAAACCCAGGCTTCACCCCACACTAAATGAATCAGAGTATCTGTGGGTGGTGATAAAGGAGAGGTACCAAACAAAGGAAGGATTTAATGTGCCATTAGCTATAAAACTTTTGTGATATTGTATTGGGAGTAGCAGTTCCATCCACTTGTTTCCATGAATAGTTCTCAATAAATATTTTAGTATCCAGGAAGAAAACTAAGCTTTCTCTGCCACAGATCAATGAGAACAAAATAATCTTGCAAAAAACACAATAACAAATTGGATTATTTTGTTAAAGGAAAAGGTTTCAAACAAGTATATAATGTCCAATTTTTCTTTTGCAATCTCTTTGCTACACTGCAGAGGCAGGATGACACAGGGCAGGTTCTCTATGATTCTTGCAGACGGGGTAAAGGAAGAGTCCTGGAGCCCTTGGTGGCTTTTTCAGGCTTTTACTGAGTTTTTACTAGCTACAAGGCAGGCAGGGGGCCTGGAGGGCTAGGAGGCTGAAGGGCCTCCCAGCCCCCAGCAAGTCTTCAGTCTTTCTGGGCTCGCCAGGGTTCTCTCGTGGCCTCGTTCTCTCTCTTCTGGTCTCTTTCGCTGTTTGGTTCTCTGCTGTTCTGCTCTTTCACTCTTGTTCTTTTCTGCTGTTGTTCCTTTCTCTTCGCTCGCCTCTCTTGCTCTGCTGGCATCCCTGTGATGCTGCCCTTAGAAGCCCAGTCTCTCAGTCCAGGTGTATTCACTTACTTATGCCCACACCCTACTCCAGGTGCCCACCATCAGGCATGCATTCAGGATCACAGATCCATCATCAATCTTAATGGCAGGAGGGCAGAAAAACCAGCTATCTTTTATTTACCCTACATACACCGTATAGCATTTAAGAAGTATTTCATAATTTTCTACTTAATGTCTATATGCCGTTTACAGTGTAGTTGGGGATAAAAAAATTGTATAGGACACTGGTGGTTCCCTGCACAGATCTCCTCCAAGGCTTGTCTAACTGGTTCTATACTACCTGGCACCTGAGACAGCCTTCTTCACGTGCTAGTCCATGACTTTCTGGTAGTGCCGAGATTTTACATCACCATCATCACCCCATACTCCTGGCCACAGGCACCAGCCAAGGATCAACTGGTATAAAGTACAAAATTTTAGTTCTATAACCAAATGGGAAATGAACTTAGCAGACCAATTTACATTCCAGAACTCTCCATGGGACCTAGTGGAGGGTCTACTTCACCTGATCATATCCTTAATTACCTTCTTTCCTTTCCTGTTCTGCCACCTCAAGCCCTAATCACTTGCAGATGAGTCTGTCTCAGACTTCTCATCAAGGAAGCTCAACCTAAAATTTGACTCTCTCATATCAACAAATATGTAACAGGAACGGTAAAGTGATATCAATAACTACAGCTACCAATGAGTACCTGCTCTATATTAGGCACCATTCAGAGATATCTGATCAACCTTCAATTACCTTATTAAATCCTTATAGCAGCTATGAATTTAGCATGCTTTCCCTCAATTAAAACATACACAATCAGAAGTTTTCAGGTAAGCAATTATCCCAAGAAGCCCAAGCCTACACTTTTAACTTCTCTATAAATTCAGTGTTTAAATAATATGTAAATGGTTTAGATTTATATATAATAGACATTAATGGAAACTTTGGGTATAAAGGGTAGAGGTTGTTACATACTTTTATCATGGACCAGACACTTAAAGTTGTGCTGATTAGCAGAGCAAGTTAAGTCCACAATTCCTTTTACCTGTTGAATTAATTAAATTAAAGCTCTTGATTAAAGTTCCTAGCATAGGAGTTAGTGAAAACAAAACAAAAAATTCCAAAATTCCATCCTTTTCTTCTTTTATCAAAATAGTTATATTACATGAATGGGTACTATATTTTAACACAGGTCCTGAGGGAGAGCAAATGCTAAATGAAGTAATTTTCCTCCCTAAATATGGCTTCATTCAAAAGGATAGAGATAAATAATAGCAATAAATAATGTGAAACAAATCTCTTATAAGAATAATTCCTAATAAGTTATATATAGGTATTCTTCTCTCAAGGAAAAGAGCACTATTCATGTATTAACTGTTGGTTATGCTTAAAGACTTGCTTCCCAAAAATGCAGTGAGAAGGAAAGTAGCTTTACAGAATAGAAACCTGGCAAACAGAGCCTCAGTCAGGTGAATAAAGTTAACATCATCAATAAGATATGTTGAATGTCTAGGCATTTGACATGAAATGATGAGAATGACACTTTCCTTTTGTGGTTTTTCTTCCCCCAAAATCTAAAGATAACCAGTATAACCATGAAAAAACAGAAAATAAATGCAAAATACCTCAAGTTCCCTGAAAGGAAGTATGTGTTTTTATTCACTTTACTATTAAAAATCTCTTAAGCCTAGAATAGCATCTGAAATGTATCAGCCATTTCAAGATAGAAACATCAGGAGATGATACTTAAGATTTAATTAAACAAGAAGGAAAATGTACAGTTTCATAGCAAAACTAAAAATTTAATGGTGCTTTCATAACTATTTCATTTGATTAGCACAAATTTTAATCATGGTAATGGAGATGAATGGATTCACACTTTGAGATGAATAGAATTTTAATAGGTGTAGGTATTTTCCATTAAATGTTATATCGACAAAGATTAAAGGGTCTCTTAAAAAGTTGTCCTTGGAAACTGTTAAAGGGGAAATGTAATTTCTGTACCCCGGGCATTAAAATTCATACATATTTAACATAAAGCCAAGGCAATTCAAGTGTTTTTTCCACAAGAATAAAACATTTTGAGTAAAATTTGAAGTTCTTACATACATTTGCTTCATTTGAAGCATGAACTGTCATTTTTAAAAATCAAAAAGTCATATTCGGGCCTCCCCGGTGGCACAGCGCTTGAGCGCTGGGTTGCAAAGCTGCCCACAGCCTCTGCAGCGCCTGTTCGATCCCCAGCTGCTCCCCGGCCACCGGAGGAGGGTCCCGCATGGCGCGTAGACCTCTCCTGCCGCCCGCTGCTCCCCTCAGCAGTGTACTTCGGTCCTTCTGCCTGCTCTGCTCCCCGCTCTGGCTCTGGTGAATTCTCTCACCCTCCCACACTTCTGACTGTACCCAGTGCTTGTATAAATAAATAAAAATAAATCTTAAAAAAAAAAGTCATATTCTAAGACCTCTTCGGCATGTATCTGCCTTTAGACCCAGGTGTCCATCCTTTATTTGGGCTTCAATATCCCTTTCCATATATTCTACCACGCAAGTATTTGACTATTTGCCTCTCCTCGAAGGAAAGGTAAACATTCACAGAGCTCCGTGTTCATGGATGATTAAAAATAAAACACTTAAAAACAGACTTATTCCTCCTTCCACCTACCTTTCTCAATCCTTCCAAAATGGAAGACATTTCTTATAAATGTATAAAATTCCACCTTAGTTTTTGCTCATCCTTTCCTACATTTTCCTACCAAAAATATTGATATGAAAAATTTTATATATTGACACTCTGCAGAACACATAGGTACTTACCTGTCATATAGCATTCAGAGAGGTGTTCAATGAAGGGCTTGCTACACCAGCATCTTGAGCTCTATAAACATCTTCACAAGACTCTTCTGGGGTGTAGAGGCAGGACAGGCCACAGTGCAGGTTTTCTGATCCCATGCAGACCAGTAAAGGAGGAGTCAGAGTCCTCAGTGGTTTTTTGCAGGTCTTTTATTGGGGTTCACCAGGCATATGGCAGGCAGGGGTACTGGGGGGCCGGGAGGCTGGCAGGCCTCCCAGCCCCCAGCAAATCCTCATTCTATCTGGGCTCTCTGGTTATCTCGGCTTCTCTTTCGGCTTCTGCTGCTTCTGGCATCCCCGTGACGCCGCCCTTAAAAAGCACAGTCTTAGCCCAGGTGAATCCCATCTACCTATGCCCACACCCTATTCCAGGTGCCCGCCATCAGGCATGCATTCAGGACAAGGATCCATCATCTATCCTGATGGAGGAAGGGCAGAAAAGCCTGACATTTTCTTTACCCTACATGGGGTCACCTCAGATGCAGAGCACCTACCTAAGGTCACGTTACCCCAAGTCATGTTCCTACTCCTGAGTGATCCAGGTTACCTGAGGACTGATAGATATGGAAAAATAAAGCCCTGGCCATCTTGAGTCGCCAACTCAGGGCGACTCTGAAAGGCACTCAAACTCCAAAACAACTGTGGGTTCAGCTGAGTTACATTAGGTCTGCACTGCAGCTTTACTGCCTCCTCTGCCTCTCCTACTTTCTTCCTCCCTTTTCCACAGGTGTGGATCCAAGGGTGCCCCTGAATAAATATCCTGTATGTTCAACATTTCCTTAGCCTGTTTTCTGCGACACCAATAAACAAGTTCCTAATACCTGCATTCTTTTACATTGAACATAATTAAAATAATTTTTATAATGTTACACATGCTTTTTAAATTATCACTATTAAATTCCCCTTGGTTTTAATCAGTTCTATGACCTTCACACCATTCAAGTTAAAGTGACAAGAAGTTCCTGTATCCTACAAAAATCAAACATCACATATAGTTAAATACAAGGACATCAAAACAACTTTACCTATGAGAGTAATAATTCCATGAAAATAAAATCTAGAAATGAATAACATGGGGGAAAAAACAGCTTATATAAATATACAACTGAAAAATATTCCAATTAAAATGTAAGTTACTTTTGCCAATAGAAATTGCAGCTACAATGTACAGCCGGTCTTTCAAGGAGAAAAATGGAGGAGTAAAGATAAAACGAGATCTGAACAAAAGAGAAACAAATGATGGCAGGAACTCTGTGACCTATAGTCCGTGATCTTCAGCTCCGAATGGGTAGTGTACCTTGACACACTCGGAAGCCTGAAGCAGGCAGCAGCTGTTCCTAAATAACTGCAATTTGCTACAACACTGAAGATAATATAAATTTCTCCTCAGAAAAAAATTTCAGAACCAAGTAATTAAAGTTGCTTATGTCAGTTAGTGGGTCTATAAATGAAAACCAATAAAGCAAAAATAAATTCATGGCATCAGTAGGGATAGGGTTGGGGAAAGATGTCTCTTCAAAACAGAACTTTGAAAATAGTATTTTCTGGCTATTCAAATGCTTTTGCCAATTATCATTATGTTGAAGAAAAGCATTCCTATAGTGAAATTCATTGACATATTTCTCTTGCATTACCCATTTGACACGTAAGTTCATTTAGGGTGCCTATGTGTTTCTATGTGCCTGGAATTTCAAAATAACAAGACACAAAAGCAAACCAGAAGAAGCATTAAGAAATTGTATAATGTATAATCCTTCAAACATTTCTGCATTTGAAGTCCATTTTGACACTGACTTTCTCATTACTGATGCTGTAATGGGAATGGGGCTGAAAAACTTTTACCTCCTTAGAGTGACCAGCTTAAAAGTTCCCATTCCAAACCACACTCCACCTCCGGGCCCCATGCCACCAAAAAATGTCCAGACTACCTCTGGGAGATTCTGAATACATATTACTTTAAGTATGACCTAGGCTGCATTGTAAGTTAAAAATTTTATTCTAGTACCTTCTAGTGACATCTATAAACTAAACCAAGATTTCTTACTGATAGTGACAAACTAGAATTTATTGATTCATCTTATTATTTAGTAGCAGAACTTATTTCAGACTAATAATACTCACTGAAACCATTTCAGATTGCACAGTCTTTTTCTATACTAACTTCTTTTTGTCACCTTCTCTGTACTTCTCCCTTGATCTGCTTCTTATGCTAAGTCTTCATTTGAACAGCTCAGGGAATTGCACTACTATAGGATTATTTTCTAATAAGAAATTGGAAATTTATGTATTTATTTTTCTGCAGTATAAAACAAAACAAAACAAAACCAAGCAAAAACCTAACTAAAAGAAATTAGGGAAGGTGTGACTTGAAGAGATAATCATTTTAGCAACATATTTCAATAAGTAACTTCTACAGAAAATATCCTTGTAGTCTTGGGTCTCCCCAGTGGCGCAGCGGTTGAGCGCTGGGCTGCGAAGCTGCCCACAGTCTGCAGCGCCGGTTCGATCCCCATCTGCCATCGAGGGGCCCACATAGTGCACAGACCTCTCCTGCCAAGCTCGCTGCTCCCCTCAGCAGTGTACTTCATCAGTCTGCCTGTTTTGTTCCCCGCTCTGGCTCTGGTGAATTCTCTCACCCTCCCAAGCTTCTGACACAGTGCTTGTATAAATAAATAAATAAATCTTACAAAAAAAAAAAAATTCTTGTAGTCTTTTCATCTTAAAACAAAAGTGAGTGTATGTAAATATAGTTGAGAAGATTTGGTTTAAAAGTAGCAATTCTAAGACTTTTTGTTACATATAACAGCTTTGAAACTCTAGCAGTGGAAATATTTTTCAATATTTCTATTAATACTTCATGAACATTTAGTGATGCATTGGCACAATATTTTAAAACTTGTTACATATATATTTTTTAATATTTACTGTGATGAAGGTTGTCTACAAAATATTGCTTAGCTAAGGTTTATAATATTGATAGAAGGATAAACTGGAATTTGAAGAACTATGATTACTAGGGAAGAGGGGTTTGTGTAAATCTTTAGATGACAAAATTAAATGATTGATTCAATTTTGCCTGCAATATCAAACTCTAAATCCTGAATCTAATATCAAGCTTAATTATTTCAAGAGTAAGTCTTTCTATTTTATCAGTATGTTTTATCCTCAGTTCTAGGGTCTGGTATTATGGGGGGAAAGTTTTATATATTTTTTAAAGATTTATTTATTTGTGCATACAAGAGCTTGGGTACAGGCCAGAGATGCAGGGGATGAGAGGATTTACCAGAGACAGAGTGAGGAACAGAACAGGCAGATTTTGAAATGCACTGCTGAGGGGAGCAGCAGGCAAGCCAGGAGAGGTCTGCTGCTCCATGTGGGTTGCTCCCTGGCTGGTGGGGTATCGAATTCGTGCTGCAGAGGCTGTGGATTGCTTCACAGAATGGTGCTTAACCCCTTGCACCACCAGGGAGGCCTGGAAAGTTTTATAATCTAGACTGAGCAAGCTAATAAAGTGTTCCAAAGAGCATGTCTATAAAATATTAATAAGAAGATTTTGGGGATCACATTAATTTGAATTAATCTAGATAGGAATAACTATATCATATAAAGGAATCACTAAAATGTAAGCCCATAATCACAAATATCTTATTACTTTCCTATTCTTTGCTAAGTGGCAAGAATACAGTAAATAGCAATAAATTTTATATTTTAAAAAACCTAACAGTTAAAAGAAAAAAAATCATCACAGCAGTTTTCTATTACATTATCCATGTTTTAAAAACATATACCCATAGGAATTAGATATTCAGAATACAGACCCTAAACTTTGAGCAATGATGACTTCTTGGTAATTTCATCTATGCCATTTCAATGAAGCAATCATAAAAAGAAAATTTGGAGTTCTTGTGGCAAGCATCTGAAAAAATCAATCCACATTTTCCTGAGTCAAAATAGCAATGTGACCAGGAATAAACCCATTCTGACCAAATAACTATTCTGAATCTTTAACTTGGTGGTAACTATGCCTTGTGTGTTAGATAATTTATATGCACGTTCCCAAACTTTTAGGCATTTCGAATGCTGAAACAATTCAGCATATTTTTCTCCTGTAGCCCACTCTCCCCCTATGCTGACTATTAGATTTTGAAATCCAGTCCTTTCTTCTGAGCATCTGGCATAAATCTTCATCAGACACGAAGAAGGAGGGGCAAATTCTGTGGTCTGCATAAGAACAGCATGACAGCTGCCAGTTTAATCCCTTGACTATGCAAAAATTTCTTCAAGGAGGGAATCCCACTTAACATGCAAACAGTCAAGCCTGATGCATTTGGTTTCTTTCCATCTTAGTGATATTAATTAGAATGAAACAGAACAGCATCCTTTTTTATCTTGTCCTGAAAAATAGCTAAATTTATAGAAAAGGAATTTTGTTATGTCAGCATCTAGATGACTCAGATTTACATAGTAAGTATGAACTTGCACTGCATACTTACAGAATGGTAATATCTCACATATTGATTTTGAAAACTGCTCAATAGCATGTGCTCAATTGTGTTGGTAAAAATGTTAAGGAAGTTTGAACTTGAATGTAGGATGGGGATAGAAACGAGGGGCCCTGCCATGAATAAACATAGATCATTTTCTGCTTTCACATTTGGGCTTTTGTTTTTTTTTCTTGAAACATCCGTGATCTTTTACTAAATAATCCTCACCAGCAGGGCACTGATCTGGACCATCCCTGTGATTCTGGGCAGAACTCCTCTTACTAGAAACCTTCTATGCTTCACTCCGCCAAAATTGTAACTATTTGTCCTTTCATGACATTTTCCATGACTACAGTCTTCTTCAGTAATGCATTCCAGCAACTCACAAGTCTTGGAACCAAAAAGAGATACTACTAAATGGAAACTTCCAGAGAGAAAGTCAAATACTGTTCCCCATTTATTATCCTGGAATCAACTCCAAAACCAAGGCAGAATTATTTTATTTCACTCTGTGGTTAGCACCCCTGGGTGCAGTGGCCATAATCCAAATTAGATCCCAAAACTCTTCTGAAATCTTTGTTTTTATTAAGAAAAAAACTTGAAAAAACTATTTGTATTTGTAACTCCCTTTTTGCATTTCTAATTTGCTAAATGGATTTGCAATTGTGGCTCACTTAACCCATGACATCAGAGACATTCTTGAGACAATTAGAATCTCATTATAATCACCATCAAATGCAACCTGTTATTTACAAGTCTCATTCTTGTTATAAATTTTCTTCAGCATATCTGAGAGTAATAATAACATTGTCAAGTACTCCTCTAAGTGCTTTACAAATATTAGCTTATGGTGTTACACACTCTGGACAACTCAGATTTCCTTGACAGATGCCTCCCACACAACTCTACTTGTGCTAGGTCTTCTCTCCACTTTCAGACCCAGATGAACCTCCTTGGTGAGGAAACACCAAGAGTTCGATGATAACTGGAACTGCAGGACATTCAGTTTTATCCTGGGGTGAACTTTGGTCAATAGAAAACAACAGATGAGGAATCCCAAATATAACTCCTTTACAAAGGGGTCTCTGTCCTGTGGCCGTCACTTACTGCCACTCTGGAGGGTAATTTTCATGTAGGGATAAACTGTCCTGTCAAGAGACCTCCTGAGTCTCTCAGGGCTTGCTGTAAAATAGCAACCAGATTGGGCCTTCCTGGTGGCGCAGCGGTTGAGCGCTGGGTTGCGAAGCTGCCCGCAGCCTCTGCAGCGCCGGTTCGATCCCCGGCTGCTCCCCAGCCACCGGTGGAGGGTCCCACATGGTGCGCAGACCTCTCCTGCCGCCCGCTGCTCCCCTCAGCAGTGTACTTCGGTCCTTCTGCCTGCACTGCTCCCTGCTCTGGCTCTGGTGAATTCTTTCACCCTCCTGCGCCTCTGACTGTACCCAGTGTTTGTATAAATAAATAAATTAATTAATCTTAAAAAAAAATAGCAACCAGATTGATAAATTTCATCACATGCACCGTTTTACCTCTTTTGTTATTGCAGTTCTTTTCTCTCTCTCTCTCTCTCTCTCTCTCTCTCTCTCTCTCTCTCACTACTTTGGCTGGGCTAGAACGACTGAAATTAAAGGATTCATTTCTCAAGTCTTCTCTCATGCTCTGCTTTCTAGAAGCATTGGAACAAGATGCTCTTTTAATCTTCATAAAATTCTATGAGGTGGGTAGTATGATTTGGCACATTGTAAAGTAAGAAAGTTAAAGCACAATGCAGTAAAGCAACTTACTCAAATTAACACAATTTACATATGGTAGGTCAGGATATAAATACTTGCATTTAGTTCCAGAGAATATATTCAATGCTTTATGATAGTGCCTGGAACAAGAAGTCAGTTGTAGAGAAAACTCCGTATCAGCTTTATCTCCACAAGACCAAAGAATGATTCAAGGGAGAAAAAACATTAGAGATCGTTGCATTAAGTACCAGATAATGTCACAGAAAATGTAAGAAGAGAAAATGCCACTTCCCAATAAGATCTGCTGTGTAATTGAAAGCAGTGTTTACTAACTGCTTACATTGATATGGTAGGAGAGATTTTTAGCACTAGTAGTGTTAAAATATTCTAAAAGGATCAGAAAAACAAGTAAACAAGAATATTTGGGATTATAGTCTTTTAAATAAACCTCTAAAAGAAATTGTGTCTATATCCCTTTCTCTATATAGTTTTCAAGTAGTAATTTATGGCAAAGCATAACTTTATTTAATTTTAAATATTAAATCCAATCATAATTTAGGGCTAGAGTTATTAATAGCTATTCCTATGAATTTTAGACTATAAATCATTTTATATTAGAACTTTTCTTTTAAAAAATCAAGGCTCCTAAATCCTCAAATTAATGTAGCAGTGCCAACACCCATTAAACAAACCTAAAAAGCAGTTATCATAATAAAGTTATAAGACAGGGAAACAGATACCTGACTGGGGTAATATAAAATTAATATTTTCTCACTATGGTTTAGAATGTGAAATATCAACATAAAAAGTTGGGAAATCTAGTATTTGTTCCTAGTAATATTTTCTTACATATGTGTAATAATAAGTCTGATAATTCACTTATTATTGCAGAATAGACTGTGGTCTACCTCAAGTACATATATACCATTCCATTCATTCCAAAAAAAATCAATTACAGTTCTTGAAGGAAAATGTGGAGGAATCTCAAAATCCAGTTGAATTTTTGAGAGTTCAAGCTTCAAACGCCATGTTTTCCAGCCCATAATCTAAATATTACATTTTGAATCTTCAATCCTCTACTTGTACATTCAAATCATCAAATTTTACTGATTTTCCCCTTACATTTTCTCAGTTTTAACATTTTTGTGTGTATTTTAATAGCTTCAAAGTTGTGCTGTATTCTATTTGCCATTGTAATTCAACCAATATGGCTCTATATTTTGTACACATGTTGCAGACACACCTTTTTAAAAGAGAGGCATCATTTTTCCAACCCCCAATTACATGCAGCTGCCTTTCATTATGAGTACCCTTATACCATGAACCAAAGGGAAAGAATATTAGGGAAATAGAGGCATAGCTGAGTGTCCCCTACATAACACAGCAGGCAAGTGGGCCTGCCTCTCCTGCTTTTCCTGTCTCAACTTGCACCCAGGAAGTTGGAGGAAAACTACAGAGAAGAGACATGGGTGAGAGACATTTGAGGAGGGTGTCCTTGACAGGACAAGACAGACATAACCTTGATGTGGTTTCTCCTTCTGTCTCATCTTTCTGGGTCCTGCTTAACACCCCACTCTTCTGGTTCCCCACCATACAGTATCTTATACCTGTGGCAAGATTTCAGGCCTCAGCTGCCTACTTTGGAATAACCCTGTTTGACTGGATATTTCCCCATGAGGAGATGGGTAATTTGGGATTTGGAGGGCAAAAACTACTATTAAGGAATATCTTTTCTGGGCCTCCCCGATGGCGCAGCAGTTGAGCGCTGGGTTGCCAAGCTGCCCGCAACCTCTGCAACGCCAGTTCAATCCCTGGCCACCGGCAACGGTCCCACATGGTGCGCAGACATCTCCTGCTGCCCTCTGCTCCCCTCAGCAGTGTATTTCTTCCTCAGTCTGCCTATTCTGTGCCCTGCTCTTGCTCTGGTGAATTCTCTCACCCTCCCGCGCTTCTGATTGCATCCCAGTGCTTGTATAAATAAATAAATAAATCTTAAAAAAAAGGAATATCTTTTCTTCTCTCTTTATGTACACAACTCTATTAAAATTCTTTCACATTTAGAGTATTCTTCCTTTGTATATGTGCAAGTGATGACTGGACTTGTTGCAGAGTGTGTATGTTAAATCTGACTCAATACTAATACATATTAAGGAGATATACATGCCAAAAACAACAAAATAGTCACATTATAAAATGGGCAGAGAATCTGAACAGACACTTCTCCAAAGATGGCATACAGATAGCTAACAGGAAGATAGATAAGTTTCAGCATCGTTATTTTTAAACACAAATCAAAACCACAACAAGATATTGCCTCACACCTATGAGAATAGCTGTTCTCTAACTAGAATAGGCCTTTAGGGAAATTAAATGTTAATATTTATGAAGCTTTAGAAGCATATTTGGCTGTTAGTATGAGTAATTTTTTTAATAAAAAATAATTGTCCTGCATTTAACAGGGGTCTTTACCTCTGCTAGAAATTTACTTTGGAAAATGCAAAATCAGTGTGACAAATTTAAACTAGTTAAATTCTTCAAATTCATTTCAATAAAAAAATATGTACATCAAAACATTGAGCTTGAAAGTGTTTGCACGAGATATTTTTTTTTCTTTTACAAGTAATTTATTTGTGTTTCAACCAAATATGCTGAGTGATTCTAATTTATGTAAAATCATCCTATAGTTTAAAAAATGTTCCAGCTATTTTCAGTGGCCAGTAATAGGTTTATCTTAGTATTATTATTTTTTTTTCTTTTTTTTTTTTCTTTTTTGCAGCCCCCCCATTCTGACCCCAGTCCCTCCTCTCCCGCCCCCGCCCCCCTAAAAGTGTCCCTGGTTCATAGTTTTTTGTTGATTTTGATTTTCACTTTCTTATATTCATTTTCCTGGTCCCTTATTTAAGTTTTCTAGATTCCTGCTATGAGTGAGACCATCCGGTATTTTTCTTTTTCTTTTTGGCTTATTTCGCTGAGCATGATCCCTTCCAGCGCCATCCATGTTGCTGCAAATTGCATGTGTTTATCTTTTTTGAATGCTGAGTAATAGTCCATGGTATATATGTACCACATCTTCTTGATCCAGTCATCTATTTTGGGGCATTTGGGTTGCTTCCATAGCTTAGCTATTGTAAACAGTGCTGCTATAAACATAGGGGTGCAGGTGTTCTTTGGAATTGATGTTTCTGTGTCCTTTGGGTAAATACCTAGGAGTGGAATTGCTGGGTCATATGGAAGCTCTATGTTTAGTAGGTCCAGAAATCTCCACACAGCTCTCCACAGTGGTTGGACCAGTTTGCACTCCCACCAACAGTGCAGAAGAGTTCCTTTTTCTCCACACCCTCGCCAACATTTGTTGTTGCTAGTTTTTTTAATATGTGCCATTCTCACTGGTGTAAGATGGTATCTCATGGTAGTTTTGATTTGCATTTCCCTGATGACAAGTGATGTTGAACATTCTTTCATATGCCTGTTGGCCATTTGCATTTCCTCTTCAGAGAAGTTTCTTTTTAGCTCTTCTGCCCATTTTTTGACTGGATTATTTTCTTTGTTGTTGTTGAGTCTCATCAGCTCTTTGCAGATTTTTGTGATCAGTCCTTTATCATTAGTGTTGGGTGCAAAAATGTTCTCCCAGTTGGTGGGGTTTCTCTTTGTTTTTGTTATTGTCTCTTTTGCTGTGCAAAAGCTCTTTAATTTGATGTAGTCCCAGCTGTTTATCTTTGCCTTCACTATCACTGCTTTGGGTGATGTGTCTGTAAAGATGTCTTTGATGTGCAAATCACGTAGTGTTTCGCCTATATTTCCTTCTATATATTTTATGGTTTCAGGTCTTATGTCTAGTTCTTTAATCCATTTTGAGTTGATTTTTGTGTATGGTGTGAGGTGGTGGTCAAGCTTCATTCTTTTGCATGTAGCGACCCAGTTTTCCCAGCACCATTTATTGAACAAACTTTCTTTGCTCCAATGCATATTCTTTGCTCTTTTGTCAAAGATTAGTTGACCATAAATCTGTGGGTTTATTTCTGGATTTTCTATTCGATTCCATTGGTCTGTATGTCTGTTCTTGTTCCAATACCATGCAGTTTTGATGATTATGGCTTTGTAGTATAGTTTGAAGTCTGGGAGTCTGATGCCTCCATTCCCTTCTTTTTTTTTCAGGAGAGCTTTGGCTATTCGGGGTTTTTTGTGATTCCATATGAATTTCATCAATAATTGTTCTATTTCTTTGAAGAATGACATTGAAATTTTGATTGGAATAGCATTGAATCTGTATATTGCTTTTGGAAGGATGGCCATTTTAATAATGTTTATTCTTCCAATCCATGAGCAGGGGATGTCTCTCCATTTCTTTGTGTCTTCTTCTATTTCTTTTAACAGTGTTTTATAGTTTTCTTTGTATAGGTCCTTTACCTCTTTTGTTAGATTTATTCCCAAATATTTGATTTTTTTTGTTTCAATAACAAAAGGGATGGTCTTTTTGATTTCTTCTTCTTCAGATTTATTGTTTGTGTATAGGAAGGCTACTGACTTTTGCGTGTTGATTTTGTATCCTGCCACTTTACTGAACTGATTGATGAGTTGAATTAGCTTTTCTGTGGAGTTTTTGGGGTTCTCTATGTATAATATCATATCGTCTGCAAATAGTGATAGTTTGACTTCTTCTTTTCCTATTTGGATTCCTTGGATGTCTTTCTCTTGTCTTATTGCCCTGGCTAGGACTTCCAGTATTATATTGAAAAGCAGTGGTGAGAGTGGACATCCTTGTCTTGTTCCAGATCTTAATGGAATTGCTTTCAGCTTTTCACCATTGAGAATGATACTGGCTGTTGGCTTGTCATAGATGGCCTTTATGATGTTGAGGTATGTTCCTTGTATCC
Organism: Talpa europaea; assembly: GCF_964194135.1. Lineage (NCBI taxonomy): Eukaryota > Metazoa > Chordata > Mammalia > Eulipotyphla > Talpidae > Talpa > Talpa europaea. The sequence continues at coordinate 80,166,315 of NC_140070.1, forward strand.
CAAGAATTTCAAGGGCTTTTATCATGAATGGGTGTTGCACTTTGTCGAAAGCTTTCTCAGCATCTATTGATATTATCATATGGTTTTTATATTTCTTTTTGTTGATGTGTTGGATAACGTTGATTGATTTTCGGATGTTAAACCATCCTTGTGCCCCTGGAATGAATCCTACTTGGTCGTGGTGAATTATCTTATGGATACATTGTTGGATTCTGATAGCTAAAATTTTATTGAGGATTTTTGCATCAGTGTTCATTAAGGAGATTGGCCTGTAGTTTTCCTTTTTTGTGTTGTCCTTGTTCGGTTTTGGTATTAGTGTAATGTTGGCTTCATAAAACGTGTTTGGTATTGTCCCTTCCTTCTCAATTTTTTGGAAGAGTTTGTGAAGGATAGGCACTAATTCGTCTCTGAATGTTTGGTAGAATTCATTTGTAAATCCATCAGGTCCTGGGCTTTTGTTTTTGGGGAGGTTTTTGATTACCATTTCAATTTTGCTAATTGTAATTGGTCTGTTTAGGTGTTCTATTTCTTCTTTATCTAGCTTTGGGTGATTGTAGAGTTGTAGGAATTTGTCCATCTCCTCTAGATTGTTAAACTTGTTTCCATATAACTGTTCATAGTAGTTACTGATTATTCTTTCGATTTCTGCTGTGTCCGTTGTGATTTCTCCTCTTTCATTGATGATCCTGTTTATTTGTGCTTTCTCCCTTTTTTCCTTTGTGAGCCTGGCTAGGGGTTTGTCTATTTTATTGATTTTTTCAAAGAACCAGCTCTTGGTTTCATTGATCTTTTGGATTGTTTTTTTAGTTTCAATTTCATTTATTTCTGCTTTGGTTTTTATTATTTCTTTTCTTCTACTGGTTTTGGGGTTTTTTTGTTGTTCTTTTTCTAGATCTTTGAGCTTCGAGATTAGGTTGTTTCTTTGAGTTCTTTCTTGTTTCTTGATGTGAGCTTCTATTGCTATATATTTTCCTCTTATTACTGCTTTTGCTGCATCCCATACATTTAGGATATTGGTGTCCTCCTTGTCGTTCAATTCAAAAAATTTTTTAATTTCTTCTTTGATCTCCTCATTAGTCCAATGGTCTTCCAGTAGTGTGGCTTTTAATCTCCATGAGGTAGGAAAGTTCCTTGCCTTCTTTTTATGGTTTATTTCTAGTTTGATGCCTTCATGGTCAGAAAAGATGGTTGATATGATTTCAATCTTGGTGTATCTGTTGATGTTTGTCTTGTGCCCCAGTATGTGATCGATCCTGGAGAATGATCCGTGTGCGCTTGAGAAAAATGTGTACTCCGTTTTTTGGGGGTTTAGTGTTCTATAGATGTCTGTTAAGCCCAATTGCTCTAGGTCCTTATTTAGAGCTTTGGTTTCTTTACTTATTTTTTGTGTTGTTGATCTATCCATTGTTGATAGTGGTGTGTTGAAGTCTCCCACTACGTATGTGTTTTCTCTGATGTCTGTTTTCAGAGAGGACAACAGTTGTCTGATATATTTTGGTGCTCCTTCGTTTGGTGAGTATATGTTAACGAGTGTTATTTCTTCTTGAAGTATTGTCCCCTTGATCATAATGTAGTGACCATTGGGGTCTCTTTTTATCTTTTTGAGTTTGAAATCTGTTTTATCTGATATAAGTATAGCTGTTCCTGCTTTCTTTTTTGGTCCATTTGCTTGTAGCATTGTTTTCCATCCTTTAACTTTGAGCCTATTTTTATCTTTTGTAGCTAAATGTGTTTCCTGGAGACAGCAAAAGGTTGGGTTTTGTTTCTTAATCCAGGCTGCAACTCTGTGTCTTTTTATTGAAGAGTTTAGTCCATTTACATTTAGAGTTAATATTGATATGTTAACATCTGTATTTGCCATTGTGTTTGTCTTTCCTTTGATTTTATTTATTTATTCTATTAATAACTTTTTTTTTTTTTGGCCTTCTTTCATTGTTATTCGTCCCTCTGAGGTTCTGGCTTTAGGACTCCTTGTAGTATTTTTTGGAGTGGGGGTTTAGTTGCAATGAAATTCCGGAGTTTCTGTTTGTCTGGGAAGGTCCATATTCTTTCTTCAAAGAGGAAGAAGAGCTTTGCGGGATAGAGTATTCTTGGTTGGCATCCGTTTTCTTGGAGTCTGTTGACTATGTCCCTCCACTCTCTCCTTGCCCGTAGTGTTTCTTCGGAGAAGTCTGATGTCAGCCTGATTGGTTTTCCTTTGAATGTTATCTGTTTCTTCCCTCTTGCCAGCTTCATTATTTTTTCCTTGTCCTGGATTCTTAGGAGATTTACTATTATGTGTCTTGCTGTATTTTTCCTTTCGTCGTGGAAGTTTGGTGTTCTTCTTGCTTCTTGTATATCAATTTTCAGCTCCTTCTTCACATTTGGGAAGTTCTCTTCAATTATCTCTTTGAATATTTTCTCTGTTCCTACATCTCTCTCCTCTCCTTCTGGTATTCCTATAACTCTTATATTTCCTTTCCTCATGGAGTCAGATAGTTCCCGAAGTCTTTCCTCGTTCTTTTTCCTTCGTATTTCTCTTTCCTTTTCTGTTTTGGTTCTTTTTATTTCTGTGTCTTCAAGATTACTTATTCGTTCTTCCATTTCATCAATTCTGCTTTCATTGCTTTTCCCAGAATTCTTTAGTTCTTCCACTAATTCTTTGATCTCCTGCATTTCTTTTACTTCCCTCTTTAGGGACTCAATTTCTTTCTTCTGACCATTGTTTTCCCTCTCTAGGGACTCAATTGCATTCTTCTGATCGTTGATTATTTTTCCCTTATCATTGTTTTCCTTTATGACTTCTGTCAGTTTTTTAATCACGGCAATTTTAAATTCTCTTTCTGGAAGGCTCAGAAATTCTTCCAAGTTATTGTCGTTGCAATCTGGGGGCTGGTTTTCTTTTTGTGGTGTGCTTTTTCTCTGGAGAGTTGCTAGGTTGCGTGTGGTTCTTCTCCTCCCTACTGTCTGTTTTCTAATTTGCCGTATGCGTTGGGACACTGTGTTGTCGGGACTGGCCGGCATCTTGGGTGGGCTTCTCTGCTCCCCTCTGATTCCTCCAGGAGTCATCTGTCAGTTTCAAGCAGTCTTTACTGGAGAAAGTTCCCTGTTCTAAAATGCCGATGTGGGGACACACTCCCCTGTGCGCCTGGTCTGCCCCGGCGGTGGGTTCCTGCTCCCCCTCTGGGCTTGGACTGCAGGCCAGAGGGGGTCTGGCGTGGGCGAACTTCCCCCGCTCACCTCTGGCTCCTGAGGAAGCCTTCTGCAGGTAGTCTTTACTGAAGAAATGTCCCTGTTCTAAAATGGTGATGTGGGACACACTCCCTGCGCGTCTGGTCTCAGGCACACTCTTCTGCGCGCCTGGTCTGCCCCGGCTGTGGGTGCTCGCTCTCCCTGTGGGCTCAGACTACTTGTTCGGAAGGGTCCGGGTGTGGGCTAACTCCCCAGCTGGCCACTAGCTCCTTCAGGAGCCTCTTCTGGCTTCAAGTCGCTAGGTGGCGCCAGAGATCTCTCCTAGAGCCCTTGGGGAGCTTATTTTCCACTCTGTGGGACAGGGAGCAGAGCGGGGATGGTAGGGTACACCTCAACGGCTTTGGGGTGCTGTGTCTGCCTTGTGCCCCACCATCGTGGGGAACCCACGCCCCTAATTTCGTGCCCCGGGTCTCAGTTCCAAAGCCCTCAGTTCCAGGACACGGGCTGTAGCCCAGATCAGTGGCGCGGGAATGGCGCCTTTTGAATCCCGCTTCCCTGCCTGGGCGCCTGGTTCCTGCTCACTCAGGGAGGGCCTCCGCGGTCTCCCCGCAAGCCTAGGTCGCAGCAGGCGCGGGGACCTGGGCAGCTGCGATCCGATCCGGATCAGCGCGCCGCTTTCCGCGCAAGCTTACCGGGCGGCCAGGGCTGTGTGCTGGTGCTGGTCTCCTCCTGGGGGGCGGGGCTCTCTTTAATGGCGCCTGGAGCTCACCTCTGCGGTGGGTCCTGCAGGGTTCTCCACAGCTCCCGGTCACGGGGTGTGGTGGCTGAAATAGTTCCTTTCCACTCACAGTCCCACTTGGTGTGTCCGTTTTTCTTGTTGGCCGTTTTGGTTTGTTGTTTCCCTCCTCTCTGCCGGGTCGGAGAGTGCCGACTTTGTGGGCGGGGGAGGGGAGCAGGGTTCTGCGCTTCCCTCCCTTCTCGTCCTCTTTTATGGCCACTTTCTTCTTGGGGCAGTTTGCTGGAGTCGTCCGTTTATCTTCCGTGTCCCAGTTCTCACTGGGACCTGCCGCTTTTCCTCCCTATTAACTTTTTTTAATGGGAGATCTTACTCGCAGCGTCTCCTCGCCGCCATGTTTTCCGCCCCTTCTGCACAAGATATTTTCTTTAATGATCAGGATATGTGAATGAGCAGAGTAATATGAACTCACTCCAGGAAAGGAGTAAAGTTCTCTGTGTCTTTAAGACACAGGAACGCACATGCAAAGGAGCAGACAGTTGAATATTGTTGTCAAGGAAAGAGTCAGCAAGTTTGGTAAAGTGGAGCTGGTAGGATGCTTGGCATCGGATATACAAAATAATTTAACACCAGTTTTCCTTTTCCAGTTTTTAATCCAGTGAATGTCATGATACATAAACTCACATCCATGGAAAATATTCCTAGGGAGAAATGTCGGTGGAAAAGTTGGGTAACGTCTTCTTTTGCTGTATTCGATATAGTACTGAATTATATTATACAATTTCCATTTTACTAAAGAACTAAAGAATACACATGCCATTTTAATGTTCGAGAATAAGTAATAAATCAGACCATGGTCAAACATTAATATTTATAATTGTATTAGATTGTCCTAGAGACTTCGAGATGTTTTAAAAATTTGAAATATTTTTTCTGTATTTCTAATATCTAATGTGTTCTCTAAAGCAGCTCCTACAGATAAAGCAATGCTAGGTCTACAATGCTAGGTCAAAAGACAAGAAAGCACATATCAATCTTCTTTGGCATAGGTGGGCAAGCATAAGTTGACTAACCAAGGAAATTTCTATGGCTCCAGTATTGCAAGTGCATTTAACCTCTATGTAATCAGAAATAGATGTTGATGTCCATTTCTAATTTCTGTCAGGCTCTCTGAGAGAGGTTAGGTCACAGTGACCCAGAAGAGTAAAAACCTGACAGTGAAGTAGCTTAGCATTTCCATAAAAGTGTATCCTCTCATGTTTATATCAAATTTGGGGCCTGATTCCAATACCAAGTAGAGCATTTAGGGGTGTCTCAGCATACAGAAAGAAAAAAGAACATGAGAGAAAAAATAAAATGGTATTGGATTTGAAGAACTTTAATAATTTTTAATAGTAGTGGGGAAATAATTTTTTTATATAAGTCATTCTCACAGGCTCATGGTGATAATTCACTGAGGTTTTGATTTGCAATTCCCTAGCAGTAAGTGAAGATAAGTATTTTTCATGAAGATATTAAATTTCTATTACAGCTGAGTCTAATCTAGTCCATTAATCTATTCCTATGTCAACATTGCTTTAAATGCTTCATTAATAAAGTGAAACTATAGTGTTTTTACTGTGGGTTGAGACCCAATATTTTAATTTTTTCTATTAGTTTCCAATATATTTCCTAAGTTTTTTTCCTATAGATGTCCTTTTCTCATGTTAAAAAACTATTAAGAATTTCATTGTATTTTATAGCACTTACAGATTTAGGGAAAAAATGACAAATTTCAATATTTTTCTATTTTAGAATAAAATAGAGCTCCCTATTATTGGCAATCTGCTGTTCCATAATTGGTTTCAAGGTTTTTAATTATATCTTTCAATATTGTCCCAACATGCCTTGTGTTAGGAAATTTCTAGGTTTTCTTTTACTTTTTTCATAATTTTAATTGCATTTATGGATAGAAAAGCTACCAAGTTTATGTGTGAAAGTTTTTATTTTTTTTTAAAGATTTATTTATTTATACAAGAACCGGGGTACAGCCCAGATGTACAGGGGGGTGAGAGGATTCACCAAAGCCAGAGTGGGGAACAGAACAGGCAGAAATACACTGCTGAGAGGAGCAGCAGCAGGCGAGACAGGAGAGGTCTGCTATGCCATGTGGGTATCTCCACGGCTGGCGGGGATCGAACCAGCACTGCAGAGGCTGCAGACAGCTTCACAGCACTGTGCTCAACTGCCTGTGCCACCAGGGAGGCCCTGTGTGAAAGTTTTTAAATGAATTCATTCATAATAAAAATATCTTCATAGTGTTGCAAAATACTAGTAGAGATATTTTATATCTTTGGTGGAATACCCAGGGAATGCATAGAAAGAGAATTATTAAACTCATTGCAATATTTCCAAATTTCAGCACTTAGAAATCCCCAGATTTCTGAGCAACAGACTATATTGCTATTTAAATTTTCTTCTATGAGTCTATATTTCACAGTGATATGAGTCTTCTTTATAAAGTTTGTTAAAGCACAATTCATGTAAACCATAGAATTTGAGCAGTAGAAGGAGCCACAGACATTATGAAATCTATTCTATTAAACATTTCCCAACTTCAAGATATATTAAAGATTTTAAAAATATTGTGCTCATTTTTCAGTTTTCTTATGAAATATAGACATCTTTATTTCATTGTTCCAATAACTTTGATTCAACTGATTGTGCTATATAACATACTCAGTAGAGTAAATGGCCATGGCCCAAACATGGTGGGAGACTTCATTTTATAGAAGTGGGGAAACTGATACCAGGAGTTCTTGGAGCTTGCAAGGCAATTCATAGCCTCAACAATATATCAGAGTCATTGGTTCCACTAACTTTGGGCTTAGAGCCCAGGTGAAGTGATTATTAGTGTCAAAAAGAGATTACTGGGAGAGTCTTGGGAAACAGAGAACAGACTGGCCATTCTGTAAATTTTCTTTACCAAATCTCACAGCAAAAATCATAAATCTTTATTATTTAAGGCACAGGTGGACCGTTACTTTTTATCAAGCCAATCCCTATAATCACATAGTCAGAAACAGTTCAGACACTAAAGATGGGACACAATTGCTAAGTAGTTGAGCCAAGAATTAGGAGAAAAGTCTCATGCATTTGGCTATAGAATTCAATCGGCTATAACCCATTCCTAATAGGCTAGAGTATTCAAGCAGTTTTCTCTTATCCTTGCTATTATCCATTCTTTCCACACAGCTTTATCTTAATAATTGTTTAACTTTTGATAAGATTCACATAGGGCTCAAGTTAATTATGCTTTTAATGCTGTGAATGAAGTATGGTGAAGTTAATGTCAGCACCATCTACTGTCACTGCAGCTGGTCCACCACCTGTTTGGGGTGTGGTAATTATGTTGACTGAATGACAGATAAAAAATAGTTGGATATTCTTTAATGATGGAAACTGGCAAAGTTCAATAACTCAGATGAAGTGCTCGAAAGCTGCAAAGAACCAGTAAAGAGCTTATCAGAGGCTTATTCTACATATTCAGGTATTCATTCTGAATATTCATCACCATGGGTGAACCAGTGAGAAGAACAATTAGGAATCTCCAGTGTGGTTTTTTTTTTTTAGGGGGGAAGGGGGAGGAGAGAGTTGGGGATTTTTTTGCCTATTTCTTCATATGCACTTCATGATTTAGCATGTTATTTTTGACTTTGTTCACATGTATCCCTATTTGAAGACTTTTGTCATCTAGCCAGTACAGTGAACTATCGATCTTTCAAAACCAAATTCTGATAAAGTCTTCTCTTTACAGACCTGGATATATGAAAATAAGGTTTTCTTAAAAGATTAAAATTATAACATGGGTGTTTAAAGAATTGCTACAGAAATATACATGGAATAAGAAGTCAGAATAACTTCTGGACTATAGATGTTCCACACGATTAGAATTGTTGCGAGTAGTACAGAGTGGGAATAGTGAAGAAGGAATTTGTGTGAAAGGAATGCAATTCACTCTCTGCCAAATTATTCAATGAATGAAGATTGACCTAGAGATCAGAAAAAAAGAAAAAAGAGAGGCAAAGAATATCTGAACATAATGTAAATCTTAATGGAAGTTAGCATTTTATTTAAAAAGAAATATAATATTCATGGATTTAACATTGAGAGAGAAAAATAAAATCCTAACTCCTGACCATTAAGAAAATGAGTTCAAAACAGAACTCACTCAAAGAGTGAACTTTCAGCTTAGAGCAATGTGAAAAAAATGGCTGATATGTAATTTGTGACTGTTAAATTTAAAAGCACTTTCTTGGATTGAAGTGACTATTGTGCCAATGAATAGAGGACATAGTTCCTCTTGGAATGGTTTTTGCAATAGAGGTCCAATGTAAGACTTATCCTGCTGGGACTATGTCAATACATTATCCATCTGGCTTTGTGGAAATGAACTAAACAAGACTATACAAATGAGGCTCAAAGAGTAAAAGTTCCTTCCTCTGATACTCTTCTCACCAACAAATCATCTAATAATTTGAATACAAATTTCTATTCTTAGAAAACAATAGGAATGCCTCCCTGGTGGCGCAAGGGGTTAAAACGCAACCTATGAAGCTATCCACAGCCTCTGCAGCACGAGTTCAATCCCCAGCCAGGGAGTTACCCACATGGCACCGCAGACCTTACCTGACTCACCCACTGCTCCCCTCAGCAGTACGCTTAGTCAGTCTCCCTGTTCTGCTTCCCACTCTGTCTCTGGTGAATCCTCTCACCCTCCACATCTCTGGCCTGTACCCCAGTTCTTGTATACATGAATAAATAAATCTTAAAAAAAAAAACAAAAGAAAACAAATAGGAATGGTTGAATTGTCCTATTGATACAGGACAGCAAGGGGCACTAAAAGTGGCCAAGGACAGTGCCCAAATAGTTTTCCAGTCACTGTTTGAGTTCTTCACCATGCACAATTGCAAGACTACTCAGGTTCAGAGAACAATAATGGGACTCATTTAGCAAACCAGGGAAAACAAAGAGTCACTGAGGCCACAAATGGCCATTTACCACACCAGAAGCAGTGTCCAGTGTTTCAAAGTTCTAAACACAAAGGCTCCCAAGATGGTGTCTTCCAGCCACCGAGGGCCTGGAGCATGTGGCAGCCAGATTATAGGCCAGGATCCAACTAATGAAGACAGCAGAAAACACAACAGGAGATGCTCACAGAACTGCTGAGATGTCCCAGCACAGCACCAGACAAGCAACACTCAAAACAGCAGCTGCAGCAGCCCAATAACCAAACAGCCACACTCACAGCTCAATGAGGCGTCTAGCTCTGGTTGCCTTCCCTGCCAGGCTGTAACAGCAGCAAAACTGGGAACAGTTTCAGTAGTTCGGCTACTTGCAAAGCCTCTAAACTTTTCTTCTCTGAGGTTGACTAGTGGAAACCTCTCCTTGTCCTTCAGAGGCCTGCAACATCCTTCTGGAAGAACAGCATGGTGGGGACAGAAATCGCTGACCCCAGAATCACTGGAAATCCAAAAACACTGAAATCCTGAAGACTGAATCCTGGGAGCTGCTTCTGCAGTCCCTTAGATTTCTTATCAGTGCCTCCACCCCCACCTATAATTTGTTCGCATTTTGCCCACCCTGGGCTATTACTCCTTACTAGCAGTCCCCTCCAGGGGCGGACTCCTGTAACAGTCTTTGGCTTCAGGCCCCTGTTCCACTATAATAGTGTTTCCTTCTGTAAATTAGTTAATTATTATATAGTGTTATTCTATGTCAATTTTTGCTAACCGTTGACATTAAATTGGAAACCCTAGAGGATCATTTCTGGAATGCTGAAGAAATATTTTTCAGGCATGGCCAGATATGAGCCAAATCTTGAGTTGTTTTTGTTACTGAAAATAATTTCATTAACACTAAACAAAACTGAATAACTCTTAAGGAAGAAATACCTCAGTTACCCTGAAAATAAATTATATTTTTCATGTATGTCTTGCCTATCAGTCTATTTCATTTGAAGGTTAGAAATGATGACTGGTTCTCTTTGAGATCCACACCATCTTGGGCACTGTCTGGTACATGATAGGTGAACATTTAATAGTTTTGTTTGTTTGTTTTTAAGGAATCGAACAGTGCTATGGGCTGAATGTTTGTGTTACCACAAAATTCAAATACTGAAACCTAATCCCCAACATGGTGGTAGTGTTGGAGGTAGGGTCATGGAAACGGGATTAGGTGTTGAGGGCAGAGCTCCTACGAAAGTGATTAGTGATCTTTTTTATTTAAAAAGAAAATTTTCCAGGCCTCCCTTGTGGCACAGGCCATTGAGTGCAGCACTGTGAAGCTCCACGGCCTCTGAAGTGCTGGTTCGATCCCCACTGGCCTCGGAGCAACCTACATGGCGAGCAGACCTCTCCTGTCTCACCCGCTGCTCCCCTCAGCAGTGTATTTCATCAGTCTGCCTGTTCTGTTCCCCGCTTTCTCTGGTGAATCCTCTTACCCTCTTGCGCATCTGGCCTGCACCCTGGCTTTTGTATAAATAAAAATAAAATCTTTAAAAAAAAAAAAAAAAAGAAAAAAGGAAAAATGTTCCTAGAGAGATCACTTGCCCAGGAAGCAGGACTTTACCAGACACTAAATGTGCCAGTGTCTTGTTTTTACACTTCCTAGCCTTTAGAATGGTGAGAAATCAATGTATGTTGTTAATAAACTACTTAGTCTATGGTATTGCTAAAACAACATGAAAAGTCTAAAGTTGAACAGTTTATACATCTAGCATTGAAGATCCAAAATTTAGAAAAAGGAAGGGGATGGCAAATGGAGACAGGGAAAATTTGTAAGGGCAAAAGGAATCAGCACCAACTGACCAAGCAAAAGCAAAACAATAAATAAGATTTTTAAGCTCCACCCAGGTTATGCCCAACCCCTACTTAGTATAAAATAAAGAATCTTAGAGAGAAAAAAATTACTGGCACCCTCAGAAAAGATACTGTCTTGTCTAGCTTGGAGGTAAGGATAGGGGGTAAAAACTGAACCACATAAAAATATTAAGGAACAACCAAGCACTAATCCATGAAATAATAAAAGCAGTGACATGAAATGCACAAAGAAGGTATGGATTAGAGATCCAAATATGGTCAAAAGGATGCAGACTCCTCCCTAACTAAGTCTTAGCCCAGAAAGGAGTGTGCCGAATCTAAAGAATAGCCCCTAACATGTTATTTTTCAAGTAAATCTTTTTGTCCTCAGTCAACTCACTTCTCCTGAAGTTCTCAGAGAAACAGTGAACAATGGAATTGTTATTCTAATGTGAGTAGAATCCTATTTTGTGAAATTATTTCCAGGTTTTTAATGATCACTAAATTATCATCAAGAGACATTCCTATCCCCACTCCTCTGGTGACAATATCATGTGGACACAACCCTAGAAAAGATGAAATATTCTTATTATATAAATGGCAATTTGCCAGCAATTTATTGAATAAGAATTGTGCACTCTTCCCTTAAGACATAAATTTTAGTCATAGCTATCTTTTTGCTTTATTGTAAATTTCTTTATATTTCTCCCTCTGTAATATTCCTGAGTTTGATTTATCCAATATGTTCAAAAGCTTATATTAAAGATAAGTTGAGGGCCTCCCTCTTGGCGCAAGGGGTTAAGCACCACACTATGAAGCAATTCGAAGCCTCTGCAGCACAAGTTTGTAAACCTCTCCTGACTCGCCCACTGCTCCCCTCAGCAGTGTATTTGTCAGTCTGCCTGTTCTGCTCCCCACTCTGTCGCTGGTGAATCCTCTCACCCCCCTGCATCTCTGGCCTGTACCCCAGCTCTTGTATGCAAAAATAAATCAATCTTTTAAAAAAATGAAGATAAATTGATGCCGGACATATATCATTAAACATACTTGGAGAATAATTTTTAACTTGTAAGAACCTTTTTGGTGAAACTTGCAGTTGGTTTCCAAGGTAATTTTTTAACTCAAATTCAATTAGTCTTACAACATGTGAGTCAGTCATGTTCGTCCAATCCCAACATGTTCTATCCAGCAGCATGTGGAGCTAGTGATAGGTATATCAAAAATAGTGAATATACCTTCAGTTTTCTTTTGCCCATTCCACTTGATGAAGTCCAATTAACCAAAGAAAAATTTGATCTTCTGGAGAAAATTTCAGTGACTACTGAAGTAAAAGATTATAGCTTCTGAAAAATTTGCTTGGGAGAAAAATCAGAATTTGAGTCTTAAAATAGATTTAATGTCCTCTTAAATGTATTTTAAATCATAACTGGATAAAAACATTGTAGAAATTGTAGCCAAATATCCCCAAACAGAAAATAAATAATAATTTTTAGGTACTTTTAAAATGACACGTCTAGATTTTTCTTACATAAGTATCATGTCTTATACTCAGTCAGAGAGTCTCTGGAATACTGTAAAATCTGTCAATTATTGTTTCTAATATTTTGAGGTCAAAAATATTCCAATAAGAGAGAAAGATGTAAGTAGAATTATAGAGACCTTCTGTACAAAAGACTGTTCTTGGTGAAACTTGACTGACACTAGTATTTTACAATAAAAACAGTATTTCATGCTACTCACCAAATAGTATTTCCGTCCATAAAGATCTAAAGGAAACTATTAACTGTAAAAAAAAATAGCAAGATGTTTTATGATAGGAAAATGCAGAGAACTTTCTTTTTTGATAGGACAGACTAGTTAACAACGCAGAAAACAATGAATGTTTCTTGTTCGTGGTTCCACTAACATTTTTACGTAGGCTGAAAAATGGACGCAAATCCGGGGACCACGCGGTGCGCTTTTGTTTCTCCTGCCCTGGCTGCCCGGGTCCTGCTGAAAACAAACATAACTTGAGAAAATGCCTGAAAACAGTGATCTTATTGTGATCATCTCAGTGCAGTTAGATGATTGAGAAGCACAACATGTTCCACAGATGTGGAAACTGTGTAATTCTGAACATCCTCCAGGAAAGAATGAACTTTGATAGGCTGGAACTAAAGCTTCTCTAAAGGTGTAAAATGACCATGAATTTCCTATTAGTATGGACAACTATTTCAGATATTCACAGCCAATTTAAGGATGGTCGCTAGCAGCTGTTAACGTTGCGCCTTAGAGAATATATACCTTCTAATAAGAGTACATTCCTCATTCCTTTTTTTAAGAAGTTAAACCGTGTTGTTTTTACTCAACATCTGATTCACTAGGTTTCTTAATTTGCTAAGATTTGAAAATTTATATGGACCTTTTATGAAGGACATTAGAAGTACTACATTTTTACTTTATAAAAGTTTGAATGTTGCTTCAAAACGCATTTTTTATTTCAGCAATTTCTAGAATTATAACACTATACTGTTTATAAAATTTGGGAAGAAAGTCTTCCAATTTTGCCCAAATTTACAGACCATAAATTTGACCCTAAAGAAAACTGTGCCTAAAGCAGCAAATCATATAAATTAGGGCACTTGCCCAATTTCACCTTCTTATCACAATATGTCATATTAATGATACAAAATTTTAGTTCAAGAGAAAACTAGTACAAAAGTGGATACAGAAACCCCTTTACTCACCCCATTAGAAAGTCTGTTTTTGATTGCACTCATAATATTTTGGATAGTTACATGGTAACTCTTTATTTTTCCACCTAAGGGTACTTATATAAAAGCACACTAAGTTCTAGTACTGAGTTGTATGAAATTGACTAGAACATGGAGTGCATGTCTCTTTTACCATCCAATCTCGAAATCTCAGGGAAAAACCAATCTGACAAAGCATTGTAGATGTGCTACTGCTCCATGATATAATAGTACAGACCAGATATGACAACTCTTTGCTTTTCTAATTTATCAAACATGACCACTATAGCAAGTCATAAGTGATAAAATATAAGTGAAAATAATATTTTTTGAGATACTGCTCTTCAATAGTCAACTGGGCTCTCATTCACTGTTGTAAGTAATTTGTACCTTGTTATATTACATGAAGCCAAGATTTACAAAATTGAAAATGGACACAGGTTTTGGAAACTTGTAACTTGCTGACAAAGAGATACAGCAGGAATGCTGTTCTATTTTCACTGTAAGAAGGGTTTCTGAAAAGTGACTTTAACAAAAAGAGAAAAATACAGAAGGAAAACAAATTCTGTATCTTTTCTTTAAAAAATGTTATTATCTTGATAAATTATGTCTTTCACTGCAGCTCAGAAGATATTATCATAGGAGAAGAAAAGGCCAATAGCATAAGTAGACAATTTCAAAATTTGTATTTTGAGGAGAGCATCCATTTAGATCAAACAATAGATTGCCACGTAAACTACTTCCCAACAAATGAGGCAATTGAGATGACCATATTTATTTGTTGAAATCAAGTTGTTTTGAAAATCAGCGCTGCCTTATAATTCATTAAAAAAATGGACTGTTTTCATCCCAAAATAAATCCTTCTTTTAAAAAAAGTCATGGCATTTATTCCACTCACAAAATAGGCTACTTTTGGAATGTGGAAACATAAGATAACAATGATAAACATAGGTAAATGGATCCAAAACTCTTTGTCTCAGTTAGCCTTATTTTTAATAAGCTTGTGTAAATTATTCTTTTCCAGGAGTTCCTAACAATCTTAATCTCATTTACTCCTCATCTAAAATGACCACCTAAACACACATGGCCCAATCCCAGCTCCAGTTAGTCTAGTGAAGAAATGACAAATGTCATAAGAAAACTTAATTGATTTTTATTTTGATAGTTACTGCTTAATCTAATTTTAAAAAATCAATCACTCCAAAGTAAGGAAAAGAAAAGTCCATAATGTTATAGCTATAAGCAAATTAATAAAATACCTTGACCCCAATGGAGATAAGTAAAAAAGCAAACAAAAATTAAAAACAAGTATCCACCAAAATGTAGTTTGAAAGACTCATCTAGCAAGTAAATTGACCAGTAACAGATAATTGATCACTTTAGGATAAACCACAATGTGATGAGAAACCTGGCCTTTGAGTCTGACAAGAAATATGGATCAAATTCTGGATTCTAAGCCTGTCATTTTTGGTCCCTCTATGTGAGGTAACTTCTATATCAGCTTTAGAATTCTCATAAATAAATAACTGATACATTCTTTTAAGTCTACCCAAATAATTAAATAGTCTAAGGATTATAAAGAGCTTGACATAACAGAAATGTCTAGAGAATTTTGTCAATTTGCTATGAGTGTTATAGGTTCAATTTTGTCCTTCCCCTCCAAAATCCATACATTGAAGCTCTCACTTTCAACAACTTAGACTGTGGCTATATTTGGAGAGAAGACTTTAAAGAGGTGATTAAGTTAAAATAAGGCTTTTAGGGTGGAAGTAAGCACATCTGGCTTGTGTCCTTTAAGAAGAGGTAATCTGACTATCAAAAGAGACACTAGGGATGCCTCTACAGAGTGGAGATCATGTGAAGGCATAGCAAGATGGTGACCATTTGTAAGAAAAGGAAACAGGACTTAAAGCACCCAAAAAAAATTGCTGACACCTCAGTACCAGACTCCCAGCCTGATAAGCTGTAAGGAAATGTTTCTGTTGTCTGTGGTATTTTGTTATGGCAGCCCTGACAAACTAGTACAGCATCATACACAGAAATAGGAAGTTATCTCAATGTAGACATTTGTATATATCTATATGTATGCTAGAGTTATTAGGAAATATTCCAAAAAATTCATATGTGCAATTGCATCATCAAAACAGCAATAATGAACTGTTATTCTAATGTCCATTTTTCAAAGAGGAAATTGAGTCACAAAAGGTTGCAATAAACTAAAGCCCAAAACCAGAGCCCAATCATAGTCAAAGAAACTACTAAATTAAAATATATGTATATATACATATAAGTGTGTGTTTCTGTATATATACATGCACACACAGAGATATAACTTGAGTTGTATCGGCATGTAGCACAAATTTTACATGAATGAAAAAAGAGCATGGAGCTCCACAGACTTCGTTAAGAAAGAAGGAAATGTCATATAGAATTTAAAACCTGATTTAGACATACATGAGTGCACACTATCAGCTCTTTTTACAAGAACTCTTCAATGCTCATTTCTGTGAGGAATGGAGATGACACATGCAGTTTTTAGAGCACTTAGAGTTGTTTTTAGTGTATCCTAGACTCTAATTTTACAATCCCTCAGGCCCATCAGTTCCAAGTATATTCTATGTAATTCCATGAGCACAAACACAAAGTAGGCATAATTCAGAAAGAAAGAAATGCTGACTGCCTTGTCTGACCCATGATCAAAATGTTGAGATTTTCAGTTTGAAAACTGTATTTTATTTTGCTGCAGTCACCTAGTGTGAGGATTTGAATAGTTTAACTATCTCAGTTATATATTAACAGAAACTTGGTTTGATCATTTGGTTTATCAATATAAAGAGGATCTAAGGGATATGAAATATTAATAAGAAATTAATATTTATTAAGATATTAATAAATTAAGAAATTAATACAAATGTTAAGTATCAATTATTCGTGTCAACTTATTTAATAAGCTAATGATGGTATTTTAGTGATAAAATGTACTTTGTTAACAATATTTTTTTTTAAGATTTATTTTATTTTATTTTATTTATTTATTTGTACAAGCATTGGGTACAGTCAGAAGCGCAGGAGGGTGAGAGAATTCACCAGAGCCAGAGCGGGGAGCAGAGCAGGCAGAAGGACCGAAGTACACTGCTGAGGGGAGCAGCGGGTGGCAGGAGGGGTCTGCGCGCCATGTGGGACCCTCCTGCGGTGGCCGGGGAGCAGCCGGGGTTCTAACCGCTACAGAGGCTGCGGGCAGCTTCACAACCCAGCACTCAACCGCTGCACCACCGGGGAGGCCCAACAATATTGTTTTTATTTATTTTTGTTCAACATCCATATGGGAAATTTCAGTGTTACCCTTACACTACTTTCAAAAAAAATCTAAAAATTTGATGAAGATTACACACATACATACACACAATATCTTAGTAATTAAAAGCCTAATACATGCTAGCATGTAGTCTCTCAAACTTGATCACTGGTAGCATACCCCTTGACTAGAATCCTGTATTCTCCACTTATTACCCATTTATCCTTTTTGCAAGTTATTAAATCTTTGCAATTTTTGAACATTTTAATCTGTAAAATGGGAATTTACCCAAGATCTTTGTGAAGATTTAGGACAATGACATATCTAAAAGGTGGTATACTCCTGGTACAAAGTTTGTACTTGCTATCTGTCATTTATGATTTTTTTACATGTTAATACAATCTTATTCAATGGAAGATTAGTGTATCATCTTATGTATGTCTTTTTAAAAATAATTAGAATATTATGGATCCACAAAGGAAGCTAAATATGTTCTAGTGGTTCAAGAAGATGCCATTTTAAACAGATATTTCTAGAATGAATGGTCATTTTCAGTCACTAATACATATTCATGTTTTTTACGTGTTGTATTAAAATAAGCTATATGAATAATTGTACAGCATGGATACACTTTCAGTAATGCTAGAATTGATATATATATATATTAAATTAAAAATGGATTTATTTGATGTATGTAAATTTTAAAATTTAAAGTCACAGATTAAAAAGTATGTGAAATAGTTTTTGGAAAACATTTCTATTGGTTGCTGTACAAATAATATTCTTCAGCATGTGGTCCTGAATTAAATGCAAAATAACATCAGGAGCCCTGCTTCAAGAAATAATTAGGCCTTCTGCAAAGTCATTCAACAAAATTATATTATTGTGTTCAACTGAGAGAAGCAGTGTAGAATTGTGTTTGTAAGATATAATTGCAGGGACAGCTGGCCCCAAAAAGGGAAGAATCTTAATAATATATGTTGCTGAGGTGGTTGGTTGTTTACTCCTCATTATGAGAGTGGTTGATAAGAAGTACAGCCATTGTTGCATAGAAAAGAAAAATTAATTCAGGAAAATAATGATGTAGCTTCTCAAGTGACATCAGAATTTTAACGTGAAATGTATTATTAGCCATGCAGCAATATGCCTGGAGGATTTGTGCTTCTTGCTCCTACTCCTGAAGTTTCAAATATATGTGCCCCTTCTCAGCTGGTTTTTCTTTTCTTTTGTAAACTTCCCTCTTGTAATGTAAACATGGGAAAGAGAAATGGTAGAACAAAGAATAAGCATACGAAATAGCTCTCCTCCTCCTGTGAAATGCTACCACACTGAGATTCTGTGAATAGATTGATAATAGTGTGTTCATCAAACCAAATGGGGAGTCACTGTATTTTTGCTATTTTAAAGTCCATTTCACTTTTACTTATGGCCCTTCTAGATTTTTCCCACCCTTTATCAAATAGGACCATTAATTTTATCAACACAGCCTTTTAATGTAAACTCACATGTACTAAAATAAATGTCTTGACACCGAATGAACATGAACTATACATATAATCACATGAAATATGGGGACTAGTGTTTCATTAAAACTTTTCTATTATGTAAATAAAACACAAATCAAAGGAAGACAAAAAAAATTAGTTCATTATTAATTCCAGCAGGAATTATACATTTTATTTTGATACTTAAAAAAAGTTAATTTTCAAATGGCTTAATTAGAAAACATAAAATACCAAGTACACATTTATGGAATAATCCCTAAAAGCAAAAACATTAATAAATGTATATATTAGTCATTTATTAGGAACTAAAAATTTTTCTCTTTAAACAATGTCAGAATACCTTAAAATATAGGAATGGGGCCTCCTTGCTGTTGCATGCAGTTAAGTCACAGCACTATGACGTTATCTGCAGCCACTGCAGCACAAGTTCGATCCCAGGCCAGGGAGGTGACACACATAGTGCAGCAGACCTCTTCTGACTCACCTGCTGCTCCCCTCAGCAGTATATTTCAGTCAGTCTGCCTGTTCTGTTCCTCAATGTCTCTGTTCCCCACTCCTCTTACCCCCACACCTCTGGCCTGTACCCCAGTTCTTGTATGCATGGATAAATAAATCTTTAAAAAATAAAATAAAATATAGGAATGACTTATATTTTTCTTTGAATAAAGCTTGTAATTATTTTTTACTGAGGTAACATTGGTTTACAACACTGTGTATGTTTTAGGTGTATAGGGTCCCATTTCTCCAGATGTTTCTCATCTTGACTAGCATAATTTCTGACACATAATAGGCAGTTAAATAATACTTGTTGATGGAGAGATGATTAATGGTCAAATGTACTTAAATGTTCTTACTTAGCATTTAATTTTTTAAACTATTAGCTTGACAAATATACTCATTGAAAACAGCGAAAATATTTTCCTTCAAAAATCTCCATGGATTTTGATAGGTAGATTGGTCTCCAGTGTGCTAAAAGTTGGCGTCATTGTGTTTTGCTTGGTTTTTAATACCAACACCATAAAAATCTTTGGTTAATTTTAGAGAACTTAACTTTGTGCTTCTAATTGTCCTCTTTGTGGAAATGTTAATTTATGTTACAGTTTCCATTTTTTAAAAAATATTATTGCTTTTAGGCATAATGCCTTTCGAGCAGTTCTTAAAACAATTCTGCCAATTAAATAACATTTAACAATTATCTTATTATACATAAACTTCTTAAAAACCCTAAAATGTAGATATCATGACTGACATTCATATTAAGCTAAGTATAGAGATATTAAAGAATCTTTTCAGTTTATTCCACATGTAGTAAGACCAGATTTGACAGATTCTAAGTTGTTGCTACTATATTATGGTTTGGGCAAAGTTATTTTTGTTAGCATCATAGTGTTGCTATGTACATATACCCTATATATATGTTTCTAAGTTACATATAATCAATTTAGAATTTGAGCAAATGAATCCCTTTAAGTCTACAATCAAAACTACCTGACTGGAATTGTTATTTTTCTCAAGTGTTTTATTAAAAAATATTTTATTAATGTTTTTATTAATATTTTATTTTACATTTCAACATTCCTAAGGGTGTCTGCCCAGAGATTTAAAAATCTGAATAATGAAAAAACTTGTTCATTATTAAGCACTAGATTTGTTTTTCATATGGTAAATACTTTGATTTGTTTTGTTTTCCTACTTCCCAAAACACTTGCATAGTTATGTCTGGATAAGGTTTATTTCTTTATGTTATTCTCATGTTTTTCAGGCAAACAAGTTTCTGAATTGGAGAACAAATCTGAAATCATTTTTGTCCAAAAATAAGTAGAAAACACATGTATTTAAATTACTAGAAAAAAGGGCTCATATTATCTCTTCAATAGGTACAATTCAGATATGACTAGTGATGGAACAGACTCTCTGAGAGCCATAATTGTATTCCTATTATGCCATTTGGCTGCTCTTAGCTGCTTGTCTATCTGTAAGCCACATCATGGCCATAGAACAGACTGTCTTTTGTCAAAGCAGCAGTGCTACAGCACAGTTCTCCATAAAAAGAGGCAAAATGCTGTCATGTTTATGCTCTTACATTTCATTATTTTTATAAGTTGCTTCTATTTTCAGAGATGAACATTCATCAGGGTGATTTTTATATTCAAAGCAACAGAAATGACTATAAAACTCAGTTATTTTTTATTATAGAACCATAACAACTAATTTAGAGGGTCAAAAGAAAACCCAATTCCATTATTATACTCTTAGTACCCATATCTATACTTTTGTAGTTGACTATCGAGAGGAATAATAGATTGACTATTTTAATCAATCAGTGCAAATCTATAAACTAATTGTCTATACAGATAATCAGTCCCTATCAGTCCAAGTGTATATTTATTGAGAAAATTAGAGAATTAAGGGATGAACTCAGCCCTTTTAGCTGTATGCAAGGAAATTCAAATGCAAATCAATCAGTGAAGTCATAGTGAGAAATTATGGATGTCCATTTGAATATTAAGGTGCTGAGAGAGAAAGAAAATCCTTTGCTTTTTAAAATGACTGATGTTTGTAAAAGGTAAAATTTGAGGATGATTGATGTAGGAGCCAGACCTAGATGCCTGTGGTCCTACATGTTATATTAGGTAACCTGTTACCATTTACTGATTTAGGTACCAATTCTTCATGGAGACAATCACAGCTTCCTTCCCTTGACTCATCACTTTGTTGTGACTATTAAAATATATAATATGCTTACAAAACAATACACACTGCAAATGATAGAGATTTACTAGTAGATTTTTCTCATTAAAATAAAATTGAAAATTATCTGGAGTTTACCTTATTAAGGTGGATTCCTAGTCCCTGCAACCCCCACCCCACCCACCACTATAACCTGTTGATTTTCAAACTTTTGGAATTCTCCATAGATCCCCAAGAATACTAAATGGAAAGTTTCCTCAATGATCTTACAGAGCATAAACATGAACTTTCCTCATTAGATCAAATGACTACACTGAAATCATCATTACAGATTTTCTTATGGTCTCTGGTAGCCAAACCCTCATCAGGACCCTTTTGTGTATTTTGTGTATGTGTGTATGTTTGCATGTTTATGTGCCCATATATATTTGTGAATGTATTTGCCTGTATTTTGTCTTTATAACAAATGTTTATTTATCTTCTTGACAAATGTGCAAATCCTCAACTCCCAAATAACACAGTGCATGTAGGAATTATTCTAAGCCTATAGCCTATATTTTAGAGGAAATCCCTACACACACACACACACACACACACACACACAAATAGACCTGTTTCCCATAAGATAGGAGAGCAAGAAGACACTACAATGGAAACACACCTAGCTTGTCCCAAAGGACCAATCTTAAAAAGACGCACATTTTATGTTACCATGTAGGAAATAATGCTATTCTTTGTAAGTGGGATCAGATAGAAATGAGAGGAAGCATAGCTGATAGTTATAATATATTGAACAATTAGACAAAATGGAACAGCAGTGCCCAGCGAACACATGCATCTGCTCTTACAATGTGAAGTACTGTGAGGAATTTGAGGGTTACATAGTAAAGAGTAGGGGAAATTCATGCACTTTGAAATGTAGTTGATATTTCACTGCAGACACACCATAAACCTCTTTCACTCTAGAGTAACAACAATCTCCAAAATAATCTAAATCTCCTTAAGCAAATGTTGCAATATTCAAGCAAGAAATAAAATGTGATTTTCAAGAAAGAAAATCTGTGTTTCCCAGTAACTAAAAGAGTTATATCTTATATCTTTCCTTGCAAAAGTAGTCAGTCTTAAAAAATACTAGCAAAAGAGATGGCAAGAAATTAACTTATGATCACTATGTTAGATAGGTAATCTTTTTTTTCTATTAAGAAACTGAGGAATGACAATGCATAAGTAATACTGGACTTTAGTGACTGTGATATGTGTTATTATCATCAGCTATCTAATTATGTTGACATGGTACAATCAGTGGTGGCCCTGATACCCAGACTTAGCATAGCAGAGCTTTGAAAATTGAAAGCATCTTTGTCTAATAGAAAAAGACAATTATTTTTGTAAGCTTATTTTATTATTATTCTATTATTCAGTTTCAAATATGCTATTTACCTTCCTAGTGGAGAGTTATAACTAAAAATAAAGATCCTTTCCTCTATCAGTACATCCATCACATTTAACCTAAGGGATTTTTTCATTTATAAAATCTAGATTTAAAACAACAATGCAATGAAAAATATAATAAATTAGAATTGAATCCATACTCTAAAAACATCCATAGGTACAATTCTCTGGTGCTAATAACAATGACCTACAACTTATATATATCATATGCTAAAAATCTTGTTGCAGTATTTTCTTCCCAAAACTTGGCAAATAATGATTTTTACTATGAAATCAATAAAAGCACTTGGATAGATCCCCATCACATTGTTATTTCTTTCAGCATACCTTCAAGTTTGTCTAAGTTACCATGTGTTATTTGGGAATGAGAAACATAGTCAAATTTAGGGGCACCTAGCCAGGGTGATTAAAAGGGACTTTGTTTTGCCTTTGAACTACTTGATATCAGGGTCTGGGGAGGAGCAGCTGTCTTAAGGTTAGCAATGTGAAAAGCATTTTTTCAGGTACAAAGGTTAACATATATAGTTATTATTCAGTGACCACTTCCTACTAGGCAAAAGGATGTTAATGACTTAGACCACTTGGAAACTAAAATTCACAGACCCTTGGGAGAAAAGATTACCTAGCAACTTTTCCATATTTAGAAATATTAATTGCTTTTTGTCCTCAAGCCTCAAGCATTTTTATTTCTGCTGCACTGTTATAAGTGTATGAAATGTTGAGCTAAAATACAGAAGGGCTTAATTAGCATAAGCAAGGAAACCAAGATATGGTGCTGATGATGATAATGAAGAGACACGGTACTTACAATGTGCCAAAAGTTGTTCTAAGACACATGTATAAATGTGCATAGAAACATAGACATAGGACATATGTATCATTTGCATATATATATATATATATATTATCTCTCTCTCTAGCTCTCTATCTATCTAGATTGAGACAAAGAGACAGAGAGAACCAATCCAGTATAAGGTAAATACTATTACCTCTATTTCAGAAGAAGAAACAGGCAAAAGAATCTAATGAGTTTTCCCAAGATCAAACAGCAAATAAGCTATGCAGGCAAGCCTTAAATGCAAAGGCCAGGAAGCACTTGGAGTCTGCATGCCAAACCTCTGTACCAAACTGACTTTCAAAGTTTATTAATGGAAGAAAAATGTCATTATAGTCCTAAATGAAACTTCAAGCAAATAACTTATGGTCATGTTGATATTTATTGCCCCTCATTCCAATGTGGTTCAAACTCTTGACTGACTTAAAAGGCCATAGTACATCACTTGTAATCAGGGAAATGCAAATCAAAACTACCATGAGATACCATCTTACACCAGTGAGAATGGCACATATTAAAAAAACTAGCAACAACAAATGTTGGCGAGGTTGTGGCGAGGTTGCACTGTTGGTGGGAATGCAAACTGGTCCAACCACTATGGAGAGCTGTGTGGAGATTTCTGGACCTACTAAACATAGAGCTTCCATATGACCCAGCAATTCCACTCCTAGGTATTTACCCAAAGGACACAGAAACATCAATTCCAAAGAACATCTGCACCCCTATGTTTATAGCAGCACTATTTACAATAGCTAAGCTTTGGAAACAGCCCAAATGCCCAAAAATAGATGACTGGATCAAGAAGATGTGGTACATATATACCATGGAATATTACTCAGCATTCAAAAAAGATAAACACATGCAATTTGCAGCAACATGGATGGCGCTGGAAGGGATCATGCTCAGCGAAATAAGCCAAAAAGAAAAATACCGGATGGTCTCACTCATAGCAGGAATCTAGAAAACTTAAATAAGGGATCAGGAAAATGAATAACTATAAGAAAGTGAAAATCAAAATCAACAAAAAACTATGAACCAGAGACACTGTTGGGGGGGTGGGGGCCGGGAGGGGAGGGATTGGGGTCAGAATGGGGCATGTGCAGTTGTATGGGGGAATATAAAAATAAAATTTATTATTTAAAAAAAATAAAAATAAAAATAAAAATATATTAAATTTTAGAAATGTTCAAAGTCAAAAAAAATTAATCATCTTTATCAGTTAATATCTAATGCTTGTTTACCTCCAAGGTAAACAAGAAGGTAGGGTACAGAAGAAATCATCTGCCCCTGGTTGTGTGGCTTGCAACAGTTGTCCAGAAAGACATATCTGGTACTCTTAAGGGCAAGTGGTTGAGATAAGAGTGAAAAGAAAAAAAAAAAAGGCCGTAGTACTTGAATCCTCACCAACATATCACTTATAGAATGTCTGATTTGGGATTAATCACTTATCATTTTTGAGCCTCAATTCCCTCATCTCTAAATAAGGAATAGAAATTTCTTTTTACTATTGTGTACAGAATTAAGCACAGATCAATCCTGTTTGTGAAGTTCTTAGCAAAGTGTCTGAAAAATAGAAAAGGCATAATAAATGGCATTACTATTATTAATATCATGATTGTTATCACCATCCTTATCATCCCATGGCATAATGTAGAATTTTTTAAGCAAGCCAATCATTTCTAATAAACATTCCCAAAATATATAGGGAATCCCATGATAATAAATAAATGTTCATGCCATCTCACAATATTTTAAAGAATATCAACTTAATTATAGGAAAACTCCTTTTTGTTTTAGAGAATATTAGCATTGTATATTAAATTGAAGAAATAAAAGCACTTAAAGTACTTTACCTGGCTTCTGAACAGTAGAATTTCATAATCCACTATCAGAGAGAACCTAGGAAAAAGTAATCAGTGATTTGGTGGGATATTTAATTTGCATTAACATATTTCTTTCCCAAGAATACACACCACCCTATATTCTCTTAATCTGCTCAATGTTGTGTTCATGTTGGTATCTAATTGACTTCAATTTAATCTCTGATAAATTGCTGTGGTACAGCCCAAATCTTGATCCGATCCTTTGGAACCATCTTTGTCTATAATAACAGTCCTATTAGCTTCTCTAATTAAAGGTTCTAAATATGAGAATTGAATCCATACTGACATCTAGCACAGAAATACCTTGTCTTTGAACTATAATTGAGAAGTAAAGGGCAGTTTTGAGAGAGTCACAAATCTTCATTTAGACAGTCTATACAATCTTTAACATCACTAAAAAAAAAAAGACATTTTGTATATAAAACATATTCACTACATTCTGTGATCCTATTTTAAAAACTTATTAGTAAGATTGCACTGTGAATATTGTAGCAAAGGCTCATTTTCTTTCATAAGAGAATAAGAGTTTCCACAAATTCCTTGCAATTTCTCCTTTTCTATCTTTTCATTTTGTTAAGTGTTAACAAAACACTGACCTTTTTATGCAGATCTAAGAACTGTAAAACTCATTCGGTCCACCAAACATGAATATAGTACAACTAGTAATATTAACTATCGTTTAACATTCATTATACACTTTAATTTTGGAAGGGATTCTGTGAGAGATTATTTCCATGAAAAAGAGAGGAAACTAAGACAAAGAGATACATAACACAAAAGACAGACCTTGCATTCAATATACTTTGAGATCTTCTATAGTAGTAGACAACTATGAACACAAACAGCTTAACACAAGGAATGGCCTAAGCAAAACTTGAAAAGAGTCTTTATGAGCAAATACTTTAAAAACACTGAAAGAGGAGCACGTGATACCATCAGAGAAAGTTGGAAGGAACTGACTTTGATACAACTTGAAAGACTAAGTTAACATCTGACGTGGAGGAAACACTAAAAGAGCTGAAGAGACTGGTTAAGCCAAGGTATAATGGTGTGAGTGTAATTGTAAAGAAGTGGGTTATCATATATGGTTTTTGTACAGAATATCTAAGGCATTAGTGCATATAAGACTCACTCAGTAGTGAGTGGTGGGTGGACCCAAGTATTTTTATTTCTAACAAGTGACTAGGTAATCAGTTCCAATTCAGAGTGTACACTTAGAGAACTATCAATTTAGGGGCATACAAGCTGCTAATTATTTCTGAATTAAAGTTAATTGCAGAATGCAAAAATTTTTACTGTTTTTGATTAGTAAAGAAAGATGTTCAATGTTGGCCTACAATGTTAAAATCCTATGTGTGAAAGGGTAATTGACTATCAGCCTGAAGGCCTATTGAAAAATGATTTATTATAATGGAGTCTGCAGTTCATATGACTGCATAATGTAATCCATGCTTAGGGCCCAAAGAATGGAAGCACTGTTGATATTGGCATATGACAGAATAGCTCTTTAAAGTAATAATTGAAACAGCAACTGGTGCTCTGATTGTATTAACACAAACATCCCAAATGGAAGCTAGAACAGCAAGACAGAGTCGAAAGGAGATGCCACGTAAGAAGAGACTAAAGAAATATCTTCGAGGTGTCTGTATTTGAAAATACATGATCATGTACACATGGTCATGAATTGCTATGTGGTCTAAGGGTGTCCAGCTGAAGTGGACATGGAGACTAAAAGTCCACCTAATCTTGCAGTAACTGATGCTGAAGCAGAGGTGCAATTTTATTAATACAAAATAATCATTTGTTCAGATGGTGCATTTTTTGCCTAATTCATCTTCCCCCTTCAGGAGTGTATTTTTTCATTCAATCAGTCAAAAAACATGGGCCAATTTATTAGTTCCTAAAATATGGAGAGAAAGCAACTGCAGTCACAGTGCTGGTGCTGTGGTATTGGTTACCTGGCCTTCAGTAAATGGTATAACTATTCTGGTTATAGTTACCAAAAACATAAATTGAAGAAGTTGAAATAAGCAATCTCAATTGCTATTTCATCTCTGAAATCTAACCGTATGTTTAAAATTAAGGAAGACATTATGTGAATAAAAAAAGTCGTGAGTGTTGATATTGGGCAGATCTGAGTTGAATTCACATTCAGAATACTTCCTTGCTGAGTGGTCTTGGAGACACCATTTAATCTCTCTGAGCTTCAGCTGACTTATCTACAAAATAGGGACAAAATTCTTATTTCATAAGAACAAATTAAATTAAACAATGAGATCCAACATGAATATTTTCTTAAAGTCGTTGAAGCCAAAAATTTCTCCCATTATTTTTCTGCCCTTGGTAAGATAAAGGACCACATAGAATGAAAATTCCTATCTAACTCTGTATCAAATATCTCTTCTAACTCTACATGGTTTAAATCCATAGTTACATTTATCTTAAAAGATAGGAAAGAAGAAAGGAAGGGATGTAGGGAACAAAAGAGTTGTCTTTTAGTTCCAGAAGAGAAATCTCCCTTTATTCCAAAATAGTTAAATCATAGCAGTACAAGAATATGTGAACATATGGAAAGTTACATACTATAAAAATTAAATTGTCAACAGCTATAAATGAAAAGTATGGTCATAAAAAGAACAAACATAAGAAGTACAAGAAATATTTAACAGGTATCTGTATTGTAACACAGACACTTTAAAAAGTAAAGATCAATCACTATGAGGTCAAATTCTTGAGTGTCATTAAAGGATGAGAAGTGCTACACTATTTTCTAAGAATACTGGAAACAGTGTGGCTATTGAGGTTCAAACAAATGCTATCTGACTCTTGATTCCAACATGTGAATTTCAATAGTGTTACTGGGCTTGTGATTTATACTCTAAGCCTTACTTCCCTCATCTATCAAATACAGATAATACTGCCCACTTATCTCAGAGTCTGTTGCTTAGTAGCCTACTGACTACATAACAAAATCAATTAAATAATCCCAGGCCATGACTGAGTGATCCCCAAGTATTGTCTCTTCTGAGGATTGATATATTTCAAGTTCTTGCACATAGTAGTCATTCAAAGGACTCATGCCTTGCTGTTAACATATATCATATGTATTTTCACTGGACTAAATATAATTGTAAATAACTATTTTCATTAGTGGAAATGCTATATTAAAATGCTAAATACTGCTCTACAATTTATTCTAACAACCCATATTGTTGATATATATATTTTTAAGTTTTATTTATTTATTTATACAAGCACTGGGTACAGTCAGAAGTGCGGAAGGGTGGGAGAATTCACCAGAGCCAGAGCGGGGAGCAGAACAGGCAGACTGATGAAACACACTGCAGAGGGGCACAGCAGGCACAGCAGGAGAGGTCTGCGTGCCATGTGGGACCCTCATCAGCTGTCTGGGGATCACACTGGTGCTGCAGAGGCTGCAGGCAGCTTCGCAGCCCAGCACTCAACCACTGTGCCACCGGAGAGGCCCATGATATAATTTTTAGTATCATAAGTGGTTTGACATTGAATATATTTATAAGTAAACGTGTGAGAATTATGTATTACTTTACAATAGATTCCTAAAAGGGGAATTCCTGATCTAAAGTTAATAAAGATTCTACTTTTGGTAAATACTTTATTTTCCTAGAAAATTGTACCAGTTAACATAAGAGTGCTGATTAAATTTTTTCCAGTAGCATTTACTTTTAGTTTTTGGAGATATAATTAATTCATGTTCTTTGCTAACAATTTAGAAAATACAGGAGAAAATGAAAAAT
Source organism: Talpa europaea (assembly GCF_964194135.1). Classification (NCBI taxonomy): domain Eukaryota; kingdom Metazoa; phylum Chordata; class Mammalia; order Eulipotyphla; family Talpidae; genus Talpa; species Talpa europaea. The sequence continues at coordinate 80,195,232 of NC_140070.1, forward strand.
TGTAATTTTCTGCTTATTCAATACTATTCTTTCATTTATTTCATAACTCCTGCATTAAATATTGTGCTATGCACTAGTTCACAAATATAATGCAACCCCAAAGAACTAGAAGCAGGACTCAAACACTTATGCACCAATGTTCATAGTAACCAAAAGACAGAAACTACTTAAATATTGATGAATGAATAGAAATATAAAATGTAGAATATTCATACAATGGGGCATTAATCAGTCTTAAAAAGAATGAAATGATATGCAACATGGATGAACCTTGAAGATTTTATGCTAAGTAAAATAAACCAGACACAAAAGGAAATATTGTAGGACTGTAAGATTCCATATTATTTTGTGTGTATATTACACATATACTTTTAAAAGGATTATACAAATAGGTAGTTTTGAGCTGTTTTCTATTTTCATATTTTATCATGAGCATATTGAGATGATCAATTCTCTTTTTGTCTTCCATTTCTCAATAATCACCACCATCTATCCTGCAGCTCTACTGAGAAAATCAGAGGACTTACTCCAACATGACGTTCTCTCTTTTGTCCCGTACTAGCAACTGACCCTCAAATGTTCACTTCTAGAGTAACTCTCATGAGATTGAGCTCCCCACTAACGCTATTTCCACTCTTTTTCTCACTTGGGTTATTGCAAATACTTCCTACCAATATTCTCCTATTCCCTCTGAGTTTTCAGACCCAAGTCTCTGAAGTCTGCAGGCTGTCAGTGCACATCACACGGTCAGTGTCACTTTATAAGAGCTGTGGGGAGGATAGCGCAGTCCAGAGCACAGTCCTTGTTATTTTTCACCCAGGACTCACAACATTAAAAACCTAGGAATAAACTTAACAAAAAAGGTGAGGGAATTCTACAATGAAAATTAATGGAAATAGAGTAAGACAAAAAGAAATGGAAAGATACTCTCGGCTCATAGGTTGGAATAATTAACATTGTTAAAAGAGCCCTTTTCCCAAAGCAATATACAGATTCAATGCAAAACCTATCAAAGTTTCAAAGACATTCTTGAGAGAAATAGAACAAACATAACTACATTTATATGAATGACAAAAGAATATGAATGGCCAAAAAAAAAAAAACACTAATAGGAAATGAAAGATGAAGAACAGAGGTATTTCACTCCTATACTTCAAACTATACTACAAACTATAGAAATTAAAATATATAGTATTGGCATGAAAATAGAAACACAGATGAATGGAATATAATTAAGAGTCTAGAAGTAAGTCAACACTTTTATGGACAGTTAATCTGCCACAATTATGTCAAGAGTACACATTGGAGAATGGAAAATCTCAACAAATGGTACCAGAAGTACAGGACAAATGCATGAAAAAGAACGAAACTAGACCACTATCTCACACCATATCCAAAAATTAAGTCAAAATGAATATAAGACTTGGATGTATGTAACATCTGAAACCATAAAATACAAAGAAGGAAACAGGCAAAATACTCCACAACAATGACTTCAGTGATGTCTTTGGGGACTTGACCCCAATAACTAGGGAAACAAAAGTAAAAACATATTAATGGGACTACATAAAACTAGAAGTCTTCTGCACCAAAAAAGAAACTGTCATTGAAACAAAAAGGCAGCCTACTGAGTGGAAGAAAATAATTGCACATTGTACATTTGACAAGCCTGCTAATATCTGATTTATAAAAATCTCATATAACTCACAAAACAAAGCAAAACAGAACACCTAATCAAAAAGGGCATAAGAACTAAATAGGCCCTTCTCTAAAGTAGACATATGAATGGTCGATGGCCAACAGGCACATGAAAAATGTTACCCATCACTAATCATCAGGGAAATGCAAATCAAAATCACAACGAGATACCATCTCACATCTGTGAGAATGACCCATATGAGAAAAAGCAAAAACAGGTGTTGCCCAGGATAGGGATAAAAAGAACCCTCCTACTCTGTTGGTAGGAAAATAGGCTGGCCTACCCCCTATGGAAAACAGTGTGGAGATTTCTCAAAACATTAAAAATAGATCTATCATGTCTTCTAATAATGCCACTCCCAGGTATCTACCACAAGCATGTACAAACTAATTCACAGGGAGATATGCACTCCTATGTTCATTGTAGCACTATTTACAATAGCCAAGTTATGGAAACAACCTGAGTGCCCAACAACAGATCAGTGGACTAAGAAAATGTGGTATACATACACACAATGGAATAAAAAAGATGAACTCTTGCCATTAACCACATGTCTAAAATTGTAGGGGATTATGCTAGGCAAAAAGAAGTTAGGAGAAAGACAAGACAAATACTGGATGGTTTCACTACTGAATGTGGAATATGCTGAAACAAAAGGGCAGATAAAAGATGAAACCAAACCAGAAACAAATCATGGAAATCTGACTGTAAAATTGAAAATACTAGAGGAGAGCGAAGAGGAGAGGAGGTCCAATAGCATTTGGTGGAAGACTATGGGTGCCTTGATGGTGGGTGTAGTGTGGTGATATATATCTGAAGAGGTATGAACCTATACCTCTGAGTCATACACATTGTTTTAAAGCAATGTATCCTCAACATAAAATGAATAAAATATATTCTTATACTACCATTATTCTTCAGTTTATATGAATAATCTTTAAACAATAGCATACTACTACTATACATGATAATAATGATAAAGATGTTAAATATTACCATTGTGTTAATAGACTAGAGGAGGCAAGGTAGAAGGACAAACAGAGCTACTCTAGATAAGAGTTATCTAGAGTTATCTATGTACTTGAAAATCTGAACCTCTGGGTATCTAACATGAATTATACCAAAGAATATGCTATTTCTTTTTAATAAAAAGATCTTCAAAGGCAAATAAATAACTCCAAAATATTTTTGGTCTCCAAGTCACTCATACACAAAAGGAATTTGATGAGTTAAGTGTAAATGCATAAGAAACATGTGGATTTCATTTTCTTTAAAAATACACAAGGGCTTAAAAATTAAGGAGAAAAAGTGTTGGGCACAATGCATTTTCATGAAGCCAAACCAAAAATATTCAAGACAGTTATAAGTTTTTCTATGGCTTTCAACTTTGTTGTGTTGATGTTTATTACGATAATCTAAAAATAACTATTTAACTATTTTGCCTACTATATTTAACTCTTTTGCTTAGTCTGCAGACAGGTTTGCTTAGAAGGTTGAGCTAATTAATGCCCCTGGAGCACAACCCTCAATAATAATCACATTATAGCAAAAGTCCCAGCATCCTAGGCTTCAGAGAAATAATACTGGGGGTCTCCAACAGGTCTCAGCGCCAGTTGCCCAGAGTGGCAATCTAGTCTTAATTGGCATCTCTTTCTTCCTTAAGTCCTCTACCTTATTTTGTCAGACAGTCTGTCTCATCACAGTTGTTATATCAGCAAACACAGTATTCCTTTTTCTTGAGGATATTGGCAACTGGTTAAAACTCTAAGAAAAATGTCTCCCCCTTGCTATACACTGTCTGGAGCACCAACCTGTATATAATGTATTTCTAAAAGTATAAGTCTAGTATAGTCAAACTTGGAGTAAAACTTGTTTGAGATGAAGGCTGGTAGAGATTAAACTTTGGGAATTAAAAAATTCCAGATTCAAGGTGACTCCTAATTGATTCCATTTAAAACAGAACCACTTACCTCAAGAAAATGAACTTGAATAAAATTATAAGTAGGTAAGAGTATGAATAGGCATGCTATGGTTAATTGATGTGAAACATAATCATTTTATCAGAGTAGATACGTCTAGTGAATAAATATGAATAGTTAGAAACTTTATAAAATGTCTGAAGAATAGATATTTTTTATAAATTATTTCTGCCTTATTAGATTCAAAGACTCTAAAAGAAAACCCAGAATCATAGAATGTTAAATAGAAGGGACCTTAGATAGCATCCAATGCCACGCTCTGTCTTGCTGTTACCCTTCTTGTCAGGAAAAGCAATAAAACACTGAGATTGAACACAGATCTTAATTCAAAAACCTTGGTTCCAGTTCTGACTATAATCAAATCACCTAATATCTCTATCTCTCAGTTTCCCACCAGTGAAGTAGGGATGATAATAAAAGTAGCTAATTGAGAATTGAATGACAAAAAACATAGACCTTGGAATTACTTGTCACACACACACATTAAATTTTACTACTTTGCCTTGTTTTCCTTCCTTCAGCAACTATTTATCAAACAGCTTATCAAACACTGACTCTATGCAGTCATTGGCCAGGTGCTGGAAATACAAAGTTAATTGTCATGGTCTCTGATTCAGGATGTTAAGAAACTGAGATGGACAGCATCCTGCATAGGTCACCACCATGGTATGAATGAACTGAAGTCTCTGGAGCAGTCTTTACAGAGCAGGGGATATTTTAACCAGCCCTTGAAGGTTATATTAGAGTTCTCTGGGAAGCTGATGCTATTGCTAATGATGATAAAAATAGTAATGAATGGTATACACTTCAGTTAGTGGCTAACATTTACTATGTCCTCATGAAAGGCCTGACAATTTGTAATATCAATACATATATGTTATTTTGTTTAACTCTCAGAAAGAGCCCATGAGTTCAGATCAACTTTATTTTAACTATCCTCAAACTTAGGAATATGTTTAGGAATTTAGGAGGAACCTAGAAAAATATAAGATTTTCCTAAGGACATTGGAAGAGTTAAAAAGTGAGGCATGCTGCTAAATAGAAAAAAATCAGTGGTTTAAACAGTGAACACATGTAGTTTTTAAAGATGGTATCTGCTGGTGAAAATCTTGATGATTTTGCTAAAAGCTTGACTGTAACACATAAGGATAAGGACCAAGTAGGACAGGAAACATCTATGGGAGTTTATGAAGAGAAAACCAAGAGTAATTGCTATCATTGACCAAGAAATTTACAAACAGGGCCTCCCCGGTGGCACAGCAGGTTGGGCGCTTTGCTGTGAAGTTGCCCGCAGTCTCTGTAGCGCAGGTTCGATTCCTGGCTGGCCAGGGAGAAACCCACATGGCACGGCAGACCACTCCTGCCTCACCAACTGCTCTCCTCAGCAGTGTCTTTGGTCCATCTGCCTGTTCTGCTCCTGGCTCTGTCTGGTGAATTCTCTCACCCTCCCATGCCTCACCTGTACCACAGTTCTTGTATAAATAAATAAATCTTAAAAAAAAAATACACAAACATTCATTATCTCACTTAACTCTCCCAATAACCTGTAGCCTATTGATGATATCCTTGTTTGTATATAAAAAAGCAGTTTGTATTTAAAGAGGTCATCACTTTCCTAAAGATTTGAGGTAGAATAGTCAGTTGACTTGAGAAATATCTAACCTCGAGGGGGAGGTGAGAAAGAGGTGACGATGAAGTCAAGGGTGACTGTGGTTTCTAGAGGAGGGCCCCTCGTAAAAAGTGACATCATTAAATGAGATTTACAGCAGAGTTTTAGGGTAGAGGAGACCATAAAGAATTCAGATTTTACATAAAAACTTGGAAATGATCATTGGACTTCCTAGCAGTGGAAGCTTTTTGATAGGTAGTGAAATTATCTGAATTGACACCCTAAAATAGATAGGAATGGCAATTCAGGTAATAATTTGTTTTTTTTTTTTTCTTTCCAGACAACTTTATTTTTTTATTTTTTTTATTTTATTTTTTTTTATTTTTATTTTTTATAAATTTTATTGTTATATTCCCCATACAATTGCAGCCCCCCCATTCTGACCCCAATCCCTCCCCTCCCGCCCCCGCCCCCCTAAAAGTGTCTCTGGTTCATAGTTTTTGTTGATTTTGATTTTCACTTTCTTATAGTTATTCATTTTCCTGGTCGCTTATTTAAGTTTTCTAGATTCCTGCTATGAATGAGACCATCCGGTATTTTTCTTTTTCTTTTTGGCTTATTTCGCTGAGCATGATCCCTTCCAGCGCCATCCATGTTGCTGCAAATTGCATGTGTTTATCTTTTTTGAATGCTGAGTAATATTCCATGGTGTATATGTACCACATCTTCTTGATCCAGTCATCTAATTTTGGGCATTTGGGTTGTTTCCAAAGCTTAGCTATTGTAAACAGTGCTGCTATAAACATAGGGGTGCAGGTGTTCTTTGGAATTGATGTTTCTGTGTCCTTTGGGTAAATACCTAGGAGTGGAATTGCTGGGTCATATGGAAGCTCTATGTTTAGTAGGTCCAGAAATCTCCACACAGCTCTCCACAGTGGTTGGACCAGTTTGCACTCCCACCAACAGTGCAGAAGAGTTCCTTTTTTTCCACACCCTCGCCAGCATTTGTTGTTGCTAGTTTTTTTAATATGTGCCATTCTCACTGGTGTAAGATGGTATCTCATGGTAGTTTTGATTTGCATTTCCCTGATGGCAAGTGATGTTGAACATTTTTTCATGTGCCTGTTGGCCATTTGCATTTCCTCTTCAGAGAAGTTTCTTTTTAGCTCTTCTGCCCATTTTTTGACTGGATTATTTTCTTTGTTGTTGTTGAGTCTCATCAGCTCTTTGCAGATTTTTGTGATCAGTCCTTTATCATTAGTGTTGGGTGCAAAAATGTTCTCCCAGTTGGTGGGGTTTCTCTTTGTTTTTGTTATTGTCTCTTTTGCTGTGCAGAAGCTCTTTAATTTGATGTAGTCCCAGCTGTTTATCTTTGCCTTCACTATCACTGCTTTGGGTGATGTGTCTGTAAAGATGTCTTTGATGTGCAGATCACGTAGTGTTTTGCCTATATTTCCTTCTATATATTTTATGGTTTCAGGTCTTATGTCTAGTTATTTAATCCATTTTGAGTTGATTTTTGTGTATGGTGTGAGGTAGTGGTCAAGCTTCATTCTTTTGCATGTAGCGACCCAGTTTTCCCAGCACCATTTATTGAACAAACTTTCTTTGCTCCAATGCATAGTCTTTGCTCCTTTGTCAAAGATTAGTTGACCATAAATCTGTGGGTTTATTTCTGGATTTTCTATTCGATTCCATTTGTCTGTATGGCTGTTCTTGTTCCAATACCATGCAGTTTTGATGATTATGGCTTTGTAGTATAGTTTGAAGTCTGGGAGTCTGATGCCTCCATTCCCTTCTTTTTTTTTCAGGAGAGCTTTGGCTATTCGGGGTTTTTTGTGATTCCATATGAATTTCATCAATAATTGCTCTATTTCTTTGAAGAATGACATTGAAATTTTGATTGGAATAGCATTGAATCTGTATATTGCTTTTGGAAGGATGGCCATTTTAATAATGTTTATTCTTCCAATCCACGAGCAGGGGATGTCTCTCCATTTCTTTGTGTCTTCTTCTATTTCTTTTAACAGTGTTTTATAGTTTTCTTTGTATAGGTCCTTTACCTCTTTTGTTAGATTTATTCCCAAATATTTGATTTTTTTTGTTTCAATAACAAAAGGGATGGTCTTTTTGATTTCTTCTTCTTCAGATTTATTGTTTGTGTATAGGAAGGCTACTGACTTTTGCGTGTTGATTTTGTATCCTGCCACTTTACTGAACTGATTGATGAGTTGAATTAGCTTTTCTGTGGAGTTTTTGGGGTTCTCTATGTATAATATCATATCGTCTGCAAATAGTGATAGTTTGACTTCTTCTTTTCCTATTTGGATTCCTTGGATGTCTTTCTCTTGTCTTATTGCCCTGGCTAGGACTTCCAGTATTATATTGAAAAGCAGTGGTGAGAGTGGACATCCTTGTCTTGTTCCAGATCTTAATGGAATTGCTTTCAGCTTTTCACCATTGAGAATGATACTGGCTGTTGGCTTGTCATAGATGGCCTTTATGATGTTGAGGTATGTTCCTTGTATCCCAAGAATTTCAAGGGCTTTTATCATGAATGGGTGTTGCACTTTGTCGAAAGCTTTCTCAGCATCTATTGATATTATCATATGGTTTTTATATTTCTTTTTGTTGATGTGTTGGATAACGTTGATTGATTTTCGGATGTTAAACCATCCTTGTGCCCCTGGAATGAATCCTACTTGGTCGTGGTGAATTATCTTATGGATACATTGTTGGATTCTGATGGCTAAAATTTTATTGAGGATTTTTGCATCAGTGTTCATTAGGGAGATTGGCCTGTAGTTTTCCTTTTTTGTGTTGTCCTTGTTCGGTTTTGGTATTAGTGTAATGTTGGCTTCATAGAACGTGTTTGGTATTGTCCCTTCCTTCTCAATTTTTTGGAAGAGTTTGTGAAGGATAGGCACTAATTCGTCTCTGAATGTTTGGTAGAATTCATTTGTAAATCCATCAGGTCCTGGGCTTTTGTTTTTGGGGAGGTTTTTGATTACCATTTCAATTTCGCTAATTGTAATTGGTCTGTTTAGGTGTTCTATTTCTTCTTTATCTAACTTTGGGTGATTGTAGAGTTGTAGGAATTTGTCCATCTCCTCTAGATTATTAAACTTGTTTCCATATAACTGTTCATAGTAGTTACTGATTATTCTTTTGATTTCTGCTGTGTCCGTTGTGATTTCTCCTCTTTCATTGATGATCCTGTTTATTTGTGCTTTCTCCCTTTTTTCCTTTGTGAGCCTGGCTAGGTGTTTGTCTATTTTATTGATTTTTTCAAAGAACCAGCTCTTGGTTTCATTGATCTTTTGGATTGTTTTTTTAGTTTCAATTTCATTTATTTCTGCTTTGGTTTTTATTATTTCTTTTCTTCTACTGGTTTTGGGGTTTTTTTGTTGTTCTTTTTCTAGATCTTTGAGCTTCGAGATTAGGTTGTTTCTTTGAGTTCTTTCTTGTTTCTTGATGTGAGCTTCTATTGCTATATATTTTCCTCTTATTACTGCTTTTGCTGCATCCCATACATTTAGGATATTGGTGTCCTCCTTGTCGTTCAATTCAAAAAATTTTTTAATTTCTTCTTTGATCTCCTCATTAGTCCAGTGGTCTTCCAGTAGTGTGGTTTTTAATCTCCATGAGGTAGGAAAGTTCCTTGCCTTCTTTTTATGGTTTATTTCTAGTTTGATGCCTTCATGGTCAGAAAAGATGGTTGATATGATTTCAATCTTGGTGTATCTGTTGATGTTTGTCTTGTGCCCCAGTATGTGATCGATCCTGGAGAATGATCCGTGTGCGCTTGAGAAAAATGTGTACTCCGTTTTTTGGGGGTTTAGTGTTCTATAGATGTCTGTTAAGCCCAATTGCTCTAGGTCCTTATTTAGAGCTTTGGTTTCTTTACTTATTTTTTGTCTTGTTGATCTATCCATTGTTGATAGTGGTGTGTTGAAGTCTCCCACTACGTATGTGTTTTCTCTGATATCTGTTTTCAGAGAGGACAACAGTTGTCTGATATATTTTGGTGCTCCTTCGTTTGGTGAGTATATGTTAATGAGTGTTATTTCTTCTTGAAGTATTGTCCCCTTGATCATAATGTAGTGACCATTGGGGTCTCTTTTTATCTTTTTGAGTTTGAAATCTGTTTTATCTGATATAAGTATAGCTGTTCCTGCTTTCTTTTTTGGTCCATTTGCTTGTAGCATTGTTTTCCATCCTTTAACTTTGAGCCTATTTTTATCTTTTGTAGCTAAATGTGTTTCCTGGAGACAGCAAAAGGTTGGGTTTTGTTTCTTAATCCAGGCTGCAACTCTGTGTCTTTTTATTGAATAGTTTAGTCCATTTACATTTAGAGTTAATATTGATATGTTAACATCTGTATTTGCCATTGTGTTTGTCTTTCCTTTGATTTTATTTATTTATTCTTTTAATAACTTTTTTTTTTTGGCCTTCTTTCATTGTTATTCGTCCCACTGAGGTTCTGGCTTTAGGACTCCTTGTAGTATTTTTTGGAGTGGGGGATTAGTTGCAATGAAATTCCGGAGTTTCTGTTTGTCTGGGAAGGTCCATATTCTTTCTTCAAAGAGGAAGGAGAGCTTTGCGGGATAGAGTATTCTTGGTTGGCATCTGTTTTCTTGGAGTCTGTTGACTATGTCCCTCCACTCTCTCCTTGCCCATAGTGTTTCTTCGGAGAAGTCTGATGTCAGCCTGATTGGCTTTCCTTTGAATGTTATCTGTTTCTTCCCTCTTGCCAGCTTCATTATTTTTTCCTTGTCCTGGATTCTTGGGAGCTTTACTATTATGTGTCTTGCTGTATTATTTCTTTCGTCGTGGAAGTTTGGTGTTCTTCTTGCTTCTTGTATATCAATTTTCAGCTCCTTCTTCACATTTGGGAAGTTCTCTTCAATTATCTCTTTGAATATTTTCTCTGTTCCTACTTCTCTCTCCTCTCCTTCTGGTATTCCTATAACTCTTATATTTCCTTTCCTCATGGAGTCAGATAGTTCCCGAAGTCTTTCTTCATTCTTTTTCCTTCGTACTTCTCTTTCCTTTTCTGTTTTGGTTCTTTTTATTTCTGTGTCTTCAAGAGCACTTATTCGTTCTTCCATTTCATCAATTCTGCTTTCATTGCTTTTCCCAGAATTCTTTAGTTCTTCCACTAATTCTTTGATCTCCTGCATTTCTTTTACTTCCCTCTTTAGGGACTCAATTTCTTTCTTCTGATCGTTGATTATTTTTCCCTTATCATTGTTTTCCTTTATGACTTCTGTCAGTTTTTTAATCACGGCAATTTTAAATTCTCTTTCTGGAAGGCTCAGAAGTTCTTCCAAGTTACTGTCGTTGCAATCTGGGGGCTGGTTTTCTTTTTGTGGTGTGCTTTTTCTCTGGAGAGTTGCTACTTTGTGTGTGGTTCTTCTCCTCCCTACTGTCTGTTTTCTAATTTGCCGTATGCGTTGGGACACTGTGTTGTTGGGACTGGCCGGCATCTTGGGTGGGCTTCTCTTCTCCCCTCTGGTTCCTCCAGGAGTCATCTGTCAGTTTCAAGCAGTCTTTATTGGAGAAAGGTCCCTGTCCTAAAATGTCGATGTGGGGACACACTCCCCTGTGTGCCTGGTCTTCCCCGGATGCGGGTTCCTGCTCCCCCTCTGGGCTTGGACTGCAGGCCAGAGGGGATCTGGCATGGGCGAACTTCCCCCGCTCACCTCTGGCTCCTGAGGAAGCCTTCTGCAGGTAGTCTTTACTGAAGAAATGTCCCTGTTCTAAAATGGTGATGTGGGACACACTCCCTGCGCGTCCGGTGTCAGGCACACTCTTCTGCGTGCCTGGTCTGCCCTGGCTGTGGGTGCTCGCTCTCCCTGTGGGCTCAGACTACTTGTTCGGAAGGGTCCGGGTGTGGGCTAACTCCCCAGCTGGCCACTAGCTCCTTCAGGAGCCTGTGCTGGCTACAAGTCGCTAGGTGGCGCCAAAGATCTCTCCTAGAGCCCTTGGGGAGCTGATTTTCCACCCCGTGGGACAGGGAGCAAAGCGGGGATGGTAGGGTACACCTCAACGGCTTTGGGGTGCTGTGTCTGCCTTGTGCCCCACCGTCGTGGGGAACCCATGCCCCTAATTTTGTGCCCCGGGTCTCAGTTCCAAAGCCCTCAGTTCCAGGACGCGGGCTGTAGCCCAGTTCAGTGGCGCGGGAATGGCGCCTTTTGCACCCCGCTCCCGTGCCTGGGTGCCTGGTTCCTGCTTACTCAGGGAGGGACCTTCACCTCAGTGAGGACCTCCGCGTGTCTCCCAGCAAGCCTAGGTCGTCTCCCAAGCCTAGGTCGCAGGCGCGGGAACCTGGGCAGCCGCGATCCTGGTCTGCACTTGCTTTTCAAGCGCGCCGAGCGCACCGCTATCTGCGCAAGCTTACCGGCAGCCCGGGCTGTGTGCGCGTCTCCCGGGGTCTTTGTTCTTCTCTAATCTCAGGTAATAATTTGAAAAGCACCAATGAACGCTACTTGTTTACTTTTCTGAGTATCTCACCATCATGCCAGCTGACCTGAGGTCCAAGACCATAAATGTTGCTGGGAGATGAGAAGGCTAAAATGTGTTTCTGAAGAAATGTAAGGAGAAAGAAGGTAGTTGGCCTATCAGTAACATTTACAGCAATAAGGTGATCTTAAATTCCAAACCTGTAGAGAAAAATAAAGGTTGTTTTTTTTTTAGTCTTTTAAAGTATAAAGAACTAAAAAATGTGTTTTCCAATCATTAGAGAAGCAACTATGATTCCCTGAGTTTAGTCTAGAAAGGAAGGTGGCAATGTGAAAAGCAAAATAACACTTCACCCTGAAGATTGGTCAGAGAAGGGCACTGGGGAGAGCGAGACTGATTTGTGTGGCAGTATTCCCTTTCTAGGTTTGGCCTGGGGCATTAGAAAATCTATTAAATAATTTAAAGAAAATATCAAATTCAAGGACTCCTTCAATGAGATCATTTGGGAGGACTCACTATGCACTGTAAATCACAATGCACTTACACACAGTACCTTAAAGTAACAAAATAATCTTTCTCCCATTCCTTATATCATTACTGTTACTCATTTCACTTATCTAAAACGCAAATATAGGTGCCTCCCTGGTGGCGTAGGCAGTTGAGCGCTACACTGTGAAGATGTCCGCAGCCTCTGCAGTGCTGGTTCCATCCCGGCCGGCCACGGAGCAACCCACATGGCGCGGTGGACCTCTCCTATCTCGCCTGCTGCTCCCCTCAGCGGTGTACTTCGGTTATTTTGCCTGTTCTGTTCCCCATTCTGTCTCTGGTGAATCCTCTCACCCTCCACACCTCTGGCCTGTACCCCAGTTCTTGTGTGCATAAATAAATCTTAAAAAAAAAGAAAAAAAGCAAATATAGCAAATACATATTCGAGCATGGACCTCTGTGCTATGTAAGTCACAAGTGTTTCCATTTTTTACTTCTCACGAAATTGGAACCAGTTGGGTAGAGCAGTTCAGTTCAGTGTTTCCCTCCCCCACATGGAAGGCTATAGCAGGTCAGAATTGGGATTTTCCTTTCCTCAGGTCACTTAGGTTCTCTTAACACCCCTGCATGTTAGGCTCTAGGTAACAAGTTTCCCCTGAGAATAAGTTCTTTTAAGAAGAACAGGTAGTTCCTTTCCCTTCCCAATTCAGGGAACAGGATGAAATTTTTCTTTGATATTTACTTTTGGAACCTAGCCAAGCTCCTTGGGGTAAATCCCACACTATTGTGCAGACCCCTCTGAGACTGAGCCTCTGGAGTTAGCGCTCAGATCTGTCTACACAGTGCCTCTAGCAATTAATCGATTACAGTTAAGACTTTCTTACCCTGGCCCCAGTTTCCACAGTAGTTTCTGCTTGTGAGTCTTTCCTTTTTGTCGCGGCAGGACTGGCACGGAGGGAGCAGGATTTCTATGACCCGAGCAGACGGGTGAAGGAGGAGTCCTGGAGCCCTTGGTGGCTTTTGCAGGCTTTTGGGGGGATTTACTAGGTACGCAGAAGGCAGGGTGTCAGGGCAGGAAGACCACAGGGCAGGTTTTCTAGGATCCCATGCAGACTAGGTAAAGGAGGAATTCTGGAGCCCTCAGTGGTTTTGCAGGACTTTTACTGTGGTTCACCAGGCATATGGCAGGCAGGGGCACGGGGGGCCGGGAGGCTGGCAGGCCTCCCAGCCCCCCAGGTCTTCACTCTGTGGGCTCTCCGGCCTTCTCTCAGCTTCTGCTTCTCTTGCTTCTTTCTCGGCTTTCTCTTTCGGCTGCTACTGGCATCCCCGTGACGCCGCCCTTAAAAGCCCAGTCTTAGCCCAGGTGAACCCCATCTACCTCTGCCCACACCCTACTCCAGGTGCCCGCCACCAGGCATGCATTCAGGACCGCAAGGATCCATCATCTGTCCTGATGGCGGGAGGGCAGAAAAGCCTGACATTTTTCCTTACCCTACGCAGGGGTTCCAGGGGGCCAGGAGGCTGGCAGGCCTCCTAGCTCCCAGAGAGACTTCATTTTTCTGGTCCCTGGGGCATTCTCGCGTGGCCTCTGCTTCCCTGCTGGTTCTCCTTCTGGTATTCTTCTTCTTATGGTTCCGTTCCTTCTCGTTCTCTCTTTCACTCTGCTGGCATCCCCGTGATGCCGCCCTTATAAGCGCAGTCTCAGCGCAGGTGTACTCACTTATGTATGCCCACACCCTACTCTGGGTGCCCGCCATCAGGCATGCGTTCACGACCACAGATCCATCATCAACCCTAATGGCAGGAAGGCAGAAAAGCCTGACAATCATTTACCCTACACTCTTGCAAGGCCCTTTACTTGCCTGTCTGTCACCAATTTGGGGGCAGTGGTTTGCCCTGTGCTCTCTTGTAGGGTAAGGAAAAAGTATCAGGCTTTTCTGCCCTCCCGCCATTAGGATAGATGACAGAACCCTGTGGTCCCGAATGCATGCCTGATGGCGGGCACCTGGAGTAGGGTGTGAGCATAGGTAGATGGGATTCACCTGGGAAGACTGAGCTTTTAAGGGCGGTGTCACAGGAACGCCAGCAGAAGCCAAGAGAAGAAGAGAAGCAGAGAGAAGGCCAGAGAGCCCAGAGTGAGGATTTGCTGGGGGCTGGGAGGACTGCCAGCCTCCCGGCCCCCCAGCACCCCTGCCTGCCATATGCCTGGTAAATCTAAACAAAATAAATGCAAAAGCTACTGAGGACTCTGACTCCTTCTTTACCCAGTCTGCTGGGTCAGAAAACCTTCTCAGTGCCCTGTTGCTGTTCCTACATCTCTCCTTTCTTAAAGATGCAAAACAAGTTTTTAATATTTCAATCTGTACAGCTTTTTACTTGTTGGCATGGAGAGGGATCACCCAATATCATTACATGTAGAACTAGAAACCAGAGATGGGTGATGCTCTTGTCCAGTGTACTGTTAGAGAGAGGGGGAACTTTGTGCACGAGAAAAAAATGATAATAGCAAAGCATTATTCAGACTCTTCAAAATCATAAGGTAATTTAAATATGTCATCACATACAAGAGGGCCCTCTTCTGGAAATTGGCAAGGAGAGGCCAGAGAAGACAGTCCCCTCCCCCTTCCAGTTCAGTACGTGCCCGGCCACACGTGAGTGAAGAGGAAGACCAAGGCACTACCCCCAGAGACTTGCAGTAGAGCTGACACTGCTCTCCATGTCCTCTCAAAGGCCCTCACAGACTCTGCCCCAGAATGAAATGCTAAGTGTAGAGAAAAAATTTCTCAGCATTTTTTTGAAAATAAATGTCTATTTGAAATATTTCCTAATAAAAAGCTGATGGAAATGTGATCAAAGAATCTCTTTATATGGCGTAGGGTAAATGAAGATCACTCAGGCGTTTGCACAGTGGCTTCTGTGGCTATCACCTGTGGTCTTGAATGCAGGAGGTGCTTGGGAGTGTTGGCTAGGGTACTTGTGCCAGATGGCAGCACCTGGAGTGTGATGTGGGTGTGTGTAAGTGGGCGCGCCTGAGCCAAGAGACTAAGCATATGGCAGGGTGACAGAGAACAGTGCAGCAGAGAGGCCACGAGAGAACATCAGACAGAGCCCAAGAAATAAAGATTTGCCCGAGGCTAGAAGGCCCGCTAGCCTTCTGGGCCCCCAGATGCTCTGTACCTGGTTGCCTCACTGCAAATGGTGTAGAAAGATCATTCAAAGTTTTAAAAAGCCACTGAGAGCTCCAGGACAATCCTTTACCCGTTTGCCTGGATCCATGGAGAACCTGCTCTGTGCCTTCCTGCCAAGGACATATGTATGGTTATTACTCAAGTCCTCCTGTTAGAGGCAACTTCTATGGAGGAAACATGTTGCAAAAATATTGGGCACTGAAGCTGGAGAAACTGTCAAAAGAATCTGTATCTTTCCTAGGAGGGTAGATAATGAGAAACTACAAATAACTAAACAAGAGTAGGGGTCAGAACCTTTGGTTAGTGGGAAATCAGGTCTCTTCATTTTGTCCCGAGAAAATATTCCAGGAACTCCAAATAGTGTTGAAACTTTCAAAATTCTCAACTGAAAGCCAAAAGTTTATAAGTATGATTGGACCATTTTCACTACTACAGATTTTGCAACTATGCTGTCAAGCATTAGGGATGTACTTTTCGACTCCCTGAGCAATAAGTGGTAGGAGTAGGTAAAAAAAGGTGCAAGTTTGTAAAAGAAGTTAAGGCTGTCCTTCCTGTTTCTCAAACAAGCATTTGTTGAACTGTTTTAAGAAAAAGAAATGTTCTTAAATTTATGAAAAATCTTCTCGTCTGTACTTGCTTGCAAAATTTTGGCATTAACTATAGGTAGATTTCTGGAAAAGTAAAGTAGCTACTTCTAAAAAAGACTAAACAGAATCTGAATTTTCAATTGAAATGAGTACAAGTTTATAAACTGAGACCCCAAAATCTTCTTGAGGATAATCAATATTAAAAGTACTCAAATTTATGCTTTCAAGGGTAGGGAAAGAAGGCAAAATCATATAACAATTTCATATGTTATTTAAGAAGCTTCTACATGGCACCTCACTTAAAGTCATTTTTTAACTCAGGTATGATTTAGAACTTAATTGTTCTGCTTAGAGATAATAAAAACAAAACTCAGTGAGGACAGTATCATTCATTAAAAATTAGAGTATAGATTCAAACTCATTTTCTTTTGCAGGATAAAAATAAGAATAGTTTCTCAATTCTTCTGTTTCCTGTTGTCTCCAAAGCACAATTTTGTATGACTTCTTCAAATACACAAAAGAATAAAAAGTTAAACATCAGTGAAATATTGGAGTCTGCTATAGGTGTAGTATAATGAGGGTGTAGTACACTTTTAATGAAATTTTGTTTTATTTATTTATTTATTTATTTTAAAGATTTATTTATTTATTTATACAAGCACTGGGTACAGCCAGAAGTACAGGAGGGTGAGAGAATTCACCAGAGCCAGAGCAGGGAGCAGAGCAGGCAGAAGGACCGAAATACACTGCTGAGGGGAGCAGCGGGCGGCAGGAGAGGTCTGCGCGCCATGCGGGACCTTCCTCCGGTGGCCGGGGAGCAGCCAGGGATCGAACCGGCGCTGCAGAGGCTGCGGGCAGCTTCGCAACCCAGCGCTCAACTGCTGCGCCACCGGGGAGGCCCTGAAATTTTGTTTTAATATTCACTTAACCTGTAGCTAAGATCATACAACTTTCTCCTTATATCATTGGCTACAGGGTGTTTACTTTCTTTCTGAACAAGTTCTTTGACAACTCATGGATTCCTATTTAATTTGAACTTCTAAACTTCTACATTATTCTCTATATTACCTGTTACTTACCTGTTGTCAAGAGTTTTATTCCTTAGTTATCTTTATCAGGTACATGAAATGTAGGATTCCCTATTTTTCTTTTTTCAGAGTCACTGTTTTCTCATATGTTCTGTACTTATTTAAGAACGGTTTACAGGGAGGGCCTCCCCTGGTGGCGCAAGCGGTTGAGCGCAGCTCTGGGAAGCTGTCCGCAGCCTCTGCAGCACCGGTTCCATCCCGGCCAGTGAAGGTCCCACATAGAGGCAGACCTCTCCTGCCACGCCTGTTGCTCCCCTCAGCAGTGTATTTCATCATTCTGCCTGTTCTGTTCCCCGCTCTGTCTGGTGAATCCTCTCACCCTCCCAAGCATCTGGCCTGTACCCGGGTTCTCGTATAAATAAATAAATCTTAAAAAAAGAGAGAGAGAGAGAGAGAACGAGACTTTAAAAAAAAAAAAAAGTTTACAGATAGTAAAACATCTGAGCTTTTACATTTTCAAAATGCCTTTCTTTTTGACTTAATAGTTTGCCAAGGAACAGATATCAATATTTAAAATCAGTAATCCTAGAAACTTGAAGGCATGTTTCATTATCTTCCAGCATCCAAAAGTGCTTATGAGAAATGGTGTCCGTTTAAACGGATAGGTTTTAAGTGGCTGTTTAGTTTACTGTCGCTTTAGCTTTTGTTTTGAATCTCTTAGCAATTTTGGGGGACTTCTGTTGACTCAAATTTTGTGATGTATTCGGTTTTGTGTGTGTGTGGTTGTTTTTCCCAGTGAAAGTTGTTTATATTTAAGGGATTCATTCAATTTTTTTTTTTAAAGATTTATTTATTTATACAAGCACAGTCAGAAGTGTGGGAGGGTGAGAGAATTCACCAGAGCCAGAGCAGGGAACAGAACAGGCAGACTGACGAAGTACACTGCTGAGGGGAGCAGTGGGTGGCAGGAGAGGTTTGTGCGCCGTGTGGGACCAGTGCTGCAGAGGCTGCGGGCAGCTTCGCAACCCAGCACTACACTGCGCGACCAGGGATGCCCGATTCATTCAATCTTAAGATTCCTTTTTGCTTTTAGAAAATTTCACTCTATTTCCTCTGTATTACTTCATTTTCTCTTTTTTAATTTTCCATTGCTGCTGCAGCAATCACCCCAAACTTAATAGCTTAAAACAACACAAACTTATTATTTTACAGTTCAAAGTCCTAACATGAAGGTGTCAACAGAGCTACATTTGTTCTCGGTGCTCTTCTAGTTTTGGCAGGCTGCCTGCTTTCCGGGGCTTATGGTCCTCGCTCCGTCATTCGGGTTTCTATTTCTGTCATTATTTTCCCTGCTTCTGACCCACTTTCATTTTACAAACACCCTTGTGATTATATAGTGCCCTCCTGAATAATCCAAGATACTCTCTTCCTCCCAAGTCTTAATTTAAACATGTTCAAGTTCAGTTTGGCCATATAAGGTAATAGGGATTAGGACAGAGACATCTTCTGGAGTTACAGTTCTGACTAGTACACCCTCATTTTCTCCATTCTGCCCTCTGAAATTCTCATTTCACAAATGCCCATCTTCCCAGAATGATCATTTCTCGGTCTAACACTCTTACATTTTCATCTCTTTCTCTTTTTGTATATATTCTGGGAGATTTCCTAGACTTTTCCTTTTTAAGTCTAGTTTTAACATTTTTATGCTGGTAATAGTGGGGTTCTTTTTACATGTAATAGTTCATTTTTATTTTATGAAGTTTTATTCTGTAAAACTTCATTGCCCATCTGATTTGTTTTTCAAGTAAATCCATCTGAATTTCATTGTTAAGAAATTAAATATTTGTCCGATGATTGTGCTACTCCATTTGGCACTTTCCTGAAATATGCACTTCTAAACTGTCATTTCACTGAACTTTCAGGGAAGAGGTGAACTAAATAAGTAGATAGATAGATAGATAGATAGATAGATAGATAGATAGATAGAAATGATACAATTTCAACTGGTTCTATAAGACTGAATTTTAGTTTAATATTGCTTTACAGATATTAAAAGATCTGTGTTGATGAGTAGATAAAATGACAAAAAAAAAAAAAAAACAGCTCAGCTCTAGGATAGGTGAATGTGCAGCAGTGACAGGCAATACAATGTTTTTAAAAAGTAGCTGTGAGCGAGGCATCCTGGCAGTGAGTGGAGAGAAATCTGTGATATTTGAAAGAACATAAAGCTTAAGCTGAAAATTAAATTGATCTCCTTATTTAAGAATAATAGGAGGAGAGATAAACACAAAGCAGCACACTCAGGAAAAGAAACCCTCATCATCTGCCAAATGAAGTAAATTTAGAGCATGGGAGCTGCAAGGGCCAATATTTGGGCTTTTAATATTTTAAAGTGTTGACAAATAATGAAGGAAATAAATTTTAACCCAAATAAGTTGTTTTGAGTTATGCAATGGTTCATGTTCTCTGTGAAACATTCAACAAAATACCAAGATGTGATTCATGAACACAGTGGGTATGTTTGCTATCTAATAAGCATAGGTAGGAAATGGAATTTGTTAGACTGGAAACATTGTGGATATGGAATTTGTTAGACTGGGGGTGTGACTTGACCTTCACTCCATGCTCTATTCCTACTACGTAGGAATCGGCCAGATGACACTAACTGCAGATAAACTGCAAGGAATCTTAACTGATAACACATAGCAACTCCACCTTGAAGAAGGAGTCACTGAAGAAGACCTCACAGCAACATCAGAATTACAGTTGTGTTAAAGCCAGGAATGTGGAGTTACCTTTGGCCTTCTGAGTTGTCCTTGGGCAAGCGTGACCACCAATACCCAGTCCACCATTAGCAGAGGACATGATATCTTATTAAGCAAGGACTATAAGGATGTATTAAATGTTATCCACACACTGGTGCTCTCATTTAGCACTAGAGAGAAAGCACTAAGTAAGAAGGGCACTATATACCTAGCTTTACTAACTGTTCTCAAAGTTTGATTATTTTATTAATTTTCCCAACTTTAAACTTCCTCGCCTAACTCTTGCCATACAACTACTTGAAATAATCAATGACATTTGAGATGGTTTAATGTGGTGGCTGTGAGCTCACCCCTTTGAATCCTATTCCTCCATTCACTAACCATGTATGAGCTTGAACATGTTGCTTAACCTCCTATTTGTTTTCTTTCTGAACAATGAGAAAAATACAGCACATATCTCTTAAGGTTACTGTGAGAAGTAAAAAGGTCAATATATGCAAGGCCCTTAAAATAGTACTAAGACAAGTGGAGTGAAAAGAAAATAAGTATTGCTCCTTGAAGTATTCTGTCTTCCTTCCTTGCAGGAATAAGTGACATGCTAGCAAATCAGTGCATCAACTTATTGATACAGCCCTCATTAGTAATTAGTTTTCTTTCATCTCTACAGTTTAGTAGTCATGGAACTGACTGATGTTTGAAGTACTTCTGTGATGTTTTTGGGTGGCCAACAACATGGCTAACCATGTCCCGAGCAAGTGACCCCTTGGCGAAGGTCAGATTTTACTGAGCCCCTCATGCTTCTTTAGTTCAAAAGCAAATCTATGCCTCATATCCCAAAAGTATATGTGAAGCTACCTACTAGGAAATTATTTCATGTTTTGATTTTCATTTTCTTTCTACCTCCAATTCTAGGGATGACCCTTGTTTTTATTTTCAAAGTTGTAAGAGTTAAACTACCTTCTCATTCTTTCTCTAAGAATGGTATTGCATTCCACCCACTTGTTGGAAAGGGTCTCTGCCTTAAATAAGACACAAACTTGAATACTACTTAGTCATGATAAATGGTGAAATTTAAGCCCACAGGACTTATCTTTAAACATATTTTTACCCTGACATATTGAAAGTATTATATGATGCAATTATTTCCACACATTTTTTAACTGTTTTTCCATCTCAAGTGTATCATTCCAAATGAAATCTCAAGTTATTACCATCATCATCAACACGTGAACGCCTACTCCATGTAAAGTGTTTTAAAGATATTGTAAATACTGAGAAGTGTTTCACAGCATCTTGGCTTCTGAGAGGTTAAGAGTCTATTTGGACAAATTGTGTCAGCACAGAAAGACTGATCCCAGGCAAGATTTACCATGTGGCTTATAAGTGTAGCAGGTAATAAATGTTACATACAGAGTAGAATAAGACTTTGAAGGGCCCTAAGAGAGGCATAAAATAGAGACAAAGGAAGTGAGCTTATCCAAACATTTTCAATAGGAGTGAGCACACACCATGGAGTCTGGAAAGAATGTGTTATGTCTTAGAAACAACAATAGAAACTTTTGGCCACTGTCATGAATGTTAATAATGAATAATTTTTCTAACAAATAAAAACTATAACAAACTCATAAGGAAAGAGCAAAAGAAGACCAAACATCAACAAAAACACAATATATCTGATGGTGGTTTGAAAAATACTTTTTTTCTCTAAACAAATGTGTTTTTTTCTCCTTTTCCCCTTCCTTTTTAATGGGAACATAATGTTCCAATGATCCATTTGACTTTGGCAAGTGATATGAGATACCAAGTGTAGGGCCCATGGGAAAACAGTCTGTTTCTCAGACTGTTTTTTCCTGTGACCTCCCAGCACTGCTGTCCTAGTAGATAACATGTGGCCTTGAGATGTAGACACCCATGTGCAGAAAGCAGTAAATAACAAATAAGCTTGCTGTATAGTTTACATGTGTAAAACAAGCTTGGCCCTGTGCTAACTTTGTCTATAAATCACATAAAAGTTAATAGGGCTCTCTAGGGGGGACTCTCATGGCTTCTCACTGGCCACTCATGGAGCCACTGCTGCAGCCGGAGCCCAGGGGTGCTGCCACAGCTGGATGCTGCCGCTGTCGTCACCTGTGCATTCCCTGCCACCTCATGATAAAGACTTGTTCCTGCTCCCTACATGTGGGCTTTGTGACTGGCTTTCTCATCTGCTGCCAGTGAGAGCCAGGCAAGCTTGTAGCTGAGGCCCTACACCAAGCAAAGGCCTCTTCAATTTGCTTACATGAAACAAAGAAAAAAAACAAATAAACTAGAGAACAGTCACCTGCTGAATTCAGAAACTGAGAAGAGTCTGGGTGGCGTGTCCAGTATACTGCCAACATGGACAGCCGGCCACCCTCCAGAGGCCCCTGCTGTAAACTACGTTTGCTGCGTTATATAAAGTGGCCAGGCCCTATGGTGCACTATGCTCTTGTTCTTTTTCCCCTTTTTTCCAAGCTTAGCTGAAGGGACTGGTGATGATCACAACAGTAAGACTATGGGCTTAGAAGGTGGGAGGCATCAGTGCCTGGGGCCTGGGTTGGTTTTCCTTTGAATGACTGGAAGTCACAATGCAGCCTGATGACCAGAAAGGACCCCGAAGACTTTGAGTGGAATCTGCATTCCAGAACGCTGGGAACATTATTCTACAACAATGAGTCGAAATATCACTTACCACATTTGTCAAAACAAGCAGCAGCAGCAAGGACGTTCCTTTCCCTGCAGAGCAGGCTTTTTCTCTCCCAGGATGTAGTATAGCCTGTTGCTAATGAACCGTTAGGATGGCCGCAAACACACCCTGACAGCTGCATAAGATTCTGGTAACAACCCTAATTCCACTTTCCCTTCCATCTGTTTGCAGATGGTTTAAATTTGACTCCTCACAAAAAAGGACCCTACCAAGAAGCAATTACCAGGCTTGTAGATTTTCCATTTTTAAAAATGACAGAATTGTGATTTGCAGGAGAGTCCTGTAATTGGGGATTATGTTGGACACTCATTTTGGACTTGGTGGTTTTGACAATATTTTGGGTTGGATTGTTAATATTTCCTTTAGATTTATTCAAACTGTCAATCATAATGACATAAAAAATAATCATAAATGTCAGCTTTAATTCTGAAGAAAGTAGTTCTTTTAAAACTATTAGCACTGCTTTTATTTTTCTTCTTCAAAATATCTTTCAACTACAACAGGATGATACAACACCAGAATGTTTCTGTTTATTATGAGCCATCTGGATTTCCTTTATTAATAATATAATTCCTTCTACAAGCTTTTTCTTCTGATAACTGCAAAAGAGTTTAAAAGCATTATTTCAATATTCACTGTACTTTGAGATTATCTCAGTATGAATAGCATAATAGGAAAAATTAAAATGTCAATACAAAATTAGAATATTTCAAAGAAATATAGAATCTGAGAAATTTTAGAACTTAAAAGTTCTCTTGTCCAAGTCTGTCCTTTGCAAGGTGGGGAACTCAGATGCAGGAGGGAACTCAGATGGCTTAAGTCACACCTTTTATGACTACCTAGCCAGACGTTACTACAGAATTAAGATTCTGTTAAAATCTGAAGACCAGGATTCTTTAAATATCAAAATGCTTATTAGATTTTGTAAGGGCAGGAACGGACACGGGACAGGTTTTCTGATCCCATGCAGACCGGGTAAAGGAGGAGTCAGAGTCCTCAGTAGTTTTGCAGGTTTTTTATTTGGGGTTCACCAGGCATATGGCAGGCAGGGGTGCTGGCTGGGGGGCTGGGAGGTCTGCCAGCCTCCCAGCCCCCCAGCCCCCAGCAAGTCTTCAATCTATCTGGGCTCTCTGGCGTTCTCTGCTTCTGCTTTGGCTTCTCCTTCAGGTTCTGCTGCTGCTACTGGTGCTGCTGCTGCTGCTACTGGCGTCCCCCCGTGATGCCGCCCTTAACAGCACAGTCCTAGCCCAGCTGAATCCCATCTACCTATGCCCACACCCTATTCCAGGTGCCCGCCATCAGGCATGCATTCAGGACAAGGATCCATCATCTATCCTGATGGCGGAAGGGCAGAAAAGCCTGACATTTTCTTTACCCTACAGATTTTTAAATAGCTCTAGAATGAGTCTTAAAAAAAGTGTTTCAGTCATCTCTGATATTATTTAGAAAAGTCATTCAAGTACCAGGGAAACATTTTACATAACTCTTATACTAGCAATTTATAAAACTATGACTGGCATGTGTTAGGATGCTACACCTTTGTCAATAGTCTTATAAAATTTAATATCTTGATCCACGCAAGTCACATACTTTCATCAAAACTGTAAATTATTTTTAAACTAAGAGGAGTCAAAGATCTTTAAGTTTAAAGTACATTAGATATTAGGAAAAAATACAGAAATATATTAATTTTTTACACTTTCTGGAAATTTTGATGCTGAACTATTGTTCTAATTACAATTATTTTAGATTGTAGTTTTAAAAATAGTCAAAGTAGGGCCTCCCCGGTGGCGCAGCGGTTGAGCGCTGGGTTGCAAAGCTGCCTGCAGCCTCTGCAGCGCCGGTTCGATCCCCAGCTGCTCCACGGCCACCGGAGGAGGGTCCCACGTGGCATGCAGACCTCTCCTGGCACCCGCTACTCCCCTCAGCATGTACTTCTGTCCTTCTGCCTGCTCTGCTCCCTGCTCTGGTGAATTCTCGCACCCTCCCGCGCTTCTGACTGTACCCAGTGCTTGTATAAATAAATAAATCTTTAAATAAATAAATAAATAAAAATATTCAAAGTAATTTACTTTTTATTTACAATAATCTAGCTGGTCAGTTGTTTTTCCCAACAAAAATAGCATACATCAAGTATAACACTGGGAATATGAATCTAAAATATCATTTATAATCAAAGAAATGTTCAATTATAAAGTCAAAATATTCCTTTCATAAAAATCTTCCATTGAGGTGACTACCTGGGCACAAGGGGTTAAGTCACAGTCCTCTGAAGGAATCTGCACCCGCAATCCAAGGCCAGGGAGGTGACCCACATGGCACAGCAGACCTCTCCTGCCTTGCAGGCTCCTCCCGTCAGCAGTGTATTTCAGTCAATCTTCCTGTTCTGTTCCCCACTCTGTCTCTGGTGAATCCTCTCACCCCCTACACCTCTGGCCTGTACTCCAGTTCTTATATGCATAATCTCTAAAAGAATCTTCCATTGAAATATAATCTCAACTCTCTAAAAAAGTAATGGAACATGCAAAGCTAAATTACAGACAATCATGAAAAAATATCATTGCTTATGAGAATAGCAATACCAAAATTTTTAAAGAGAGTCCACTAACTCCCTATCTGTCACCATAACTTAGGTCCCACAAGTTAGGAAGAAACTAGTAGAAAGTCAGACTTCAGAGACAAATGTGAACACTCATGATGTATCCAGACATACATGGTTAGCACTATGTAAATTGCACTCATTAATAGGGTGACAATTTAAAGAAGCTCCTTGCAGAAATAATAAGTTTACATATGCAGGATATTCTAGGATCTCCAAATTGTGCGATATGAATTACTTAAAAATTGGAAGAAATGCACAGCTAGTAGGTCATAAAAGCATAGTTGGTTCATAAAGATTTTAACAATGAACAAAATGTTATTCTCCCCTTAAAGAAACTAACAAAGAATGCTAAGACAATAAAGTATGAAAAAAAAGCACGTCCATATTAATATGTGTTTATATACTAAAGACTTAGGACTCTAAAACTTTGATTCAAGATGGTGGTTGTTTTTAAAAAAGAGTTCTTTTTAAAACTATGTTTTTTAAAAGAATATTTAAGGGAATAAAAGGAGAACGTCATGTTCAAGTTCTGCCCACAAAACAAGACAATGTTGATAGAGGAATATAGGCCAGGGAAAAAAGGATATTTTGCCTAAATAAGGAGCACAAATCCTACTTTTAAAAAATAGGCTATAATTGGGGGATAAGTGTGTGTATGAAACAAAAATGATGACTTGAAGTTAGAAAAAGAACTTATTCAGTCTCTAGAAAAGCATAAGCAGAAGTCAGATTTCTCTGAGGGGCCAGTTCATTCAGGGTGGTCATAAGGAAAACACTAAGATCTTAAGACCTCTGACATGGTATAGACTGAGAACAGCTGCTTCAGAGACTAAGCTGAAATGGCCACATGGACCCTGACAACAAATCTTAGAAATCAGAAGATTGAATATATTGGATTAGAAAATTGGATCTACTTTCCTATTTTATAGATCCTGAGCTTTGTAAGATGAACCCATGTCTGAATCATTTCCTTCTCCTGAGAACAAACCTCAAGGACTTACAAATAATAGGGGTGGGGATAACTCCACACACTGTACATACAATGAATGCATCAATGATACCATGTATTTGCTGATCAAGGAGCTGACACATGGCTCTTCATATCCTCATAACCACTGCAGGGATTCTGTCAATTTTTTAATCCACTTTTCCCAGTTATGCAGTCATCAACCAGAAAAATATCCAAAGGATGGATTTGTGAAGCCAATATAGCCCCTTTGAGAATGCTTGGAAGAAGATTGATGTTGTATACATGATAGTATTGTAGGGTATTCCTCAAAGGGCCCTGGTCTCCCCTTCAATCAATGGAATCATGTTAATGGAGTTAGCGTAATCGGAGGAATTGGGTGAGCCCATGATTTCTTATGGTAATGACTCAAATAAGATTTATATTCCTCAGATTGAGTATATGATCTATAAAGTTTTATAATTATTTATTTTATTCCTTGGAGCCTGTGACCAACTAGGCATATCCCAGATCTGAATGGTCGTTAATCCTTACAGGCACTTACAGTAATTGACTTATTCTTATTTCTGATACTTAAATGCTGCCATCTGGCCTCAGTCATTCTGGGAAACCACAATTCTGATTAAGTTTGTGTAGACTGCTTCAAGAGTGGCAACTCCCACCATCGTCCCAATCTACGTGTGACACTCAACACTATGTTTTTAATGATTCTGCTATTGCCTTCATAACTCATTTCTAAAAGCCCCAGGGAGGGGAGTGTTTTCTGTAACTTTCAACATCATCAGGGGGAAATAAAGCAAGTTGCACATAACAATTTTATTCTAACATTACCAAACTTGTATGTCTGTTGAATTCCTTCCTCTAAATAACTACGGGGAAGTTCTAGAATCTTGACCTCATTAAATATAGCCCTTTGTGAAATCCATACTGTAGTCAGTCAACCAAGCAAACTGTTAGAGCCATTTCCAGCCTATCAACTTAAGTACATTAAATGCTAAAACTGACAGATATAGTCAATCTATTCCATCTCCTTAAGACAACATGCTTAAGTTCCATTCATAGACATGCTTCTCAGGTTCCAAGTGTCAACAATGGGCAAATTCTTATAACCCCTATTATGTATAGGCACTCTTCTCCCAAGAAAACTGGTGATTCTTTTCTGGGGCTTATTGGATCTAGCTTTATTGTCTAGAAGCAATGAGGAGTGGTGTGGATAGATCATGACAGAAGGCTACTTTCCTCAAAACGATAAAAGTTGTTTCAACTAGCAAAAAAATTGGGGATTCAATTATGAGATTTCTTTAGTGGACTAAACCTGGAAGTCCAGTTTTTTTCTGACAACACACATGTTTGTGTCCATGTCAGAGGGAATAATTAGTTCCTCACAAAACTACTAACATTAGTAGAATACAGTCAGCAGAAGTTGTATTACTAATCTGTTTGGTAATTCTCCAAATTATGCCATAAAACCTTAAGCCTGATTTTTGGCCATGTCTTGTGTCTACAAATAATGAAAATTATTCATTTAGAGATTATCGTGAAATCCTCTCATTTTCTATTTGTGTTTTGAGATAGGAGTTTAAAATCTTGAGTTGCCCTCTTTTGGTAAGACCTTCAATGCTATTTCAAATGCTTTTCTAGTGTCTACAATACTTGCAATTGTGCCATTGTAAGCAGGTTCACCAGATTACTTAGTTTCTTAGCGCCCTGATGCTTCAGGTAGTTATGATGCCACTGTAAGCCATGGATTAATAAAATTCCCTATTCCTGAAAAGGAGTCATTCCTACTTTCATATTCTAACCTGTGAAACTATATGCTACAGCCCTTTCTTAAGGACTTATTTCCTGGGACCTTTCTTTATAACAAAAATTACACCTGCCACATTCCAGCCAGGCAAAGAGAAACCAACCACTCTGAGTACTTTTAAAGAGTAAATTCATTACAGGAAATTGCTTATACAGTGATGGAAGGGAGCTAAAATGGTGCCGCAAACTAGTGATTAGCAACTTCAGGAAGCCATTATCACCCATAGATACAAAAGGGAAGATAATATTAAGGGAGCTGAAGGCCAGGTTACCTGGCAGGAAGTGGGAGTATGGTAGGAGCAGAAGCCGCAGAGGAGCTTGGTGACCACTGGAGACAGCAGCTGCAGAGGTGCTTGGGAGGTGAAACAGCCTAGTTCCTGCCCCCACAGCCCCATGAAGGGCTCATGTACCTATCTCTTCCCACCAATGCCAGAACTCAATCTTGCTATGATGTTGAGTGGGACACTGGAAAATCTAGGGAGAGCTGAGAGTAAACAGTCCCCAAATCTACCAAGAAACAAATGTGGTTGCCCTTTCCAGGACAGAGGGTTTCATTCAGAAAGTAAAACAATTCCTCCTTGCACCACAAAGTAGACTGACTAGACACATTGAATAACTGCCCAATGAGGAGGGCATTGTGTCCCATGTACACAAACCAACTAAGAAAGCTATTAGGAGGGTGAACACTGACTAAGTATGTTTTAGGACTTTTACTATCAGGAAGAGATTAAGAAGCAGACATTTCCTGATGAAGAAGTAAAATAATTTGGTAAAATTATTGCTAAAGGACACAATGATAGAGAGTCAAGCAATGGTATAAATGATAAGGGAGGTTGAGGATGTTTTTTGGACAGAAACTTTATATCCATTTAACTTGTTTTATATAACACCAGAGATGGAACGATGGAGAAGTGGTAAATGCTTTCAGATTATCATGGTAAATTGTTCTTGATGAAAGTAGATATGATTGCAGGAATTCACTTGAAAGTGGACATAAGGAAAAAGTATTCAGCAAATGTTTATTGATATTGAAATGTGTTAGTTGCCCAGTGGAAGTCATAGAAGTCATGGGTTGTTAATATTAAGCTGAACACATTACAAAGATTTTATTTGAAAACCAGCCATAGTTGAGTAGGGGGCAAAACTGGATATTGTTTTTAATGATGTATGTCTGTAACTTTTTCTACTGTGTTGGACATAATTAGCAATAGGAATGTTCTGTGTGTGTTTGTGTGTGTGTTTTTAAAATCTACACTTCTATTTTCCACCACTGAGTAATTTAAACCAGCATGTGAAACACATGGGATGAGCAAAAAGTTTAAATTATACACAGGTTCAAATATTGGCTCCTTGAGGGATAAACTGTGTTAAAAATACAAATTCCAGGATGTCAAATTCCTAAGGGAATCATGTCTCATCATTTTTTTAACTTCAGATTACATAAATAACAATGGTATTTGTTGCAAAGAGATTCTTTGGAATTTTTCTTTGTTCTACTCTCTACGACATTGTCATTATTAAAGTTTTGTGATTCAGACTTACATTGACATCTGAAGAAGCTGTCAAAAAATCTTTTCCAATTAGTTTATTCTTTCCAAAGTATTCTAACTCCAGAAAAATATTAATTCTGATGTCTAAGTGGGTTATTGTATCATATTAAATAATGTAGAATCACAGATCTTTGAGAATTGGAAGAAGCCTCTGAGGTGATATAGTCTTACTATCCCTATATTACAAATGAGGAAGCACACCTTTAGTCATTTTTCCAGAAGCATATAGGTTTTTTTTTAAATATTTATTTATTTATTTGTTTATTTATTTATTTATACAAGCACTGGGTACAGTCAGAAGCGCGGGAGGGTGAGAGAATTCATCAGAGCCAGAGGGGAGAGCAGAGCAGGCAGACTGATGAAGTACACTGCTGAGGGGAGCTGTGGGAGGCAGGAGAGGTCTGAGCACCATGTGGACCCTCGCCTGGCAGCCGGGGATCGAACCGGCACTGCAGAGGCTGTGGGCAGCTTCACAAGCCAGCTCTCAACTGCTGCGCCACCAGGGAGGCCCTAGAAGCATATAGGTTTTAATGAGAAAACTAGTCAGGAATCCACATTTGTCAGATAATTTAAGAAAATATTCCTTCATTAATGTTTCTTATGAAGACTTATTTTTTTCTTTAAGTATATGACATAATCACTCTGGTTCATGTCATAAATAATGGCAAATATAATATAGTTTTTTTAACCTGTAGAGAAATAAAACTATCCAAGAGCTAACTCATTCCTCCTTGTTCTCAACTTTATATTATTTGCCTATAAATTCTTTACCTTAGAGTCATCTTATAAATTGCTTATTCCTTGTTTGTCTATGTTGAATTCCTCCTAACATTTTTCAGATATACTTTGTCTCCTTTCACCCTGAAGCTTTAAAATCTTAATTATTCAGCAAATAAATTCATTATCTTTGAACTTGTAGTTTAATATACTATAAAAAGACAGAAAAGAGAAAATTAAAAATGCAAAGTCACACACAAATGATCATATAAGTAGGGGTTGTTTTTTATGCCATGGAGACATGATTTAGTGCCATATACTGTGCAAATTTATCCTGAAGCTAATGAAGCTAAGGTTTGGGGGCCCCTTAAATGTGTCCTTCCAAAACCATAGAATGGATCCTTGCATTCATGTTGACATGTTTGCCCAAAGTTTTCAAAAATAAACTATTTTAACCACAATAATTTAAGAATGCCCTCTCTCTCATACAGATGTTTCTGCCATCACACTTTCTCCTTGTGGGGTGGTGGCCTCAAGCTAAGGGAAAGCTGAGTTTATAGAGATATCTAATTCGGATTTGATGGGATAGAGTTTTGCTAGTCTCAGACACTTCCAGGTGAAATTAACCATGTCCTAGTGCTTCTAGCAATACGGCAACTCTTTAAAAACGAGATTGAGAGTAAATTACTTTATGAACATGTTCTATGAATGTTGTATCACCAAACGTAAGAGCACAGTTTCAAAGAAATACATTTAAAATTTGCTGAAATTACACTTGTTGGAAGAGTAGAATGTTGCATTTTTGTCTTAAGCAGTTAGTTCTATGACAGAAGAAAAATTATATGATTCTTCTGAATTTTTGTGTTGATTCACCAACAAGTATTTCAAAATGTGTTAGCTGTGATTTCTCATTCTACATAGATATTCACTTTGATATATAATTTGCTATTCATCTTAATTTTTTTTTCTATAAACGGTTCCCTTACCCCAGCTTTAAAAAAGTTCAGACCCCAGAGATGCAAGATCAGTCATCTGGTGATTAACTTTCCAAAGTAAATCCTTTCAGCCTTCATGATAGTTTCATCTAGATTCACTCCAGAAGCCAGAGCTCAGCAAGGCTGGAACTGGAAAGACCTGTTATAATTAACTAAAGAAGTCAAAATAGATAAAAACCTCTTCTGGGGAGTGCAATAAAAAGAGCAACATCAGAGAAGTGGAATTCTGTCAACAAGTCTACAGGGATTATTAGGGAAGCACAGACAATTTCAGAAGTCTCATGGACCCAGAATGCACAGCAAAGAACTAGACACAGTAGTTGCATCCAAGAATATTTCCATGATAAAACTGATACTTCTAATGACTTTGTGCTCTTATGCTTTATGACTTCCTAATAGAAGGACAGCTTGGTTTATTTAAATTAGTTCAGACATGATAACTACTATTAATGGTCAAGGGAAGAGGACTTTAAGACCACAGACTCCAGTATATCACTACATCTTTTCACTTGTGTTAGCGTTGTTAGCCTTTATAGTTGACCATGTAGTAAAAACTAAATGAAGAAATAGAGGGACTGTGCAGGGAGATTTCTGAGGTTTGGAGCAGGAATATTGCTCCTGCTCTATATTCTGGAGGAAGGGGTCTGGAGGAAGAAGAAAATGCAGACTATCTACTTTTCCCACAATTTTATGATAACCTGTTGCTAATGCAGAAATTGGACTAGGTTTTTCAATTACTCATCATATCTCAAGTCATAAAATTAGATGACCAGAAATTTTCTTCCAGGAGCATCACTAGACTGTGTTAGAACAGTTTAAAAGCCAGGTACCCAATCACCCAGCAGGATGCTTGCACTCTTGCTTACTTACGCATTCTATGTGAACATGAGCAAACAATAGGCACTTGGTAGTGGTTATTTAGTAGACTGAGAGGTAACTTGTCACGGGGGAAAGACATTTGGTTTGAAATTAATAAAGACTGAGTATTCAGGGATGATTCCGTTTTGGGTAAATTATTTAAAATCTAGACTCAGTTTCTCATCTGTATTATGGGAATAATTAAATCTACCTTGAAAAGTTATGATGAGTATTCAATGAAATAATGTTTGTAAAGTTCCTGATAAAATTGCCTAATGAATTGGGACCATTGATATCTGATACTTGAAATCCTAAGTTTCCAGGGAAATCTAAGATTTAATGGGTATGTATATGTGATATCTTTTAATCCACATGTATACTTTAATTGTAAGTATTACCACTTCTTCTTTACTAATAAGAGTACTTTTCCCCATTTCTGTCAAACAACTGACCAGTAGAGGGTAAGAGACTGAAACCAATCTTCTTGCAACTTCTTAACTTTCTGGTAGAGAATCTTGCATTTTTTTACTGAAACCAATCTTCTTGCAACTTCTTAACTTTCTGGTAGAGAATCTTGCATTTAAGATACTGTGTGTTTTTTAAATGATTTATTAAATCACTTTTTAGTCCTGCCTCCAAGTACACTTAGGGTGTGAGAAATCAAATACTCACAAATAATACCACGATTATTTTTAAAAATCAAGATTAAAATCTAACTTTTTTTTAGCAGACAAAGCAAGAGTTCAACCCTAGAAAGTATAGGGAGTTGACATTTTTGGTGAAAAATAGAAAATCAACTTAAAGAGGCTGTAATTTTTCCAACCCTTTATTTACTATCTTAATGAGATTTGAGGTTGATTGGAGTAGAAAAATTACTATGATCCTTCAGACCAGAAGATGTTGAATCCCCAAGTTACAAATGACATTCTGCAATTGTAAAATCTGTCATGACTCTATTTGGCTCATGAAAGCTACATTATTTACTTGCTCACTCTTCTAAAGCAGCCTCCCTTTTCTGGCCACTTTTAGTTCCTCCTGGTGTCTCTTTTATTCCAGTTGGCTAAGAGATTATTAAAATAGACTTATAGCAAGTACACAGATTTGACAGTAGCAAAATCTTTGGGCAGCAGTGTGACATTTTAAGATTTTGCTATTGCTGTTCTTATATCTGGGTTTGGATCCTTGCTCTGTCATTTGTGGTAAGAGTTCTTAAAGAAGGATTTAACTGATAATTCCAAAATCATTAAAATTAACAAAGAATAACTATAGCATTTACTTAGTGTTAAATGATTTATATACTCTATTGAATCCTCATACAACTCTATGAAGCAGTTTCTTTAAATCAATGTAATATTGGTTCATAAGATTAGATGCACAGCCTTCTAAGTGAATATTTGTATATATGTTCATCACCAGCATTCGAGTTTTTACCCATGAACATACCATGGACTCCCTTTACCTTGTAATATCCTCATTTTACAGCGAACACATTGACTTTTAAAGAGGCGTTAGAGTAGCATCACTAAAATTAAATCTTTTGCTAACAGCCTCCCAAATAATGCTATCTACCTATGACTGTGAGAATCCCTTGAGATGAATTCATTTAATATTTAAGGTAGCTAGAAGATTTTTAATATCAGTTCCTGTTACTTTGTATTGATATAGTACTTTTAATTTACATGTCTTATTTCATTTGGTTTTCATGAGACAGAAAAGGAAACTGAGGAAATATGGGACCAAATGGTATCAACAAATTACTCATGGAACTGATCACAGGATCAAGGGTTTCTCTTTTAGCATTTGCTTCTCCTCTTCAAAGCTTTAACCTGTCAAAACCCTGCAAGAAGAGACTTTTTAACTTCTCTTGGCTCTCCCCTTTCATTTTTGGCTCTAGGAAGAAAGGCATATGCTTAATTTCATAAATGGGTGAGTGCCTTGAAGTTACAGGATCTGATAACACACATTTAGAATGATTACTCTGTGATCTCTGGAATCATCAGCAGGGAGGTCACTGTACATGACTCTCCCTCCCCTCGCAATGACAAGACCTAATGGAATCTGGCCTGTGGAGTGTCTGGGCTCTGAGTGAGACTGGTGTCAGAGCAAGTGCAAGCAAGTTCCCCGAAGCTCAGCCTTTACAACATCATGTAACTCAAACATTGCTTCGAGGCACCACCCACCTTTTCCAGTGGGAATCTACTGCAGTGATTCTCTTGGCAGCAGCATAAGGGTAGTGGGGGAGGGAGAGTGTTAAGTACGTGCTTTCATGGGGGATAGTGGATGTGAGTGGGTTGAAACAAGGGGGGTGGGAATGACAAGCAAAGATGGAATAAATAACCACCACTGCCACCAAAATATTCTGCTGAAGGATGAGGGAGTACACCCTACAGCTGTTAGCACTGTTCAGCATATTTTGCATATTTACATATACCAAGTATTTCCAAACAGCCTTGTGTTTGTTTTAAAATCCCACACGGAGATGTCTGGTAAAGTTGTCACAGTGGAAAGCTTATTTTCTTGGTGGTATTTGTAAAATATTTTCAAAATTCTCTGTATACATCATAAGTTGAGCAGAAGAATCCTGTCACTAACCACATTAGAAAGAAATTGAATTAGTACATCTACGCATCAGAAAATACTCAGAGCAAAACCTGAGGCAAAGCTAGCATCTGGTTGGTTGAAGCCATTTTTAAAAAATTATTTTTGGGTCAATAAAAAGTGAAACCCAAAACATCACCCAGTGATCCTTGGTTAGCCCTGAAGCCACCAACATGGGATTTTCTTAATTGCTGTTCGCTGTAATCTTTGATTAAAAAGTGGTGTGTCTGTAAAATGATAACACTGGATAGATTTCTCATATAACCATTTTCTTTGGGGCACACAAAGTCCACAAAACCACATATAGTCCATTTGAAAAAGATTAAGGACCTTCCAGCAGAAGGAATGGGAGTAGTTTAAAGCTGTATTTTCCTTTTAGCAAGATCCACAAGAAAAGGATAGAGTGTCATGCTTAAAGGGGAACAGATTCTGTATTTTTTGGCAAGATATTAAATCCTCTGTTGCTATATTTGGCTCCCTGCAAATAGCCTCTGTACAAGTGCAAAGCAAAGATCAATGCTGGTGTTCTTCATTCAGTCACAGCCAAACTTGGTATGGAAAGTAAAACACTTATGCTTGAGTGTTGTTTCTAAGGGAGTCTTGAGGCCCGTTTATTGGTCAACAGCATTCCAGCAAATAGGTATCTACTTTGCACATTAAAAATATCAAAATGTTTGCTTTCTCTAACAGTTTTTCCACTGGTTAACTGATAGCAGATGTAATGACTCAATCTGAACAGAAATGTAAAGTTTTACCATGTCGACGTGATCCTATATAGACATGTAGCCAAGTGTGTTCCACAGGTCAAATGAGATGCTTGGCTACTCAGGACATCACAGGATGGGCCTCTGTTCCCAAAAAAGGAAGCAAGACAATTAAATGGTAGTTGATTGTCCGTAGAGAACACACACTTCAGCTAGGAAGAATCTGTACCAGATGTCCTGATCTCCACCCCGCTGTATGCTTGTTTTACAGAAATACCACAAAACCCTTTAGACTCCAAGGCACTCTATTAACGTGAAATGTTTGAAATTGCAACAGGAATTTCCTTCATATGCAATTATTTAAGAGAATGTAGATGAATCCTACACAAATGCCCATTGCTAAAACTTTATGCCTTGGTAGTTTCAGTGATGTATTAAATCCTACCAGATCACAAAGTTGACAAAACAACCGATAGACAACAAAGAGTAATCATGGTTGGTAGAATAATGGCCCCCTCTCTCAAAGATGACCACATGCTAATCCTCAGAAGCTGTAAATTACCTTACACAGGAAAAAGGGATTTTGCAGATGTGACTAAGCTAAGGGCCTTGAGATGGGGAACAGATTCTGTATTTCTCCCTGGAATTTTCAGGGAGAAACAATGTAACTTCAAAGGTTTTTAAATAGGTAAGAAGGAGGCAGAAGAGAGGGTCAAAGTGATCCTGTGGGAGAACTTGACCAGGTATTACCAGCTTTAAAAGGAGAAAGAAGGCTATTATCAAAATTCTCCAGAAACAGTAAACAACAACAAAAGAGACACTTCTGACACTCAGAGGAGATGAGCTATGACTCTGATTTTTAACCTGGGACCAGTGTTTAATATTTGGCCTATAGGATCATGATAATAAATATAAGCTGTTTAAACCAATGAGTTTGTGATAATTTTTTGAGCAGTCATAGAAAACACCTAACACTAATCTATTCTAAATGGGGCAGCCTGTGCCAAATTCTTTCACGTGTAATGCTGGAGGGTCTACTGATTTACATACTGTTTTCCAGACTTTGCACTTTTACATTAAAGATCCATTTAATAGAACAAATCAAAGGGCCTCTGTAAGGAAACTCTAGCCTTCTTAAAAATATTAAGATTTTGAACTGGTTCTTTCCAGGTGCTCTTCTTTAATGTCAATGAATTGTTAGCAAAGTTTTGTTTTTCCACACTACTTACAGCCAGTTCTGTACCAACAAAGCTAAAAGAAAACAAAAACAAGACATTCCTCTTCTAAAGGGTCAAATTGGTAACTAACTTTAGAAGCACTGTATTAATAAATTCAAAAGCATAAGGCAATTATGCAATTAATACAGCCCATTTCACTCCTGCTTCCACTACATATTACAATCTACTCCTCAAAGTGACATATCAATTTTTTGGTTCTAAAAATTGACCAACGTAGTGGCAGGAAGGGCACAGTGCAGGTTTTCTGTGACCCGAGAAGACAGGGTAAAGGAGGAGAGAGTCCTGGAGGCCTCAGTGGCTTTGCAGGCTTTTATTGGGATTTACCAGGTACACAGCAGGCAAGGGTGCAGGGGGGCTGGGAGGTTTTCACTTTGTCTTGGCTCTCTGGCATTCTCTGCTTTCCTTTCACTCTTGTTCTGCTTCTCTGCTCTCGTGGTTCTCTAGCGTCCCCGTGACGCTGCCCTTATAAGCCCAGTCTTAGCCCAGGTGTACACACTTAAGCAGGCCCACACCCCACTCCAGTTGCCCGCCATCAGGCATGTGTTCAGGACCACAGGGATCCATCATCAAGCCTACTGGCAGGAGGGCAGAAAAACTTGATACTTTTTCACTTACCCTACCCTACAACCTGATAAAAAATAATCCTTAAGATACGTTAGTTTCCAAAGACATTTAGAAGTTGCTTAATTGAATAAGAAGAAATCAGATAGCTTTAGATAATTGTCAAGAAATGCAAACCAAACTACATGCTACATCAAAATATAAACATTAAGTTCACATTAAATTATTTATTGAACAAATTGAAAATGACATGTTTTTATTACAAAGTCCTCCATCATCTTAAATCATCGACACACACTTATGAGGCCAGCACTTAAAGAATGAATAGAAATATGAAAATGCCTTTCCCTAACCCCATGAAAAACAGAAAAAAATATTTCATAATCAGCTTATAAAGCCAAAAGTTTTATGATTTATATATTTTTTGTATATTAAAAATGACAACACAGCTAAGATTAATGAAGTTTTCTTTTTTGGAAATGTAAAATTAAAATAGCATAAAATTGCTCATAGAAGTAGCAAATCTGAAATTTCACTGCATTTCAATATTCTAAGACAATATTTTTATTATTAGTTTTCAGTTTACCTAATCAAGAAACAAATATAATGTTCAACACACTATGTATTTCTTTATAAAATTATTTCACCATACCTCGACTTATATAATGAAAACAAATTATCCATGTTTTGCCTTTCAGCATAAGCATTTAAAAAGATACAAAGAATTCACATGAAAACCCTTCCCTATATTGTATATCCAGAAAAATGTATGGAATAGTATTTTTAAATCAGATATAATATCCAAGACAGTAAATATTCTAAGTAATTAAATCAAGTGTGTAAATAATCATTAACTTTTACCCTAGCCACAATATAGAAAAAAATGTACATCTCTACTAGTATAAAGAGATATTATTAGAAAAGTTCACATTTATGTATATACCAAATGAGCGAATTAAAGAGTCTTATATTCCAAAAGTTATGAGGACAAAATTTAGTAGTCCAGAAAATTTTAAAAAGGAAGCTAATTGGTGGTGACCTACCCTTTCTAAAGGGTGTCATTACTTATACTATGCAATTGGTAAATTAAACATAATTAGTATTTCTTGAAACCAAAAGGAGATTCAGATAAATGTATTGGATCAAATTGATTTTTAATTTGAATAGTACACTAGTTTTATCAATTATTTGACACAGAAATTTTTTTTAAACAAACAAAAAGCACAGTGGACAATAATAGAAACAGAGTAAGATATTTAACAATAATGACTATCTTAGTATTTTGGAAAATGTATAGGGTAAAATTCCCAGAGAGCACGAAAAAAAAAAAAAAAAAAACTACTGACAAATTGTGAAAGTCTGTTCTGTGATCCATCTCTATGACCAAGTTACCAAGATATGATTAACACTTTGAAGCTGTTGAGATTAAGGTTACCTTGCAGGCCCCCATTTAATCCCCAATCTCCAGCTATCCACTTTAGTGTCATCTACGTATTTGTCTTCAACACAGTTGTTGAATTACAGCTTTCATCTGATTTTTCTAAATGGACTTTAATAATAGTTTTAATAACACATTTAAGGGACTCCTATACCATGTTTTTAGATACATTTTAATTTTTCTCTCAGGTAAACCTTAAGTTTTCTGAATGATGTATCTTTTATCCTGGAGGACTGGGTGGGGGGGGGGGCGGGGGGCGGGGGGAAACAAACCCTGAGTTCTGTATGGTAAAATTAACAGGCTGATTTCAGTCTTGGTCTCATACAGTTTCTGCTTTTCTGTTGTCCTTCTGTCTGCTGTGAAGGTGATCAATCACAGGAATTCTAACTGCCATCAATACGCCTTTGTAATGGTGATGGTTCCAGTGAACTCTTTCCATCTTCAGTAACTGACACAGTGTCGACATCTGCTTCCAATAAAGTTGTTTCTTTTTTTCTCAAATAGAGAAAATCTGCTGACTGAGATCGTAAAGAGTTGGGATTTTTTTCTCTCCTTTCATGGGGAAGACTTTTTTTCCACCATATTTTGCAATTTTTCCTTCAAGGCAGTTAAAAAAAAAATCTGCTAACTTCAAAAAAGATGTTTTTCCCCAGGTGCTAAGGAAGCCCAAAACATAACTCAGAAATATCAACTTTGGTGATTAAATAAATCTACTACCTTAATTTTGAAGAAAAATCATACAGGATGCCAGATGAAGAAAATTTTGGAATATGTAAGGAAATTCAGCGTTGGACCTGTATACTACTAAGAGGTTAATTTTCCTTCATAATTTGTACACAAAGAAAAACAGGATAATTAAGAAATTTATATTTTATCTTGAAAATCTAGTTAAAGGCAGAGTTAAATTTATATTTTATCTTGAAAATCTAGTTAAAGGCAAAATCTAGTCTCTTATGGGAAAAGAATAATCCTTTACTGGATTGCTATAAAAATGGGTATGGAAAGGAAAGATAAGGGGCATTTGGGAGTTTTATTATCACTTACTTAACTATTAGACATTTGTAGTAGCTGTCATTTATTAAACATCTGTAATGAACCAGATGAATATTACTACTAATCTCCATAGCCTGCCAGTTAGGTATTATATTCCCACTTTATTTATCAGATAAATAAAGCCCAAAATCACACATAAAAACTTGTGGCTAATTTAGAATTCAGAGAATGACTTATGTTAATCTCATCCATTAATTCATCTGCTTCTCTGTTCATCCACAGTCAGAACCCTAACGATAATATTTTCTTTTCCTATCATTTAAAATCATTGCCAAATTGATTTATTTCAGCAAATATTATGAAAAATATATAAAAGGAACACTCAGTAAGGGGTAGAATGCAGTTTCTTGAAATATAGTTTCCCACTTTCAATGACAAGAGTAAATTAAACCAGAGAGCAAATACACAGTTTAGATAGATTCTGTCATATATTCTGCAGGTATGAGAGTAGAAATGAGCTATTACTATTTGCATAATAAGGAGCTCCTCAAGGGCATATTTTATTCCAGTGCCTAGAATGTCTTTTTTAAGCTTATTATAAAATTAAATAATTAATTATTCAATTATTTGTTAGCACTGAGTTACCAGTTGCAAATTAGCAAGCAATTCTAGCCATTTTTTCTTAAAATAATAAATGATTTTTAAAAGGAAAGAGAAAAATTAAAGGGAAAAGTTAGAGGGGATGTTTAAGCTTCTTCAGAATCACTAATTTTAAAATGTTAGAAGTTCTTTTCAATAAAGGAGGGACCAAATAATCGGTTAGCATCTAAATTGTCCCTATTACACTTTTCCTCCACTCCTGATGGTTTGGTGGTCAAAGTGTACATAGATTTTCCAATGCCTAGTCCAAGATCTTTAGAAAGCTTGAATAGCATTATTTGTAAAATAGTCAAAGGTGACATGGTTTCAAAAGAAATTGGGGATGGGGGAACAGTGTTAGCACTCAAAACAGTTGTTTGAAGTTCCCTAAGTTCAACAACATTATTTTGATGTGAGCAAAACAAACCCCAATGGTACCAGCATTTTAAACTTAAAATAAGTTTAGAATATTTTGCTGAAGTACAACTCATTCTCTGTTATGACTTCTGATAGCAATTGTAATCTGATAAGGGAAACCAAACAATTTTAGAGACATGCACTCTTTTTCTCCTGTTACTTAGACTTGGATCCTCTCTTCTGTGGGGGCAATGTGCCAACAGTACCTAAACCTGTTCTCACTGACAATCTTACTGCCAAATCATTCCAGAATACACCAGAATTCAGGACTCCAACTCTTTTTAGGCCCTGGTGCCAAGAAATGTTTTATCAGGTAGTTACTAGGAGTAACGCAGACCAAGGTAAAAATTTAGGAGACACTGTTTAATTGTCTGCTTCTCTCCTACAGTTCTACTTCAGTGGAGAGTAAGGAAAGGAAGAGAAAGTTAATACTTTTCTCCTCCGCTTAACTGGGAAAATTCACTTACTCTGACTGCAAGTACAACACTATTCTAAGAGAAACTGTAAAAATGTTAATAGCTTCCTAAGGGAAGAAGAGGGAAATAAATAATCCCCAGTGAGTCATCCCATGAGAACTCCAGAATACTTGTCTTTGAAAACTCAGGAGGACACAAGATAAACAAATTTTATAGATTCACTCAACTCTGTAATTCATAGATTTGGCAAATTACAATTTTATCAAATCAAATTGCTATTCAAAGCTGGTTCAGAAGGTTCAGAATGATAAGCACAGAAGAGTAGTGTATACAGGTTTATAACTCACAGGACGCACCAGAAAAGAAAACTAATGCATAATATGGGGTAATAGAAACATTAGGAAATTATCTG
Source organism: Talpa europaea (assembly GCF_964194135.1). Classification (NCBI taxonomy): domain Eukaryota; kingdom Metazoa; phylum Chordata; class Mammalia; order Eulipotyphla; family Talpidae; genus Talpa; species Talpa europaea. The sequence goes on from NC_140070.1 coordinate 80,236,674, forward strand.
TGAGAAATCTACATGCTGTGTTGCTCCTATATCTAAAATGTTCATCCACATTACATAGCAATGTATGATGGAATGTGGCATTTTACTAACCATTGCATTTCACATTGGGGTGGGTGGGACAGCGATGGGGAACATTTGATAACTTCTACCAAGTTAAAACTTCTGTATGAGGCTAACTTTTAAATAGAATCTATTTGTGTAAGCAGCTAAAATAAAGAATGGATTTTACATTGAAAGTCTTAAAAATATCAGTAACAGCTATTATCATAGTTCTTATATTTTTCCGAACAAGTTCTTAATGATAATTTCAGCTTTACCTTACTTAGAGCCTCAGGACAGTGTCAAGTTAAATCCTGGGTTTTCAATAATGTATTTCCAATAATAAATTATCAATTTATAGCCCAATCTCAGTAACTGTATCCTAAAACCCAATTTAAAATCTTTGTTTTAATTTTTTTTTAAGAATTAGATCAGCTAAAAACTGATTTAAACCCAAAAGGAAGAATCTGTCAAAACCCATGTTTAAAATAGTACATAAACAATATATTATTTTTTCAACTTGCATTGGTAGGCAACATTTAGGAAATAGCTATTAATCAAAGGACTTGGGATGTGTCTAGTACATTTCCACATTATGCAAACTATTTTCAGGAAAAAAATGTCCACTCAAAATATGACTTTTAAAGTTTCAGGGAGTGAATTAGAAAGAAGGAAACGAGTCACTGGTCCTCGCGGGTAGCGTGGTTAAATGCATTTTTTTCCCAATAGTTGTATAAAAACTCTGGTTGGATGGATGAGAAAGAAGAATGAATATTCTAAGAAAACTCTCCATCAGGTTGAAAGCTTATTCACCTTCTTTTTAATAAATCTCTAAGTAATCTTTGGGAGAAATCAAATTAATGAACTATCCTTTCTTTAGTGTGGTCATTAAAAACTTCCTTTTCAAGTTATACATATAACTCCAAGCTAAGTGAGCTAGCATTGAACTAAATCTTCACTGAGATTTAATTTAAGACAATACTATAATTGGCTTGGCTATGGGGTGACTTTTGTCAAAGGAGAAGATATCAAACACTTGAGGTAACCTAGAAAGCACAGAGCATATCACAGACATCTTAAAGACAAGCATTTTAAACATTTTTGCCAGTGCTTCTCTGGATCAAGTTCTTGAAACAGAACTTAACCATTTTTACAATATTAAAAAAAATACATCCCTCAAAAATAGCCCATCAATGCTAAATCAAACTTTCTGTATTTCTACAAAAATAGATGCACATAGAGCTACAAAATTGTATTCCTGAAAGAATGAGCATTTTCATTTGTGGTTCATCTTTTCCTGATAAGGTGGCTGGTTCAAAAAATAAATCAAAATGAAACAAAAAGTAAACCATGTATTGATAAAAGCAAGACAAAAAAGAGTTGCACGGTTGGCAAAGGCTCAGATGAGGGAAAAAACAAACAAAATGCTTTTCTTCAATGTCTAGGACCCACTCTGCTTCCTCAAGAAAAGGTTCCAAACTACAGTCAGTTGGCTGATATTTCCTCTTCTTCCATGTCTATTGTGTCCCATTGCAGAACAGAAAGTCCTGGTAGCATCTCGCCTCAGTGGGTCCTTAGATTCACACTCCAACCCAACTTGAAAATACTGTGTATTTCAGTACCATGGTGATTCCTTGCTCTTGTCTTGATGCTGCAGACCTAGAAAAGGTAACAGAAGAAAAATGAAAAGCATTAATACAGTGATCAAAAATGGGCATAACCTCCAATGCATTGGCTATAGAAACCAAACAGATAAGCTGGGCAACAACTGAGAGGTGTGCCCTAGGACATTGTGATCTCTAAAAGAATTCTGTGATTGAACTCAATAATTTTCAAAAAGCCAGCTAACACATGGGGTGATAAGAACCCTAGAAGGGGCCTCCTTGGTGGCCTAGAGGCTTTCTCAGTGCTATCAATACCACCAATGAGTTCGATCCCTAGCCAGGGAGCTGACCCACAGGGTGCAGCAGACCTCTCCTGTCTCGCCTGCTGTTCCCCTTAGTGTATTTCAGTAGATCTGCCTGTTCTGCTTCCCGCTCTGATGAGTCTGATGAGTCCTCTTACCTCACCTCACCCCACCCCCACACTTCTGGCCTGCACCCCAGTTCATCTATGCAAAATAAAATCTTTAAAAAGAAGAAGAATCCTAAAAAAGAATCTTTAAAAAGAAGAAGAATCCTAAAAGACCAGTGCTATTTGTGCAGTACAAATTCTTTACTGTGTTTTTTCTTTTAATTGGATTATAAGTGAATACAAAATAAAATATATATAGCGAAACATTTTTATTTATAACTTCAAAAGGAGATGCTATGAGGGGAAGGGAGTGGTGTCCACAATCTTGGAGCATTTAGGCAGCTTTTTTTGCTTTTTTTTTTTTTTTTTGTGGGACCCTTGCAGGTGGCCAGGGAATGAACTGGCGCTGCAGAAGCTGCGGGCAGCCTCAACCGCTGCGCCACCAGGGGAGGCCCCATTTAGGCAGCATTTTAATTAATCCTTTCCGGCACCCATCAATATGATAATTTTGAACTAAAATTGAACAAATCTAGTGTTAGTTTGAAATGTATCTGTAATAGGATTGCTACAAATTATGGTAAATAATTAGACATGGTAAAAAATTAAGTTTAATGTTGCCAGTAAAAAATACTTGGTTCATAGCTAGTAACACAAACCTATATTCTATTTATATTTATTTATTTTTATCTCATATTTCTCCTGAAGTTATTTTAGATGTCTTATAGAAATCTATACTTCATAGCAAGAAAATTTACAGGTAAGTTAATAAAAATAGTGACAACAAAAGGAAATGTGAATATTAGTGAATTCCAACTCCTAATTAAAATGATTTAGAAAACATTATCAAGAGAAGACTCAAAAAAATATGATTCTGATCTGATCTAGTATAGTACATTGGTCAATTTCTGACATATGCACATAGCATAGTATCTTTCTCTTATACCCACTTGAAGTAATTTTCTTCAGTCCTGATGCACAATTGTTTACAGGAGTGAAAACTGAGATTTATGCAGACTCTTAGGTTATTTAGAACCAAATATCAAAACCTGAAGAGAAAGCTTTTAAAAAAACAGCAGAGAGAAATGCAGCGAGATTACTGTTGAATGGGTGCCATGATCACAAGTTTTCTTGATCTTTGATCTAAAACTGTTTTTAAGTCTGGATTGAGTATCATTTGACTGAATAGTTATATGAGCCAGTATGGTTTTAAATTGTAATTGTTATTAACACTGTTGTAGTGATGTTATTTCATGCCTCTTAACTTGTCAAAAAATTCATAAAACAAAAGGTATCACTACTGAAACAGACACAATTAGTTGTTGATGGAAGATATTAAGACCATCTCCAACAGACTGATAAAGGGAGAGAGAACAAACACAAGACAAAAAGAACCTCATGGAAGCACAAGTCACCCTGTTCTCTAACATCTGTGGGAGAAAATGGGGAGAAAACACAACTTCCTGAATGGCAAAAGATTAATCCCATCCTAATTCATGTTCTCAAGTGTATTAGAATCATGTTCTGATACACAAATTAATAACCTTCCCTTCCCATTTAAAAGGAAATAAAGAGATATAAAAGGAGGGGGCCTCCCTGGTGGCGCAAGGGGTTAAGACGCAACCTATGAAGCTGTCCACAGCCACTGCAGCATGAGTTTGATCCATGGCCAGGGAGCAACCCACATGGTGCAGCAGACCTCTTCTGACTTGCCTGCTGCTCCCTTCAACAGTGTTCTTCAGTCAATCTGCCTATTCTGTTCCCCCACTCTTGTCTGGTGAATCCTCGCACCACCCACCCCCCCCACAGCTCTGGCCTGTACCCCAGTTCTTGTAAGCATAAATAAATAAATCTAAAAAAAAGAGATATAAAAGGAGGAGGATGAACTAAAGAGATCTGATATATACTGATTCACTCTGATTTGCTTTATTCATTTTCAAATGATTTTGTGGTTAGAATAATTCGCAACCTGACACAGTCCCTGTTGGGTGACTCTTATAATTCAAACCACCAATATGCTGACTGCATAAATATTTTTTTCATTATTAAAGCATCTCCTCTTCGGTATGACTCAGTGTTTCCACACTGAAGGCCCCATCAATCTATAGAATGTCAGCACTGCAAGTCATGAATAGTGCTGGAATCATCAAGGAGTTCCAGTGCTTTTTTATCTTAAAAAAAAAAAAAGGTAATCCAAAGTTTGTTTTGAAAAGACATATGAATCCTTCAAAAATCATGTTAGCCTCTTTCTGTGGACAAGTAATACAATAGTTAACATAGATTTAGATTTTCCAACCAGAATAACAGAAGGCATTCTCTCATTATAACTTTGTCTTTGGTGGTTTTTGTTTCCAAGTCTTTGCACTATTACAATGCAAATTCTAAAAAATAAAAAATTGGGACTCCCCAGTGGAGCAGCAGGTTGAGCGTAGCACTGTGAAGCTGTCCACAACCTCTGCCCTGCTGGTTCAATTTCTGGCCAGCCCAGGAGATACCCACATGGTGCGGCAGACCTCTCCTGTCAGGCCCACTGTTCCCCTCAGCAGTGTTTTCAGTCTGTCTGACTGTTGTGCTCCCCATCCTGTCTCTGGTGAATTCTCTCACCCTCCTGTGCCTCTGGCCTGTACCCCAGTTCTTGTATAAATAAATCTTATAAAAAATAAATAAAAATAAAAAATCATTTCATTTATGACATGAAATATACTAAATTTCTAATGTGGTCCTGTGGTTTAGCTTCTTATTGGTGGTGGGGTAAAAAAATTAAATGATTTCTGTAATTACCAGTTATTTAAAGCTATAACTTTCAAAATAAGTGTAAGGAAAGTACATGAAAATGAGCTGCAAACAAAACCCCTGACTACTATTAAGATGCAACATGGGCCTCTCTAGTGGTGCAGGGGTTAAAGACTCAGCACTACTATCAACTTATCTCCAGCCACTGTGGTTTGCATTCCATCCTGGGCCAGGGAGCTACCCACATGGCACAGCAGATTAACCTGTTTTGCCTGCTGCTCCCCTCAGCAGTGCATTTCAGTAGATCTGCCTGTTCTGCTCCCCACTCTGTTTCTGGTGAATTTTCTTACTCCCCTCACCTCTGGCCTTCACCCCAGTTCTTGTATGCATAAGTAAAAAAAAAATAAATCTTTAAAAATATGCAACAGAGGGCCTCCCCGGTGGCGCAGCGGTTGAGCGCTGGGTTGCGAAGCTGCTCGCGGCCTCTGCGGCGCCGGTTCGATCCCTGGCTGCTCCCCGGCCACCGGAGGAGGGTCCCACATGGCGCGCAGACCTCTTCCTGCCGCCCGCTGCTCCCCTCAGCAGTGTACTTCGGTCCTTCTGCCTGTTCTGCTCCCCGCTCTGGCTGTGGTGAATTCTCTCACCCTCCCGCGCTTCTGACTGTACCCAGTGCATGTATAAACAAAACAAACAAACAAATAAATAAATTAAAAAAAAATGCCTCTAAAAAAAAAAAATAAAAAAAAAATAAAAATATGCAACAGAGAAGCAGGAATATTCTTATTCTTATTAGCTAACTGATGAGTACATCAGACTGTTCAAGAGCCAGCCAGTATCTTTAGCTTTCCCCACAGGGTTAAAGAGGACAAAATTGTTAGTCCATACTTTTTATGTGATCCACATATACTTGGGATTTCTCCAAATTTTCTTACCAGAACACAAAACCCACTCTGCTAGAATTTTGCTCCTATTCAGATCTTTTTGCCTTCTTTCTTTCTTTCTTAACTCAAAATTTTTTAAAGATTTATTTATACATACAAGAACCAGGCTACAGGCCAGATGTATAGGAGGGTGAGAGGATTCACCAGAGACATAGTAAGGAACAGAACAGGCAGACTGATGGAAATACACTGCTGAGGGGAGCAGCAGGCAAGACAGGAGAAGTCTGCTATGCCTCAACACAAATTTATGTGATATTAGCTTATAACATATCCTGAAATCTCTCTACTTATAATCTGAAATCACCTATGTTTACCTTCTTGATATTAGTACCTCAATTTTAGTTTTATTCTTCAATCTATGAGATTTTCAATAGAAAGAAAAATAAACATAAAAAATTACCAATCATTTTTCTTAGAGTTGAATATGTCAGGCATTATGCTAATTATTTTACATGAAATGTCTCATTTAATGTTTCCAATCATGCTTATAGTAATATCTATTTTACAAATGAAAAATTGGAGACTAACAGAAGTCATACACCATTAAGTGGTAGAGTTAAGACTGAAAACAAGGTGGTCTGAGATCCACATAAACAGTCTTCACCACAATGTACTTGGCTCCCCTTGTAAGGACTAGCTGGCTGCAGGTGGTGCTCTCCGGCACAAGCTACGCCTCCCAACTACTCAAGTCAAAATCCTTGTATAAAATCAATTCAAAAGGGCCTCCCTGGTGGCGCAGGCAGTTGAGCACTGCACTGTGAAGCTGTCCAGAGCACAGGTTCGATCCCAGCTGGCCCGCGAGAATCTCACATGGCGCAGCAGACCTCTCCTGTCTCGCCCACTGCTCCCCTCAGCAGTATTTCATCAGTTTGCCTGTTCTGTTCCCCACTCTGTCTCTGGTGAATCTTCTCACCCTCCCACACATCTGGCCTGTACCCCGGTTCTAGTATAAAAATAAATAAATCTTTAAAAAAAAGTGAGAGATAATACATTATCTCCTTTTAAAATCAATTCAAGAAAAAGTTAACATTTCTCATATTCCTTTTTATACTGCTTGGATACACCCTGATTTAACAGAACTGATATAAGGGTTAATAAAATAGCTCTCTTGATTTTTCTTTTTTACTATACATACGTCATGCTCTTCCTAAGACACTGCAAATGATTACACAGTAGCTTGTTATACTCAAGATGACAACTGCTTGTCATAGGATGTAATATTTTTAAAATATGTATCTTTAATATAACCATGCCCTCACTCCACCATTCCCCAGTGTGAGCTTAAGGCTCATGATGTGGCTTATAAATGGACTAGAGAACAAAAAACAAAGAAATCAAATAGTTAGCTTCAGAGTTTGAGTCTAGGATTCAGTTGGGATATTAACTTGAAAGTCCACAGACACAGTTCTTCATTCAATTCCAACACTACCATAACCTAATGACAAAAAAAAAAAAAAAGCAAGAAAAAAATCCAGATCCTCCAAGACAGCAGTGGAAGTAGGAGCATTGAAAATAAACTTAGGATAATTATGAGGAGGAGAGAAGTTTTGACCAAGGAAAATAATCACATTATGATTTACCTTTAAAATTTGAAGACTCTGACTATCATTATTCAATTTCTCATTTTCTAGCAGAGATTTTTAGAACAGAGCAGCCTCACAGATAGACTTGCAAAAAGATCTGGGAATAAGGACAAAGAGATGGCAAAAGGGTGTGTATAAGTACTTTGAGATCTGGAAACTTCCCTCTTCCTGGTTAATCTCAACTCTTCAGTGTCCATGAAAGATTCTAAAGTTCTTATGGCACTTTCTAGAAGGGTACAGAAGCAAACTCTGAGAATTTTGGTGGGCCTGCCAGCATGTCCTACAGCTATGATGTGGGTGCCCTAAGCAGAAGAAATGGCATGGGCTACCTCACTTCAGCATCTTATAGCGACTATAAATACTTAAAAGCTGAGGTCATTCTTGGGAAAAGTATTGTACAGAGAATTCACAGAGAAACAGACTAGGGGCATGGGGAGATGTCTGGGAACAAAAGACAAGATAAGAGTGAAATGACGAGAGCAAACTCTTAACTGATGATTTTTTTGTGATGTGATTCTCTAGGAATACAGAAGCAACTTAATGAAAAGGCATGAGAAGAATCTTAGAAGAGGTTTCAAGTCTCTGAATGAGATATTGTTTTAAACTGAGAACAATACAGTTATCATTGGGTTATACCAAAGAATGTACAGAGTTGGTAAGTTTATTATGAAGAAATAATAAATTAGCTTACTGAAAAAGTAATACTCCAGTACACCTGAATCTTAGAGAATGTTTGCCATAGTCATAATCACTAAAAATGGATGTCCAACTTCTCAGAAAGCATAATCAGTTGACAATACCATTGAACAAAGCTCTTAAGCAAGTTGAATATGCTTCCAATTAATTTTATTGTTGGATACAAAAAAGGAATATGGTAACTATACACTAGAGAACATGCTATTGAAAAAAAAAAAAGAGAAAAAGAAACGTAAAACCTGTAGATGTGGGTAGAAAATTTTATGATCTGAAAATAAAGAACATACTTAAAAAATAAATACAAATATTTCATTTCATATATTTTTAAGAGTCTAGAAACCCTTTTCAAGCAAACGCTTGCTATTAGGCTAAAATAATGTAGTAATCTGTTCCAACATTAAAAGAAAGAACTCCCTGCTTCACTACTGCTTTAATAAAGATAAGTCATATTTATCGCAAATACAAATATATACAACACTCTGTTGGATGCTATATCAAAATACTCCACCCTCACCATCAATTTGACATCAACATTGACACAATGACAAATGACCACAAATTGGTACAATAGACAGTCATATTATCCTCTTCTACTTTATGAAATTACCACTGTTAATGATCATACAACTGGAATTTGTTTGTCTGAGACCTAGGGCAATCAGTTTAAATGCTAATTAAGAATTTCTAAATAAGATATACTTGGGGGTAGCACCTTACCACTAATGTAGGGGATACATAATATAAGAGAAAGTTACCCAATTTTGGAACTGTGATTTATTTTTCAGGAGAACATCAAGAATAGATCATCTTTAACAGCTGTCAAGACCTCCATTCTTTTTCAAATTTTCAATTTCAAAACATCAGATACGTTGTTTAAAAATCAGATTATAGAGTATTTAGAAAGAAAAATTTCTACATAATATCCCCTGTCATCACACAACTCACTGAGTAACCATATACACTCATACCACTATATATGCTATGATGCAACATATTGATTTCACCAGTAATATTTTTGGAAAACTAGTCCTTGTATTCCTTTTAAAGGGCTGCAAAATATTCATTCTATCTTATACCATGAGTTACCCAGCTATCTAGAGAAGTACAACAGATCCTTGAATAAGTTTGTTTTATTCAATGTCATTTCATTATAAAACAATAAAAACAATGATTCCCAGGTGGGGCCACTGTGTGTGGAATTTGCATTCTTCCCATGTCTGGGTGGGGCTTCTCTGGGCATCTGGCTCCTTCACATCTCCAACATGTGCCTGTTAGGCTCACTGGTGTGATTCGATTGCCCCAGTCTAAGTGAGTGTGAGTGAAGGACAGGGTATAGATCATTTGGAAATGCAATTGTGTACAAATACACTTGCTATTTATGTAAGTATTTTGGTAAATAAAAAAAGTTTCTGAAATGTTGGTATAATTTTAGAACCCAAGCATAGATTTACATTTACATATTCCATTTGGGGTGGTAATATTTCAGGAAATTTATATCAATATGCAATACTTTTTTACTATTTAGTATCATTATTACAGATTAAAACTATCTAATTGTTTCAAATTACATTTTGCTTAGTATTAGTAAGGCTGAACAGTACGTGATTATGGCATTTTCTTTCTCTACATTTAATCTTTGGTTAATTTTTTATGCTCTTAAGAAAACAATTTCGTCTTTCAAATTTTCTGAAAGCTTACGGGTTAGGTGTATTAGTATTTTACTCATGTACAGCAATATTTTTGCCAGCTTAATGAGCATAAATATGTCCATACTCAGTACTTAAATATAAGACAACAATTCTTTTTAAATCATCAAAAATAAGATGTATTCTTGAGCCAAACTAAAGATTAAATTTATTATGACACTTGTATTATAATTATACTCTTATCATTACAACTCTTGCACACAAAAACAATGGTAAAAGATACCTAACTATGACAGAGCCATAAATTATTAAGAGGGAGGTTTTTCTGTGTATAAAGATGTTTTCTCCAGGCACATTTATAATTGCCTTAAAATCTCCATTTAGTAGTACTGTCAGAAACAATGAGGTGAAAACTGTCTGAACTTGTCAAAATATCTTTGATTTCAGATTCAAAAGAGCAGTAGAAATGTAAACCCCCTGAACCTGACTTACTAGTAGACCATAATTTACTATTATTGTCAGAAGCACAGCACCTGCACACCTGAGGCAAACACTGCAGGTGACAAGCAGTTCAGTGCCCAGGTGTCTCCTGTTGCTCCAGGTTTCCCAGGCCCAGACAGCAAGCCCCCCCTTATCTGTCTGCCCTCTCAGATCCTTCCTCTCCACAAAACCTCAAACTCTCCCAGTGTAGATACTCCAGCCTTTGCCTTTAGCAACATCCACTTCCTTAGGCTTGTGCACATTAAAATGCCCAGCTGGAAGGGAAATTGGCAAGCACTTTAAGCATCAGGATATGGAATTACAACTCTGAACCAGTCATTTTAAAACTGACCTTCTGTACAAATATAAAATATAAATCACAGAGTTAGGTAGCTTTTGATCTCAGCAGCAATTTACTGTGCTCCAATTTTGAATGTCAATTTGATAACCTCTCCGGTGAGAGAAGCTAAGAACCAGGAGTTGCAATATGGAATGTAGACACTGCTCACCAATTCAGTGACCTCAATTTCAAAAACAGATATAAAGAACTTAGAAGACAGAAATGAATATAAAAAAAGAGTAAGGAAGACTGAAATGGAATACCCTCTGTAATTTCTTCTACAGACTTTCTCCCAGAACTGGAGGGGAGCAAGACCGAAAAATGCTTGGATCATTTATTGTAACTGAAACCACAAGTTATAATACTCTCAAGAGATTCTAACTATCCAGACATCTGTTGGATAACAAATGCAGCCAAACACGTATCTTTAAAGAGGTTTGTAGGTTATGCAGTGACATTTTTACAATCCAGAAGATAGATAATCCAACCAGAGGAAGAGTTAATCTGGATCCACTGCTTAACCATAAAAAAACCACAGTTGGGGACACAAATCTGACACAGGTAACATTGTACATGGGAGTACGAGTTATTTTTAAAGGCTCCAAAATTGTAAAAGCTGCTTCAGAATTGTAGAAATACAAATGTATTTTAAAGCCCACTTAATTTATGTAATTGATCTCCATAAAGCAAAACATAATAGAAAATATTCAGTAAGAATGACATGTTGCATGTATATCAATTCTGCAATGACATTTTTGCATCTCACTTATATGTGATATAAACCTAAACTTGCTATCTGACATCTTCTAGAAATTCTGTCCAATCCAAGAAAACACAAATAGGACTGCAGTGATTATGAAGATGCCCAGTGTCACCTGCTACCACTCAAGGAAAGCAGTCATGAAAATAAGCATTATAACACAGGCTGTGGCTGACAAAAATAACAATGTTAAATCCCTACTATATCAGACTGTATTCAGATGGAAAACTGGCATATTTTGTCTTCTATCTGTCTCTTGCAAAAAAATTTTTGGTCATCTTTTGCCAAGGAATTCAAAAAAATGTTAACTACAGACAACTGTGAAACCTTATACTGTAAATAAATAAGACAACAAAGTTAGGCAACCTGAAAAAGAATAAAGAGAATCCATAAAATTTACAGGCTATATCGAATTTTTATAAATAATCTCCATAGTTTATTTGAAAGTTGATATAAAATTGTCTGGGGACAAGTTCTGAAACAGATTTCCCTCCATTCAAGCTTTCTTTTAGAGGCACCCCTACAGACAATATGAGGAAGAGCAAAGTGTTGCTGAAAAGAAAATTTACTAGTACAAAAATCACTGACTCCAGAGGGAAGTCTTTTCATGTGAGTAGTTCTCCATTTGGAGTCACCCTAGACAATTTGGGAGTTTCTCTACCTCCATATTTTGCCCCCTCAAGTGAACGCATAGGTTTCCCTCAGGATGACATGGTATAGTTTGACAAAGTACCCAACTACCAACCATAGTTGCTTGATGACAACTCCTTTAAGAATATAGTCAAAGGGGGCCTCCCTCGTGGCCAAAGGGCTTAAGTGTCACCACTATGAAGCAATCCACAGCTACTGCAGTTAGATCCCAGGTCAGGGAGGTGACCCACATGGTGCAACAGACTCTCCCGTCTCACCCACTGCTCCCCTTAGCAGTGTATTTCAGCCAATCCTCCTGTTCTGCTCCCCACTCTGTCTCTGGTGAATCCTCTCACCACTGCTCGCCGCCAACCATGGCCTATATTCCAGTTCTTGTATGCATAAATAAATCTTTTTCTTTCTTTCTTTTTTTTTTTTTTTTTTGTGGCCCCTCACCGGCGGCCGGGGAACGAACCAACGCTGCAGAGGCTGCAGGCAGCCTCGCAGCCCAGCGCTCAACCGCTGAGCCACCAGGGGAGGCCCAAATAAATCTTTTTTTTTTTTAAAAAAAAAAAAAGAATATAGTCAAAAGATGATGACATTACCTGATTTTGAATGCCGTTTTAAAAGTAACATTTCTGGGGCCTCCCTGGTGGCACAAGGGGTTAAGATGCAATCTATGGGGGCCTCCCCAGTGGTGCAGCGGTTGAGCGCTGGGTTGCGAAGCTGCCCACAGCCTCTGCAGCACCAGTTCGATCCCCGGCCACCGGCGAGGGTCCCACAAAAAAAAAAAAAAAGATGCAATCTATGAAGCTATACACAGCCATTGCAGCATAAGTTCAATCCACGGCCAGGGAGCTACCCACATGGCACAGCAGACCTCTCCTGACTCACCCGCTGCTCACCTCAGCAGTGTATTTCAGTCAGTCTGCCTGTTCTGTTCCCCACTCTGTCTCTGGTGAATACTCTCACCCCCACACCTCTGGCCTGTATCCTAGTTCTTATATGTATAAACAAATAAATCTTTTAAAAAAAGAGTTTAAATTAAAAAAAAATAAAGTAACATCTCTGAAAGTGAGAGATGCTCCTCAATATAGATAGCCTTAGAAACGCATTGACAAAATTAACACTTGAATGGAAAATGAATCAGCTTTTAGTTCACAACTGTTAAAGATTAACAGAGTTTTGTTGAGTCTAATAATATGCATAGTCTAACTTCATTATTCTACACATAGAATTTTCTTTTGATCAATATGAGTGACCAAAACAAACACCTCAGCAGTGGAGTAATAAGCAAAATGGTATAAAGTCTATTTATTTTAGTACCATTTCATTACATATGGAAGAATATTCTAAATGGAGAAAACAATGGTCAAAAATGTCTAGAAAAGGCATATCCTAATAGCCCATCAAATTGTTATCTTCATGATTCTTTATCCTGACACTCCCAATGTCTGTGTCACCAATAAAATGCACCCAGTTTTCACTGCATTACCAATACCAGCAATACCAGTAGTGGGAATTTTTTTTTTTTTTTTTTTGTGAGACCCTCACCGGTGGCCGGGGAACGAACCGGCGCTGCAGAGGCTGCGGGCAGCCTCGCAGCCCCCTCGCAGCCCAGTGCTCAACCGCTGCACCACCAGGGGAGGCCCCCGTAGTGGGAAATTTAACTCCAACAAATAGCACAGGTATAATTCAAGAACAGGAAAGAATTAAGTGAGGTACAGTCAACAAATCACAGGCATTCGAAGCTTGCATCTCAATTATTTATGATGCCTTGTAGCTCCAGTGTGAATTTCTCTGTTTGTGAAGTGCCATATTTATTAATAATGAAAGCTTTAGTTCTGCACCATGAGTCATCACAGAAAACACAGCCGCATGTTTTAGTACACTGGATGCTTCCAGTGTGTCAGAGTAGGACACACGGTCATCTAAGAAGAGATGGACTGAGATGTTCTGAGATTGCTCAAAATCATACAGCTAAGTGGTGATAGGAGACCAGAATCTAGTTTTTGTCTTTCTGCTTGTCCCATACACATCTCTGATACACATTTCTTTATCTCTGCAAAGATTTTAAGTACCCTAGATTGACCATCATCTTTATGAACCCCTAAAGGATTTGCAGGGGAGGGCAAATAACATATTAATGAAAACAATCTCTCCTTCTTTCCCCTCATCTCTTTCACACAGACACACAGACACACAGACTGAGATGCATGTATATATGTGTTGTTTTTCTGAACGCCTCCTCTGTCTCTCTCCCTTAAACATTAGTGACACCCATACCTGACTCTCCAAAGGAAACACAAGTGGACAAACTAGTTTCCTCTGTTTTCATTGAATTATGCATACATGAAAACACTACACACACACACACACACACACACAATTTCTTGCCATTCTTTTATACAAGGAGGTCATATGTGTGTTTTTCTGCATCTATTTTTTAAAGATCAACAATACCACATGGAACATAATTCACTCCCCTTCTTGATGGCCAGTCATTTGATTCCAGATTTTTGCAACTCTGAACATTATCACAATAAACAAATATTTTTGTGGAAGCATCCTCTCAAGCTGAGTCTTGTGTTAACAGGGCAGGGACAGCAGCAGTAAGAAAGAACTCTGGGTCAGTCTATGAGTATTTTTAATTGCAATAAAATTCCCAACTGACTTTCTTTTAAAAGCCTTCAGTTTAGTTTTCTATCAGCAATGAATGAAAAATAGCATTTTCCTTTAACTCAAATATCATTTGAAGGATTCTCTCTCCCTGCCTCCCCCTTTAGCACAGATACACTTGTGTTATTATGCAAATACGTCCTAAATTAAACTTTCAGGACCCTCCCAGAAGACTCCAGCGTTTGTCCTCTAAGGCGGATCTATGAGAGAGTCTCCATGCCTTGGGCATTGTGATATTAGTGCACATTCTATGTGTAAAGACTCAGCAGCAAGAATGGCAACATCTACATGGTTCTGGGAAAGCAGGGGAATTTCATTAAAGTCCTGCAGAATCCAGCCATGGATACTGAAAACTGACAGCAGTGTTCTGGAATGCATTTCTCCCTCTGATTCACCATCCAGTTACTTTTCATGCAGATCTCACTCTCTGGCTGGGCTCTCCTGGCATTTTGCATGCACCTCAAAGATGGTTTCCATTACCCTTCTGGTCACAAAATTGTCATTCTGGACATGTGCCCTATACAACTGACACCATTCAAGAGTGTGTAAATATTTTAAAATACCTTTGCTGGTTTTTTTCTCTCCGTGGAAAATAGGCTCATAACACAAGCCTAAGATAAAAAAGTTTTGCAGGAAGTATGAAACAGTTATTAGTAGACTCTTCATTATTACCAAAGCATAATAATCATATTTAAGAAAGTCTCCAGAGAAAGTATTTGTTCATAGAAATCATTTTTTTTAATCTACAACTATTGTCTTGTGACATTTTAAATATCCTAATTAAGATAGGGTCCACAAGGTAAGGATCCAGAAACCTTTAAATCTTTATTGAAAACAGCACAACTGCCATTGAAAATTCACCTGCTCTTCTATATAGAAATGCCATTGATGCATCTACCTGCTGAAGTCAAATGATTAGAAGTAAGCTTCTGCCTATTCTATTTTACAACACCATTTTTAATTTGCCAATTTCCTCGTCATTTATAAAAATTACTAATGCTATCAGGAAATGTTTCCATGAATCACTAACCCTATAACCTTCAGAATTCAAAAGAGGTGAAGTAGAAAGAAGAAAAATTGTTTTTAGCTGAGAACATATAATGTATGTTATTTTGATGTCCTCTCTTCTTTAAGGTGAAAAATGCCTTTGTGTTTTAATATTTTGTATAAATCACTCTTTCCTATCAGTAATTACTTATCTCCTTCCAATGATTTCACTCCAAATTTGGCACATCTCTCTTTCAAGGAAAAGCCTAGAATAGGAGTATTCAAGTATTCCAAGTAGTATTCAGACATTTTGGGTTAATAACTCTTGGTTCCTTGAGTTGTTGTTATTGTTGTCTGTAAATACATGTTTACAAGAGAAACAATTTCCGAGAGGTTGTAACACGCCACGATACTAATACCTTTAATATGCCCAATGAAATTTAAATATTAGCCACTTTTTAAAATGAAATGTTAACACAAATTAGCATGGTTATTCTCAGATCTGTTATGCAATTGAAGTCTTTATTGCCCAGACACGTCAGCACCAGACCACCTACAAGCAAGCATAGGTCTTGATCTAGAGGTAGATGGCAAACTTAGAGGTAGATGGCAAACTTACAGGTTGGATGAAAGCAAGTGGGAACTTGACATTCATCTCTCTTTCAGGGAAAGAAATTCCCTCTCCATTTGCTACTCTGGTATATTAGCTATTTTTCACACTTTTTAAAAAAGTCCTATATTTATAAAACTAAGATATATATGTTTTAGCAATGGATTGCAATGTAAAGCATCCCTATAGGATTGAATAAGTCTGACTACCATGATCTTAACAATTAAAGTAATTTAGTCTATTTGAAAGGGAACACTATACAACACCAATTTTGAGCAATAATAGTTACAATTTAAACAGCAGTAAAATACATTTTTCATTTATGAATGAGATTCCTTCCACAAAATACTCAGATTACATGGTTCATATTAAGCTAAATTTAAAAATATTATTTAGCGCTTCCCTGGTGGCCAAGGGGTTAAGCACTGCACTATGAAGCAATCCACAGCCTCTGCGGCACGAGTTCGATCCCAGGCCGGCCAGGGAGATTCCCACATGGAGAGGCAGACTCTTCCTGTCTCCCCGCTGCTCCCCTCAGCAGTGTATTTCAGTCAGTCTGCCTGTTCTGTTCCCCACTCTGTCTCTGGTGAGTCCTCTTACCCCCCACACCTCTGGCCTATACTCCAGCTTGTATGCATAAATAAATAAATCTTTAAAAAAATTTTTAAATATTATTTACAGATTTTATGTCATAAAAATTTCAGAAAACTATGTAGGTTGATTCTTTTTTATTATCAAGAACAAAGTTTCATGAAGAGAAAAGAATAGATAAGGACATTTGTTTACTCAGTGCTTCTGATCTACTCTCAAAATTTAAGTCCCCAAACATTTTTTTCCAGGTCTCTAAACAGAGTAATTCTAATCTGAGGTTAATCAAGTCCATAGGTATGAAAAGTCTCTTCATTAAAATCTTTTAATGCATCAACATCTGAAAAAACAGCTTCCTGTACTTATGGAAAATTTCACAACCTGAATTTCATAAGTAATTTGTAGATCCAGGATCTATTTGTAGCTGTTTTTCTTTCTAACAAATACCAATGTCCTGGTATTTCTAACCAATACCAATTTGATGGGATAATATTTATTTCCCTAATATCTGAAGATAGATTTGTTAGTGTGAGATGAATAATACCTAATATCTGTTTATTATGATACTTTTGGGCAGAATCATATAATGGTACACTCATGAAATGTGTAACTTCTGCTTATGTGACAATTTTTTTGAGACATCAGAAAGACATCAACATGTTAGTTTTCTGTTAGCATCAGATTTCCTAAATCTATGATAAAGCATAGAAGGTTACTTTGTTTTTAAATTTAGGCTACCTACACTTACTTTGTCAGAAAGAACATGTATACCTCCACTCTAAGCTGTTTATATGTGTTTTATATTGAGTTATTTTATTTTAAGGTAAAATACATAAATATATAATAAAGCTGTAGCTAAAACAACATGAAAATATCCTAAGAAAAATACATCTGTGAATCTAGAGATGAAAACAATCTCAAGCTATGAACAGCTTGTGTTTATAGAGAAAAAAAATCATACCAGAAATAATGACTCCTTTTCTTTTTGGTAAATTTAAATACAGTGAATGAAGTAGAAGTTACAAATAAAGTCAACGTTGCATTTTAGTATAAAAGCCTCATTAATCTTTACTGGAAAAATATAATTCAAACTGGTATTTGGAACACTGTATTTCTTACATTAGGTAAATCACTGGCAATATAAGGAAATAATAAAATGCATTGTCTGGTTGTAGACACTGAAATGCTTTGTATGGTCACAGATGAACACTAGGTCAGAAAATACTTAATCTCATCATGAAAAAATCTGAACATGATAAGATACATGCTTTTACCTTCTGTGTGCATATGTAATATGTTATACCATGATCACTAATATTTCTACATTTAACTCAATTCTTCCAGATCTACTAAGGGCCCTGGCACAATACTCAGTGCTAACTGAAGCTAGTTCTCTATAATCAGAGATACTCCTTCTTCATCTTAACCCTCAAGATATCAGCCCCATTCACCCTTTAAAACTATTTCTTAGTGACAGCTTCATGTAAGGAGAAAGTTACTGATAAAAAATGAAAATGGACTTTTAGTAAGAAAAAAAAAGTAAACCAACAGCACTTCCCAAAGATAATTCCACAAGAAGTTAATAAGTATGCTAAAAACAAAATGTGCCCATAAGAAAAAGGAGAATGGAAAAATCTATTAAACCAAATTGAACATGTGTGTTTACTAAAGAATGTGTAATATAGCCTTTTACATGCTAAAATGAACTAATATCTCAAAGAACGGCATATAGTAGGCAATGTTAACAAATTCATTTCGCCATAGACTTTTACTTTTTTCAATTAAGCCATAATTATTATCACATTCCAAAACGTATTCCAGGGAACTCATGGAACTCAGTTTAGAGACTTCTAAAGGAATGTGTAAAATCCTCATGTTGGATTTGTAAAAACAATCTTTTGGTAAATATGGATATTTTCACAAGGAGGGCAGCTAGAGATGCCCAGGATCTTATTAACACACTGATCACCCCAAGGTATCCATATGTTTATCTACTCAATTGAGGGAGCAATAAAGGAGAGTGAACCAGCTATAACAGAAAAGTGATGAGGGTCACCAGGGTGAGATATGTGACGCAGTGTGGGTACAAATTTTTTTAAGATTTATTTTATTTATTTATGCATACAAAAGCTGGGGTGTAGGCCAGAGGTATGCGGGGGAGCGGTAGTGAGAGGATTCACCAGAGACAGAGTGGGGAGCAGAATAGGCAGATCTACTGAAATTCACTGCTGAGGGCAGCAGTGGGCAAGACAGCAGAGGTCTGCTGTACTATGTGGGCATCTCCCTGGGTTGGATGGAACTTGTGCTGCAGTAGCTGCCTATAGCTTCATAGTGCTGAGACTTAAACTCTGTGCCACCAAGGAGGCCCCAGTGTGGGTACATAATTTAAGGAGGCCTGTATTTGCAAGCCTCTGAAAATGCCTATCTCCTGAAGCAAGTGGACACGCACCTCACACTTCTCACTCGAGTTCCGGCCCTTCAGAAAACAAGAACCATCTAACCTCAAGCTTATGGAAAAATTTTGCCTGCCGAATCACAGAATACTATTTTATTACCATATTTATAAATATATTTTAAGTCGATATTATAAATGTTCTTAAAAAAAATCAGCATAGAGGGCCTCCCTGGTGGCACAAGGGGATAAGACACAACCTATGAAGCTGTCTGAAGCCTCTGCAGCATGAGTTCGATCCCCAGCCAGCCAGGGAGCTACCCACATGGCGCAGAAGACCTCTACTGACTTTCCTGCTGCTCCCCTCAGCAGTGTATTTCAGTCACTCTGCCTGTTCTGTTCCCCACTCTGTCTCTGGTGGATCCTCTCACCCACCGCATCTCTGACCTGTACCCCAGCTCTTGTATGCATAAATAAATCATTTTTAAAAAAAGACTTATTTTTTTAAAAATTCAGCATAGAATATAACAAGTGAGGTTGTCAACTCCACTTTTCTTCCCTTAGCTATATGCCCAAAACAACTAAAAACAAATGTTCACATTAAAACTTGTATACACAGGTATTCACAGCAACATTATTTACATTAGCCAGAATGTAGGCACAAACCAACTAATGAATTTATCAACAAATGTGGCTAGATCCATAAATGGAATAGAATCAACCCTTGAAAGGAATGAAGAGCTGATACATAGTCTATAAATGAATCTCAAAACAAAGTTTCAGTAAAATAAGGCACACACAAAGGACACATATTATATGACTCCATTTAAATGAAATGTCCAAAGTAGGAAAATTCAAAGAGACAGAAAGAAGGTTAGAGGTTGCCAGGCCATATGGGAAGGAGTGAATAGGGAGTGACTCCTGAAATACATGGGATTTCTTGTTCAGGTGATAAAAACTTTCAGGAATTTGACTATGGGGATGCTTGCACAATGTTGTGAACATACTTCAAAATGGTGAAGTGTACAATATGTGAAATATAGTTTCATAATAAATTTTTAAAACTAGAAATAGTGAGCATCTTTGTACCTTCCTATATAATGACAGAATATACATAGTTCTATAATGTGTAGGGCACCTTTGTAAATGTTTTACTTCATTAACTCATTTAAGCCTCAAAAGAACCCAGTGAGGCATCTGCCAACTCTCAGAATGCTATTTTTTTACTATATTCATAAATATATTTTAAAGTCTTGCATCTAATAAGTGACAGAGCTGGGCTTGTAAAACTATGCTGTCTGGCTTCAAAACTCATGTTAACCAGTAATTTCCAGGAGTAATGATGACCATTAAAAGTTCAGAATATATATACACAGTATTTTTAGTGAGGGTATACAGATGCACATGTGTGTGTGTGTGTGTGAAGATTACACACATGGGACTATAGTAGAAGTCAGCAAACTACAGCCCATAGGCCAAATCAGGCACAACATATGCTTACATACATCCCATGAGCCAAGAATGGACAAAAGGGTTTTATATTTTTGAGTGCTGAGAATTTATATAAATGGAAGAGTGACATTTCACAACAGAGAAAAAACTATATAAAATTAAAATGTCTTCATTAATGAAGTTTTATTGGTACAAATCCATCCACATTTATTAAGCAGTGTCAGTGGATGATGCCAAGCAAGAGCAGAGTTGAGTAGCAGCAACAGGGGCAGTATGACCCCATAAAGGATAAAATATTTTGTCTCACCCTTTACACAAAAATTTTGCTGACTCCTGGATTATACTGTGCATCATATTCTAATAAAACTTTCTTTGGCCATAAAGCAGTATATAATTATCAACCTTAAATTTCCTTAAATTCAACAGATTTCCTTAAATTTTTTAAATGGCTTCAAAATAAAAATAGTCTATAAATATTAAACCATTCTCCTGATGAAAATGCTATATCCTTTACCAAATTCCCATAAATAATGGCTGAATCAATTTGTCTCCTAATGGAATGTGAAAATAGCCTATGTCTTAGAGAGCTAGGTATCTCGACTTCCAGAAGTTTCATGCATGTCTTCCCTAAATACAGGATGTTCCCCTGTTAGGTCAGGAGCCACTCAACATTGATGCAGGGTCCTAAGCTGAGCCACTCTTTTGCAGTCATGGTCAGGTCAGTGTTGCATAGATTGTTTAGAGAGACCCATTTCTCAATCTTTTCAACTATCCCACCTTCCTACGTTGGGTCTATTACACAGAAACTTCTTTTATAAAGTTTTACTCCTTACTTTCTAATTCAGATACTCATTCCTTTTCGATTCCTTTCTAATTCAGATTTTATTTTCTTTTCTTGTCTAATTGCTCTGGCCAGAACTGCTAATACTATGTTGAAAATGAGTGATGAGAGTAGACATCCTTATCTTGTTTCTGACCTTAGAGGAAAAACTTTTCAGTTTTTCACATTTAGTATGACACTGGCTGTGAATTTGTCATATGTGGCCTTTATTATGTTGAGGTGCATTCCTTCCATATCCATTTATCATAAATGGATGTTGAATCTTGTCATTATTTTTTTATATACTGAGATGGCCATATGATTTTTGTCTTTTTTTGTTGTTGATATGGTATATGTGTTGATTTGCCTGTGTTAAGCCATATTTGTATCCCAGGGGGGAAAAAAATTCCACTTAATCATTTTAGTGTAGTTACTACTCCTTTGCTGAATCTCTGCATTGTATTCTACAATAAAAATCAAATTTCTCCCTATCCCATGTTCCATTCATTCCCCTGCTGTTAGTAACTCATGACTTTTGATTGTTTTTCTCTTTGGGGAGTGCCTTCAGGTGAACAGTCCCATTGCCTAATGTCATGTCCTTTTTCCAGAGGTGAATTCACCCAATAACTTTTCAATGCAGGAATATCAGAATCCATTGACCTCAACTAAAGACAGGACAATTACAAGGGGCCATCCCAGTTCCAGAGCTCAATATAGAATTAATGACTACCTCTGATAAAGTTAATCAAAATGAAGATTTTTCTAACCAAATTCTTCTCTCATTCCACAAAGATGTTGCCCAAGTATACTACTCCATAATATTGTCTATTATGAAATCTATCTCTTAGAGCCTCATTCTTGGGAAAACTGACCTGTACTACTCTTCTCTAACTCTCTCTAAAGAATGATATAATATTTGATATGGTGACTGAATTAAGGAGAAGATAATAAGCATATATAATTCTGCCCCTTCTATTCTCTCTTTTTGGGGTCATCCTATATAGGGAGGTGCATACTTCTCCTGTCATGCCTTGGATTATGCTCTTCAGTGGGGCTCTAACCTGGTGATAATAAAGTCACCTACAGGAATACTGTCTGAAATCTAGATTTTCCTTAGACTTTGATCTCCCAGAATCTAAATTTAGCCAGATATTAGTAAATCCTGTTATGACAATAAACCTAACCCAGAATCCAATTTGACCTGATCAATGATTATACTAATAATTTGATCTTTTTTCTTGATTCCTTTATCTCTGTTTTCTCATTTAATTCAAAACTATGGGCCAGGGATGAATCATGATCATGATTCTAAACCCACACTGACAACAATTATATAAATCCAATAGGTATACTTCATTATTCATTATTAACCATTATCAATCTAATTTAACAATCTTAATTTATAGTCTAACTTAGCTATATATACAGAGAATTGCTACCCTGGCTACTACTTAGATTGGAGTAGGTCTTAGTTCAAATCTAGTATGGGTGTTAGAAATTTAGGAAATAGTTTTTAAGTCAGAAGATTGAGTCTGTCTCCTTATTTGTAAATGAATCTAAGATTATCTCACATTAGTTGAAAGAAGTAAAAACAAGATAAAGCACTCCTGAAAAGACCTTACATTGGTGTATACTTAATAATGTTAGTTCACAGGTGAGTAAGTATCAAGAAATATGATATAATATACCCATATGGGTCCTTTCTAGATTTTTTTCAGAGAGAGCAAAAGCCCTCTCTTTTTCACTTCCAAAAGATATGAAGGTGGCACTTCAACCTGTAGACCCTGATCAAGCTAACATTATCAACAATGAGCCAGTGAATCAAGCCCACACCAAAGTTATCAGGCACAAAAGTAGGTAACAGGTGACAAAGAATTATAAACAGAGAGCAATAAGCAATCACACTCACCCTCTTTTTATGTGACAGAATGTACAGAGGGAATGCTATAGGTTGTGACACTTCCCCCCCCACACACAAAGTGTATATGTTAAATCCTAACCCCAAAGTGATGATAGTAAGAGGTGGGGCTTTTGCCAGATGACTGGGTCATGGATCCAGAAAAGGAGGAAGAAGAGGAAAATGAAGGAAAGTGGGGGGTGGGGGGGGGGAAGGTCAAGGAAGGGAAGGGGAAGGCGAGGAAAGGGAAATCCATTGTTTTGAAGTACATTTCCTAACTCTTCAAAAAAGTTGACCACAGATCATATTTCAGAAGACAGTTTGTTCTATAAATCACCAATAAGCCCTAACACAAAGGAGAGAAAGAAGAATTACCAAAACCTACTATTTCTGAATTCTATTCTGCATTACACATAGTGTAGAGCATAGAGACATGGGAGATTTAAAGAATGTGCTTAATTTTTTGTAAACGAAAGGTACCCCAGATTACTTATGTTAGGCTAGATTACTAGCACAAGACATGGGAGAAAAGTCCCAAGATCATTCTCAGGCTGTACTTCATGAGCTAGTTATACCAGTTTCTGCAGGAATGCAGGAATTATTGCAAAATGGTTAGGTTCTCTAAACATGTTGACAAAGCTTGACTTTACAAAATAAGGGTAAATTTCAAAGTAATTCAAAATCCTCTATTTTTTAAACATTTCTTGACTTTTCTTCCACTTTACGGAAAGTAGGAACACCCCAGCTCACCTGTATCAAACCCCACACTTGGCACTATATCCACAGTTCCGTGAAAGGCTCCGGCCCACGCTGAGGTAGCAGTGGTGACTGTAGTGGGATCTGTCTTTGTGATGTCACACTGGGGAGCAGGAATCCTGGCTGTACGCACTGACGGCATCAGCAGGGGCCCGTAGGACGCGTCCAGGGCAGAGCCAGCAGAAGGGCGGTGGTGGTGGTGATGGTGATGGTGGCGGTGGTGCATGTGGGCGTGGGGGTGATGGTGCCGCAGGTACACATCATGCATGTGGCTGTAAGATGGGCTCACCTGAGATGCCAAGGGATAGTGCCAGGACTCGGACACAGGAGGAGGAGGGGCCGGGCCAGTCTGGTGCAGGCCATGTCCTGGCCAGGGGCTGGGGTCAGCTGCAGGAAAGGTGCCAGGGGGTGCAGTGACCTGGAAATCAGGATGAATTCCCCCCAGACAGGGTGCAGGTGGGGGCTGGTAAGAGCTGGTCCAAAAGGAAGTTGGAAAACTACTCCGCTGGCTTGAGAGAGCTGAGCTGTCTGAGAAGACAGAAAAACAAATTATTTACATAAGATTCAGTTCTGTGATAGACTTGCCTTTACTTGTTCAGTATCTTTAGCAGGTTAATGAGAGTGCACGTTCTTTCTCCTCACACAAAAGGTGAACTGATACCAGGTAAGCCCTGCGCTCCTGCAAAGTCAGTGTGCAGGGTTCAAGGTCTGAATGAGTCCTTCCTCTGTTTGCTTGACTTATATACAGTCTACGCTGAGGTTTGCAAGTCTGGGATTGAAAAGCTTCATTCCCCTTGGGTGCCTTGATGTTATCAGATCTGAGCAGAGGTTGTAAGTACCTGCTTCACAGGTAAAGAAAGCTTGTGCTCTAGGTATGAATAGTGCAGGTAAAGAAAGCAAGCACATGTGTTCTGGTGGGTAGAAATGATGTTTAACAATTTCTTTTAAAATTTAAGTACAATTTTCATTCAAGATAAACATTTGACTGTTGAAAAGTAATGAAAAGATCATAACTATATTCACCAACACTCATTTTCCATCAAAAAGAGTGTATTCCAAGGGGTTTTCTTTTTTGGTAGAGATCTTGTAGTCTCTGGACTGAGAAGAATTAGTTACCATAAAATTGCTGGAATCAACTGTCCAAAACTAAGCTAGGGTGTTGAATGAATGATCAATTTCACTCCAGTCCTAGGAGGTAATTGTTTTTACCCCTTTGTTTGAGATGTGGAAATTGGTCTGGGACTAAGCCCAAGACTTCCTGGCTGAGGTAGTAGGTTGGGCCGCCCGGACAGGTAGCCTACCTGGGTATCTTACATTCTTCACAAGTGAGCCACTAGAGGGCACAATTGTAACCACAACCTGAACAGCAAGAACTTGGTCAATCGTTAAGGGGTAGGAGCTTCAATTAGAGCTCATGGGTTTCAGGAAGTGTTTGGAGAAGAAACATTATCAAGGAATAATGCTTAAGAGATAAACAAGAAGATAAGCCCTTCCTGACTCTGTTTCAATTAAATTTTCCACTTCATCATCAAAATATTATAGATGACCAACTATGTCCAAAACATAGGAAGGCAGGAATGACCAGACAGATGTCACTTTCAATCACAATATAGGAGGCTGGATAAGTAAAAAGACAAATTTCATTTGATATGCTAGGAGCTTTCCTAAGGGGCAGCATAGACAGGGCATAAATCAGTCTTGAAAAAGTAATAAATAAATGGAAAAGTTGAGTAAGGCTAGTCTTGTGAACAAGTAAAGAGAAGTATTTTAGGCAAATGAAAAAATATGTGAAAAAAGGTGCCAAATCATATACACACTCATAAACACACGCACACACCAGAGAGTACACTCAAAAAAAAGAGAGATTACAATCAAAGGAGGAACCGGGCAGGGTGTGGCTTTGCCAGCTATGCACTGAATGTGGGCTGTGACCGGAGGAGGTCTAGAGAGTTCTAAAGTTTTCATCTAGGGAGTGATATATTCAGATCTGTCTGAAAGATCAATACCTCCAACTATATCAAAGTGTTCTCAGTGTGGTGTGAGAGAGTACTGGATTGGGAGTCTAGAGAATTCAGCCAGAGACCTAGCCCCTGGCTCTTACTCTGCCTCATTTTGTGACTCCAAATGGATCTGTCTAAATTTCCTGTGGCTCAGTTCCTTTCTCAGTTTCTCACTACATATGAGGCATGTGTGTTCATTTAATTCCAAATGTCTTATGGCTCCATATGACATTTTACCATTCTATGACCCATGAATTATTTTTACCTATAGATGAAGATAAGATTGTTAATCACATTAGTCATGCATATATTAGAAGAGATTATAGTGGGTTCCACAGAAAAGAACCTGACTCGACCTTTCCATTAGAAAAAGGATAGCTGAAGAAGTACTCTGAAATAAAAATGCTCAGAAGTCCGACATATCCATGTTCTTGCTTCAGAAATCGCCAGGGTGGTTTCCTTGCCGGGGAAAGTTTATGTAATTTGAACCACCCCACGCTTAATAATTTGACTAATATAATTAGGACATCATTGTGGTGGTCAAACTTTTCCTTTTTCCACTTTCCTAAAGGCTGTGGCACGAGCGGACACCAGCTTCTCTATTCTCTCCCCATCAGCCCCCCATTCATGCTAGGAACACACAGCTATTCAAAATCTCACATTGAAGTCTCTCCCCAAAAGAATCTCCATTGATCTGAAAACCCTTGGGAAAATCTAGGAAATGATGTTCTTTAAGAGACAAAAGATGGAAGTGTGCACTGCTCTTCAAGTCTACAACAGTCCTGAAAATCTTTTAACTGAATGACTTTGTTTTTTCACAATCACCATCAGATAAAGCACTTGAAGTCAAACATTTTGCCACTGGGCAATTTGTTTTATTTAACATGTGTCTTCATCTGACATATGAAAAATGGCTGCTAATGATAAGAAGGAAAATTATGTAAGCTGTAAGAGGAAAATTTTAGCTGCCTAAATGAGGGTCATTTGTAGACGATTGCTGTCACACATATAATAGAAGCTGCCAATATTTAAAGTTTAAAACCTAAAAGTGAGTTTCTAGAGGTTCCTTAGTACAACATAGTGCAGTTTTGCCACCACCAATCTGCCACTTGGATTCACAGATCCAGTCTTCAGTATCAAGCCCTTCATACTGTTCACAACTTCCATCTCCTGGTGGGACCAGAATCCTACTACAAAACCTGCTGAAATCAACCCACAGGTGTGTGCCAGAGATAGTACCCTTATTAAAATCCCTCATTAAAATGTCATATGCCATTTCCCTGGATGCTTTCCTTTTTATTTTTTTTCCATTTGTTTGTACATGGACTCGATCTTATATATACCTAAGTATTCTGGATATGCATGACAAATGTGAATAACGAACAAATTTCTTACCAAAAATATTATCCTATTTATAAAGTATTGTTTTGTGATTAGTGAACACATTATCATTGAAAGTGGAAATCTATTTTTAAAACTGCACTCCATAAAGATTGAACAAAGCTTTAAAATGCCTCAGGGAAAAATAAAATTAGAAGTAACTTAATATTTTCCTAGTCAGAATGTCTCCTGAGATTAATATAGAGTTTGCAGAGATCTATGCAGCTCTTTTCAAAAACAATGTTGCATTTTACAAGTAAATGAAACAATATTGAATGAAAAATATGTTTATGGACAGTCTACACTTCAAAACCACTACTTGGTATCTTGATTATTAAAAAAAAATCTTGATACAAAGAAACAGATGATATGCTTTGTTTCATGCATGAGAATCAGTCTGCTTATTTCATATGTATGTAAATTTTTTTCATTACATGACTCTTTGCTTACCAGTACTTAATCACAGCCATATTTGTTGGATGAAAAGGGATAATAAAAAAATGTGCATGAGCTATTTCCATGCTATATTACTTTTCGGTTTAGTGGAGGCAATTCACAACTGTATGATATTAACACTCAGTGGTGACTTTGGGCTGGGACTCCACAGTTAGATGATGTTAGCACTGACAGCCTAATACCTACAAGAAATCTAAATATACTTTGGACCAGCTTGCATTTGGGTTAAAAAAAAAAAGATTACATATATATATACATTTATTTCTAAATAAAAAAGAATGAAATCAATACATTTGTTCAATACAATCCACCCAAAGCAAGCCCACTAATGTCACTTTGTGATTTGTATCACAAATATGACTCAGAAACATAGAGGAGTTTAACACTGAGTGGTGGTTCTATACATTTCATAGTAACTGGGATACTTTTTATATTAACTCTAAATGTCTCTGAAAAAAAAAAAATCTAAGGACCATTTATGCAAAAGAAAATTCAACATTTAATTAAAAATACAAATATTATACTGCTTTAAAAAAATGAAAACTATATTGAAAGGACAAATAGGGAAGTGAAGTACTGTAGAACTTCTATCTTAAGTCCTCTTAAAAGTCTCTAGGAAATATATTCTTACAATAGACATTGTTTTAAAATTCCCATGTTAAAAGATAATATCTACTTTTGTATTAATCTCAGGGGAAAAAATTTGTTCTATTCCCAAACTAATTCTTCTAGTTAATCCCCATTTTTTTTTTAATTTTTTTTTCTTTTTTCTTTTTTAATAGAGGCATGTTTTATTTATTTGTTTGTTTGTTTATACATGCACTGGGCACAGTCAGAAGCGCGGGAGGGTGAGAGAATTCACCAGAGCCAGAGCAGGGAGCAGAGCAGGCAAAAGGACCGAAGTACACTGCTGAGGGGAGCAGCGGGCGGCAGGAGAGGTCTGCGCGCCATGTGGGACCCTGCTCCGGTGGCCGGGGAGCAGCCGGGGATCGAACCAGCGCCGCAGAGGCCGCGGGCAGCTTCGCAGCCCAGCGCTCAACCGCTGCGCCACCGGGGAGGCCCTTAATCCCCATTTTTGGGCAAAAGTGAAATGATACAGTGTTCCAATGTCATTCAGGAATTAGGCATTGCCATTACGGCCAAAGAATGTCCTAGATTTTTTTGCTCTCAATTTATTCAAAATAGGCCTTGTCACTCTGAAATGAGAATTTCAAGAGTTGGTGTCCACACTCTCTGGAGGCCAGAGTGTAGGACAGGCTGCCCTTTCCTCTCATGTGTTCCCTTTAAACTTCCCAGCAGGGTTACAGCTAGTGTCCCCTGGAGATGTGGCTCAACTCTTCCTCCCAGCCTCATACAGGCCCTCCTTTTCCTTTCTCCACTTTGCTGCCTACTTGCAGTTCTCATTTTGAGAGGTCTTTCCTGTATGATTTGCTCCAAGCAGACACTACATAGACCAATCAAGCAACAAATATGTACTTTGCAACTACAAAAAGGAAAAAAGGTCACTAAGTTTATCATACAGCATGGTTTTCAAGCCAGTGATGTACTTTGCTATGACTTAACTACTCCCCTTTCACTCTCTTTCACACACACTTTAATAATACTTGTGCATGGACACATAGACATATTTGAAGCCTATGTTTCTATTGAATGGTGATACACAGGGACAGATTCTTTGGGTTTCCTTAACTGCAAAGGACTTTTTAATCCTTGTTGAAACATAGAAAGGATGAGAGGTAATTGATGTGATGCTGTGTCAATTGTTTCTATAACAGCTGCTGAAAGAGGATTTTCTTAACTCTGTCAAGACACACACTCAAATTATGAGCATTATTCCATTATTAGCTGACACTCTGTCCTTTGTCTGAAGATTTACTATGGAAATATATTCTGCAATCAAACATAACTCAGTTTGAAATTCCTTTGTAGCACTATAGCATTTGTATAGCACTGTAAAAACTTCATGCTATAAATTAGACTCTTTAATTTAATACAGCTGGTCAGTGGCTCCTGCATA
Organism: Talpa europaea; assembly: GCF_964194135.1. Lineage (NCBI taxonomy): Eukaryota > Metazoa > Chordata > Mammalia > Eulipotyphla > Talpidae > Talpa > Talpa europaea. The sequence goes on from NC_140070.1 coordinate 80,266,566, forward strand.
AAGTATTATTGTCATGGTCATCAACATTATCAATCGCCTTGAATACCTGCTATGTCCAAAACACTGTTTTGTGCCAGAGATACAAATTTCCATCAAACACTGTTTCTGGATAAAGACTAATGGTTGGTTTTCTATGTGCCAAATGAGTGGAAACTTAGCCAAGGAAGAAAAGGCATCTGACCTGCATTTAGTGACTTGCATCAAGCCGTATTCTAACTTATTCATATGCATTATAAAAAATTCTTTATAATAACCCTAGGAGATGGACCTTAATAAACACAGATGACAGTTGAAGTTGAGTTCAGAGATTTGACCTAATTAACCCAAGATTACATTGTAAGCAGAAAGTAATAAGGTCCAGACTTGAACCCGAAGTAGCATAAATCCAAAAGTTAAATTTTCCAAATGTGTGTAGCTTTGGCAATTGATACTAAATTCCCAATAAGACATGGGAATCTCAATTTATTATCTCTCTCTAAGATGTTATTTAATGCATTTTTAATTACATTTTATGGACGTCCTATGAATCCTGAGCAAATTTTGTAACTTTACCTAGACTCACTAATTCACAACTAAAAATAACTAAGGCAAAGTTCAGTTTGCAAATTGAAACTTAAAAATACATTTGAAATCACAGAAATTTCCAAAGAAAAAATTTCAATATCACTTCATTCAATCACCTTATTCTATAAATATGAAAATGATATCCAAAGATTTCAAACAACTTATTACCAATACATTATCTATGGAGGACATCTTGGTTTTCAAATCCAGAGGATGTGGCATACTTGGTTCATTTAAGTAACTTAATCATTCAATTCATATTTATTCTGGCTTTTCCATTTTGAAATGCATCATCCTGAGTATCAGGGGAAATGGTGTAAGACAACTGTATGTAATATATGTCATCTTAATGGGAAAGGAAGATGGAAAATGAAGAGCAGGCTGTTTTTCCCTGGGCAACTCTGAGAAACTAACCTGACACACAGATCTCTAAGCACTCTGGTCTCTACCCATTGCTATTCATTTTCCCACACTCACACAAGTGTTTTTTCTTCTTAGTGAGTTCAAGTTCAATCCGTCCTCATCGTCTTTGCCCTGGGTGTTCCCACTGCATCATACAATTCCTCCCTAGATAGTCACAAAATGAGGAACGCTCTGATTTCCTTCAGATCATGCTCAGGTGTAGTAGTCTCTGAGAGAACATTTATTATCATTCTGAGTAAAACACCACCTTGCATTTCATTATATATTTATTAACTCTTTCATGTGCTAAAAAGCTCCATGAATATGATTCTTATGTTCTTCTATTTGCTAATATAGCCCCACTGTCTAAAACAGTACAGAGCACAAAGTAAGAGCTTAATAAATATTTGTCTTCTGTGCCAATTAATAAAACAGCCTAGAATTGAAGGCCCAATCTAAGTTATGCCAAGAAAATTATAACAATAATTTCTAAAACTTTACTGTTATCCACCCTTTCTGTACTGAAATTTGTTGTCTGCCCAAAGGTGTTCTCTATTCAGTCATGGAAATTATGCAAAAGACTGAATTACATGTTTTTTTTGTAAATAGACACCTCACTTAAAACTCTTGTGGCTATACTTTAGAGTATAGGCATAATTTTGAGGCATAATTTTGAACCTTCATTCCTTTATTCCAGGTTAAATGACCTCTGGGTTGCATATGTCAGTATGCTAAAAGAAGTGGGCATTTATTACTCTCCTAGGGCAAATTATCCTGATAAGACTTTATATATCAAACTATCCACCAGCTAATTCACTGAAGTTTTTCCTATTTTCGCCCTCTACAAGTTACTGAAAAACGGGACACTAGTTGATTCCATAAGCATCTGAAGCTTCAAAAGGCTAAGTTTTCAGTTCTTATGGGAAGTTCCTAATATTTACCAATCAAATAAGCAGCATGCTTCCCAGTTCACCTCTCCCAAGATCTTAGTCAATTGAGTTTGTATTCCACCTTCTCCTTTTTATCCTAGTGTTGTTCATATTTACTCAAAAGAAGAAAGAAGGGAGGGAGAGAGGAGGGAAGGGGGAATGGAAATGAAAGGGAAGGGAGGAGTAATAGAAGGAAAGGCACAAAAAAGAAGAGCATTGTAGCGACCGGTCAAGTCCAATAGTTCCACAGGGCCAGGGCCAATCCATTGTCAGAGCAAAATCATCCCTCTGATGCTGAGAAGGGATGGACCACTCATCACTTCTGACCTGCCCCTACCGCAGGTGGCCTGCTCCAAGTGACCAGCCCTTCCATGCCATGGGACACTTGGGGCACCTGAGAAACTGTGATTTCCAGAGCCTTCCTCTGGCGCCTCTGATTCCATGGGTCTGAGGTTAGGAAGCCTGCAGTCTGCATTAGTACAGCACTTGAGCCTGCATCTGAATCACCGGGAAGGCTGGTTAAAATATTGGTTACTCTACCCCTGAGTTTCTGATTCAGTAGATCAGGGGTGTGGCCTAAGAATTTGCATTTCTAATATGCTTCCATGTGACACCTGTTTTCCAGGTCCTGAAATCCACACTTTGAGAACAATTTTACTAGGTGCATCTTCTAACCAGGCAAGTTCATTAGAAACATCCATACACATTTCTGTAAAACAATCATTGAAATTACATTTTCTGTTTATTCTAACCTTGTAATTAACTATTCCTCAAGGTGGCACCCAATGATTTTATGTGAGCCAGACAACCGATTCAAACACTCCTCTGTGACCTCTGTGTAGAGACATAAAGAAGAGGACGCCGAATCAACTGCTGTGCTTTACCAGGGTGAAAACAGTAGTCTAAACCTTGTGGATACAGTCGATCGTGTCTGGATTGTACACTACAGAGTTAATACCACAACAAAGCAGAACAGCAACAGCTATCAAGAGAACACAAGTCTGTATTCCTGGGTCATACTCAGATCTCTGCTATGTCACCACGTAGCACCTAGTGGAATGAACAAGAGCTAATTTTTCAAAGCTGATCCCGGCACGCCTATTACTTAGAGATCCAAATTGGGCCATCGGGGCTTCAGGAATGGTGCTTCACAGCTTGATCCTTCCACTATAAACTCGGGCCAGTTGCATCACTACTTTCCATGAGGAATTTAAGGGGTGTGACTGCATCCTTTCCAACCCTGCATTCCACATGTGACAAAACTGATCCAGCTGTTTGTCTGAAAGAAATTCCTTGCTGTCCTTAAAAATTAAAGAGCAAGTGGATATCCGTCCTCCAGGGGCAAGTCTCCAGCTGGAACCTGGTACAGGCAGTTGCGAAACAGAGACAGTGCCCTGGAGAGCATCTACTTTTGAATTCTTACCTCGCCACAGGGGGGTTAGCCCCATCTTGCTTTTTGAAATGGCAGATTCTGGATGGAGGGTGCTGGCTTGGCCCAAAGCTCTTGAGAAGTGTTCATCCACTACTGACCCAATGTCTCCCTGGAAATAAGTGAAAAGGACACAGCGAGAGTTAAGGTACTCCATCTCGGCAGGCTGGTCTTTCTCCTCCTCCTCCTCCTCATCCTCCTCCTCCTCCTCCTCCTCTTGTTTGCTGGGAAGGGTGACTTCCAGAGAGTCCTGCATCTTGCTGTATACCGCTAACTTCTTCTGGGATGGAATAAACAAAACACAGTATCAAAGACCAGTTTGTAAGAAAGCATCCACTAGTTAACTTTTCACTTATAAAAAAGAATCTAAATTTTAACATATGCTTGCATAATGACTCTTCTTCATTTGCTTTACTACATCTTTCCCCTCCCCCAAGTCTGTTTTCTCCTTCCTACCCTAAAAAAAAAAAGTCTGTTATTTCTAATTTTGTTTAAAAAAAAAAAAACAACATTTCCTGAGGGCATATTTATAGTGTATAAAAGACAGGTTTGTTCTTTAAAAAATCTAGATATACCAAAAAGACAATGATTTTATTTTATTTTTTTTAAAGATTTATTTATTCATACAAGAACCAGGGTACAGCCCAGATGCGTGGGAGGGTGAGAGGATTCACCAGAGATAGAGCAAGGAGCAGAACAGGCAGACTGATTGAAATACACTGCTGAGGGGAACAGTGGGCGAGACAGGAGAGGTCTGCCGCACCATGTGGGTATCTCCCTGGCCGGCCAGGATTGAACCGGAGCTGCAGAGGCTGCGGACAGCTTTACAGCACTGTGTTCAACCACCTGCATCACCAGGGGAGGCCCACCAAAAAGACAATGATTTTATTTTTAAGTGACAATTTCCTTCCAAGTTTTCTTTCTATTTTCTAATTTAAAGATTTAGGTATAGCAACCTTATAGTTGGGGTGGGGAGGAAAGGAAAATAGGAGTCTTCACTGTCTGGGGGAGGGGTAAAGAAGAAAAGAGCTTCTCACAAATGAAATAAACTGAAATAAAAATAGGAATGTAGCATCTTATGAAAAGACTTGGCAGATGTGCCAAACTCATTTCTCAAAAATCAAACTAAAATGACAAAATAAGTCTGTGTGAAGATTCATTTTGCATGGAACATATTTTACAGATGTTCCACTTACCACCATTATCATAGAAGAGGGAAAAAGGTATTATTATGGTTCACAGCAAATAATATAAATTATGAACAATAGAAAGTATGGCATTCAAATAGAAGTAAAAAAGGTTTGATTATTTTTTTAAGATTTATTTATTTATGCATACAAGAGCTGGAGTACAGGACAGAGATATGAGGAGTGTGAGGATTCACCAGAGACAGAGTAGTGAACAGAACAGGCAGATTGACCAAAGTACACTGTTGAGGGGAGCAGCAGGCAACACAGGAGAGGTCTGCCTCACCATGTGGGCATCTCCCTGGCCAGCCGGGAATCGAACCGGCGCTGCAGAGGCTGCATACAGCTTCACAGCACTGCGCTCAACCCGCTGTACCACCAGGGAGGCCCAAAAAAAGGTTTGATAATTTTAGACTATTTTTACATTGTGAACATGGCTATAATAATAATTAATATATGCCAAGCATGCTTATAAAACTTTATGCCTACCACCTTATTTAACCTTTAGAATTCTACAACATGGCTGTTACTACTATCCATATTTTTAGAATTAGGAAAGTAAGGGACAGAGAAGTGAAGTGACTTGCCAAAAGTCTCTGGGTATATAAGTATCGGCGCCAAATGCACATAAAAAATATGCAGAGGTACATGTGCGTGTACGTGAGAAGCAGGCAGGGCACAGTTATCTAGTGTGGATAGAAAGAACTGAATTGTTATTTTTCTTTGTTTTTCTGGGTTGTAAGTTTGTAGTTGTCTTTTCTTATTCCTGCTTTTCAATATTTCCAGAAACTTTTTATTGAGCATTATTTTCACAATCAACAATTTCTTTTTGAATTTTATATAAAAAGAGGATTTTAATTAATGATCATAAGACTCATGGAAATGATGAAATGAGATTTTATTATCTGTATACCTGGAAAAACCCCATCCTTTATCATATCATTTTTCTAATTTTGAGGAAAATATGCATGCTGGAAATGAATGTGGAAAGGAAAAAAATCATTCTAGAATACTAAGTAAGCACATAGTTTTATAAATATCAAAACACAAAACCCAGACTCATATTTCTTTTTTTTTCTTTTCTTTTTTTTTTATAATAAATTTTATTTTTATATTCCCCATACAATTTCAACCCCCCCATTTTGACCCTAATCCCTCCCCTCCCTCCACCCACCCCCCCAAAAGTGTCTCTGGTTCATAGATTTTTGTTGATTTTGATTTTCACTTTCTTATAGTTATTCATTTATTTCTAATGTAATTGCTAGCTTCCAAATCTATAGCCCCAAATTATAAATGTATCATTCAATAAAATTTACCCTTCCCCTCAACAGTAACTATGTTTTTGTTCTATTAGGTCTATCCTGAAATGTTCAGGCATGTTACAAACTGCTAGTTATTATTTAGGAGCTGTTATTTATAAGCACGTGTACTGCTTTTTCTTTAAAATGTGTGTCAGTGTGATTATAACTTGTCGAGGGATAGATAATTCATTCCTGATGGGTGAATATGCCTGGCTGATAAATAAGTGACTATAATGACTGAGTAGCTATATTTCCTATGATTAAATGAATATTGGGAATTATTCATAAAATCACAGTAGTGTTTCTCTGTGTACATGTACATTTACCCAAAGTTATATCATTTTCATACACACTGCTGAGTACTTAGGCATATTAGAAAGTATATGGAATGAAATCAGAACTGATAGACACAGTGGCTTCACTGTCCACAAATATTCATTATAATCTATGAAACTGATTTTTTTCTGTTAACGTCTAGCTCAACATCAGAATGTGACAGTGTGACTTTGCCTCTAATATTTTCATTTGTTTAATTTTAACATGTATTCTTTAAATGAAAGAGTCCTGCTGTGTTAATTACCCAAAGAAAGGCATGTTTTATTTTATCCCAATTAGCAATTAATTCTTAGAAGAAATAAATTAATTAAAGTTATATATGTGTAAAAGATTTGAAAACTATGTCAAATTTGAATTTAATCTATAGATTATTTAATTTATTCAGGATTCTAAATACTACACAATTTCATGTTATTCTTTTTTCACCAATTTTCAAATAGATATTAGTAAATGATCTAAAAATTATATACTTTCCAATATATGAAAAGAAATGATAGGTAATAGATATCAATATCAGCCTTTTATACATATATGCATATCTACATTTATATAAGCATATTTGAAAATATAACTTTTTGATATGTGAATACCTATTATTATATAAAACTATATTGACACTTCTATTTAAATATTTTTGGGAAATACTTATAAATCATGTGTTTTTCATTTCTCCCAGTTCTTTAAGGTTGCTCTTTAAGTCATTAAATACATTTTCTTGGGAACTCTCAAATAAAATAAAACACAGGCTATGCGAGCTACCAATGGGCAGGACACAGGCATATCTATCATCCCTTCTTGCACTTGATATAGTTGGATCAATTTTCACTAATTATAGTGAGCCAAGTTATTTATATTTACAACACATACAGATACATACACATATTCTCATATGCTTTCACATATACATTTGTAGTCTCACATTCAACATCACTGATAAAAATTCTAATGTATACAAATGACCTGATAGCTCTTAAAAAACTAACACTGAATTTGCATACATTTTGAAAATATGAAGTGTGGGTGTAAAGAAAGCACAAAGGCAAAATGTAAACAGTAATTGATTCACATGCTGATATTCACACCATCCTAATATTTTTCTCCATTAACTCTTAAGGTTCAACTACTTTCTTAACTGTAAAGCATGCTTTGCCTTTTTTAAAACTAAATATACCGGGCCTCCCCGGTGGCATAGCAGGTTGAGCGCAGAACTGTGGAGCTGTCCGCAGCCTCTGCAGCGCGGGTTCAATTCCTAGCAGGCAAGGGAAGTACCCACATGGCACAGCAGACTTCTCCTGTCTCACCCACTCCTCCCCTCAGCAGTGTCTTTGGTCCATCTACCTGTTCTGCTCCTTACTCTGTCTGCTGAATCCTCTCACCCTCCCATACCTCTGGCCTGTACCCCGTTCTTGTATAAATAAAAATAAATCTTTTTTTAAAAAAAAGCTAAATATACTATTCATGTGCACTTTTGCCATATTCTGTATTCCCATATTCATTCGGAATAAAGCTTCCCTAGAATGATATTCTCTCTTGAGAATAATATAGAAAATTCAAAACTTTGAGAATAAACCTCTAATTGTTAGAACCTAGACATCAAGGTCCAAAAGGCAATCAAGTTCATATTATCTCAAAAAGCACAATCGCTCCCTAAAATTATCCAAATCTCTTAGAAATGGTCATGCTTTTCTTAAGAAACCTTGAAGAATTGTTAACAAAATAAAAAACTCATTGAAAGGGATTTCAAAGCCTAAGAGTTTATTTAATGTGCATTGATTGACTCATCCCCCACCATAGAGTAATGATATTCCTCAGGTGAAATGATCCTCGACTTAGGTGAAACAATGAAGGAGTTAATAGTTGAAAAGTAAAGCCAATGAACAGTGTCAAGGAGTCAGCCTTAGCAGTGCAAACCATACCCAACCACCTCACTGGCTACCATCCGCACGGCAGAAACAAACTCTCACAGGAATGTTCAGGGGAAAGGATTTGTCTGACAAGAGAGAGACTTCCATGTCAGGAGCCAAATACCACTAACTCCCCAAGGCTTAAGCCTACAAAATGCCAAATGATTACTGTGCATATGTGGAAACTTTTTTCCTACGGAAACAAAAGTATTTTAATGAATCATTGGATTTTTGGAAACAACTTTTTAAAAAAATGTACTAACTATATCTTCTCTAAAGGCAAAAATTCTTTCATGTTCAAAAACATGGCTGGAGGCTGAAGGAAGGCCCACAAGCCTGGATGAATGTTCCAAAAGTGTAAAGTCTTAAACACAGTACTCTGCCTTTGATTATATTTTTCTGAATTTACTTGAACAATAGATTATTTAAAATATCTCAGAGAGATGTGAAATTCTGATCCTTAGTCCATTTGGAGGAGGAAGGATCATGTTAAGGGAGGATGGGCCAGGACGAGAAAGAAAGATAAGACCTTTCATGTATTTTATCTTCCTTAACTCATACATGCTTAAATATTTTGTTAGAATAATTACTCCAAATCTATATGTGCAAAGACTGATTTAATTTGTTAGGATTATCTAAGTAGTAAATGACAGAGGTGAAATTGGAAGCTATTTCTGACTACAAAAATATATGAAAATAGACTAAAGAAAACAAGGCTTTATTGGTAATTATTTTTATTGAATAATCAGAAGCCCATAGTATCACATGATAACTAAGGATAAGGATAATCTAAACTTATTTATAAAATTAAAAAACTAGAAATGTAAACATAAATTGGAGGTGTTATTAAATAATATAGTGTCATTTGTGTGTGTGTGTGTGTGTGTGTGTATAAAACTGAATTTTACACCTAAAAATGTATCAGTCTTATTAGCAAGTTGGATATATAATACAATTATCTACCATTTTTCTGGAAATCCTGTTTTGGAACTGTTAAGCAGAGCCAATTTTTCATAACACAGTAACACCTTGAGATTCTGTTTGCTTTTTTAACACTAAGGAAATGCAAACCAAAAATAATGTTACTTAACATGACTAGCTATTTTTGAGCACAGTTTCCCCTAAATGATTATGGTCATTGAAAAAAATCAAACTAATTCCCTCCAAGGATGAAAATTTTCCAGTTTCAAGGATGTTCAAAAAAGAAACTGTGCCACGGGCTTAAAGTGAATTTCAAAATTTGCATTCCCAAAATGTTTCAAGCAATGATCACATCATAAGGGTATGTGTTCTCGCTCAAACTGACTACTTTGAATGAAGCAACAGTTTCTGATGTAAATTTCTGGTATGTTTCTATAATCCAGTTACTAGACTTAGGGTATGATTTCACTTTTAAAATTTATCTGTTATTCATTGAATTGTCAATTAACTCCTATTCTGTCTCAGTACTTGGGCCAAGATGCAGAGCCACGAATATCAAAGTCATAGTCTGTCTTTAAACTCAACTCATAACTAGTTGGGAGAAAAAAATGTAAGGACAATGGTAAATAGAGAGCCCCATGCTTTATTGATAGGGCTAGATAGTCTTAATTCTCCAAGAAGCTAATATTCAGAAAATAATAGGTTAGAAGCTACCATTATTACCTCCTTAAAAATATGAACTGAAATTGCCTTCTTAAATTATTGTTTTCTTGTTTCTAAGCCTGCCCAGATGGAAAGGGAACATTTGAAAGAGAACTGGAATGGGAAAGAGGACATAACCAAAACTAGTCACAGGAGTCTGGATAAGTTACTGGATCTTGTGGCCCTGAGCTTCCTCCCGTGAAAGTGAAGAATTTTGACTTGATTATCTCAGAGGTCTTGTCCAACTCTATATCCTAATAAGCAACATACTGGAGCTCTAGACAAATTCACACTTAATTTTGTTTCTTACATTGGCTGCCTTCTCTGATTTTGTAGGCCACTAGCCAAAAAAACCTACAGGCTATTGAAGACTAATGCACTTCCAGACATGGATCAACTATCCCAATTCCTCGGAATTAATTAGTTTTGGTGCTTCCTTTTATCTATTTTCATAGTAACAAGCATCCTTCAAGTCCCCCCACTAAATCCCACAAAGACAACTGTTTTGGAATGTAGTTTTAAAAGGAAAGGACACCTGTTTACTCTAGGTCATTCTTTTTTTTTTTTCTATGAAAGTATGAGCCAAGTGAAAAATAGTTCAGTTACCCCAGTTCAGACCACACTGTAAATGACTGGCATAAATCTGGTATCTACTGAATACCTATAAATAAGGCATTTATGACTTGTTTCTAGCAGCAGATGTTTGGGTCCAGTGGTCAAAGACACTGTTAGGGTCTTCTGAAATGAATAGCTGAAGCAGAAAACCAGCTGCCTAAAGAGGTGCTTTTTGAAAAATTAGGGTAGACTTTTGCCCAAAATTATTTCCTTCACTATCTTTGCCAGAGTCTGAAACTCAAGTATTAGAGAACGTTTGTTTCTTGAATGAAAATGTTTTCAGGTATATGATACCTTAAATGAATATTATCTATTACTGGATGCATTTATTTTGAAATTTTTAGACAGCTGCCTAGAAATATGACCTGTGGGAATGGGATCCAAATAAAACACACAGGTATTAGAATGACAGTCTCCTAACTCACAATTTTCTTTAGGATTTGCCCTCAGCATCATGAACATAATATTTTCAATCTCATAGAAAATTCCTTTTGCACAGAAAGACACAAGACAGAAATACAAATGTGGCCCAACATGGTCAGCACATCTCTTTTGAAGTAAAGACTCACTGGGCAGGAGGACAAGACTCTACCCTTTGAATATCTTCACCCCCCTTGATATGAATCACATTCCATCATCTCCAACTTCATGAGATCTGAGACTATTCTAAGTTGCTAGGTGATATAGAACTTCCTTGCATTTATCCAAAATATTGTAAACTTAAATTTCCAAAAAGTTTATCTTGTCCTGGCGTTTGATTTCCTGGTGAAGAGATCCTCACCACGCCTGATTTTATAGGTTTTCAAGCCTGCCCTTAGTTAGGTAATTATAATCTCTATTCTGGTTGACTGCCATAGACAACAGTTCAGTTTTGTTATTTTAAAGTTTAATTTTCCTTCTAGTTTTGAATATTCTTGCTGGAAAGTTATTAGGAGGATAAAACTGTGGGGCACTTTAAGCTTCGAAGTTTCTGATGAAAGTTAACTTGTGTAGTGTGGAATTATAGGGGCTGTTCTTTTTCAAACAAGTCCAGTATGGATTCTTAGAAATCCACTTAAGTCCTTGCTTACAGATGCTTAAGAAAATTAGATCTTCTAAGTTGACTGGGTATTGAAACTATTTAGGATGTAATTGTGTTCTTTCCTCTTAATGAATCTAAACTTATGTTGGAACAGCAATGATAGATGAGGCACTTAAAGCCGACTGCTAATACTACTTCCTATTTTAAAATAAATAAATGTTCATTTGCTGTGTGGATATTCTGTCTCATCAACACAGGATGCAACATGGATAGCAAAAGTCATTAGCATAATACAAATGCTTGCAAAAGGACTTTGGAATGCTTAAACTAAAAAAGTACACTACCAAGGACTTGGAAAGAATTTCAAGCTCCAAGGCCAAAGAATCTACTGCATATTAATCTTCTTTATCAAAAAGTTGATTTGGAGCACTGAAGACAAAAATAAGCCTATTGTGCAATGCAAAATAATAGGTGGGGGGATTGCATGGCAAGGTAGAAAGATGCTACCTTGGGAAACAAGGGACCAGATGCTCCTAATGTTATCACCAATAAACTTATCCTGCAAATTTTTTGCCAGGCATTCAGCCCTATGAACATCCATGTCCCCATTGGTAAAAGGAGGGGTTGAAATATGTTCTTCTGGTGTATTTTCCTGATAAACAGAATCTCAGAGGGTTCTATGACCTAACCAAGGTAGCAGAGTCAAGAGAAAGAATTTGAAAAAAAAAACCCTTACAAACTTCTAACAGGATTTCTGCTTCCCAGGTGCACTTACTTCAGATTTCAAGCCTACACTTTAGAAGCTTAGAAGCACTTTAATCTTAATTCAGATTCACCCAGCAGTCACCTTCGAAGAAGACGGAGCAAATATTCTCTAATTTCTATGAAACCTGAAGTGCGATTGTTAGAAAGCCCAATGCACAACCAAAAAACTGGTGGTTGCTCTTCTTTGTTTTCACTGAATAATCTGTAAAGTAACAACATCTATAAAGTTAAAGTTTTGCTTTAACTGTCTTCCTCATGTTAATATTTAGATAGTAACAGGCTGCATTTAAGATGAGAAGTCCATTGGGGATAAAGGGGGATCTATGATTTCATATTATTTTCCCTGACACACATTTCAAAATTTTTTCTCTTGATTCCTACTGTCACTGTGAAAAGACAAATGCATTCCCTTCTGCACATGTTCTGCAGTGTCATCAGGCCTTCAGAACATGTGCTGAGAGACTGACTCAAGCGTTCCCCCTAGAAGATCTCAGGGCTGCTGCATTAGGATTATGAAGAGATGATGGGCCTGGGGACCAGGGAGCTCAACATCACTGGGCTCATCCTTTAAAACACACTGTAACATTACCCACAGCCCTGCCACTTCTAGGAATTAACATGACGGACTAAAACGCGAACTCTTCAGGTATATTTACAAATTACTTCGACTCATTCAGCCCAACCAACACCTAAGTAACATATTGCAGTGAAGCCTGGTGTTACATGCAGTCAATTATGTTTTTAAGACACAAACCTATTTCTTACATGCGATACATACTATGTATAATAAGAACCAAACTTACAATTTCCAAAGTACATCTGTGCTTTTAGGGAAAAGGCTAAGAGCACACATGCCTAGGGCTTGATGATTCCAAAAATAATTTTCAGCTATATGATCACAGATTAAGAGAAAAAAATATGCTTACACTTTAAAAACCCATCATCATAATGAACCATTTTGATATGCTAATTTACAAGGATGTCCGTGCTATATAGCTTTGAGGGGAAAAATCAGTTCAAAGATACACCACTACAAATGAACACAAAAATAACGTTAAACTTTAAAGTTCTCTAATATTTTTCTGCTACTTTCTCTTTTTTCTCCTCAACAAATCAATTTTTCAAATGCAGTAGAAGTTGTAGTCCTGATTTTTGTCTCCAAGGCAAGATACTATTAAGGGTCACTTCCCATGTACGGGAGAAAACAATCTTCATGGATAATAATGATAAAACCTCATGGAATGCAAAAACAACCAAAATATGTATTCTCGGATGACTGCATTAGGGCCAAGTCAATATTAGTCCCACTTCACCCACGCACCACATAGTCTAAAAATGCTGTCAGCCTGATAAGAATTTCCTGATTTACTCTTTTTTCCAATAAAAAATATAGGTCATCAAAATAAACTCCTGACAGAAAAGAACAGTAGTTACACTATCAAGTCTCTTTTTATTTACTAGCCAGTTATAGTCAAACAGTTTCTTTGCTTGACAAAAAAAGCAATCTCAAATAAGCCATTTCAGTAAAAGCATGAAAATTTTCAAGCACACTTCTCAACTAAGTTCTTAATGTCGACTCAGCTTAACAGCTACTGAAACACCTGCAGAAACCCAGGGGGAGAAGGTGGCAGTCTGTCTCATAGGTGCCACTCATCAACACAGACAATTCTGGTAAAAAAAAGAAAGCTCATTCTTTAGTTTGGGGATGGTCCTAGCAAAAAGAATGGGATTTGGGTACTGAGTCTCAGGCCTATTATAAAAGTTCTATAAATTATTAAATTCTTATTGAAAACTAAATTTTAGGATTTGCCATTTATCATTTTTCTGATACTGAATTTTATTTTCTCGTTCAAAAAGGTATAACAGTTATAAGGCCAATCCATTCATATTCTAAAGGAGTTATTTTCACAACTCTAGGAAATAAAACCTTATTCAAACTTCTACTAGTTCAAGTAACATTTGAAAGGGAAAAATACCTTTCGGAATATTCTAGTAAAGTTTGAGTCTGTTGCTCTTCCACATTCCAATTTGTAATTGAAGGCCTCTACCATTCCTGAGATGGAGGAAAGGAGAGCTGGGAAGGATGGTTCTTTTGAGACAGTGTTCATAAAACACATAAAATTGATATCCAGGGCCTCTGCCTCACTTGCCTTACTTGAACCTAATGATTTTCACCATTACTTCTCTCTTTTATATTTAAATCCAAAGGAAAGCCAACACCATAAACAAAATGTTTTAATTTGCCACCTTTGACCACAAATTTACAAACAGCTTTCAGATTCCCACCCCGAAAGTAATCTTTCTCCGAAATGCTGAAGCTGCTAAATATTTTTTTAAAAAAGAATAGAAAATGAAGCCGCTTCCTCTTTTGCCCACGTTTTATCTTAGTGAAGTTCATACTATTTAGCAGATAAATCCCAGGCATTCACTCTTTCAGATTCAGCTGAATTTCAAAATCTCTAGATTCTAAGCACAAGTTACAATTTCTTTCCAAAAGAGCTGCGCCATCATTTTAGCAAAGAAAGGAGAGGTAGAAGAGATGTAGAAATGAAAAGGCCAGGTTAACTAAAGAACCAAATGCTTAATCACAATGAAACACATGGTTCCTAAAGAACTAAGAAAAAATAAGTCAACAAAGTCTGTGGATAGTAATTTCCAGCTACCTGATAGGTGTCTCCACCTCAGAGAAAATAACTTGTATACTCTGCCCTACCAGACTGACCCACCCAAATTCCCAGAATCAGAGGACCCTATTTTGGTACACTCTAGTGCCAGATACATATGGCAAGCAACCTATGTCTTGACACACATTCGGGTGGTGTCGAGTGTAATATCAGGTATAGCTAGTGCCAATTTCCCAGAGCCTTACTATCCCTTCTAAAGGCACTACATCCTCTCCCTGATTCCCAATTCTTTTTATCTATAACATTCTCAGTCTCTTGACATGGAGAGGACCGGCCATCCCACCCAGTGTTCCAAGACTATCCCTCCGCGGGGGACACACTTCCAATAGAGGAAACTCTAAACACCTCTGTGCTTTGATGGAATTAAAAGTGCATGAGGAACTTTGGGGACAATCCCAGTCTTCTAAGTCACAGTCCTGAGAAGACAGACTACACAGAAGTCCCAGCAGCATTTGATAGACGTTTTACCCCAGACCCGCACTGCACCATAAAAGTCCCAGAAGATCATCCCAGGAGCTCGCGGTTCAGGTAGCCTCTCCTACGTGTCAGTGACACTTCTCGTCCTCTCAGTCAAGAAAACCCTAAGACATTCTCCCTTTTCCAAAGGAATCAAAACACTTGGTTTAAAGGAAAGTTTACTCACATCCTGCTAAGACAGACGCCCTTGTAACGCTTCGGAGAACTGAGCCCTAAGTACCCACCGGGGCGGCCTTGAGAAGCAGCCTCTGAGGTCCCGAGCCAACAGCTCATTGAGGTCCCCAGCCAGGTAGCGCTTCACACGGAACAACCCCCCCCCCCCCCCCGGGCCCCGTCCACCCGGCTGCTGTCCCTGCCCGAAGCGTCTCCTCTCTCCTGATGGTTTTCGATCCGGGGCGCTCCCGCGGGTGGCAGAGCATCCTCCGTGCCCCCGCCCCGGCGGGACGTCGCGGGAGCCCCAGACCGATACTCCCGGCGCCCCTCGCCTCCGCCCCCGGCGGGCTGCCCGGTCGGTGACTCACCTGCTGGCCAGGTTGGGGCGCCGGGTGGTAGTAGGCTGTGGGGCAGGTTGCAGCTGCCACAGGGTTGGGCAGATACTGGGGCGCTCCATACGGCTGGGGGTGATACATCACCTCCGCACAACTCATGGCAGCCGGGGCAGCGGCGGCCCCGGAGCTGCCGCCGCCGCTCTGCGCGCTCGTGAGACGGGCGCTGCCGCCGCCGGCCCTGAGGCTGCTCCAGCTGCTACTGCGGCGAAGGCGGGTCCTCGGCGGCCTCGGGCTCCGCGCGCGGCGCGGGATCGGGAGGGGTTGGCAATCAGTGGGGGCCCATACGCGGGCACCTTCATCTTCAGCCCCTCCGGGTGTCCCCTCGCCGGCGCTTATATAGCGGCTCCGGGACGCAGCCGCCAGCCGCGCGCCGGGGGCATGACAGTGCGGGGTTCCGAGGAGGGAAGCGGCGCCCACCGCCGCGCCAGCCGCACAGCAGCCCCGGCCCGGGTCCGGCAGCCCAGGGGAGCCGCGGCTCTGGTTTGCATACACACAATGCACGCCCAGGGCTCGTCCTATCACCGGCGCCCCGGGTGGGGCGAGGACCTGGAGGCGGGGGCAGAGGGAGGGGTCCCGCAGGGAGGAGGGGGCACACGTCGCCTCCCCGGACGCCGGTGCAGAGCTCTGCAAAGTTCCCGCTGCAAGTCGGTCCTTGAAGGGCGGGTCGCCCAGCAGGGGGACCCCGGGGAGGGCCGGCCGCGGATTGGAGCGAAGTTTGAAGCCCTCTCCGCCTCTTAGCAGTGGGTGGGTGGTGGGAGGGGAATGGCCTCCGCGAGGTTCTGCAAACTCGACTCCGCCGGGTCCCAGCCCGCCCCGGTCACCTGGCCGCCTGAGCGAGCGCTTCCCAATTCCCGTGGCTTTTACGGGGCACACAAACGCAAAAGCCAGGGTCAAACGAAGGCCAAGTGTGCGAAGAGGGAAAATAGAGCAGGCGCAAAATAAACTTCGGATTTGTTCCTACTTTAAATATAATCGTGAGTGAAAGTTAACTTGAGTACAAGTGCGCACATGCCAAGAATGCAGCTCAGTTTTTTACAAGCAACCTCCGCTTTAAGTTTACACCTTCGTGGTATGACATTCCTGTGGGATGTCGACCCTTTTTGGCTTTTTGAGCCTGGTTTCATAGAGTAACATAACAATCGATTAAAGCTCTTCTGCTACTGCTTAAAGACTCATCTACTTGCAAGAGGTTGATAACCCTCTCCACTATGAAAAAGAAAATCAGTTTGTAGGAATATAGTTATATTGTGATATATTTTGATATATAATCAGGCAATAGAAAAGAATTGCACCTGTTTTACAAATGAGCACACTCTCTGACCTTTAAGAAATAGATCTCTTCTAATATATACCCTTATCTGCTTTTATGACAGGGAGAAATCGCTCCTATTTTCATAGAAACTGTCCTTTGAGGAAAAGTCTGGATATTAAATGCTGTTATGGACTGAAACTGTGTCCCCTCCCTCCATACTCCCCAAATCCATTTGTTAAGTCTTACTCTCAAGTGACAATGTGTTTAGGCTTATAAGGAGGTAATTAAGGCTAAATGACATCCAAAGAGTGGGACTGTAATCTGGGGTTGGTGCCTTAATAAAAGAGGAAGTAACCTCTGAGATCTCTCTCGATGCTGGCATAGAGGAAAGGCCTTAGGAGGACCAAGTGAGAACTCCAGGGAGAGAGGCCTCACCAGAAAATAACTTGAGCACACCCTGATCTCAGACGTTAGCCTCCAGAACTGAGAAAATAAATTTCTGTGGTTTACGTTAACTAGTCTAATGCATTTTGTTATGTGGTCATCCTTATACATACTAATACAGATACGCAGTATCATTATATAGATCATCTTTATATAGGTGTGTATATATGTATGTACATATGCATAACTACCCAGACAAATACATAGATACATATATACTTATACACATACTCAGAGACACCCAGTTACACAAACTGAAACAATCACATAGGAAATCTTGGCTACTAATAACAGCTCTACTTACAACTTGGTCTTTCATTCATTGAGTATTAAAGTATATATTTATGAGGGCTTACAAGTTTGCACATTAAATGTACTTTTTGTAGTTGGGGAGTATTCCTGTTACTAAGATACAAAAGCATTTATTTAAAATGTTTACTGCTACCTTTTTCTGAACTGACATCTGCTGTTCAGACCCCTTACCTATCTGTGTTCTAGATTCAGCTATTCAGCTTCTATCTGGATAGCTCTACATAGATGCCCCAGAGGAACCTCAATTATAATAACATGAATATTTTACCCACAACTGATACTGTAATTTGAGATTTTCAGGCCTAGTCTCCCAGCCAGGAATGTATCTATCCCAGGCTGCAGGCGCAGTGCTGTGTCCCAGCCACTAGACTACCATGGGTTGATGTCTCACGAAGCCGCAGCAGGAACTTCGCTGACACTCAACAAGCAAGTGAAAAGAAGCAGATTTGTTTAGAGAAAGAAAAAGTTTATTGAGGAGAAAAGGAACAGAAATAAACTGGAACTCCCAGGCCAGTGGAACCAGGCCAGGGCAGGGCAAGGAAGCCAAAAGGGAGTCTTGCTTCAGGGAATATATACCTTCTTTCCCTAATCATTCTAAAGTTCCACCAGGCTCTTTCATGTGTTCTAGATTCAGCTATTCACCTTCTATCTGGATAGCTCTACATAGGAACCTCAATCATAACAACATTAACCCACAACCACAGTTTGAGCTTCTCTCAATCTTCACCTCAGGTTCTGAGACTCTCACTCCCCCAGTTGCCCAGCTAGAAATCTGGGAACCATTCAACCTTCCTTCCTTCTCAGAGTTTCCATCTTGTCTTGGAATCCACTTATTCCTGTCACATTTCTACTATCTGTCCCCCCATAGTTCTTTATCTCTGCTGGTATCATCCTTAGCTCACTCAGCATGGCTCAGGGGGACTCCTGCAGGCAGACCTATCTGATTCTGGGCCCTAAGATCTTGTCCGATCTCCATGATTTATCCTCCTACTCTTTTCTGTCTCAGCCAAAACAAATCAAATAGAGTAATAGTATAAAGTTCCTCTTTTAAAAATTTCCTAGTTAGTCTGCAATGTCTGCAGTCTTAACTATTTAACCTTCAAATTCTGGCCCTGCCTATGTCACCATCTCCTGCAGCTGTCCAGCGAGCCCCCAGACTCAAAACTTCCCTTTCTAGGCGGGAGCTACAATATCACCAACCTCCGTTTCTCTTAGCACATGACCACAACATCTGCACCAACACCCACCACCTTCCTCACTTGCTAACTCCTTGTTCTTCAAGGAATCATCTTCCCAAATAGCCACTGAAGCCCAGTTTTGAAGCTTTTATTCTCAGTGACTCCACTGCTCTCATTATACTAATGGCCAACAACCTGATTTGAAATTGCTGGTTTGCTTGTTTTCCAAAATACTCATGGCTGGTTGAGTGCCAGAACTGTGACTTTTATCTCTGACTCGCAATCATATAATGTTAGGTTTAATAAACATTGAATAAATAAAATATAAAATGGTGAGGAAAAATCCTTAGAGGAGCTTGCAAATTCACAGAGGATCCAAGCACACATGAAATCAGGGAGTGTCAGGCAAGGAACATGGGTTCAGACTCTGTTTCAGGCTTTCTACAGCCTATAGATTGAGAAGGCCCTTGTGATATGAGACTATTAGTGTCTACAGTGAGAAGTGACTGAATGGGGCCCCAAAGCTAGTTTGTGAGTGCAGATATTTCTCAATATCTTACCAAGCACCTCCAATGGTGTATTCAAATGGCAATTTATCTGTAGTCTTTGTATCATTGTGTGTTTAATATCTGTGTCCTCCACTAGGCTACTACAGAGTCCATTTGTATCTTGTGCAGCTAACATTGAAAGGCATTGAGGACATATTTGTTAAATATAATATCAGTATATAAAGACTGACTTAGAGTATAAAGTCAGGACTAGATCCAACATACATTTCTGCATCTTCCTGTGCACTAGACAGCAAATATTTATTGTATGACAAAGATGTAGTTCTTGGATATGATTAAGTCCTGTAGTTCTTGGATATGATTAAGTCAAAGGTCTGGAGGTATTTAGTAAAATCTTCTTATACTGCAATATCTTTTTTATGATGTCTTTCCTCAACTCCATATTATACTGATGGACAAAATTGAGAGAATAAAAGTAAATTTTCCCCAGAATTAGAATCTAGGAAAAGGATTGAAATAATAGAGGAAGAAATAACATGTCAAAGATTGGAGTCTTTATTTGCTCATTAATAAAACATGGGATAATTCCTGTTAAAAAGAGCTAAGGTAGGATTCCGGTAGTCCAGCCAGTATACCCAACTTATCCCAGGTAGATGTTTAAGAATTTGGAATGGAAGAGGATGAAAAAGATCATCTATTCTAAATTATCTTCTTTCATAAATAAGCAAACACATGGTCCAATTAAACTCTTCTAGGGAACTAGAGACCGAACTAAAACCAAGTCTCTTGATTCTTGGTTCAGTTCTTTCATTCTGATCCCATGATAATGATATATAAACAAACACATACATGTATTTATATATATATATATATATATATATCTACATACACACAGAGATGTATGTATGCATACATGTACCTATCCACTTATACCTAAACAAACACATAAATGCATGCATATATATGCACATATATATTACATGAAATAAGAGATTTTAGATTAGAGCATTCCTTGATCAATTTGGAATTTCTGGGGGGGAATGAAGGTCAGTTGCACTTAACAGTAGTGACTCCAACAGGTCAGAGTATGTGATCTGGTTATTGTGTACTCATTGTCATGTCTATTATCTAAAGGTATCATAAATATTTGCAATGAAATAATAATGGGATAGAACTTGATTATTTGCACTTTCTAAGCTAAAGTTCCTCAAATTTTATCCTTTTATCTTTTTTCCTCCTCTTCACATTCCTGCTGTGAAGTCCCACCTATCCGTGTTTATCCTCCTACTCCTTTCTGACCCACTATTGCAATTCCAAGAGAATGCCAAAGTGGCCTTAAATGTTTCCAGCTTTTATGAGTCAGGGGTTTACAATCACTACACTTTGGAACCATTCACCAAATTTCCCAGAATGTTCCCAAATTTTCCAGCTGAAATTTAGTGAGATGCACTCCCCAAACCAATTTTATATGGAGAGGTAACTCTCTTGTGTAAAATAAGGCAAAAGGGAGGCAACTTTTTTTTTTTTTTTATGAATGATGACAGTCTTAGCTTACCTTTAACTTGGGGTCCCAATGTGAGAACACGGGAGCCCTGCAGTGCACGCATGTGGCTATCTAAGCCTATGTAGTCAAACCCTACTTCTGAGCAACCGAATAGCTGATTCTAGACCAGTCTTCTGGCCTAAGCTGAGCCTACAGCCTTATCGAGGATTCATGGCTCTGAGAAAGTGGGCTGGGGTGATCTGCATAAGGTCTTGAGCATAGAAACTTAATTGTTAAAGGCAGAATAATACCTAGAAGAAGATATGGGTGGAGTTTGAGATTGGACTATTATCCTGGATTACCTGGTGGCTCAAATGTAATCAGAAACACCAATTTCAGAAGACAGGAAGCAGAAGAGTCAGTGTCATTTGGATGTGATTCCAGAAAGGCTCTCCAGGATCTCAGCGACTTTAAAGATAGGAGGGAGTCAGGAAGGAACACAGGCAGCCTCTAGAAGCTGGAAAAGACAAGAAAGTGGATTTCCCTAGAGCCACGAAAAAAAACAAGATCCTGTCAACACCATTTTAAACTTCTAACCTCCCAACTGGGAGGTGAAGCACTGTTTTGTTACTGGGTTTGTAGTAATTCATTAAAACAACAGGAAACCCCAACAATAGTTTATTGGGGGATGGAGTGCTAGAAGGGAGGGCCTGGGTGAGCTTGTCCCCTTTGTTTTACAGATTCTATGAAGAAAGACACAATTGGAAGAGTGCCAGTGAGGAGTACTATAGTATTCAGAGGCCGGGGAGGGACTCCGTTGCCTGAATCTAAGGGTGGTGCTGGTAATACCAATAGAGTAGATGTGAAAACAGAAGGTCAAAAAAACAGTAAAGCCACTTTATTCAATTATCCTCAGGATCATTCACCTTAAATGGGCTCTCCTCAAAGCCCATTAACTTTGTTTATCCAGCAATCTTACCTATGCCCTCTTGCATCTTTTCCACCATTCTCAAATCCCTTAAATTTACATTCTTTACTTTTTCCCTTTACTATCAGTGTACTTGTAATCAGATTTCTGCTGCATCACCTCGCCAAAATTTATTGTTTACTAGTAATGGGCATGTTAACAAATTCTAAGTTAATTCTTTAATCTTCATTCTAATCCATAATGCAATTCATGATTCATAAATTTTGACATTGTGTAATAATCCCCCCTTGAAATTCTCTCTTCTCTTGACATCCTTTTGTAAGAGGGTGGTTCTTAGGAAAAGGGGAGGTCACAGGTCCCCTGCTCCACCCAAGGGAGAGTGGAGCTGAGCAGGGAGAAGAAGCTGGAGAGGATGGAAGGAAGGATGGAGAGCCAGAAGGAGACCTGGAGGAGAAACATGGAGCAGAGAGACGCATGAAGAAACTGTTCTGGCTTTTTGGTCCTGCACAGAGGTGAGTGAGAGCCGGATGGGGAGGTCAACAGTGGCAGCCTTAATCTTGATTGTGATTTTGCTTTTTTCCTTTCAGACTTGTCTAACTGTTTCTGACCCTTTTCTATGGGTCCCTGCCAGAAGATGCTTTAGAACTTGTGGCAGGCTTTTAGGCCTCAGAGGCCCTGCTTTGGGCTAACCCTGTTTGGCTGGATATTTACCCATGAGGGGGTGGGTACTTTGGGTGTTTGATTTGGAAACTATATTCTTTCCCAATCTTCCCCATTTCTGTATTGCACACTAATTGTTTTGAAGTTCCTTTTCATTAAAGGTCTTATATGTTTTGTCTTGATGCAGCGTATGGTAGAACCTATTTAGAGCAGGCAGGTTTGGGGGTTCTGGGGTGCCCCCTCCCTGTCCTGTAACACTTTCATGAACCCTATCTTAATCTCTGTACTTCCACTTTTGCTTTTTTTTTTCAGTTTCCTTTCCAGACTTCTTCTCTACCTAAACTCTAAATATTGAGTTTTGTAATACATGCTCAGATCCCTTTTTCATTTCATTCTCATCTTATGAGAGCTCATCCATCTTCAGATTGCCTTTATGTGAAATAACTTACATAAAATTACCCTCTAATTGAGAGTTTTGCTTAGACCTTCCAAAATTTGTAGAGATACACTTTATGTAGGAGTATAAAGTCAATAAATAGAACAAAACCATATGTGGGCCTCCCCAGTGGCTCAGCGGTTGAGCGCTGGGCTGCGAAGCTGCCCGCAGCCTCTGCAGTGCTGGTTCAATCCCTGGCTGCTCCCCCGCCACCAAAGGAGGGTCCCACATGGCACGCAGACCTCTCCTGCCACCCGCTGCTCCCTTCAGCAGTGTACATGGTCAGTCTGCCTGCTCTGCTCTCCCCTCTGGCTCTAGTGAATTATCTCACCCTCCCGTGCTTCTGACTGTACCCCAGTGCTTGTATAAATAAATAAATCTTTAAAAAAAAACCATGTGTGATCCAATTCATTATTGACAATTTCTTCAATGAATCACAATGAACTGGATGCACATATTTTGCATCTCAGGAAGCTCAATAGAGAAAATATAACCTCCAATATTAAAAAGACTATCTTTCCTTGGGTTGACTTACAGATGAAATATCAGCTCATCTTTTGGTACCATGTCTTTAATAATACGCTAATTTGTGGGGCCTCTCTGGTGGCGCAAGGGTTAAAGACAGCAACCCACATGGCGCAGCAGACCTCTCATGTCTTACCCCGCTGCTCCCCTCAGCAGTGTATTTCAGTAGATCTGCCTGTTCTGCTCCCCACTCTCTCTGGTGAATTTTTTTCACCACCCTGTACCTCTGGCGCACACCCCATTTCTTGTATGCATAAATGAATAAATCTTTTAAAAAAATCGGCTAATTTTTAAATGCAAATATCTTACACAAATTGTCATCTCTTACACAAAATATGAGAGAGATGTGGGATGTTAAACCACCTCAAAGAATATAGACTCACATCTCCCACCTTATTCTTACTCTGTGTTAGCTCAAGTCCACTGAGTTGAATGGAGAACATTGTCCTCTATCATAAATTTGTTTTCTCTCTCTGTCCCTTCCCTCCCACCACCAGCTCACCTCTTCAATCCCCTACCCATTTTCTCCTGTCCATGCTGTAGCTTTCTTCTAGTACATGTCAGCTGTTTCAATACAATGTACAATGTCATAGTCTTCGCATGCACTGTTTACTAAGAAATTCTTTCCCCAGTTGGCCTAAATGCCATTCATATCTTAGCCTATACATATTTCATCACAGACATGTCCCCATGTTTTGTATACTCTACCCCACCCCAATTATCCTCTCCAATAGTAGCCTGTGTTCGCCTTTCCTATAGTTTACCATATTTTGAAATGTAGACTTTTTCTCAACATTTTCCCCTTAACTTCCAATGATGATCCATGAAGGCATAAATGAGCATGTTTTATTTACTACTATATCATGAGGACTCATTAAACATTAATTGATTAAATTAGCATGTTTATGCTTTACTAAGTAGAGATAATTTCCTTTGGGGTTCAACATAGTCACAGTTGAAAGGACAGGTTTTCTACACTTGATCTTAGCCAAAAGGCCGAGAAGCGATGGGGAAAGGTTTTCTGGAAAAGTACATTTTCACTATCCAAATGTAAGGTATAGACCTGTCAGATGATTTAAAGCATGCGCTATTATGAGAGGACAAAGAATGGTGAAACTTTGATGTGGATCAGGTGTTTATAATCTTTTGTTCATTTGTTTTCACAGGGAAGATGATAAAAGGAATTAACACTTTACTAGAATCTGCAACAGACCAGGCATGCTAACATCACCTTTCTCTCTCATGTATTATTATCACAATATCCTATGAAGTAGCTGTTATCACCATTTTAGATGAAGAAGCTGAAGGTTAAAAAAAGTAAATATTTTAGAGATTACATAATTGGTGAATGACTGAACCAAGATTTGACCCCTAGTCTGATTCCAAAACATTCGTGTTTTTTAAAAAATATATTATTATATCATATTGTGTAATAATAGTGGGCACTAAATCAAATGAAATGGTCTCTATATAACTTCAACTTTTTTTTTTAAAGATATATTTATTTATGCATATAAGAGCTGGGGTACAGGCCAGAGATGTGAGGTGATGAGAGGATTCACCAGAGACAGAGTGGGGAACAGAACAGGCAAGCTGACTGAAATACACTGCTGAGGAGAGTAGTGGGCAAGACAGGAGAGATCTGCTTTGCCATGTGGGTTGGTCCCTGGCCGGCCAGGGATCAAACTCATGCTGCAGAAGCTGAGGATTGCTTACAGAGCAGTGCTTAACCCTTTGTGCCACCAGGGAGGCCCATCTCTTCAACTTTTGTATGAAAGTACTAAGAACATAGATACACCAAAGAATTGATAGGTCCAGAGCAAACTTCCTAGTTTAGTGAGTCAACTTAACTAAAATTTCCTGCTGAATCTGGATTTCTGATTTTAAGAACTACTGTTTGTTTAACATAAAAAAAAAAATTGATTTGAAGAGAAGAAGATCTAGAACTCTTGAAAGTTCCTAAGCTCAATGGAAAATTTAATTACAGGAAATACAAGAACTTCAAATTTTTCTCTTTTGGGTAGAATTGAAAACTTTCCCCTTAAAAGAACATTTTTTTTCATGTTTTTGGTTCCTTTCATTAAAAATTGAACATTTGTGCCATCAACACAATCTCAGTTTCAGGAAACAGAGTTTGAATGGAGAAGAGGAGGACAGGATAGCAAGTCACAACGGACAGGGTGGAGAGTGAAGCCACATGGTTGGTGACTGGCCTCCTTAACAGGTGGACAGCAGTGTGGGGCAACTAGTAAAATCAGGGTCACAACTGAGCCCTCACATACTCCCATGAAGAATGAAAAGAAGGGCCTCCCCGGTGGCACAGCGGTTGAGTGCTGGGTTGCGAAGCTGCCCGCAGCCTCTGCAGTGCCGGTTCGATCCCTGGCTGCTCCCCGGCCACCAGAGGAGGGTCCCACATGGCACGCAGACCTCTCCTGCCGCCCGCAGACCTCTCCTGCTCCCCTCAGTGCAGCCTCTGCAGCGCCGGTTCGATCCCCGGCTGCTCCCCGGCCACCAGAGGAGGGTCCCACATGGCGCGCAGACCTCTCCTGCTGCCCGCAGACCTCTCCTTCTCCCCTCAATGTGTTTCGTCCGTCCGTCTGTCTGTTCTGCTCCCTGCTCTGGCTCTGGTGAATTCTCTCACCCTCCTACACTTCTGACTGTACCCAGTGCTTGTATAAATAAATAAATAAATCTTTAAAAAAATAAAAAGAATGAAAAGAACACACACCTTGGCTGGAGACCAAACTCTCAACTTCAATTGCCTCATATCTAAATCATATTCTACTCATAGAATTTCTGTGAGAATCGATAAATACTGTACACAAAACTAATAGGATAGAAGCCAGATCACGTTGAACTTTAAAATGTTGGTCTATTTCTCTGTTACAAACCTACACGGAAATGTTGAATAGACAATTATCTGGAGCAAGAACTATCCTACTATCCTACTATCCTAGAACAACTTAGATCAGTTTTAAAAATATAATTTAAGGGTTAAGAGCTTATTTTGGCAGATTAAGAGTTATTAAGAGGTTGCTTTGAAAATACATAAATCCATCCTTTGCAAAGACCATCTAGGCCTGTGAATTTCAGGACAGTTAAGGCACATGATACGTGAGTTATGCATGGCACATGCCTGTTATGTTTTACATTATTCTGTTCTCTTCAGCCTGGTAAGATTTAATGGGTAAACTTGTAACAGTCAGCATGTTCTCTCTGTAGAGTGTTTTTAAAAACATCCATGCAAGAATTTCTAAAGAAGTGCTTCTTACAGATATTATTTGTACTCTGATTCTAGCTGTTTTTTTTTTTTTCCGCCTCATGATTTTTTTACTATCTGGTACAGTGGCCCCTACTCTGAATTGTTTACACCTCTTAAAATGTTTTCACATTAGAGCACACTGTGCTAGTTATAAGTTGAAATCTCATTAAAAGATTCTGAGGATGAAGTTTCATCCTTCATCCTATTTATAAGAATAATGAGGCTATTTTTAATCCTCACGGTTTGCTTGTTTAATAAAAGGTAAGATTTTTGACCCATCAAAGATCTAACAAATGACTGCACCAGCTTCACAAATTTCTCACACAGGAGGTTCACCAAGACCCCATCTCATAACTCTGTTCACCTCTGAATGTATTTCTGAACCACTCAGCTTGCTCCCTGTGTAGAGTTTGACTTTCCCCTTTCATTTTTTCAGTGGGATTGTGAGATTTCATATTAGTCCTGATCTAGTACATTTTCTAGAGATTCAATAATAGGGAATTCAAGTTGGGAAACAGTGAGATGAGATAAAAAGAGGTCTAGACACTTCTTTGTATTACAAAAATCAACAAAGACTTTGTACTTAGCATGAAATGTTGGTGATAATGACAGACCCTAGGTTCAATGTGTACTTCGAGTTCATTTCTGCTAGCTTTCCTGGTAGTAATGGCAGACATAGTACACTGTCTCTGTCAGCCTCTGGCAAGTGAAATACATTCACATGAAGTCTGGCCTGGGTATGGGGACAGTTCTATCCGTGGAATGGAACAAAACTAAGTAGGCTAGGGGGGATTAAACCCTTGATCTTGGCATCATTAGCACTGTGTTCTAACCCACTGGACTAACTAGCCACAGACAAAGACCAATTGGACTAATAAATCACAGCAGTCAGAACAATCTGGTTTGAATTTATTTCTCATTTTTAATACATTAGTTTTATAATTTGATTTAAATATTTTAGGGTAAATGAAGCCAACGGCCCATGTTGCTGTCATTCAGAAGAGAACAAGCAGAGAAGAAAAGCTATCTCCCCACTTGCCACAGTCATTGCACAAAGTGACACCATTAGCTGGGCTCTCACTTTGTACAGGAGGTGTCAGCCTAGAACATTGCGAGTGAATCACAACTTTTATAAGTAATTTACATTTAATAAGCACATATGGGGCTTTGGTTTTAAGGAAATCTTTTTTGGACTACTTTTAAGGTCAATTAACTTTTATGAAATAAAAAAAAAAACCTCCTCCTCTATTTGTTTTTGCCAGATTTTTATGCATCCTATTTGGTCCAAAAGTGAGGTATGCATGTATCTTTAAATCCTAAAAGTAATTTAGCTATATCCCAGCTGCCCACTCATCCTTATCGTATAAATAGGTCACTGGAGTGGATGTCTTAACATCTTTGTCACTGTGGCATTAGATGCCTGGGCTATATTAAAAATCCCACCCACTTTCAAGGCCCATTATAATCAGCATAACTTAACATTTGAAACTTTTCTTTATGCCATTAAAATTTATATTGATACACCTTATATTTGGCAACTTCATTTTATGTAATTATTCCAACTTTTTATTTTGCTCTGATCATTTCAATTATCATAACTGCCTCTCTTATGGAAAGATAAATCCATGAGGGAAAAGCAGAGTTAAATAATTCTTTGGTAACACACAACACCAAAGGTTAATACAATGTTCACCTGCTGAAGGTAATTTGCATTGAATGACTCTGATTTCTAAAGATTGTGAGATTGTTCATCTCTAAATGTTCTTGATATGGGCTGATCTCTTTTGACACAGAATAGGAAGACCACAGATGCTAAGGATTTTTTATGTGAACATCACACAGAAAATGTATCTTTCATTATTTTTAGCCTAATTTTCAATCTCTTCACTGACTAGAACTTATACTTCTTCAAATACATGTCTCTTTTCAGATTATCTATAGGATAATGTCAAAATATTGGATGTGATGTGGTGAATACTTTTGGAAACATTTGTTCTTCATTCTAGGATTTTAATGAAAGCAGCTCTTTAATACAGAACAACTGTAGCACAATGGAAAGACATTAAATTCATGGAGATTTCAGGAGATACATAACATCTCCAGTGACTACAAATCATGGCAGCTCATCCTTTTATATTATTGTCTAGAGAGACTGCAAAATCAGCTTGATGTTGGCAGTATAGTTAGCTGTAGATGTCCTGAAATTATCTAACCATCACAGAAATTTGATCAGGATAAGGGAATAAAGTTACTGATACTGATACTGGTGACGATGATGATGATAAATTTAACCTTTATATAATGCTGCTTTGTGCCTGGCAGGCCTTGAGCACTTTACAAATATTAACTCAGTCTTCACAACAGCCTCATGAAGGAACTACAGTAATTATATCTTTATTATGTTGATTAGGAAATCGAGGCACGAGTGGTTAAATGATGTGCACAATATTGTTCACTCAGGCTGTTTCCACAGTCCAGTTCTTAACCAGAGTGTATACTATATTTCGAAAGAGACATAAAAAAATTTGACATGTAATTTTGGCAGTTTAGGATAAATTTACTCCTTCTGTCAGAAGATACAGTCTCTTGTTTATTTTTTTTTTTTTTTTTTTTTTTTTTTTTTTTTTTTTTTTTTTTTTTTTTAATAAATTTTATTGTTATATTCCCCATACAATTGCAGCCCCCCATTCTGACCCCAATCCCTCCCCTCCCGCCCCCGCCCCCCTAAAAGTGTCTCTGGTTCATAGTTTTTTGTTGATTTTGATTTTCACTTTCTTATAGTAATTCATTTTCCTGGTCCATTATTTAAGTTTTCTAGATTCCTGCTATGAGTGAGACCATCCGGTATTTTTCTTTTTCTTTTTGGCTTATTTCGCTGAGCATGATCCCTTCCAGCGCCATCCATGTTGCAGCAAATTGCATGTGTTTATCTTTTTTGAATGCTGAGTAATATTCCATGGTATATATGTACCACATCTTCTTGATCCAGTCATCTATTTTTGGGCATTTGGGTTGTTTCCAAAGCTTAGCTATTGTAAACAGTGCTGCTATAAACATAGGGGTGCAGGTGTTCTTTGGAATTGATGTTTCTGTGTCCTTTGGGTACATACCTAGGAGTGGAATTGCTGGGTCATATGGAAGCTCTATGTTTAGTAGGTCCAGAAATCTCCACACAGCTTTCCACAGTGGTTAACAGCTGGGACTATATCAAATTAAAGAGCTTTTGCACAGCAAAAGAGACAATAACAAAAACAAAGAGAAACCCCACCAACTGGGAGAACATTTTTGCACCCAACACTAATGATAAAGGACTGATCACAAAAATCTGCAAAGAGCTGATGAGACTCAACAACAACAAAGAAAATAATCCAGTCAAAAAATGGGCAGAAGAGCTTAAAAGAAACTTCTCTGAAGAGGAAATGCAAATGGCCAACAGGCATATGAAAAAATGTTCAACATCACTTGTCATCAGGGAAATGCAAATCAAAACTACCATGAGATACCATCTTACACCAGTGAGAATGGCACATATTAAAAAAACTAGCAACAACAAATGTTGGCGAGGGTGTGGAGAAAAAGGAACTCTTCTGCACTGTTGGTGGGAGTGCAAACCAGTCTCTTGTTTAAAACCTTTCTTAGCAGCTGAATAGACAATAACATCTCCAAAGTCTAAAATAATATTCTGTACACTAGATGCCGGTGATCTTCACCAAAACAACAAAATTCTGGATGATAGCAACCTGTCCCCTCTGCACAATACCTTCTTGAAATATCAAGGAAATGAGGGCAGTAAAAGCAAATAAACCAACTAAATACCTCTACTGTCATACTTGTCGAATTTACTTACAGTGTCCAAATATAAATTTTGTTCATTTTTAAGTCTAAATAACTAAATAATGGCATGTTTGCTGCCAATTTTGTGGGATTAAATCTCATAAGTTGTCAAGGACTGAACTGTTTGTTTATAGTTTTTCTGGAAGCACACCATGTTCTTTATAGATAATAACACATACTGAAAAGAAACATAAAAGTAATTTCAGAGCATTTGATAACCAGGTCATGACATCATCAATTTCAGATTATGCTGAGAATATAAGGAGGTTGGTATGAACAGATGGAAGAAATAAAGAAAATGTGAGAGCTATTTCTGAGCAACGTGAGATGTAATATTAAATGTAAATTGTTACTTGAAGCACGAGATGTGCAAAAATGATTGAGATGTGTAAAAATGACTCATTAACTAGAGCAATGTTCCTCAGTGTGGCCCATGGTCCAGCATGGTCATTATCTGGGAGGTTGCTACAAGTGGGAAAATGCAGGCCCCAGCACACACCTGCTGAACCTGAATCTGCATTTTGATAAGATTGCCCAGGTGATTCCTACGAACATTAACATTTGGGGAGCTCTGAATTAGAGTGTCTTTCTACATCCAATATCAAAGTGTAACATCAAATTGCAGATAATCTCCTTTTATTTTAAAATAATTTCCACCTGAAAGGTATAGATTAATGGTGATATTTTTTATGACAATGTAATATTATAAAGGTATTTACCTCATTTAGCATCTATTTTGCCTATGACAAAGTCAGAACATGCATTTTTCTTGGTAAAAGTGTTGCTAAGAGAGAAACTGTTATGGGATCAAACACATAGAACGGATCATTTAAACGAGAATCTTCTAAGTCAAATCCAGTAGCTTTTCCATTCACAAGCAAACCATGTGTTGTTTCCAGAATTTTTATCAGTCATGTCTTTGAATATGCTAAGGAGTTGACAGTGCGTTTCACATCCAATTATGATTTTTGAGGTAATGTTGATTTACATCATTGTATAAGAAGAAGTTTTCTCCCTATTTTAGCATTCAGTCCTCTGGAAGGCAGAAATGATAATCTGAGTCAAGTATGAGTAAACCCAGTCACTTTTGGATTTCCTTAACCTTTTCTGTGTACACATAATTATTTCAAGTTATGAAATCCATTTTGTTTTCATCTGTAATAGTCATGGATGCTTTTTATTTACTATGAGGTACTAAAATTGAGCTGAAAAATGGCTTTTTGAATGTTGCATTAATTATTTCCTATGATTTTTTTTGTAATCTGTGAGCTGTAGGGATGGTGATTTTTAAATGCCTTCAAAAAATGGAAATTTAAAATAATATCTAACCTCACTGAACAAATTAAATATTTAACTTGCTCTTTTATCAATTGACATAGAATTTCACACACACGTGTGCACGCACACACACACACAGCACAAATTTTTTATTAGATTTTCAATTTCTTTCTTGATTAAATTGATTGTACTTAATACCCAAGATTCATACTCCCAAACTATAGATTTGTCTTCATAGCAATAAATCTTCAGTTCTTTGATTATGATTCCACTCAAAAAAAAAAAAAAAAAAAGAAAGAAAGAAAGAAAAAAAAACAGATATTTTAGATGTTTGCCTTTGCCTCCTGCCTGAAATAACATTATGCTGCTTGGCGTTTGTTTGGGGACTGCATGTGTGGCCTTGTTGCAAGGAGGGAAGGCCATGGCTGCCTCAGGTTCTTAGTCCTGACCCCCCATTTAAAAATCTCTCCTTATTTCAGGTGCTGTGGTGACATTCCTGGGTGGCCTTTGCCTATCACCATGCCAGAGAGAGGCAGAAGCACAGGTATTGTGTCCTTCCCAATTCCACTTCGGACTGACTTTCATCACCCCTCCTGCCTCTTCAGTTCTAAGGGCTTCAAAGGTGAGGCTGGGAGGAGAGTGGACAGGACACAAACTCATTCTCACATGCCTTCACCAGGGGCTAACTCTAGCTTCCTCAGCAATTCTTTTCCTATTTTTTGGAAAGAATTTCCAAAGCAATTCTTTCCTTTGAAAAGATAAGAATTCTTGCTTCTTCAAAGGGAGGAAATACTTGATTTTCAAGTATTCTTGGGTGGCTTTTTTTTTAAGCTTAAAAACCAGTAATTTGGTGTCTTCCTTCACCAGCTTCCATAGCTGCCCCTTCCACTTAAAGCAATGCCTGCCCATAGTGGCCTAAATGGAGGACTGGTGAGCGGGTGAGATGGAGTAAAGGTCAGCAAGCATTAGTTAACACTGAAAATATTGTCCTTTTGGGTGTCCTATAGTTCTCATATAATAATGTAAAAGACTAGAGTCTTTGAACTATTTTGAGTTTGAGTCATGGAGAGTTAGGTTTATTCAAGTCTATGTCTGTCTGATAATATCTGAAGTACTATATTCAGTTCCCAGTGATACACTCTAAATGTTATTGACAACCGAAGGGTTGTGCAAAGGAAAACAATCAAAATGTAAGGTATCTGAGAATGATTTCATGTGAGGCCTGATTATGGAAATTACGATTATCTAGTCTAGACAAAGTAAAGACTAACGGGAAGTAATGTTTGGTTATCGCTCAAACCATGTGGAAAAGAGTAAACTTTTGTAGTTGTTTTTGTGTTTTTTCTCCAAATGAAAAATTAGAATCAATGAATTAAATTTAAGAAATTGAATTTTAGCTCAAATTAAGTATGCCAGACAACACTGCCATTTTCATTTTGGAAGGAGCAATGTGATAGAAAAGCCTCAATTGTCCAAGACACCATTTGAAAGAAAAAGCCAGTAGGGAGGTGAATTTCCTGACGCACACTGAGTAATGATATGAGAGAGAAGTATATTTTTATCATATAATGCCATTCAGGGCCTCCCCTGGTGGCGCAGCTGTTGAGCGCTGGGCTGCGAAGCTGCCCTCGGCCTCTTCAGCGCCAGTTCGTTCCCCAGCCACAGGCGAGGGTCCCACATGGCACGACAGACTTCTCCTGTCTCGCCCGCTGCTCCCCTCAGCAGTGTATTTCATCAGTCTGCCTGTTCTGTTCCCCACTCTGGCTCTGGTGAATTCTCTCACCCTCTCGAGCTTCTGACTGTACCCAGTGTTTGTATAAATAAATAAATAAATCTTAAAAAAAAAGCCATTCACCAACATTTTATGATTTTTATGTTATCACAGCATATCCTCTCCTAGCTTTACTCCATCAGTATGGAATATCTGTCAGAAAAAGGAGTTTAGTGCTGGACTAGATATATCATGACGTATGGAGAAACTACCCTATGGTAGAAATTGTCAAGTTAAAGAGAATAACATGCATTCAGTAAGTATATCAAAAAATTACATTTATTATGCTACATATTCATTGAATAGATACTATGTAACAATTATTCTATTCTACACTAGAGAAAAAGTGGTAGGCAAGATCACCATGACCTGTCAACACTTACAGAGAGTTTTGATATGATAATCTTCATGTTTAGTTTACAATTCTAAGATCTTAGGGTCAGTTTATAATAGACTATTGCTGCCACCACATCCTACTATGAAGTTCCTAAAATATCTAACCATTCTCATTTCTCCTATACACATAAGAGTGTGTATATACATGTTTCTGTTTATGCAGACATGTCTTATGCAGACACTGCTGATAATTAACTTAATGGTTGTCAGAAATTATGATGAATCTGAGATTACCTACCACTTGCTAGTTAACAAGTAGCTTGAATGCTAGCAGTAGGCAAATGATTCCCTAATCAGAGACAAAGGAATGTTTATAATTCACAGCAATGGCTGTTGCCAAAATGTCAGCATTTGCACTGGTTCATGAGTCTGAACTCCTACAAGGATGAATGATGACATATGCAATGGATTGTACAGAATAGGCTGCAAGCAAGCCTGCCCATATTTTTCCCAGAGAGAGATATTAATTCTTTATAATGGACAGCAAATAAGCCTGCTCTATGCTCTGGGGGGAAATACTATCTCTGTCTTCCAAGGTTGTTCTCTATATATAACTAAAAATATTGAACAAAAGGTTGACAGTACTTCTGCTCACAAGACAAGCAGAAACACTAGAAATCTGCAGAAAACTTTCCTGCAATAATGATAACCACTAGATTATAAGCTATTATGAACCTATCACAGATCCTGTGCATCATGAAAGGGCTAAAACTGCACCTCCCTGAGGCACAAGGGGTTAAATCTAAGCACTATCAAGCTATCCTCAGCCACTACAGCCCAACTTTGATCCCCACACAGGGACCTAACCCACATGGCACAGCAGACCTCTCCTGTCTCGCCCGTTGCTCCCCTTATCAGTGTATTTCGGTAGATCTGCCTATTCTACTCCCCACTCTGTCTCTGGTGAATCCTCTCACCCCCACACTTCTGGCCTATACCCCAGCTCTTGTATGCATAAATAAATCAAATAAATCTTTAAAAAAATAAACAGGGCCTCCCCAGTGAAACAGCAGCTTAAGCGCAGCACTGTGAATCTGTCCGCAGTCTCTGCAGTGCGGGTTCGATTCTCGACTAGCCGGGGAGATACCCACATGGTGCAGCAGACCTCTCCTGCCTTGCCCACTGCTCCCCTCAGCAGTGTTTTCGGTCAGTCTGCTTGTTCTATTCCCCACTCTGTCTCTGGTGAATCCTTTCACCCTCCTGTGCTTCTGGCCTGTACCCCAGTTCTTGTATAGATAAATAAATCTTTAAAAATAAATAAATAAACAAATAAAAGAGCTAAAACTATGTCACAATCTTACCATATGCCACGACTTTTCAAACACAGAACGTATTAACTTACTTAACCCTAACAACTACTATCAGTTAAAATTTTACCTGCCCTTTTTATATGAGAAAACTGAAGCCAAAAGAATTTATCAGCTCATCTAAGATCATATAACTAAAATAATGGCAGAACGTAAATATAGGCATTCCTTAAAGAAAACAATGGGTTAAATTACTGGATGAAGAATTATGAAACAAGAGAAAAAGCATCTATAGTTATATACATCAAGCTATGTGCTAGGTTGCAATTTGAGTTTGAGCAAAATGTAGTTCTGTTTCAGACCTCACAACTAGACTAAAAACCAGACTAAGGTCAGAGGTCAATGCATGTTGCTATATTATCTGTTGATACCTATAATTGCAATCTGCTTAGGGACTCTACATATAAGTCTGTACTTTAACATGTCTGATTGGGACCTTACTGTCTAGGCCTACTTTGCCTGACTTGGCCAAACTTCATGGTAAAAGACTAATTCTATCTGAAAAAATGAGAATTTATTTCATACTTATTGTTCTTAACAGTATGTTCATTGGCAGAACATTAAAACAAATGGAATTGCTCTGTTTTATTAGCTGTGGAATAAATGTACAATGGAAAAACTAGCTCATGACTGAAACAGAGAGGAGTCATTTCTGTGCTATGTAGCTGTCCCTGGATTTAGACAGGACTGTAGCTACAAAAAAGTACCACACTATGTCTGAATTTTTTTTCAAGAATATGCAATTTGTTTATTTCTGTTCTCCCTCTTCATAGCATTTTTTTTATCCATGTTGTAAACATAAATCAAAGTGTATTATGGTAGAAGGAGAGTGAAAGTATGTACATAGCAATAGGATATTTATGGAAAGTGACATGGGAGAAGGGAGGAAAAATTCCAGAAAATCAGGAAAAATATATACCCGTAAAGCTATACCCTAACATAGAAACATTATCTCATTAATTTGTATATTTTCTTCCAATATTTACTTTAAATGAGTCAACAATAAAATTCACAGAAACACATCTATTAAACACATATTATGTGCCAGATACTGTTTAAGATTCTAGGGAGGGGTGTGGGTACAAAATGAAACAAATATTACTACTGTACATTCTAGAGATGGTCTGTTAGACAGTACATATCACATTTTGAAAACTACTTTTCAAAAATAAACATGTCCTCATGCTACTCTTCAGTTTTATAGCCATCACTTCTAAGAACTGATTTGGGGATCTCCCCTGGTAGTGCAGGCGGTTGAGCGCAGCACTGTGAAGCTGTCTGCAGCCTCTGCAGTCCTATCCCGGCCTGCTGGCGAGAATCAGACCTCTCCTGCCTCCCCGGACTACTCCCCTCAGCAGTGTATTTTAGTCAGTTTGCCTGTCCTGCTCCCTGCTCTGTCTCTGTTGAATCCTCTCACCCTCCCACGCATCTGGCTTGTACCCGGTTCTTGTATGCATGAATAAACAAATATTTAAAAAAAAAAAAAAAGGAACTGAATTGAATTATGTACCTGAATAGCTAGTGATTTAAACTGCATTTCTGTGGTTGCTCTACTTAACATTTTTAGCAAAGAATACCACAATGAACATGGTAGATTGCTAGATCAATTTTTCCTCCACATTTTTATGAGCGTATAGTATATATGCTCATATCTCCCCTGAATTTGTGCATGCTGCCTTTGGACACTGTTCTGCTCATTTTGTACAAAAATAACATTTAACATATTGAATTATCTGTTAGAGGAATTGCTATTGAATAATTTTGGCGGTTCCAAAGAGTGATGATCCTGAAATCTCATTCATTCATAACTAAGAGTTCAAATTTCAAGGTCAGAGTTTTTTTTTTCTCTTTTAAAATGCAAATACTACTACAATACTAATATTTTGCATCTTTATTTTACATCTAATATTTTACATTCACATCTGTAAAGATAAGAGGGAACAGGCTTGATATATATAAGAAGAAAGCAGGAGACCAATATCATTTGTTGTACCCTATGCAAGTACATTTCCGTGTGTGTGTGTGTGTATATACACACACACACACACACACACACAGAGGGTTATATCATCACAGTAAAACACCTACTATGGAGTTATTGGACATTAAAAAATTCTGTCCAAGAGTAAGCATATGTGTAATTGGCTTGGTAAAGGGCCAGGTGTTGAGTCTCATTAGTGCAACACTTAAGTTATCTGGAGTCAATAAATAGTGATTTTTACATGTTGTCAGACTGTTACAATGCTTAAGGATAGAAAAACCTAGGGAAGTCATAGGTTCATAGATTGTTACAACTGTATGACCTAGTATAGTTATTTCATTTTAAGATAAAGAAATTGAAGACTAAAGAAATTGAGTGTCTTGACCAACTCATAAAAATAGTACAATATTTCCATTCTAGTATTCTTTGAGCTATAACTAGCTGCCTACATGCCAGGGTGTACGTTTGGCCTTTTTATTGCAGTCTTTCAAAAACTCTAATGTCTTTCATCTTTTTTAGAGGCATGAGGAAACCAGTAGAAACTATTATTTATTTTTTTTTCTTGTGACATGGAATCTTAACAATTTTTCTGAAGTGCTATATGAACATGCTTTATGTAAATATGCAATAGAGAGAGAAAAGAAAAATTTAAAAAAACAGAATAAAACAACAATTTTAAATTCAAGACTTCATTAAATTGTAGAAATATATAAAAATTCAGCTGTGGGTTTGGATATGAAAATTCAAGTTTCTTTTGCATTGCATTAGAAGGAACCATTTGATCTCTCTTTTGGGGGTCACGATTCCCAGTAT
Organism: Talpa europaea; assembly: GCF_964194135.1. Classification (NCBI taxonomy): domain Eukaryota; kingdom Metazoa; phylum Chordata; class Mammalia; order Eulipotyphla; family Talpidae; genus Talpa; species Talpa europaea. The sequence goes on from NC_140070.1 coordinate 80,304,720, forward strand.
AAAATGATGCAACTCCTTTTCTCTCTTAGGAATTGAGCCAGGTATGAACACTGGGTTTCTTGTAACAAAGTCCCTTTATCCTTAAGGAAGGCTAAATAGTTTTTTTTAATTGCTAATGTTCTAGCAGATGATTGTGATCTTTTCCAAGAGTCTGATAGTCTTATGAAAGGAAAAAGCAAAAAAATAATCCTTTTATTTATTTTATGAGGAAGCAAAAAGATATGAGAGAAAATTCTTGGGGAATTTGGGGAGAGTAGATAGGAGCATGTAGAAAATAGAGGACAAATGCCTTTAGGCATGGTCTTGTAGTAGATCTGCTTTCAAAATTCCTGAGGCAAGGAATTTGGGAGAAAGAGCTCATAAAGGGTAGTCTAATGCCCCAGAACTGTGGTAGATAAGAAACCTAACTACAACTCACTATTCATTCACTATATGATGGAAATCTCTCTTGCCTATTGTTGACTTAAGTTTGGGGTAATTGAGAGCAATGCCCTGCACACATCTCTGCTGCTCCCCAAGTGCCAGTGTTTGATTGTTTCATGAGGCCACAAAATTTGCAGGACAATCTATTTGTGTGGCAGTGGATTGGAGAGCAGTTGCTATTGGGAAGGAATGTGAATCTGTATTTTGGTGGCAAAAGTGAATATACCCAATAGGACTTAAATATAGCTCATTACTCACTTCTTAAAATTGATCACATTTTGCTACCAAATTTTCTTAGAGAATTGGAAAGTACTTGAATAAAAGTTCCTGTTTAATGACACTAAATATCTTTCTTATCTCAGTAAGACAAGACAAAATAAGACACTAAATATCTTTCTTAGCTCCACAGTCTTCAAAGAGTTTGTGATTTAGGAACTGAAATAGAAATGAAGTGTATTTGTAAGGCACACACTATTAAGATTAAGTGGCTGGCAATGTTCCTTATTACAGTTGGCTATAAAAGTACTTAATGGTTAAAGAGGAAGGGTCATAAGGCAAGAGGAAATCTTTTTCAATTCACATCTCACAGAAAACAAGATTCTTTACACCAAAATCCTACACAAGATTACAGAATTAAGATTGGGCAGTCAGGGCCTCCCTAGCAGCGCAGGGGGTTAGGCACAGCACTGTGAAGCTGTCCTAGGCCTCCAGCACGAGTTCGATCCCTGACCTGCCAGGTAACTACTCACATGGCGCAGTGGACTTCTCCTGTCTAGTCCGCTGCTCGCCTCAGCAGTGTATTTCAGTTGGTCTGCCTGTTCTGTTCCCCGCTCTGTCTCTGGTGAATTCTCTCACCTCCCGCACCTCTGGCCTATACCCCAGTTCTTATATGAATAAAAAAAAAAAAAAAAAAAAAGATTGGGCAGCCAGAGCACAGAATGCATCCCCAGTCAGCAATCAAGCAGTGCAGAGCTATAACAGTGCTCTGCTAATTTTGGCATTCACAAGGAGAGATTAGAAATTGTGACAAGTAATAAATTCTTTATGTCAAAAGATCCCTAGTAGAGCAGTTCATGTGAGAGTGTCTAACACATCACAGTACAAGTGTGTCATAGATAATAACCCTTTATATCTCTAACTATCTCCTCATCTCCAGGCAATGGAAAAATAAGCAATCAAAGTGATTTTGTTGTGTTTTGAAATACTTAGTGAAAAATTAATCTGGATATTTATCTTAATTCATCAATTCTTCAACTGAATTACATAAATAATTTAAATATTTTGGACAAAAACAAAGATTTGAACTACTTTTCCCTATACTGTTATAGATTGCTTTTTGTTTACTGGGTCATTGGGAGAAATATTAATGGACATAGCAACTATATTTACTACATTATCTACAAATGAGAGAGAAGAGAGACCCATTTTTTTTCCTCTGCTCATCTTCATCTTTCTTGGCAATGATTTGTTCTTGAATAATGCATGCCAGTTAAATTTGCACATGTTCACATAATTTACAAATTGCCAGAACACAGTTTTCTGCAACAACAAAATTAAAATATTATGGCCACTAAAATATATTATTCTTTACTTAGATTATACAGCATTTCTTAGGGAATGGGAATAGCTCAAAATTATTTTATACTTATTTTGTAAGATCCACATCCATGTAAAACACATAGGCTGTAAGATCTATGATGGACGTTGCATATTGAGTTTTATATCCTAACAAGGAAAATAAAAATTAGATTTATGCATTGTAAAGTTTAGCATTCAAGTTGTAGTTACCAGAAGCTATATCCAAATTTATGAATTACTGCCCCTCCTTCTGAATATCTACTATATATAAATTAATACTTTGCTTTTTCTATTAGTTTGATTAATTTTAGGTATTTATTAGCTTAGATTTCTTATGTGTGTATTAAGTAATTTAATCACGAAGTAATAACTTATGGAAGTAAGTATAATTTAATAATTTAAGTATTAGAAAAATAATTTAAGTGTGCATATATTGACGTATACTTTGCACCCAATAAAATTTTCCCTTTAAAGGATACAGCTTTATGAATTTTGACATATACTATTATGTAACCATATCACAGCTAAGATACAGAATTTTCCTTCCTCCCTCCAAAATTCTCTCGCTCCCACTTTTAGTCAATGTCCTTCCCTACTACTGGTCTGTTTTCTTTTTCTATAGTTTTGTCCTTTCCAAAAGGTCACATAGATGAAATGTTATTGATACATATACAACAATTTAAATATGCCTCCTTTCACTTAGTATAATATCTTTGATATTCATCTGTGTTGCTATGTATATATTAGCAGTTTTGCTGCTTTTTTATTGGTATTATTCTATTGTGTGACTGTACCATAATGTGTTTTACCATGCAGTAGTTGATACACAATTGGGTTATTTCCATTCATTGTTGATGATCATGACTAAAGCCACGACATAAACATTAGCATACATTTTTGTATAACCCATGTCTTCAGTTCTCTGGGATAAATACGTAGGAGTGGGATTGTTGAATCATAATACTAATGAAGTTTTAGTTCATGTAAGTATTTATTTATTGCCCCATCCTATGACACTACAACTGCCTCCCTTTGTTATCAGGGTTCTTCACATGATTTGTTGTAGCCAATGAGTGTGAACATAAATACTGATGCAACTTCTGAGTAACAGGCTTAAGAAATACATGATTCTTCCTTTCTTTCCTCTACCATGAGCTCTGCATGTCCCCAGTAAAACTACTTTTTCAGCCTAGATCTAGGAAGACTCATAGAGCACAGCACAATCAACCCACACCCTACTGTTCCACGTGAGTAAGAAATGCACATTTGCTATAAGAAATGGCGGCTTCGCATTTGTTACCTCAGCATAACTTAACAAAAGCTGACTGATAAACTTTGGAAACTGCTTCTCTCTACCCCACGTAACTTTATATAATATAGAAATCCATTTCCTTGAACTTCTGTCTTTACTCCCTTGAACTATGGACTCTATGTCTATGTTTCTTCTCCAACATCTTTGATCCTTCATTACTGCTTTTATTGGGGAAACTTCCTGCTGCCATTCTCTCCAAAATTAAGCCCTTATATCATACCTTTATCTCTTCTTACTAATTGCAATGTAGTAGATGTTTAACTAGTCTCACTGGCTTGACTGTAATGTCCTATTCTAGAATAAGTAATTATGATACTATATGAAACTTAAAAAAAGCAGACTTTCTTATATTTCTACTAAACCCTGCAGTAAGGGCCTCCCTGGTGGTGCAGAGGTTAAAGTCTCAGTGCTATCAAGGTATGTCTAGTCACTGTGGCCTGAATTCGATCCCTGTCTGGGAAGCTAACCCACATAGTGCAGCAGACCTCTCCAGCTGCTCGCCTCAGCAATGTATTTCAGTAGATCCACCTGCTCTGCTCCTCTCTCTGTCTCTAATGAATCCTCTCAACCCTCACATCTCTGCCCTCTGCCCCAGTTCTTGTATGCATAAAAAAATATAGATCTTTAAAAAATAAATAAATAAATAAAATAAATGACACCCTTCAGTAATTCCTCATTACCCACAGGGTGAATCTGACACTATTACCTTTGTTTGCAAAGTCCCTTCAATTGGTTGCTGAATTTTTCCTTCTGCCATTTCACCATTACAAACATCTCGCACTACTCCATTGAATAAAAACTCTTCTTCCAATCACAAAAAAAAAAAAAAAAAAATCCCTGTTTCAGGATTGGCAACAGATAGCTCTGTCTCCTTTGTGTTCTATTTTTTCACCATCATTTTAAATTCTCCAAGACATAACTTAAATTCCATTCTTTTAAGAAATAAATTCAATCGGCCCTTCCCACTCAACACAAAGCAGCCAGAATGACCTTTGAAAACAAAAAACCCATCATCCCTTCCCTCTACCTTACTAAAATCATTTCAGGGGCAATAGAATAAATACTAAAATGTTCAGGTCTGAATGGCTTGCCTCCTCCCTACCTTTTCAGCTGCTTTCCTCTCTAGCATTCCAGTTATATTTTGTCTGCATTTTGTTTCACTGAACATCTTGTTTTCTCCTACCATGGGATCCCTGTCTTTTCTATTCTCTCGACCTAGAATGTTATTTTATTTTTATTCACTAGTCCACAGCTTCCAATCCTTCAGCTCTCAACTCTATTTTTACCTCAGAGAGAAGACTTCCCCAAATTCTCTGAGCAGGTCCAAACATTTTAATAATTGCCGTTACAGCACTGTTTACCTATTTCTCCTTAGTGTACTTACCTCAGCTCCATTTTACATTTATCTGTGTGTACTTTTTATGTTATGTATGTGTTGTGACTTCAGCATTATACACTTACCCATGGAACTCTGTAAAGGCACGTTCTTTGCTGAATATTTTACAATGACCCGCAGCCCATGTTACCTGGACTTTCTCTTTGTATCTGTACCATACTGATTTGTAAGATTTGTATTAAATTTGTAATTTAGATCTCTCTCACATTGTATCAGCATTTTTGCTTGTTTGCTGGTCTCATCACTACACCAACAAACACATGTACCTAGTAGGTTCCATGTTATTACTTGAATAAATGAAGGATTATTCATTTTAGCAATAAATAACTCATTATTCATTGAGTTATTCTCAAATATGAATACTCATACTGAAGGTTAATCCATGTGGCAAAATTAACATTTTGAATGCATCAATATTAACATATTTAAATGCATCAATATGTGGCCATTTCAAAAAATTTTAGTCCCCAGTTTCATTTACATAGTCAAACAAAACTGTTTAAACAAAGCCATTGAATGCCTACTATCAGCACTATGATTAGAGTTGCCAGATAAAATTTCAACCATGAATAATTTTTAGTGAATGCTCTCAATATTACATAGAACAAAGTATACTAAAAATTATCTGTGGTTAATATAAAATTCAAGTTTAACTAGGAATCTATTTTTATTTGCTGGGTCTGGCAAGTCTAACTATAATAATCCTTGAAATGATAATTGTTGGTCTCCACTGACAGCTGACTGTTAGTCACATGCAGCACCACATCATGTCAAATTGATCATTTTATTTCATCCTTACAAGCAAATGAGTAGACCCTATAAGCTTTCACTTCGAACACATGGGGAAACTAAGGCACAGAAAAATAGAATTTGCTTAAAAATCATATGTCTCAAGGTGTGTAAGAAGTCACACTTACACTCATCCACTACAACGGATCTCTTCATCTAATACTGTCTAAGCTGTTGAATGTATACTAGACAATTGGAGAGACAACACAAAGACTTTTATCATTATGTGCTTTGAACATCTTGTAACTGGCAACTCAGAGATCCTAATGTAAAATTCAGAACTGGATTTTATGAAACAACAATAACTTCCTGATACTCCCCAAGGAATTTTAGGTCTCTAAGCCATGGGTTATATGAGTTTTAACTGTAGAGATGCTATAATAGGGCCTCCCCGGTGGCGCAGCGGTTGAGCGCTGGGTTACGAAGCTGCCCGCAGCCTCTGTAGCGCCGGTTCAATCCCCGGCTGCTCCCCGGCCACCAGAGGAGGGTCCCACATGGCGCACAGACCTCTCCTGCCTCCCACTGCTCCCCTCAGCAGTGTATTTTGTCAGTCTGCCTGCTCTGCTCCCGGCTCTGGCTCTGGTGAATTCTCTCACCCTCCTGTGCTTCTGACTGTACCCCAGTGCTTGTATAAATAAATAAAAATAAATCTTAAAAAAAAAGATGCTATATCTGTAGCTTCACACTGTGTAAGTTATTATACTACGTAAGTTATAACCTTAGATATATTATTGCCATGCATTAACATTGAAAAACTTTCTATGACATAGAGAAAAAAATTCTAGGTATGGTTTTCATGTCCTTAAATCAATGTAATGGATACCTCCCATGGTGACAGAAACATCTCCAAGATGGAGTTTAATTTGAGGATTTATAAGGAACTGCAATCCACCATTTTGTTTTAGTGGTAACTTTCAGTATTAACAGACCACCCAATGTTGTCCACAGTAACCGTGTAGATACAATGTGAATTTAATAATATTGGGGGGGGTCAAGTTATTACTTTCTAATTTTCTATTAATTCTAATTGACCTATTTTTTTTAATTTCTAGGTCACTTCATAGAATAGTGTTATATTTATTTATTTATTTTTAATTAATTAATGTTTTACTGAGGTAACATTGGGGTATCCCTATCAGGTATCACCACCACAGTGCATCCACCACCAACTTGTCCACACCCACCACCATAGACCATTATGCCTCCTCCCTGTTCTTTCTCCTCCCCAACTTTTACCCCTTGGTGTCTCAGTTCTCTAGTCAGCTATCAAGTGTTAGTTTTTCAACTTGTCTTCATCTGACTATTAATTTAATAACTCTCTCTTTAAAGTGAATTGTTAGTGGACTTACAGTAGTTGTTGAGTTCTAACCAAAATGCTGCTTGGACACACTGATGTATTAAGTGATACTTGTATAGTTTAAATATCAGCTTCAAGTATGACAAGGAAGAAATTTAAAGGTATACCGTATGTTAGGAATGTTGGACTCTCAAAGTATAATGCATTCAATTTTCATTTTACAATCTTCTTTTAAGGAAAATGTGACTGCTCAGGCTTCATGCAAAGGAAACCTCTACTCCTTCATAATAAGATAACTTCCACTAAGCAGTGAGACTTAGACACGTATTTAAAAGGTTATATCAGGCCTCCCTGGTGGCACAAGGGGTTAAGCACCACACTATGAAGCAATCCAAAGCCTCTGTAGCACAAATTTGATTCCCAGACCACCAGGGAGCAACCCACATGGCAAAGAAGACCTCTCCTGTCTTGCCCGCTGCTCCCTGCAGCATGTATTTCATTTAGTTTGCCTGTACTGTTCCCCACTCTGTCTCTGGTGAATCATCTCACTCCCCCAGCCCCCGCATCTCTGGCCTGTGCCCCAGCTCTTGTATGCATTAATAAATCTTAAAATAAATAAACAAACAAATAAATAAAATAAAAGGTTATATCCCACACCAAATCCATACATATTCTCTCCATGGCTCAATTAGCTTAGCTTGCTCACATTCCCTCACCCTTTCTCACCAATCCCCTGCAATCTTCATTCAGCATACCCAGGGATAAGCTAACCCATTCCCTGCTGTAGTGGCAATAATACAAAGTCAACAGTACAGGTTCTTGAGTCAGATAGACTTGAATTCAAATCTCAGATCTATTTATTTATTAGCTGCGTGATTTAGGACTGAATATTTAACAATTTGTTCCCAATAATAATAACAATAATAATAACAAGTAATAATAATAATAGCATCAATATTAAATAGATAATACATCACTTATAGACAGAGAGTAAACAGCCAAAATGTTAACCCACCATCATTATTATTATAATTCCATGTCAGATAAATGGGAATAACATGACTTTGTAAAAATGAAAGTAATATCCCAGCTTTTACCTACCTATTGGGCTACTCTAACTTCCCTACTCAATTTTCCTACTAAAAACCTGTCTCCAAAGTAAGTGTCTTTTTAGATTTCAAAAAGCATCACAGGAAAATTATATTTGCTAGTATCAGTGAAAAAATACAGTGTAGGGCCTCCCTGGTGACACAAGGGGTTGAGCACAGTACTGTGGGGCAATCCATAGCCTCTGCAGCACAAGTTCGACCCCTGGCCGGCCAGGGAGCAATCCACATGGCACAGCGGACCTCTCCTGGTTCACCCGCTTCTCCCCTCAGCAGTGTACCTCGGTCAATCTGCCTGTTCTGTTCCCCACTCTGTCTCTGGTGAGTCCTCTCACCCCCCTGCACCTCTGGTCTGTACCCCCTAGCTCTTGTATGCATAAATGAATAAATCTTAAAAAAAAGAAAGAAAAATACAGAGCAGAATATATTGTTTAACTTACTCACTTTCACCCGTTCTTGCATGTAAGTACTCATGAACCATTTAAGCACAAGCTCCAAAAAAAGATGTGTTCTTTTACATAAATTATCAAAAATATACTCTTACAGAATAAAACTCTTGACTGACTTAATAGAGTTGAAGCAAATGTTCCTTATTCTGCTAAAATCATTGATTGGACATAAAGCATGTTGAACCTCAGTACTTTCCAGTGAGAAATACATTAATGCTCTTTCTTTCATGTAAAATATCACTCCACCACCCATCATATATTTTTCAACCTAATGGGAATATTTCACATTTATCATTTCCTCATTATAAATTGTATCAGGTCTAGAGATAATTTCTTAAATCAAAATGGTCTCTCTCTTAGTCTCTCCTCATTTACTAAACTAACCATGTATTTATTTTCTCCCTTCCCCTCCTTGTCCCTCTTTTCTTGTTCAATTTCTCTGACGTTAGACCTCATTTTCTATAATACACAATTCTCTTAGGACACAAAAACTTCTTATTGAGTTTTTTATTGTTTTACATGTAGATACTCATGCATCCTCTTCACCAAGGAGATTTATTAAGGTCATAAAGACCCATAAGTTAGAAATTTTATTGAACTCTTCATTTGGACAAGATCCAGAGTTTAGATTTGTAATAATAACAACAACATCAACTATCTTTCTCTGGGGGAAATTATGAAAACTTTCCCCTGAAGAATGATGCTTTTGCTGAGCTTTTAAGTGTGAGCACTTGTTTATCAGATTGAAAGAAGGTGTGAATACTGAGAGGACAACATAAGGGCTATGGCAAAGCCAGAAAGGTTTGTTAGGTCATTGCTTATACAAAGGACAATGAAAAGTAAATAGGTTATTGGTATATAATAGTGGTATTTATCTATTTCATAGAAGAGTTTAGATTTCAGTATGTTTTTAGTGGTAAACCAATGGCAATTTTCTAGTAGCAGAGCGACAAGATCAGACCTGACAAGGTCAGATTTGTTTTTTCGAACGTTTTCTATACTCTTCATGTGACTATGAGCTGAGGATTAGGCAGACCACAGTGAAACAGAGGAGCAACAATGGACAGTTGACTGCAGCCATAATCTGTCTAGGAGATAACCTCACGCTTCCCAAATCACAACCTGGAATTATTACATCTGTGATATGCTTATTCCTAATGTGAAATTACAGGAAAGTTTAATACCTCTAAAAATATGAGCTTTGTATTATACAAATAAAGCATATTTAAGCATAGCACCTTATTGACAATTCAATTTAGCATCATAGGTTAAACAGTTTCTGACCACAGAGGCAGGTAACCAGAACCCATGGATTATAACCCCTATAAGCAGTAAGAATTTTTATCTGAAACCCAAGCCATGAAAATCAGACCTTCAGATTCAATACAGTCTCGTAAACATCTTAAATATCAAACAAAAACTAAAAATGTCAAGACCTATTTATGTCCCTTCTCTTATCCTTTACAGATGACTTGCATGTCTATTTTTTTTTTAATGCTGTGGTCACCGATGTCAGTCTCTTCACAGGGGCAGCTGGTGGGATCTACAGTTGCTGGGAAAACTCTACTTTGAGTTTCTAAGCAACACGCTCTGCATGTGGTCAGAGTTAAATTTTGTTGTAGTTCAGGGTGTTTTGGCTGCTGCAAAAATGTTCCTTTTTTTTTATTTCCAACCATGCTTATTAGTAGTTTATCATCAAATGCATATAACTGCTTAGCATAAAGAAAGTTGTAAGTCTGGAAGAAAATAAAGATATTAGTACTTTTCTGGATATTGATGAGCATAGAGTCAGATTCACTAAGATGATACTTTGAATCAGTATTTCTTTTCTGATTTTAACATTTTTCTTTTATTTTCAAAGATTTATTTATTTATGCATACAAGAACTGGGGTACAGGCCAGAGGCGTGGAAGGTAAGTGGATTTACCAGAGACAGAGGGGGGAACAGAACAGGCAAACTGACTGAAACTGCTAAGGGAAGCAGTAGGCGAGCTAGGAGAGGTCTGCTGTGCCATGTGGGTCACCTCCCTGGCTGGGGAGAGAACTCAAGCTGCAGTGGCTGCGGGTAGCCTCAAAGTGCTACGCCCTAACCCCTTGCGTCACCAGGGAGGCCCCTGATTTTAACATTTTTCTGTGTATTTATTTCTCTGGTTTGTCAAGAAAATCAACTTCCAAGCCTAGGATATGGGCAGAAAGAAAGTGAAATAAGAAGCACCTCCTTTTAGTGTGCTTTTCAATTCTTTAATCCACTTGGGTTCAGATCCTGCTGAGAAAAATCAAGCCCTCCTCCCCTTTGTCATCCAGCACTGACTGTAGTTGGGAGAGAGACAGCTTCTAAGCACATAGTAAGTGCATGCATGGTTTTCCTCTGACTCTGGAATGCAGTAGAGCCTGCAAATCCTGTAGAATGAACTCAGGGGTGCCCATTCCCACTCTGCTGAATCTGGATTTAGGACTGTGAATCTCGATCAGTTCTTGTTAACCTTCTGAATCACCTATTAATTCTTTCAGGCTGTGAAACACCAGAAAATCTAGTCTTGAAATGTGATTCAACTCCACCTCTCTTATCACAAGCATATGCAAATAACCCTAAGGTACAGCCCCTGAAACGGCCTTCTCCCTGGGGAATAATGAGGTCATGAATTTATATGCTGTATTTGGTAGTAAAATGGAGTTTTGAAATCATGTTGGTTAGGAAGTTGAAGACTCTCTTTTCCTCTCGTTCATTACTTAATATTTTCACATTTCTCAGTGCCCTTCATGAAGCTCCATCATATTTCCTGGTGGGTCAAATTCTCCTTTGCACCTTATGACCCATCTATGCTAGTCTATTTGCCACTCAATGAATAAACACTCTTATTTCATGGCTCACTTCAGATTCTCTTCTGTCCAACTAAAATTTCTTTTTTTTTTTAAGATTTATTTATTTATTTATTTATACAAGCACTGGGGACAGTCAGAAGCGCGGGAGGGTGAGAGAATTCACCAGAGCCAGAGCGGGGAGCAGAGCAGGCAGAAGGACCGAAGTACACTGCTGAGGGGAGCAGCGGGCGGCAGGAGAGGTCTGCGCACCATGTGGGACCCTCCACCGGTGGCCGGGGAGCAGCCGGGGATCGAACCGGCGCTGCAGAGGCTGCGGGCAGCTTCACAACCCAGCGCTCAAATGCTGCGCCACCGGGGAGGCCCAACTAAAATTTCTTTTTCTCTCATGTTTTTCTTCTGAATCTTCACTTTTACTCCAAGAAGTTGTTGTGAAGTCACCTCTTTTGTGAAAATTGTTTCTATAATTCATTCTTTTTTATGCTAAGGTCCTCGTTTAGAGGTGGCAATAGAAGCTATTTAATGCCTATCTTTAGAATAAATAAAAGTAACCTTTGGTTATAAACATGGTTTTAATTAATAAGGCTATGGTTTTGAGCAAATCTCTTCCTTTTGCTAGGAATAAGTTTCCACACCTATAAAATGGGCATAAATTCAACGAATCCCAAGATGCTTTCTGTGGTGGTCACTGTTGACATTAAGAATGTTCAGAAACAACCCAAATGCCCCAAAACAGATGACTGGATCAAAATGTGGTATGTGTATATATATATATATATGGTGTGTATATATATATATATACACATACATATATATGTATATGTATATATATATATACACACACAATGGAATACTATTCAGCAATCAAAAAGATAAACTAATGTGATTTGCAGCAACATGGATGGAGCTAGAAGGAATTATGCTCAGTGAAATAAGTCAGATGGACAAAGAAAAATATTGGATGGTTTCACTAATAGGAAGAAAATAGGGGAACCAAATAAGACATCAGGGGAAAAAAATAATAACAATACAAAACACAACACAACAAAACAAAAAACCAGGCAGTTATAAACCAGAGACTTCCTGCAGGGGAGGAGGAGGGAGAGAGATCAGAGGGAGGGAGGGAGGGAGGAGCACAGGGGACTGAGGTGATGGTGCATGGGTGCACTGGTGAAGAAAATTCCACGGGGACTACACCTGGGGGTGGGGGGTAAGCAAACATTGTTTAAAAATAAATGATGTAAAATATATATATATAAATAATAAAAAAGAATGTTCAATAATATTCACATTCACCAGCTATCAGGCTCATGTTTGAGTGAAATATGGTAGGTGAAGTGTCTAGTGGAGATGAGATGTGTTCTTTGTCAATGCAAGACACTGCAATGTCCACAGTTCTTTCCTCTCTCCTCTCCCTTGTAATGTTTGGAAGCAGAGGCTGAAATGCAGCAGTGAATAGTGCACCATGACAGCCTGTATCAGACAAAGAGCATGAGTGAAAAACGTCTGCTGTTTCTCAGATTTGAGAGTCATTACATGGTATAAATAGGCTTTCCTGACTAAGTTCAACCCTAGCATTTCATGATTCTATTTTATTTAAGACAAGATACACACTTTGAGGATGAGTCTAATGTCAGGTCATAAAAGTTATGGCTTCCAAAAATCTATTACGTTAACAAGTACTATGTAAGGGTTATTTTAAAACTATTAACAACACTTGAAGCATTAAAATGTGCTTCTACTTAATGTCAGTAAGCAATTACAATAAAATAAAAAGACTTCAAAATTAGTTTTATATAAACCATAAAGAGAAATGGGATAGAATGGGAACTATTTTCCTCTTCTGCATTTAATTTAAATTCAGAAAAGATGGTTTAGTTTCTATATTTTGGAAAACAGTGTTGCAGATGGACTCAATTTTACTAAAAATGCAGTGTTTGTGTATATTATTTTCCAAGTCATTCCTCTTTCCATGGAATATGGCTAATTTTCTTCTTTTCTACTGCAATCCATTTTCACAAATTTTAAGTTGTATAATATTTTTTTAATATTACAGAATTTTAAAATAATGTATTTGATCCAGCTTTAAAACTATCACAAGAAATTAGACCAAAGTTAAAACAATCCAATAAATATTTTTAAAAAAATCTCATGCATCAATGTGTTCCTAATTTTAGAGAATGGTCATTTTGTAGAATGAAGTGTCAAAAGATTGCTAATTTTTAAATTTGCTTCAGAAAATTTTATAATACCAAATTTATCTGGAATTTATTTAAAAATTTTATTTGAAAACAAGTTTCCCCCCCCCCCTAGGGAAAAATATTTGAATGGCTTATCAAATAATCACATTCTTACTTTTGCAAGCTTTCCTTGACCTAGACTCTGTAGAGCCAGAGAATGAAATTATTTGTTCTTGATGATCATGAGTATTCAAAACCACTTTAGTCTCCACTTTTCTTCATGCTAACTAATAATGAAGTCGTCCTGTTACCATCCTGAAATCTGAATCGCACTGCCTCTGGTATACTGAGATGTAAGGAGTCCCGAGACCATCAGAACAGACTTGTGATCTGACAAACAGTTCAAACTCCTGGCACTTAGCCAGTCAGCTGGGTATCCTTGGAGAATTGCTTAACATCTCAAAGCCTCTGGCTCTATGTTTACAAATGTGGGCGTGATAATTGTTTGCCTCAGATATTTGTTATGAGAAATAAATGGGATATGACATTTAATTCCAGAACTTTAAGTTCCATAAAGGCATTTTGTTTTGCTCATTCTGCCATGAGTGCCCACCATGCTTTACACAAAGACTGGTATAATGTTTGAGTCAATGACTGAATAAAAGTTCAATAAATAAAATGGATACATGATTAAATAAATAACCTTACACAATATGTAGTCTACTGGACAAGTTCTGCAAATGATAGTTATCATTAAACATGATCTACTTTTACCTTTAAACTCACCAAAAAATTTATGGTTTCACTCTTTTAAGAAAACGTTTTCTCTCTCCATTTGTGTTTGTGAGTACTACAGTCACTTCTTATCCCATTGATAATAAGTCTGAGATAATTTATGATCCCTATGCTTACCCAGGTGACTGATAGTCACACAGGAGATGCAAAGCAAGATATGGTTCATGAATGTCATATGAACAGAATATTTCCACCAAAAAAAGTCTCATAGTTGACATGCCAGAGATATATGAGCACTAGGCAGGTAATGTCTCCAGTGACAACATTAAACAGAAGATATCTGAGATCCAGAACATTCAGAGAAAAGCTGGACCGAGCTGACATAAAGAGTTTTAAGAATGCACCTTAAAGACAAATAAAAAGGAATACATCTTGCTCTGAGGCTAAGGCCATTGTTCTACAGGTTGGCAATGAAACTATCTTCCTGATTTTGTATAAAGAATTATGCTACAGGTACATATATGTCAAAGTCATTTGGTGCTCCTTTTTAGAACTGAGGTTTAAATCTTAGCAGAACCGGGCCTCTCCTGGTGGCGCAGTGGTTGAACACTGGGCTGCGAAGCTACCCACAGGCTCGGCAGCGCTGGTTCGATCCCTGGCCACCAGCAAGGGTCCCACATGGCACGACAGACCTCTCCTGCTGTGACTGCTGCTCCCCTCAGCAGTGTATTTTGTCACTCTGCCTGTTCTGTTCCCCGCTCTGGCTCTGGTGAATTCTTTCACCCTCCTGTGCTTCTGACTGTACCCAGTGCTTGTATAAATAAATAAATAAATAAGCTTGTATAAATAAATAAATAAATAAATAAATAAGCTTGTATAAATAAATAAATAAATAAATAAATAAATAAATAAATCTTTTAAAAAAATCTTATCAGAAACATTTCAATCTCTTCAACTCCATTGTCTTGTCCCCCCTTAAACTTCCCAACTAGAGACTCTTGGATATCAGTGATAAGCTCAGCTGTCAGCTTCAGTGCTATAGGTAGTAACTCCAAATCACCGAAGACTCAAGATGGATGGAGACTGGCTAACTTCATTCCAATCCCCAAATCTGAGTCATTCATAATTCCTCAATGTCTCACATTCTCTGGTAGATAAAATGAGTATCAGTCAGTAGAGGTATACAAGAGTGGAGGTGATTCCAAGAGTGTAGCTGGTTGGCACTCCTCCACAAGATGTTTGCTAGTTAAGCCTGTAAGGCTTCTGTGTCTGAACTCCTAGTTGGGGGATTACTGGCAGGCAATAAACGTGGAGGAGAATATCAGATAGAACAGGAATAGTATATATTCCCTCATACCATAATCTGTTTTGGGTATTTGATGAGGTGTCGTTAACAAGTTGGCATCTGGGGCTTAGCCAACATCTTGTATATCCAGAGGACCAAGAACCTGTTACACAGGACCACATACAAATATTATGTGATTAATAAGCAGATTGGGGAGCTGCATGTGCTAGTAAACCTTAACATGTCTCCTAAGTATATTGACAAGAGCATACATTGCCAACTACGGGAGAAAAGAAGAACAAAATGCTAAGCCTTCAGAAAGGTTGCCTGCACATCTACAAGGAACTTTTCAGGCACACCCCTCAAATTCCTGTAATTTGTTGTGTCCAGCTATGACCATGTGCATCCAACTACCATAGGAATCCCTTGCATCAGCTGATGGTGTTTTTTGGATGAAGGACAGCACCAAACCCAGCTCTCAACCACATGAGGCTTCATCTAGGTCTATGTTACCATTTTTGTGGTAAGGTGAACAGTTTCCTTACACAGAAGTTCCATATCTATCTTCGTGTCTTTAAACACAAAAAAACCTAGTATGCATCAGTGCCTCTCCACTGAATTTCATTTACTGAGGTTGACTTAGGCATAGGCATGATTCACATCACAAAACACCAAGGTCACCAGGTACTATGGAGTTTTCTTCATCCAGAAGATTCACAAATTTGAGGGTTCAATTAAACTCTGAAGAAGATGGGACCCAGAGTGTATTTGCAGTCACATTCATCAGAAACCTATTTTGATCTCATCGTAAGTGGTGTTTATGCACCATGAAGTCATTACCTAGATCACCCATTAGCAGTCACTTAAGTTTAAGTTTATTTGAATTAAGGACTGAAATATTTTAAATAGATTTCATCAAGTTATCTCCTTTGGCAAAAAAAAGTAAATAATTTTGATAAATCAAACTGTTATGACTTAAGATCCTGGATTTATACCAAAAAATTCTTTTATAACTATCATGAAAAGCCATTCATTCTTTTTGGTATTCTACCTTATTTCACAGAAACTATATCATTTTCACTTTCAGGATTTAATTCATAGAGGATGGGTTTATTCAATAGATTTCAATTAAAATGTAAATATTGATAGTTATAATTTATTTTGTGTAAAATGCTTTGACACATATTCTCCTGATTTCATCTCATTTCTTCAACCACAGCTTTAACATTTTATCAAATACTCCCCAAATACTTCACTATATATAAACAGTATCTCTTTCTCTTGTTCTCGCTCCTCTTAAAAAAACATCTTTCTAGAGACTGGGGGAGATTATGACAAGACTGTGCTATGGAAAAGGCATCAACATACAGTCCCACTTACCCTTTGCCTCATGGTGTTTGTCATTTCACTTGTGGATTATAAAGAGTGAAACGCAGCGCTCCACACCCCTCCTGGAGTTGACCTCTTTCGTGTACAGGCTTCTTGGCTCATGAATTTTGCTATCCTCTATAAAGTTCTGTAATGAGCCAAAAATGTAATGAGCAGAACTTTGAAATCCCTCCTGAGTCCTGCTGAATGAGGATAGCAGAGCAAAGGCAACTCTATACAATGCAAGACAAATCCCGAGACCTGTGGCCATGACAAAAATCCCTTCTAGGCTCAAAATGATCAGTACAACTATATTTAAAATTTTTGAAGGAATGGGCAAAGGAAACAGACAGAACAGGCATTTATTCTCACCCCACATATCCCATAACTAATTCATATTTGTGTTTTCTGACCATGTTATGCTATCCCAGTGTGTTAAGTTTTTATTTGGCACTGTGGTAGTAATTGGGTAGCTCTGATTCACTGCTAGAGTAGGGGAAACTCTCATTTCTTTTTTAAATAAAGCTAATTCCTAGCTTGGATATATCAGCTACTTAAAATTACTCAGGTAAAGCAGCACTTTTTTCCCCCTGTAAATAAATTAGCAAAATCTACAACAAACTAGCAAAAATCCATAGGCACGTACTGGGGAAATACAGGTAAGGAGAATAAAAGAGCTCAGTTTATTCTAGTCCAGGATTTTATCAGAGAAAAGTGTATAAATTGATTTAACAGGTCCATACTTGCAAATTATTACAAGTTTTATTGTTCTTGTTTACCTGGCCCAAAAGCAATAAAGCAGCTCTTCAGAATCCGGACAGAGTCTGGTGTCTGGCTGCCTGACTCAGGACAAAATTCTCTACTAAAATTCTCCACTCAACAGCTAATTCTCTCCTCAACAGCTCTACAATAACATGTTAATATAAAAGAGACTTTGACTTTTATAGCAAGTGAGAGGCGCTCCTAGGTTTGGGCCCATATCTCTCCATTGTCCGTTAAAATGTCTGCCATATAATTACTGTTTAAAAATATGTGTGGCATGAATGACCGAAAGAACACATTCTCTAGTGAGTGAATTAAACAAGATTTCAGGATTTATTTATATTTACTCAGTTTCCCAACAAATAGTTTGCGAACAACTTTGTTTTATTTATTTATTTTTATTGAATTATTTTTTGATGGAGGTAATGTTGGTTTCACAACACTGAACATGACTTAGAGGTATAAGTTTGCACCTCCTCAAATGTCTATTACTACAACACACCCACCACCAGAGCAAACAATTATCCTCCACTATAGTGTGCTGGGCCCTTCACCCACTCTTCTTTCCCCCCCACTTCCCCTCTGGTAGATTCCATTCTACATTAGATTTTTTGGGTTTACTTTGTTTTAGTTTTATCTGTTCCTTTGTTTTGTTTCTCTATTTTCTACATATGAGTGAAATCCTCCAGTCTTTCTCCTCCTGACTTATTTCACTTAGCATTATCCTCTCCAGTTCCATCCATGTAGTCACAAGTGGCAAGATAGCATCTTTCTTTTTTTTTTTTTTACGTCTGAGTAAATATTCTATTCCAAATATACCACATTTCTTTCTCCACTCACATGTCCTTGGGCACATAGGCTGTTTCCACAACTTGCTATTGCAAATTGTGCTGCAATGAACATAGATTTTTATATATATATATATATAATACATTATATATTACACATATATTTTATATAATACATTATAATATATATAACTTATAGATATAATGTAATGCCTTCAATTTAATGTTTCTGTAGTCTTTGAATAGATACCTAAGGGTGGAATTGCTGGATCCTAGGGTAGATGTATTTTTAATATTTTGAGAAACCTCCACATTGAACAACTTCAGACTACATCCATTTCAACCTTTTCATTTTAATGATGGAGAATTTCATGGCCAGAGATTTGCAGTGCCAACTACTTATTTTCAAAAGGACCAGCATCAACATGGTCCTGAGGGACTTGGGGATGTTCTTCTAGAGAAATTAACCTACATGCAGAATTGTGCGAAGTTAATACAGCTATGGTGAAGAATTTTACTTCAGGTTACATCTCAAGTTTATGATTTGTTAAGATTCAGTTCCCTTAATGCTCAAGTCCACTTCATTTCTTTTATTGCCAGTTGTGGTCCCGTTCTACAATGAGACATTTCTCTTCTAGGAAAAAAAAATCTCACGAGTCTTTCCTGTTTCTCCTCCCATTTAAAACATAAATGGGGAATTAGTCTGAGGTTTTGTTCTGCTCTAAGCAGCATTCTTTCCAATAGCCTGTTCCCTCCATGACCATCCTCCTCCACTGTTTCCTCACATTAGGGTTTCAGTGCCAATTCTTATTCCAGCTAGCAGCTCAGTCAGCAAACATTTAATAAGAATCTTGTCACATGTGTACTAATTTGCAGAGTTCACAATCCCGCCTGTTCACACATCTGAGTTTAAGCAAGTTGGGTGAGGAAGTTTACAAAGGGCCAGGAAACTCTAGGCCATCCTTTCAAGTAAAACAAATATGCTGCATTTCTAGGATTAGGGCTTATTACCTCTTGGGAACATAGCAAGAAAAGAGTCATTTCTACCAATCTTAATAGTCAACCTGCCTTATTTTCTAGCTTCAGATTTCAGTCAACACAGACTCAGCATATTCTTTCTCTCAAAAGAAAGTAACTTACAAGATTATTTCTAGTTGTATTCAAGATATATCGTTAAAAAGCATTGTGGGCAGAGAGAGGGAGACAGAGAGAGAAAGTTTTCCTCACAACTGTTGAAAACTGGCTACACTGTAACCAGTTTCAGATTTGATATATTGTTTTCCAAGTATTTAGTAAATTAATATGCACAAGAATGGCCAAGTATTTAATAAAGTAATATGCATAAGAATTGCCAATATGTATAAAGAATAATTTTATAAATATTTCCAAACAGATAAGTAGATTCTAGGGAGAAGAGTTAAGCATTAAGAGTTAAAAGTTAAGAATCACTTAGAATTTTACAATTTGCCAGCTTTATAGATTTGAAGATACAGTTCATTCCATGCTCTCTGTTTTTATTTTTACAGCATAAAAAAAATCAGAAGAGTAACTGTTCTACGTTATGGAGACTGCATATGGGAGGAATGACAATCCTACAGACTGATGAATAGAAAGTTCAGGATGAAAGCCCATTCAAAGTCAGCCAGAACCCAGGACTGTCTCATACCAGAACAATAACCCAAAGGCAGATTCACCCTCTTTATGTAAAAAATATCAAAATATTTAGCACTTCAATATTCCCATAATAGAGCAATTATTGAATGCTTACTAAACATCTGAATTTTGCACATTTTATTTAAATATGTAATTCTATGTTGTAGTTCATCTGGGAATATAATAAGATTATGAATGATTTATTAAAGCAAATTGAAGCTAGTGTTTAACCTAATGTAAAACAAAATACTAGGACTCCCGGACCTTGGTCTCCTGCAAACAATTCTTCCACCTGAGACTAAATTTATGCTCCCTGAAAGGGTTATGGAGTAATTATTGACACATCTTTTTATCCTTACTTTCTGGGGAGGGGTTCTGGAACAAAAAAGAGAACTCAAACCATAACTGGTGTATCTGGTAGTTTATTGATCCAATATAGCTGCCACCTGCTCAGTCTGTGAATCAATGCCAGCCTGGCTCATTGACAAGGTAAGTTTCTGTCTATGCTGTATGGAAATATAGTGCCTCCTGGTCTATTATTTTCCTGTTTTGCTAGATTGGTTCATGGTCTATTTCCTCCCACAAAGCAGAACAGGGTTATTTAAAATTATGCTGATGCAAGAGAATTATGTTCAAGTTTCCAAAATTAAATCAATAAAGTATAAAGCAGATTATTACCAAATAAATAGTCAGAATCAAAAGAGATGTAAAATTGGGAGAGCATTGAAAATACCAGATTTTGTTGCCTGAGTTGAAGTTGACAAAGGAAAGTGACAAAGAAATAAGGTAGGCATGGTAGGAACTGCAATTATTTGAAACTCTGTACAAATTTACCTAAACCATATTTTGTACTCATGGAATTTCCCTAATCTGCATTTAGTCCAGAAATCTTTCCAGAATCTCTTTCCAACAGTCAACTGGTCATCTCTGCGTATCTCCTCCCCATATTCCTTATCTGGTATGATTAATTACACTAGCATTCCATTCAGAAACTGGGAGCTATCAGCAACCTCTCCCTCTTAACTAATGTGTGATTTTTCAAATCCCATCAATTCCCCATGCCAAGAAAATCTCAACTTCCTTCTATCTTCACTAATATGGTTTAAACTAATAATTCCTTATCAGCTTCCTAACTGGTCTGTCTGCCTCTCTACTCAAAGAATCCTATATACTCTGCCTATCTTTATAAAAATCAGGTATTTTGTGCCTCTGCTCTTTTTAAAATATTTCAATAGATCCTTATCAACTATAGAACTACACCAACATTTTATAGCAAGGTTTTCAATATTCTAGCTATATCTAATTTACCATCTTGACTGCTCTGTCCACTAATTCTTAGGTACCTGGACTCTATAAGCTTATCTTACCCAACACACACCTGTCTCTCATCCTTTCATAGCTTTGCATTTTCTCTCCCCCCCCCACCAATGTTCTTAATCCTTTACTTTACTCATCTTGGCATTCTTATTCATTGTGCAGACTTTGCTAAGGTGTTACCACCTTTGCAAATAGTATGAAGCCTTTCCTTATTGCAAGGTATTTGCTACACCGCATGCTTCTACCAGTAAAATGTACAAAAACTGAGTGTGCAAGAAACATACTTTACCTGTGTCCTATAAGTTAATTTTATTTTGGGCACATATTTTGTCAGAAAATTGATATAAGTCCATTTATGTTTCCTGCCCTTTTCTTAGATTTGTGTTTAAATTCGAGGAAACTTAAATTTTAATTCCAAGTGCTGAGGAGTTGAGGAGTCATATTTTTAATTCTTCTCCCCATGCGTTGCTCCATGTGGCCCTTCACCATCAGACTCTTCAGCTCAGCACTGAAATTCCTACTCCTCCAGGGGCTTTTTCAAGTAGGTTGGTTATTTGCTCTTACAATAATGTTTCCATGGAAAATCAGGGTTACAGATACTGACTGCTGCAATGATTTCTAAGGCTTCTGGGCCTAGACTTCAACCTCCCAAGACTCTAACCTGAGGTATACAATCATTCTTTCTCTCCAGTCCTCACCTCCCCCAAACTTTGTTCTTATAATATCTTCACCTCTCTTCCCTCTTTGGGGTAAGTTGCTATGAAAATGAATAATTTATGCTTTAGCCTTGTCTACATCTCACATTTTCTTCATTCCCTCAAAGTTTTAAGAATCTGTAAACCAAAACCATGAAGAAATTCAACATTTTTTTTTTAAATTATCATTGTTTTGATTATTGTGGTTATTGTGGTCAGTGTGTTTCTGTTCTGACACTTCCCTCCTGGAAGTGATGAACACAAGAAAGTCTATCTGTTGGAATCAGTAGGAAGGGAAAGGATACAGCCAGGTGGGAATTGGAAAAGGAAACACTGATCATATCTTTGTGATATGATTCTGTCTCACAACAAGACATGAGGCAGAAACAAGTCCAGTGCTATGAATTTTCCACCAAGGCCTTGTAAAACAAATAGTGAAGTAGGAACAAAACTGGATGTTAAGTTTCACCATCTCTCCAGCTCCTCTCTCCTATTAGTTAGTACATTTCCTTCTGAATTCACCAAAATATACTCACTCACAGTTATTTACCATTACATGTAAAATCTTTAATCATATAGATTCATAGTTGCTGATTTTACACACTAATCTCATACACATTACAGAAGGTTTGGTCACAAGCTACCATGGGGGAGGGGCAAAGAAGATATATGAGAATGAGTATATGTGCTGATTTGAAAGAAAAAAATAAAAGCTTTTTCTTTTGTTTCAAGGGGCCAGACCAAGAAGTGAGTTAAGAAAGCAGACACAGGCCTCCCTGGTGGCACAAGGGGTTAAGACACAAACTATGAAGCAGTCCTTGATCCCCTGGCCAGCCAGGGAGCAACCCACATGGTACAGCAGACCTCTCCTGACTAGCCCGCTGCTCCCCTCAGCAGTGTGTTTCAGTCAATCTGCCTGTTCTGTTCCCCACTCTGTCTCTGGTGAATCCTCTCAACCCTCGCACCTCTGGCCTGTACCCCAGTTCTTGTATGCATAAATAAATTTATTAAAAAAAAAAAAAAAGCAGACATGCACAAGACTACACCAACCACAGATTTTGTTGTCTGCTTGTAGGCAATCAGAAAACATAATTGCTAGTAATTCTTTCTTTGACTAACTTGTTATCCATTGTGCCAGGGGTTGCTTTGGGTTCAGTTACTCATCATAATTTGCAAGAATAATTTTGTGGGTCTTCTCTGCCAAGTACCAGCTGCCAGGTTTGATTTATATGGTTAGAAGGGATAATATCTTTTTTTTTAATTATTACCATATGAGTGCTTATAGTATAAAGATTCTTTTTTTTAAAGATTTATTTATATTCTTTTTTATACTCTTGAAACTATGACAAAAATACTAAATATATCAAAATATTAATTTTTACTATATTGGGAATATTAAACTAAAACTTATCTTTCAGATAAAATAATGTATCTAAAGATCTGATCATAGATAATGTCCAGACAGATAATAAACATTACTTTCATAGAAAAGGAATCAAGTTCATATATATTTACATATATATTGTGCTTATAAATGTATATATTTTTCTGGTCATTTATTAAAGTTGATGAATATCAATTTTTCTAAATGAACAAAGTCTATATATAACATACGCCAAGGAAACACTTAAGTATCCAAAAATTTTAAATTGTCATTCCCAAATTTAGAGGCCAAGGACAACTCTTTGGTTCCTGCATAAGTCCAAGAACAAAACCTTGAAATAGACCCAAGCCATTTGAGGCTTTAAATATCCTCTTTTTTCCAGCTGTGTACTCTAGAAGAGTGTACAGATATCTAACAGTTTACATTTTACAGATTTCACTAAAAGGGAGAAAACTGTTTTTCATGACAGAAAAAGTGTAAATGAAAACAGAAGGTGCATTTCAGTGTTCAGCTGAAGGGGGAATTCATCTAATGACAATATTATTTTTTCTGTCATCTGATTTTGACTTAAATGTCTTCCACTTCTGTCTGCCTCCCTTGTCAAGGCTTCAGGGTCTCTTCCCACAATCCATCATTAAGGTAATGTGTCTACTGAAAAGTTTGAGAATGTTAAATTGACTTCTGTATCTTAGAATTAAATATTTTCTTCCTTTGTTCCATCACTTGTCTACCCAAAGATGCTCAATTCAACAAAAGAAACATATTCTGGTTCTCATATAGCTCCCACACTTTAAAAAAGTATTAGTTTGGGCCTCCCTGGTGGCACAAGAGATTAAGATGCAACCTATGAATCTGTCTGCAGCCACTGCAGCACAAGTTCAATCCCTGGCCAGGGAGCTACCCAGATGGTGCAGCAGACCTCTGCTGACTCACCCACTGCTCCTCTCAGCAGTGTATTTAGTCAGTCTGCCTGTTCTGCTCCCCACTCCGTCTCTGGTGAATCTTCTCACAGCATTCCCCCCCCCACCCTGCCCCCACATCTCTGGCCTGTATCCCAGTACTTGTATGCATAAATAAATAATTTTTTTAAAAAAAATAAGTATTAGCTTGTTCTCCTTGAAACCTTATAAAAGAAATTCAAATCACTTTACCAAACAAAATATGAGTAAGCAGACATCAGTGCAATTGCTTTAGAATGGGACTAAGATGCCACAGTAGAAATGCCATTTACTATACTGTTTGTGCTGGGCCAGAAACCTTTGAAATAGACTGAATAGCAATTGTTCCACCATTGTCTGAGCAATCAGCAAGAGACTGACCATCTTGAACACAAGGAGTGATGGTGGTGGACTTCTTGCCAGAGAACAGAATCAATAACTAATTAGATAAAGCCAAGAATAGTTTAAGCTGGTTAATATTAATTACCTCTTTTCTTCCCATAAAATACCTGATTTTTATTCCTCCATGGGACACAACGCAGGTTCCACTTAATCCCACATACCCCAAACTGCAATTCTATGATCCAAGTAAACACTCTGTGCCTTTATAATGATCTCCTTAATTTTTTAAGTTGATAATTCCATTTCATTCATATGGCTAGTTATCTGAAGTAAAATAGCTTGATTTATTCCTGGTAGTTTTCCTTATTTGACACTGACCAGCAGACACAGATATTGCATTTGCCACTGAAATTCACCTTCTGTTTTCATTTACACTTACCAAAAGTAGTTTTCTGTCATGAAAAAGTTTCCCCCCTTTTATATATATATATATATATATTTTATATATTTTATATATATATATTTTATATATATATATATATATTTTATATATTTTATATATATATATATATATATAATTCCAGGGCCCTTACTCAGTGTAATTTCCAAAATTGTGAATGTTCATTACCTGGAACACACTAATAACACACATAGATAAGTAAATTCTGGACCTAAATTTCCGTAAGTATAGATATATATTTTCAAAGCAATCTTAAGAGTTTTCTAGCTATGTGCTTGGTGTCATAAAATATACTGGATTGCAAAACTAGTTATTATAATTTTTATTTCAGGAGAAAATTCAAGAAGAAAACTTTCCATTAACATACTTTAAATTATATGTGTATGTATGTATGTATTTATATGCACATACACAAAGATAGAGCAGTGTTTGGTTATTGTGTGATACAATATTTTGTCCACTAGATGGGTCTCACCTTCATATTTCTCAAAATAAGATACCTATTTTTCTGTGTTCATCCTGTGTGACCTCACAGAGCTAACCTGATGAAGTTAAATGCAATACCAAAACAGTCCTCTTCTAAAGTGCCAAGGTCATGAATGATCAAAAAAGTAAAAGGGAAAAAGAATTGAGAAACTGTTAAATGTGTTCTAACTGGGGCTAAAGATAAAATAACAACTAAATCCAATATGGGAGCCTGGATACAATTCTGGAAGGATATATAGACATAGGTAAAGCAATAGGTGAAATTCAAAGGTCTGTAGTTTAGTTAAGATGATCATAGAGATACTAATGTCCTGATTTTGAAAACTGTACCATGGTTATGTAAGGTGTTATAATTGATGGGAACAGAGTGAAGAATGTGAAGGAACTCTACTATTTTCCTAAGTTTTTTGGTCAGTATCTGATTGTGGTACTGCATATTAGATAAACATAGGTGCATAAGCAGAAACACTCACAAATATGTACAAATAAAACAGAGAAAATCTAAAGAAGACTAATGGATGCTATCATTTAATATTTTGGTTGTTCTATTATATAATAGTTTTGCAAAATGCTGTCACTGGGAAAAATATATAAAAGATCTCTCTTAATCTCATAATCTCTCTTAATCTCATAACCTCTCTTATAGTTGTATGTGAATCTATAACTAATTCAATTAAAAATCATAAAGGCAAAAAATATGAAGACTAAATATGTTTTCCCATTTTAAAAGTAATAGAAAAAGATAGTTGTATTTATTCTATCTGAAGAAAAGATGATGCTTTATTTTGTGTGGTTCCTGAGCAATCAGCAAACTTTCTATACAGGTAAGAAAGTAAGAATTTTCAGCTTTGTGGACCATTTGTCTCTACTACAACTACTATCTGCACTGTAGCAGGTGAGCAGTGATAGTGAATCAATTGCGAACGTGGTTGTACCCCAATAAAACTTTATAGACACAAATCTGAATTTGTTTAACTGTCACATGTCAGTAAATACTATTCCTCCTTTATTGTTTTCCAACCATTTAAAAATGTAATATCCATTCTTAGCTGATGGGTTATAAAAAAAAAAAAAAACAGACAACAGTGTTGAATTTGGACTTAGAGACATTGTTTGCTAAATCTCTGCTATAGGGAAACGTGTTTGGCTGAAAACAATGTTTGCAATAAAAGAACAAAAGCTAGATGTTTTCTTAGAGAGGACCTTCACAAATAGATGTAAATGGTATTCCAAAATGGCTTCCAACTGGAAAATTCTGTGACTCTTTGTTTTTTATTATACTCTGAAACATAGTAATTTAAGGGATAAGAAGGGGTTTATTATTTTTAAATATTTTTTTATTTGGTTCAAAATATGACTTTTTCCCCATTATCTTAAAAAAAAACCCTCCATTCCTGCATTTCCAGAACCCAGAATCTATTTCCAAATCTGAATTCTTTACATTCTAATTCATACTGATGTTCAAGAAACTTAAGAAAATTTTTTTAGTGGAAGATATATTCTAGAAAAGATTCAGACTCTTAATAAGTGCTCAATTATACTTAACTACAATTATTCATATTTTCCAATTTTGCAAAAATATAAGAAGACATAGTCATGCCACAGATAAAAGATAAAAAAAGAGAGAGTGCCACAGATGCCACAGGTAAAAGAGAGCATGAACCCCATGTCAATTCAGTCTACTCTTGATATCAGCGTTTTGAAGCAGAAATATCTGGCTTCAAAGTCTGGAAAAGTTTCTTGCTCCTCATTACCATTACACCTAAAACCCAGATGAGACAACTTCATCTCTTTACTTTAGTATTTTGGACACTATGTAAAAACCAGACTTTGTAAGTGCTGCCAGAAAGTAATACACAGTTATGAATAAACATTAAGTAAAGGGTGGGGGTGGAGATAAGCAACAGAAGAAGTCTGAAGTTTAAACTTTATGAGCTTGACAGTAAGTTCACATTGGTAATAAAAAACGAATGAGTATTAGAGTCTTTACTAGGAGTATTTTTGAAACAAAAGAAGAAAAACCCCAGAGCTCAAAAAAATGAATTTGTTTTAGTAATGAGATTTTTAGCTTAACATGTTGAACTTGCTAACACTGGCAACTGGGGAGGGACAGTGTTATTAATGGCACATTTCACCCCCTTCACAATTTCATATCTACCCTTTTCCTTTGATGATCTCTATTTTTATTGGTGTGGTGGAGTAAAAAATTTTATCCAGTCACCTGTCAACTTAGCAGCCCTAGCCACAACAATTAAATAGGCAAATAAAACAGAACAATGCACTGAATATGTCTTCCAAATAGGAAAATATGAATTTTCAGTAAAGAAAAAAACTATCATAGGCTAGGAAATAGTGGTTTGTTTATGAGAACATCTCTTTTGGAAAAACATCATTTCTTCCTAAAAATGATCAAAGCTTTAGGACCTAGGTACGTGTGGCACTTTGAACCAGTAACCTCTGTTCTCTGAGGCAGCTCTGGCTTTCATTCCACTTGTCATTAAGCACACACACCGAAGCATGTAATTCCGGCAACATGCAGAGAATTGAACTGCTGCTATGTGAGCATATGTCTTTTTCCTAAATGCCCTCTGAGCAATAGCTGATCAATGAGCATGTCTTGGCAGTCATGCCAGCGTTTTGACTTAGGTTCTTTAGATGTAACTGAATCATTTAAGTCGTAGCTGAATATCAGAATTTTATCTATTATAGTTAAGGGGAATTAGAGCTATATTTTGCTTAACAGAATTTCATTAGATTCATAAAAGCTGTAGAAATTTTGGGTGCAAGCTTGTCTGGGCCCCATGCTTCTGAATGGATTGACAGCTTCAAAAGCAAGCCTATTGTCTATTAGTCATTCTCAAATGGGATGTAGCTACACTTGTGAGAGAGGTTTTGAGTCAGTTTTCAAAAATAGAAAAGGACAAAATGTATGACGAACTCTTGCAGCAGTTTCAAGAGTAGCTACAAAACACATCAGTTTCAAATATTGTATTATTAGACATTTTCTTCAGCCAGAGAAATGGGGTGGTACTATATAACTAGTGAGCCAGAAATTGTGCATAGCCCTAGATAGTGGTGAAGTCTTTAAATAGCTGCTTTCATTACCAGCATAATCATTAACTGCTTTTAGAATGACTCACCTGAAACAACTCTGGCACTCTTTGATATGTCTGATACTCTGCAGCATGGGGCAAATAGTAATCTCATCCATCATGTCTATGATTATGCAGAAAGTTCGAGAACAACTTACTTAGGGAATCTGTATCTCCCTAACACATGCAAATAAGGAAGCACAAGGAATTGCCTAAAGATGGAATAAATTATCTCTCACATATATATCTATTTCAAACCTATACTATTTCAGCATGGAAATGCTATTTCGACTTACACTAGTTTTTAAGCCTTCCTGAAATCATAATAGATTTTTGGTTGTATGTGTATTTATAATTAATGGACACTAAATACACAATTTCTATCATATAAAAATTTGTGAAATATTTTGAGATTTCAAAAGAAAGTCAGGGTCCTCCCTGGTGGTGCAAGGGATTAAGACACAACCTATGAAGCTATGTGGAGCCACTGCAGCACAAGTTGGATCCCCAGCCAGGCAGCAACCCACAAGTACGGCAGAACTCTCCTGCCTCACCCGCTGCTCCCCTCAGTAGTGTATATTGTCAGTCTGCCTGTTCTGTTCCCTGCTCTGTCTCTGATTAATTCTCTCACCCCCCACACATCTGGCCTGTACCCTAGTTCTTGTATGCATAAGTAAATCTTAAAAAAAATGTCAGGTACATTTGAAAAATACTAAAAATCTTCAAAGGTAGGGTTGGTAATCAGCTAATAATATATCCCTCCCCAAAAACCTTTTCATGTGTTTCCAGAATTCTGAAAAACAGAACTGAACTATGCCTACAGTAGAAGCAAATATAGGAACCTCTATTTTGCTCAAGATTGCATATTCTCTTCCTTTTATGCATGTAGAATCATTCTATTTTACCTTTGCTTAATGGTATAACTTTTCCCCAGTATGGTATGTGGATCGAATCTTGGCCTAAAATACAGCTATGTGTGTGTCTACCCTAAATCTGCATTAGGTAGCTCTTTTAACCTAAATAATCCCACAGTGGCAACTCGCTCATTTTAATGTTCTTTGATTAAAAACAATTGTGATTTATAGAGTGAAAGTAATAGCTTGGTTTAAGATCCTACTGTTATTAACTACACAGCAGGAGAGCTCTCAAGACAACAGCTTTTCAGCAGAGAATGTTATGGAGCAACTGTAACATATTTCAATAGTTATAGCTGATCACCATTTGAAGGGCCCACAGAAAAAAATGTGCTAATGTGTAGGCTGAACACACACATATCTGAATGGATTCACAAATCAACTTCATGCATTTTGTTAATTTAGTTTTTTTTTTCTTTTTGATCACATTGTACATATTTTTATTGTAGCACTCTTTGGAAAGATTTAGTATGTAAGACACCATGTCTTATACAGCATTAGCATATTGCAAATGAGAAATTCATCCATTTGGCAATTTGTAAAATTTTTTCCTTAGCCTCACTAGGTATTTAATACAATTTAAAAAACATTTTTCGCTTAATCACTAAAATCTTAGTATTAGTGTAATTCTAAAATCTTAGTATTTTAGAAAGGAATATTTTTCTTCACTCTCTAGTATAAAAATTCAATGATATTGGTTGAAAAGTGTATATTTAAGGGAGATGGTAGATATCTTTTACCTTTTAGAAACAGATACATGAGCAGTAACTGAAAATATATTGCAGAAGACAAAACAAATTACCCTATCTTGCTCGTTCAGTATGCAAACAATAAAGAAATAGTGAAATCAAGTTTAAGAGTTGTATTGATAAACCATGGAAAGTTGTTTTTAAAAATCCATTCTTTAGGCTTACATCATATCATTAAAATTATTGTAATATGGGCCTCCCCGTGCAGCGGTTGAGCACTGGGTTGCCAAGCTGCCCGCAGCCTCTGCAGCACCGGTTAGATTCCCGGCCACCGGGCAAGGGTCCCACATGGCGCACAGACCTCTCCTGCGGCCCGCTGCTCCCCTCAGCCATGTACTTCGGTCCTTCTGCCTGTTCTGCTCCCCGCTCTGGCTCTGGTGAATTCTCTCACCCTCCCGCGCTTCTGACTGTACCCAGTGCTTGTATAAATAAATAAATAAATAAATAAATAAATAAATAAATAAATACTTAAATAAATAAATAAATAAATAAATGAATAAATAAATCTTAAAAAAATTATTGTAATACAGTCTCACCAAATAGATATTCAGACTTCACCCCTAGAGTTTGTCCAGAGAGGAATAATGAATATTTGAATATAAAAGCTAAATGGATACTCTGGAGCCATTTAGAACTTTTTCATTTTATTGGTTAGGAAAGCTCAGATCAAAGAGGCGATTTCTCCAAGGCCACACAAAGCTCAGTGCAGACCTGACCTATCACGATCACATTAATGTTTCTTCTACTCTATCATCAGTCCTTCCAATTAGCATAGATTTTAATAAATATCTAGAGACTTCCAGGTAATTTTTTTTGTCATTTTTTTATGAATTATTTTATTTTATATAATTCTTATACCATTTTTCATTTTTGCATAATGTATGCATTTTCATTTTGGTTATATTCCCCATACAATTCCCACCCCCTTTATTCTTAACTGGTCTCACCCTGTTATGTTTTTTTCTTCCTCCAAATCTACTGCATGTAAAAAAAATCACTCACTTTCTAAATTTTATTAAGTCAAACAAAATTTTGGCAATATCACTCCCTTTTTCCAATGTCTTTTTCTTTAATATATGCTGTAATGGTAAAGCCTATGTTGGCAGTGGTCAAGTAAGGATTCTGAATAAAAGATTGGCTCCTTGGCCTCTCTGAATCAGCTGAAAAGACTGTGTAATAACATCTCCAAGGATGTTACAAATAGAACAGATGCCAAGTTTTTTCAGACTACTCT
Source organism: Talpa europaea (assembly GCF_964194135.1). NCBI lineage: Eukaryota > Metazoa > Chordata > Mammalia > Eulipotyphla > Talpidae > Talpa > Talpa europaea. The sequence goes on from NC_140070.1 coordinate 80,336,272, forward strand.
GAAGGGTACAGAACTTGCTTACCTTTGTTCCAGGATTCTACAAAAATATTGCAGGAGGAAATATGGTAGGGAAAATAGGAAGGGAAGGGATTGAGATGACTTCCCTAAGCTGGGGAAGGCATGTTTGGTCTTATTCTAAATGCAACGCTGTAAATCACCTTTTCAAGACCAATGCTGTTAAATTGATATTCACCAAAAGTGATCCAAGAGTTTCAGAAATATTGCAACCACAAGGTTGCTAAGCATCCTTCTAATGTACACAGAGGAAGACTAAAGACTTTTAACACAGACCAAGACTGCTCAAATAGAAGGATCTCAAATGATGCTGAAAGAAAGCAACGTGACCTGAATGCTTCCTGACCCTAATAGGATCTGGTTCTGCCATTGATGACTTGCAAACCAAACTCTTATGCAATGCCTTTCCAAATTCAAAAACACTTCCACTGGATTTTCCTCCAGTTCCATTCATCAAGTTTTATGTTGTGTTTATAAGATTATTATGCACATAAAGCTATATAATTAAGAGTAAAATGTCTTGCATAGAAATTAATAGTAAGACACTACAACTCAAACAATATTATATTTTTATTATACCAAGCTATATTGCTCTATAATTCTTAAATTTGTATCAGTACCACACAGAAAAATGAACTAGCAACATTAGCAAAATGTAAAAGGAGCAAATTGATTTGGTTAAATGTAGGAAAAGGCAGGTTTTGGTCTATTTTGTAAGCATTTCATTTGTTATTGGCCATCATGTTTCCATATGTGAATGTGTGTATATTTAAAATGAAGGCATAGGTTAAGCTATGTACCTTCAACTTCAGAAGGAGAAAAATGAAAGGTTCATCCACTTACCTAAACCAAGTCCTTACCATAACCCTTGAAAATCCTAAACTTTAGCTAACTATTGTTTCAGACATCAAAATGCCCTAGAGAAAGACTGAAATGTCAGAACTTCATCTAAATAACTATTCAATCTTACAGTGTTTCTATCATTCCATAGAATTTACACTAAAAAATCACCAGTTAATCACAATTAAATCTAATGAAACTTCTTAGATACTCACCTTTTAAAAAAACTTCCCTGGTTGTTTTCTCCTTCCTAAGCACTTTCTTGCCTTGGCTTCAGTGACTTTAAATTGTTCTGTTGTTCCTTTTTTTCTTTTCTTGGTTGCTATTTCACAGTTTTTGTGTTTTTTTGTTTTGTTTTGTTTTGTTTTGTTTTGTTTCTCCTCTACTCACATTTAAGTGTTAGGATATTTCAAGTTTCCTTCTTATACCATTTTCTATTTTCTTTTTTTTTATATTTATTTATTTATACAAGAACTGGGGTACAGGTCAGAGGCTCAGGAGGGTGAGAGGATTCACCAGAGAGAGTGGGGAGCAGAACAGGCAGACAGACCCAGGACACGGCTGAGGGGAGCAGTGGGCGAGGCAGGAGAGGTCTGCTGCCTCATGTGGGTTTCTCCCTGGCTGGCCAGGAATCAAATCCTCACTGCGGAGGCTGCAGACAGCTTCACAGCACAGCTCTCAACCTGCTGCGCCACCGGGAAGGCCCATCATTTTCTATTTTCATTGTCAATTTATACCCCAGGTTAACTTGCAAGCTTAGTACGATTTTAACATGGAAGGGTAGTCCTCATCATTCCATCCTGCAAGCAGTTTGATGGAAGGGAGGGTAGAAAAACTCAGAGAGAGAACAATTAAATCTATAATGCATCAGGTTAAAGATTTAACTTAAAGAAGACAGTAAAATTATAGAATAATGATGATGCACCCATTTATAACTTTGAGGACCACTGTACTAAAGGAGGACAGATATTTAAAAAAAAAAAACAAAACAGGTGAAATGTGAAGGGGGAGAAACTGGAGGGAGACCATATGTGTTCATCAACAGCTAATGGAAAAGACTGTTCTTTATTTACAGGTTTTTTTTGGTAATTGACTCTACATGTACAGTGTTCCAGATGCTGAAGGCATAATTAATGAGTTACATCAGTGCGCAAGACTCCAGCTTTTTACCTCCAGCCTAGATTTTCCTTTGAGCTTCAGACCCTGATATTGAGTCATTACTCAATATATCTATGTCACCTCCAGCTTAGAAATTATGAAAGAAAATATATGTGCCCTGTTGTCTTCCTGCTCTTCCTCTGGTGTTCTGTATAGTGTGATTGTTTATGAAAAAAATCTAAAATGCATTCTTGACAATTCAACATTCCTCATCATCCATATCAAATCCATTTATTCATGTCCATCTCTGCTAGTAATACCTTAATCCAAGCCACCAGGATCGCTTGCCTGAATTAATTCAATATCCACCTGATCTTTCTATTCTGTTTACATTTTTATCAAAATTATACATTATATATACATCAATTCTACAAGGATTAAATAGTAAAATAATTTTAAGTACAAGGAGACACACACACACACACACACACACATGCACGCACACTGTATCCTGAAATCTTCCTTCTTATTTTTCCTCTCCAACCATTTCCAATTCTATTAGCTAATTCTTTGGGCATTTACCTCTAGACACCTACACTATATATGTACTTCTTGATTAATTTCATTTTGTATAAGTGTCTAAACCATTTCCTTTTGTATACCTTTGTAGGATATGTATTTTAGAAAGAAATCTATCAGAAAATAGAGCATTAATTTCTTGTACGATATTTTGCATTCCCTTAATTACATAACTGCTTTGTTTTTCTTATTTGTTTACTTTTCCATTTACTTCAAACTTTTTGCCAGTTACTATATATATATCCTAAAGTTATTCCATGAATCAAGTACTGAATTTCTTAGAGAATCTCCTAAAGCTGATTTGCATTGTTGGTTAACATCTTTGTCTAGTTTTCACCTCCCTTTCAAAATCTCCTGGGAGGGGGCTCCCTGGTGGCCTCAGGGTTAAACCTCAGCACTGGCACCTCTGTGGTCTGAGGCTCTCTCCTTTTCTGCTCCCCACTCTCCCTGGGGAATCCTCTCTCTCCCTCACACACACCCCTGCACCTCTGGCCTACACCCCAATTCTTCTATGTAAAAAAATAAAATAAAATTTCACCACTTTCCTGTAAGTCTAGTTTTCTATGCATTATTTATCCCATGGTTTTCTATTTTTTAGCTCTTTCTTTTTGTTTTAGTAGAGCATCTTCTTTAATTAGGCTTTGCACTTTCCATTTCTCAATATTTTTTGTTCCCCTAGCAATTTATTAAGAATGGCATTGCATAGTATTACAGACAAACACTAGTTCAGAATTGGAAGGCATTGGACTATTGACTTCTATGCTTCCAGATTGTTGTTATTTTGATTCCAGATTATTTTTATTTTGTTTGTTTAGTTTTTGTTTCCTATTTATCTCTGGTTGTTCATAGGTTCTTAATTTTGTCCTGAAATTTCATAAGTTTTAGGAGCAACTGGTAGACCTTTGCAATCTAGAAATGTGTCTTGCTCTATTTTGAGCAATTCTTAAATTCTTATGTTGAAGATTTTTTTCTTCTTCCATTTTCCCTCTTCTCTCCCCATGGAATGCCTATTATACCAGTCTGTAGCACTGTGATCAAAGCAGCATGGTGTGACATCTTACTCTCAAATTTAATGTATAATATTTACAACCATGAACATTTTATTGTTATGGATGTGATCACTTCTGAATATTATTAGTTTTCATCACTATACCCAGCCATAATATCGTTCCCCTATAATAATAACCAGTATTAGTTGGGTATATGTTAGGCATTGTTTTACATTTATTATGTAGATAGATGGATCAATTGATTGATCAACCGATGATAGAAAATAATAGATGTTTATATATAAACATTTGAACATCACATCAACTCTAATAAAGTAGGGGTTTATTTAACCCCATTTTAAAAATGAGGAGAAAATTGCAATACAAAAAGGGTGATTTGCCCAAAGTTGCAGAACTATAAGAATCAAATTCTCTGTCAAGTCCAAATACTCCTGTCCACAGTGATATTAAAGAACTTTAACCACAATCTTATACTACCACATTCCTTTCCTTACTTTCTCTACTGCCTAGCATCTTTCACAATCCCATTTATTCATTTATCAGTCAACCTAGTTCAATAACAATTTTTGAAATTAACTCCTCCATCTGTCACAAGAAAACTCAGAGTTTCAAAGGAGGGTGAATGAAACATAAACACATATATTGGTGTTAAAATGTACCCTAAGTTATATAGATCTTTAAATAAATGACAAAATAATAAAATTTGAGAGAGAGAAAAGCAACAAAAAAAATCTTGGCTATTTGTTTCAAGCAATACACATTAATGATGAAGCTACTTGTGAATACTAAGCATTAACTTCTGTAGATATTTAGTCCTGAAATAATATAGTGACAAAAAAATTGAATATAATAATAATTGATTCAAGACCTTCTTTCTCTTTATAACATTATTTTTCATTCATATTCATGATACAATCTGAGAACACTGTTTTCCAGTGATTTAATTAATACTTTTCCCAACCAGGTAGTGAGGCAAAGAGCTTATGAGACATTGATCTTGTCAGTTGCTCTACTCTTTTCTATTTATATGTAATAATTATTACAGGACATTATTAAGTCATGACTGAAACAAGTAATTTTAGAGGACTTCAATTTGAACTCGCTGTACATAGACTCCCCAAGATTTAGAAAGATAAAAGGACAGAAAAAAGAAGTTATTTTAAGTTAATGAATGTTATAGAACATAATATAGAAGATAAGTCTGATTGTAATTCCAGCTGTATTTCTAGCTTGCTGCACGAATTTGGACAGTTACCTTTTGTCCATCTGGTAAGAGGTAATGTTGAATTAGTAATCGTAGGGTTCCATTTCAATGGTAAAAGTCCATTTCCATACTAGCATAAAACAAAGAAAGTAGACAGTTGATAGAGATCACCTCTTCCAGACTGGATATTTACCATATGATTTTGATTTTACCTCATAAAAATTGAAGAAATCTACAGAATAGGTATTCAAATACTTTGATAATTTTGACACAATCCATTCTATTCTCCCTATCCAGACCCAACCACCACCACCCATTTTTGACAATCTGCTTGCTTAATTTTTACTCATTTATATTATTAACTCCATGGAGGAGTGGATATTTTCTAAGAAATAACTTCTACTCTTTCTAAAGAATAGGCATGAACAAAGTTCCTCTAACCTCCTCCTCTCCCTTCACACAATTAATTTTGATATATTTTTAAGTGTCATTGACAAGATGGCACTTGATGACTACCAAGCCATATTTATGAGTATCCCAGATTTTTCTAGGCCAGTTATTCTCAACTTTGGCTGCTCATCGGAATCATCTGGGGAAATTTTCTCAACTATTGGTGCCTAGGTCCTACTCTCAGAGTTTCTGATTTTATAACTCTGGCATGTGGCCTAAGCATTGGGAGTTTTTAAAGCCCCCAGGTGGGATTCTAATGCACAGCCAATATTGAGAACTCTGAGCTCTGAAAATGTGTCAAAGGATTCCAACCTCTAGATCAGTAAGAATATTGCACTGGCCTTTTCTTTCTTAGTCTCCCTGCCTCATTCCTGGTGTATCCTGAGAAAGACACACACTATTCCTTTGTGGTTGTAAGGAAATATTGTTATTATAAAAGGAAAAAAACAAGATTGCAGACATTTCTATATTTGGTACTATGTAGTTCCTCTTAGTTAAAAAAATGACTGCTTTCCTTTAAAAAATAGATTTTTTTCCCATTATGGAAGACAAGACAGAGGCAGAGTTTGAATGAGAAAACAAAGAAACAATTGCTTTGCATAAAAATGTCAATAATTGTTCTTGCTGGTATAGATTTTTTTAATAAAAATAATTTTAGTTTGAGAGGTAACCCAGAGGCAGGAAACCTTTTCTTTTTTCTTTTTCTTTGTTTTGTTGATGGGAGGAATCATGGAAGATGAAGAAAGGATAGAAGTATCGGGAATAGAAAGCATAGAGGAAAAGCTAGGAGAAAAAAACTTTGTAAAAAATGAATCAGTCCCAGCAATATGTGTACAGATTAAGTCCAAAGAAAAACATGGCTATTATTTAAACATTTCCTCACACAGTATGTGATTAATAAGTTTAGAAAGAATACTTTTTTACTCCCTCTAAATCTTTAATACAGTTTTGCTAACTATTAATAGCAGTGATATCTATTCCCCTGTTTTGGAAAATAAAGTGTACATATTTATATTTTGAAATTAAGTCAACTAGACTGGGAAGATGAAGGACTGTGTGGCAGTAGAGGAGAAGTGGCTGCAGTGTCAGGGAACAGTCACTCAAAACCAGGAATTTGGCACAATTATCCACAAATAACTACCAACACATGCAATCACAATCTCCAAGAATTCTCAGAAATATCTGAGAGGAATATAAATTTCTTGGAGTCTAAAGTATGATTAAGTTCAACTTATTTCATTTAGAAACTAAAGAAACATTTGTCCCACTGAAGGCCAGAGTATAAAAATGGGTTACGGTTACGTAATGGTATTTTATGGAAGAAGCAAAACTCCTAATACTGGAAATGTTATATATCCCCTTCTTCATCAGCCCCTGATACTTTTTGGGATGAATACATCACAAAAATAAGTAAAATACAAAAAATACAGAGAGAGCTAGCTGCCTGCATAAGAAACATTTTGGTGGATTATTATTAAAACTGCATATGCTAGGGTCCCAGCTACAACAGAACAGGGGTAAGGAGCAGAAATCTATTTTCTAAGAAAAGCAAGCATGGAGGAATCAGGTAGTTGGAATATCTTTTGCTACCAAGTACAAATGCATATATTTTTCTTGTGTAGTTTGATAATGTTGTTTGTTTATAGTCTGAAATTTTCTCTTTCCAATTTCTCTCCTTTCTCTGCCTCCTCCTCATCATTCTTTTACTTCTCCAATCCTCTATCTGAAATCTGAATGATGAACAGGAATAAAATAAAAGAATAAATGAGGAAAGATCATTCCACATGGAAGGAATAGCCAGTTCAAAGTGATGGGCAGAAATGAGGATATTTGAGGAACAAAAGCGTTATCCTTGGTGAGTGAGAACACAGAGAAGTGAATTGGAAAGTAATGGTTTTCAAGATTGAAGACATAGGCAAGTCATGTCTGACTTTGTAGACCAGGGTAAGGGTTTGCTTTTTATTCCCATTGCAATAAAAGATAATCAGAGCACTCCAAATAAGGAGTAAAGATGGGAATCTACTATATTTTTAAAAAAAAAATTACTTGTTTTGTGGAGATTGGTGGTCAAGAGAAAGTTCTCCTAAGAAACTATAACAAGACTGTATGATGAGTATGAAAAATGAGATGATAATGAATGACTTGGGCAATCCTGAAAAGGGTTGTGTTGGTTTTACCTTTTTGCATTTAATGTAATCCCAGCTTTCTCTTGTCTTCTCCCCTGTACTGTTGTCTGTGGGAGCTGGATAATAGAACTGTATTTCCCCAATCCCCTTACGAACTTCTGATTTAGATTCATGCGAGATTCAGAAGAAGGATGAGTTAGAATGATGCTGGCACTTTCAATGACTAGAACAAGAATAAGAAACAAAAGTCAGGTAATCAGATACTTGGACTAGTACTCTTTCTACCTCATAGTGCTGTCTAATCACTTACAAAAGTAAACTTTCTTTTCTCCTTTTTACTAACGATATGCCAAATGCATGATTAACATTTAACAAATACAAGCACTGACTATTTATTAGTCCCATTCCTTTATTCAAATAGGCATTCATGCTTTTGGACAACTGATGACTGTTGTTTCATGTAGCTTCTTAAAGTCAATGTTCACTTTCATGGTCCTGTTTCACAGGTACAGTTTCAGTTTTGTAATTTTTAGATGACTTCCCCACTGCTTACATTTATTCTTCTACTCCCTACAGGAATACTGCACACAACTGATATGGCACTAATCTTTCTATTTGAATTATATAGATCGAGCTCTGTTTCCCTGACTTAACACTGGCTAATGTAGTAGTTTTCTTTGCCCAAGAGTAGTTCCAAGAAAATGTCCATCAAAGATGGAAATCTGGGAGTAATTACTTCTTCTGATTAGGTTGTAAGGTAATGATGACCTCATCTCAAGGGGAAAACAGGATTTCGGTCATATGTGTCACTTTGACCAAGTGCCCATTAAGGTATAAGTGACACCTGCAAATGTTCTATGTGAACTAGTTACTTCTGGCTACACTGTAAAGACAACACAAAGAAAATGATTAATTCAGGGACCTCCCTGCTGGCACAAGGGGTTAAGATAAAACCTATGAAGCTATCCGCAGCCACTGTAGCATAAGTTTAATCCCCAGCCAGGGAGCTACCCACATGGTACAGCAGACCTCTCCTGCCTCACCCACTGCTCCCCTCAGCAGTGTATTTCTGTATCTGGTGAATCCTCTTACCCCCACACATCTGGCCTGTACCCCAGTTCTTGTCTGCATAAATAAAATTTTTTTTAATTCAGGGTTTTAAATTTTTTGTTCAAGCTATATGCAGAGAACTCGTGTATACCAATGACTGACCTAAAATAATCTCTTATCTCAAAGATCAAGTGACCAAGGTGGGGAAGAAACAGACCCAATAGTTAATTCTGTGTTTGAAAATTTATGATATAAATTTAATTCAAGGCATTGAGTTGAATTTGAAACTTTTAGCATTTAAAAACAAAAAAACTAGAATTAGGCCCACAGAGTTAGATGCAAAAAATTTTGGTAGATTTAGATGAAACTTGAACCTCTAAATCCCACTGTACTTTCTAGAACTTCTTCTTTCTTGACTAAGGGGACATAGTTTTTTTTTTTAAATTTCATCTCGGGGCCTCCCCTGGTGGCGCAGCGGTTGAGCACTGGGCTGCGAAGCTGCCCGCAGCCTCTGCAGCACTGGTTTGATCCCTGGCCACCGGCGAGGGCCCCACATGGTGTGCAATAGACCTCTCCTGCCGCCCTCTGCTCCCCTCAGCAGTGTATTTCTTTGTCAGCCTGCCTATTCTGTTCCCCGGTCTGGCTCTGGTGAATTCTCTCATCTTCCTGCACTTCTCACTGTACCCAGTGCTTGTATAAATAAATAAATAAATCTTTAAAAATAAATAAATAAAATTTCATCTCAATCGGGGCCTCCCTGGTGGTTGAGCACAGTGCTGTGAAGCTGTCTGTAGCCCCTGCAGCACGGGTTCAACCCCAGGCCCAGGGAGATACCCACATGGTGAAGCAGAACTCTCCTTTCTCACCCGCCGCTCCCCTCGGCAGCATATTTCAGTCAGTCTGCCTGTTCTGTTCCCCACTCTGTCTCTGGTAAATCCTCTCACCCTCCCACACATCTGGCATGTACCCTGGTTCTTGTATATATGAATAAATAAAACTTTTAAAAAAAATTCAGGGCCTCCCCAGTGGCACAGGGGTTGAGCGCTGGGCTGCAAAGCTGCCTGCAGCCTCTGCAGCGCTGGTTCAATCCCCGGCCACCGGCAAGGGTCCCACGTGGTGCGCAGACCTCTCCTGCCACCCGCTGCTCCCCTCAGCAGTGTACTTCGGTCCTTCTGCCTGCTCTGCTCCCCGCTCTGGCTCTGGTGAATTCTCTCACCCTCCCGCGCTTCTGACTGTCCCCAGTGCTTGTATAAATAAATAAATAAATCTTAAAAAAAAAAAAATTCATCTCAGATACCTGACAAAGAATGACCAGTCTCTTTAAGACCCAACTTTCATTGACCTTTCATTGACTCCCAAACTATAATTTGCACATGCCCCAGGATTAAGCATACACAATTTGACCAAAGGGACACATTAAAATAACTATAAAATTTTGCTAACTTTCCTTGACAAGATCAATTGGACAATACAGTTGGAAATGACCAGAGGAAATAATACATGTCCCTGGTTTGGACAAAGTTTAAAGATACTTTTAAGCTAGATCCATTGAGTTAACTAAAGGATAGTAGGAATTCCAACAACTTGGTCAGGTGGTTGACTAAAATCTTGACGTAACAGTATACTACATGAAAATTCAGATGTAAAATATCTGAAATACCTGAAACTTGTATTTGAAAGGAAAGAATCTCAAGGTTTGAGGAAAAGGAATATTGCAATAGATCTATTGTTGTATGTCTCCTAGGAAGTTCCAGAAGACTGCTTTCACCAAAATATTCTAAGAAAAAAATCTCTTATACATCTCTGATACAGCATCTAGGAAAACATTTGTACTTACTATGTTTTTTCGTGTGGATAGAGTATTTGATGATGCTATCAGAATAGGTACCCTTGTTTTACTAGGGATATGGTCCAAAAGTGACAGTATTTGAATGGTTGAGACAAGATTGGAAGGTTTAAATGGATTATCAGGCTCATATGGTAATCTGAATATTTTTACCTGCAAGCAGCTTTGGCAATGGTCAAAAAATCATGACATAATCCACTAAATTATTAAATTGGGTGTGTAATCAAAAAAATCTATCTTGTAAATAGGGACCTGGACCAAGTGGAAATTATCATCCTGTCATTGAAATCCTAGACCTTGACCAATTTCGCTCCTTGAATATGGAACCATGAGAATCTGAAACAGTATGCTAAAGGGGTGCTATAGCAGGTAAAAGGACAGTGGCCAATAGAGGTCAGGCCACTGTCTATGGGTTCTCACTCAAATACACAATTGCAAGACCACTCAGATCCAGGGAACAACAATGGGGCTTTATTTAATGAATAGGGAAACGGAGAGTTCTTAAGGCCACAGTGACCAGATAACTCACCCCAGATAGTGCCCAGAGTGTCCAGAAGTCCCAAACAAAAGGCCATTCCTCCAAGATGGCACAGTCCCATCAACAATGTCCTGGAGCACAAGGCAGCCGAAAAGCATCAGGCCAGGATCCAAATCACTGCAGCTGGAGGTGCTCACAGGTGGAGTAGCTGAGATGATGCTGCAGCAGCTGCAGCAACAGATGTAGTCAGGATGGACAGCACTGGATGCTGGACCAGACAACAATGGAGGCAGTAGCACCAGAAGGTGGTGCTGGACAATTAGATACACTTTGTTAATAGCTCTCAAAAGTGACCTACACCCAGAGTGCCAGTCACCCATCAGCACCAGCCAGTGGTGCCAGTCAGCACTGGTCACCAGAAGGTAGTGGTGTCAGAAAGACATATCGCTCTTTGTGAGTCACTGGTCCACACCGACAATAAACAGCTCTTTGAGACACAGGGCCTGGGGCCTCTGGTGCTCCTTTCAGGTGGTGTCAGAGAGACACCAGAGGCAGGTGCTGCTGGCCCAGGCTCTGAGAAGCTCTTTGGCCTCTCTGTGAAGCTTTTCAGCTTCTCTTCTTTCTTTGGAGGTCAGCTGCTGGGTGCTTCCTCTTTGAGAAGCCAGGAACAGACTTTCTAAGGTCTTCTTCCAAGAATAGCATCTGTCTCCAGCTGGAGCCTGCCTTGCCTTATATATTCTTTCAGACCCCCTGCCCAACGACCCCCATCTACAAGACTGATTGGTCCATTTTCAGTCCTATGGCAGATTGGACCATGTAGCACTAATCAGCTCATAGCTCACACCTGATTAGTATAAGGGGTGTCTGCAGCTGGCCCAGTAGGACTCTACCCTCCTCCTGCAGCCCTGAACAAGGACTGCCTGCCCTGGGGTGGTATGGTAGAGGAACCACTGCCACACACCATCACTGCTGGCCTCTGCCTGCATCCTGAGCCCCAGTAGGGCCACTAGTGACAGGTGGTAAAATACCCTCGGCCCGCTGCCACTTGCATTGCCCACAAGCAGCTTCTGGGGCTGGGCACCAGGGGCGGGGCTGCCTGAGGCAGGTGCTGTGGGTGGCTGCGACAACTTGCCACTGCTTTTCCAGCTGCTCCTGCTGCTTAGCCATTGGTGAATAAGAGTGCTCCTGCCCCACAGCTTGCACTGCAGGGCCCTAGTTACAAATCTGCCTAAAGTGTTTTTTACAAATTGTGCTCCTAGATCTTCCACAAGGGACTTGTAGACATTTGCCAGGGTGAATGCATAGAAGAGAGGAAATTACCCAAGCTTTGGGAGATAGGGGGACATGGAACATTTGCTGACACTATTTCCTGGGGACTTAAAATGCCACTATGATCCACCAGTCAGAGAGAAGATTTATAGCAGACATGCGATATTTAGCTCAAATCCATCAGAATTGGAGCAAATCCCTTCCATGTTATAAAAGGCAACATTAATCTGTTTTTCCCAGAGATGTGGTATCATAATTGTTTTTTAATTTGATAAGAATAAATAATTCATGATCCTTTACTTGGTCCTATGTCTCACAATGGTCCTAATTGTATTACTTTTAAACTGGAGAAATAATTTCAGGCTATTGAAAGAAGAAAACTTAGATACTTGCCTTTTTGATGTGTAAAAGGTAGGTTAGAGAAAAGAGCAGTAAACCACTTTTTCATTTTTATATTTTTATATATTTTAAATCAATGTTCATTCTTCTCTCGGGTGAAATCCCCATAAAACTCCCATCATCAAGACACCTGTGAACCGTCACAATAGTCTCTTGTGCTCTTCCCTCCCCTGTTTTGATCCCTCTCCCTCCTCCTCCACCCCTGCAGAATGTCTTGATTTATAGTTCACCTGCTAGTAAACCACTTTAAATAAAAGTAGGTGGTGACATTAATTGTAGCTTATGTCCCAGGTGTGATCCCTTTGGTAGCGTGAATTTACATATCCATTCTCCTAAAGTGTGAAGACTTGCTGTAGCAAGAGCCCGCTCACCAGTTGTAATTATTAAAATCACCTGGGAAAAGCAGTGAGAGAACATGCTTTTTCAGCAGTATTTCAAGTGTCTATCAATCTGTCATAATCTAATGTTTAGGACACTTGATCAAAATGTCACCTCGCAGGACATTATACAGGCCACCTACACTCATGACCTCAACCTGATTGAACCTGCCAGAAGCAGCAAATATCCCAAATGCATTGACAAAGTATGCAATCCACAGTGAAAAGGAAAACCTCATGAAAATAGAGGCCTGACATCTAAATGAGGTTCTAGGAGATCAATAAGGCAGAGGACTGTCCAAATATTTTCCCAAAAAATGAAAGAAAAGTCTTGTCTTTTATCTCTCTAACTCAGAAAGAGAAAGTGCTTAGTCAATTTTAGATTTTGAAGACAACATGCTGTACACGTGATAAATGTTCTGGATTATTTATAGGCAGTTTTGATAACAGGTATAAAACTAACCCTCCACAGATTCCATAGTCTCTGCAATCTGTGAATATATTACACTGCATGGCAAAAAAAGGACTTTGAAGGTATAACTTTGGGCCTTGGGGTGGGGAGAGTGGTCTGGATTATCCAGGTGGGTTCAATCTAACCACGTGGGATCTTATAAACAGAGAACATTCCCCAGCTATGGAAAGAAGGGGAGATATGACTATGAAAAAAACAGTAGATGCTGAGAGGCAGCATTGCTGGATTTAAAGATAGGACGATAGGAACACAGACAAGGAATGTAGGCTATCTCTGATAGCTGGAGAAAGCAAGGAAATAGATTACCACAGTCACCAGGAAAGAATGTAGCCCTGCTGACCCATGTTGGATTTCCGATGCAGATAAGATATTTTTGCTGTTTAGGTCACTGAGTTTGTGGTCATTTGTTATACAGCAACAGAAAATTAAGATGGAATAGAACAAGAGTAGATTCTGAGCTAGTAGCTATGGTGTAAACTGCTTTCTTGCTTGGACTTTAGGACCCAGAAGATTTAACGGTGCACTAAATGTTGAATCTGAATACAAATGCTGATGGACGATCAGGAGGTCGTAGATAGGAGAATCATGAGGCAGACTTCAAGAGTTTGGGATTGCAGCTATGCCGTATTACATAAATAATTTACTCACATTATGAGAAGCAGAACAAATAACTCCCAGCTTTTTGCTGGGCACCAGTAGAGACCAAACCTCTGATGTGGAGCACTAAGTGGACATGAAACCTGATCTACCCATTTATGAAATAGTTGCTATCTGATCTGCCATATCATAAAGTTGGGTATGCACTGAACCACTCCCTTCCCAAGTGGAGTTAGATAAGCCTTCCTTAGTCTCTGAGAACATGAGGAATCTTCATCTACATTTGGTTGAGTGTCATGTCACCTATACCTCCTACATTGTTCCATCTATCTCAAACTGAATCTCATGGTAAGTTCTCTGTAACTTCCTGGTCAAATATCTTCATCTAGATTTATCAGTGCTCACCAGATCACCCATTACAGAGGAGAAACTAAATAATTACGTAGATAACACATACTGTTCTGAGTGTATATCACTCAGTCTTTCCACAGTATATTGGCTGGGGAGGGGTAGTACCCGTAGTGGCAAGATTATTAATTATGGACAGGTTCAAAAATGGGATATCCCCCTTAACAAGTTCTACATGACATCACCATATCGTATTCCAAGCTGTAATAGCAGAGACAAAGGCTATGTTTCTAATGTGTCTCTCTCCTTTAATGAAATAACCATTCACCCAGGTAGGGTAATTACCTGGGAACCTTTCCATGGAGGGGATAAAACTTTGTCTTCACTGTAATACACACTTACTGTGGATGTGACTATACCACCCTTGTCTACAGCCTTTCTTCCAGCACCACTTACGGCCATGTGATCCTTGGTTTTATTCATGATTAAGATATGCGAGACAAGATTGTTTCTATCTGAGCTCATTTTTCTGTAAAACAAGTGATGCAAGTGAGCTTCCCAATTCAACCATGTATTTTTTCATCTTGAAATTGCTCATTGAAGATTCAGTTATGTGGCAAGTTGGGAGAATATGTGTGATGAGCAAAAAAAAAAAAAGATTTGAACATTATTTTGATCTTATGCACAATGACTAGAGCAGCTTCTTATTAAGTCAGAATAAATTAATTTGGGAACCAAGGAGTGGAAGTGGGTGAGAGTGGCTTCTATCACCATTACTTCTAATAAACCACAATGATTTGTTTCTTTTCTCTATAATTTTGGATATTGGTATTTTAATGTACCTAATTACCATGAAAGAAATGTTTCCATCAGGAAATATAATGATGTTTTAATTGAAATAAAATTGGTAGTTTATTTTTTTGATTATGTTTCATCTTAGCTCTGCTGCCTGATTTTCCCTTCTTGTACATATATAATGCTGTTAGCCCTATGAATCATATACATAATAGTCCTCGTGATGCATACATATTAAATCCTTCTTTCTCTTAATTCCTACTACAATTTTAGCGATACATATCTGAATGTGCCTGCTGGAGGTTAGATTATAACACCAATTTGATTAGCAGAGATGAGGGAGCTGGTTGATGAGGGTGCAAGGCTGGATCAGAGAAAAGGGGTCATCACTATCTATGCAGACCTTCCAAAATGCACCTTGTGTTAAGGCAGGTGATCATGTTCACTACAACATTAAATCCTCACATCAAATGCAACTGAAGCATCAACTCAGGACTTCTTCCACTCATACTTTGAGTTATAAGTATGATTGATTTGAAACCCCAACAACATACTCAGTGGAGGTTTAATTTAATTCACAAGATGTCAGTAAGTTCCCAAGAATCTTATATTCTCTATCCTCAGGGTCTTGTGCTATGTAGGTGTCTCTGCTCCATTTCACTTTAACCAAAACATGAAGTTGAATCTCTTATTTAATTTCCACTAACACAAAATAAACCATAAACAATAACTATTTACACATATAATACACTCTACTAAGAATTTAGAATTACAGAAAAGGGTCACATCATTGCAAAAACAAAAATGAATCTCATTATAATCATTATCAGAAGATTTTTAATAATTCCATGTTGGTCTTTTGATTCAAGCATCATTGACTCCTCTTTAGTAAATTTCCACGCAGAGACCAGAAAATAAAATCATCAAATGTTCCCAATGGAGTGGAAGTTAACCACTCTAAGCTGTATGGTTAGAAATGTTATCTTCAAATTTAACATATAAATCAAGATTTTATCCTTCCCCAACAGAAAATCTCCTCTTTAAAAGTCTATCAAGTATTGAGTAGTGATATGACAAATTTATCAAACAAATTTTAATAAAATGATAAATGTTCACATAGCTAAATGATCACGACTTATTGGAATGATTGTGTTTTAAAAGTTTAATGTAAGACCAAGCAATGACAAATTAAATGCCACATTAGGAAGACACAGAATTTTAACCCAAGTAAGTTTTGACCCAAATTCATTCATGCTGTTTTCCATATAGCAGACTTCTTCCTGGATATTTATTTATTGAAGTCTTCCTATATTATAAATCCTCTGTTTTCACAATATCCTTGTAAAGTCAGCACACAGGATATTTTAAACTTTGACATCCAGTCAAGACAAACGCCAGCTATAGTAAATTTTGGAACCTCTGTTTTTCTACCTGTAAAATGAAATACTTGAACTTAATTATCCAGGTGTCACTTTTTCTGTTGTTTGAAAATATATGCTTATACATTAATTTGAAATAAAATATGCATTATATAAATTGTGCATTCATTCAAAATAAGAAAAAAATAAATACATGCCCCAAATTTTTTATTACATAATTTTGAATATTTGCTTAGATTTGAATAAAAGCATTTCTCTTTTCCAGTATTTTCATGCCACTAATAGTGTAATTGGCCTACTGAAGGGTTTGAGTCATGGTTTATTAATATTCATAGAGATCAGATAATTTGCTCTCTTCCATGGCCTCAAATATTATAACTTAATTTAAAAGCAATTTTTTTAAAGATTTATTTATTTATTTATACAAGCACTGGGTACAGTCAGAAGCGCGGGAGGGTGAGAGAATTCACCAGAGCCAGAGCGGGGAGCAGAGCAGGCGGAAGGACCGAAGCACACTGCTGAGGGGAGCAGCGGGCGGCAGGAGAGGTCTGTGCGCCACGTGGGACCCTCCTCTGGTGGCCGGGGAGCAGCCGGGGATCAAACAGGCGCTGCAGGGGCTGCGGGCAGCTTCGCAACCCAACGCTCAACCGCTGCGCCACCAGGGGAGGCCCTAAAAGCAATTTTTTTGTTAGTTTGTTTTTTTCTTTAGTATCATGTTTTATTTTTGTATTTTTTTGTAATTGTATTATTTTTTATTGAGATAATATTGGTGCATAACAGGATATATGATTCAGAGGTATAGGTTTATACCTCTTCAGATTTATGTTACCACACCAGACCCACCGCCAAGGTACCCATAGGCCTCCACCATAGTCTACTGGGTCCCCTCCACAATTTGCTCTCCCCTCTCCCTCTCTGGCAGCTTCAATTCTACAGTCATATTTCTAGGGCTCATTTTGATTTTTTTTTTTTGTCTACTTCTTTGTTTCATTTGTCTGGTTTTCATAAGTGAGTGAATTCATCCACTCTTGGTCTTTTTCCTTCTAACTGGTTTTGCTTTGCATACTCTCTTCCACATTATTATCCACGTTATCACAAATGGCAAGAGTTCACGGATTTTATATGTGAGTAGTATTCCATTGTGTTGTGTACCATTGCTTCCTAATCCATTCATTTGTTGTTGGGCATTTTGGTTGTTTCCATAACTTGGCTATTGTAAATAGTCCTGCAAAAAATCATATAGTTTTCTGTAGTGGTATGTATATCCCTTTCAATTAGTGCTTTGCATTCTTTAAGTAAATACTTAGGAATGGAATTGCTGGATCTCATGGTAGATCCATTTTTAATATTTTGGGAAACTTCCATATTATTTCCCATCGCCACTGGACCAGTCTAAACTTCACCAGCAGTGTATGAAGGCTACTTTTCCTTTACACCGTTGCCAACACTTGTTTCTGGGCCATTCCCATGGGTGGGAGGTAGTATCTAATTGTAGTTTTGATAATGCATTTCCCTGATGAAATATGATGATGAGCATAAGCTTAGGGAAACATTTTTTCTTTCATTCACATGCACTCTTGGTAATAACTTCTTTAATCTAACATGATGAAATAAAGGACTTTGTAGCATTTCTCATATATGTTAGTTACTTATATATACATTTGTATGTCATTTATATTCTGGAGAGCAAACCAAATATGTTTTATGTTCTAATGCCTATATATAAGTGCTTAATGAATACTTATTGAGTAACAAATGAATACATATAATTTAACTATATAATCTGGAGGCATAATAAAGGGAATGATTCATGTTTACCAACAGCCTAATGTGAAAGACCACATTAATATTCAGTATAATTCAAAGGGAAAAACATTTTCTTTTAGCCCAATAGATTATATTTTAACCAGTGTAGCATTTAAAAATCCATTTACAAGAGTGAAAGTGAATTCACGTGAATGGGGAGTACATTCTTTGTTTGCTAGTTCATTGGTTGTTTTTTTGTTTATATTGAAATAAGAATATGAAAATAAGAATTGTAAGTTCATATTGACCATTGATTGTCTAAGTGTCTATGATACTCTATAATGCATTTACACATGTTTTAAATATGTTTTATGTATTAACTAAAGTAGCTTAATTTTACTTTAAAATATAAAAATAAACTGATTCGTGCAGACATGACAACAGGACTGTCTACAATAAAGTTTTTGAGGAAAAAAACACAGTGTTTTGTCTTTACTATTAGTTCTCAATATATTTCATTTATTGACATATACTTATGATGTTTTATGTGAAGAAAAATTATAATTTTCATTTCTGGGATTAAATGAAAAGTTTACCTAAAAATTAGCTGTACTTTTTAATTTTTTTATTTTGTTCTATTATATGAGTTTATATATTGTTATACTATATATACTATATATATAGTGTGTATATATATATATATAGCATATATAAACTATTGTCTAAGTTTAAGTTGTTTGTGCAGCATGGTGTTCATGCTCCAGAGTCTGTTCCTCCACCCTCCCAAAGGTGGACCAACTGATTTTCATACACATGCATGAAAACTTGGAAGGCTCTAAGCATTTCCTTCGCCCTAAATAAATGAAATGAAGTGATATAAAAAGTAAAATGAAACCAAAAGCCAGTATTCATCTTGTTAACTCTTGAGGTTTTAAGCTGATTTGCAACATAATGTTTTACATGTAAATGTTATTGGCAATTATCTTTGTTTATTTGCCTTTTCTTTTCTGCAGTCAGAAGCATTGTCTTAGAGATAACATCATCTCTTGGTGCTAACTGGAAATAAGAAGTGAGGAAACAGTGTGATTAGAAGAGATACATAATTGCCTGCCTGTTCACTTGGAAGCTGTCATTTAATGAAGTGATTCTAACTGAAACTCTAATGCAGAAAAATTCTTAATTCTTTTTTAATATTTTCCTATATCTGATAATGTAATTTAAAATAAATTTGAATGCTGATTGTTAGATTGTATCCTTCTCCATCAGCAAATCAAGTTGTTCTTTGTTTATAGGCACTAAAACAGATCATTTAAGATGTTAGACAAAACAAAGAGCCAGTCATTATCAGATAATCATAACAAGTCTAACCAAAATGCCAATTCTTACAGTTAACCCAAGTTAAATATTTGTTAATTTATTTGATATGGCTGCCAAATGTTTATTTTTTATCAATGTTCTGAATATTTATTCCAAAGAGGTTCTTGATTCTCATATGTTTTCTGCATTACATGTATATAAAAATATTTCAAAATTCTTCACTATAAAATTGAGTGGAATTTTGTGCAAGGAAACTGTACAATTGACATGCCTAATATCTCCCCTTAAACTTATCAATTAAGCATTATGCTGGTTGAAAATTAGAAATCACAAAAGATGACATACATGATTCCATTGTAACATGTGCTAAAAAAAAAAACTGTAGAACAGGTTAGTAGTTACCAAATGGTAGGAATTGTAAGAAAAATTGTAGATATGACCATATAGTAGATCTGACCATGAGGGAGATCTCTGTGGTGAACTAGATTGACATCTTGACACAATGGTAGTCACATGAAACTAAATATTTCTATGATAAAATGGCACAGAAAACATATACACACACATTGCACCAATTTCAGCATCCTAGAGAAAGCTGTACTTTACTTATGTAAGATGTGTTTTTTCCATTGGGAAAAATTGGGAGCAGGGAGTACATGACCTCTCTGTACTATTTTTGTAACTTTCTCTAAGTCTAAAATTATCTCAAAATAAACTGAAAAATGTCTGTTGAGATAGTATGGCACAGTAATTAAGTTTATGATCTCTGGAAATAGGTTGAAATGAAATCCTGAATTTACCTCTTACTGGGAGTTTTTATCTCTTTCCACCTGTAAGACCTGAAATAATGCAGGAAATGTGACTGTAATTATCTTTTCTGTTCCCTACCTTTTACTAGAAACTTGTATCTTTTATATATATTACTTGTATACATGTAAGTTTATATACTTAAATATATAGTTTATATTTATGTTATGTATATATAATGTTAAATATATTATTATATTAATTATATTTATAATTAGTCAATGGTATTTTATAGCTATTTATCTACATGAAACAAACATTTTGTGTATTTTTGTGACTTCTTGGAAATGTTGTTTAAGTGATTTCTATGATCATTATAATCAAGATTATGGATTCCATGAATCTGGAATCATTTAACAATCATAAAATTATTGATTTGCCTTAAAAGTTATGCTATAAATTTGCCCAAGGTAGTCCCTGCTCAGGACTGCTTTCTCAGCCACCTATTGTTAGCACCCTCTTTCATCTTGAATGTGTCCTGTCAGGATTATAAACTATATCAGCACCTTATTTAAAGTCAATTATATTTGAATTCAGTACATGTTAGTATCCTCTAGCACTCCAATCCATGTTGAAGAAACTGTTGAAAAGTAGTCAGTAAGAAAAAGTTTCTTATCTCATGGCAGTCTATTCTTTTTTTTTACCATCACCAGTTGCCAGAAATGTCTTTCTTTGATTAAGCTGAAACCTGACTTCCTATGATGACTCCTCAACTGCCATGATCTTCATCTGTCTTCTGGAGTCATATGAATTAAGCTAACTCCTCTCGCATGGTACAACTTTCCTATCCCTGAAGTTCACTGTATCCATCAGCCTCTCAATTCTGCCTCCTCACTACCCACACATCTCAACATTACCTTTTCTGTAGCCTTAATATCTTACTTTCTATTTACCATTTCTAATGAGCAAATGTCTTACATTCTAATTGCTTTCCTCTGGAATCATTAGAGTTTGCCAATATTTCTTTCATATGTGGTGTCTGGAGCCAACGCCCACGCAGATATGATCTATCTGCTGCATACAGTGGGACTATCTAAATCCTGAGATGCATTTATTAATGCATTTCAATATCATGTTTGCTTTATTGGAAGCCATGACAGTGTGTAGTGCTTGTATAATTAATATTTGAACCTAGACAACTAGTACTTTTTTAACATATCCCATGACACATGTTAAAATAATTGTCCTGATATGAATATTTTGACTGTAATTAATCACATTATGTATTTCATAAGAACATAGATTAGTAGATAATAAATTATGCCCATTGTACAATTTAATACTTAATTACACAATTATATCACAGTACATAGATTATTAATGTATGAGTACATATTAATAATTCTAATAAACACATGAAAATATATACAATAATCTACTTAAGAGACAATTTCAAGTTATAAAATATTTAATCATGTTTATTAAAATGTAGATGATGGGGAATATGATACACACAACTTCAGTTTATGGAGAATAAAGATTAATTCAAAGAATATGATTATAAGTTTCCATTATAAAAATAATTGCAGGTTAGTTGGAGAATATGATGCTAATGAATGTTAATTCCCATTGTATATACTGATATGAAAGAGCATTTTTTAATGAGGTTGGTTAATCTATCACAACAGTAACCAGGTTCTACTACTTATAATTCATACAATCACTTCCTAAACATAAAATATACCAATGGGCTCCCCATGGCTAACTATGTTTTATTAATACCAGCCTGTGACAGCCTGTGCAGAGATGTCATTGTCATTTCTTCACTTTAAGATAAATCTGAGTGCTATATGAGAGTATCTGGAAATTGGGTAGTTAAATCAATCCTGAGAAAATTTGCCACATAACAACTCACTGTTTGCATTGCCTGCAAAGGAATCATGACCAAAGGGAAATAATAACTTGATACTTTTGATTTAAAATAAATTAACATGATAGGGCCTCCCTGGTGGTGCAAGGGGTTGTCTCAGCACTATCAAGCTATAGGCAGCCACTGCACCACAAGTTGATCCCCGGCCAGGAAGCTGATCTACATGGTGCAGCAGACCTCTCCTGTCTCACCTGCTGCTCCCCTCAGCAGTGTATTTCAGTTGCTCTGTCTGGTTTTTTTTAAGATTGTATTTATTTTATTTATACAAGAACTGGGGTACAGGCCAGATGTGCAGGAGGGTGACAGGAATCACCAGAGACAGAATGGGGATCAGAACAGGCAGACTGAGGAAATACACTGCTGAGGGGAGCAGCAGGTGCGACAGGAGAGGTCTGTCGCACCATGTGGATATCTCCCTGGCCGGGGATCGATCTTGTGCTGCAGTGGCTGTGGACAGCTTCATAGGTTGAATCTTAACCCCTTGTGCCACCAGGGAGGCCCTCTTAAAATATTTTAATTACACATTTATATGTGATTTTGGTGTTATCATTTTTCACAGTTAGAGTAGAATTCAGTGTATTCACTCCTCAGCATTGAAACAATGACTAAACCAAGTAAAAGTTCTGAAAAGTGTGAAATTTGATTCTTGAGCCAAATTTCTTGCAAATGACATATCAGAGCTCATTGAAAAAAAGTCAAACACTTGAGTCTTATCTTAACTGTAGCAACTACTTACACAACCTAAGGAAAAGTCATGTTTACTCAGCATTACTTGTTGACCTTATGGCTAAGACCCTGAGCATCTGTACGTTGAGGGAATGGTGGAGATAATGAGGTGACAAGTATAAAACATTTTGATTATTGTGAAAATTCTAAGATTTTTGTAAGATGAATAGGTGATTCAAAATGAAATAGTGATGCTCTAGAGAAAACTGGCAGACCAGTTGTCCAAAATTTAGGAGATAGAGTTCTATCTCCACTAACCCCTGTGTTTCTGGAAAAGCAACTTATTCTCTCTGGGACTTAAGTCTCTTGTCACAATAACAAAGTTCAATCAGATAACAAATAAAGCTACTTTCAAATCCAAGATTTGAGAAATCAAAAATATATAACTGGGAAAAATATGCTTAGAAGAGGCTTCAGATTTTGATGGTGAGTAAAATTACTCTAGAGAGCAATGGAGAGAAGAAGCTTATATTTGAAGCATTGAGTTGAGAGATGGCACTCCCAAAGGAGAAACAGAGTGGTTAGACTAATGAGAGTAGAAACAAAACATGCTTTAACAAGGAGGAAAGCAAGATAATCCATTGTTTTGCACCTGGTCTCTGCCATGCATATGTTAAATTCTTATATGTTACATCTGATTTCACTCTTACAGCAAAACCACACAGAGCATTTTTAATATTGCCACTCATGATAACAACAATTATGAAATTATGAAATTCCAGAGGATACACTTGGAAGTCTATATTAATATGCTCTGCTACTTGTTCTCTTTTAGAGGTGAGAAACATAGGGTGGCAGCAACACAAACTTGTATCCATATGTACCCAGAAAAATCAAAGGGAAATACAGGAGTAGACATCATGTATTCCCAATTGGGTAGGAATCAACTAAGTGTGTGTTAGACTGAAAGGTTACAGAAATGTAGAATTATTTCTGACATAAAATATCTTATATTTTTTTTGCTTCATCACCACAATCTTACACACTTAGTGTTTGAACAAACTTTTCACCAATAGCAGCAACACCTTTATTTCCCCACCAATTTTTCACAAAACCTATTAGTATTTAGTATAAAGGCATAAAACCTGCTGCACTGATTTACCAGTCCATAAATCAATAGTCACCTTTAAGAAACTAATCACTCTTCATTGCCAAATGCAATCTGCATTGGAGCCATGACTTCGTTGCTAGGTGCAGGCATTCTCCTGCAGATTCTGGGATGAAAATACAAATATGCCACAGACAAAAAAAGCTAGAGACACCATTGTAGGACAGTAGCTTGCGCTAAGAAAAACTGATCATCACTTCTTGTCTTTGAAAACTTAACTCCTTTTCCAACAACACAGGGAGTGAAAAACCATTAATATGTACCTGATAATTCTATAAGCCAATCTACATTGAACTGAAATTGAATAACACTAACGTTAGAAAGGAATTTTATCAAATATCTGAAGTGATGAAAGAATTTTTAATTTTTAAATCATTGCAAGTGTAATTCAATAATTTATTATATGAAATGATTAAAAGATTTTTATCTTATTATTTTAATTAATTTATCAATCATTTTTGATAAGGGAATTTTCTAAAACACCCTAAAGAATGAACTTAAATTTGTCATTAAATGTAAGTCACCTTTAAAATTATTTTTAAAAGTTACATAAAAATGAATTTCCTGAATTAGACTTCAAAAAAAAAAAACAATAACATATTGATTTCACACAACTTTAAAGACAGTGCCGAGTTAATAGTTTTATTAATAAGTTTTCAAGAAAAATATTGGCAAAATGGAGCTGTTTTTAACAGAGCTATATCTTAGGCTAAATTCTTTTTCGTTTGTTTGTTTTTGTGGGACCCTCGCTGGTGGCCAGGGAACGAACCAGCGCTGCAGAGGCTGCAGGTGCCCTCGCAGCCCAGCGCTCAACCGCTGCGCCACCAGGGGAGGCCCTAGGCTAAATTCTATGAATCATTATCTCTCCAATGATAAAATATCATCAAGGTGTTTTATCTCTACTGAAATCTTGTTAATTCTATAACCTAAGACACTATTATAAGACTAAATACATAAGGCTAATCCTTAATGATATTTCCTCTGTAGCATGATATTTTTCATTTCTTTTGATAACACTGAATGGTGGAGATTATAATAAATATGTTTCTATACTTGACAATCAATGGGAAATTAATACTAAATAATAATATCCCTAATAATGGTGCTTTATTTTATGTTCCATGGAAAATCCATTGTGATAGGTTAACAACATAGTATAAATTTTAGGTTACCTACTTTATGTTACAGAAAAATGTCTTTCCTGATTCCATGAACCAGATTCTTTGTACAACATGAGTAATTTCAAATTCAAGAGGTTAAGAGTGACCTCTGGTGGTAATGGTATTTCTCATTCAACTTTCCTATAAAGGTAGAAAACTGACTTCAATGATTTTTCTAAATCCTAAGAATGAGAAAGTTTATGTTACAGAGGATTGATAATAAACAGTCTTGTGCAAGTTATAACAACTAACTGTTCAAAGGACTTAGTGTACAAGAGTGTTTACACAATTTTCCATTCCTAGTGTTTGCCTATTTCTTTTGTGTAAAATTTTTGTGTAAATGTCAACCATGATGTCCTTTAGGTCATCAATGAAATTATCAGTAATACAGGGTTGAGAAAGGATACTTACAGTGAACTCTCACTAGCTAGCGGGATGGCACAACACTGGATGAAACCATTTGTTAGGCCTTGTAAAGCCTTTTTTCCAGTACACATTCAAGCGGGGCCAAACACAGAACAAGGAGAGGCAGTAAGAACAGTGAGATTTCTGTTATCACTGTGGGCAGACTGATGTTTCCAGGACCAAACAATGCCAGAGAAATATTGGATGCTCAATTAAATTTGAATTACAGATTAAAAAAAATCAAATGATTCTTTAAATTATGAGTATATCATATGCTTGTATAGGATGTATTTATACCACACTATTTTCATGTTTATGAAATTGAAATTTAACTGAACACCCTGTGCTTTCATATGTTAGACATGATAATTTTATAAGAACCACAGAAAATAACAAAGCTGCAGACTTCATGCTCCCTGATTTCAAACAGTATCACGAACCTATGGTTGTAAAAACAGTACGGAATTGGAATGAAATCAAACATAGCATAATAAGAGAGTATAGAGGTCAAGGAATAAGTCCAGATATATAAGAATGGCCAATTAATTTATGACAGAGACTTCAGGAATATACAATCAGGAAGGGACAGTTTCTTCAATAAATGATGCTGGGTAAAGTTGAAAGCCATATGGAAAACACTGAATCTTACATCATACAAAAATTGACTCAAGTGCAATAAAGATAAAACAGTAAGATATGAAAAAATAGAACTCCTAGAAATAAAAAACATAGGTGGTAAGTTCCTTGACATTTGTCTTGGCAATGATATTTTGGATCTACCTCAAAAGTCAAAATAAGTGTTATAACAAGAAACTAATAAAAGCTTCTACACAGCAAAACAATTAACAGACTGAAGAGGCAACTCACTGAATGTAAGAAAATATTTGTAAATATTGTACCTGTTAAGGGGTTGATAACAAGAATGTATAAAGAACTGATAAGATTCAATAGCAAAAACCCAAAACAATCTAATTTAAAAGTCGGCAGAAGATCTGTAAAGACGTTTTTCCAAAGAATGTGGATGATTTCCCAATCATCAGGGAAATGCAAATCAAAATTACAATGAGCTACATCTAGCTTACTTGTGCTAGAATGGCTAATACCAAAAGCATGAGAAATAAGAAGCATTGGTGAGGATGTGGAGTAAAGGGGATCCTTTCGGTGGAAATGTAATGTGGAAAACAACATGTAGGCACCTCAGAAAGTTAAAATTAGAACTACCATATAACACAGCAATTGCACTTCTGGATATTTATCAAAATAAAATAAAAACACTAACTTGAAAAGACATATATACCCCCATGTTCATTGCAACATTATTTACAATTGCCAATATGGAAACAACTTAAGTGTTCACTGATAAAATGAATAAATGAGAAATATGTGATATATGTGTGCTACATGTGTGTTATATATGTTCAGTCATAAAAAAGAAGAAAATACAGACAGCTGGAACAACACCTTGAAGGTAATATGCTAAGTGGAATAAGTCAGACAGAGAAAGACAAATGCTATATGATATCATCTATATGTGGAATCTGAAAAAGAAAACACCAAATAGAAGAAAACAAAAACCAAGCTCATAGAGAGCAGAATGGTTAATTGCCAGATGTGGGAAGTAGTGGTTGTATTAAATGGTTAAAAGGGGATCAAAATTTACAAATTATACAAATTTCCAGTTATGAAATATGTAAATCATGGGGTCATGCGTGGAACTACAGTTAATAATATTGTATTGCATATTTGAAAGTTGCCAAGAGAGATATCTTAAAGGTCTTCATCACAAGAAAAAATTGTAACTGTTTATGGCAACAACATTAACTAGACTTGTGATCACTTCACAATATATGCAAATATCAAATAATTATTGGTACACCCAAAACTAATATAACATATCAATCACACCTGGATATATTTTTTTAATTGTAGAAGGGCCACAAAAAGGAAAACTTCATTTAAGAAAAGATGAAATATTGGACAGAATTGGTAATCTGCAAATCTTCCTAACCAAGACCAATGATTCAAGACCAATGGAACATTCCAACCAGTGCTCTTGACACCAACGTGCTCTTGTTAACCGAAGGTACAATTAGGCAAGTTCTGCTCTCCCAAGTGAAGCACCCACACTAGAAGCCAGGATGCCACTGTTCTGGACAGAAACTGTGCACATTAAAAAATAAAAATGCTGTCTTTGTGAAAATCAGTGGTTTGGAAACTACTGCCTCCAGACAAATCAGTGACTTCAGAAAAAGTCAACTTCAAAATATGTGACATTGCTAAATGTCAGTTCCCAGAAGATAAGGGCCTAAATAGATAGGATAACATTTAGCAGCCCTCTTTGTTTTTCTCAATGCACAGACAACACTAGCTAGATACATTAACCAGTCACCTGCCAGGATTTTCTTTGTAAAAATCTTTGACTGTTTTCCTTGCAAACTATATAAAATCCTCATTGAGAAAATCAGAATTCAGGCAGCTTTCCCAGAGCTATCTGGAGTCTATGCCAAGACTCAAGTCCTCAGTCTTGATTCGTTAGTAACTAACTTTTTCACTTGCCTCAATTTATTTAAGTCAAAATCTTACAAATTTGATGAGACATGAATTCCCAGGGTGCTTGGGGCACCAGGCAGAGCCCTGAAGGCCACAGTCAGGCAGGAGCTCAGTCCAAATCTCCTGGGGTCACGTGACATTATCCCTGTTAGTTACACGATGTTAGGAAGATTGAGAGTTTCTCTTTTACTCCACCTGCCCCTTCCTCCACACCTACACAAAGGTCCTGCCCTGGTTTTCAGGCATTGGTGTGATTCCAGGGTGAATGTGCACAGATTCTCTAGCCTCACAATATGATGGACTTTGCTGTGGTCTCTAGGACCATCCTGGGCCAGCTGGTGACATTGACGCCCTGTATCACCGTGGTCCTGGAGAAACTCAGTCAGGTGTTAGCAGTGCCGACAATAAACCTCAGACCAGGCCTGTATGCCTGAAGAGCTTTTAGGAGATGGTGGTGGTTTTGGTTATATTAGAATTCTTTAATCATAGAATCCTATTTTGTGTAGTTAGAGACAAATAGCTGGTCATTGGAGTTTCTGCTCTCCTGAAGCAAAGAGCACATCTTTGAGATGTTTAGCCTCATAAAGAGGAATGTTCAGGAATTGAATTAACATTAATGGAAGCCAGACTTGAGAACATTTTCACAGAAATGCAAAAGCTGGAGGCCATTAATAAGGACCTGGAATCTGCAATTTTTACTTGGGTTTAAGAAAAGATATTTTAAAACAACTGAAAGAAGAGTAATGTAAATGTTTAGAACCAGTTGAGCAGATGGCAAATGCAACAGGAGAGATTCAGTCTTTAAATAGTAAATGGTGTATGAAGACACTTAAAATCTCAAGTAGCTGCTACAACTAAAATTGGCTATTATACATGAGAAAAAAAAGACACAAAAATTCAGAAAACATTGAAAAATGCTTATAATATAAACTCTAATCTTGAGGAAAGCATAAAGCTGATTGCAAAGATAGGCGCATGAAAAGGAAGAGGCGTGAACATTAAACAAAATTCAACGCTACAAAATTATCAGTGGTATAGAATAAGTTCAAACGTAAAAGTCAGATCAAATTTCTGGGTACACATTTGCTAAGGTTGAACGATACTGTTTAGAGACTACAACATGGATTGTAGGGATTTGGAATCTCATAAAACAAACATCAGAAAACAGAAACCTCTTAAAAGTTTTTAAAAAAACACTTTATATAGCTGAGTAAAAATTACTGTCGTAGGCTGAATCATAGTTCCCCATATATGTCCACATCCTAATCCCCAGAAACTGACATGGAAAATGGACTAGTTATATTTGATTAAGTAAGGATCTTAAGAAGGGGAGATTATCCTGGACTATGTGGGTTAGCCTACTTTAATGACAAGGTATTTAAGAGAGGCAGGATGGTCAATTAGAAAAGGGATGAGGTGATATAAACAGAGGTTGAAATGATGCAGCTATGAGCCAAGGAATGTAGGCAGCTTCTAGAAGATGTAAAAGACAAGAAAGGGATTGTCCCCTAGTGACTGTAGAGGAAACATAACCCTGTGGATACCTTGAATTTGGCCCAGTGAGACTGCTTTTGGACATCAGATGTCCAGGCTATGATATAATAACTTTGTGTTGTTTTAAGCAACAAAGTTTGTGGTGATTTGTTATAGCAGCCATGGGAAACTAATAAACTGACTTAAAATCCCTTGCAGACAAAAGAAACTAAATACACATTGAACTAACTTAAGATGATAATATAATTGGTGCAATTAAAGATGAAATTGAGAATGGTTTGC
The DNA here is from genome assembly GCF_964194135.1 of Talpa europaea. Lineage (NCBI taxonomy): Eukaryota > Metazoa > Chordata > Mammalia > Eulipotyphla > Talpidae > Talpa > Talpa europaea. The sequence continues at coordinate 80,366,069 of NC_140070.1, forward strand.
TGCAATCAAAAAACCACAGAAAGTAAAAACCAAAAATTTCGGCAGATTTGTCTCTCCTGAACTGCATCAAGAAAAAGTAGTGCATTTTCATAAAATATTTGATTAAAATGTGTTTGCCACATAAAAGATAGAGAATCTTTCCAAAGCAATTGAAAAGATCAGCCATGCATGTGAAGTTGGACACATAAAAAATAGAAGCCAAAATTTTTCAGAAGAATTAAAAATTACACTGGCAAGAATCAACGTCAAAATATTTCCCATGAGAGAAAAATTCATGATAACTTGTGGGGAATACTAATGATTAAGCGTGACTTAGAAGACTTAATGAAGAAAAAAATGGAAACTTCAGACAAAAGCTTTGAGAACAATGTTCAAAATGTTTGGGGTATATTTTGAAAAATATCTTTATCTTCTTGATGTTCTGAATGGAAACTTTGCAGAGGCCCTAGAAGATCCCCCAAGGAATTCTCAGGATGACCAGATACCAAGGAAGGAAGTACCTGAGGTGGTGATGGGGCAGGGACTCATTTCCCAGGATGGTAGAAACCAGATGCAAACCCCATGGCATCAGGACCACTGGAGAAAGAGATGCAGCAGCAACTCCACAACACAAAGCAAAGTGTGTGGTGATGCTCTTGCATGGCACATTCTGAGCTTATTTCTTCTTCCTTCTCCCATCTGAATAAGCAGTCTGGTCCTCCACTGCATCCTCACAACAGAGATCACATGTTAGAGAACAGACCATGAGAGAAATTAATAGCATTGTTATCTTGCCCTCTCTTTTATAAGAGGAAGAAACACCCCCTGAAATCCCCTCTTTTGGAGGACTTCTATGTCTCAGTGCTTCTACTTGCAACAAATATTTCTGCACAAGGAGCATAATTCAGTCTTCTCTCTATTCAACCTGGAAACAAAAGTGTTTCAGCTTCTGCATTAACGTAGCTTCCAATGTGTTTCTTATAATCCAGAACCACAGTAATTTCTTCTGTTTACTAAATTTTTTCTTGTTTCTTAACTTTACTACTTTCAAGTGATTAGTCACAAATGAAAGCTGAAAAGCATTATAAGTCTTAAGACAGTGCTTTTAACTTTAGATTATCTAAAGGTAAATTTTATGTTGTTTTATTTATACTATTTGCAGGTAGTCTAGGTATATTTTTGTTGTTGCCAAAATAATCCAGAAATAAAGCAAGTATTTTTTTTGACCTTCTAAAATAATTTTGAACTTTTTCTATTTTGGCATTATTACCATAATTGAAGTGATTATACAATAGTTCAAATGGAAATATTGTAGATTATTTATAAATATAGTATGTAAATGAGAATCTTATGAGTAAATGTTTCCATTTTACTTGATTTCTAGATAGTGGAATTTGAGTATTTTGTTGCTATGTAGCAAGATGGTTGTTGACCCAGAAAGAGCAATTTTTTTCCTCTCTTCTGAAAGAATTTTCTCTTAATTAGTTTCACTGTCATAGTTAAGTGATTTTATAATTCCTCCAATGGAAGAGTGACAAATATTGTAATTCTTAGGATAGTATTTCATAATTGCTATTTAAAAGTGAATTTTATAAGTAATTGTTTCCTTTTGTTCTATTTATTGATAGTATCTGGATAGTAATTCAATTGATGTGAAAAATCCCCTGTAACACAAGCTGTGGTAAATTTTATAGGAACGTCTCACATTTGGAGATGTTCAAATCCCAAATTCATTTGTATAAATCAGGGCTGAATTTATTCTAGTTATGATGCTAATTTTTCTATATAAGTCAATTTTAGTTAAAAGAAATACTCATTGATGGGTCAAATCATGCTTAAAACCCACCAAACTCATTATTTAGGCTTGATTCTGCCAGCACCTCAAAACCCCATCTCTGCTCTATGCTTTGGACAGGGCCCCAAGCTCCTGTTCCATGTTGCTCACTCTGTTCCTGCTGTTACCTGAAATACTTTTCTGGTTATTCTTTATCTCTTACTCCATGTTTTTAATCGTTGCTTGAATAGTTGAATAAAGCCACAAAACTCAACTAAAGAACAGAGTAAGGAGATTTCAATATTTTTGTAAGAATAAACAAATGATACTAATAATGCTTACTTATGTGAGAAGTTACTGCACAGTATGAAGTGTCTGAAAAATCATTTTCTATGTGAAGTCTATCTAGAACAAATATAAGTGATAATATTTTAAAGTAGGTGAGGAAACACTAAATCTGTATAACATGAAAGAGGATCTGCTAAGATGTACTTCTATTGATGTTGGGGAAAATGTGTGGAGCAGAAAAAGATAAATTAGACAGATTTTCAAAACTTGCTAAAATATAAGGTATTTAAGTCTATCTTTAATATTTGATTACTCATCAGAAATATTAATATTAATTATAATAATTAATATTTCTACAAAACAATTGAATCCACCATGTGTCAATGGTAAATTTCATTCACTCTGTGCTATTTATTGGTCAGAAATAGAATTCAGGTAAACTGACTTGCACTACCCCACGGCATTTTGCTAGGTTAGCATTGATAAAGTTTTATTGCAATTTTTTCAGCTAAAGGATGAGGTTGAAATATTTTTCTGAGTGAGAAAAATTGCCCTTGACCTATACTAAGTTGCTGAAGAGCTTTGGAAATTAGCTTTTGCTAAATGTTTTTTTAATGAATTCAATCTACATTTACAAGACACAAAGTGCTTATAGGTGGAATTTATACTAGAATAAATTACTTAGTCAACTAATGTTTTATGACACACTAGTAATGCCATGTTGCTCTATTTCTCATGTTTTCAAAAATTAAAAAATGGTTCTTCATTCTTACAAATTTGGAGCATAAATATTTTCCAAGATCAAACTACAGCTCTAAGAGTATTTTTCACATCTTAGTGAAATTACAAAGGAAATTTTATTTCAAAATCCATTGAACTTTCCAAATGAGGAGCTACAACCTAACCTTTTACTAAGAATGGTTACCTTTTGATTCAAAGGTGATGCAAGATAAATATCAATAGAAGAATCCTATAGAATCCTATATACATGCCTTCTAAGAGATAAACACATGCAAATAAAATATACTTGTGGACTGATATCACTATTTGGTAGCACTTCTACATGTGAAAAGTTATTTTCAAGATGAAAAATGCAAAATGTTACATCAGATCTGTATAAAGAAACATTTGCAATTATTTTTTATGGGGAAGATGAATTGTGAACCCCAATGAAATAAAATTATTCCATAATTGTACTAGACTCATATTATATTTTGAAGTTAACTTGTAAAAATTGGAAATAGGTATTTTTTCTTTTGTTAATTAAGTGCCTTCATTATGTTTTAATTTTTGCTTTGGGCCAGCAAAACCAAAAATAGTTACTGTCTTGCCCTTACAGAAAAAGTTTGCCAATTTCTGATCATGTTAAAAACAAAACTCATAAGCATATTTTGACCCTTCAGAATTTTCAGTGGAGAGTCTGTGCTTACTTGATTGCTTCAGGCAATCACAAGTAAAATGTTTTATAAATTTATTAAAAAACCATTGCAGTAGTATGTATACAAGCTATAGATTTTCCAGTCAATAGTAAAGCATTTGGTATTAACTACATGCCTACTTAATATAAAATAATAAAAGCAAGCAATTTTGCTTGAAATAAAATATTAACTGATATAAAATCTATTATTTTTATTATTGAGCTATATCACAACATGCCTCTATGCAATGTGGAAATACTTTGTAAAAGCTATTGTATGGTTCTAACTCACCATCTTCCTATTAAAATTTAATATGCATAATTACTATGCATCTATAGTCTCTACCCCATAGTGCAGTATCAGTGCACACTTACTGCTTTGAGACAAGTTATCTTCATGTTCCCTGTAAAAGTTGTCTTCAAGATACATCCTTGTAACAAAGCTACTTTGGAAAGGTGACACCTCTCAGGATAAAATTAATGATATTTTCTTATGGAAAATAATCTCCCATTTTGCACTAAAAAGCTATTGATATTAATGAGTTTAAGAAGATTTTTTTATCATAGCTGTTTTAATGAACCAATCTATTTACCCTTGGGATCAGCATACTCATAGACTACAGTGCAAATTTCACCACTTGTCATATTCAAGAGGACAAGAATCATTCACCACTTGTCATATTCAAGAGGACAAGAATTTTTTTCCTGAATCAATTTGTTGCTTTTTTCTCCACTTGATGTAGAGATTATTACGTATGTTTTCTAAAACAAATGCTGAATTTGCAATTTCATCATGTATATATTTTCCTATAGAGCTTACTAACCATATACATGAAATCTGCTATCTCATGAAGCACATCATGGACTGAAAAGTTCCTAACTTTGTTTTTGGTAACAGAAAAAAATTGTTTCCCTACTTTGCTTACGCCACACTTAAAAATTACATAGTTATTTTTCTTATGATTAGATTAGGCTCATCTTAAGTCTTTAAACTTTGAAAGTCAAATTTAAAAAATACACACAGAGAAACACTATCCAAAAAGTGAGAAACGCAAGAACCCAACTACCTATATATCATTCATTCATTAAGCTTTTATTTACCAAATACTACTAAATGTCACATTGAACTAGATGCTTAATTCAACCATAGTTATTGCATCACCTGATTTTTATTCAGTAATATACTGAATAAAATGGATGTAGGTGGGTTATTCTTTTAATGAATACTTCAAATATCATCTCTTTGAAATATTTTAATGTGAATTTATTTCCCCAATATAGAATAATCATACTAGACAAGAATAGATGGCATTGTTTCTTTTTCTTCCTAAATTATTCTTCTAGTCATCTTTCAAAATGAACACATAAAGTAAAATTTTATTCTAAAGAATAATCTCAAACTGGCCTTTACTGTGGCATGGATTTTGCAGTATGTTTTCTTACTCCAGGAAGATGAATATATTTAATATACTTTAGATTGCATCATATATTATAAGCTCTCAAGGGATCCATTGTTATATGAACCAAACATTATTGTACAATTATTGCTTCAGATATCTCAAATGATGACTAATTAAATATGCATATAGCACATTTATCAGTGGAAAAAAAAAAGTCAATGATTCAGTTTCTATTCCTTCTTGAAAGTGCCTGTATCCTCTGCAGAAAAAGATGTTTTAAGAAGAAGCAAGCATCACAGCAATTGAGAATATGGGTTAACATTAATATTTTCTAGTGCAATTGAGGTATATGTTTAATTAGAGAAATGGTAACATCATTCCATCCTCCAAACAAGTGTGATTTTTGGTTTCCCTAACAAGGTAACATATAAGTCTCCATAGAAGATACTGGTATTACCTTTGCATGTACATTCCATTTATGGTGAAAATTATTTTATTTTTAAAATTAGTGGGGTTCATAGGGAGACTCATATTTAAAAAAAATTTAAAAATATATCCCTTTCCTTCACTGAATACATAAATAACCACTTCTGTGAAATTCTAGTTCACTAGATTTCCATGGGCTTAGTTTTAAGATGAATCAAAAATCCTAGCCATTTGTTCATGCCTAACAAGAAAAAAAGTCCTGATATAACATTCCCAAACTATGTCTGAAATGAAATTTTCTCTAGTTTGCAGTTATTTATTTCCATTTGGAAACACACAAGCAAATAAATACAAACAGGCATAGAGAAACTTCTTTTAGATGGTTTGAGAATGAGAACAAATTTACATATAGGTAATAAGAGATATGCTAACTGATCTTTCATATTATATTCATCAGAGATTTTCCCTGCTTACATTTTTATATTGACATTATCATTTTGTTTTGTTTTGTTTTTAGGAATGACAGTCATTCTTTTTAGTGTGGAGAATAATAATAATTGATTTATTTAATGCACTTATTTGGTTGGCAACATATGTCCATTTCCCTTTTTCTCTGTTTTATTATTTTTTTTGTTTAGTTATTTATTCACTCATCTTTGAGATACAAAGGTCCAATGACTATGATTGCTATGACTGTGTGGGAGGCAAATACATTGTCCCTCACGATTCATTTAACAAAGGCTCTCAGGCTGGATGCATCCTGCATTCTCTTCTAACCAAAGATGAGTTTAGTACCGAGGGCATATTGGGATGCAGTTGTCATAGATGACATTGCAATGTTCCTGTAACTATGAGGTATTTGAAAGGTAATGTTAATTGGCTTTCCTTTGGAAATATTCCTGCAGGGCAGGGTGGAACAGAAACTTTTCTAAATTCTACTAGGGAGTAATTTATGCAATAATCTGATGCAAAACAAAGCCTTGTGTTAAACTAGTCTATGTGCTTACGAAAACCTCTAAAATTCCTAACTATCTAAAATGTTTGATGATTCCAACTCTTTAAGTTGGCTATTTTTTAATACAATTCTTTTTATAAAGTTATATAAGCCAATGCCTAATGCAAAAGCTTTGTTTCATATTGATGTCTACAATTTTGAAATAATTTCCTATCGTTTCCTGACAATTGCCCACAAATAAAAAGTCATTCTGGGAAAACAAAGTAAAATGGAGTAGTAACAGAAACAAAAGAAATGCTTTAAACATAGCAATAGCATTAGCTTTCAAATATCTTTTTATTTTTCATTAGAGGTCAGGAAAGTCCTTTCTCTCACTTTAATAAATTACATTTCCATTTTCCTCTGTGTGTTTCTTCTGCCCACTTCAAAGGAGTGACAAGAAAATCCATGTCCAAGTGTACTGAAAGCCTCAGGCATACAGTCCTTCCCTCAGTGTGGTACTATCTACACGAGTAGAAGTCCACACAGGACTACAAATGTTAGGATATCTGTGGAATTGATGAATGGTTAAAAGCTAATACCAGTATTTTGTTACAGAGGAAAATATTAAGATTACCGTATTATTTTTGCAATCAGAACCACACTTGCTAAAATACTTTTTATGCTTTTTTTTCATGGGACTGTATCCTCTCTCTCCTTTTGTAATCATGATCCCCTTTGGAGCAGTGCCAGAATATGACCGTGGTAATAATGGAATAGCATTGACCACAGTAAGCCAGCTCAGAGAGGTGGTCTGGCATGTGGTGGCAGCACCTACCCATAGTCGACTGTGAAAGTTCAATGTGGTGGCATTGCAGGCAACCTGACACAAATGTAGACTTGGATATTTACACGCCTCCCTCCCCAATGTCTGCCATCAATTGCCAGGATTGAAACAAAAAAAAATTTAAATTTTACATTTCAAAAGGGAAAAGAAACGAACATTACTGGTAATAAAGTATATAGTTTATTACTTAACTCCACATAAGAAAACTGCAGGATATTGGAGAATAGTCAGTAATACCCAACTGAGAGGGAGGGGAGGGCAAAGCATACACTTGCTATGCAGCATGCTTCCACCCCAGTTTTTCTGTGCAAAAATATATAAATAAAATATTTTTTAAAAAAAATCATCATGTAATATCAAAATACAAATCACATTTACTTAAAACTATTTTAAATAAATATGTGACATAACATTTTTAGGAAAAAAGAATTTGGCAGCTTCTTTTTCTCCTGACACACATATACTATACACATGTACACAAAAGTTGGTTTGAAATAACTGTTCCATCTTTAGTGGATGAAAACAAGTAGGAACATTGGGCAATTTTCTACTTTGTGTTCAAGTATAAAATCAAGATATTACCAAGAGACATTATTATAATTAGCCATAAACATGTTATTTCTTAGGTATGATAATTCTAATGGACTCCTTTTACATGAGTTATTTCTTTGCTATTGCCAAGAGAAATGGTCTAAAGAAACATTTTACTTAAATTTGATTAATAGCTGTCACTTCTTTGCAAAACTGAAATTGTAAGAGCATAGATGGATCCTCAACAATATAAATAAAAAGACAAGGTTTACAGATGAGACTCTCATCTGATATAAGCAAGAAAGTCTCTGGAAGAAAATAGGCAAAATGGAGGTCTTTCAGAGTACAGTGGCCTATAATGAATAAATTAATAATTCCCTAAGCTGATGCAATGTTTTACAGAATTGCATGGGAAGAAGGACCACACTACAAAAATCAATGCACAGATTCAATGCAATCCTTTTCAAATCCCAAAATTCTGAGGCAGGCATTTTTCTCAGAAATAGTATAAGCAATCCAAAAGTATAAAGTACAAAAAAAGACCCCAATAAACAAAGCAATCTTGAGAAAGAAGAGGAATGTTGGAAGTACCTCATTCTCTTATTTCAAACTATATTACAAAACTATAGTGATGAAAATAATACGGGTTTGGTATAAAAACAAGCATATAGATCAATGGAACAGAGAGCCCAGACATAAATCCATATAATGCTCAACTAATTTACAGCAAAGGAAGCAAGAATATATAATGGGGAGGACAACCACTTTAATAAGTGGTGGTGGGACAACTGGACAGCCAATTACAAAAGAATAAATCTAGATCACTATTTATATCATACACAAAAATTTACTTAAATGAAATTAAGACTTGAACAAGAGAACTATAACCTTAAAGATCTTAGAAGAAAATATAGACAATAAACACTCTTGGCCTTGGTGATGACTTTTACACCTGAATCAAAAGCAGAGCAACAAAAGCAAAAACAAATAAATGGACTACACAGCCTCTACACAGCAAAACAAATCAACAAAATGAAAAGGCAACCTACTGGAAAGGGAAAAGATACTTTCATATTATAAGTTTGATAATCAAGATGCTAAGGAAACATTATATATCTAATAAGTGGTTAACCTCCAAAATATTCAACATACTCATACAACTCAATAGCAAAAATAAACACTCTGGGTTTAAAAATGGGCAGAAGATCTAGAAAGATATTTTCTAAAGAAGACATATATGTAACCAACAGTTATATAAAAAGATGTTTAAATTCACTAATCAGAAAAATGCAAATCAAAACCATGATTAGTTATCACCTCACACATTAGAATGCCTATTTGTCAGAGGACAGGAAATAATGTTGTGAAGATGTGAAGAAAAGGAAACACTTGTGCATTGTTGGTACAAATGCAAATTGGTGTAGCCAATATGGAAAACAGTATAGCAATTCCTCAAAAAGATAAAAATAGAACTACCAATAATCCTACTTCTGGGTATTTATCCAAAGAAAACTAAAACATTGACCCAAAGAGATATATGTATACCCATATTCATTGCAGCATTATTTACAATAGTTAAGATACTGGAACAACCTAAGTGATTGGTGTGTGTGTGTGTGTGTGTGTGTGTGTGATATCACATTTTCTTATTCATTCATCCATTGATAGTCACTTAAGTTGTTTCCAAATCTTGTCATATCTACAGTTACACATATAGATTGATATACAATAGAATACTATCTAGACATATGTAGAAGTAAATCCTGCTATTTGCAACAATAGGAATGACCTTAAGGACTTTATGTTGAGTGAAATTGACCAGACAAAGATAAATATCATAGGATCTCACTTACATTTGGAAATTAAAAAACAAACAAACAAAACAATGCTCAGAGATACAGAGGCTAGATTGGTGATTGTCAGAGGTGATGGTAGGAGTGAAAGGTGGGTGTAGTGGGTGAAAGTAGTGAAAAGTAAAAATTTCCACTTATTAAAGAGCGATGTAATGTACAGCATGAGGATGATAATATTGTATTGCATATTTGAAAGTTGCTGAGAGCAAATCTTGAATGGCTTCACCACAAGAAAAAATATATATAACTATGTATAGGCATAGATTTAATTACACTTACTAGGGTGATAATTTTGCAGTATGTGGGGAAAAAAGAAAAAGGGATCAGTGAATTCTTGGGAACAGAACTATAGGCACCAACTCATATAATAATTTGATATAAGCAACTGATCTTTAAGAAAGAAAAGATAACTAAGCAGAAGCATCTTATATTATCCTTCTGTTAATTAGCACTTGAAGTCATGCTTGAACCACATCATGATTCCCTTCTTTTATGAGTACATGTGCACTCAAAAAGTAGAATACTCATTAATTGTTTAAACTGTTCAAATATAACTTGTATGAAAGTTCTTTGCAGAAAAATGGAGAAATTATCTACCCAAATTAAAAACAGCTATATGTGAGTAGACATTCAAAATCAAGAGAAAGTCTGTCCAAATCTCTGCAGAAGTGTTTTACAGGTTGCCAATGCTAATGATGACGATACTTGTTTCATCTTTAAAATCCAGTTTTAGATGTATAAGAAAAATATGGAATTTTAATTAGTTATTAACTGCTTTCTACAATGATTCTATTTTCAAAAATATTTGTTACTTGTTAATCCTTCTCTAAAGAGAAGCAGTGGGCAAATATGTCACGTATTGCAGAGAGGTAAACACAGCGAGTACAAAAGACCACAGCAGAGGCAGTTGCAGGTCATTGGTGACTATCCAAAGAGCATTTTCAAAATGATAATGAAAGCAGAGTCTGGTGCATACATTTGGCAGGAGAAGGCAGCAAATATAGAACATTTTTTAAAAAGTATAATAATACCGGGAAACAACACTTGAAGTCATTGAGAAAGGAGTAATTGAGAAAGGAGGCATAAATTAGTTTTTTTTAATAGATGTAGAGATTTTAACATTGAAGAAACAAATGGATCATGTAAAAGAAATTTTGAAAATCCCAATAAGAAAAGACATCAGTGAAGGAGAATGATAGACGCTGAACAAGTAAAGGCATAAAGGTAAAGAGAGATACAGCTTTTAGCTGTGGGCAGTAGGAAGAATACTCTGTTGTACCTGTAATAAAAGCATCATCATCATCACCATCAGCAGCAGCATAATAATGGGGCCTCCCTGGTGGCACAAGGGGTTGAGAGACAACCTATGAAGCTGTCTGTAGTCAATGCAGCACGAGTTTGATCCCTAGCCAGGGAGTTACCCACATGGTGCAGCAGACATATCCTGACTCGCCTGCTACTGCCCTCAGCAGTATATTTCAGTCAGTCTGCCTGTTCTGTTCCCCTCTCTGTCTCTGATGAATCCTCTCACCCCCAACTCTGGCCTCTACCCCAGTTCTTGTATGCATAAATAAATAAATTTTTTAAATAATAATAATGGGACAAAACATAAAAACCACTGTTTTTGGAAAGTAATCATCAGAAAACTCCCAAAACATATCAAAGCAAACCACCCAATTTTAAAATGGGCAAAAAATCTGAAGATATTTCACCAAAGAGAAATAAGGAGGGTTAAGAAGCACGTGAAAAAAAATGTTCAGTATCATTAGTTGTTAAGGAAATAGAAATAAAAAATCATGATGAAATACCACTACAAATCGATCAAAGAATGACTTAAAAAAATTCTGCCAACACTAAGTACTGTTGAGAATATAGAACTGGAACTTTCATAAATTGCTGGTAGGAAGCAAAAATAGTACAACCGGGCCTCCCCGGTGGCGCAGCGGTTGAGCGCTGGGTTGCGAAGCTGCCCGCGGCCTCGGCGGCGCCGGTTCGATCCCCGGCTGCTCCCCGGCCACCGGAGGAGGGTCCCACATGGCGCGCAGACCTCTCCTGCCGCCCGCTGCTCCCCTCAGCAGTGTACTTCGGTCCTTCTGCCTGTTCTGCTCCCCGCTCTGGCTCTGGTGAATTCTCTCACTCTCCCGCGCTTCTGACTGTACCCAGTGCATGTATAAACAAAACAAGCAAGCAAATAAATAAATAAATAAAAACATGCCTCTATAAAAAAAAAAAAATAAAAAATAAAATAAAAAATAGTACAACCATTTTGAAAAACAGTTTGGCAGTTTTGATTTTGTTTTTTAAGTTAAACACACACCACATGACCAAGGCATCCCACTTGGTTATATTTACCTTAGAGAGATATTTGCCCAGATCTGCTTAGAGAAGTTTCTAGGAATGAGGCAACCAAACATGGGAATGACTCCAGTGGCAACAGCAAACTTTCGTACAACTCACTTGCCCTAACTCCTGGAGAATACAACACTGACTTCAGCTAAATCTTCAACAGGAGTAATGGAACAAGCTGCCAGCATAAGTTTCTCATGTGTTTTCTCTTAGGACTGATATGTAGACATCATCACTTTTCCTTTTGTAGATATACTATTCCATTTGGAAGTCAAGTTGGTGCCACCTAGTAGTGGTTGCTACTGCAAGGAAACTTGCTCCTTCATTTGCAGAACTCAGGACTCAGTTTCCCTGTTAGGACAAGAATCCTCAATAGCTGTGTAGGGCACCCTCTTTGAGTAGCACAGAAACTCCCTTTTGTAATTTTTTTTTGCTTTTTCTCCATGATTTGATGGCGAAATTTTCACAAAGGCAGAAATACACCTTCTGAAGAATTCACTTGTTTTACATGACATTCCTTTTTACTTTGGAAAGCATGGCTGTTTCTTTTCTTTAACATAACTATGTCCTGAAGGATCCTTTAATCTTCACAAGAGTTTTAGAAAATCTCAGGATCTGGGATTCAAATGCAGCCCTCTATGTTGTTGAATTGCATTGTTCTTTAATGTTTCTGACTTAAAATCAATAAAGTGGCAAAAGAAATGTTTTCCATATATTCACTCATTTCCTTCACTTGAAGAGTCATATAAGAAAAGGTATATTTTAGTGACGTAATTTGAGTGTACTGGCAGCACAACAAACACCAAGATATTCACACTGTTAGAGTAAAGTATATACTATAAAGAAAATAAGAAGGGAAAGAAATCCCAATGTATGGCTTTACTAATTAGTTGAAAATACTGTAACAGCTCATTGGGCAATTTTGTAATCAGATGAGCCCAAGGGATGAATATGATCAAGTTTATAACAGTTCATTTTCTTTGAATGCAGCTGTATACAATGCCTCAGGAGATTCCAGAAGCAATGAAACTACAGCGACTCCTTTGATTAATAACATATTCAATCCCTAAAATCCATGAACAGAAACGTATGTTGTATCCATAGACGCTATGGAGCCCCTTCTGGAAAGAGAGTGAAGTAGCTGGAAACTGTGAATGGCCATGTTAATTGCACTGCCTTCTTAAAAATGGTCTTTTAAAAGTTTTTTTTTTTTTTCATGTTTTCTTTGTATCTAAGTTCATAGGGTTAAACTATGCTGTGATTGCCATAATTGTTATTTCTCCCCCAGTGGTTTTATAGCCAACAAGAGAACATTAGCACCCACTGATTCCTTGTGAAAATAATCTATTTAAAGATACTTGCTTCAGTTGAATCTCTTTTTTTAATGCTTCGCTCCATTATTTTATTATGGAGAAATCTGCACCAAGGCAGAATTGGAGTGCCCAAAGAATTTACTTGTCTCCCTATTTATTCTTCCCAGGAAGTCATAATCCTCTGTTGATAGCAGCCCAGATGGGTGCTAGGGAAGCAATTATGATTTAAAACATGATGGGAATTCAGAAAACTGCAGGACGTCTGCAAATAACAAGGACTCTTGTTAAGCGCCTAATCCCACACTCATTATATGACTACTTTCTGAAGGTTGTCTATCTCTCAATAATTACTGGCTTATTAAATACATATATTTATGTATATTTATATAACCTTTTGTGTAGTACACAGACATCATCCGAATCAGCTGTTTGAACACTGTTTGATATATTTTGGTTAAACAAAGAAACAGTTGATATTATCTAACAATCTCCCTTTGATTGAAGGAAATTCATATTAAAAGAATGTAGTATACAAATGAAGTAAGTAATATAACTTCGCTCAGCATGTCTGACATACAGTTAATGAAAATTTCCTTCTTATCATCCTTTCTTACTAATGCCAAATATCCAGGTACTTAGGGAGGAGAAAATCACCTCATTTAGGGAGGAGGAGAAAAAAACAATTGTGATAATTACAAGATTTTTTATTCCACTAAGATGTGCTCCTTTAATTATTTCTTAGAGGTATGGTATAACTCATATCTGAAATAAAGCAAATTCAGAATTTAAAGTGTAATATCTTCCTCGGAGACTATAGCTCTTTGGGGCCTAAGTGATTTTATTCGTTAGAGCTTCCATGTGTGAAGAGTTGATTACTGCATTTCATTGAAATAAAGTCACATCAACTATTGTTCTAGGTCCACAGAATCTTTGGGAGAATGACAACTAAGGGACAAAACAGGAGTTGAGGTGGTTGGTGGCTAAAGAACTAATTAGTAGATTATAACAAAATAAAGATTGGTGCAGATATTAGTGAGGGGTAAACAAGGAAATGGAAAAGACAGTGTACAAGTATGGCAGTCATTGAGGGAAAGAGTTTTGGCTTCCATCAACACTGTAGTTACAAAGTAACTTTTCTAGACTAAAAGCACCTTACCACAACTTCAGTTTCGAGCATCACCAGGTTATTAGGGTAGTATTGAGCATCTCCATATAGTCATTTATTGGAGGCAGGATATAAAATTATTCCAAACATTTTATCTTAGGAAAGATTGAATGTGTTAACAAAGGAAAGTAAGTATAATGCTTGGTAAATATTTAAAGAATCAAAGTATGGTAATAAGTCCTAGCAACATTAAGAAGAATCAATTGTGTATACAATTGGAAGGATTAAATGATTAAATGAGAAAGTGGCAGGTGAAATAAACTGAGTTTTAAGAGTGAAGAAAATAAGGAAGAGATTCTCAAGGAACAACAGCAGTGCAAATAAAGAAGAAGTAGTTTCAATAGCAAAGAAACTGTAAAAAATTTGGGGTGTTTCACAGAATTAGGAGCTGTCAGACATAAGGCTGGAAAGAAAAGATGGAGCCAGGACATATACAATATGTGGGAGTGCTTTCTTTTTTTTTTTTTTCTTTTTTGCTTTGGAGCTGTTCCACTTAAAATTGCTCTATAATAAATGAATCCAAACTTTAGCTATGACTTAAAAGAACCATTTCATTATTTCATTATGCTCATGAATTTTGTAGCTCAGAATTTTAGACAGAGCACAGAGGGAGTTGCTTGTTTCTGCTGCTTGGTATCTGGACTCTCATTTGAGAAAACTTGAAGGCTGGGATGACTTCAGAGCTAGGAGCTGGCATCATCTGAAGGCTTATTCACTTATATGTCTGGTGCCTGGACTGGGATAACTTGGGCTGTGACTGAGTGGCTACACATGGCATCCCATGTGATTTGTCTTCCTCAAAGCACGGTGGCCTCTGGTCTGTTGGCTTTTTACATGGTGACTCAGGGCTCCAGATGTAAGCATTCCAGCAAACAAGTTGGAAGCTACACACTTTCTAAGATCTAGTCTCATAAATCTTAAGTCATTTCCACTCCACTGTATTGGTTGAAGCAGTTCCATATCTGCCCATAGACCTCGTCTCTTGATGTTGGGGTTATCAGTAAAATTGGAGATACTATTTTTTTAGGGGACCGCCTTTAAAGTCTATATGGGAATGCATACTTGATAAATGCTGAATGAATGAATGAATGAATGAATGACTTATGAGTTACATTTCTCAGAAATACACACTGATAAATGATATCAGGATAAAGGATTGTTAGTAATTATGAGAGGATTAAAACTTAGCCTTGAAAGATCCTCTCTAAATAGCCAGTGTCTCAAGTACTTATTAAATTATATTTCCACTTCTTAAATCTCCAAGACAATTTTTGTTCTCCCTAGTTTAAAGATGAGAAAATAGAACATAGAAATTTAAGAATTGAGTTGCTGAAATTCTTGCAAGCAATAAATGGCAGAGATCCAATTTCAAATCAAGTCCTTTCTTTCCCCCAGTAGTTATTTTTTTAATTTAAATTTTATTTTCATATTCCCCATACAATTACAACCCCCTTATTTTGACCCTAATCCCTCCTTTCCCCACCCCCCAGCCCCCATAGAGTGTCTCTGGTTCATAGTTGTTTGTTGATTTTGATATTTTCTTTCTTATAGTTATTCTTTTTCCTGGTCCCTTGTTTAAGTTTTCTAGATTCCTTTTATGAGTGAGACCATCCGGTACTTTCCTTTTTCTTTCTGGCTTATTTTGCTGAGCATGATCTCTTCCAGCTCCATCCATGTTGCTGCAAATTGCATGTGTTTATCTTTTTTGAATGCTGAGTAATATTCCATGGTACAGATGTACCACATCTTCTTGATCTAGTCATCTCTTTTTGGGCATTTGGGTTGTTTCCAAAGCTTAGCTATTGTAAATAGTGCTGCTATAAACATAGGGGTGCAGGTGCTCTTTGGAATGGATGTTTCTGTGTCCTTTGGGTAAATACCTAGGAGTGGAATTGCTGAATCGTATGGAAGCTCTATGTTTCGTAGGTCAAGAAATCTCCACACAGCTCTCCATAGTGGTTGAACCAGTTTGCACTCTCACCAGCAGTGCAGGAGAGTTCCTTTTTCTCCACAACCTTGCCAACATTTGTTGTTGCTAGTTTTTTTTTAATATGTGCCATTCTCACTGGTGTGAGATGGTATCTCATGGTAGTTTTGATTTGCATTTCCCTGATTACAAGTGATGTTGAACATTTGTTCATATGCCTGTTGGCCATTTGCGTTTCCTCTTCAGAGAAGTTTCTTTTTAGCTCTTCTGCCCGTTTTTTGACTGGATTATTTTCTTTGTTTTTGTGGAGTCTCATCAGCTCTTTGTAGATTTTTGTGATCAGTCCTTTATCATTAGTGTTGTGTGCAAAAATGTTCTCCCAGTCGGTGGGGTTTCTCTTTGTTTTTGTTATTGTCTCTTTTGCTGTGTGGAAGCTCTTTAATTTGATGTAGTCCCAGCTGTTTATCTTTGCCTTCACTATCACTACTTTGGGTGATGTAAAGATGTCTTTGATGTGTATATCTTGTAAAGATGTCTTTGATGTGCATATCATGTAGTGTTTTGCCTATATTTCCTTCTATGTATTTTATGGTTTCAGGTCTTATGTCTAGTTCTTTAATCCATTTTGAGTTGGTTTTTGTGCATGGTGTGAGGTAGTAGTCAAGCTTCATTCTTTTGCATGTAGCGACTCAGTTTTCCCTGCACCATTTATTGAACAAACTTTCTTTGCTCCAATGCATATTCTTTGCTCCTTTATCAAAGATTAGTTGACCATAAATCTGTGGGTTTATTTCTGGATTTTCTATTCGATTCCATCGATCTGTCTATTCTTGTTCCAATGCCATGCAGTTTTGATGATTATGGCTTTGTAGCATAGTTTGAAGTCACCCCCAGTAGTTATTTTTTCTCCTGCTGAATATTGGGAAAAGACAAGAGGGAGTCATTGTAAGGCACCTTGTGGGGTTAAAATTGATAGAAACTTGACAACAATTGGATAGTTTGTTAAGGAGAAGTAAAGTTGAAGATGAATCTTTGTTTCCAACCTTTTATGATACTGGTGATGTCCTTCAAAAATAGAATAGAAAAAATAACAGATTTGTAGTGGTTGGCAGTAGGAGAATAAAGAAACAGGACTAGCAGTGTAACTTATGGGGTGTAGTCCAAAATTCTATTAGGAATTTCAAGACAGCAGAAGCAGTATTAAAGTAAATGCTGAATCCTGTGACCAGCTCAAATCACACTTGCAGGAAGCCAGCCCCAAAGAGGTCTATTTGGGGCAGGTTCCATTTCAGTTGCTAGAGATACAGTGAAGGTAACTTCCGAAACAGGATAGGAAGGCTTATAAAGTCCTTTGTCAATTAGAAACACAGAATAAGAACACTAGAAAAATATGCCAGCTGAAGTATTCTATATCCTATTCAAGGGCAAATTATTTTTAAGGACATAGAAAAACTTGTTAAGGAGGGAGTGTTAGTTTAATGTGTTAGTTAGGTGTGATTATTTGGAAAAACCTCTTTGTATCCCAAGCTATAGGGAAAGGAAAAATAGCAATTACCTACTTCAGAGAGCCAGTTGTTGCAGGGACAGAGACAGTATTCTGGAACTGGATCTACTACTCCTTTGTGGTACACAAAATCTTTCTCTAGGAAATAGGTTATCGGGTTTTCATGTCTTTTGCCACCTAACTATGTGAGTTATTTAAAAAAAAAAATATATATATATATATGTGTATATATTTAACCTCTTTTGCTCTTGCTCTCATATCTTCACTAACTGAAAAGTAGTTTGGTTTACATGTCTTAATTTTATAATTATTCAGTTTTTTTTATTCTAGGCACTAAACTTACCTCTAAATATGAGTGACAAAACAAAATCCTTGACAGTTTCTACCTACAAAATGCTAAGACTTATGCACACAATAAAACAGTGATTTATCAGGAATACCAGAGAGTCCAGTCAGACCCAAATAAGAAATCTAGACTCACTTTTATCCTGTGTTAACTTGATCAATTTTCTTAAGTTTTCTGCCTTTCATTTTTACCTACAAATTGAAAATAATGGCAAAAGCTACCAAGTGATCTCTGTACATTTATATATGTAAAGTACCTAATTCAGTTCCTGGTACATAAACTTACTAAATAAACTTTTTCATTTTCCAACTCTTATCCCTCCCTCTGAATATATGTTTCAGAGTCTCAGGCATAATTCTCTCACTAGTAGATCATTCATCAAAATAAGAATAGTTTCCAGATCACCTCACCAGGATATTTCTCAATACTATTTGGAGAACCTCTATAAAATAATGTTTTTATACACACATCGAAATGTAAGCCAATTCTTCCAAGTCTCTTTAAGACATCTTCTGGATGGAGTTCCTTTACTGTCACTGTAGTTTTTTATTTTTGTTTCATGGATTCCTTTGAGGATGGAAGACAAGTTCAGGGTCTTTTTCACAGGTAAATGCACATGTACATGAAACAGAATTCAGTGTCTGCATGGCCCCAGGCTGCTTGATCCCCTGAAGTCTTCCATGCACTCGAGAGTGAGAAAGCTTAGTAACCCAAAATTATATTTACTACAGAAGACTCAAACATTAATTTGAAATTCATGAATTCCAAGTGGTTATGGGGCTGATAAATCATCCTTTACCATTGCTAATATCACATAGGGAAAAATTTTAATCGATTTGATTTCACAGGCCATGTGTGAATATTGATTTCAACCCTGCCACATAGCCTTTCTGCACACTGAGTGAAGAGACTATTCTGCCTGTGTTGAAAGATGAGGCTCATCCACCACAATGATGAAAACTGAAAACAAGGCACTCCAACTACCTCAAACCCATAATAGGTGCCTGTGTGTGTCCAAAAAAATCAGTTAAATAATATTCAGACTTCTGTGGTCGGTTTTGATTTCCTTGCTGTTACAGACTTGAAATTAGGTTATTCAAAGTTTCTGAATCTGTGTCAGAAGGCAAGAGGGGGTTCAAAAGCCATTCTGAAAGTACCACAATTTTGACTCTTAAGGGGAAAATCCTTAAATATTTATTTATTTTATTTTTTTTTTTTATAAATTTTATTGTTATATTCCCCATACAATTGCAGCCCCCCATTCTGACCCCAATCCCTCCCCTCCCGCACCCGCCCCCCTAAAAGTGTCTCTGGTTCATAGTTTTTTGTTGATTTTGATTTTCACTTTCTTATAGTTATTCATTTTCCTGGTCCCTTATTTAAGTTTTCTAGATTCCTGCTATGAGTGAGACCATCCGGTATTTTTCTTTTTCTTTTTGGCTTATTTCGCTGAGCATGATCCCTTCCAGCGCCATCCATGTTGCTGCAAATTGCATGTGTTTATCTTTTTTGAATGCTGAGTAATATTCCATGGTATATATGGACCACATCTTCTTGATCCAGTCATCTATTTTTGGGCATTTGGGTTGTTTCCAAAGCTTAGCTATTGTAAACAGTGCTGCTATAAACATAGGGGTGCAGGTGTTCTTTGGAATTGATGTTTCTGTGTCCTTTGGGTAAATACCTAGGAGTGGAATTGCTGGATCATATGGAAGCTCTATGTTTAGTAGGTTCAGAAATCTCCACACAGCTTTCCACAGTGGTTGGACCAGTTTGCACTCCCACCAACAGTGCAGAAGAGTTCCTTTTTCTCCACACCCTCGCCAACATTTGTTGTTGCTAGTTTTTTTAATATGTGCCATTCTCACTGGTGTAAGATGGTATCTCATGGTAGTTTTGATTTGCATTTCCCTGATGACAAGTGATGTTGAACATTTTTTCATATGCCTGTTGGCCATTTGCATTTCCTCTTCAGAGAAGTTTCTTTTAAGCTCTTCTGCCCATTTTTTGACTGGATTATTTTCTTTGTTGTTGTTGAGTCTCATCAGCTCTTTGCAGATTTTTGTGATCAGTCCTTTATCATTAGTGTTGGGTGCAAAAATGTTCTCCCAGTTGGTGGGGTTTCTCTTTGTTTTTGTTATTGTCTCTTTTGCTGTGCAAAAGCTCTTTAATTTGATATAGTCCCAGCTGTTTATCTTTGCCTTCACTATCGCTGCTTTGGGTGATGTGTCTGTAAAGATGTCTTTGATGTGCAAATCACGTAGTGTTTCGCCTATATTTCCTTCTATATATTTTATGGTTTCAGGTCTTATGTCTAGTTCTTTAATCCATTTTGAGTTGAAAATCCTTAAATATTTAGATAGTTATTAGATATTAAGTGGTAGTTGATTTTGTGTAAGTGTAAAATACACAAAGATCCAATACTCTTTTAAGGCAAAAATGTACTTTAAGTTTTTGTTTTTTGGTAATGCATTAGCCATACTCTCAAATTTTTATTTCCTTAACATATTTTACATATAAATTTTTAGAGTTAGTTCATGTTCCAATTGCCAATGACACATTATTCCCACTAAATATAATGCTTAATCTTTTTCAGTTTACACTTTAGGTCACACTCCTGTATCTCAGACATCATTATCTGATCCAGCCTGCATGATTTTTTAATATCTAAAAGTTCATTAAAACATAAGCAATAAGAAAAAGTTATTAAGTAGATTAAACCACTGTATCAGGCAGTTTAAATAATTTCCCACAATGAATATGCATAAAGTTAGGTGTTCAAAAACATTGCGTTAAGTGACAAAAGCAAATAATTCAATTTCATAAACATCAATGTGAAGATTCTAAGCTCAGAAACTCCGAACTGGCATTATTACATTGTAGATCCACCGGTAATTCCAAAATGAACCAAAAAATGAAAAATTTTTGAATGCTTTACTTCCAATTCAGAAAGAAAAAACTCAAAAATGATTTGGTGTTTGAAACTTCATTCAGCTTAAATGAAGATAACTGGTCTGTTACAATGTATTCTCTTTATACACTAGGTCATTGATTTTTATAAAAAATATCAGTTCATATTTATTGAAAGCATACTCTATGCCAACTAAGTGCCCTAAATGCCCTGTGTAATCTGATTTAATCTTCAAAATCATGAGAGGAATGATATTATCATTTATTTATTTTTTTTTAATTTTTTTTGCATGTTTTTATTTATTTATTTGTTTGTTTGTTTTGTTTATACATGCACTGGGTACAGTCAGAAGCGTGGGAGGGTGAGAGAATTCACCAGAGCCAGAGCGGGGAGCAGAGCAGGCAGAAGGACCGAAGTACACTGCTGAGGGGAGCAGCGGGCGGCAGGAGAGGTCTGCGCGCCACGTGGGACCCTCCCCCGGTGGCCCGGGAGCAGCCGGGGATCGAACCGGCGCCGCAGAGGCCGCGGGCAGCTTCGCAACCCAGCGTTCAACCGCTGTGCCACCAGGGAGGCCCGATATTATCATTTAATAGATGAAAATGAGACTTATAAAAGCCAAGTACTTCTCACCACTAACTCCAAATTCTAAGCACTTCCTCATCTCTATTACAAACATCATGATCTTCAATATCTTCCCTAGCCCCATATCTTGTGAAATGTTGCACAAAAGATAAAAATGTTGATCTCTTACTATATAAATGATGGTAACTTTGTAAGTACAATGGGGCTATGGGACAAGACTGCCTGATTATGATTCCTGAACCCACTTCTCTGTAGTTTGTTATATAAACTCTCATCTCAATTTCCACATTTGCAAAACCAGGATCATCATTACTTTAAAAAGTTAGCTTAAACTGCTAATTTCATAGACTTATTATGGTAATAAGATACAATCCATTCAACAATAATGGAAATTTCTGAAAGGAGCCTTGGAAGATCATAAAAATCATATATGTTAACTATTCACTAGTATTGAAATATCCTGCTGCACAAGAGCTGTGTTTCCCTATAGAGCATAGAAACTTTTGTCAGAAATTTTTGGGGTTTTTTATCCCTTCTTATAATGCAGCTCATTCTTCACATCAAAACTAAATATTTAGGTTGCCTTCCATCACCTTCCACTTTTCCAGACACAAACAATAGTATTGAAAATATTTCATTCTATGAAAACCCAGCCAAAATCTGACATATTTATGTATGTGAAGAAGAAAAGAACTAAAGAAAAGAAATGAGTGCCTGGAAACTGGACATTTACATCACCTCCATGAGTGAAAATAATAATGTCTCCTTCCAGATTTCCTGCCAACACCTTTTCCTTTATACTGGGCGTACCAAGCTGTTTACCATATGGGTGTTATTTAGCCATTTCAATTGCCCAGGACTGATCTGAATGGCACCCACACACACGCAAATGTCCACACATTTTGTAACTTGAAATATTGAATAATACTTATTACTATTCCGGATGAAAGACAAATGCTTTACCTTTTCATTAATATTCTAACAACATCAACAAAAAAAACCTACTTAAGTCTCCTTCTTGAACTATTTATTATCTCTTGTTTTCATCTTAACAGATTTTTTTTGATCTTCAGGAAGATCAAGAATTTCTACCTATCATGTTTTTTATACCCTTAAATGAATGGTTTGATATTTCAATTTAATATTGTTACATTCATTGTTATTTGCATTCTTACAAAATATTGGAGTAAGTGACTAGCAGAACTATCAAGGGTCATTTACCTAAGGAATGAAATGTATGTCATCTTGATAGTATATATTCACACTGCTAGGCTGTACCCTTCTCTAAAATAGAGAAATTGACCTCTCCTGGTGGCACAGGGGTTGAGCACAGCACTGTGAAGCTGTCCGCAGCCTCTGCAGTGCCGATTCAATCCCAGGCTACCGGGGAGAATGCCACATGGTGCAGCAGATCTCTCTTGGTTCGCCTGCTGCTCCCCTCAGCAGTGTATTTCATCAGTCTGCCTGTTCTGCTCCCTGCTCTGTTTTTGGTGAATCCTCTCACCTCCCTGCACCTCTGGCCTGTACCCCAGTTCTTGTATGAATAAATAAATAAATCTGTAAAAAAGTAAATAGAGAAATTATCTTAACAAAGCAGGTATTCAATACATATCTATTAACTAATATTAATGGAAAGTAAAAAATGGGAATAAGGTAATGAGAAAAATATGGTTATTCCAACAATATTTAACTTTAACCTGAAAGGACTCAAGTGTTTCAAATACATTTGCTAATGTCTAATCTTGAGTCTGTTAAATGGGACATCTTCAAAATACCTATAGTCTATAAGACTCGGAAAGGACTACTTACAGCATAGTCACTCCCAAGCCCCACAATTATGTTTTCTACATCTGCTATATTTATCTGATACTTTATATGATTGAAAGTAAAAAAACTCTAAACAAAGAGCAATAAAGATCCCTGTCTGATTTTTGACCCAATCATTTCATCTTTTTGGTTTTTGTTTATACTTCTGCAAAATAAAATAACTGAACTAAATATCTCTACGTTCCTTAAAATCTTCAAATTGCTGCTTTTCTATTCCTAATATTGAGGAACTCACTATAGTCTTTTGGTAATCTGCTGAAAAGTTCAAATTTTGAGAATGTTCTTATCTTCCTGTTCTTTTGTCCATTGGTTTGGTTTCTGCCTGTGACCCAAGAAACACCAGGTTTACTCTCCCTCCCAGCGATTTTTCTATCTGCAGGCTTGTGGTACGCTGGTCCCCTGTTATTCTTCTCTTTTCTAAGCCTAATAGAAATAAATTAAATGTAACACATCTACTTCAATGGCAACACATGAGTGCATTCCATGAAATATTGAATTTCAGATGTTAGAGATTTGGCTTTACATTCATCAAGGTTATGTTTTGGCCAAGAAAAAAAAAATGACCATTTAATCAAACATCTCATTTTTTTCAAATATATATTTCACATGATCTTCAGAAAAATTACTCAAAAGCACCCAACTAACCAATTGCCCTCCTTTTGTACTCTCTCTATACTTCTTCAATGGCTTTGGATAAAATCCAAAGTTTTTGTTTCACAAGGGGCTGACTTGAATCAGCTCACTGCTTTTGCCCAGGTTTCGGTCCTGCACAGAATTGCCTCTGGCTCCTAAGGCAGAAACTGCTATTTCTTACTTTCATTTACTGCTGCAAGCTACTGCTTCTTCACCAGGCTAATTTATATTCATTCTTTAAGCGAGCACCTCAGGAGGTCTTCTTTGACTTCCTTAATGCCTAAGGATGTGACTGAAGCTCATAAATGGTCCCATATTATCCAGTGGAAATATATCAGTAAACTTGCCACGATGATTTACAAATACCACTTCTGAAAATGCTCCTCTAGATTCTAAGCTATGGAGAGTAAGAACTCTCTTTCCTATTTCCATACCCTCATGGTTAGCACAACACTGGACATATAGCAAGTTCAACACATGCATGGTGAACATGTGAATGTGTAGGTATATATTAAAAGGCCAAGTTGCCAATAGATGACAGATACTGGATCAATCTGTGTAAGAAATGCCATTGGTCTACACAGACTCTAATAAAAGATTTAAAACAATAAAAAAAATAGGCACCTATTTATATTGCCAGATAATTTGACACTTAACTTGAAGAAACATTGTGACACATGGCGGATGTTTATCATGATCATGTCAAATGTTCCAGTTTCAAAGAGCATCACAAATGATGCAACTTGAAAGTGGGAGGAAAGCTGCACATCCTCAAAGCCCCTCCTGGGTTCTGTTGTTGGAAGGGGGTGGAAAATGAGGAGAAATTGTATAGATGGCTGGGCACCCTTGCCAGGGTAGCAGCGTTCAGCCACTCGCTAGTTCTGCCAAAGTGGAGGTGGTGCATGGAGCATGGTCTGCAAAACAGCAGATGAGGTTGGTTTGGTCCCCATGGAAACCAGATCTCCCATTGAGAAGTAAACATATTTGGTACTTTTGTAATCAGAACACATGAAAAAAGTGAAAAACAATCCATTTTTATTGTACTCATATTGTCTTAAAAGAACTGATAGTCTAAGTCACAGTCACTGAAATTACCTCCGGTTCTAACACAAGACCTTATTAAGTTATGTCTCACTAAACCATTCACATGAAAGTTTCCTCATTTAGTATCATGACTTAACACTCTACAGAAGTCTTGAAAAGTATTTGTAGTCTATCATTTCATCAGAAATGAAATATGGTCAATAAACCAACACAGCCAAAAGGTGTATCTGAACATAATTGTTCACTGCATATCCCTACCTAGAGGTGAAAACATCTGAATATCACAAAATGATTATAAAGAAAATAATGGTAACTGAAATGAAATAAAAAGAGTCCTTGCCATAGCTCATGTGACATTATTTCAGTGAACTTTTAAAATGTGTGTATTATTTTCAAGTATTTTGAAGAAAGAGGTCTTTACTCTTAATATATTAATTAGGCAATCTTAAAGATCTCTTTGGGAAAATATTCAAGCCTGTCCCTCAAAATTTTTCCTCAAAATATCACATTTTCATGTTACAAGTGAAATAATCCCATACTTGTTGTTATTAGAGTCAGAGAATTTGATCAATGAAAAATGAGGGATATCCAGCAATAAATAACCAGTCTCTAGAAAATTCTACATAGTGTCCTGCCAGAATAGGAATTTTACCATTTCTTACATACAGAAGTAATCTTGTTCCACCTATACCTTTTAATTTTTGGAAAACTGAAACTTTGTGTCAGCAATTATTTATGAGGTTAAAATACAGAGATAAGAAATGACAAAAGTTTGTTTATTGACTAAACATTAGAGTCAAACTGACATTAAATATCAAATTTCCCAAATAATGGGGTAGTTGTCATATTCTATATGAAGAATTGTGATGATTATTCACCCACCCTATTTTAATATATTTCTTTTTCCATTGTCTAGGTAAAAGCAAACTAAATAATATTACGTCCATAAATATATATGAATCTACACATCCTAATATATTTACATGTGAAGACTTCAAAATTACTATGTCTAAAACTTAGCAGATTTTTCTAATTCATCCCAGCACATTTGCCAATCTCATATAAGATTGTTCTTTTTACATCATTTATAGAAACTGTCATCCATATGTTTCTAATATCTCATAATCATCAAGAGTTCTTGCTGCTGTTGACTTATTAGCTTTAGTACATTTTTTTAAAGGGATATATTCCAATAAACTGTGCTGTTGTCATAACTGATGGTGTGTTGTAGAAAATTTTCTAGTATGTTTGTTAGAAATGTCAATAGCATTTTGTATCTCATTCCAGTATAATATAAAGTTTCAAATTTAGTGCAAATATCTTTGAAAACTTAAAAAAACCCAAGATTGAAAAAGCAACCATCTCTCAGATAAGCATTTTTCATGTGTACATGCTGTGCTGGAACAGAGTATTTCAAATGTAGTCTATGAAACCTGAGACAAGGACAAAAACCTCAGCTGCAGGGGTTTTTGATCTTGCTTATTATTAGGATTGATTGGGCCAGGGATAGGAGGCCAGGGATAGGAAGTATTTCTTTCCATCTTTTTGCCCATTTCTTTACAATTACTTTCCTTATACCTGCCTCTTCCAGTACCTTTCTACCTACTCAAGCTTCAGCCAATAACAGGTTTCAAAGCCCTTTTCTAACTTTGACCTTACTTCCTGTCTTAGTGAGTTCTAGCTGCTAAAACAAAGCACCATAGCTGGGACTCCTTATCAACAACAGAAATTTATTTCTTCAGTTGTGGTGACTGGGAGTCCAGGATCAAGAGGGCAGCAGATTTGGTCTGGTGAATGCCAGGTAGCTTCTTGGTTCACAGATGGCTCTGTCCTCTCCTAGCTGATGGGGTAAGTGGATTCCCAAGGCCTCTTTTGTAAGGATACTGACTGAATTTATGAAAGTTAGCCCTCCTGACAATCATCTTCCAAAGTCCCTTCCAAATACCATCACACTGGGAGTTAGGTTTCAACAAAGGACTTTTATAGGGATATAAGCATTCAATCCGTTAGAGTCCCTTACCTCACTCCCTTTGCATAGATCACACGTTTCAGGAACACTTTTCCCTTAAGAAAAGAGTATAATCAAATGAATACATGGAGGCTAAGGTCAGAGAATCCTAGTGTAGTAAATTCTACAATTCATCCAATTCAATGACCTTTCTAATTGAAGACTACATCCATGTAATGGTATGAAGTGATCGTTTCCCAAACTTTACTAGAATATTTCATATGAAGAATTTGCTCCTTCCTCAGAAGCCCAATTTTACCTTCAGAAAGGGCTGATTTTTGGAATGCTCTTTTTTTTAAAAGATTTATTTGTTTATACAAAAACCGGGGTACAGTCAAAAGCATGGGAGGGTGACAGAATTCACCAGAGAGAAGACGGGGAGCAGAACAGGCAGAAGGACCGAAATAAACTGCTGAGGGGAGCATTAGGCAAGACAGGAGAGGTCTGCTGCACCATGTGGGAATCTCCCTGGCTGGCCAGGAATCGAACCGGCACTGCAGAGGCTGCGGACAGCTTCACAGCGCAGTGCTCAACCCGCTGCGCCACTGGGGAGGCCCTGGAATGCTCTTTCTTTTTCAACTTTTGCCCTCTAAAAAATGAAATAAGCCCATTTGTGTGTGTGTATGTGTTATTCACCTTTTACATACTAGAATGTCAAATAGCTGCCTCTTTGCTTCAACCATGACATACCAAATATTATATGGATGTTTTCTAGCTTTCATAAAGAAAGCAATCTCCAATTTGAGGGCAGAAACAAAAGTGGTTTCCAAAACTATCCAAAACGTGAGTAGTAGAATCTAATTCAACTAAGCGTACTTACTCCTGATTTAACCACGGTACAGTCACCATCCACTGTCACTTACTGTATTGGCCATTATACAGTCAGGAGATTGAAAACCTGCCAGTCTAATGTAAAGATTGTTAATAGGCATAAAGCTGGTAAAGGTATAAAGGCAAACATGGAACACTACATCATAAAGAGGTAGCAACTGATGAAACCAACTACCACCTGCAGAGTTAGAAAAATAAATAGAAGAGGGTTGAGTTATTAAAACTTAGAAATTGTGATGTGGCTTCTCTAAGCTGGCTCTTGTTCTCAACTCAGGAGAGGGACTGCAAGGGGCTGGAATTCATATATCTTACAAGGGGGCACTAACCCATTGATTTTGGTATTTCTGAAGAGAAAAGAAAAGTTGGTTCTCTCAGTTGCTGCTATTGGAACAAACTACCACTGTAGGGTAAAGAAGTAAAGCTGGAGAGACAATAGCAACGACAGAAAATTCATCTGAACAAAGAGGAAACAACACAACCCTTTCCTTTTTCTAGCCTTTCAGATTCCCTTTAGCATCCTCAGAGCTTAGCAGGAAGTCAACTGCCAAAGCAGAAATTTGGCTTGCAGTCCTACCCCAAACATTGTAAAGAAGCACACAAAGGTGGGTGTTGAACCTGAGAGGCAATACAAGCTGGCATTGGGCTTTTAATTATTTGTGCAAATAACTGTCTCTTTTATCTCAAATTTCCTCCCTGAGGGCAAGAAGTACATTTGTATCTATCCCAAGGTGTACAGGTGCTATTTAAAAGAATCCATGGTTGGTGCAGCAGACCTCTCCTGTGTCGCCCGCTGCTCCCCTTAGCAGTGTATTTCAGTCAGTCTGCCTGTTCTGTTTCCCACTCTGTCTCTGGTGAATCCTCTCACTCCCACATCTCTGGCCTGTACCCCAGCTCTTGTATGCATAAATAAACAGATCCTTTAAAAAATTATAATAAAAGGAAAATAAAAAAAAAAATCCATGGTTGAATGTGCCCCCTTGCTGGGGAGTCACACCCAGTCATAAGATGCAGTTCCTGTCATGGTGGCCTTTCCTCTCATCCACCCCTAGAAGTCTGAGCAAGATCTTTCCATGACATGAGAGGGTTGAGAAGCCACACTCCTCAGAATCTCTTGATGAAGATGTATTTAATGCCGCCAGGCTGGCAAGCTACATTTCATCTCCTAGAACTGCCTACAAAGCAAAGTAAGCTGGCCCCAGGTCTAGACCACTCTTCACTGCTGTTTTTGAGTATTTGTATTCACCTGAACCCAAAACCTCAGCTGAGTTATGCAGAGAGAACATTATAGGGTTTTTCTCCCTATAAAATAACTTTCTCTTCAATGCTGAAATTTTATTATAATTAAACAAATTAATTAAATGCACTAGAAAAAAATAAAAATTAAAAGAATCCATGGCTAAGATACAATGGTCTTATATTAAGTCTTATATTAATTCAGATTACATGATTCTGTCATTGTTCCAGTTTGCAGTATTTAAAATCCTCACCCCTGCTTAATTATGCAGCATCAGTTGGCTGTCATTCCTGCTCTTATATCATTTATAGATCTAATATATATTGCCTATTATTTCCAGTAACTGATATGAACTATATTGTAAAACAGTCCTCCCCTAACTGCAGAGGACATGGAGATTACCTGGGAAGCGAGTCATACATATTCCTGTGCCTTACCCTGGAGATTCAGGACTTAAAGTAGGACTTGAGTCTTGTGTCTCTAACAAGGTATTGAGATAAGCTGTTGCCACCCACCATAGGCTACAATTTTAGTTATGCTAATCTAATAAAAGTTCAGAAAGTGGCACTCTTCAGAAGACACATTATATATACACAATCAAATACTACTCAGCAATCAAAAAACACAAATTTATGCCATTTGCATCAACATGGATGGAACTGGAAGGGATTATGATAAGCAAAATGAGTAAAATAACAGAGACAAACACCAGATGACCTCACTTATAAGTGGAAGATAGCAAAATCAAAGGTTAAGATAATGTAAAACTTTAAAAAACGAACTCTTGAAAGCTGACTATAGAACTGGGGGATCCAGAGAAGGAGGAAAGAAGGGAAGAGGGAGAACAAAGTGGGGAGGAAAATACAAAGAACTATGCTGGTAAGTTACTGGGGTGCTTTGATGGAGGGGAGTACCTTCTATTCCCAAAATACAATGATGTAAACCAACATTACCTTGATATAAATAAATATATCTTCTTTCCATTTTAATCCAATAAAACATTTATTGGACACACCATAAGTATAAATCTTATTGTTAGGAATTGTAAGAAATCCCACAAAGATTGCAATATGTTCTCTCTTGTCAGGGAGATTATTATTTAATAACTTATATAACAACTAGGAGTATTAAACAAGAACTAAAACAGAATAAATAAAGTTCTTTGCAAAGAGAAAGCAAACATCATCAGAAAGCATGATTTTGCTGTTGTTTAGAATATTGTAGTTGAATTTAGGAAGTAGATGATAAATCATGTGTTAAGCACTTTTATTTGTTCTGACTAGATAAAGCAATGAGAATGGGGTGAGAAGATCTAATTACAGATGAGCATTATCTGACTCATTCTTTTGTACTCTGTCTCCATTGCTTGTTATTTGTGTTCTTATTCTTCATTCAGATCTCCTCTATTTTATACTTCATAACATTTTTAATACCAAAATAGGGCAAGAAATATTGGAATAACTTTCTGAAAGAAGGAAAACGGAGAATCTGAGCATTCTTCTCTTTCTCCATGACTCCAAAAAGCCAGACTGTTATCACCAGAGCACTGACTTTTCACCTCACGTGTATTTATAAATCACTGTCTCATGACTACAAACTGGAAACTGGATCTTTCATTCAGAAAGTGAGTTTGGTAGAATGATAAGGAAGGATCAGGTAGGCCAAACCATATTACTTCTGTGTTCAAGGAAATATCAACTTAAGTACAGAACCATAAGGCTATAGTTTGGGGTCCTATTTTCCGCAAATCAAATTGGAGAGTCCTGCAGAGCTCCCTGTCTGATACATTGTTTTCAAGTATTTTTCTCCATCTTTTTGTTTTAATGATGGTTTCTTTCCCTGTAGAGAAGCATTTTTATTTAAGGTAGTTCATTTGTTTCCTTTTGCTTTTGTTTTCCTTGCCACAGGAGACATATCCATAAAGACATCATTAAGACTGATATTGGTGTCCACATAGGAATGGAAGAAGTAAAACCACTATTATTTGAAGATATGATTTTATACAAATAAAACTTTGGAGAGTTCAAAGAAAAAACTATGAGAAAAAATATACAAATACAATAAACATGCAGGGTACCAAATCAATATGCAAAAATTGGTTATGTTTCTACAATCAAATAATGACCCATCAGAAAGACAAATTAATAAAATAACAGCATTTACAATTGTACCATAAAAACTAAACCACCTGGGAAGAAATTTAACTAAGGAGGTAAAAGACATGTGCACCTAAATCTGTAAGACACAACTGAAAAACACTGAAGAAGGCATTCTTCAAGGAGAAGAAGAAACAAGATTTTGTCTTCATCAGTTGGCAGAATTAGCATAATTAAAATAGTCATTGTACCTAAAGCAATATATAGACTCAGTGCAATACCTCCCAATATCCCAGTAGCCTTCTTCCCAGAAATTGAACAAAAAAATATAAAATTAATTTGTAAATGCAAAAGACTCTAAAGCCAAAACAATCCTAAGAATAAAACAACATCAATGGAGATATCATACTCTTTGACTACAAACTCTAATGCAAAGTAATAGTAATCAAAACTGCATGATTCAAATAAAACAGAGACACAGCTCAATGGAAAAGAATGGAATGTCAAGGGGAAAAAATGAACCCATTTATAAAACTAATTTATGACCAAGGAGCCAAGAGCAACAGTGGAATATGGAAGTCTCTTCAGTGAATGGTGTTGGAGAAACTGGACTGCCACATGCAAAAGAATGAAATAAGATCCTTACTATTTACTATACAAAAATTTAACTCAAACACATACTGAAGACTTGAATATAAGACCTGTAACCAGAAAGCACAGGTCACACTCTTTGACATTGGCCTTTCTTATCTTTGTGAATTAATCATTTAATCATCACCATGATCCTTGAAATGGGCTTACTATGATCCTGAGTAAAACTGAGCCATATGAAAACTTAATAACTTACCCAGGGCCAACCAGATGAATTCCAAACCAGAATTTAGGGGATATGATTTCAAGACTTTTTTCTCTCAAATACTAAGCTATTCTTTGTGGAAAATGGGAATTTAGGAAATAGATAAAAGAAAATACATTGTAGGAAAACATTATGGAATAGTGCTTGCACACGGGGCTATGTATAAGTCTGTTGCCTATTGGAATCCTGGTTCAATTGCTAGCCAGTGACTAGCTTCTCTGTGACTCAGTTTCCTTATATGTCCAACTGGAATAATAAGAGTACTTTTTCACAAAATTGTTGGAAGGATGAAATGAGTTAATACATTAATATTAGCAATCATAACCTGTTGTTTTGAGGAAAAATAAAACTATCAGGGAAGCTGAAATAACTGGTTATGGAAGGGTGAGGAATCCAGTGTGCTAGATTCTGGGGTGACCATACTTAGCATAACCATATTTCCAGGTTTCATTTGGTATAATAATTGATAGTGCCTGCTTTACTCTTAAATGTGTCTGAATGGAAAAATAAAAAGATATAGCTTATTTATATCAGGTTGTAAAAGTCTAAGTGAGGGATTTTGACAGAATCACTCAGATGCATTTTGAGTTGAAAAGTGTCACAATTTTCACAATTAGCAAAAAAATAAAATCTGTGCTTTAAAAAGAAAATGCATACATTGTGCAAAATGAAAAATTATGTAAAGTATATAAAATAAAAAATTATAAATGGAAAAAAAAGAATAAAACTTAAGCTGTTGAATGAAAAAAAAAGAAAAGAAGACTAGAGCAGCATTGAATTGGATGGATTGCAAATGGCAAAATTTGACAATTTCCAAATACAAAGTGGTATAAGCATTTGCATTGGAAGATATAGTGGGTACTTGACATAAATAGAAGTCTTCTCAGGGAGAGAAGACTTGAGAATGGGATGTATCCTAGTGAGACTGAATCTTTCAACTTGAAGTCAGGGATCAAGTCAGGAATTGTTTCATTATTAAGGCCATGTGTGGCCTGAAACTCTTGAGAAGACAAGGGCTCAATAAATTTGGCCAGATTGCCAGTGGTGATGGGCTTGGATTTTCCTCTCTGTTGGAAATAATAGCAATTCAGGCCAGAGTAGAAAACTGTCATAGCTCAATACTTACGGCCCATGCCTGCAAAAAGGGACAGGGCGGGCAAGTTCAACTACATATGATAGAAGGAATGGGGAAAGTAGACAAGAATAAAGCAAGTACTATCAGATCTTATAATAAGTAAATGCCATTCATTTGAAGTAGCACCGGAATGTATAATTCTTATAAAATGCAGTAAGTCTGTCATCATTGTCCTTACCTTGGTGATTTTCACCTGGATAAGATTTCTCAATCCAAGACCCTCTAAAAGAACATATCACCTCTCACATAACATTCCAGAAACATGGCAAGTAACAAGTGTGACTGGGAAATGAGCCTATGACTGGAAACTCAAGCCAGAATTTCTGCATTCCTTGCAAGTACCCATAGTTCCTTTAATTATACTTGGGGCTTGTAAACAGGAAAGCGTTTCACAGATGTAGGGAACCCAAGAGGTAAGCCAAAAAAATAAAATAAATATATGGTCTGGCAAAACCCAATTAGATTAAAGCAACATGATTTACTAACAGAGAGGAAAATTTTGGAGAAATAGTAGCAACAACAGTACTGTGCAAAATGCTACTTATTTGGGAAAGCTTTGTGACTGAGAGAGAGACTGTCAACTTTGATAAATATAACAAACATGTGGGAAATAAAATGAGGGGAAAGATTTATATTTTAAAATTATTACTTTAAGTATAAAAATCTCCCTTAACTTTCATCCCATTTTCAAGCTTTCCTTTGAGAGAGGAAGGAAGAGGAAAGAGAGAGAGAACCTATGGTTCATCCATGACTTGTGGGGCAACCAGGCTCAGGGGTCCTGGGAGCCCTACCCTAGGGCCAGAAGGCTGGCAGCAACCAAGCCTCTCGAGAATTTTTTTGCTTTCTCTGGACTCTTTCTGATATTCTCTTGTGGTCTCACCTCTTCTGTATTCACGCATTCCCCTCGTAGCCATCCTATCAAAGCCTTCCTCCTGTTACTGTCCTTTAATCCTAGGCACAGGTGTGCACACCTGCACATGCGCACACATCCACGCTCAAGTGTCCACAATCAGGCACACGTGCCCCATACCCAGTGCCTTCTACATTAACAAGATCAAGGCCCCAGGTGATAACCACAGAGGCCATTGGCTTACAAGGTCCAATTAAATCACTTACCCTACAACAATGACTTCTGTGGTGATTGCTGAGAAGACTTTTATAATTCTCTCAAATATATTTCTACTATTAAATAGCTTCATCTTGTTTGTACTAATTCATGTTTGTCTAAATTTTGAGGTTTTACAGACTCTTTAGTATTTCACTGCTCTTATCCATACTTCCATCTATGTAACATTAGGAAGTTTCTGATGCCTAGATGAATCTCATATAATCTGATAGTGAATCAGATCAACAATTTAAGAGGTAGTTTTCAGAGAACGTTCAATTGTGTTTAAAAACATCTGCAAACTACATATTCCGTTCAGTACTTAGAAGGCACACATGAAGTTGACTGAGGTTATTAGAAGTATGAAACACATGAAGTATTTCAATCAAAGTTATCACTCCTCAAGAAGTAATAATTTGTTCTGTTTATTAGTAATTAGCATGTGGCTTATCATTTGATTCATTAGCATACTTATGTGAACACAACAAGCTTGTTATCTAATTTGCTTTCCCAGAATTCCTCTCACTTCTCACGGTCCCTGGCAGGAAGGCACTGTAATGACATCTGTTTCTTGTAGAGCTATCAAGAACGATAAGCAGCTTCTTGTGTTGCTTAAGTCATGGATTTTCCCCCTTTTCTCCAAAAACTAATGTGCTCCTTTTCTGACATATGGAAAAGATAAATACCAGAACCTAAAATATCAGAGTAAAAGAGAAATGAGAATGAAACTCTTTGAACACTGACCATAAAGGAAATACTTGTGAAGTATGTTCAAAGGTGTTGGAGTTTTTTGTGTTACTGTTATTAAATTAGTGATCTGATTAAAAATATGTTAGCTAGCAAAAATTTTCCTTTTTATTATTGTATTCAAAAATTCAACTGGGCACAAATTGTTAAAACCATACTTCATTTCCAATTTTTTATTGGAATAATGAACACTCCAATCTCTATATAACAAAGCACCCCAAAACTTAGTGAGTTAAAAATTCATTATATTATTACATGAATGAATCTGTGGCTTTTCTGAGCTCAGTGTGGTAGCCTCAATTGAAGTTTCTCATTCATTAACAGTTGACATCAGCTGGAGACTCATGTGAGACTCAACAGGATTGCTCATCATAAAGCTGTAGTTAATGAGGACTAATGTCCGGGAGTTCAGATGTCACTGCAAATGTTAGTCCTTAGATTCACCTCTTCCTTTGCCTTGGGCTTTTCATAACATAGTAGGTTGGCTTTAGGATGGAGTGTCCAAGGAGCAAGTATCCCACAATGCCCAGATATAAAGAGACAAAGTTTCTTAGGACCCATATTCAAAAGTCATGCGGCAGCTCTCTCGTCACATTGTACTGCTCAAAAAGTAAGTGATAGGGTTCATTCAAGTTGAAGAAGAAGAGACCAAACAAGATCCTAAATCAAGGAGTTTCTCTTATTGGAAGACTAGTTGTCAGAATTGAAAGACTAGTTGTCAGAATTGAAATTAAAATTGTATGTGGAATGTCAGAGAGACATTCTACATAAGAAATATATATATCAATATATAATTGAATTGAAAGAATTTACAGCTGCAGGGCACAATTTGATGTAGAACATCTAATCCACTCAGTGTTTCTAAGATTATTCTATGTAATGTTAAATTATATTAAGTTTTCATTTTCATGACTGCATATTAACAAAAGTTTAGTAAGTCAGGTTTCACATTTCCCATTACTGCTATATTTGTAATTTAGGTATAATTTGTCTTTCTTTTTTATATCTATCATTTAAAATAATGATGGTTAGCATTTACTAAGAATTAACAATGTTTCAGGAGTTGTCAGCCCCATAAGAAATCTATAAGAAAAGCTCTATTATTATCCCAACATTGTAGATACATCAGTAGAGAGAGGCTAAAGATTGAGAATTTGCTAAGAATCATATAGTTAGGACAGAGGGGTAACTTGACTCTAAAGAATGTGGATCCAGAGTTGATACTTTTAAATGTAGAGCTGTTCCCAAATCGTTTACTTATACACAATACTTTAGGAAAAAATAATGCATCCATGTTATCTTGCAGTGGAATCTAGGGCAGGGTTTTAAGTAACGTCAGTTCCCTCCAGCAAAAGACCACCGATAATATACAGTGGTTGAACAGTCTGGTCTTATTTTACATTGCAGAATAGAAGAACACAAAACATGGAACCGTGAGATTTGTCTAAGAGGGTTTTAGAAATGGTCCATTATAGGGCCTCCCTGATGGTGCAAGGGGTTAAGACGCAACCTATGAAGCTCTCCACAGCCACTGCGGCACTAGTTTGATCCCCGGGCAGGGAGCTACCCACATGGCACAGCAGACCTCTCCTGTCTCACCCACTGCTCCCCTCAGCAGTATATTTCAGTCAATCTGTCTGTTTTATTCCCCACTCTGTATCTGGTGAATCCTCTCACACACACCCCCCACACACACCTCTGGCCTGTACCCCAGTTCTTGTATGCATAAATAAATAAATCTTCAAAAAAAATAGTCCATTATAGTATTTGGCCTTTGCTTGGGTGATTTTGAGGAGGGTTTAAGGAGATAGGGATTGACTTTAAATTAGGTACTGCCTGAAAGTGGGGGCAAATCTTTGACTATCTCAAAAAATTCCCACCCAGATGAAAAGACATTAGAGTGCGAATAGAGCTGTAATTGGTAAAGAAGAATCCACCACTCAAGTTAGTCAGGAAAGGGAAATGCTTATTTTTTGTGGTTTGCACAATGACCTCCTGCCTGTGCTTAGAAAAAATTATGAAATGGTCTTGTTTTTGTCTCACTTTATCCATTTTCAGGGTGACCTTGTCTGATGTTGATGTTCTGTGAGATTGTTTATGCCAAAAGGAGAACAACATGGACATGTGAGGATCAAGCTAGCTTTTAAGAATGGTGAGGACCAGCTGTGAGTGTCAGAACAGTTTATTAGATGTTAGGGGCTGCTTTTATCCATCGTTAGTAAGGTGACTTTTGTTTGAGTGAATGTGGTGTGTCTTATTTATTTTTATTTTATCTTATTTATTTTTTGATGAGGTGTAGCCCCTCATCAAATTTTCCTTTAATACTTAAAGGTACAGCATCAAATATTTAAATAGAAATACCTGATATTTGTGACTTGTAATTTTTAAGTTATAGTAATTAAAGTATTATATTAGCTAAAGAACATCTTATTCATAACTATAAATATGCAATATTCATTTAAATGTATCATTATTATATTTTGGAGAAAAAATTTTCTGCCAAGAAACAAATTTCTTATTTATTTTTTTTTTTTGTGGGACCCTCGCCAGTGGCCAGGGATCAAACTGGCACTGTAGAGGCTGCAGGCAGCCTCGCAACCCAGCGCTCAACTGTTGCACCACCAGGGGAGGCCCCAAATTTCTTATTTTTAAATGGAATGGAAGAGGGAAGTCTGATAAATTGAGAGACTGATTTTACACTAATGAGACCTACGTTTTCATATTTGTGTTTATCTGCTCTTTCTGTATTAAATGGTTTTGACATCATTTTCTGTATTAGGTGCCAGCTCCCTACTTGGTCCTGACTCCCTGCTGGGCTGTTAGGTGCGGGCTCTGTTGGGTCTACAGCTGCTGGCTCCCAGCTAGGCCCAATAGGTGTGGACTCCCTACTGGGTCCTAACTTATGCTGGAGTTTTTGAATACCAGCTCCTTTCAGGGATCTGTGGGGCCGGCTCTCTCTTGTGTATTTTAGAGCAGACACACTTTGGGTCCTGTAAGTGCCGGCTCCCTGCTGGGCCCATAGGTGCCTACAGGTGTTGAGCTTTGTAGGTGCTGGGTCCCTGCTGGGCTCTATAGGCGCTGGCATCCTGCTAATCATATAGGTGACAGTTCCTTCCTGAGCTCTAAGGTGTAGGCACCCTGCTGAGCTTTATAAGTGCAGGATCCCGGCTGTGCTCTACAGGCGCTGGCTACTCTCTGAGCTCTATAGATTTTTTGAATCCCTCCCTGTTCTCCTATGATGCTAGCTTACTCCTAAGTCATGTAGATGCTGAATCCGTGGTGGGTCCTACAATTGCCATTCACTGCTGAGTTCTCTAGGCACCAGCTCCCTGCTGGGCTCTAGGGTGCAGGCTCCCTGCTGAGGTGTATAGGATCTGTCTCCCTCCTGAATCCTATGGGTGCAGGCTCCCTGCTGAGCTCTGTAGATGCTGGTCCCTGCTGAGCTCTATAGGTGCAGACTCCCAGCTGGGCCTTATAGGTGCAGGCTCCCTGCTAGGGCAATTGGTTGCTGGCTCACTGCTAAGCACTATAGGTTCCAGTTCCCTGCTGAGCCCATAGGTGCCAGCTTCCTGCTGGCTCCTGACTCCATGCTGGAGTCTTTATAAATTATGCACAATCTAACTTATATTTTTCATTATTTTTTAAATTTTCTTACATTGTTGTTAATTTTTGGAGAGTATTCGATTTCTCCCCTCAGGTGTAGTGCCTGTAGTTCTCCCACCACCACAGCACCCGTGACCATCTACCCATCCATTATGCTCTTCTCTCCCCTGTTTTGACCCCTTCCCCCTCTCCCCTGCTTGTATGCCTCAGATCTATGGTCAGCTTGCATAACTCATTCATCCTAAATGTGACACAACATTCAAGATTCATCCAGATTTTGGTTTTGGTCACTTGTCCAAAGTAAAAAAATCCTGAACTAGACCAACTGAATAACAGAATTGCTTTTTCAGACTGACACAGGGATCTAATAGAAACAGGTAAATAATGAAGAGAGTGAGAAATCTTAAAACCATGAGACACAGGAGAAGAATGGAGGGGATTTACCTGCAAAAGAGAATTCTTGGAAGAAGAGGAATTTTCCAGAGTTGAACATTTGGAGGGTGATGTGTTGGTTTCATCTAGTTGCCCCTCCAGATTCATTCTACAGCCTCATTCACACTCTATTGCTGTCCTCTGTGCATTATATGAACTAACAGGTGATCCTCTTTCACAGCATAAGACAGGGCCTTGGAGAGAATGTGAGATCAGGTATTTTTTCCCAAGTTCCTTATAGCATAGCTATAAAATTCTTCCAAATACCCCCTCCAACCAGGCTGTCATCTCCTTATGCCATCTTCCCTGAGTCCTGGGAACCAGCTTCCCACCTTGTCCCTTCAGAGAACTAGCAGTGATTATGATTCTGTCATATTGGTAATTCCAGAGAATTGCATACTTTGCTGCAGGGGGTGTTGGAAGATGGAGAAGAGCAAAGCAATAAAATACCCCTGAAAGTTAAGTAGAGAACAGAGAATCATATTGTAAATGAATATTATTAAGAAGGTCTTTCTGAACATTATCAGTGTGAGGATGTGTCCTGAGGATCAGTGCAGTCATCCTCCTAATTTGAAGATGGAGTGACGCAGTTAAGAGCATTCAATACACCTTCATATAAGATGAAAACAGTACTTCATGTCTGTGGTTTTCCTCCATAGAACTCAGAACTCCAGTCTAATAATGAGGAAAACATTAGACAGATCACAGTTAGGCATTCTACAAATGATCTGATCAATACTCCTTATACGTGTCAATATCATCAAAGTCTGAATGACTATAGGAAACAAGAAGGACCTAAGGAGACAGGAATACCAAATGGAATGCACTCATCTAGGTGGGATCTGTAAGCTACTATAGATAATGAACAAAGAAGCCTGAATAAAGTTTGGATTTTAGTTAATAAGTTACTAATATTAGTTCATTAATTGTGGCAAATGTGCACAGTAATTAGTAATGCTAAAAAAGGAGAAAGTAGGTGTAGAGTAAGCAGGAATTCTTGGTTCTATCTTTTGATATTTTTCTGTAAATCCAAAGCTTATTACATAAAAATTTTGTTTTAAAAGAAAATATTCAGTACAGTGAAGACCTCTGAAATGAAGCCCCAAATTCACAAGAAATCAAGTCAAAAGTACATCTGTGATTGGTGTTGAAAGTGTACTGTACTGCACGTCTTAGATTGCTATATAATAGCCACTCATTTAAAAAAGCAGTTTTACTCCACTTATTGTTATTATTTTTTAAAAGGTCAAATATAAAGAGAACATATATTATTTATATATTTATTATATACTAGGAACTTTGCTAAATGTTTTTCATTAACATCGGGGTTATTGATTAATGTATGTAAACTATTCATCCTCTTTGAATATAAAGTTGTGAGTTTTGACAAGTGTGTATACTCATGCTACCACCTCTGAAATTAAGATAAGGAAAATTTCTATCACATCAAAAAATTACTTTGCACCCATTTGTAATCAATTCTTTCTCCCAAACTCTAGATTTCATATCCTAGTAAACAATGATCTGATTTCAGTCCCTGTAATTTTATATTTTTTCCACAATGTCATTGTGATGTGGATTGTGATGTTTTGAACCTGAATTCTTTGCTTCAGCACAACAGTTTTAAGAACGATCCATACAATTGCATATATTGTATGTTTCTTTTATTACTGAGAAATATTCAATTTTAGCATAATCTATCTCTGCATTTACCAGTTGACTCATTTTGGGTTATTTTCAGTTTTTAATGATTGTAAATAAACAATCAGGCAAGGTCTTTGTGGTAATGTGTGTTCATTTCACTTGGGTAAATACATAAGAATGGGGTGATTGGGTTCCCTGGTAAGTATGTTAGGAAACTACCAGACTGTTTCCCTTGTACTGACCAATTGTTAGTATTATTTCATTTAATCCTTAGAATTTTACATCCTTATTATTTCAATTAAATCTTCAGCAAGCATTACTTTCCTTGCATTTACCAGTAAGAAAACTGGAGTTTAGAAAGATGAAATGACTTGTCCAAGACTGCACATCTAGTAAAGTGTGAGGTAAGGATTATAATGCAGATGCTCTAGTTCAGGCTTAAAATCATGAGTAAAATGAATAGCTTGTTATTAAACAAATATTATATTGTGCATTTATTATACACCAGTTACTCGTCTGGGCCTTGAAAATGAAAGCGTTAAAACAAAACTGACAAAATCTCTGCCCTTGGGGATATTGCATGTAAATGTCTTCAGATCCACCATAAAGTTATGTGCCAAATTAACTTAAAATACACTGTCTTAAAAGTGCAGAGAAAAGCATAGTTTTTCAAAATCTGGCAATAGATAATAACTTACTAGCCTAGGAGTAGTAACAGGACTTAAGTCAGATTCTCTGGTTCTAAATCCAGTGTCTGCTACTTCCTAGGGGGGCCAAAAGTCAAGTGACAATCTCTCCAGAGTTTCTTCATTTATCAAATAGGAATAGTCATTGTTATGTGGATTAAATGAATTAACATGATGCGGCATTTAAACCAGTATCTGGCACATAGTAAGAGCTCAATAAATGTTAGCCATTAGCATTATCAGGGACATATTGCCAATTTCAGTCCAAACCCCAAGTTGGCCTCCTGCCTGAAATTCTTTTAAGTTCAGTAAGATCTGTATCTGTGAATGTGTTTATTTATTTTCTTCCCTGTTCCAGCAGAGTTTAAGATGGCATCTGTCAATATTAGGGAGCTGAAGCTTACATGAAGATAACAAAGAATGACATTTGGATTTTCTTTCAACTTCAGAGTTTTAAGATTTAGCTTGATAGACATAGAATAATCAACCAACACTTCAGACGTACTAACATAGATTGTAAAATATTCCATCTATATCAATTTGTCTCTTGCTATATAAAATTACTGAGTTCTCTACACTAGCACCCCATTCCTTTCCCTTTAGTTTACAAATAAGAAAATAAGGCACAGGCAGTTAGTTTTTATATATAGCAATCTTAGTGTAAAAAACAAAATCAGAATTAATTAAATATTGATAAGGTGTTTGTCTTAACAAATCAAACCAACCTTACAACACATACATATGTGCACATACATATACACAAACTTATTATACTTATATATTATGTGTATATCTGTATAACAGTTACGTGTATATGTGTGTACAAATATACACATATATATTAAATAGCATATTTGCTTTAAGAAAAAGAGCTCTGTTGTTAAATAATGTTAGTCTATTCTTAGAGCTTTGGGTTTCTTATAACTCCAAAGTATGTTTCAAAACAACAAGACTGGATTTTTTCAGTCTTTCTCTGATTATTAACACAGTATCAAGAACAGAAGAAAAAAAAAAACAGGAAACCTCTAAACTTACTCTAGAAAGTCAAAAACAAAGTAGTGTAACCCACAAGTTTTAAATTTTATATTCTCCCTAACATTTAACAAAATATCTTTTGGACATTATTTTTGTTACTTAAAAATAATTTTTCACAGCTATCCAGAGTATTTATAGTATTAGATAAATCCATTTGTCAAGGCATACACACAGAAAAACCCTAATATATTTGAAAGAAGAATTCAATAAGCCACCTGAATGAAACCATTGCAAATGTGAATTATGCATGTGAAATAGGCTCACATTCTTTTCAGTGAACTCTTCATCATTTAGATTCACCTGATGTTTGAGCCTAGAGAGT
Organism: Talpa europaea; assembly: GCF_964194135.1. NCBI lineage: Eukaryota > Metazoa > Chordata > Mammalia > Eulipotyphla > Talpidae > Talpa > Talpa europaea. Next base: position 80,408,850 of record NC_140070.1, read on the forward strand.
CTTGAAGAAAATCCAGCTTGGAGTGAAATTTAGGAATGCAGAACGAAGCTGGCGAAGCCAAGTGATGAGAGCTGTCACTAGATCTCCCGGGGGATAAAATTGGCAGTGTTTGCTTGGCTGTGGCCACAGGTGGAACATAATTTTGATGACTTTATCTACAACTCTCTGGAGCATTTTTTTTTCCACATCATGGAAATCTGATTCAACTCAGTCTGACAGATGGATATCTGAGTTGCTGAGATGTGGGAGCTCCTGTAACTCAGGGCTGAAAGAGACATGGCCACCAGCCTTCCTGGAAACAGAAATACAAAGTCAGTAAGTTATGACACAGGGACATCTGTTGCTTGGTTTCCTCTTCCTACCCCCAGGCATGCAATAAACCACAATATATGCATTGCCCCCTGCAGATAATCCATTTTGCTAGTTAGGTTTAAATGAGGATGGAAGAACCAGATGAGTCGTAATAAATTCTGGATTTCCTTAATTGCATTTAAAGTCATACTATGTGACATAGACAGTGCTCTCGTTCATGCAGGTTCACTGTCACCAAGATGTAATGGGGTCTGGCTCTGCTCTCCGGGATCAAGTGAGTGCACATTCATGAAAATGTTACTTGAAACTTACCTTTGACATATGGGCAGTTTCTATTCACAATTTGAATGGTATTCAAAATTTGCAACTGGAAATGTTCAACATGAATATGATAAAAATGCTAGCATTTTCTCCTTTCCTATAACTCCATCTCACTGTGAATTGTGTTATCTTTTTATACATTTGAAAATGCAAGATCAAAAAGACTAATTAGAAAGATATAATGGCATCTCGGTAATAAATTATCTTTCAAGAAAGTTCACTTTTAAAACAAATTTGACTGTGTTTTTAAGACTGGTGAGCTATACAAACAAGTGTGAGTGCAAGTGTTCTTAGTTTTTTTCTCTCATCACTTGTATGGCCATGCATTACCCCACAGAAGTGAACCACCTCAAAGCTCAGCTTTTCCCAGAGCATTGGTTGTGAGTGCCCTGGCAGTAAGTTCTCTCTGCTGGGGATTTTTTTCCCCAAGTATCCCTGCTTTTGGCCCCTCTTTTGACTAAAGTTTTTGCTTTATCAAGGACATCTTTGTCACAGCCATTTCACAGCCTCACTTTCTGTCCATCCTGTTTTATTTTTCTGCATGACACATTGTTGTTGATATATTTATTTATGCATTTTCTGCCTCCTCTGCTGGAGTATAATCTCCAGCAGAGGAGGTTACTTCCTCCTCTTTTAAACTAGTACTTACAACCATTGCTGACATAAAGCATTCTCTGAACAATTATTTATTGAATTAATGACGATGAAATGATCTCAAAGAAAACAAATAATTCAGATACCCTCCCAGACCATTCCAATGGCTTTGTTATTTCTCTACAAGGAAATTTTCACTTTCTGTAATTTCAATCTGTAAAGGGCAGGAGTGGACCACAGTGCAGGTTTTCTGATCCCATGCAGACCGGGTAAAGGAGGAGTCAGAGTCCTCAGTGGGTTTTTGCAGGTCTTTTATTGGGGTTCACCAGGCATATGGCAGCCAGAGGTGCTGGGGGGCCGGGAGGCTGGCAGTCCTCCCAGCCCCCAGCAAATCCTCACTCTATCTGGGCTCTCTGGCCTTCTTTCTGTTTCTGCTTCTTCTTCTCTGCTTCTCTTTCGGCTTCTGCTGCTGCTGGCGTCGCTGTGACGCCGCCCTTAAAAAAAAAGCCCAGTCTTGGCCCAGGTGAATCCCATCTACCTATGCCCACACGTTACTCCAGGTGCCCGCCATCAGGCATGCATTCAGGACCGCAAGGATCCATCATCTATCCTGATGGTGGGAGGGCAAAAAAGCCTGACATTTTTCTTTACCCTACACAATCGAACCAAGGAAGAATCTAATATCTGTCCTGATTTTAGATATTTTTTTCTTCAATATCTCTTCCCCTATTTAGAGAAGGATAAACTCAGTATAGGGTCTGATGTAGCAGCTATGTATTAATTGCCAGTTTTAGATTTTAGGAAGAGATGAGGGTTTTCTCATAATCTGTGTTTTTCTTTCTTGGCCTCAGAATCCACCTTGGGAAACTGCTCTGGGAAGATCCCTTCTGTCCAACCCTGAACTCAGCATTTCCTCATTTGTTTTTTGCGTTTTATTTTTTTTCTTCTTGACCAGTTGGGAAGGGTGGAGTAAGAAAGAATACACCTTTGTTCTACAAGCTTCCCTTCTTTTGCATGGACTTACAAAATCCAAGATTTCCCAGTATTTTAATCTTCATGTTTTTAGTATTTAAAATATTGTTCAATATGAAACTTGTATTTATGCACAGCTTTCTAAATCACTAGGTCTATCTGTATTTGTCTGGTATTTTTTCAATCAGCAGTTATGACTCCATGTTAAAGATGGGACTGCTGGCATATACCAAGGTGTGTCAAGTTGCTTCCTTATTCTTCCTAACAAAACTCAGCCACACTAGCTCTTGATTACCTGTTTTTTTAAAAGATTTTATTTATTTATTTATCTATATAAGAGCTGGGGTGTAGGTCAAAGGTATGTTTGTGGGGGGGAGTTGTGAGAGAGGATTCACCAGAGACAAAGTAGGGAGCAGAACAGGCAGATCTACAGAAATACACTGCTCAGAAAAGCAGTGGGCAAGGCAGGGGAGGTCTGCTGTGCCATGTGGGTTAGCTCCCCAGCTGGTGATCGAACTCGTGCTGCAGTGGGCTACCTATAGCTTTGGAGTGCTGAGACTTAACTCTTTGTGCCACCAAGGATTACCTGCCTTTTAACAGCCAGATCTTAAAAGATCTTAAAAGCCCCTCTGTCCCAGATAAAAGTAAAAAAAAATGAGAGAGAAACTTGGGTAAGAGATATACATAGAAATCTGTTGATGAAGCCATTAGCAATACTGTCCCTCATGTGTGTCTGCTTGTGATGAAGCCTTTCCTACTGTGCACGGTCAGTGACTAGAATTCCCAAAGAACTGTGGAGTGACTTTGACTTTTCAAAAGAAAATAAGTATATGGACTTGATATCAGGCACATTTTGATAGAGTTATGCATTTAGGAATGAGAATAAGACATAAGAGGCTAGAGTTTCAGTGTTAAACCAGAACTGGAAACACATGTATGTGCTTTCTCAGTCTCCCGAAAGTGATCTGTAGGGTAAAACTGAGCATACCGGGATTCTATTTTCCTTTTCTTTTTAACATATACTTAGTTGCTTAGTTTTGTTTCTCAGAATAAGTCTACCACTAAATCTAACACCATTATGTAAAACTTCCTTTGTCTAACTATATGTATCTATAGTACTATTAATTTGCTGTGGAAAAACTTCATTTAATAGAATTAATTTGCAACCTATTACCTTATTTTCCCAGCCACCTGTTTTATTAGCCCAAGAATCTTTTCTTTTCTTCATTTAAGACAGAACTCAAATTCATATCAATTTTGGTAGATTTAAGGGATAAAGTTTGATCAATCAAAGACACATTACTTCACATTGGTAGTATGTAAGTATAATGTGAGTGTCAGAAAAGGATTAAATTCTTTTAAAACTCTTTCACCAAGAAATAGTTAAGAAATTAAGAAGGCATCTGATCAAAGTATACAAATATTTCACTTCAAACAGAAGCACAAACTCCTACTAATCAGACAGTAAGCTAACAAAAGTGCCACAGCAATATGGCAGTGGGTCAGGAAGCAGAGACAAAGAAATTATCATCAATGAAGAAAACTAGAATGTTTATAGGACTGACCTCTTTTCTAAATTTTTAATTTTTTTTTAATTAAAGCAACATTGCTTTGCAATATTGATATGATTCAGCGGTTGCTAACTCTGACCTTCCTCTACACCGGGAAGCATACAGGTAGGATGCTAGAACCCAATCAGGTGTTACTAAACACATCCAAACAAATATCAATTCCATCTAATGCCTATCTTGCTTCCAAAGATGAATTAGAACTCCCAACTAATTTTTTGTAAAATAGAGGAAAGTAGAAGAAAGAAAAAAAAATGTAGAAACAAAGAAACGAGATGAGGTTATACATGAGACACAGGCAATAAAATGTGGTATATTTGATCTAGAGGGGTCATGATTTTGCCTCTAACAGTTCTTTAGAAGCTAAAGTTGGAAACACAAAAAATTATGTGATTTAATTGTCCACAAGATAAAAAACATCCTAGTTGCTCAGTGCTATTCCAGGTGCTGATAAAAATGGTTTCCATAAATAGGACTCGAGTAATGTCACAAATAATGTTCTCTCAAAACCAGACTTTATAGTAAATATAAGGCATTTTGTCATCCTGTTACTTGCAATATGTTAATGATGTGATGAATCATTAAAAGGAAATCTGCAAATAACCCAAACAAGGCTCTTCCTTAGCCAATTTAATACCATGAGCTGTATGCACTAGATGGCATTTTTTTGCCCCCAGAGCTTTTGGTAATATTTTGCATCTCAATTTCAAAATAGATCCCTGGAGAAATTTCCAAAATGCAGATATTCCATGCTGCTTGCTACAAGCAAAAATGTTTGCTTTAACACTTAGTCACACTGCAGGCAAATCTGAAAACTACTTTTAATGTCAAGGGTACTAATGAGGAAACATGCCTCATCTACATACATTTCTCATTAAAGTACTTTACTTGAACATGCAAGACAAATAGATTTTGTTTAAAATTAGTATAATCATATAATAAAGATAACTATTAGTTGACTTTACTGAAGAGTTAAAAAAAAGCTTGACACATAATTCAAAGCCTATCAGTGATTACAATTTTAGCTTTGAATACTAAGTCTGTTTCACAGTTTAAAACTATTGTCTAGCCACATGACAATGGCAACATATCATAGCCGCTCTTGAAAACTTATCATACCCCCATTCTTTGTTTCTGTGGAATCGGTATATGTGTCCCCAGAGAACTGAGAATCCACTGTACTTACTCAATGTCCAGTTATGATATTACCAGAGTCCTATGATTTTGGAAGTGGAACCCCATTATTTGAACTTTTGTTCTATACTTTCCTTCTCTTCCTCCCCTTTTGACTTTATAATCTTTCTTATCTGCAGCTGTGCGTTCTGAGCAGAGCGTTGTGTTGCTCCTCAGTGTAAAGTCAGGAAGGACCACTGAGCAGGTTTTCTGATCCAGCAGACCGGGTAAAGGAGTGTAGGGTAAAGAAAAAGTCAGGTTTTTCTGCCCTCCTGCCATCAGGATAGATGATGGCAGTCCTGAATGCATGCCTGATGGCGGACACCTGGAGTAGGGTGTGGGCAGATGTAGATGGGATTCACCTGGGCTGAGACGGGGCTTTTTAAGGGCGGCATCACAGGGATGCCAGTAGAAGCCAAGAAGAAGCCAAGAACGAACGAAAGCAGAGAAAGAAGCAAGAGAAGCAGAAGCCGAGTGTAAGGGCAGGACCTGATGCCATGCAGACCGGGTAAAGGAGGAGTCAGAGTCCTCAGTAGTTTTGCAGGTTTTTTATTTGAGGTTCACCAGGCATATGGCAGGCAGGGGTGCTGGCTGGGGGGCTGGGAGGCTGGCAGACCTCCCAGCCCCCAGCAAGTCTTCACTCTATCTGGGCTCTCTGGCGTTCTCTGCTTCTGCTTCGGCTTCTCCTTCAGATTCTGATTCTGATTCTGATTCTGCTGCTGCTACTGCTACTGGTGCTGCTGGCGTCCCCCCTTGATGCTGCCCTTAAAAAGCACAGTCTTAGCTCAGCTGAATCCCATCTACCTATGCCCACACCCTACTCCAGGTGGCCGCCATCAGGCATGCATTCAGGACAAGGATCCATCATCTATCCTGAAGGCGGAAGGGCAGAAAAGCCTGATATTTACTTTACCCTACACCGAGAGAAGACCAGAAAGCCCAGAGTGAAGACCTGCTGGGGGCTGGAAGGCCTGCCAGCCTCCCGGCCCCCCAGCACCCCTGCCTGCTGTGTACCTGAAATCCCAATAAAAGACCTGCAAAAAAACCATTGAGGACTCTGACTCCTCTTTTACCCGGTCTGCATGGGATCAGAAAACCTGCTCAGTGGTCATTCCTGCCCCTACAAGGAGTCAGAGTCCTCAGTGGCTTTCGCGGGTCTTCTATTTACATTTACCAGGCATATGGCAGGCAAGGGTGCTAGGGGGGCCGGGAGGCCTGGCAGTTCTTCCAGGCCCCAGCACATCCTCACTCTATCTGGGCTCTATGGCGTTCCCTCATGTTCTCTCTTCTCTCAGCTTCTTCTGGCATCCCCATGACACCGCCCTTAAAAGCCCAGTCTCAGCCCAGGTGAATCTCATCTACCTATGCCCACACCCTACTCCAGGTGCCCGCCATCAGGCGTGCATTCAGGACCACAGGGTTCCATCATCTATCCTAATGGCGGGAGGGCAGAAAAGCCTGACATTTTTTACCCTACACTCAGGCTACATCTCCCACCTGAGCTCATCTCGAGTGCAGCTGCACTCCTTGAACAGAGGAGTGGAGATGCCCACCATTATGGAGTTGAAAATCAACATGGAACTATTGGTTCCTGTAGGGTAAGAAAAAATATCAGGCTTTTCTGCCCTCCCGCCATCAGGATAGATGAGGGAACCCTGTGATCCTGAATGCATGCCTGATGGCGGGCACCTGAGTGGGTACACCTGCGCTAAGCCTGTGCTTTTAAGGGCGGCATCACGGGGTCACCAGAAGCCGAGAAAGCAGCAGCAGAAGCCAAAGCAGAAGCTGAAAGAGAAACCGAGAAGCAGCAGAACGAACGCCAGAGAGCCCAGATAGAGTAAAGACTTGCTGGGGGCTGGGAGGCTGGCAGGCAGCCAGCCCCCCAGCCTGCATCCCTGCCTGCCATATGCCTGGTGAACCCCAATAAAAGACCTGCAAAAACCACTGAGGACTCTGACTCCTCCTTTACCCGGTCTGCATGGGATCAGAAAACCTGCTCTGTGTCCTGTCCTGCCCCTACAGCTCCACAAAACTTAGTGATAGTCCTCTCTCATTTTCCATGGGAAGTTGATTTCAAGACCCCCATGAATGCCAAAATCAGTGGATGCTCAAGTCCCTTATTTCCTGCCTCCACTGTCTGCAGTGCGTAGAATTTGTGAATACAGACTGCAGATACAGAGGACTGAGTGCCATATAAGTGGACCCACACTGTTCAAACCCATATTATTCAAGGGTCAGCTGTATTTGGTCTCTGTTATACTTTTCCTTGTCTTCCCTGGTGCCACCTGCCCTGACACACATGCCCACTCTCTGTCAACAGAGGTCCCCATGAGGCAAGTTTCAAAGGATTACTTCCACTCAGGGATTGGCCTATCCTACAGTCTACAACTTCCATTCAGACATTTATCATCCTTACCTTACAGATTCTCAACCGCTAAGGAAACTCTTTGAAGAAGCCTGTAGGTTGTTAATGAAGCAACTTAGACAATTGCCCTCTCGCCCTGGCATCCAAACAACTCTGCACACAACGCTATCCTTAGCCATTCATTTGAAGTGCTGATGTCAACCTACAAAAGGAAATCAAAGTGATTTCCTATCCCCAGGGTAGTGCAGGCGTTGGAAAAACTGTTACATAACATCAGCTGGATGTGGGTTACACCTGCAAATGCTCAAAAGTACAGAAAGGAAAAAAAAATGCTTTATAGGTTGTTGTGTTTTGTTTTTTTTTTTCTCAAGGCAGCACAGATTTATCATCCACTAACCTAGAGAAGGAATTAATATCAGCAATAGTCTACTCAGGAGAAACCACACTCCTGAGGTCACCCAAGAAGTCCTCCCCACAAATGACCTAGACAACAAGTTTTGTGATCCCAGAAACTTCTCTCTCCATCAGCACTGTGTAATAATTTTCGTTTTAAGAAGGCTGTCTTTGAAGTAAATGCCTCCACTAAATAATATGAAAAAAAAAAAGGTGAGTTAACATATTCTCATATATATAGGAAAATATTGTTCTATTTTTACTATAATCATTAATCACATATATTGGCCCTCCACTACAAAGAACATTTTACTGCTATGTGCTGTCAGAGAGGGGAAAAAATTGGATCACTCTCTCTCATTATTTCAATTCTGAGCAAAGTTCTGTAAAGGAATGTTGTTCCATGAGAGCTGGTCAGGAATGTTTGGATAATGCCTTCATGTGTTCAGGTCATATGGGTACTAATTAGTTTCTGAGAGCAAGAGTATTCTAGGAATATAGTTTTCTCTTTTTAAATTTATTTTTATTGAAGGAACATTGCATTATAACATTATATAAGTTTCAGGTGTACATCATTGAAATTCAACATATGTATATACCACATTAAATTCACCACTAAACGTCCACTTGAATGTAGCTCTCTTGACTCAGATAATTAATTTCAGTTCCCAAAAGTTAACTGGCACCCAATGAGCAACTCACATGTTTGGAAGAACTGGATCCTGTAATCAGGGGAAGGCCTATAAAATGATTAGAGAGGTATGGTGCCATCACCCTATCCAAAACTAAAACCAAATGGACTATGGTGGGTGTTTTGGTGGTAGATGTGTTACAGGCAACCCCAATGTGACATGGGTTGTACTGAGTGTGGGTCCTCAGCCACACACTTAAAAGTGGCCTTATAATGAGATTCAACTGCAGGCACACACAAAAAAGTTTAATAAAGTGTTTATTTACAAAAAGGGGAAATTAAGAGAGGAATAACCCAGGGAGAGAGAGAGAGAGAAATTGGTGAATGCAACATACCAGTTCCGCTGAGCTGGGACCCCAATAGCATACTGAAGGCCGGCGAAAAACCAACCACCACCAAGGCCCACATGTCTCTGGCTATATACCAAGTCTGGTTGCTTAACTCCACCCTTAGTTCCCAGCAATCCTCCCTTTGGTGGTGAGGACCTTATGGGATCTGTAGTCCTTGGCTCCCTGAATCTTTTTGGTCTGGGGTGTGGGTAGAGTCATAAAAATCTGCGTTTGTGGAGTTCATTCAGGACATCCTTTTCCCCCAGTAGGTGCAGTTTAAGAACAACACCTCAAGGGGAAGATTGTATACCTCTAAACCACAAACAACACTATAAAACCAAAGTTACCTCAAAAAAAGATAAATAGTATAAAAACCACACACAAAAAACTAAAACCCACATGAAAAAGACAATGTAACTGATTGTTTTCTTTGATGAACAACATCCATAATTGAGAGATAAGGTAAAGAGCATAAGTAAAGGGTCAACTTTTTAGGAAAGAAATAATGATGAACAACAACTAAACACATGGGTGCTTTCCTTGTTAATGCTTTTCAGAAAAACATTTAATCCTTCCCATGAAGTGGATGCATCATTATTATCCCCATTTTAAAGATGAGGAGAGCAAGGCAGAGAGAGAGGTCAAATTGTTTAGTAAATCATCCAATAATATACTACCGGTAAATGGCAAAGTCATCTATTTTTTTAAAGATTTTTTTTTACTTATACAATAGTTGGGGTACAGGCCAGAAGCACAGAAAGGTGAGAGGATTCTCCAGAGACAGAGTGGGGAGCAGAACAGGCAGAAAGACCGAAAGCACTGCTGAGCAGGAGCAGCAGACGCAACAGGAGAGGTCTGCCGCGCCATGTGGGAATCTCCCTGGCTGGCCCGGAATCCAGCCGGCATTGCAGAGGCTGCAAACAGATTCATAGCACTGTGCTCAACCCCCTGCGCCACCGGGAAGGCCGCAAAGCCATACTTGAACTAAAAAAGTGGACCCAGAATCTGTGTCTGTAATTACTACACTATAATTCTTTAAAAAAAGAAAATTAAAAATACAGTCCATTGGGCATAAGCTGCATGTGATATTAAATTGTGGTTTTAATGCATCTTGATGTTTACAAAATTAGGAATCATCAGTTTACTGAACAACTATTATGTGTTAAACATTTTGCCTACATAACAATACCTTTCAAAGTAATAAGTGATCCATATGTTTATACTTGAATAACTATAGTAGTTGAGTCACTTACTTAAGTTTTCATAGTAAGTGGATCACTTGGATTTAAATCTAGGTCTCTCTGGGTTCAAAGATTATATATATTCTGTTCTAGAATGTCTCTCACTTAAGACTATGTGGTTAAAAAGAATAATTGGGGTCCATAGTCCATCTAAGTCTCAGTAGACTGCTACCAATATGTGTCTGTCAAACAGATTTGGAAATAAACATATAAGAAGAAGACGGAAGAGAATGAAAAACAGGATGAAGATTTTAGTCTAAGTTGCATTAACCTTTAGTCAGCACGGACCAGTGAAATGGGTAAATAGAAATTGACCCACCACTCCAATTTTAGCTAACGCCATATTTCTTTAAGAATAACTTCCAGATGCTGGCTTTGGTGTCCATTTTGTTATTTCTGGCAAAGAAAATTCTTTTGCATTTTGCCAGCCTGAGAGAGCAGAATCTATTAATCAGTGCCAGCCATGATTTGTTCTTCCAACATAAAAGCACAGGCCTTTTCCTTGGAATGCTTTTAGTTATAACCATCTTTTTCTCCATTTCTGCCTACAAGGAGGCACTTTCATATTTCTACAATGAACTGTGTCAGAGACTGTGTACTGGTTTGCTAATTCAGTGAATTAATTATAATCAGCAAATGTCATATCCCTAGAGAATACAAGTAGTTCTTCCAAGAAGGGGTTCTCAAACCTTGGTATGAATTACCTGGAGCATGAATGAAGAGGTTACACATATTGAACTAACTGATGGGCCTGGGTCTTAGTATTTGTACCAAGTTGCCAAGTGAGTCTGATATGAACTAATATTGAGAAAACACTGCTCCACAGTTTATTTCAGTCCTGCCTTTTTCTGGTTCTCGAAGAAAGTTAGGCCACTGAAACTTCCAGAATAGATGTCTCACTTGTCTACATAGTTCCTGAACTGAGATAATGGAGTTTAATGAAGTTGCCTTTGCAGATCCAGATGACCTAGAAGCTACCTTCTGAGTAACAGCTTCTCTTTGCCGTGTGCCCAGTTCCCAGTACTGAGCTGAGGTTCTTATTTCTGTAGTGTTCCTACAGTCATCGGCACAGGGGGGCCCTTCTTCACAGTGCCAACTCTGTAACCAGACTTATACCTTGTTCTGGCCAAAAACCCTGCCTCTATCTGAAATATATCCACTGAAATGTATTTCCACATAAATCTCTCTTCAATGATTTATCCTGCACACTAGCTTTCTGCACATAACCCAACACAGTATTCTCAAATTTTGGCAGCCACAAAGATGGCTCCAGTGATTGTTTCCTCCCAGAATTTACACTTTCGTGTAATTCCTTCATGTCGAGTGTAAATTGGAATTACTGATTCATTTCTAATGAATAGAAAATGTCAGAAGTGATGGGATGTCATTTCTGAGATGAACTTATGAAAAGACTGTGGTTTCCACCTTGGCAATGCTTCTCCCCCACTCTCTCCCTTGGACGCTTTACCCCGAAAGCATACCACTGCCATGTCATGAGGCAGCCTATGGAAAGACCTACCTGGCGAGGGATCAACGGCCATTAAACAAGTTGTTGGAAGAAATATGATAAGTCTTGTGCGAGCCGAAAAATCCCATTGGACGATTTAAGCCAGGAATGAGTGTTAACAAGTTCAATGAGAAATGCTCACCTCTACTTCTCATTTTATGAAAAAAGATGTCCAAAAGAACAAACCATATTAAATTTATAGCAACTACCCACAAAGCAAATTATTGGAAGAAATAAGATAAACCTTAAGTGAACATAAAAACCTGTTTTATGTATCTGTTGAGACCTCTTCCAGCTTGTTCCAAAATATATTGCCAACTCCCTGATTTTCTACAAAGAACTTCGTTAGGAAGGGCAAGGAACAGAGAATAAGAAGAGTGAAACTCTGTCTTCTTAGGAGTTATTGAAGTTCGTTTGGCACTCATGTGTCTTGGAACAAGAGAGCAATGTTAAAACCGTGACCACACAGAAAGGGCTGTAGAATAAAAATAAGTATAGCATATTGGGAATTATAATAATTGAGCCACAAATTTAACAGAGTAGGAAAAGAAGTTCCAACATTGTGATGATATTGCACAGAGCCCAACTTGTGGTTTGTTTCTAAAAAAAAAAAAAAAATCCTAACATTATTCATGTGTAACCAACTTTTTAATCAAGTAATCGCTAAACTCTAAAAACTGCAATTTTAGACTAACATACTTTAAATACAATGTTCACTTATTACATTGTTACAAGTTTATTTCTAAATTGTATTATGTTAGCTTTCAGGACAGTTAGTAATGGAGCAATCTTTTTTTCATAATACTGGTCATAATTGTGTCTTTGTGTGTGTGTGTGTGTGTGTGCGTGATAGCTAAATATTAAAAATCTGCATTTCTCTATTTTCCTAACAGAATTCCATTAGAGCAGAATAAAGTTTTCTAGTTCTCCATTTTTGAATATCAAGTATTCATCTATTCTTTTTTTTTTAATTAATTAATTTATTTATACAAGCCCTGGGTACAGTCAGAAGCGCGGGAGGGTGAGAGAATTAACCAGAGCCAGAGCAGGGAGCAGAGCAGGCAGAAGGACCGAAGTACACTGCTGAGGGGAGCAGCGGGCGGCAGGAGAGGTCTGCGCGCCATGTGGGACCCTCCTCTGGTGGCCGGGGAGCAGCCGGGGATCGAACCGGCGCAGCAGAAGCTGCGGGCAGCTTCGCAACCCAGTGTCAACCACTGCACCACTGAGGAGAGACCCTATTCATCTATTCTAACATAACAAACATATCCAACATGAAAAATATAACAGGAGACTTTTTAAACCAGTGGACAACTTTAAGAAAGCCAATGTTATGCTTTTGAAAACCTCTTTGATGTATTTATTCCACAAGAGCACCATCTAGTCTCCACAATCCACCACTCTTAAAATCTGATTTACAGATTCATAGTCTCCTCTAAAGTCATAGGTAGGCTTTTATGCAAACAACATGCTATCATAGATACTATTTTGCAATTTGCTTTTTTTCTCCTAAAATATATATCTCTATGTTCCCATGTCCTTAAATATACAGTATTTTATCTATATAGCTTAGTAGATATTTAACATAGTTTCTGTTATTCAGTATTTACAGTGTTTTAGTGCATGACCAAGGCCAATCCAGGGACCCCAGACTCTTAGCACCTGCTAAGAGTACACACTCTCAAAGCAGTCCAGCCACTTGCCACACAAAGGCAGAGGAAGCAGATGCTTAGATTAATGCACACACAGAGATAAAGGGATATTAGTTTCCAGAAAATATCTTCCAGATTTACCAATTCCCTGATGGATAAATGCCCAATCAAAGAGGCTCTGCCAAAAGTGGGTCCACTGAAACCTGGAAGCTTGCCACAAGTCTAAGGTATCATCTGATGGGGAACTACAATAATGGTGTTAGGGTCTCCCTGGTGGTGCAAGGGGTTAAGTCGCAGCAGTGTGAAGCTATCTGTAGCCACTGCAGCACAGCATGAGTTCTATCCCCAGCCAGCCAGGGAGCTAACACACATGGCACAGCAGACCTCTCCTGCTCTCCTCAGCAGTGGATTTTAGTAGATCTGCCTGTTCTGCTCCCCACCCTGTCTCTGGTGAGTGACCTGCCTCTCTGGCCTGTACCCCAATTCTTATATGCATAAATAAATAAATATTTTTTTAAAAAGAATGATGTTAGCAGGTCTGGGACAGATAGAAAATTCAAAATCAAAGTATGATTCAAGATGATGGTTGCCTTTGTCTCTGCCAAGGACAGCCTCCCCATGTTGCTTCCAAGTATCTATTTCAAGTCTCTACATGTATCTCCTTCATGTGTATCCTCCAAGACTCCTTCTCGACAGCACCAGGGTGCAAATCAGGCCTTAAGGGCACATATGTGTTCAGTTATAGCCAGTTATGGTTGCTTAATCCACCCTAGTGATCCCGCCTGTAATTCCAGTCCATGGCATACTAGGACTCATAGTCCAAAGTGGCTGCCTAAGTGGGGGTGGGGAAAATGGTGCCTCTCCTTCAAAGAAGTGTGTCTGTACAATTGTTTCTAATATTTCAATTCTGCAAAATCCAATAACAGTCTCATGGATTAATTTTTGTGCTCATCCAATATTACTTCTTTAAAATAAGTTCCTTGAAGTGGAATTGGTAAAGATCACAATACAGTAGACCCTTGAATAATGCAGGTGTTAATGCTGCCAACCCCCACACAGATGAAAATCCAGGTATAACTTTTGATTTCCCTAATAGTTTGGGAGTTTTACCTAGAAAACTGGGAGTTTTACCTAGAATATAAATAATGAATGCATATTTTGTGTTGTACGTATTATTTACAGGATTCTTAAAACAAAGTAAGCCAGAGAAATGGTATTAAGAAAATCATAAGGATGAGAAAATACATTCATGGTACTATATTGTATGTATTGCTATTGTAGGATTATAAAATAATAGGTGCATAAATAAACAATAGGTGCATGAGTGAACCCACACATTTCAAACCTGTGTTGTCAAATGGTCAACTGTAGTCTAAGACATAGGGCTATATTGCCACATGACCTTGCAGGAAGCTTTATAGCACTTCACACTCCCATCAACAGTGTAGAAGAGTGACCATTTCCTCATTTACTCTCCAGAGATGATTTGTTTTTTTTTTATAGAGGCATGTTATTTATTTATTTGTTTGTTTGTTTGTTTGTTTATACATGCACTGGGTACAGTCAGAAGCGCGGGAGGGTGAGAGAATTCACCAGAGCCAGAGTGGGGTGCAGAGCAGGCAGAAGGACCGAAGTACACTGCTGAGGGGAGCAGCGGGCGGCAGGAGAGGTCTGCGCGCCATGTGGGACCCTCCTGCGGTGGCTGGGGAGCAGCCGGGGATCGAACCGGCACCTCAGAGATCGCGGGCAGCTTCGCAACCCAGCGCTCAACCGCTGCGCCACCGGGGAGGCCCCAGAGATGATTTGTTATTGATACTGTTTATTCATTTTCTTTCAGTTTTGTTTTTTTTTTTTTGTTTTTGTTTTTGTTTTTTCTGTTTTGGTGAAAATGTCATCTATCTGCTACTTGTTAGTACTTTTCGGATTATTTGTGATTTTGAACATTTAAAAATTATAAATATTTTAGTGATTTCCTAATACTCCATTCTAGGGAGTTCCAAAAGTACTGAGTCATTCCCCTCTATTACTTTCAAGTTCCTTCCAAAGATCTCTTTAATAACACTGCAAGTAGGCAGCCTGCCTATGACCGTGCAGGCCTCTCTTTTTACAAACCTGTCCTTTTGGGGCAGTTCTTTCTGCCTGCTTGTAGGTCTAAGCAAGTGTCCTTTAGTCTTCTCTCCCTTTTAATAATAAACTTGCCCTTTTGGATATATAAAAAAAGATGATAATAATAATAATAATGCAAGTCACATTTTTGTATGTAACTGTAGTTTGCATTTCTGTTTATCTTCTGAGTGGAGGATTAGAAGAAATCAGTAGAAGAAAAAGTGTTTTTCAGAAAGACTTTCACTTACACGCATGGGATAATGTTTGTTGTAGTTAAAATCTAAGCTCGTGAGACCTATGAAAGTGATCTCATTTGGAGTTAGGATTAAGTGTTTTCAAATTAAATTGTGGTCATATGTATCAGGGTGGACTGTAACTAATAAGGTTTGTATCTTTCTAAGAAGAGAAGAGACATAGACACAGAGGAAAGATAGCCATGGGAAGACAGAGGCAGAGATTGGATTATACAAACACAAGCCAAGAAAGCCCTGGGACTTCCAGAAGCTGAAAGAGACAAAGAATTCTCCCTTCCAAGCTTTGAGAGAACACGGCCTTATTAAAAATTTGATTTCACACTTCCAGCTCTCGTAACTTTGAGAAAACTTTGTACATATTTTAAGTCACATTTTAAGCTACCCATTGTGTGGTCCTTTGTTATGGCAGCATGGAACATAATAAACTATTATTTTAAAAATGCATTTGCTAATGAAAAAAACCAGTATTTACTTGTTTTGATTTTCAACAAAATCTGCTAATCAGAGCATGTAACTCCTCTGATTTTCTTCAAACTTCAAAATTTGTGATATGTATACTAGACATTCATGTCCTCTATGAATTTTTGAAATATCTTTGTTTATCTTATTTTATCTTGTGTTCTTTTACTTTTATTTGTTCTATTTTTAGTCAATCGATTGACATTATCAATTGTTCTTTATCAAATTAATCACAGATGTTTCCCTCTAGTCTATTTCATAATGTTTCTAAAATATTTTTACTTCATAAAAATAAATTATTAAATTGCAATCAACAACAGTTTGATTTTGGTTTCCCTTTTTGGAAGGTTCTGCATAAGATTCTCCAGAAAATTAAAGTAATTCAAATTCTAAAAAAAAAAAAAAAAAAAAAAAGCCTTTTGAGGGAGAAAAACAAGATGAAAGGATTTTGTGTGTAGTTTTATTCATTTAAAGGGCAGGTAGAGACAGAGGATATTTTTCCTCACCATAAACCATCACATTTATAGCAACCATATATATTTATATATTATTATTCTCAAATGAGTAATGTGTGGGCAAATTTCCATTAAAAAAGCAGAATAATAAGTAGTATGATTATAAACAAGGTCAAGAAAAACTATCATTTATTTAATATATTTTATGAAAGAATATTTCTTAGAAGGGAGGAAGGGTGCAGGGAAGAAAAGAGACTGAGGGAAAAAGCTCTGGAAAACTTTGAAGAAACAAAAGCAATCATAATATTTTTAGGTAACAAAATAATGGTGTCTTGTGATGAGATGAAGCTGAAGGTAAGACACATAAGATCTGGAGGAATTACGATTCTGTCAAAATCCCCTATCCATGATAAAAGCAAGAGGCCATGATGATAATCACTGTGGGAACTTCTAAGATAAGGATTTATCTCCAAGAATAGCAATAAAAAGTTGACAAGTACAATTTAATTATGATGGAGTAGGTCCTGAGTAACTGTAAATCTACTGCTGGGGTCTGTATGAAAATTAAGATGCGGGAGTATATGTTTTAATTTATAGGATTCCTTTTTGGACTGCTTATAAATCAAAAGAATAACAGAGATTTCAAGGACAATACAAAACATATGCTGTGACCATTTTCTGAGGTCTTCTTGGGTGGGGTAGTTTTTTTTGTTTTGATTCTATAAAGTCAGTAAGCCAGAAACCTCATGCCTACCTTTTTCTATGCCTAGTTAAGTCCACAGTCACAAGACCTGATGAACAGACACAGCACAATTGTCTGGAAAAGACTTCCAAGATTAAATGCAATCTATGTCAGTAAGAATCACATAGCGTCTTGCAAAGCAATTTAATGAATAGGCCCTAGCATGTAAAGGGATATGTAAGAAATATTTGAATTTGTTTAGCTGATTATGGTTAATCATATCAATATTTATGCTGTAATGCATTAAAAATTATTTATCTCAACCTTCACAATTATAAAATGTAGGTTTTATTATGTTCCCCTTTTTAAACAATGAAAACTTGATTTTCCTTGATAAAATAAAAACAGAAACAATGAATAATTTCCCCCCTCATATCAAAGGAAAAGACATTAATATATAAATTCAGTTATGGTTAATGCTTTTTCATATTATATTTGAGATAATTCGTTCAAATGTGCAAGTTTTCATGTTTCAATTTGGATAAATTGATTGTCTAGTTCTAATTTGTATTCCTCACTGCACCTATATATTTTAAATAGCATTCCATGGTAATGAAATAATCATACGACAATGGAAAATAGGGAATACATGAGCACAAGAGTTTAAAGAGAACCTACTTTATAAAAGCAAGACTAGAATGTTTGCGATCTGCAGAAGACTTAAATTGGGGTGGGTTCCCAGTTCACAATTAAACAAGGACTTGATCTTCCTTCCCAATCCTAATTTCCCACCCTGCTCTGATACACTGTTTCTGATCAAAGTCATCAATCTAAGGCAATCTTAATGATTCTCAATTTGGGAACAAGTCTGTCTACCGAGAGATGTGAAAAATTTTAAGGACATTATTACTTGTACAACTTGAGTAGGTGTTGGGGGTAGATGCTGCTGGCTCTTAGGGTTAGAAGACAAAAGTGCAGCTAAGTATCCTCCATGCACAGAGCACAACCATTCAGGACACACAGTTATCTGACCCAGAATGTCAATAGAAGCCCAGGTGACAAATCCTGGCCTAAGGACCAACAAAAGTCAATTATACCTCTCCTTTAAGAGATTGTTTGTTTTTCATAATCTCAATTGGGAGACCAAAGCTGAGTTTCCCTGTATGAAAAATGTTTGGAAAATGGAGTCTTGAAAAGAGGAGGACTTGGGTGAAGCTGAAACCAGACAGGACAGAAGAAATGTCACAGCCCTGGGGGCTTTCACTTCCATCTCTAGTTGGCATGGTCTCCAGCTACAAGGCAGTTTTTTTTCCCAGTCAGGTTAACCAAATAAATATCCATTTTCTAAACTTGGTATTTAAAGTATTACACTCTTCATATAATCTGTGTGCAGAGAGGCCAGAGAAAGATGCTGGCCTCAAAGTTACACCAGGTAGTGTGGACTTGCATATTCTGTGTTTACTCTCAATGCTGAGTGCTTTCCACTGTCTCACCAGCAATCTCCAAGCTTTTTAAATCCACTGCCCAAACCTATATGGTGAAAGGCTGCCTCAGAAGGCCAAGGTCAGGCTGCAGCAGGAGTTAAAATAATTTGACTTATGCTGTCAAGCTGGCTCTGGACCATTATAGCCATGAGTTACATATTTTTTTGATGTTTTTGGTTCCAGCCCCTCCCACTTCTGGGATGCAAGGTGATCCCCCAGGGGTCCAATCAGGACCAGGACTTCTATGTGCTTCAGTCTGTTTGACCTAGTGGCAGGACCAAGCCACAGGCCTCACTTCCCTCAGCCTTCCTGAGGCAATTGTGTGTCTCAGGTGGGGGGATGGGTCTCAGGAAAAGGATCCATCTCCAGGTTCCTCAGACACGTGAGTGACCTCATCCCCAGGACTCTGAATACCAGGAGTCTGGATCATAAACAAAAGACCCTTTCACACATTCTCTCTAGGACAATTTTGCCTGGTACAGGTGGGCATAATTAATAAGGGCCCTAACTAAACAACCCTCTCAACTGCTCTTTACTATAAATTGTCTTTTGTCAATTATGTTTCAAAAATGTGTATAAAATAACATAAATTCACACTGCTAATCTAGAAGATTTATGCCTGAGGGGAAAAATACCCCAGGGAAAGTTGGCACGAAGTTCAAATATCCATCTCTTGCTATCCATCCTTCTCTCTCCTTTCCTCCTTCCCTTTTTCTTCCTCTTCCCTGCCTCTCTCCTTATCTCCCTACCCTCCATCTTTCTTTCCTTAACAAATGATAACCATAATGAACTATGTTATACAGGCCATCTGCTCCTCTGAAATCATTTAATTTCTAGAGTTTCTCCCCAACAAATGAAATGCAAATCTTCTTAGTCTTTCTAGATTAATCTTATATACAATTAAAATAAAAGTGCTTTTATAACTGTCAATGAATATGGAATTATATTTTTTCTTGAGTACTTTCTAGTACTTTACCTAACCCAAAAAGAAAAAAAAAAACCCACAGCAAAAAATAACAGAATGTGATTTAATTTCCCCTTAGCCTACTCACTTCTCTTGTTGACTTTTCCCCCCATAATTACCTTTATTTTATTTATCCTAATTGTCATTACACATCTTCAACAAGTGACACTACTCTTGAAAATTGTGTGATATGGAGAAAGCCTTCAAATTCAAGTCCATTGGTAGCAAACTTTTATATACCAAAAGCACGATTTCTTCAAAAATGTTTTTTTGAATCTCCCTCATTAATAAGCCCTATATTTTCATTCAGCAGACATTAAAATGCTAACATGAACATGTTATTGAATTATTAAGGGAAGGCAAATTTTATAACAGAGACAATTTCTATCTTTGACAAATGGCAATTCTATGTGGAAAAGTGTTGCTTTCTCAGTCCATATGACATTTAAAGTATCACGCTCTTCTGTATAACCTGTGTGCAGAGAGACCAGGGAGAGATGCTGGCCCCACAGTCACACTGAATCCTAGGGCAAGTTAAGGATAATGGGGTAGCCTCAAGGACAGTGCAGGGACTTCAGGAGAGTTAAGGAAGGCTCCAGAGATAAAGGCCACAAATTCCAAAGGGGACTAATCAAACACCCCAGGACGTATGACATTAGGGACCTGTTTTATGACCTTAGGATCAACAAGATATTCCAAATAGAGGACAATGAAGGAAAGAAGATAAGAGCTGGGACACAGGGACTTAGTTCCAGGCAGAGAGACATTGAGGCAGTGAGTGAGACCACTTAGGACTAACCAATCACAAAGAGACTGGTGGGGCTTTAGAATAATTAGGGAAAAAAGGTCTATATTCCCTGATACATGACTCCACCTCAGCTTTCTTGCCTCTCCTTGCCTCCTTGCCCCTCCCTGGCCTGGTTCCATGGCCTGGGAGTCCCGCTTTATTTCTGTTCCTTTTCTCCTCAATAAACTTTTTCTTTCTCTAAACAAATCTGCCTCTTCTTGCTTGCTTGCCTGAGCGTCTGCGAAGTTCCTGCTGCAGCTTCGTGAGACACCAGCCCATGGTGGTCTAGTGGCTGGGACTCAGAGCTGCCCCTGCAGCCTGGGATCAGTTCCTGGCTGGGAGTCTAGGCCTGAAAACCTACAATTCTGATATCAACACCAGGTAGGATGGGCTTGCTTATTCCACATTTATTCTCTATGCTGAGATCTTCCCCACAGACTCACCAGTGATCACCAAGCTTTTTTAATCCATGGCCCACTTACTTATCTGTTCATTTCTAAAATGTTGTCTTTTCTAGAAGTGTTACATAAATGGAATCATACATCACATAACTTTCGAGATTTCACTTTATGCACTATCATGATTCCTTGAAAATTCAATCAAGTTATTGTGAAGAGCACTATCTTTCCTTTTAATTGATCCACAGTATCACATTGTACGGATATATCAGTTTCTTTAACAATTCACCAACTAAAACATATATATTTGTGTCTGATTTGGGGATAGTATGAAGAATAAAGTAGCTATGAACATTTATACATGGGCAAAGATGTAAACAAAAGTTTTTATTCCTCTAGGATAAGTACCCAAGAATACTGACTAAACTGTCTGGTAACTGCATGTTTAGTTTTATAAGGGAGGGATAGATACATAGAGATGAAAAGGATAAAGAACCCTGGAATAATAATTTTCAAATGCTACAGGAAAAGTTTATATATATATATATATATATATATATGTATGTATGTATGTATGTATTTTTCACATGTACCTTTTTATAGAACACTGAATTTCAAGTTATTTTTCCTATACCTGTTTACTGGAGTTCCATAAAAAGCCATTCAAGTATAATTCTGTCAAGTAGTACACAGAAGTTTGTTTTTTAAAAAGATTATTGAACAGTGTTCAATAGGTACAATGCATGTCAAAATTTATTAACAAAAGTAATTGATATCCTCAGATATGCTATTGATGGAACCACTTAGATATCCCTGACATAAACAATTGCATAGCTCTAAAAGTTGGGTTTTGATAGAGACTGAGAAAATTATTTACTCTGGTTCATTTGCAAACATGTAATTCTTAAAAATCTGAATTCCTCTTTTTAATTTAGGAGATGTATTTTTAGTGTAGTCAAAATAGCCAGATGCGTAAAATAAAAATTTATGCATATTGGAAATGAGACAGTCACGGTCTTTTGGTTTTTCATTTGAATTCAACAAATATATATGGATTTGGTAGGTAGCATGTCTTCTGAAAACAGGGTTACATTTTGTACGAGTGATTAAGTGGGCCAATACTCAAAGAATGAGATAACATTTTGAAATCAGCCAAGAACTCAAGGAACCTAGAAAAAGTTGATGAGTGTGCTTAGAAGGATATTATTATCGGGTTAGTTTCAATTTTCTGATTATTGCAACAAGGAAAAGGAGACCACTACTGCCATCTGTTGGTCAAATAAAACATCAACCATCATTAGCAACTTCCTTGCTTCAAGGTAAAACCTTTCCCCAAAATGCAAAGGACTCTTGCTAGCCTGACAGCTGTAGTTCTGGATAAACCTGGTGTTCCTTTAGAATGCTAAATAAAAGGCTATTTTTAAAATAAGCTTCTTTTCCACCCTTGCATTGTTTCTTCCTGGTGTTTGCTGTGTAAGAAAGGGAGGGTATTTGTATCCTGACATGAGTCAAGAGATCTATTTCTGCCCAGAATTAAAGTAACAAAGGTTCATTGTTTTCACACATTCGTGTGTGTGTGTGTGTGTGCGTGTGCAAAGAGAGAGAGAGAGAGAGAGAGAGAGAGAGAGAGAGAGAGAGAGAGAGAGAGAGAGAGAAAGAGAGAGAGAGAGAACCAAAACAAAAACAGGAAGGGACAAAGAAGATGGAATCCAGCAGATAGTTTTCTTAAGGGCACAGGTACTTTGAAAATACCCTTATTAGCATTATAATGAGTGTTATCTTCAGAAAATGACCTTTAGCTAGGAAAGCAGATTCTAGTTCCAAGTTACTTAAGGTATGACCCTGAAACCAGCTGCATCACCTGGCTGGTTATTAAAAATGCGGAATTTCAGATTGAATTCTTAAGTCAGAATGTGATTCAGAAATTTTTCTGAATCACAATTTGCATCCTTAAACTGATAAGAACAGATAATATACTTGATCCTGCCCAAAAAGCAAAAAAGTGCTGTAATAATTTGTATTTTTAAAAGATTCCTAGTCATATTGAAGTTTAAGGAAGCAATTCCAGTTTGTGCCCAATAATGCATCAGAACAGATTGATGTAGCCACCTATTACATTTATTGATTCTAAAATGCACATTTAGTTTGCTTTAACATCTTTGAAATACAGTGTGTTTGTAATCTATAATGTCTGATATTTCAGCTAGCAGAAGTACTTTTCA
The DNA here is from genome assembly GCF_964194135.1 of Talpa europaea. Lineage (NCBI taxonomy): Eukaryota > Metazoa > Chordata > Mammalia > Eulipotyphla > Talpidae > Talpa > Talpa europaea. The sequence goes on from NC_140070.1 coordinate 80,431,776, forward strand.
CTTAGTGAAATTTAATACAGACTGTTATGCATCTTGAAATTGATAGAATCTTTGATTATGTGAAATGTAATAAGTAAACTCTTTGTAAAACAGATAAACTAGTGGTATGAAGCATAAAAACAGGTAATAACAAAAATGTCTAATATTTCCTGAGCATTTACTACACACTCTGCTGAGTGAATGCATTTTTATACTTACCCATATGAGACATAATCAAGCCCAGTTTATAGATAGTAACTTGGGCTTCAATTTATAAAATTCTACACTATCATATGGACTGTGAATTTTAGGCTCAGATTGAAACTTTGGTCAATCTGATTACAGAAGTTCAATCAAAAAGTTATCATGCTCAGCTAAATAAGCCAGAAAGAAAAAGAAAAATACCAAATGGTATCACTCATAGCAGGAATTCAGAACACCTAAATAAAGGACCAGGAAAAAGACTAATTATAATAAAGAAAAAATCAAAATCAACAAGCAACTATAAACCAGAGGGGGGGGGAGGTAGGAGGGAGTGAGAAGAGGAGGGATTAGGGTCAAAATAAGGGGGGGTGGGAATTGTATGGGGAATATAACCAAAATGAAAATGCATACATTGTGCAAAAATGAAAAACGATGTAAGAATTATATAAAATTAAATAAATTAAATTAAAAAATAAATTTAAAAAAAGCTATTGCTTCTAATATTTTTGTTAGTATAGGAGAAGTTGCAGGAAAGACAAAAAAAAAGAATCTGAAGTAGAAGCTTGGTATATGACCCAAGAATTGACCCCCCAATGTGTGTTGGGGGGAGGGGAGGAGGCTAGAAAATTGAGGAAAGCATATATCAAAGAAAAGATGATATTCAAAACTGCCAATACTGAAAGAACTTTCAAAACTCCAACTGAGGTGAGCAACAGAAGGATTGGGAAGGCTGAAATTGGGGCCATGAGATGAGCCCTGGGGAGTGAGGAAAGATGTGCAGGAATTGGGGGTGAGGAGACACCCCTACTATGCTTGCCTTTCTTTGCTCAGTCATCAAGGGTCATCCCTGCAGGTATTAGACACACGTGTGCAGTGAGAGTGGGGTGGGGAGGTAGTATTGGGCATTACCCGGTGTTACAGATGCATCTAGTAAGCTTTTCTTTTTTTGATCTATTATTTTCATGTTAACAAAGATAAGAATGTTTCCTAAGGTAACACAATCTAAATTTTTCCTCCAACCTTTCTGCTAAGTGCTTCAGACTGTGACCCTCATAAACCAGGTTGCTCAATGAGAGCACCAATAGCTCCAGTTTGAAGAAACTGAAGGAAAATTCTGATAATCATAATCTCAATTTTCAAGTGACTACTTACTATGTCCCAGGTTCTAGGACAAGCTTTTTTGTACAACCGTCGCCACATTAGATGGCCCATTTAAGAGACGAGGAAAGAGATGCTTAGAAGGTTTGCGATCATAATGTTTCACAAACAGTAAATGAAATAATAGAAAGTTCCTATTTTGGATTCACATGATAGACAAGTAGAGAAGGCCAACAAGTTGGTATTAAAGTTACTTCACACATGAAATGTGACCACAAATATATCTGGTTTGCATGAGACGCTCTGGTTTAGCGTTGTTCTCTGAAGTTGATTAGTAGTGGGTTCTACTGCACTCCTAAAATTGTCCTAGGTTAGACAATTAAACATATGGTCAACCTTCAGATAGTGAACTAACCACAATAACTCATAATCAAAATCACGCCTCATTTCTACTGAGTTTGGGCAATTTAGAAATAGTGTGTTTCATTGTTAGCAGGCAAACTGAGGGGGATGCTAGAGCCCCCAAACTTGCACGCTTTAAAGAGATTCTGCCACATGAAGGCAAAGCATTCTCCTAATGTGAAAGAACTTTCAGAGGATCAGTGTGCTTAGAAAGAAAAGAGAAGAAAAGATAATAGTTTCCCAATAAAGCACCATTTTCCTTGTGGGTAAATGTCCAGCCAAACAGGTTTGGCCCAAAGCAGGACCACTGAGGCCCAAAAGCTCGCCACAAGTCTAAGGTACCTTCTGGCAAAGAACCATAGGTAACAGCTCAAAGGGGCCAGCAAGTCCAGGACCAAAGCTGCAAAAATCAAAGTCCAAATAAGGAAAAGGCTGCCATTGTCAGCCTCCCCACATGCCTCTCACTTACATGTCTAGACAACACGTGTCCCCTCCAAGTCCTCCAAGCTTCTGGTACAAGTCCAAAGCCAAGAGGTAAGTGAGCCCTTTTACTTCACATCTCAGGTAAGTGAGCCCTTTTTCTCCCATCTCATGCCACCGTGTCTCTCTTCTGTGTGTCTCATCTTCTCTCCCTGTGTCTCCTTTAGTTCTCTCCCCCTCAGCCGGCCCACCTTCTGTGTCAGAGATTCACAAGGCCACTCAGATCCACCCTCATCAGGTGGGACAGGGAACATGGAACCTCTCCTTTTTATGGAGATGCCTGTTACACACTGAGGTTACTTCGTGTACCTTTCAAGTAAGTGGCTCCTCCTACCTAAATCTTAAAGATAAATCAAGATGAATTTGCATAACTTGACCCAAACCAAATACAAATGTGATTGCTAACAAATAACAGCATTTTACAATCAGGTCCTTGGGGCAGGGATTCTTGTTGCTGACACCAGTTTAGAAATAAGCATATTTATTGCACTCTATAGATATTGCTAATAATGATGCTGATAATATCTCACCATTAAAGGCTATACTCACTGTTATGAAAGTCTCCTCCTGCTGATAAATTGCCCACAGGTTAAGTCGAGTAAATACTACAGCGTGCCAACTGAGAAGAATAAAATAAGCACAACTTCAAAATAATTACGGCAAAAAGCCATTTCCTATTGTCACTAAGTGTTTTAAAGGTTTTTATAATATAATAAAAACACGCCTTAGAGATTTGTTGTTTCATAACATATATTTTCTTCCACAATTGGAAAATTTATCAAGTGTACAGTCCATCATCATAATTAGTATGGAAGCGTGACTGAGTCCTGAGCAGAATGAATTCCCTCAGGTTTGCTTAGGAGATTGTTTAGCTTACAAGTCGCTTTCTTGCTGGGTGGAGACACAGATCTCTATTCCAGTCAGTTTATCCCTGTAAGTCTAGAAACTATCTCCATACTTTCATTTATTTTCTCATCATTTTATTTGAATACATAGCAAAAGTATACGGTTACCAAGTGACTTTATTTACATGGAACTTACGTGCAAAATTATTTTCAAAACATAAAAGTAGGAAAATACTAGTAGAACTAGAAGTGAAGAAAAAGGAAAATAATTCAAAATTATCCTTTTCATCTTGAAAGAGACATCTAAATCCCATAGTATGCTTACAACATTTAAATTAAGCTGCAAAAAAGAATCTTAGATTTCTAATTTTATTTTGGGGAAGCATATTGCAAACCCAAATCTCTTTAGTTGAGATATATATAGATATATATATAGATATGTCTATATATATATAAATGCTTTGTCTTTTTGTCTCAGTGGTGTAATTTTTGCCTTACTTCTCAAAAGCATGTTCTCACACATAGTTTCTAAAACCATGATCTCACTCTGCTTTTTTTAATTTTTTGCTTGAAAAATGGGGGTTCATGGGTCAGTAGAATAACTAAGGAGGCATGAAGGTGTGTAAGAACTAGGTTACTCTATCTCTAAAAGGAATGTTTAGACTTGAACTTTTTAGTCACTTTACTTTTTTGACTTTTATCATATGACTTCTCTCCCCTTTTTTGAGATTGTGTTCATAGAATTATTTGTCAGGTGATTTATCCATATCCTTATTGAATTGTTAAAACCAGTTCTGTATTCCAGGTGTTAATATTTTTTTGTTGTTGTATTTGTTGCTATAAAAATTGAAATTAGGGGGCCTCCCTTGTGGCACAAGGGGTTAAGACGCAACTTATGAAGCTGTCTGCAGCCACTGCAGCAAGAGTTCAATCCCCGGCCAGGGAGCTACCCACATGGCACAGCAGACCTCTCCTGTCTCACCAGCTGCTCCCCTCAGCAGTGTGTTTCAGTCAGTCTGCCTGTTCTGTTCCTCACTCTGTCTCTGGTGAATCCTCTCACCCCCACACCTCTGGCCTGTACCCCAGTTCTTGTATGCATAAATAAATAAATCTTAAAAAAATCCAACATTAGCTATGCAGTTTCAGGCTTAGAAAAGGTAAGGAATGAAGACTAGTTACCATCAAAGGAAATGTGGCATCACCTTGAGGTAGAAAGTATCTAAATATGAGGACTAATTTAGTCAGATGATATCCATTGAGATACTACACGTGGTCCAGCTACTAAAATTTTTGCAGGAAAATGTAATTGTATTTTAGCGAAATCACATAGGTAATTTTAATCTCTCTTTGATGAAAAGGAACTCATTCACTCTCTTATTGTAAAACAAACTCAAAAATACCAACAGATAGCTTTACCTTTCATTTCAGAAAACCTTACTTGACCCCTATGTCTTATTCCTCAATTTATTGCATTTTATTTTTGTTTCTGTATAGGAAAAAAATTCTTTATAATAATTTAAGCAGTAACAAAACAAAGATTTTGAACTCTATTCCTATGTGGAGACATTGCCCCTTCATTGTTTTTTTTCCTCTATTTATACATTTTTTGTTCAAAATAATAAGAAAAGTTACTGACAATTTATAGACTCAAAATGAAAGGAAGACCTCAAATAATTATCCTCAATTTACAAATTCCCTCTACCTAGAAGTGTGGGACAGAGTAGAGAAGCCTGTTTTCTCCAGTGAGTTAACTTGATTGGCCTTTTGTATTAATTAAAAAAGCTTTGTGCAATTGCTCATCTTTCCTCTCTTTATCTATATCTATAACGAGCAGAGAGCACGAGAAAAGTTGATTGTAGTCACAAATAATCATATTTTGCCTAATTTTAAGTTGGGGAAAATTCAATCATTTTAGCACATGGTAGAAATTGGGTTTATTTTAGTCCTGAGACCCTAAAATATTTTTCTAGCACATGGTGGACAGAGACCACATTTATACATTTAAGTATTTATACATTTAAGTAATGTTTTTATTTATGCCTTAGTATTTTTTTAAAATACCAGATCAAATTGTAAGTCAATCCCTAATGCCTTCTACATAACTGTGTAGGAGTTACAGATAATATTTGTGGTTTATTTATCTTGGGCTGCCCCACCCGTTGGCTGTCTGTGTAGCTCTGGTTTACCAGGACTGAAACTCCTGGGCAGCAGTGGCACCACATCCATTTGACATTATTGTCTACATGGGACCTTTCCTTCTATTGTCCTTCCTTGGCACAAACTAGTAACTGGAAGTCATGCTATGTCTACTCACTGGGGATGCCTGGGACTATGATGATGGAGAGTGCTAATCTGGAGTGTGTCCTGTGGTTTCTGAGTTACCTCCTTTCTATGCAGGTTATTGACTGGCCCAAGAAATGGGTACCAAGCTTTACATACCCAGAAGTGGTAGGTACAGAGCAGAGGAAATGACACAGTGACTGACTGTGGTGAAAGAGGTCACCTCAACCTTCCATCTGGTTGGAAATTCTCACTGAACTAGTCAAACAGCCCTCTACTTACAGTAATATGCAGACGTACTTTCTACCAGTTATAATGTATACTCTATGACAGTATGTACATTCCTGGTAATTTCCAGATATACTGATGACCACTTGTATCACAGTGCACTTTCATACATGTGTACAGATCTGTAAACAGAAAAAGATTCAGAGAAGTTACGAACTGGTAATAAGTACTTATCATAAGGGCTTACTAGGTCCCCAGAGTCTTTCAAAAAAGAGGGAGGGGAGGAGAGAGGTGAAGAGGGAAAGGAAAGAATGGAGAGGAGATTGTTTGCAATTCAATTGTGTTGAGAAGAAAAGTTGAAACTGACTAAAAGTATGAAAGAACTCTGAGGATATAAAAATTACTCAAGCTTCACAATCAGGTAACTTTTGGTGCAGCAGGTAGACTCGATCAAGGCATTAAAAGAAGACCAGGAAAACACAGGTGCTGGGCCTCCTTGCTGGCGCAAGGGGTTAAGACACAACCTATGAAGCTGTCCGCAGCCTCTGCAGCACAAGTTCGATCCCCAGCCTGGGAGCAACCCACATGGTGCAGCAGACATCTCCTGACTCGCCCGCACTCCCCTCAGCAGTGTATTTCAGTGAGTCTGCCTGTTCTGTTCCCCACTCTGTCTCTGGTGAATCCTCTCACCCCCCACATCTCTGGCCTGTACCCTAGCTCTTGTATGCATAAATAAATCTTTAAAAAAAAAGGTGCTGAATTTAAAGAATCATTGACATCCAACAAGCACAGGGGGTTATCTGGAAGATGCATACTGCAATGTGCTGATATAAGATATGGGGGAACAAAGTGATATTAAATGATCTTTTTACTCAGGATCTTGCAAACTAATCCAAAGCATAAATCAATGTAAAAACAAATAGCAATTTGTGCCAACAAATTATAATGCCAAATAAATGATTCTGAGAGTAAATGTAACCTAAAATCAAAAGACCTACTTATAAAGACTACAGGAATGAGGTGGAGTTTAAAACGATCTTTGATACATAAGCTGATCTTGGATCTGTAAAAAATACACCCCTCACATTTTACCTCCAATGTGTGTATTAATTAAACAAAAGTAAAATGTGTGTCAGGAAGAGTGGGAACTAAGGACAATGAGTTATGAATTATAAGGTCATAAAGTTAGGAGGAATGAGGACAGCAACCAGCTCAAATGTGGCAACCACTTACACAATCATGAAGCTCTACAAAGGCACTTTATGATGGCACAGTGCAATATTAGGTGAATTATGCCTGGATTGCGTTGGACTATTCATATCAGGCTTAAAAGTTTATGCATTACTATGAAAGTGACAACTGATGAAAATATTTGAGTAGGCAAGGTGTGTATTAATATATATGTAATGACATAAAATATATTAATTAATTTACTGATTCAATTAGAAGATAATGGAGCAGGCAGATCAATTAGAAGACCAATGAACTTGTCACACCATAAGATGATGCAAATTAGATGAAGGGTGGAGAGAGCAGAAATAATGAAGTGATAGGTCCATTGCTGGAATTAACAGAGGTTGAAGAAAATGCTGATTTAGTGGGAAAGATGTTGTTTTCAGTTTTAGGCATGCCCATTTTATGCTAAGAGTGGAGCAGAACAGAAGTGTAACATGAAGGTAGACACCTAAGGCTGACAGCTTCCAGAGTGCCTACATGTAGAGAAAGAGGACTGAGGTCTCTGGGTGTCTTCAGCCTGATCCCAGAGCATGCATTGATCTTCACCCTGCATAAGAGTGGGAGGTAAGACTGAAAGAGTAAAAAGAAGGCAGAGTTATGATAAAATTGAAAAAAATTCTAAATTTTTCTGTTTATGAAAGTGCCAAATTTAATTTTAAATCCATTTTCCTTCCCACATATTCAAAAAGAACCCAGATCTATTTTATGTCCATCTGTGTGGAAAAAATGGAGCCCAAGATGGAACTGAGTCTTTCTGTTGGTGTATTATTCACCCATGAGACTCAGCTACCCACAGCAATGTTAGTGCTTTGTTAAGTAGATTGCAGCACAGAAGCAATTATATAGATACTTCTTCCTTGCCAAACAAAGAAGCCTTAAATTCTGGTTCTTCTCTCCTGCCTCCTGCCTTCCGAACTCCAGGCAAAAAAAGGGGGGAGAAGGGAGAGTCATAAATAGTAGGATTCCTTCTATATCTAATTTCTCAGTCCAGATGACTAGCAAAAAAGCTTGATGTGATAGTTGGCTAAAGATGAACATAAAGCCAATAAGTGGAGAGATCAATAAACAATATGGTCAAATCCATTCCACAGAATACTTTTATTACCCCATATTGAATTAATACAAATGCCTTTGGTAAAAATGCAAAATTATTTATGAAACAATAGAAAATCTGCTCTAAGTAGAAAAAAAAGCTCTGCACATGATTTCAATGAAAAAAAGAACCAGATGTTACACATACTTAAAAACAACACAATCCCATATGCAGTTACCCATGAAATATTCAACACATACATAAGTTTAGGGCTTTACTGGCTTGATTTCTTTCCTCTCTCTCACCTTCATGCTAATCTTCCACATGTCAGCAATTCTTTGAAATCAGGGTGTGTTACCAAAGTGGTGCATAGGGAGCCAATTGAGGATTGATTCCAGTTGAGGCTTTTGTAGCGTGCCCAGGGAGGTTCTGGGCCAACAAAAGGAAGAGGGTGCAATCACAGTATGTCAGGAATGCATGCATGAGGCTGCACTGCACCATTTGCTATCTGTAGAACTAGAAGTGGATTGACCCCTGCAAATAGAATTAATAATTGAGCAATGCATGCACAAGGAAAAGGGTTATTTAAATAGTCCAGAATCCTGTACTGAAGATGAAAAAGTGGACATGAGATTATCAAATTCCCACCCACCACTGAAAGCCTCTATTGTCTCAGCTACAAAATCAAACCCTTGAGTTTGATCCTGGCATCCTAACTGAAATTAAGTTTATATCTGAAAGCTTCTTTATTTTGTTTTGTTCTTTTAAGAACACACAGAATATAAAGCAGTCAGCTACATCCACAATGTTTACCCCCTTATTTGTTCTTTTCAACTGACACAGAAGCCCCCAGAATATTTCACATGTAAGACTTTTGTTAGCTCTGCTTTTCTAACGTTTGCTGTTCTAGACTTTTGGCATGAACTTTATTTTTTTTTATGTCCACATAATTAGATATGGTATATTCTGAAGCCCATAATTATTATTGGGAAATACACTGATACCCCTATCATTCAGTAATGCAAAACTTTTATTTTTATATGCTAGTTTATTTCTTTATAAATTTAACAAGAAGGCAGTCTAGAATGCCCACATAGCTTCCAGATTTCTGCCTGAAAGTGAATAGATCTCTCTCCAAAGAATCTTATACCTCAGATCCTCAAGGCTTCAAAGAGCATTAGAGGCTGACAGTGGCAGGTTTCCCTTAGATCTATAGCTAAGCCACCATGAACAAAATTGAATGGCTGGGGTGAGGGAGATATTCTAAACATTATTATTATTATTACTTTGCTAAGGCTACAAACATATTAATCACATGTTTTTTATTAGAAAACTGATAGGCAAGCTTTTCCAAGTGTTTTATAAAATATACATAAACAGCATTCCTTCTTTCATTCAAAGCATATGAGTTACTTAGCTGGGTATTTGCAATTCATTAATTAGCAAAGACAGAAAGAGTTCCTGAGCTCAACACAGCACTTACATTAAAGATGATGTAAATTTAGAATTGGATATGGATATATATATTACAAATAGATCTAACTAGAAATTTTAAATGTATATGAATATATAATAAAAGCATGCCCATTTATATATATACAGACATGCAGTTATCTTAACCAGCCATATGTGATTTCTATGTAGATTTTCTTAGGAGGCAGAGATTTCAGTGCATCTTATTTGAGAACAACAATTATGAACCCGTCGATTAAATCTGCTTCCATAATAAGGGAAAAAACATGGTACAGGCAGAGCAACAAGACTCACGACACATGTATAGGATTTTTCTGAAACTCTCCCATATCTCTTATAACCCTTTTCAAGCCAAAAGAATAATTTGAGTTGAACCACAAGAGATAATGAAGAAAAATAAAAGTAGATGGAGAGGATTACCAAAAAAAAGATAAGTCAGTAAATCATCATGAATGAAGATAATATTTAAACTGTTATCACTGGGGCTGGGTGGTGTCCCCTATAGGTAACACTGTACTTGGTGATGTGTTAAGACCTCAAGTATTCACCACTGGATATATTCCAAATTCGTTACCCCTGATCAGTAAGAAGAACTCAAACTCACCTGTTTGGAACTGAAGTAAGCAGAGATTTTCTTTCAGCATCATCTCCATGTCCAAAAACAATGTTCAAGAAAGTCATTGATAACAGAAATAATCAAAAGCTGTTTTAAGTTGGAAATTACCATTCATAATTGTTGATATTAACATCTACAAGCTCCAATAAACTTTCTCCTCTCTTCTCCTCACCTCTCCTCCCTCTGACACTTTCAGTGTATCTTTCTTCCATACCTAGACATACATATTTTTTTTAAAGATTTATTTATTTTTATGCAAGAACCGGGGTACTGGCCAGATGTGCGGGAGGGTGAGAGGATTCACCAGAATCAGAGCGGGGAACAGATCAGGCAGACTGATGAAATACACTGCTGAGGGGAGCAGTGTGCGAGACAGGAGAGGTCTGCTGTCCCATGTGGGATTCTCGCCGGCCGACCAGGATCGAACCCGCGCTGCAGAGGCTGCAGACAGCTTCACAGTGCGGCGCTCAACCACCTGTGCCACCAGGGAGTTCCGACATACTTTTTTTTTTTTTTTGTGGGACCCTCGCCGGCCAACGGGGAACGAACGGGTGCTGCAGAGGCCGCGGGCAGCCTCGCAGCCCAGTGCTCAAGCGCTGTGCCACCAGGGGAGGCCCAGACATACATATTTTTTAATGAGGGGTGGTGTCAAGTATACAATGTGGGAAAGAAGACATACTCTGAGTGCCTGAATAAAAGCCCAGTGGACAGAGGGCAAATGGGTGTTATGAAAGGGTTTGACTGAGATTATTAGCCTTTCTGCAGGGAATTTAAGAATAGAGTCACAAAGTATGGTGATTTTCAGACAGTACCCAGGCATGAGGTTTAGAAATGGAATGTATCAATAAGGTAGACAAGCATAAGGATAGGCAATTTAATTTATAAGACTTGAAAAGCTACTTAGGGAGGAGACATTTCCCTGAGGAAGTCAGTCTTTAGATTTAGGAGCTCAGGTCACTGACTAAACTCTGAGGGAGTTCCAACTTTCACATAAGGGAGCAGATCAGAGCAAAGCATTTCTTCGGTTTGGCAATTTTTTAAAAAGATTTAATTGAATTATCAAACTTAAGGCCAAGTGACTTTCTTTAAATAATAATAAAATGATAATATTATAAGGAATAAATGCATTTAAAATACCAAAATAGCTTTCTAAAAGGACAGAAATTGAAAAAAGAGATCTCAGGAATGTTGTTAAATAGTAGCATCAACCATAGTAAGAATTAAGTATTTTTTATAATTTGAAAATTTAACTATTTCACAAAGAGCACAGTTTTATGATATAAAATTAAAACAATAGCTCACTGTTAAGTTCCAGTGTAAGGACACCAGATAATTGAGTAACATTAACTCACAGGAAATAGGACCCAGTGGTGACATCCTGATTACCATTCTCAATTAACACTGCTACATTTTTTAATGCCTATGTTTAATGTCAAAGCATTAAGAGGCTACCAGGATAAGAAATCTATTAGTGTTTCAAAAATATGTTCCAAACCAGAGAGACTAGAAATAGAATGAAACCATATGTCATTTGTACTAAGGTGATAATTTCAGTAGTATGAATTAATCAAGTTTCTCAAGGGAAGACTAGAATTCAAAAAGTGGCAAAGAAACTCAGCATTGAACACTAGGCTGAATCAGCTTGTTTAAGACATGATAACTAATCCAAGAGAAAGTGAGACGTACTATACATGAGGGTGATAATATCACCATATTCCTGCCTGCTAAGTGTCTATTCAAATCAAATGGCAGGCTTTCTTTCGTTTGCTCTTGTTTAACACTGGTGCTCCTCACCCGGCCTGACAAAAAGTGTGGTTCAATGTATGGTTTTTGAATGAATGAGCAGTTGAGAGAAGAAATGTCAGGGAAAATAAAGCTCAAAACAGAGGATTATAGTGGACAGGAGACCTCAGCAAGACAGTCTAGATATGAGTTCTAGGCCTGACTGCTGTTACTCTTCTACCTGTGAATAAAGTATTTGACACCCAATTATTACATCTTAATGCTTGGGTTACCGGTCTCTAAAATCCCTTCCAATTTTTTGTTCATTCACCAAAGCTATGGTTTAGCTTTAAAAATATAAGCCATAAAATACTGCAGAAGTTGAGACAAAGGAAAGGGAATGTGGAAAATGGCCAAAAATTAGTAACGGTGGATGATTTGAAAGATTGTGTTTGTTTTTAAGATTGGAACCATCTGAATAAAATTAGATGGAAATAATTCCTTAGGGTCTGAATATTTAAATAGAAATAATCAATCTAAAGTTCAAAGAATATATGCTTGAAAATAGAAAGTAAAGTCTTCAAATATAAGAGATTAATATTTAGAAGTTGTTCATTCATATATTCAGTCAGTAGGCATGTATTAAATGAGTTCTACCCTATACCATACCCTACTAGGCACAAAAGGTTTTGAAATGATGGTCTGGCAACAACTTCCCAATCACAGAAATGTAATACTGAGGTTTTTAAAAAAAAGTCACGCATAAAAAAAGAAATTCAAATAATAGTTGTGTAGTTCTCAGATTGAAATGTGTGCTTATTTTTTAAAATGCAAAAAAATAATTATTATTTCCATCATGGATATATTGGGAAAGTTAAGAGGTTTGAATATTAATTTGAAATTAATGAGAAAATAAATAAATAAAGTAGGCTAGAATAAAATGTTCTTTTGTGATTGATAGAGGCAAAATATATAAGCATTCTAAAACATCTTTATTTAAGGTGTTTATTAAATGTATGATTCATTTTAAATTTATGAAAATTTGGATTATTAGGTGAAGAGAGTAAATCTTGAAACATTTCTAAACACTAAATTGCCTTCCCAAAAGTTTCTACTTATTGAATATGCAAGTGTTAAAAATTCCAACTTATTCTCACGAGAAAAGAACATTTAAAAATTTTGATACATTATCCAGAATGTGTTACTTTTGTTTAAATTTTGTGCTCCTTTTATCAAAATGAATAAATATTTTTGATTTGGTTTCCAATGTTTTATATAGTTATTTATAATAGCTAACATTTATTGATCAATTTCCTAAACTTCATACTACAATCTCATTTAACATAACAATAGGGTTTGGTAGGAACCAGGAAGGTACCTAGTTGGCAGATGTAGAATTTGAGCTTTGAAGATATTAAGTTGCCTGTAAAATGTCACATAACAGCCAACAACTTAAGCCATCGAGAATCTCAGGCCTCTTGCTTACAGAAGACATGTTTCTAACCATTACACATTCTGTCCCTTTGATGGGCAGAAAAACCACACCTTGTTAGTGGTTTATTTTTAAACGACAATTCTTTGTAAACCATTTTTTTAAGAGTTAAATGTTTGATTCCCTGGAGTTAGTAGTATTTATTAAATCATTTGCATTTTCTTGGATAACTCCAGTATTTTGCTCTTAATATTATGAACCTTGTCATTATAAGTAATGTTTAGTCTGCTTTCTGATGATTACTTTGTATTTGCTTGCTGTTGTTGGAAGTACTAGTTCAAGGAAATGATTATTTTTAAGGTTCCTGATTCAAACTAAGCAGTTACCTCTCTGAAAGATTGTTGACTTTACAGGAAGCCCTTGATCTTATTGTTTCGGGGACAGCTTTGGTTCTTACAACTTATTGACAACTCCAAGGAATTTTTGTTTATGTGAATCAGTGCTCTTTATATTTAGCATATTAGAAATTGATATTAGAAAAATGTAAGTGTTCCATTAGTTATTACACATGAAGTAACCTCCGCAAAACTCCATGGTACACTTATGAAGGAACATGAATGAAAAGGGCAAATGATGCAGTGGTGTTATTACGCAAATACTTTGACCATAGAGTCATGTCATCGTGAAAAGTTCTTGGGGACCCCAGAGGTCACCGAACCACTCTTTGAGGAGTACTGAATTATATTATATCACCCTTGTTTTAACTTGCATTTATTTGGATCACTGTTACATTATGTTTCCTTTTTGTGATTTCCCCTCCTTTTGCTGATTTCTCCCTTTCAATTTTCCTAATGGCATGATTCAAAATTTTGCACACTTTTACTTGAAATGTAGACAATAACATAATCTTGTTTTTCCTTTTCATTCTGGCGTGCAAATTCATATTCCCTGTTATTGAGTGTTCTGGTAGAAACTAAAGTTCCTGAGCCCTCAGAATATATCTCCCATCCTTGATATATGCTGCAGCTCATCCCTTTGTCCCTACAGATGCTTCCAGAAAGACACCTCTGTCTTAAAACACTGATAATCTGTTTAACTCCTCTCAATCTCTGTAATAGATAGGATAGGATCCCTAAAGGTGAGCAATCTTCAAACTCTTTCCTCCTCATTCTATTCTCATAGAAACAAGTCAGTAGTCAGAAAAAAACACAAGGAACAGGCATGATTAGCTCCTGCACCACCATTACTGTGCTACCCAAATGTACTTCCTATGACCCATGTGATTTCCTGGTTTTACCCACCTGATTCTTCATACACTTGTTCTCAGAATACCTAATACTATAGAACACGAACTCTTTTGTTATTTGATTTCATTCCCTTGACTTTCAAAATAATTAATTTCTAAATGATGCCTACACTTTTATTTCTACCTGTCATATGGCCACACTTACTACTTTAACATATAAATTTTGGATGTAGTCTTAAGAGAATATAGTAGAAATCATATTTTTCAACTAAAATCACATTGCCTTGTCTAGATATTAGTCATATTTCCTTCTATTGAACAGAACTTCCCAGGTTTTGAAAAGCTAATTTGATTTTTTTGCCACAATAAAGTTGAGTTTATCTTTTAAAAAAATCCCTTGCAGCATTTAGGTTTATAGAAATTATGTTCTGTCAAGATATTTTATAATGGCAACATTAAATATTGCCTGAAGGAAAAATATAGCTAAAAGTTGACTGAGAAATAATATCTTGGTGCTATGCCACATTAGAATAATTTTTTTTATTTCCTGGAGATAATATTTTATGGCCATACTTATGAAAGATAATCTATATTTGCCCACAAAGTAGAATATTTAAATGGGAAAGTTAAGGATTCATGATGCATTGCTAAATTATGAATTCAACTGCCACCTCCATACATTTCTACTCATAAAAGCCCCGTTTCCACTTTGGACTAAATGAAGTGGTTAATAGTTTGGGCAGAGTACTTAGCTTCTGAAAACAGCCTGCAGATAAAGGATGACATTGGTGATAAATATAATATACAACTGACAATTTACATACAGTGCCAGCGCCTACAGTAGTACATGATAATTAGCAAGCACCCCTGGCAACTCTCTATACCCTCCTCTCCATCTGTTGCTTCACTTTGAGTTTTAGGCAATTAGAATATTGAGTATTTGGAATAATTTTTGGTGCAGTGACATTGAGTTTAATATATGTATGTATACATATGCATGTATTATATAACACAGCAAATAAATAATGACTCTAATACTCAAGAACATTTTGCATCTAGACTTAACTATATCAAGTGTACAGATATTTGAAAGACATTTTCAGCCTTATCTGAATATCTAGCATCACTTTAGGTCTTTAAAGTTGGTGAAATCAACTGTATTGAGTACAATACCATATTAAAATTCCACAGAATAGCTGAAAATAACCCATTCTAGGGATATTATCTTATAGTTTGGAAAAGAAATGTCATCTATTTTCTGTAATCTGAGACCAAGTATTTCATTTATTCCTAATGTGATAAATTCAGGAAGAAAACTTACTTTAGGGAATTGTCATTAAAATATGGATGATAATGAGACTTCCTGAGTTAAAACTCAGATTCTGCTATTATTTATTAGCAATATAACCTTGGTCAAGTTTCTTTACCTCTCTTTGTCTTCATTTTTCTCTTTATCTCAATATTTGCATTTGTAAAGTTAACATAATAAGAGTACTCTAGGATGGTAATGAGGATTAAAGGAGCTAATATTCATAAACATTTATAACGGTGTCTACCACAGAGTAAATTATTAAAGTGTTTGCTAAATGAACAAAAGGAATAAGCACACTATCCCTACCATCTTTGCTTATTGTAGCCTTGAAACTGTGAAAGATGTCCAATGATGTGCTTGAGCTATTTAATCATGAAATCCTTACTGCTCTCATATTACTCTTTTTAAAGAAATTGTTTTATAACAGTTTATAACAATTGTTAATAGTATCTTGATAGAATGAATTCAACTGACTTCTATGTTTTATCATGAACAGAATATGTTTTCATTCAAGAGGATATCTATTTTATATTGATACCGCTTTTTAGAAGTGTTCCAAGTGACACTTATGTCAATTAATGCAACTAACTGTGCTTATTAGTCAGTGTACCAAAAATTCTTTTTAAAAGCTGCAGAAACTCTTGTATTTCATGTGAATATTTTTAATTGAACAAGAAACCATAACTAAAGCCCTCGAGGTATAGATTAGATAATTAGTCACAGTGTGCTCTTTGCTGATCCCAATAGAAATTAGCTAAATCTAAACCACTAATGATAGACAGCAGAACACAAGAGTAAATAGTGGTTCTATTATTTGCTGATCTATCCCTTTTTAAAATGTATGTTCCTATAGCTTAGTCTGAATATCTTTAATTTTAAGATGGAAATTTAATCACATAGATGTGATTAGCAATAAAACAGTCAAGCAACATGGGCAAAAAATTGCCTGACTCTTCTATTTTTGATACATGTTCTAAAATATAGGATGATGAAAGAAACTAATTGTGGTTCTGTTTTAAAAATATTAATATCACTAATTTTCATTAATATTTAAATCATCCTTCTAAGATTCTAAAGTTAGAAAATAACACCCCCAATCAGTCTATATTGTATCTGTGTAGTTTATAGTAAATATAAATAAAACAAATAGAAGCCATAGTTGTGGTCAAAATATGAATATCTTATTTATAAGCTATTTGGTACCTATTGTGAAAATAGGCTTATATGGTTGTTATTTGAATACCTGCAGTCAAACCTTAGCAGATGGCTCCAAAAGTAGATTAGGGAAAATTAAGCTTATTTATAATTTACTCGAATACCTCCTTTATTGGTTAGCTTTTGCTATGTTACAAATCACCTCAAACTTTACCAGCCTAAAACACCATATATTATTGCTAATGAGTCTACAGGTATCGGGGTGATTCTGCTGATCTGGGTCAGAGGTGACTAATCTTAACTGGCTTCATACATACAGCTGCAATCAGTGGGCAGAGCACAGCCTGTGGTCATCTGGGAAAGCCTAGCACACATACCTGGATGTTGGTCAGTCGATATCTGGGGATAACTCTCGTCACACAACATTTAGCCTGGCTTGTTCACATGGCAGTCAAGAGTGAGAAGGGAAAGAAACATACAAAGCTCAGAAGAACCTTAGAACCTTAGAACATCACTTCTGCCAAATTCTTTTGGCCAAAGCAAGTTACAGGACCAGCCAAGAATCAAAGAATGGAGGAGTAGCCTCTTCTTGAACAGAGTAGCTGCAAAGAATGTGGTACTCTGTAATCTACCACTGGCACAGAGCACAATTTAGAAATAAATAATAACTGATCTGAGGCCTACCCTACACTAAGTAAAAAGGTATACATCATGAGCCCTATAATTCACAAACCATATATTTTCCTTTGAGATCTTCTCTTTAACAAGGAAATGAAAACATGAAAAACAAAAACAACTAGTCTACTTGGCTACAGAATACTGTGATTCAACTAAACTGTTCATATAGTCACAAGAAAAGATTTCTAGACTAAAGTCCCTGAAGTCATGTCAACAAGTCAAATTCCATATCCTTTACTTTGAATGAGCCAAATAGGAGTAGCTGTGGGAGTGGTGACCAAAGTTACATTCATTTAAAAATACTCTATAGAGCCCCGGTTGAACTGATCTTTCAAACACCAACTTAGTAATGTACTATAAAATTAGTACATCAGGTCTGTACCTGGGTGCTACAGGTCTCCCTTGGTGGTGCAGCGGTTGAACGCTGGGCAGCCTCTGCAGCGCTGGTCGATCCCCGGCCGCCGGCAAAGGTCCCACATGGCTTGCAGACCTCTCCTGCTGCCCACTGCTCCCCTCAGCAGTGTATTTCGTCAGTCTGCCTGTTCTGCTCCCCGCTCTGGCTCTGGTGAATCCTCTCACCCTCCCGTGCTTCTGACTGTACCCAGTGCTTGTATAAATAAATTTGAAAAAAAATTAGTATATTAGGTCTGTACCTATTATCTTTAGTTGAATATGTATGTGTGACAACCTAGAGGGCTCTGCTCACTTCTGTGGAAATGTACAAAGAATGCTTTTCCAAGTGCCAGAATCTTGCCTGCAGTTTGCAATGGGGTCCCCCTGATAACTGTGCTACTTTCTGAAAGAGTTTTCCAACTTGGATCCTTACAAAGAAGGTAAAAGAGTTAGCAGAAAAGAATTTACAAGCTACGTATTAATGCTTGCATAGATTATATGCATATATCTATACAAACATGTATCTTCTTTGCCACATAACTGATAGGAGCCTCAACCCCTCAACCCCTGCCTGTCACCCAAGTTGGCGCCTCTTCTATTCCCCAACTCGATTAATTGCACCAGTCTATGCTTCATTACTTAAGCCAGAAAGCTGAAAATCTTTCTTGATGTCTTTTCTCATTGATTTCCTGTATATAATGAATAACTAAGTGATACAGATTCTAATTCTTTGATATTTTTGCCATCTGACTCTAACAATTCTTCATGGAATTTGGGATAAAATCCAAACCCACATCTACATGGAAAAGAATTTTAAAACATAACTCCTGCATTTAGCTATTTAGTTATTATCAAAGGTCTAGAAAAAAACAACAAAACATTGCCACATTCCAAAAATGAAGTGGTAGCTTTCTATGTGCAGGAAGTAAGAGTGACAAACCAGATTTGCATCCCTCGACCTTTTACCCAGTTTTACCTAGGCACACGTAGACACACACACACACACACACACACAAATGTATACACAATCACACTCTTAAGTATTGGGTAAGGGAAAGGTTACTCTTCCCTCTTGATGAAAATTAAGTAAAGGTCTTTATCCTGGAAATGTGTTAGGTACAGAATTCAGTACCAGAACTATATTTAAAAAGTCTATAGGAGATGGACTGGATGGCAGAGTAAAATGGCTACAATGGAAACAGGTTTTATCACAGGTAGAAGAGAGGTGTGTGTTGTTCTCTGACTAGTAGGCCAGATAAGCACATAGTTCAGGCTAAAGTCCTTATGAATGCTACTACAGATGACTGCCTGCCAGACAGATGGATGTGACTCCTGGAAGGCTGGACCTGTAGATGTCCAAGAACTTGAAGGTGGGGTCACGGTAGAATGGACAGCTTGAAAGCAGTATTTTCTGCTGGGAAGGCACTATAGTGGGAGGTCCTGGCAAGATATGGATGGAAACTGCTTTCACAGACACCATCTCTACATCACACCTGTGACTGTCAGTAGCGCCTTCCTACTTCACACAGCTGCTCAGTTCCGGTCATCAACCCTGACCGGGGCCCAAGCAGCCCAGGGATGAATTGGGGTGGGGAACTGGGAAGAGACTCTTGCCTTCAGTAACCTCTCCTTACCCCGGCAGAGAAACTGGCATCAGTGCTGCAAAAGGTGAGAATAGGAAATAAAAGCAGTTTGGGGATCAGGTGAAAGGTAAAAGGAACACAGCTTTTTTTTTTTTTTTTTTTTCAAATTTTCTTTCCCAGAAACTGACTGAAAAGTTTTCTAGACAATGTATTTAGATACACTCTTCAGAGTTATGTAAAAAAACCTGATGGATACACTCTTCAGAGTTATGTAAAAACCTGATGACCTATCTTTGCAGTAGTTGGTTCTTTCGTTACAGAATAAACCTTCTCTTAGCCACGGTTACACCATGTATTTAAACAGATAATATAAAATGCTCTAGCGCTTCTCTCAGGGAAAGGGAAATAAAACATCAAAACCTCATAAGTTTTCTCAGTGGTAACAAATAAATGTTTATAAAACACAATGACTCTCTAGTTAAAGAAATTTAAGAACCTGGGGAAATATTCTCTGATAACCCCTCTGGCAACATTTTAATTATAATGCAGTTCCCCTCCCCAGGCAACGAGTCCAATCTACTATAATATGAGCAACAATCTATTTACCACAACACATTAAGAAATCCAAATATCTGGAACAGGTCATATCTCATTTGCTATTGCTGATTAAAACAAATAATGGAGTAAGATGGCTTTTTTTTTTTTTTTTAAATCACCACTGTACTTGTATCCAAGATTGTTTTGGAAATAATGCTATTACAATAGTGTTTGAGTAGATGGAATTTTCTAAATTATATTAATCTTATAAAACTTAATTTGACAACTGTTCCTTTGATTCATTTTTAAATGATAATTTAGGAACTCTCATTTATCGGTATTTTGTTGAATCTACCAAGGAGGTCATTTCCACAGAGGTTGTCAGAGTGGCCCAAAATAAGACTTTTTGAGTTAAAGAAAAGTAAAATCCTCTCTATGCAGCATCTTGTATCACTTTGTAATTATTTGCATGAATTACCTCTCTCTTCTACTCTTTCTCTGTGAGTTACAAAAATGATACTTAAAGATGGCCTAGAGCATGCCACTTCAGCTAAGTGACAGATAATGAATGTAGCTGAGTCCATGCTAGGCCCCTCACTCTGCACCCAGCAGTAGAGGACAAACTGCCTTTCTCACTCTCACATCGCATTGTCAGTTCTTTTTCTTGTGTGAGTTTAAAGATTTCTCAGACTCCTGTTGGTATATCATTAGTTCCACTTTTCATACAAAACAAAATCTTGAAAAGACAGATTATCTATGCATATAGGAAATGATTTTCCCTGAAGGGCATTTTCTTTTTCTTTAACCAGTGTATTTTTTAATGTCTCATGTGATGAGTCCGGCTGTTCAACCAAGTTCAAGAACACACTTTCATTCGGCCCATTATCTATCATTGTGAATTCAAACCTGCTGTTCCTCTCTACTGATAATCTATCATCCAACGAGAGCGAGGATGACTTTAAACCACAGGAGCAAAGAGCAGTCATGGGCTTAGCTTACAAGGAGATTTATACATTGAACTGCACACACGAATATATTCAATTCAATATTTCTTTGCTCAAGTTATACACAATGTTCCACCCCCAAACCCCAACCCTTTTAGAAACTGAGATAGCTATTATAGAGAATTAACCAGATGTTAAAGAAAAGAAGAAAGATGAATGGATAAATCTAAAACATGCATCTAGCCTCTCAAAATTAATTTCTAGAATAGATGTTAATAGGAAATAAATCATGATTTTCTGCACATAAATAGAAACCAGAAGGGATGTCCTACTGAAGGACTTTCTCTCCTAAATGTCCTTATTCTTCCTTCATTATGCTATCTATGTTCCCAGGATAGCAACATTAATTTGACATGGCTGAATTATGCTACCTACTGTTTCCTCTATAGCACTTTCTGTGCCTGGGGCTGGGTTTCCTGCTCTGGGGATAGGGGGCAGAAAGACATTTCTAACTCTACTCTGTATGAGAAGCAATTAAGCTACAAGTTGCTTAGCTGTAAGCAGTTAACCTCACAAATCTAATAAATTATTTGATTATATGGAATGCTTAGGACTTGCATACCTTTTTGGTGCATATGCATGAAATTGCAAAACTTGTGTTATTTCTTTGCTTTTGTCAGTTAATTATTTTGACATTGCCCTTATTCCATTTGGGATATACGAACAGCAAACAGGATAGATGCTTATGGTCTCTCATTGCCAAATCATTTGATTATATTGTCTTTGCTGCTACTATTATTGCTATTTCCGTTGATGATTGCACCATTTTATTTCTATGTAAGAGAGAAAGCAGCATTTGTTATTTCTGTCCTTCTACTCAATTAAAAACAAACAAACAGGCATAAAACCCTTCATGGGCACTAATGAACCCAAAATAGTCTGTAATTAATTTCGAATTCACTACTAGTTTCAAAAATTAGCTAACACTGCAAATTGCACTGACCACGATTCGGCCCTTAATAACAAGCCTATTGTGTGAAATGTGCAAGTCAGCAGAAACACAAATGAAAACCTTTCAGCTTCAAAAGCTTCTACCAGCATGAAAAGCAAACAAAGCAAGATGAAATCTGAATTTTAGAAAAAGCTGTGAGCAACTGTGTTTCACACCAGCTTAATCAGTAAATCATTTGAAAGTGCACTTTCTCTTTTGTACATTCATTTTTGTGAAGTCAGTCCAGGAGAGGTATGAGAACAAAATTCTTCTTTTCCCCAAGAACATCAATAGTAATAAACCAGAAAGTCTTAGTAGGTCATCCAGATAGGATAGACAAGTAGGTAAAGAACCTTTATCTTCATTATGAAAATAACAAAATTAAAGAACCTTGTACTATTATTCAGTACAAAGAAAGGTGAAGTGTTGGATTATTATTTTTAGCTGAACAATTATCTAATACTATTTTTCTCAAAATAGTCTGTTTTTGCCTTTAAAGAATTACGCTGACAACTACACATTTAGTTTCATTCTCAGTCTCCCTATTATATTCACTGTTTATATATTTAAAGTAATACAGACTTTTAGTACTGTTTCATAGTATTTATATTTGTTGCTCTTTGATTTTAAAGCAACTTTGAGCTATCATTTTTGAGATAGTGTAAAAAACATTATGGATCACAGTGAACACTCAAAAATCATACTCTCTGGGTGTATATCCCAGTCTTATCATCTGTCATTTAGGGAAAATAACTAAATCTATCCAATCCTTGCATTTGCTAGCCATGTAATTGGGATGACTACCTATTTCATAGGGACAGAAATTGCAAGGACAATCTACAGAGTTGATTTAAAGAACAGAAAAAAGGTATTTTTCTTCTTCTATCAATATACTGCAATGGTAAGTTTCCACTGAATGCATATCCTTGCCTCTCTACATCTTCTAGGCAGTTCTCTAACTTATGCTCAATCTTTTTGTTATTCATCAGTTCTGATCATTTGCTGCTTCAAGTCCTTTCACTCACGAGAGTGCAACTTTCCTTCACGGAAACTTTCTTGAATATCTTTTCAATGAAAATTTTATGCAACACTTCCTCTTATCCTTTGGAAAATCTCATTTTGAATTCTTAACGACTTTCCCAACAAAAGAAAAACAGATGCTCCCCCCCACAAACTCCAGATGCTATACAACGGCTGACACCAATACAGTTAATCTTATATAAACTAAAGATTCATTTTTTCCCTTCCTTAATTTTTTTCTATAGCACATTGTTCTGCTTATGAATGTTATACATACAGTCAATTATCCAAGCTAATGAAGGCGAGCTGTGGGAGAGATAATTAAGAACAGTAGATAATCTACCCCGCTATTAGTGCAGGTGTCAGCAAGAGTCTGGCCTGAGACATCATTGCAGGGGGTGTGTGGTGGGGAGAGGGAGGCTAGTAGTCTCAAGACAGCTAAAGAGTGGCAGGAAAAGACACTAAGGAGGGGTGGGGAAACCAAGCCTGGTGAGGGAGAAAAGCTCAGACAGATGATCACTCATAATATGAATGTTGTGGATAATCTGGAATCTACTGTTATGTTTAAATGCCTTCTTGGAATGTGATACTTATTAGTCTAAAGTCATATGTTTGATTTATACCTTGAACAGTTAGTTGCCCCACTGGCTATATTTTAAGGTGACAGCCTCTTCCATAGCTACAGAAGTCAACTTCATAAACGTACCCTTGTGATGGTCAAGGAAATGGCATGTCCCAACATAAGCACTGGGAAATCATTCAACATACGTGTTCTACTGATCATGGGTCATGACCATTGATTTTGTATACCCTAAAATTATGACCAGTAGATTTTTAAGCAATTTGTTTTTAAGCATTGTTTCAATTAAGCATCTGTTTACATGTCCAGAAATATGTGAGCATCTCTTGACTAATTCATTAATTATTAGATAAAGGACAATTATAGGGTGTTCTGACCTAACAGAGCTTACGTGTTGGTAAAATTCCGTATTTTCAAGAAGGAAATGGACTCATTCCATATTGTAAAAACATTTCAGTATTTCTTCATTGGCTTAAAAAACTGGTGATAATGGAAATTCCTTGGCAAGCTAAGGAATTTTTTCATTTTTAACATCAGTGGCTTCAAAGGAGGAAAAGTGTAGCAGATGCAAACAGTTCGATTTATAACCATCTTGCCCACAGCTTTATGCTGGGGTGTCCTTTGGGCGGCAACACTCCAGGGTCTCCACTAGTGCTTTTCAATTACTGATACTATCCTGCCCTGATAGATAGGAAGTGATAAAACACCAGAAAGAAATCATTTTTCATAATTCTTCAGAGTCCAATCTAGCCTCAAACCTGCTTCTCTTGCAGTCCTTCATGCTGTGGAAGCTGTGTTTTAGCGGATTTTCACACCACGGAGTAGAATTACTTCACATATTTTTCAGTAGATTAGCCTCTGGAGCATTTCCTTCTTACTCTCCACGTCTAGTAAAACAGAGTATAGCCTGTGAGCATTCTCACTGAGGAGACATAAATTTCAAACAAAATATTAAAACAACCTTGCTTTCCAATATTTCAAACAATATGTTTTCTCTGAATAAACATACCACTTTTTTTCCCAACTGAAAGAAACCTGGGCTATTTAGATGAGGTATTCAGTACATAAAAGTTCAGATGATTTGTATACCAAGAATTATAAAATTTCTTTGCTTAAATGAGGGTTGAGTGTCCCAGGAATTGAAATAACAAATTGTCATAAAACAATTTCCTTTATCTAAAAGGTCCATAAAAATTTTATTTATTAAAAATTAATAAAAAGAGCCCACTTTAATTGGCTGTGCTTTTGAGGTTAAAAGGTATTAACTTTCATTTTTATAAAATATTTCCATGTTAATGACTCCAAGATCTATTGTTTCAAGGATTTTTCCTGAGGCACACACGAAGCTAAGGTTGAAAGCAGTTAAGGGTGCTTGAATTCCTTTACAAGCCTATTATAAGCCAATATTCAATCAAAACGATTATTGCTAGCCATTAAAAAAGCTACTAAATACCAAGGGTAATAACTCTTGCATGTTATTACTGGGAATTCCTACAACGTGAAAGGCTTTTGTATTGCTGTTTGCAAAGACTGCTTAATTTATTTGACATCCTTGTGAAAAAAAAAATCTGCTGTTCAACCAGAAAAAAAAAAAAAAAGAGTAGTTTTGTCCCCATTATCTCTGAACAAGAAGTGTCAGGAAGCTTCAGGCTAGAATTAACATGAGATAGGCTATTATAGTTGTAAGAGCATTTAGCAGCCTTCCCTACTGACTTCAGGGTGATAATATATCCAACCCCATGTAATCTGTCTCTTCTGCTGCTCTTTCTTTGCCTCTCTCCTCTCCTTCTTTACTAATATCTATGCCTCATTGTAAAGGTTGATAAGAAGTAAACAGCAGCATTTTTCTACAAATTGACACAACTAACTAGAGTTTTACCTTCAGCAAAGAAGTAGTAAAATACCACTGTTTATGTAACCATTTGTTAAAAGCCCAAGACAACATTCAGGTATCGGAATGCTCCATGACTCCTGTTATAGAAAATAAGTAAAATCTGGTATCCTTTGCCCTAGAGAAATTGTTTTCACATACTGCTAACTTGCACAGACAGGAAATGCAAATACAGTGAAACAGAAATTTCAGGAAATCATTACTTAGAATGCAGTAACATAGTCAGGAAATAAAGTGCATTAATGTCAATAAATGATAAAGAATGTATCATGAAGATTCAAAGTCTCTGTAATTACTAATTTAATAATATCTATTTGGAGCTGAGTATGGTCCACAGGACATTTAAAGCAAGGTTGCCCCTTCGTTGAAACTTACAAGACTGACTGTACCAGAAGGTATATTTGGGCATTTTTTGTATCTGAATTTCCTGCATTTCTGGTTTAGTTTCCCTTCAATCAATACAAATTGCCTTGAAATTAAAATGCAAGCAAAACAAAAACATGATACATATTTTATTAAAAAATTGTTAAAGCTTAGCCTCACAAAACCCAATGAATAACAACAGGTGTAACAAGTTTTAACATAAGATCAAATTTATTTTTCTACAGAAATTTCTTTGAAGTCATTGTTTTCTACCTTAGCACTATTGGCATTTAAAGCTGTGTAATTCTTTGTTGTGGGACACTGTTTCATTTATTTTAGAATATTTAGCAGCATTACAGGCTTCTATCTACTAGATTTCATTAGGGTCCTCCACCCCACTGGCATACCTTGAAATGCAACAACTGATAATGTCTCTGATAGGACAAAATTACTTTCATGGAGACCACTGCTCTAAGTAGCAGAGCTCATCTAAATTTGACAATGTTTATTTACATTATTATCATGGGAACAGGGAACTATTACCAAACTCTCATTGAAAAATTCTATGTTTTAAGAAAATAATACACACCCTGCCTATGGCAAGACAGAGTTGGGCTTCAGTACACTTCTATCCACATTCCTGTAGATGAAATATTATTACAAATACACAAGAAGCTTATGGTTTAAATATCATGAAAATTTCTAAATTCCATTGTCATAGTCTGTTTGCGCTGCAATAGCAAAATATCTTAAGCTGGTGGCTTAAGCTAATTTATTTTTCATAGTTCTGAAGGCTGAAAATCTGCAAGCAGGCTGCCAAGTAGGATCAGGGTCTAGCATAGATCTTTGTCTGGCTCACAGATGATTGCCTTCTCTAAGTGTTGCTCATATGACCTCTTTATGTGTGCAAGGGGCAGGGGCGGAAAATAAACCCTCTGGTGTCTCTTCTTATAAGAACACAAATACCATCATGGGGACTTATCAATACTGAAATAGCTCATAGAGTCCCCAATTCCAAATGCTACTACACTGGGGTAGGGGACGGTCAGGATTTCAACTTATGAATGTTGGGGAAATACAAGTGCAGGGTGTATAACAAGCATTAACTTTCTAGCTTAGAAATAGAGTGTTGATTGAAATAATTAAAAATATTCATTTCTCTGTCTCTGGACTATAAATGACTGCCAGTTACAATATAGCATATCACACATATATAGAGATATTTATAGGTATCTATATATTTGTTGTATGCTCAAAGTAAAAAGGCATTTTAGGACTACATGACCTTTCATTGTTATAATTAAATTTGAATTATTCTGAATCTTGAACTTGTTATTAGTTTGTCTTTTATTCACATATTCATAAAATAAAGAAAAATTAAAGGAATAAATTCATTTAGAAAATTTACATAAGGTTACAAAAACTATGTATAAGTTACTCAAAACTAATCTAGGATGTTAAAAGTACAGATGTAGTTATAAGGGGAAGAGATAGTGAGGGGTCAGAAGGGGTGCTTCAGAGTGACAAGTGACTAAGACTGATTCTAGGTATCACTTTTTTGACCAAAGTTGGCTATGATTTTATGATTAATTATGATATAGCTTTATATAGCTTATACTGTAACAAAAGGCTTAAAATTTTTTTGAATTATATAGAAACTATTATGAGTCATACCTTTATTGTTTTTGTGGATTCAAAGATAAATAAGACAGACTTAAATAGGTCAAAGTCTAGAGAAAGATTCAGACCTGTAAACAGATTGCACAGTATAGTGTGATAACTGATAAATGACACATGAGAGCAGAGTTCTTTGAGAACATAGACAAGGAAGTAATTAAGTGTGCCTAGGGAAATCAAGACAGATTTTGTGGTAAGCAGCATTTGAACCAGGTCAAGAAGCATGGGAAAAGTCCATATTGCTGCATACCAGTTACTATAAAATGAGTAACTTTAACAAAAATGCATTAATACAGGTCAACTTATAGTATATAGATTTCAATTTACAAGTAGATCTCATATTCTCAATTAAATCAAATAAAAAAGGAACAAAAGCCAAGAACCAGATTCAACTAAGTAAGAAATCTCTTACCTTATTACCCAGAACTTTAAATGGTAAAATAGTCATTGGTATAGATACTTGTTTATACTCTATCTTTGCACAACTTTGTCAATGAAATAAATTTTTTTTAACTATGTAACAAAGACAAAAGCCAAGAAGACAATAAAAGAGATGAAATAATAAAATGTCACATAAATGCTGATGGGAGTACATTATGCAAAATGATACTATGTAAATACTTAAGAATGGTCTTTGTAAGGAAGAGAGATGAAAACATGAGCAAATTGCCTCAAAAAATGATTGCAATCAACAGTAACTGATCACAGACACAAAACTAACCATTGAGGAAGAGTATTGGTTATATATTCAGATCCAAACCTGAGGGAAATACAAGTTTCTAGAAAAACAGTAGGAACAGTAGCCACATTAACCACAAGTGGGGGTCAAAGAGGACCTGTGTGGGTTCCTATGAGCTGGCAACTCATGAGCAACTGTGACTTATTTGCTCTCTGCAAATCACAGCAGAGCTTTGCTGCCTGACTCCCTGCGGGCTGTTGCAACAGCCACATCTTGAGGCAGGCCCTGGAAAGCCTAGGCGCTGTTGACCTGATTACGTGACTATTTCCATGGAGGTCTCGGGATAACTCTGCCTGTGATAACATCAAATACTTTGCTGACGCAAATGTCTCTTGACTTATGGTCACAATGTCCCCTTTTCTGTTTCTCATACATCTTTGTCCTCCTTTCCCCCCGAACCTTGTCCTCATACCACTCACATGATCAGCTTTTTATTGGCCTGTATGCTTTCAATAAATGGCCCAAGAACTTTTACTTGAGCAGCAGTCTTGTCTTGCAAACCTGTTCCACAACTGGTGCGCTTCATTCATCACATTTCCCACAACAAACCTGCTCCCATGTACTGGTACAGGATCAGTTTCAGAAAGTAGTGAAAATAAGAATTAATTTTCTTGAAATCAAAGTTAAACTTGGGAATTTCTGTTTGAATTGTATTCTGGAGAATCCCTTTTCTTTGTCAAAGTCACTGTTGAATGCTATGTTGAAAGAATTATTCAGTCAGGAGTAAAGTTTCAAATTATTTAATATGTCTATTTCCTTTATCAGATATGATTTTAATTTGGGGATTTCTCATTCAACCTCCTTTAACAAAATTCTTTCAAGGGCCTCCCCAGTGGCGCAGTGGTTGAGCGCTGGGTTGCGAAGCTGCCCGCAGCCTCTGCAGCGCCGGTTTGATCCCCGGCCACCGGCGAGGATCCCACATGGCGCACAGACCTCTCCTGCCGCCCGCTGCTCCCCCCAGCAGTGTACTTCGTCAGTCAGCCTGTTCTGTTCCCCGCTCTAGCTCTGGTGAATTCTCTCACCCTCCCGCGCTTCTGACTGTACCCAGTGCTTGTATAAATAAATAAATAAATAAATCTTTAAAAATATATATATATTCTTTCAAGATGGGACACTTGAACTAGTCAACTCTCAGAAGAATTTTGGTATTCTCACAGCCACCTATTACTTCATATTTCTCTGTCTTTTTCTACACTACATTCCTCCTTTGATCTCAAATAACAACTCTATTATTAACCCTACTCTTAGCAATTCTCTACTGATTTTGCCATGCTGACTTTCTAAATTCTCCAATTTTCTCAACTTTCTTTTCTCATCAGGTTCTACACCCTGAAAACCAATCACCATCCATGGTTCAATATAAACACCACCTTTAACTCTCTTATTATCAATGCCTCACATACTGATGAAGTTGACTCAACAATCTCTATTGGTATTCATACATAAGCACCATAAAAATGTGTACTATTAGAATTCTCTTCTAATTCTTTGAGTTGTGTGTTGTAAATATTTATTATCCACTTAAAATCCCCCACCACTTTAGAAAAGATGATTTATCAAAAATTCAATGCTCTTGTACTTATATACAATGCCACACTTCTTTCCTTTTCTTCTTTCTCTGAAATCAGATTTCTCCTATTCTCAAAGGGCAAAGCTTTTTTTTAAGATTTATTTATTTATGCATACAAGATCTGGGGTGCAGGCCAGAGGTGCAGGGGGTGAGATGATTCACCAGAGACAGAGTGGGGAGCAGAACAGGAGGACTGACTGAAATACATTGCTGAGGGGAGCAGTGGGAGAGACAGGAGAGGTCTGCTGTGCCATGTGGGTCACCTCCCAGGCTGGGGATCAAACTCTTGCTGCAGTGGCTGTGAATAGCTTCATAGTGCAGCGACTTAACCTCTTGTGCCACCAGGGAGGCCCCACAAAGGGTAAACATTTGACCTATGAAATTGGAAATTCCAATTGGAATTGGAAATTTTATTCTCTTTCCTTCTCTGAAATCTCATCCCAACAATTATCTTCTTTTTCTTTTGCCTTTTTGAAACTGTTTTTCTCACATAATTAAAATAATTCATCTTCCTCAATCTAAAAGCAACTGCACCTCCTGTCCTATTTCTGTCCATTCTCCCTCCCCAACAAAAATCAAAAAACTTGCCTCAATTTTATTATCTCCCACAATCTACTGGCTTATATCCCTTCATCATTTTATAGTCAGAATTTTTAAAAGAATACTAATACCTACTTTTGTAAATACTAAGTTTCTAATTTTTGTGTGGCATATGGAGTAGGAGAAATCTGACGTTAGCATTTATAGAAGGTTAGATGCTTTTAAGTACTTGGGCTAGTTATATAGCTTTTCTAAGTCTATAAAATTTTGATACCTACTATATAAACATGGTAAGGGAATTAAGTGACAGAATGTTTCAGTT
Organism: Talpa europaea; assembly: GCF_964194135.1. NCBI lineage: Eukaryota > Metazoa > Chordata > Mammalia > Eulipotyphla > Talpidae > Talpa > Talpa europaea. The sequence goes on from NC_140070.1 coordinate 80,462,345, forward strand.
ATGCAAGATGAGAAAGTTCTAGACATCTATCCTACAATAATGTGCATAGTTAGCAATACTGTATACTTAAGATTTGTTAAAGGAGTTGGTTTTACTTTTTTACTTCTCACCATAATAAAAAATATATCAATAATAGTAAAAGAAATGTTCCTAGGTGTCTCTTGAAAAACAAATATTCCATCAGCAATTCTCCCACCAATTTGTATGTGTGTGATGCAAGTACCTGTACATGAGCCCATGTATGTGGGTATAATTTTTTTATATATAAAAGAACTGGGGTGTAGGCCAGAGATGCGGGGACTGAGAGGATTCACCAGAGACAGAGTAGGGAGCAGAACAGGCAGATCTACTGAAATACACTGCTGAGGGGAGCACTGGGTGAGACAGGAGAAGTCTGCTGCTCCATATGTGGGTTAGCTTCTTGTCCAGGGATCAAACTCAGGTCACAGTGTTGATAGTGCTGAGAATTAACTTCTAGGCCACCGGGGAGGCCCCAGAATAATATTTTTGAGGACATAGTCTTAATAAATATTTTGAGGCTAAAATTCAACATGGAGGAAACATTTTACCATTGGCAATTATGTATGAATTCATGGTGATACATGCCTTTCTTCATCTTTTAAGTGTATTGTTATTGATAGTATAATTTTACAGCATATCAAAAAGCTCCAGAATTCACCAATTTATCTGATTTGACTAAACCTATATTTATTTAGTTTTCTTCAACAGACTCATGTGTACCATTCTATTAACTGGAAGTTTCTGACTAATGGATATCAAATATCTTAAATATAAGCCTGTGCTACAATTGGATTGGTCTCACCCATTCACTGATTTGAAAGTACACTTATCTATTCCTAGGTATATGGCAATTTCCCTTTCCTTCCGTAGCATTGGTTGGTGTGAGATAGCCAATCATTTTACAAACATCTCAGTAAAATATGTGAAAATACTTTATATCCTTAGATCTCATTTAAGCTTTTGGTTATTCTTTGCAAGTAATTATAGAATTGTGTTCATTCCTCTTCTGATGAATATTTGCTTCATTAATATCAAATTCATGTCCCACTACTGCTTCCATGCCTGAGTACAAAATAACATTGTTTCAATGCTGAATCATAGAGTAATCTTCTTGATGACATTTTCAGCAAGCACATAATTCAATTTAAGTGACACTATGAATAGCCATGATGGAGTTATGTGTTATTTGTGTTGGAAAGATCAATTATATTAAGTCTCAGCCATCAACGATTTTAAGTTGCTCTCACTCAGCTGTTCAGATGTTGGGGGCAGTGGTGGAATTTTGCCTTAAAAACAACAAAATAGTGTTGATTCCTAGGTTATTCACCACAATGTTCATTACAAAACTTCTCTATTTTTCTCCACTCCTATTCTGCAAATTTATCAGTAGATAAACTCTCTTCCTCCATGACTTAATGAATCAGTATTATAAGTCAACTATCTGTATGCTTGTTCATCTGTCACTTTTCCATAAAGCTCACCCAGCTTCATTTTCTTTGTCTCCACTCAGAACTCTCATGTTGTTATAAATGCACTCCTGGGGAAATAAAAGTTTCCTATTACTTTTGATCACTTCCAATTAATGAAGAACTGGATGGCTTTAGATATTACACTCAAATACTTGATATGCTATAAATTAATCCAAACTGAAGACAGGATGAAACCAAAAGACAAAAATATTAGTTGCAACTTAACTGAGGGTGAGCACATCTTTTCCAAAGATGGAAAAGAGAAAAGCAATGAATGATAAAGGGAAAGATACTTCCAGGCACCCATTCAAGACTGATACTGCATGGACGCAAGGAGTCCTGTGCCACACATGAAGACATTTGTCACCTTTCCCCAGAGGCATATTTGGAGTTTCCTGGGCCTACACACACACCATTGGATATTGTGAGGTTATATTTCAAATGTCCAAAAAGCAATCTATTTTCTCTTCAATTCTCAAAACTTTGCATGTATTCTATACTTGCTTACTCCACTTCCTTTCTCACATTAATTTGCTCTCTATCTTAAAGTATTTTGAACTTCAACCCCTATACTAATAAAACTACATTTTTTGAATGTCACCAAAGATAATCACAAAATAAAATGGCTTTTTTTCTCTGCTCCATATTTTTCTTCCACTGTCCATGATTCTAACAAGTTTGACTACCCATCCTTGAAATTCTCTTTTCTTCTGACTTTCCTAACACTGAACCAGAACTCTTGAACTTGTTTATGCATTTCATTTTTCTCGGAGGAAGGTCCAATTTCACAAGAATAGAAACTAAGTGAGGTTGGTAAAAGGAAGTGGTATATTAACAGCAAAATCCTCCACCCTCAAATGTCATACAAAGGAAAGAAAGGACTACAAAGAAAGGAATTTGGAAAGGCACAGCTTCCAACTTTGTATTTCCAAACAGATTTTCCTCTTTGAGAGTAAAAGGGCTAAGACCAGAAAGTGCTTATCGATGGTAGAAAATGTACTCTCTAGCATGAAGAGAAAAAAAATTAGCATGTTCTCTTTCTCTCAGCTAGGAAAGAATCACTAACATTTAATAACATGCTTTCAGAAGTCACCACCTTGGGGTGATTTTTTGGTACATAATGATTTTTCTTCTATTTGGGAATAGTCTGCTAATAAGCAAATGTGGGTGCTTACTGGCCATATATGCTTACTGATTTTTTCTTATTCTGTATCTAACTATCCAGGAGTAGCCATCTGATTCAAATTGGGACACGCCAACTTGGTATCCTTGGACTCAGACTTTAGAAGGGAGAGTCACAAGGGTTTATGGACATCTCATCTGTTTCGTGCTAATAAATGCCAACACCTTGAACAAAACGTATTCCTTCAACTCGTTACAGTTGTCCTCTCCCTGTTCTTCATATAAAGTACTCATTCAATCTTCTTTTTTTAAAAGAGTTATTTATTTATTTTTAAAAATTTATTTATTTATTTATACAAGCACTGGGTACAATCAGAAGCACAGGAAGGTGAGAGAACTCACCAGAGCCAGAGCAGGGAGCAGAACAGGCAGACTGACAAAATACACTGCTGAAGGGAGCAGCAGGCCGCAGGAGAGGTCTGCGCACCATGTGGGACCCTAACCCAGTGGCTGGGGATCGAACCGGCGCTGCAGAGGCTGTGGGCAGCTTCGCAGCCCAGCGCTCAACCACTGTGCCACCGGGGAGGCCCCCCATTCAATCTTTTAATTAAAGGTGCAATTTACTATTAAATACAGCATAGACTTCAGAGTGAACCCACTCTGCAGGGTCAATATGTCTTTTTTTTTTTTAACCCTCATAGATTCTGGAATAATCCAAATCATGTACATTTTGTAGATAAATTATGTTATATGAAATACTTGGGTAGGTAAACACTGTTAGAAAATATTTTTTGTTATCAGGTTAAATGTGACTCTCAGTTTTAATAGAAAGGTCAGTCCATTTGCTTTTTATCATTTAACCACATTTGTTTTTCTTCTCTGTGCTCTGACAATGGTTATATGTTGTAACTTTTTCATTGTCTGTTCCTTACAACACACCTGTGAGTTAACAGAGTATGATTATTCATACTGTACAGATGGTGAGAATAAGGTATAATGCCATCTAAAAGCTGAACAGCAGAGTCAGAACCAGAATTTATGATTCCCCAAACCTCTTGCAGATATCCCTGCATTTCCTATGATATCCCTGCCCTCTCTTCACTGTTCATCAACAAAAGGTTGCATGCAGTTGCAATCTCTAATCAAATTGCCTATGCCTATTTCAAAATGGGGTTGACTTTTCCAATTTAATGGGAATATATAGTGTATTAAGTTATAGATAATGGTTATTAGAAGTACTGAGAGATTTTATCAGGTATAGGTGTTTCAGTTTTTCAAATTTGGTCAAAAACAATGTCCATTCATCTTTCTATCCCCATAGTTTTTTGGTTTTATTTTTTTTTTTTTTTAAATTTGTTACTTGCTTTCTCTAAAGAGTGTGTCAGGAGCATAATTTTTAGCTGATGTCAGGAACACAGTTTTTAGCTGATTTTGGTAAGCATTATTTTCTATGTTATGTATAAATTTAATTCCTTCCTTATTTAATTTCATGTTTAAGACATGTTTATTAAAATAAGCATTGAACTCTGGTAGAAAAAATGAATGCTGAAAATAACACTGGCTAAGAATTTAACCCTAAGTGCCAGGTTGGGAAACCTGCCAGCTTAGTCACCCAGTGTAATTTACATTTTTGTGTCAAGAAACATATAAATTTCAGATTAAATTTATGAGTAAAGGAAGGATGGACAGAGGGCAGAAGATAATGTGAACTGATACACTTTTTATTCTTATTTGTAAGCAGATAAATACTAATTTTAATAGAAAGGATCTTTTTCCCTCTAAAAACTAACTATAAAATTGGATATATTGGGCCAAACTTGTAAGTATTTTTCTCATTTCTTTACTTCTGGAGCCAATGTTGGAGTAACTAGATTCACTGAACACACAGGAAGATATCACAATTAATTTTCCATAATGCAGAAATCAAAATAAATTTTGCTCTATTTACTAACTGTATAATATCCAAATTAAGATTTCTTAAAAGATTTTCAAAGTTTAATTTACCATCCATATCATTCAGACTTTCTTCTGTCAGTTAATGAAGCGCAGGGGCTAAAGCAATTCATACAATTCCCATCTGTCATCGCTGCAGCAGTGATGAAGCCCAAAATGAAATTCCATTCTTCATTTAATTCCTGTAGCTTGATATTAGTCAGGTAATCAAGCACAACTCCTGGGGTCTTGTTTTTTTCAGATGAGGAAACTAAGGTCAAGTGACTTGCCCTGGGTCACACAGCAAGACATCAGAACAGGGAAAAGATGCAGTAGCTTTGGACTTTCTCCGATGTTACCAAGACCACTGGACCATCCTACCTTCTCAGGTAATTGCCTTCTCTGATATCAAATGGGTCATATTTTATGACCTCTTTTTTTTTCTTTTCAGAAGGAATCCTGATTTTTTCTTTCTTTCTTCTTTTTCTTCTTTTAAACAGGCATTTAGAAATGCTGTTCTCCACTTAGTGTCTCTGGTAATTATCTTCAAGGAAATCAGAATACAAATTTAAAGTACTCATTAACATGCTGATTAGAAATTTCTCTCAAAGACTCAAAAGGCTGGAAGAGACCCCCAGAGATCATCTGATCCAGCCCCTGACTTGAGGCATGTTTCACCTAAACAGTTTCTAGCAGATGGAAAACTATATTTATGACCCCCAAGGAGAGAGTCCCTAACCTCCCTTGGAAACACAACTTGTGCTTAGAACTGCTTTACTACCTAATGGGTTGTGTGCAAAATGTGGAAAAGAAACTTCCCTTTCTTGTAAAGTCAAATAGTACCAAAATCACTCAGATTAACCATAAGTTATTTTTGTACTCAAATAACTTATTCTAGCCAACATTTTAAATTCTATTTTGGAAAATTTTTCTTTTGACATAAAACCTGTTGTAATTTGTTTAACAATTTAAAATCATATGCCTGAAGATTATGAGTGTCTATAATTTTAATTGAGTTAAAATGCAACCTCCTGTTACTCTTTTGCTTTTTTGCTTCTGCAATGCAGAATGTGTCCCACAGAAATATTAGCACTTGCTTTCAATCCCCACACCACCACCCTAACCAGGATAACTTTAGACAGGGTTTAAAAGGGAACTGTGAGACTTAAGAATATTTTCTGATGGATTAGAAATTGAATGATGATCTAGGGAGATGTGTACATCTTGACTTGTTTTTTGAATTGCCTTCATTACTTTACAATTCCATCAGCAAATTGTGAATAGGCCTTCAAAAATTCTAACTCCAATATCCTGATCCTATTTCTGCATCTTTGCTCTGAGACTGATCTGATCTTTGCCCATATATGCTTCTGACCTAAAAGAATTTTCTATCTTCATTAAAAAAATCAGAATTGTTTTTTTAAATGCTAGTGAGTGCTCTAATGAATCTCCACATTGGATGGGAGAAATCATTTGTTGAAAGAAAAAAATCTAGCTACTAAGACAATGAGAAGTTTATCTGGTATTTCCACAACCACCCTAAATGAATTCCATGAATTATACCCTGGGCTCTGTCATTTCTTCATAAACAAAATGTCTCAATGTATCAATAGCATCTGCAGTTGCTCAGAGACTGTCTTCCAGATCTCTCTTCTTTCCTTTCTGCTTCTTTATTAAGATACACCTATAGGGGCCTCCCCTGGTGTCGCAGCGGTTGAGCACCGGGCTGCCCACAGCCTCTGCAGCGCTGGTTCGATCCCCGGCCGCCAGCGAGGGTCCCACATGGCGCGACAGACCTCTCCTGCCACACCTACTGCTCCCCTCAGCAGTGTATTTTGTCAGTCTGCCTGTTCTGTTCCCTGCTCTGGCTCTGGTGAATTCTCTCACCCGCCTGTGCTTCTGACTATACCCAGTGCTTGTATAAATAAATAATTTTTTTTTTTAAAAGATACTCCTATAGGCTAGGACAGGATTAGCATTGGTTTGAAAGCTGGGTCAATTCGATTTCTAATGGCAGACTTTACACTTACCAACAGTGAGGTTTAGTTATGCCTTAAATGACCTATGAAATGTCTTATTTAAATCAGGCAAGTAAATACAAATACCAAATGATTTCACTCATATGTGGTACATAAAGAAACAAAACAAAAAAATGTCCATTGACAACATAGTAGATTAAGAAGATGTGGTATATAGAGAGTGGAAATCTCCACTATAAAAAAAAAAATCATCTCTTGCCAGTTTGGCAACATGGGTGTGACTAGAGGGAATTATACTAAGTGAAGGAAGCAAGAAGGAGAAAGACAAAGACTGAATGATTTTAATCTATGTGAAATATAGAAAAAAAAGTAACTGACAAAAGTAAACTAAAACAAGCCCTATAAATATGACCACAGAATAGAGACTATTAGCGGGGAAGAAGAGGTGGAGGTGAGAACAAAGAGGGTGAGGGGGTCCAGTAGCATAGGGTAAAGGACTAGGGGGACCTTGACTATGCAGGTGGTATGGTGACATACATCGAAGGAGAAATGAACCTATTCCCCTAAATCATATGCAGTGTTTAAGGCAATGTTATTTCAATAAAGTAGAAAAAGAATGAAAAAATTAAAGAAAATTCAAAGTACAAGATCAAATTAGTGGTTACCGAGGGAAGGGGTGAGGATGGTATAAATCTGACAAAAGGGGTCAATACTATGGTGAAGGGTGGAATTAAGACTTTTAGTAGTACATACAGTTAATGGTTTATAATGAGGTACACCTAAAACCTGTATAATGTTATAAATCATTGTTATTTCAATAAATGTTTTTTAAAGATCCCTTCCACCTCTAAAATTCTAGCATAAGTAGATGAACAAATGAAAAAATGAGTAAAAATGAATAAAATCATTGAACATTTTGGTCTAGTTGTACCTGCTTTGTGCTTCTTGTGATCAAAATTTGTGGTATTATAGGCACATTTTTGAAATATATTTATATTATAAGACTAAATGTTGATTAAATATTTTTGACATAACGTTACAAATACTTATTGAAACTTACATGTTATATATCTTGAGGACAAAAAAGGCAATCCATTTAAACATTTAAATATATTGATGATCAATACTGTGAATGCAGTTTGACACCAAAATTAAATGTCAATTTTTTTTAAATTGAGTAAATATTAATGTACTCTATCCATAAGGCAGAATTTGGAACAAAATATTAAGCCATGTTTGTTTTTGTTTTTTTTTTAAAGATTTATTTATTTGTTTATACAAGCACTGGGTACAGTCAGAAACGTGGGAGGGTAAGAGAATTCACCAGAGCCAGAGCGGGGAACAGAACAGGCAGACTGATGAAATACACTGCTGAGGGGAGCAGCGGGCGTGGCAGGAGAGGTCTGCGTGCCACATGGGATCCTTGCCGGCAGCCGGGAACTAACCAGTGCTGCAGAGGCTGCGGGCAGCTTCGCAGCCCAGTGCTCAACCACTGCGCCATCAGGGAAGGCCCAGCCATGTTTGTTTTAATGAAAAATATGTCAGGATTTGTGCAAATGTTTTTTACTCCTTTTCCTAGAAATCTATTAAGGCTGATTTGAGAAAACATCAAGAATACTCCTGCCAAATGCATGTTAGATAGGTTATTGTTTTGACAACATATTCAACCATATTCACAAAGAATATCATAGTCATATCAGTCAGGTCAAGAGTGACTTCTATAACAAGATGGGGGGGAGGAGTATTAGATACTTTTGGGGAAATAATCTACAACTAGAACAGCTCAAAGAGTGTTAATGCAGGGCCAATGATTCATACTTACTTTACTAAAAAACTTGTTCTCATCTATGGTGTGCAGAATGTGGTCCTTCAAAGATGTTTACAACTGAGTGCCTGAAATTTGTGAATATTCTGCTACATGACATAGGAGAATTTAAGGTTGCAAATGGAATTAGGTTGCTAATCAGTTGACTTTATTTTTTTAATGAAGTAATATTGTATTATAACATTAAATATGTCTTAGATGTGCATCTTTAAATATCAACACCTGTATATACTACATTAAGTTCATTACTAAAAAAAAAAAAATCCTGGGAATATCTGGGCAGTCATAAGTGACATTAAATGTGGAAAAAAGGCAAACGTATTTGAAAAAGATACATTGCTGGCTTTGAAAATGGAAGAGGGATAAGGTGTCAAAAAATTCAGGTATCCTCTAGAAGTTGGAAAAGGAGGGAAGCAAATTCACCACTTCAGATTCCAGAAGGAACACAGTCCAGATGAAACCTTAATTTTTGTCCAATGAGATGCATTTTGGACTTCAGTCCTTCACAATTTTAATATAATAAACCTGAGTTGTTTTATTTTTTTTTATTTTTTTATTTTTTATAAATTTTATTGTTATATTCCCCATACAATTGCAGCCCCCCCCATTCTGACCCCAATCCCTCCCCTCCCGCCCCCACCCCCCTAAAAGTGTGTCTGGTTCATAGTTTTTTGTTGATTTTGATTTTCACTTTCTTATAGTTATTCATTTTCCTGGTCCCTTATTTAAGTTTTCTAGATTCCTGCTATGAGTGAGACCATCAGGTATTTTTCTTTTTCTTTTTGGCTTATTTCGCTGAGCATGATCCCTTCCAGCGCCATCCATGTTGCTGCAAATTGCATGTGTTTATCTTTTTTGAATGCTGAGTAATATTCCATGGTATATATGTACCACATCTTCTTGATCCAGTCATCTATTTTTGGGCATTTGGGTTGTTTCCAAAGCTTAGCTATTGTAAACAGTGCTGCTATAAACATAGGGGTGCAGGTGTTCTTTGGAATTGATGTTTCTGTGTCCTTTGGGTAAATACCTAGGAGTGGAATTGCTGGATCATATGGAAGCTCTATGTTTAGTAGGTCCAGAAATCTCCACACAGCTCTCCACAGTGGTTGGACCAGTTTGCACTCCCACCAACAGTGCAGGAGAGTTCCTTTTTCTCCACACCCTCGCCAACATTTGTTGTTGCTAGTTTTTTTAATATGTGCCATTCTCACTGGTGTAAGATGGTATCTCATGGTAGTTTTGATTTGCATTTCCCTGATGGCAAGTGATGTTGAACATTTTTTCATATGCCTGTTGGCCATTTGCATTTCCTCTTCAGAGAAGTTTCTTTTTAGCTCTTCTGCCCATTTTTTGACTGGATTATTTTCTTTGTTGTTGTTGAGTCTCATCAGCTCTTTGCAGATTTTTGTGATCAGTCCTTTATCATTAGTGTTGGGTGCAAAAATGTTCTCCCAGTTGGTGGGGTTTCTCTTTGTTTTTGTTATTGTCTCTTTTGCTGTGCAGAAGCTCTTTAATTTGATGTAGTCCCAGCTGTTTATCTTTGCCTTCACTATCACTGCTTTGGGTGATATGTCTGTAAAGATGTCTTTGATGTGCAGATCACGTAGTGTTTCGCCTATATTTCCTTCTATATATTTTATGGTTTCAGGTCTTATGTCTAGTTCTTTAATCCATTTTGAGTTGATTTTTGTGTATGGTGTGAGGTAGTGGTCAAGCTTCATTCTTTTGCATGTAGCGACCCAGTTTTCCCAGCACCATTTATTGAACAAACTTTCTTTGCTCCAATGCATAGTCTTTGCTCCTTTGTCAAAGATTAGTTGACCATAAATCTGTGGGTTTATTTCTGGAATTTCTATTTGATTACATTGGTCTGTATGTCTGTTCTTGTTCCAATACCATGCAGTTTTGATGATTATGGCTTTGTAGTATAGTTTGAAGTCTGGGAGTGTGATGCCTCCATTCCCTTCTTTTTTTTTCAGGAGAGCTTTGGCTATTCGGGGTTTTTTGTGATTCCATATGAATTTCATCAATAATTGTTCTATTTCTTTGAAGAATGACATTGAAATTTTGATTGGAATAGCATTGAATCTGTATATTGCTTTTGGAAGGATGGCCATTTTAATAATGTTTATTCTTCCAATCCATGAGCAGGGGATGTCTCTCCATTTCTTTGTGTCTTCTTCTATTTCTTTTAACAGTGTTTTATAGTTTTCTTTGTATAGGTCCTTTACCTCTTTTGTTAGATTTATTCCCAAATATTTGATTTTTTTGTTTCAATAACAAAAGGGATGGTTTTTTTGATTTCTTCTTCTTCAGATTTATTGTTTGTGTATAGGAAGGCTACTGACTTTTGCATGTTGATTTTGTATCCTGCCACTTTACTGAACTGATTGATGAGTTGAATTAGCTTTTCTGTGGAGTTTTTGGGGTTCTCTATGTATAATATCATATCATCTGCAAATAGTGATAGTTTGACTTCTTCTTTTCCTATTTGGATTCCTTGGATGTCTTTCTCTTGTCTGATTGCCCTGGCTAGGACTTCCAGTATTATATTGAAAAGCAGTGGTGAGAGTGGACATCCTTGTCTTGTTCCAGATCTTAATGGAATTGCTTTCAGCTTTTCACCATTGAGAATGATACTGGCTGTTGGCTTGTCATAGATGGCCTTTATGATGTTGAGGTATGTTCCTTGTATCCCAAGAATTTCAAGGGCTTTTATCATGAATGGGTGTTGCACTTTGTCGAAAGCTTTATCAGCATCTATTGATATTATCATATGGTTTTTATATTTCTTTTTGTTGATGTGTTGGATAACGTTGATTGATTTTCGGATGTTAAACCATCCTTGTGCCCCTGGAATGAATCCTACTTGGTCGTGGTGAATTATCTTATGGATACATTGTTGGATTCTGATGGCTAAAATTTTATTGAGGATTTTTGCATCAGTGTTCATTAGGGAGATTGGCCTGTAGTTTTCCTTTTTTGTGTTGTCCTTGTTTGGTTTTGGTATTAGTGTAATGTTGGCTTCATAGAACGTGTTTGGTATTGTCCCTTCCTTCTCAATTTTTTGGAAGAGTTTGTGAAGGATAGGCACTAATTCGTCTCTGAATTAAACCTGAGTTGTTTTAAGTCACTAAGTCTGTGATAATTTGTTACCGCAGAATTAGGGATCTTACACAGCATTTCTCCGGTAAAATCAAGGTTAGACATCTAAGAAAGAAGCTGGGGAAAAACAACTTCTGAATAGGTTCCTTTGTAAAACAATATAATGTTACAACTAATCTCAAAAACGTACTGGAAACTTTCCCAAAGACAGCAGGTATTGTTGTAAAGACTGTTTTAATCTGTGAAATCTATTCTATGATAATAAATCAACTTGCTATTCTGAACTACAAAGTCAACCCTCTTAATACAAACTACTTTACCCATTTGGTTGTCTTATTACAAAACAGTAGTTCTTAATTTGGCAAAAACCTTATCTTCATACTTTTTATACATCTTAAGGCCATCCATAGAATAGGACATCACTAAATATGATTATTCACTGCGTTATCATAAGGCACTTGTAAAAGTCAGTCTCAGATAAAGTTTTAGGTCTAAATACATATTTAACTATAAGAGTCCAACAAACTGAATGCTCAAGTCTTTCTTTATGAATAATTATCTTAAAGCTTTATAAAGTTAATAATAAAAATTGAATTCTCATTATGTTTTAATAATTGAAATTCTCACAATTCTCCTGCTAAATTGTGAAAATATGATACCATTTTTCCCCCAGAGAATAAACATTATATACATTCAGGTATTAATTATCACTAATATTATGTCTATTAGTAGGTTCAGGCTTAGTACTATAGACATTCTTCTATTACTTTGCATTCAAAAGTCTAACATTTGAAGAAAGACAAATACCATACGGATTTCACTGATATTTGCTTGACAAAAAAATTCACAAAAAAATCAAACTTTTAGACTATAGGGACAAAATAATAGTTACTGGAAAGCAGGGCAGGCTAATTGAGTAAAAAAGAATCAATTATAAGGTGATGGATAGAAAATAGACTTTTGGTGGTGAACATGATGTAGTATATACAGATGTTTATTAATAAGCTCTACACCTGAAACCTATGTGATACCATAAATTAAGCTTATTTCAATTAAAAATATCTAAAATTGTTTAAAACTTTTTAAAATCTTTCATCATTGGGCATCTTTGAGCTTCTGAATCACTTCCTTGTATATACAAGAAACAAATATAATAGGAAATATTTTAAAATGGGAATATATTTCTCAATACATTAGTTATAATATATTTGGAAGATTTATAGTCACAAATTTGAATAATCATGTAATTTTGTTACCTGTACTAAAATATATTGTGCTTTCATTTAATTCTTGATGACCCGATCTTTACTGGGCTTTTAATTTCTTTGGAACAAAAATCAATGTCTAGTTGATTTTTACATTCCTCAGTTACAGCAGTACATATTTCACATAGTAATTATTCTATAAATATTTGTTACATGACTGAATAAAGCAATGAAGAGAGGATCACTATAAGTAGCTTGGAATGGATATTTTTATATAAAAGTCCACCTTATTTGTAGAGAAAATGCAGTGCTATTGTCTTAGTAAATTATTCATACTTACTAATCCACCAACATCTAACATCCAGAGCCTCTGTTAATTTCCTTTCACTTAAAATAGAAAGTAAGATAGCTATTAAGGTTTTATTTCATTTACAAACCAAATCTATTACCCTTATATTGAGGTTCATTTCTATTTTGTATGCTAGTATTTCTGCACTTTAAAGTCCTTATTGGATTGAAGAGCAAATATATACATATGCTTCGTTGTGCCAGAGGGCACAAATTCTGTCTTGATTTACTCATGTGCAACTACTATTAACACTGTGAGGAATTCAGGGCAAAGTTTAGTTTATTTTTCAAAAAGGATCATGTTGTTACATATTCCAAATAGCACATGAACTCTTTTAGACTATAAAACCAATGATGTGCAGCCATACACATTTAGGGTATTATTTAGCTTTTTCATTGACTGAATGTCTGACAAGTCTCACTCATTTTTTATGGCACATATTTTTAAAAGCAGTATTTGACAAAGAGAGAAATGAGGTGAATTTCTGTAACTATTAAAGCATGGATGCAGAAATTATTGGAAAAATTCCAAATTTTAACACTAAATACGCTGAAGCATGGCAAAACATCACATTCATTATTTGACTTGAAATGTGCAAAAATCATCCATGTGTTGGAGATCATTTTATTTGAATGTTGTCTTTGTTGGATAAGAGAAAGTGCTATCTGCTCTGAATCTGAGAATTTGAGAGCGGGGAATCCATGTGTAGATTCTGAGCATTGAGAAGAGAAAGGAGCCAGCGTGGGCAAGCACAACAGGACATCCATCTCCAGCTCCCCCTTCCTTAAAATCAAACCTGAAATCCTCCGTGAGTGAATATTGGAAGCAACGACCTTAGGCAGTCCACACTCCGTTCTGCCTGTTGGCCCTACACAATGACAGTCACCAGGTAACTGACAAACCAAGCCTACATTATTGGTTATGAAGTTAGTGGACATTAAAAATGTCCCACCTCCAGCCTCCCTGATGGAGCAAGGGGTTAAGTCTCAGCACTATGAAGCTATCAGCAGCCTCTGCAGCACCAGCTCAATCCCTGGCCAGGGAGCTAACCCACATGGAGCAGCAGACTTCTTGTGCCTCGCCTGCTGCTCCCCTCAACAGTGTATTTCAGTAGATCCTCCTATTCTGCTCCCTGCTCTGTCTCTGGTGAATCCTCTCACTACCGCCGCAACACCTCTGGCCTACACCCCAGCTCTTGTATGCATAAATAAAATAAATCTTTAAAAAAATAAAGTCCCACCTCATATACTCTGGTTCAACACTTCAGTGGCTATAGAACTTGAAGAAGCATTTTCATTTCTCTGTTGATTATCTCCTATAACAAGAGATTTTTAGACTTTGTCAATGAGTGTTTCTGATTTAAGTTTCCAAAGTCTCTAATGTTTTTAAATGTTATATAAGCAGATATGTTATTCATAATCTTATTTGTGAATAGTCATATTTTGTATTGTAGCATTAGTAAATACAAGCAGAATATACCATAAGGTCTTTAGTGACATAGTAAAGCAGTTTGCAATTATGTTCAAATCTGAAAGTAAATGAAACAGGAAACAAAAAAGGGTATATCCACACTAAATCCTTACCTAGAGCTAAGTCTTTATTGACTTTGAACTAGACTCTCTAGCCTACATTGTTTATGGAGATGGATAATGTTGGCTGCCCTTCAGATATATGGAGACTTGAAATTGAGTGTCAGTGAATACAAATGTACCAAATATATATTATCTAGCTTTGGCATTAAAATATTTGAAATATAGGTAATATAAAGATGTTATTACATTGTTAACTTTCTACTAAGCATATTTATTTTCCAACCGGGAACTGATTGAAGTGTGTTAAAATAAAATATAAATGAAGACCAACCTTGAAAATTACCTAAGCAGACAAAATCGGTTTAGTCACACAAGCAAAGCAAGTTTAGCTTCTTTTGCAAGACTGATTTGACTTGGGTCATTCCTTGCTTATGCCTCTGGAAATCATAAGCAAAAATTAATCTGTTCCCAAAATTGATATGAAGTAACCACTGAACAATTGAAGAAAACTGTCAATGAAGAAAACTGTCAATGAAGAAAACTCTATTGTTACAATCTATCATTGCCTCCTCACTATGCAAATTGCTTTATAACAATATACAACTGAGCTTCATTGCATGTGTTCTTTGTAGTTCCCAGTTTGCCGTCTTTGGGTTATGTGCACAATACACTTTTACTAATTACTACTTCAGTGATTTCTTGGTTTTATTTATTCTATTTATGAACTTTTGACAAGGGCATGATATGTAAGATATTTTCTCTGAACCCAAGAAGCTTAGGATCTAGTGCTATGGAGAAAAGAAAAAATAAGCAAACCTGTAATCAGTCCTTCCAGTATAATAAGTGCCAGTGTTTGTTTAGCACATTCTCTTATAACAAGTAAACACTATAAAAACAATAGAATAAAAGGATAAGAAAAGCAGATTTTTTTTTTCACTAAGGAGAAAGAAATGGACTAAATAGTCTGTGTGGGTGGAGCAAGGGTAGAAAGCTAGGGGTGACTGATAACCCCACAGTGAAGGTAATCATGATCAAGTATCAAAGTAAATTTCAAATTTCAAAGTAAAGACATTAATTCTTGAAAAAACATAAAGCGCTTAAGAAAGCTAGGAACAAAAACATAAGATAGCTATGTAGTGCGTATTATGTGTTAGTTACTACTCTGAAGGTTTTTACATGTAAGGTAATTTAAATATTGCAATGACTTTTTATGAAAGTAGTACTAATATTTTTCCTATTTTACATATGATGAATTGGACATGGGAAGGTTCACAACTTGCCCCAGGTCTGGTAGCTAGAAAGTGATGGAGCTGGTCACAGACCTGAGCAGTGTGTGTCTAGAGTCAACACTCTTAACCATGATGTCATATACCTTCAAAAGTCAAAAGAGTAGAAGACATCCATTTTTGCACCCATTTGTGCCTCCCTGGTGGCACAAGGGGTTGGGATGCAGCCTATGGGGCCATCCACAGCCACTGCAGCGCAAGTTCAATCCCCAGCCAGGGAGATACCCACATGGCACAGTGGATCTCTCCTGCCTCACCCACTACTCCCCTCAGCAGTATATTTCAGTCAGTCTGCCTGTTCTGTTCCCCACTCTGTCTCTGGGGAATCCTCTCACCACCCCCCACCACCCCCACCCCCGCCCCGCACCTCTGGGCATACCCATTCTGGTATGCATAAATAAACAAATCTTTTAAAAAAAAAGTTACCAAAGACTGAAAAATGACAAATGCTCTGATTTTTAAAGAGGAAGCTACATTATCAAATATTCTCAAAAATAGTCTTAAAATATTACTAGCTAATGTTTCATTAATATTTGGAAAAAGAAATTGTTGATCATATGGAATGCACATCGTTTCCTGAGTAGTGAGTTATGGTCAAACTCAACTCATCTCTTATGTTTATGGCTCTTATAATGGGTAAATTATAAATATAGCATAGTCATAATATGCCTTGATTTTAGTAGAAAATTATTTCTAACATATTAATGATTATAAATATCTGCAAAATATTCTAAAAAAATGTTATATAAAATCATGATGATTTATGAAATAATGGGTTCAAAGAAAACTACAAATCCTCAGAAGTGCTTATAAGTGAATCAATACTAAAATGAGTGGAAGTCTTTATGATGCACAAGAAGTTCTATATTTGGGTTAAGAGTATCTGTTGATCAAGTGCAGGTTAGGGAGGATTAAATAGGAATTTACTTTTAAAAAGAGCTAAGAATTTTACTTGACTAAATGTTTGATGTGACTTGAAGAATATGATAGTCAAAATTGATAATGAAATCAAGGAGAATGTTATTAGAAAGTGTTCAGAACAAGGAAGGTAATAAATGGTGTAATTCTAAGGTCATAGCTAAACAATTATGTTCACTTTAGTGAAACATAATGAAGGCAAATAACTAGGAGAGCAAGTTGGATGGTAAAAAAATGACATTTAATGAATGCAAAATAGAAATTTAATACATATAACTGATGTGGCTATATATGTGCACATGTACATATATGTGTGTGGTCTAGACATATGTATTGACAAGAAATGTGAAACATTTTGGAGTCATTTGAGTCTGGGTAAGTAAAACAGAGATGGGAGACAATTGAGCATTATTAGCTCTCTGACATACATGTCCAGGCATGTTCAAACACAGCTACCTCCTAGAAGAAGCTGAAATAAAACTCACCTAACACAGATCACTTAGGATTGAAACTTCACCAATTACTGCTGACAAACTTTTCACCAATCAAAACACTGATTGAGGGCCTACCTGGTGGTGCAGCAGTTAAAGACAGAGCTATCAAGCTATCACCAGCACTGCAGCATGAGTTCAATCCCCAGCCAGCCAGGGAGCTAACCCACATGGTGCAGCAGACCTCTCCTGACTCGCCTGCTGCTCCCCTCAACAGTGTATTTCAGTATTTCAGTAGCTCTGCCTTTTCTACCCCCCACTTTCTTTGGTGAATCCTCTCAACCCCCATACCTCTGGTCTACAAATAAATCTTTTTAAAAAAACTGATTGAAACTTCATTTGCATAACATGGACTTGAATGTGAACTAGTCTACCTTTATTATACATATATATATTTTTTTTTGAGGTAACATTGGTTTACACATTGCATGATTTATAGGTATAGTATCCCATCCTTCAGGTTTGCTACCACACCACACCCAACACCAAAGCACCCATTAGTCCTCCACCATAGTCTATTGTAACCCCTCCCCACTTTAGTTTCTCCATTTCCCTTCCTCTTCCCACCCTGTGACTTCAATTCTACAGTCAGATTTTTAGGGTTTGTTAATGGTTTGTTTTTATCTGGCTGTTTGTTTTGTTTCTCTGTATTCCACATATAAGTGACACCATCCAGTGTTTGACTTTCTCCTATCTTATTTCATTTAGCATAATCTTCTCCAGTTTCATCCATGGTATCTCAATGCCAAGATTTTATCTTTTTTTTTTGATAGCTGAGTAGTACTCCATTGTGTATATGCCACATTTTCCTAATCTATTCACCTTCCTTGGGCAATGAGGTTGTTTCCATAGCTTGGCTATTATAAGTAGCGCTTTGATGAACATAGGAATGCATATATCCCTGGGCAACTGGAACATGCAATTCCAGAGTTTCTAGGGTCTGTGTACCCTGGGCTGCAGTACTAAGCTTCAAATAAACATTTCTCCTATGCTGTAAAACTCCACCAGATTTGTTTTTCTGTCTACAGTATTGATACATTGATCTCTTTTTGAGAAACACAATAGTATGATCTGATTCACATTTCAACAAGACTACTGTCTGCTATGCTTAGATGAAAGTGGAAGCAGATAAGGATGGAACCAAGAAAATAAGACAGATGTTCATTTGGAAAAGAGATGAACATTATATGTATGGTATGATTCAAAATGGTGCAATGCTATATGTTTTTGCATTGCCATATCTTTAAAGATAGTCAACAAGATTTGGTGGTATTATCTGTAGGGTGTGAAAAACTCCACGAAGGTATCTGAACTATTCCAGATTCTAAAGGAACCTTAGAAACCTAATAAAGTTTTTGATGTTTGAAAGGACTCCTCTCCACAGAGCTCTTAAAGCCCTGGAATTTCCTAAGAGAGTTATAGAGGTGCCTTGTTATTCATAACAAACCCCTTCATTCACACCTGAATTTATTTATGTTAATGAAGTGACTTATGGAAAGCACTGAAAGACAGGGGCTAGTCATCATGGGAATCAACTGCATGATTAATGAGGTAGAACTTTTTTTTTTAATATTTATTTATTTATTTATACAAGAACCAGGGTATAGGCCAGATGCACAGGAGGAGAGGATTCACTAGAGACAGAGTGGGGAACAGAACAGGCAGGCTGACGAAATACACTGCTGAGGGGAGCAGCGGGCGAGACAGGAGAGGTCTGCCACGCCATGTGGGACTTGCTGGCTGGCAGAGATTGAACCGGTGCTGCGGAGGCTGTGGATAACTTCACAGCACTGCGCTCAACCACCTGCGCCACCAGGGGAGACCCAATGAGGTAGAACTTTTAATCCCACACTTGAATCCCCACCACAGACTTCAAGAGTGGGGAGAGGGACTGGAGATTGAGTCCAGTCACCATTGACCATTGATTTCTTCAATTATTGTATGTAATAAAGCTTCCATAAAATTTCAAGAAATAAAACCATGAAACTTCTAACAGAAAATATATGAATAAAGCTCCTTGACATGAATAGTCATCATCAAAAAGACAAGAGATAACAAATGTTAGCATGGGGATGGAAAAAATGGAATTCTTGTTCATTTTTAGAACTGTAAACTAAACCAGCCATTATGGAAAACAGTATGGTGGAGTCTCAAAAAATTAAAAATAGCACTATTATATGATCCAGGAATTTCACCTCTTGGGATATATTCAAGGGGAAAAAGAAACATGAACTCAAGAAGATACCTAACCCCCATGTTCATTGCAGCATTATTTGCAACAGCCCAGATATGGAAACAACCTAAGTGTCTATAGATGGATGAGTGGCTAGAGAGTTGTGGGAGACACACACACACACACACACACACACACACTGGAATACTAGTCAGCCATAAAAATGAAACCCTACTATTTGTGACATCATGGATGAACGTTGAAGGATTATGTAAGCAAACTAAGTCAGAGAAAGACAAATACTACAAGATCTTACTTATATGTAGAATCTAAAACAAAATAACAAATCCTTAAATGAATAGAAAAAATTATCTGACTTGTGATTACCTGACAGAAGGTGGGGGAAGGAGTAATTGGAGGAAGGTGGTTAAAAGGTATCATTAATCCAAAAATTAGAGTCCATTAAAAGACAAAGAATCTTCATTGGGGAATCAAGAAACTGCAATTCTGGATACACAAATTCAGGCAGTAACCAAAAACAGGACCCCAGAAGGGACAAAAGTCTGGGGGTTTTATGAGAAGAAAAGAGGAAGATGAGACAAGTGCTTAAAGAGTTAATTAGTATTAATAAGATTCAACTATCCTTGGCTATACATTATTGATTACTGATTCTATCCTCTAGGAAAAAGTTCTTAACCATCAGTACTTGTGATCTGCATGGCTTCTCAAACAACTGTTTGATTGTTTCTTAAGGCAATTGATTTTGGGCACACCCCAAAGATAATGCAAAATACCAAATTTTTTTTCTTGTTATGGAAACTTTTAAGATGTGCTCTCTTAGCAATGTTCAAACACTTATATATATATAGTATTACTAAAAAAAAAAAAAAGCAAAGATAATGCAAGACAAATACAGTTTTTTCTACTGTGGTGTTTCCCTCTGCATTTTAAAATGTCACCACCCTTCTAATAAGCTTTCTACAATATAAACTTCCAGTTATAAGATAAATAAGTACTTAGAATGTACATGATCATTTTACTATAGCTAACACTGCAGTAATGATATGATAGTTCAGCTAGTGAATCCTACAAGTTCTCATCACCACAAAACAATTTATAGATCTACAGAATGTTAAAATCTATAAATCTAAATCAATGGATGTTAGCTGAACACATTATGGTTATCATTTCACAATATATGTAAACCAAACTATCATGCTTTGTGCCTTAAATTATACAATGAGGTATAGCAATTCTTTACTGCATTTACAACACTGTACTGACAAATGGGAGTTGTGGAGCAAGCTGTAGGACACAGGATGATGCCGAAGAGCAAGATCCTGGCCTTTTTATTGACAGAATAATTATACAGAATCAGTTGTGAGGGGAAGGAGGACAAAAAGTAAAGTGAGGGGTGAAACTAGAAAATGTGTTCTATCATCTCTAGTATCAGAGATTGTGTGTCTGCCCTCCAGACACTTCTCATCTGCTCGATGACTTGGTATTGTAATTGAGATCAAGCCCTAGGTCCCCACCCATGGTTCCAATCTTATCAATCAATCTTCCACTGATCAGCTTCTGGGGTCCCTTGTCATACACAGGTCCTCAGCCCAGCATTCCCAGTCATACCTCATGATGCATAGCCTTCCCAGAGTGATTGGAAGGTCAGGAAGACCACAGGGCAGGTTTTCTGATCCCATGCAGACCGGGTAAAGGAAGAGTCAGACTCCTCAGTAGTTTTTGCAGGTCTTTTATTGGGATTTGCCCGGTACACAGCAGGCAAGGAGGCTGGCAGGCCTCCCAGGCCCCAGCAAATCTTCACTCTATCTGGGCTGTCTGGTGTTCTCTCTGCTTCTCTTCTTTCGGCTTCCGTTCGTTCTTGGCTTCTGTTGGCGTTCCCGTGACGCCGCCCTTAAAAGCAGTCTTAGCCCAGGTGAATCTCATCTACCTATGCCCACACCCTACTTCAGATGCCCGCCATCAGGCATGCATTCAGGACTGCAAAGATCCATCATCTATCCTGATGGTGGGAGGGCAGAAAAGCCTGACATTTTTCCTTACCCTACAATGATCAAGCTTTCTGCTCTTGGTTGATTTGAAGGCATCTTTGTAAGGTTTGGCTTCCATGACTGATTTACCAGGCAGTTCTGACCTTGTATAGGAATGCAGAACTGCAGGTAAGAAAAAATGGTGGCCGAACAGGCCACTTAAGATTAGCAGACCTGCAATTCTTTTCCAGTAAAACTAGGGGGAAAAGGCAGAGTTTGGTAAATTTCAGGTTGGTGAACCAGATGCAGCCACATGAAATCATTTCTGGGCCTGCAGCTCCATGAGGTCAGAAACTTCAGCATTCAGAACCTAGCATTATATATCTTTATCATCTTCTGTTCACTTGTACTCTTTAAAATCTTCTGTATAAAGGGGTAATCTAGCGAGTAAAATGATTTCCAGAGGTCTATGAGCTGCTTTGGTAATCAACCCTGATGAGGGGATTGAATGAACCCGACTGAAAATCAGAGCTAGCACTATCATTGGCGAGTCACAAACACAGGTAACATCATGGACCTGTGATTGGTACCTGAAACCAGGGCAGTCTTCTGGGACTGAGCCTTTAACCTGTGGAATCTATTGCTATCTCAGGTAGATAACGTCAGAGTTGAGTTGAGAAAATTGAGTTGAGCTGGTATGAGAGAATTGCTTGGTTGGGGTGGGGGGAACACATCAGAATTGGTGTCAGAATTGTAACTAACACGTAAGAATAAAAAATGTGTTAGGAGGTAGGTAAGAAAAAAGGAGAAAAGAACTGTGTTTCTTCACTGGTACATCACTAGCACATAGCAAGGTACATGTCATTAGGCATGTAATGAATGTTTTTCACTATCTGAGCAGTTAGGAAGAAGAGTATTGAATCATAATGATGTGACCATAGGATATGTTATTATTACTTAATGTGATTTCAAAGCAGTAACATTGAAATATTTTCACTCTGCTTATATATGTGTCTTGATTCAATTAGTTTGTACAAGATGGTGATATTAAACAAATGGAAAATACCATTGTACTCTAAGGTTTGGCTTCTTCATGTCCTAATTCTCAGTTATATTTAAGTGGACATGCCCCTTACCAGTACAGTTTGGCCACCAAATGATCAGAATGAACACCATCCATCCAGTGTCTATGAAAATCAGCCTGCTTCAAACTATGAAATAATTAAGCTATTACAGTGCTGAGTTTAAATACTACACATTTCTATTTTGTCTTTATTGTAATGAACAAGCCCCGTCTTTAGCTCCTGCTGTGCACTTTTGGAGGGTCTTCCATATGGTTGCTGCTAAGTATTCTGGCATTTTCCCAACTGTTACAATTGGGTCAGTGGGGGGGATTGTGTAGGAGTAATAAAACAAGGGTGACTGCAGCAGGGAGGAGTAAGATTACTACTCACATAACAGCTTATTGCCTCTCATGCATTCAAGCACAGCTCAATGCCATTCATTACAACAGGCAGCCAGGGCGAACTGCCTTTTCGCTATAGAATTTACTCCAGAAAAGACCAGGCCTGTTCAGAGGCTATATCTCTTGTTTACTTTTGTTTTCCTCTTTCCTTACCTCACCTTGCCTCAATATCTGGAATAACTTGTGCCAGAGTAACAGATTACACATTGTATTGTAATTATACATATTACTATGTCATTCAGAGAAAGTTTTCATTGGTAGACCATTAACTAAATTTTAGCAGCAACAGCAGGATTATCAGTGGCCCTAAAGGCTTTGATTTGTGATACGGGGTAAAAAATGGGTAAGGGAAGTTAAACAGTTAAAAATCCTTGAGACATGATTCATAAAGCCAGGAGTGACCAACAATAGTGACAGTATTGTTGGGGTGTCTTTCTTTGCAAATACCATGTCTCTGAGAAAAAAAAAAAAAAAGACTTCCTATCCTTTGGAAGGCAGTGCTGCTTGAAACACTAATAGACTGGGAGGAAAGAAGTGCAAAGCAAACTTAAGCTTTGAAATAGCAAAATAATATATTAAACAGAGATATGTGTACACACATTCTCAAAACGATGCTCAAGGTCTTGATGCGCAGATTAAATTTTCCGTACTTATGCTTATACACACAAGAACGCTTTAAATAATTCATTATGTTTTTCCTTTAACATGATACGGATTTTTTTTCACATTAAACACTAGTATACAACTATGTTACATTCTAATAGGGTCATAATATGGCCATGAATTTTTCTTGAGCAATTACAAGAAACCGCGTTTTTAAAGAAATCAAATTGGAGACACTGAAACAGATTTACCAATACGTGTGTTTTCTTAGTTTCCAGCTAAAAGCAGTAAGTAGAAAGGGCTGCATTAAGAAAGTTGCTCCTGGGGTGGGGGTGGGGTTGAGGCTGTGGTTGGGGGTGAGGAGAGAAAGCTGCTCCCTATTTTCTTTCTCCCTCTGCCACCTCCAAGCCTTGCATCTGGATCCCTGGGGCCCCGCACCAGGTGGAGGTGCCCGGGGCCCAGGAGACAGGTCGCGGGCCTCGGGTGCCGCAGGCGGCGTCGCTGCGGGCGCCAGGGAGCTCACTGAGCAAGTCAGGAAGGAAAAGGGCGTGAGCTCTGCTGACAACCACCACCCGGGAACCAACCTCGCGTTCCCACGAGTCCCTGCACTTAGGAAAGTATTCATACTGACAGCAACTAGATGGTCGTAAATCATTTGGTTACGGGAAGACTCACACTTGTGCTAGGACTCTGGGGAACCCTTCTTCCTCCTTACCCCTTCACCTGGAGCAAGGAAGAAAGCGCTAAGCAAGGCTCATCTCCGTCCGCATTCAGCCAGCAAGCCGCACACAGAGCCCCCGACTCCTCCGCCCCGGCCTGACACTCCCCACACCGCGACCGCGAAGGCGCGAGGAGCGGGCAGCAGCCGAGGTGAGGGCAGCGGCGCGACTTCAGGGGCCGCAGTGCGCAGGCGCGCACACACAGCGCGCAGGCGCCGCCTTGAAGTGACTTCTCCAAAAAGTGTCTTAGTTCGCGGTCACCTGAGCTACGGGCGACTCTGCTGCGGTCGACTTCCCGGATACCCGCCCTCCGCGGGCCCTTCCCGGAGAGCCTGACCCCTTCTCCTTCGTAGCCGCTCCGCCACCCCGAACCCGCCAGGGGTCTGTCTGCCCCACTTGTCCTTTCCCAGTCGCGGGCCGGACCGGGCCGAGCCCAGGCGCCCGGGCGCGGTCTCAGACCATGGCGTCCCTCTTCAAGAAGAAAACCGTGGACGGTGAGTTCCCGATTGGGCCAAAGGGCCCCAGCTCTGCCTTTCCCTGGCGTATTTTTGGGGGTTTCCGGCCACGATTTTTACTGCTGCCCGGGGGGCGGGGCTGGAGCCAGTGGCCCCACAGGTGACCGCCCCCCGCGCGTCACTTCTCTGCCTCCCCATCTCTTCTGATTCTCTCACCTCAGCCTCACTTGGGATAATGTAGCTGCTTCTGTCTGACAACACAGCTCCCCTACCCCACCTAACACCCCCCCCCCGTGTTTTTTTTTTTTTTTTCTTTAGTGGGATACTAAGCATTTCGAGGAGGCAAGATACTGCTGTTCCTTCATTTGGTTATTTGGTCAATTTCTGGTTGGTTTCCTCTGCGTGGTTTGTTGCCCCTTCAGTTTGAAGCTGTAATACTTGTAGCATCCAAACCTGAAGTCTGTGTCTTGTGTCTTGAGGTGGGGGAAAGTGAGGGAAGGGAAGACAACAGGCTCCAGTTACAGAATGAACTCGTGTCTGGGTCACTCTTGGCCTGAGAGCACCCCATCATTCTTGATGTGAAATATGCGGCTTGACTGATGTTAGGAGAAGGATAAAAGAAACCCAAGGGAAGTACTTGGATTTAGTTTTCATAATGGATTTTCCCGCTGTCTAAAGTAAGAAATGTGGTATGATCTGCATAGAAGTTCACGTTGTAAGATACTTGGATTCTTTCAGACATTTAGGTCAACGTCATTTTAAGAGAAAAAAGTGAATGTACAAGAATATACAGATTTGTGTCATGAGTAATGTCTATTATGGATGTTTATGTAACATTAATCTTGATATTTTCAGTGAATCAGTTCACTAAAATTGAAATCAGTTATTGAACTTATTTAAACATCGAGGTTCCCATTTAATGTTGAGTCTAGGTAGTTGCTGATTCAATCAAATAATCACTTCTTTGTAAGGGTCTAACTGCCACAAAAGGAGCAGTGGTAGCTAGACAGTGATTGGTACAAACAGGGTCCTCAGTCCAGACCTGGGGGAATTATTTCATTCCTTTGTATTGACTATCCCAGGGCCAACAAAATTATTTTGGGGAAGATAACAAAGACATCATCTTTCCCCTGCCACTCTACCCTTCACTTCAACACATAATGTCATTTTACTTTATTTTATCACACAGAATAATACATTTTTGCTTATCCTGAGTGGATGAAAACATTTTTTTGATTTTTTGACTTTTTATTAACTGAAAAGTACCCTTTACAATATCTAAATAACTACCAAGTTGGTATAAGATCTGATACAATTATGTGGAATGGGTATTATGTGTGTTTTTCCAAAATGCTGTTTAATATTTACAGAATACTTTTATGTTTTCTGTATTTCTGTACCAAAATTGTGATCATCAGTTTTTGTTTAGTCCTTGGAGGGGGTGGGGCGCCGGGGTGGGGGTTGGGGGGGTATTTTTTGTTTTGGTTTTAAGTAGTGAAAATTTTTATGTAACAGAGGAAAAGGATTATATCTTTTTAATGTAATGTTACAAATTAAATTAAAAATTTAATTAAAAGCCAGTCATTCTAGCTTTAGTTTTTTAATAGCTATCAAATATTTTCAAAGACATAACTATCAGTTCTGTATTCATTTGCTGTGCCTCCTGGTGCTTTTGAATATCTAGTGACTATGTACTTGAAGTACAGAGCAGAATTTAAAAAAAAAAAAAAAAGGCAATGAGGGCTGTGCAGGGAAGATATTTAATTTTATACTCATTTTAATTTTATACTCATTTACAGTTGGATAAATTCAGCCCAGGAAATCATATTTTGCTAAATAAACTGGGGGGGGGGGCGGCAGAATTGGAGACCTGAGGACTTGAGCTATGCTACTGAATTAAAGGTCTCTGTATGGAATTTCTAAATGTAAATTTGACCACCATGTACATTTACTGTAACTACAAATTGCATGTTTGGTATTTTCCTAAATTATCATGTCAATTCAGATCACTTAATGATCTCTTAATTATAATTTCATCATCTTGATATAGAGATTTACTGATGTTTTTACTTCTTGTTTTATTAAAAAGGTTTGCTGTTTTGTTTTAAAGGTGACAGCATTCTTCTTAGCTGTAATGAGGCTATGTATTATGAAATTTAATGTAGTTTTATGCATTTCTCCCAGAACCTTTGGACTTGTTGGTTATTGATCATAGCATCTTTTACTGTATGCTGTCTTTGTATCTGGTTCAGCAGTAATGAAGTTCTGATATGTAATGGAATTCTGTAACTGTTTATAGATCTGAAGAATAATTGAATCTTTTTGTCTCTTTGGATTGGCTGGAAGAGTTACATACTGTATCATTAAAGACTACTGCTCATGTAAATTACAAAGGGAGACAACATTACAGCACTTATTACTATTCAGAGTAATGTTTAATTCATTTTTGACACAGAGATGAACAAGTCTCTGCAGTGTATACTTTGTTACAGAAATTAATGAGAATTGTACCTCAATGGTATAGAAGAGAAAGATTATTTTGAATTTGAAATTACAATTGAGTACTTGGTTTTCCTTCTACTGATTTGTAAGATATATATAGCAAACACAACCACACTGTATATAAATGTGCTTATCTACATTGTGGTTTTTTTTTTTTTTTCCCAGAAGTGTACAAATGATGGCCTGCTTATTGAAGCTAGTTCTGAACCTGTTAATCAGGATGCCATTAGGACTTGTCATACAACTAAACATGCCTTTTAAAAATTGAAGTTCTTTAAGCACTATGTAATTTTTGTCTGATATCCTCAGTAAAAATAAATTTGTGGTCCCTGCTGTATACCATTGTGTTAGTTAGTATTTTATTTAATTTTCACAAAACCTGTAAGATAAGTCCTATTATTACCCTCACTTAATAAATGAGAAAATTGAAGGGCAAGGGATAAATAACTTGCCCAAGATCATACAACTACTAAATGACATACCTAGGACCTCATCCCTTTGAATAATATTCTTATTAGATGCCCTGTGGCACAAGTTAATTTTTGCTGTTATTACGAAATATGTGGAATTCCCAACTTTTAGTATACCCTTTGTCTGTGAACCAGACTCCTTTGTCTCAGAATCAGTGGGAGAAGTTGAACTTCTAACAGTGGTAAAACTGGAAACAACCCTCCTCTTCCTGAGTCTCCCTTCACCCAGCATTTCTTAGGAAGTGTGATCATTTTCTTTTTTGTTCTTGAAGGAGTCTTCTGTCTCTACTTTTTTATTGCTTAGAAGCTCCTCATTCTACAGCAGTTTGCTTTACATTTCATGTAATGAAAACTTGTTCATCAGTGACTTGTGGATCCTTAAATCCTATAGCCATTTTATAGTGAGCATCTCTTGGGCGTGTGTTTTATTTTTGATGCTGATAATTTCTTACTTGTATTTCTCTCATCTTCCATGGCATAACACTCTGAAATTTTCTCAATTTCTTCTGACCACTTTTCCTTCTCTTTTCAAGTTTTTTTTTTCTTTTTGTCTTCCCACTTTATTTTTCTATAGCAACCATGACACAGAGTCTGGTATTTATTCTCATGCACCCATTTCTTACCTTTCAGTCTACAGGTATATGAGATTGTTCTTTCAGAGGTACTTTCCTTTTCCTTCCCTCACTTATCTAAGCTGAAAAATGCCCTTTGAAGTTTTCTGAACAGAAGCTAGTACCGGTGTTGATGACTAAACTAGTAGACCTTCTTGAATTCCAGAGTGTATGTTCTGCATGTTACACTTGAGCACTCTTGGGGTGTAATCCTGAACTGCCCTCCAAGCTTGAGAAAGATCCCTCCTCTCTTCCCACAAAAAATAAACAATCTCTTTAAATAGCCTTACTCACAGCAAGGGAGTGACCATATTTATTGTTGATAATTACTTTTTGCTTTAATCCTCAAATGTGCAAATTATATGTAAATGAGAAGGGTCTGGAAGTCCAGTAATAATTCAAGTTGGGGCTTGGCCTCAAGTCCCAGCAGAAGATTCAAATGAGCTAGGCTGGACCACATGGGAGTACCATTTTTGTTTTGCTTTTTTTTTATTTTATGGCTCTCTCCACCTCCACCCCCCTCCAAGCAGATAGACCTATTGACTTAGAACAATAGAAGACAGAAAGATTATTTCTGCCTATATTTTAAGTCCCCAATTTTAAATCTGTGATTTTATCACTGTAGTGCAAACATATGTATTTCATGCAGTAAGGAGAGCCTTGAACGACTAATGGGCAGAGTGTCACTAACTTACGTGGACTTGTGTAAGTGTTGTGCTGGGTGTGGGAGGGCAGAGGGTGGTGGGTGTGGCAGCCTCTAAACCCTTTTAGCTCACTCTCAACAGAGAGCTTACCATATTCTTACCCATGTACCACTGTCATTTCCACTGTTCCACCATAATTTTCTCCTATCACCTGCTATGAATGCATCACAGCAAGCCCCACACAGTAGATGAAGTACAGGAGTATAAAAATTCAGGCCATACTATTTTGCCTAGAGGAGGAACAGCAGATGAGCAAGTGCTAAGTACTTCATCTCTTCTAGATATCAGTGCCCACAGATGTCTCTGGCATTGTCTTGACTCAGGATGAAAAAAGAACAATGCAGAAAATTATAGGGAAAAATCAGATTATTTTAGTGCTCCATCTATTCAGTGAAGTAAGATACCTATCCTATTTCAGATTTTACTATTGTTAGATTATCAACTAACTTTCTTGATAACCAGTAGATTTTATTATGTTTTAAAGGAATATATTAATTTTATCTATTTAAAGTAAATCCTTTTGTATTTCAAATATATGTTTGTATTTCTTTACAAATACATATTTGTCTCAGATTCATTCTGAATAATCTAGAAAATCATTAAATGTGGATTTAGTATAAGAATTGCTTTTTAAAAAGAATAATGTTTGTTTTATAGTATATATCTATCATCCCATATGAAAAAAATGTTTTACTCGCTTTTCCTACTTACCATAATATGTTTTAAAGTGTTATGACTGTGTTTTAGTATGTAATAGTAGATACTCTCAGTTTATAGCTTAGAGCTGTTTAAATATTAATAGGTCTGTTAACAACTATGAAGCTGTGGAATATGCGGTAGTTAATTTTCTTTATTTTACCTTCTCTAATATACAGAGGTAGTTATAGTATACATCGTTGTATAAAATTAAGAAAAGTGAAACTTTGATTAAATTACATGTCTTACTAAAAATTACTGTCTTAATATTTGTTTTTCAACAAAGATGGCAATATCTGTTTTCTACTTTCTGATTTTCTGACACTAACAGGGAGTCTCCAACAATTCAATTCAGTACTGATTAACACTGAGGATCTGGAGTGAGCACAGGTCCCACAGGGTAAGGGCTCAGTCTCATAAGACTATCCTCATAAGACACCAGTCACAAATCCCTGGTACCACCAGGACTCTGAAAGCCAGCTGTAAGATCCAGGTCCTCCTCACAACTTTGCTAATTTGCTGTAACAACTCTTAGAATTCAAGAAAGTGCTTTACTTACTACTGCCAGTTTATTGCAAGAACACAACTCAAATGGAAGCAAGGTATTGGGTTGGGGGAGTGACGGTGTCATGTTTGCATGCCCTCTGCAGCTCGTTACCTTCCTAGCAGTGAACGTGTTCAACAACCCTGAAGTCTCCTAATCACTTTGCTCAAGAGTTTTAATATCCCAATCTCCAACCCTTCTCGCCTCTCCTGAGGTCAAAAGGTGAGGCTAAAAATGCCCACCCTCTAAGTATTTGGTCTTTCTGGTAACCAGCCCCATCCTGAAGCTACATAAGGGACCCACGTTGTTAACCATTAGACATTCCTGTCACTCAGAAAATTTGAAAAGTTTTAAGAGCCCATATCAGGAACTCAGAACAAAAACCAAATACACATTTTTCAAAACACCCTATTAAAGTTTAATAATTAACGTTTATTTAATTAAACTAATGTGTGTTTTAATTAAACACACCTAATTAAAGTTTATCAATCTTAATGGAATTATAGATATTAGCAATTAAGGCTTTGAGCATTTGCTTTACACCTGTGTCAACTGTCTCGCCATAATTCATTAATGTGATTCTCTTTTAGCTCAGTATTCTTGTATTTTAGAAGACCATCTTGCTTTAGAAGACCATCACCACTATCTCAATACTAACACTTCATCTTATGCTAGTTGAGTTTAGAGAGACTTTTTTGTGCACAAAAGGATTATATGCTAAAATTTTAATAATTTCAGTTTTGATTTAAAACATACTTTCTATTGAAAAGTAGGATTAATATTTGCAAAATAGGGAACAAGTCCAAAAGAAGAAAATTGGGTCTGTTTGTGGATGAAAAGGCTTATAACGTCTTTGAAAGGGAACTTTCCTTACTGTTATGTTTAGTGTTGGTCTGTAGTTATCTGAGGAAGGATAGCTTATACTGTGGACCAGTTTGGCCCCCCTAGAATTTCTGTGTTCAGTTTCTACCTGCTAATGTGAATATATTTGGAGATAGGATCTATAATAGAGGTAACTGACATTAAATGCGGTCATAAGAATAGGGTCCTGATGCAGTAGTGTCTTTCTAAGGAGAGGAAGACATACCAGGGATGAACATACACAGAGAACAGACCATGTGAGGAGACAGCTAGAAGGTCATTGTCTTCAAGCCATAGAGAGAGACTGCAGAAGTCAAACTTGTCCATACTTTGATCTTGGACTTGGACCCTTCTTTTACTTCTTCTTTTTTTTTTTTTTTAGCAAAATACTTCTGAGATTTATCCATGTTGTAGTGTGTATCAGTATAACTTTCTTTTTATCATGCAATAATGTTCTATTATATGTGGTACATATATACACAAACACACACACACATTTACTGTGCTTTGTTTTATATAGTTATCTCTTCATACACATTTGGGTTGTTTCCAACATTTGGTTATTGTAAATAGTTGCTTTTGTGAATATTTGTGTAGAAGTTTTTGTTTGCGTACCTATTCTTTTGGGTATATATACCTACAAGGTAACTGCTGTATCATAAGATAATTTTATGTTTAACTTTTTGAGGAATCCTCAAACTGTTATCCATTGTGGCTGAAACAATTTACATCAGTACCAGAAATGTACAAGAGTTCCAGTTTCCACATTCTCATTAACACTTGTTATTTTCCTTTTTTTTTTTTTTTGTAGCTATTCCAATGAATGTGGAGTGGTGTCTCATTTCCTTAAAGGCGAATAATATTGTTTTTTAAAGGCGAATAATATTTTTTAAAGATTTATTTATTTATTTATTTATTTATTTATTTTAAACATTTTTTTTTTAATTTTTTTTTTTTTTAAAGATTATTTATTTATTTATTTATTTATACATGCACTGGGTAGTCAGAGGCGCAGGAGGGTGAGAATTCACCAGAGCCAGAGCAGAGAGGAGAACAGGCAGAGTGATGAAGGACACTGCTGAGGGGAGCAGCGGGCGGCAGGAGAGGTCTGCGCGCCATGTGGGACCCTCGCCTGGCAGCCGGGGATCGAACCAGTGCTGCAGAGGCTGTGGGTAGCTTCGCAACCCAGCGGCTCAACCACTGCGCCACCTGGGAGGCCCTAAAGATTTATTTATTTATTTATACAAGCACTTGGTACAATCAGAAGCGTGGGAGGGTGAGAGAATTCACCAGAGCCAGAGCAGGGAACAGAACAGGCAGACCGATGAAGTACACTGCTGAGGGGAGCAGCGGGCTGCAGGAGAGGTCTGTGCGCCATGTGGGACCCCCGCCCCGAGGCCGGGGATTGAACCGGTGCTGCAGAGGCTGCGGGCAGCTTCGCAACCCCGCACTCAACATCTGTAATATTATTAAATAATAATAATATTATTTAATAATATTAACCATTATAATAATAATATTAAACATCTTTTTCATGTGTTTATTTACCATTTGTCTGTGTTTCTTTATTTGCTGGTGATTTCAGTGTCATAGCTAAGAATCCACAGCTAGATCCCAGTCATGCATGTTTACTCCTGTGTATTCTTAGAGTTTTATGACAACCTGTTATGTTTGAGTCATTAATCTCTTTTTGAGTACATTTTTTTCTATGGTGTGAGGTAGAGGCCCAATTTAATTCTTTTTCATTTGGACACACGGTTGTCCCAGCACCAGGGACTATTCCTTCTGTTGTTTACTAAAAAGCAAACTCTAGTGGAGTGATTACAATTCCTGATTCAGGAGTAAATACACCTGGATCCAAGTCTGGCAGTACTGCTTACTACCTTTGTGGCCTTGGGCTAGTTATTTAAACTTTCAACACTCAATTTTCTTGTATATAAAATAATATAAAAATGTGTAATATTATTATATACATTACAGTAGATAATGAACATTATAGCATTATTATGAACATTATATTGTAATGACATATGAAAACACATAGACCATGTGTTCCAGACAATGAGATCATTTGTGGCAAGCTTTAACACCAATATCTGTGATCCTTTAAAGAAATTACTGAGGTCTGCTTTCCACTCTGTTATGATAACTTGGTATTAAAGAAAAGAAGACTTAATAAGCATATGACATGTCATCCTTTCTGGAATTTCATAAAGTACTGGAGAATAAGGAGAGATGAAAAGGGTGTGTGGTTTTGTTTGTATGATATATATATGCCACATAAAACATTGTATACTAATCAGTTCTCTAAGGGAATATTTTATTGTGATTTATATATATTTTTGGTTAAACCACAGTCTGTAGCATATTTGTACTCTTGTGATTTTTATATAGTTAGTATTCATAATGCAATTTTTAATATTTGACTAATTTTTATATATTGAAAGACAATTTGCCATCTTGTAAAAAAAATAAATTTTTTTTCTAAATTGAGGTCTCTGAGTTCAGTATTTTAAGTGGCATTGAAGACAATTTTACAACCCATGCATTTAGATTTCTTTTGTTGTTCTCATAGATGTAATAAAGGAACAGAATCGAGAGTTACGAGGTACACAGAGAGCTATAATCAGAGATCGAGCAGCTTTAGAGAAACAAGAAAAACAACTGGTAAGTTGAACATTAAATTTCAGTTTAACTTTTTAAACAAATTTGGAAATTAGTGTTGTGATAATTAGCTCACTAGGAAAAGGACACATGCATGGCAGGTGGTCAGTGATTTACTATAGTAACAAATGGCATTTAATGCCTTCTTGTATTTTCTGTTTACCTTTGTTTATTGTGTCTTTCTGCAGACTTTTATCAGGATTCTGCTTATTATAAAAGCAAATTATTCTTCAGTTTGTTTAAGTCATGAATGCCTAGGAAAAAATACTGCTCAAAACAGAGCTATCACTTTCTCAGTTAACAAAGATAAAATAGTCCTTGAAAACAAGAGAGGGTTACAAGGAAATAATTTTGTTAACTCTTAGGTGTCTTAACTTCATATGTTAATGATCTTTGTTTTAGCAATGTACTTTTTTAAGTAGACTGTCTTGTGTGTTGCTCATCTTTGAATATTTTATGTTCTTTTTAAATGTAAGTTGCTTAAATATTTTTCAAAAGCACCATGATTGAATTATAATAGCTATACAATAAACTATGTTTAATGTACAATTTGATACATTTTTGACATGTGTAATAATTATTACTATAATCAAGATAACATATCCATTATCCCCAAGAGTTTCTGTATTTTAAGCCCTCTTGTCTCTTTCCTCCCCATTTAGGCAAAAATAATCTGTCACTGTAGATAAATTTGTATTTGTTAGAATTTTATTTAAATGGAATCATAATATTAATTCTTTGTGTCTTTTTTACTCTTAATTACTTTAAAATTACCTTTGTCAGTGTTAATTGCTTTTTGTTGACAAATGTTATCCATTGTATGGATTCCATAATTTATTTACCAGCCAATGGACCTTTGGTTAATAACATGTTTGTTTCTCCATTTATTTAAATCTTTTTTTTTTTTTTTAAAGATTTATTTATTTATTTATTTATACACGCACTGGGTACAGTCAGAAGCGCGGGATAGTGAGAGAATTCACCAGAGCCAGAGCGGAGAACAGAACAGGCAGAGTGACGAAATACACTGCTGAGGGGAGCAATGGGTGCGGCAGGAGAGGTCTGTCGCACCATGTGGGACCCTCGCTGGCTGCTGGGGATCGAACTGGCACTGCAGAGGCTGCGGGCAGCTTCACAGCCCAGCGCTCAACTGCTGCGCCACCAGGGGAGGCCCAATTTATTTAAATCTTTAATTTTCTTCAGCAATGTTTGTACTTGAAAATTTATAGTTTTTACACTTCTTAGATTTATCCCTAACAACTTCATATTTTTGATGCTAAATGATATTTTAAAAACAAACTCAATTTCTAACTTTTTGCTAATGTTTAGAAATCTCTTAAATTTTTATGTTGATCTTGAATTCTATAACCTTATTAAACCCACTTGTTCTAACAGTCTGAGCAGATCTATCAGATTTCTACATAATCATGTCATTTGTGAATAAAACTTTTAATTTTCCTTTGGAATCTTGATAACATTTTGTTCTTTTTCTTACCTTATTACAGTGTCTAGAGGTTCCACTGTAGTATTAAATAGAATTGGCAATAGCAAACATCCTTACATTTTTTAATGATGTTAGGAGGAAAAATATTTAGTTTTGCACCATTAGGTGTGATACTAACTAGGGATTTTTTTTCTACATGTCCTGTCCCAGGTTTGCTAAGTTTGCTAAGACATAATCAGGAATGTATTTCATTACTTTTTTTCCTTTTATTTTGGGAGGAGGGAGAGTGTACAGTAGCAGCTCTACTGATTTATTTTCCAAAGTTGGAATCAAATTTTTGCTCCTTAGATAAATTCCATTGGTAAAGTTTTTTTTTTTTCCTTTTTTTTTTTTTTTAGTTTGCTGAAAATTTATTAGGCATTTTTGTATCTGTGGTGTTGTTCACTCTATGTATTATTTTATATTTGTGGATGATAGCAGTGCTCTCCTCTTGTAAACATGTAGAATAAATTGTCCTTTCGAATTAGTCTTTCTATGACTTTATGACAACTTCCCTTCATGATTAGGAAAAAAGGGTATATGTATATTTAGTCTATTCTTCTGAAAAAAATCATTCAGGACTACTCCTCAATTGTTTTATTCTCCTTTTTATTTACTCTCTTAGGAATTAGAGATTAAGAAAATGGCTAAGATTGGTAATAAAGAAGCTTGTAGAGTTTTAGCCAAACAGCTTGTACATCTCCGGAAGCAGAAAACAAGAACTTTTGCTGTAAGTTCAAAAGTCACTTCTATGTGCACACAAACAAAAGTGATGAATTCCCAGATGAAGATGGCTGGAGCAATGTCTACTACAGCAAAAGTAAGTGCTGAACTTCAATCACCTGCCTGAACAGTTGAGTAGAGTGATCTGAAGATTTTGCAGAATTCTTTTAAGACTTAGGTTTCAAAATGTAGGGAGAGGACATGATGATGAAGAGCAAAAAGCAAAAAAAAAGTTAAAGAGAAAGCGTAAGGTTTATGTTAGGAAAATGGCATAACAGTTAACTTCTTATCATGGCAATTATATCCTATAAAATTGGGAACATAAAATTAGTGGATATGAAACTGTTGCTCTTAGGGGAAATGTAGGCTTATATTCCAGTGAGCCTTTGTTCTCAACATTCTTGTCAGCTAGTCTATATCTTGTATGCGTGCTTCTATTGAAAGCCATCATATTTTATACATATTGTTGACTCATTAACACTGAACTCATGGTCTGTGAGCATGAGTTATCACTTATGCCTAAGTCAGCAGCACTATCACTTATGCCTAAACAAACCTTATCTAACAAATATCCTTTTTCCATAAGGCGCATCATAGCCTTCTTGCTCTTAGGAACACTAGATGACACTTTAGCACTATGCTTAGGAGACATTTTAAGTAGCTAGAACACCAACAAAAGGCACCAAAATGTGGTATTAAATAGATCAAAAGGACCCTTGTTTATAGTCTGAAAATGTGTACATTTGGCAACTCTTATTTTTTGCTGCTCTTCACATGTTCCATGAACTATAAAAGAAGTGTGAGTATTGACTTGAGGTTACAAATAAATTTTAGTGAGCAGGCAGATTTACAAATGTGGACTCCACAAATAATGAGGATTAACTGTAATTGCTAAGACTGTAAAATATATGAAAATAGAATGTGTCCATTTTAGGTACCAGTAAGTACAGTGACACATGTTCTTTGAAAAAGAGAACCTTTCAGTTTTCAGTGAATACAGTGAATTTCTAAATTTTACAGTGACAATCACTTGTCTTCCTTTTTTGGTTTTACAAATTGGAAGATCTGAACATGTCCTATTCAGGGAACGATCATGTGTGAAGATTATACACCTGGGCTGGATAACTTTTCAATTATATTGAGGAGGGAAGGCTACTCATTTTGCTATTTTATGCAAGTTGTGGGGTAGGAAAAAGTATTTAATGTGGTCTAGACATATAGAGATGTCTGGGTTAGAATTTTCACATTATATCATTGTCGTTATCACTATATTTAGTATTATTTACAGTAATGTAAGTTGCAAGTAAAATAATGTCATTGACACTAATAAATATGAAATACCGTATATGATAGGTAGGAATTAACAGGGCCACCTACTCTAATCTGGAGTTTCAGGGGTTACATCCTTAAAAAAGTGGTATATAAATGGAAATCTGAAAATCTGAAGTGATGATAAAGAAAACAAACTGAGAAGAGCAGTCCAAATGAGGGATGCATGTGCGAAGGTCCTGTGGCAGAAGAAGGCATGGCATATTTAAGGGAATGAAAGCTTAGTGTGGCTAAAGTACAGCGGTGTAAAATGAGACGAGAGACCAGCAAGGCTCATTTCATAGTTTAGTCTTATTCACCAATTATGAAATTTAGCTTTTAATACTAAGAGCAGTGAAAAGCCACTGGTGAATTAGATATGTGTGGGCTAATGAGGGACAAGGCTGTGGAGTGTAATTCTTGAAAAGATTATTTTGACTGTAGCATTCATATAGACTGACTGAGAAAAGACTGTGTTTGCAATATTATTTTTATTTTATTTTCTATTAGTGTTTTTTAATACTGAACTAACTATATAAATACACGCATATACGCACGCACACTAAATGTATTGACTGTACTTGATAACATTAATCTCTTTTAATGAACTAAGTTGTGAACACATACCATAGGGGAATTATTTTCACATATTTTTGCAAAGTTAACTGTTCATTTTTTAAACCATAGTTTAAAATATACCAATAGATTATATGTATGTTAGCATATTCTTTTAAGGTTAGAAATTTAAAAAGTTAATGAAAAAATTTTTAAAAGTTAAAAAAATTAATTGAGATATTTTGTGCTTGACATGTAATAGGCAGCTGTAGTTTTACCACTTGAAAAGCAATGAATTTTATGTTGATTTTTTTACTATGTAGTTTTTTGCCTACTGTTTAGAGGAGGCATTTCACATTGGTCTTTATTGTATAGGCATTAAGCAGATGGCTTCCAAATGAGTATTTCATTTCTTTCCTAGAATATTTAACTCTCATATGTTTTATTATGGCAGGAACATATATCTTTAAAAAGCCTGTCTCTATTTGGTGTGTTCCCTTTGGACTTATTCCACAGTAAAATTTTCATTATTATGTAGCTAATATGAATCTTTTCATATGTTTAAAGACTATGCAGGCAGTTAATAAGAAGATGGATCCACAGAAGACATTACAAACTATGCAGAATTTCCAGAAGGAAAACATGAAAATGGAAATGACTGAAGAAATGAGTAAGTTCAAAAAATTACAATGAAATGTATAGTGTTCGCATCTTTGAATTAGTTAAGTTTATATACTAGCATGCTCATATGCTTGTCCATAAAAACACAAATAATGCAGTAAGAAATGATAACAGCACTCTTCTAGATAGATGTCTATATTGTAACTTCAATATATTTTTAAATTGGGAATGTATAAAACTCAAAATTCCATTAACATTTAACTGAATATGGCATAATATGTTATGCCATATTGGCCCCAACAGTTTTACTGTATTGATTAGTGGACAAAAAGCACATTCTATTATATAACTTTCTGGTATAAATTAGGTAGTTTCAGAGTTGTGTTGATTTTTCATATCTCGTACTTTAGCTCTGTTTATATTAGAGGTAGAGATAATGGAACTCATTTTTTCCTTTTTCCCCTTTCCATGTTATTTAATATTTCATTTTCTTCTTTTTGAGTATAGACTAAGTGCATGTGGTATAAAGAAACCAAACCATCTCTTTCTACATCACACCACCTAGATGTATATTCCTTCCTATGTTATTCATATTTTACAAGCATGAGATCACATTACATGTACAGTTTTCAATCTTACTGTGCTTTCAAACAAAAAAAAAATTGTATAACAAGAGCATATACTTATAAACCTAATCTTCTCTAAAGTCTTTTTTAAAAAATGGCTTTCATATTGTGTAACATCAGTATACCCTAATTTATCGAACCATTCTTACTTTGGTCAATAAGAGCATTTTAAATTTTTCAAGTCTCCATAGAGTATTAACTTTTATACATCTTTTGGTTCATACTATCATATTTTTCCCAGAATGATTATACCAATCTTTATTTTACCCATGCTGAATGTGGGACCCTTCACAGAATCCTGATCAATAATGAATTATTGCTTACATAATTCAAAACTGGTATTATTGTTTTGCAAAGATATTTTCTAATAGTCTTAGAACTTTCTAGGGATATATCTATTTGTTTCTGCTTGTAAGTTAGCATTTTAATTTAATGGTTTCTCATGTAAACAATAGTAGCTAATTAAATTACTAGGACGACTAAACTCACCATTGTTCTAATATTCTATTTCAGAATACTTATTTCCTTTTAGGGTTTAATGATACTGTATCTTTGTAAGTCAGAAATTCTTTAGTTTTCATTTTAAACCTGTATTGTTTTTATTTTGAAAGATATATATGTATTTGAAACATCATTAGTTAATTGTTAATGACTGAGAGAATTGTCATCTGTGTAATGATCATAGTATCTAACATGTTTATGTGGTTTCCTTTGATGGCACAGGTGTGAGAAGATTTTATCAAAGGAATTAACTTTTCCATTAAGCTATAATGGAGAAACTCTATAAGCGTGTACTTAAAACTCACATCTACCACAGTTGTTCTCATTTATATTTTAGTACCTTGCAAGTGATTTTAAAATAATGGTAATTATTGGTTGGTCATTTTTTAGTAAGCTAGTAAAGTGCATTAGCATTAGTATTTTCATCAAAAAATAAATTCAAAATTTAAATCTTTTTCCAAAAAGAATTATATTTTGCAGTGAAATGAACATTAGTCCTTATCAGTACCTCAAAAATGAATTTATCAATTAACCTCACTGACACTTGAAAGTGACCTTTGTGGTTTGTTGGTTCACTTAAATTTGCCCTTTTTATAATATACAAAATATATGCAGTGTTGAAACGCTTCTACTAAAAATGTAAGCCTAACAGATTCTGTTTGAAAGTAACTGCTTTGTTTCTCCCCTATCCCCAAGTCAATGACACACTTGATGACATCTTTGATGGCTCTGATGATGAAGAAGAAAGTCAAGATATTGTGAATCAAGTTCTTGATGAAATTGGAATTGAGATCTCTGGAAAGGTAGGAATGTCATCTTTTCTCAGTGGAAACAGTTTCTACCATTTTTGTCAATTTGTCCTTTACTGTTAGGTATACAACTTAATATTTGTAAATTAAGCTTATTTTACAGCATTGTTCTAGCCCAATGTAATATCTTACATTAACTAAGAAATAATTCATGTAATTATAATTATATAATGTGATGCATAAGATAGATGACAAACATGAAGAGTCTAGACAGCATGGAAGCAGACACAACAATTGGAGTAATCAAAAAAATAATGATGTACCTTTTTTTCCTTTTCCTCCCTTTAACATAGATGGCCAAAGCTCCATCAGCTGCACGAAGCTTACCATCTGCCTCTACTTCAAAGGCTACTATATCTGATGAAGAGATTGAACGACAGCTCAAAGCTTTAGGAGTAGATTAGCCAAAAAAGCCATATTTTGCTTACTTCTAATTATTTAGTATAAACCAGGCACAATGCAGATTTTTTTCCTTTTACAAAACACATTTCTTTTGCAAAAATGAGGACCACGAGTGAACAGTTGTTTCCTAACCCATGGCTATTTTGAATCTTTTGCCAAAGAATGACAATGATGCAAAAATGGGAACAGTTTGGATTTTAATTAGAACTATTTAGGAGTGATGATGTGTAAAAACTTGACTTTTTTCTGCATGGCATAAAAAAATTATATTCATTACTTAGTGTCATTTATGTTCTAAATCTTTTTACATTGAATACAAAAATATTGTTAAGTGCCATAAGGCGCTGACTTAGCGAAACTTGTAAAAATATTAAAGTATATAAATTAATTCTGTATCTGTTGCTTGTCCTTTATAAGTGGTTGGATGTTATGACCATAGGCTGTTCAGCTGCCAAATTATTTTTAAATGATCTAAAAGAAGAGTGCTATTTAAACATCTGTCTTAAACAAAAACTGTCATGAGCTTTTCTTTTTTCCTTTGGGAGAACATTCCAGTTGGTAAGTTTATTACCTTTCAGAATGTGCTTGGCACCTGCCTTAAACAGCACAGACATAATGTGCACATTCTTAAATTATTTTAACTGGCAGAAAAGAATTGCATTTTAAGCTAAAATTGAGGTCTCTTACAAAAATTACCCAGACTCTCTTTTGTAAAGCATGTAAAATTGAATATAATTAGCAAAAACTGTGACTGAACTAGCAAATACAAAAATTGAATTAACAACATTTTATAGTAATAAAACAAGATATTCTGATCTTTCTTCCAAGAACTGTGATTTTCTCCACATGAATTATAACCTCTGTTTAATCTCAAAGTGTGTTATTGTTATATTGAACACTCTAAACTGAAACATCATTCTCAGTTAAATAACACTACAAAGACAATACTAACCCTAAATTTTAAAATAAAAATTAACATTTTTCCTTGTTAGATAAACTACAACCTTGTCAGAAATTACTGCCTAGATGTGTATTAATGTATAAGCAGTACTTTTTAAAGTAAAGTTGCTACGTTATTTAATGTACAGTATAGCGAGGGAGGGAGAATGACGAAATAGCAGATTAGAGTGAGAATCTAGAATTAGATTAGTTCTGAAAAGTGATAGTGTATATTATGGGTTATAGCACATCCAACCATTAAAAACTCTGGAGATCAGATAATATAACATGCTTAATTTGAGGTGACAGTTTGAACTAGTACAACATAAATACATTTTAGCACTAGTATACATGTAGCATATGGATTGGTGGAAAAAATGAAAAGCTGAACTATATAGATTATAATCCATAAACCATTTTATCATGTTCAAAGACTATTTCATTAATTGTTAGTATTCAATAGAGTTTCCCTGAACAATGAGGAGTCAAAACATTTTATTGGATTAGGGCATATTCACCCAGAATATGCTTTTTGATTCTTGGATGTACATAGTAATGCCAACTAACTTTATTTACTTTCTTGTTTACAT
Source organism: Talpa europaea (assembly GCF_964194135.1). Classification (NCBI taxonomy): domain Eukaryota; kingdom Metazoa; phylum Chordata; class Mammalia; order Eulipotyphla; family Talpidae; genus Talpa; species Talpa europaea. The sequence continues at coordinate 80,504,594 of NC_140070.1, forward strand.
GTGGGGGCTTTTGTTTTTAAAAATTATTTTGTTAAAAAAATACCAATAAAAATTTATTGCTGTTATACTTGGTTCCCTTTATCTCTTTTGTTCTGTTTTTTTTTTTTTTTTTTTTGGCTTTTGATAAAACTTTCTGCATATTTGGTACTTTTTCTGAAGAATGATTTTCACCATTTTCCTGGAACATATAGATAACACTGCTACTTAGATTTTGACAAAAATAGTCTTTTTAAAAATTAGCAGTAAATGCAGGACTGAGAGGTGTGAATGGAGCAGCCTAAGTATTGGTGGTTTCACATTAATTCCTTTCCTAGAACTTACAGGGATAAACATTTTTAAATCTTAATCTTAAATATGTGAGTTTTGATGATTTCTTTCATTTTGGTCAAACAGATGCCACAGAAGACTCTGGGACCCATAGGCAGAGCAGAGTCATTCATTCTGACTTGGCTACATTTATAAATGTTCTGGGGGCAATTTTTACAATGACTATAATTTTATAATAATGCTATTTTGTTTAAAACATTTCCTTTTGGACCCTTATGACTAGGAAAAAGGATTCTTATACATTGGGCATAATGATTTTCTTTAAACTTGTTTTACCTAACTCCTTTTTTAGAAAAAAATTTAATAACTGTATTCAAATCAGAGGTTGCTATCAAAAAGGCTGCACCCAGTGTTATATAGGTTATATTCTGTTCTTATATGTGTAAGTCTTAGAGGTGATTTCAGAGTATCAGAGGCAAGTAAAATGGACAAAAATGTTAATACTAATGGTAACACCCGGCTTAGAAGACATGAAGAAAAGTTCATCTGTCATATGACTGTTGCACAGACTACTCTGCTCTGAAGGGGAGTCTCGTATGGATGGCAGGACCTGGTGGAAAGGCACGCAAGCTTGTGACCATATCGACAAGAGGCAGAAATCTGGCAGCATATGTTATATGACCTGCACAGTGATACATATTTTACTATTCGTATTTTAATCCCTTTAGAAGCAACCGGCACTCTTCCCTTATACACAAGTACATTCTTTACTAGCCCAATAGCCACAAATCTAGTCTGAGCCTTCTGGGCCTAATTTAAGTATGTACTCCTGTTTTAAACACTCATATATCCAGATCTAAAGAAAGATCTATGAGGACTTTCTTTGATATCCTTTCTCTGCATGAATAGGTTTTTGCAGCTACAGAAAAACAGATCAGCTTTCCAATTTCCTCTCTGTTGAAGCTGAGTCCTATAAAGGGAATTGAGTCCATTTTAAACTTTAGTTCCTTTAAGCGTCAACTGGATTAAATTTGCCTTAGAGAAAGCCTGAGGGTTGCAAAGTCTGATTTCAAGTACTTTATTGTTGAAACACCACACACATTCCTCCCTCTGAGCCCTAAAGAGTGAAACTATTTAAACAAATTTTTTTTCACCATTAGAGAAAGAAAGGTAAATTTATGAATAGTTTGTCAACCACTTCTACCAGGTAAAATTGAATGTAACAATCAGTGTTACATTCATGTGACAAACAGATCTTCCCATGCTAATGGACTACTGAATTTCTTAAGATTTACTACTGAAGAACTCATAAAAATTTAAAGAGGAAAAGATTATGGTTAAAATTGGCTATTGATATCTATTCTCAAAAGTATGAGCACATTTATACTACATAGAAAATTGCATCTCTTATTTGTTTAATTGCAGTTTAGGAATCTAACCAATTAAGATATTAAAATATCTCATTAAACTTAGAAAATAGTCTCAAACTCATTAATACAAGTGAGTTAACAGTGTATTTGCAATTAACTTATGAATAGCTAAGTAAAGAATTGCTGTTTCAATGTTAAGTTGTGATTCATAATAATTTTGGACTTTGGGAGAAAAATTGGTTCCCAATGTTAGTTAAATCTCAACTTGAATGACCTATAAGGATGGATGTCTGATAACATAATCTAGACATATATCATTATCCAAATCTGTGCTTCTTGTGATATAACAAAACAAATGAAATATCCCTAACAGATTCATATTTAAGTACAAAAGTCACTATTCTAGATTTATATTGTATTATATTTTGTTTTTGTTTGCAAAGTTTAAAATTTGTGTATGTGTGTATGTATAGGTATATGTATATCCAATACCTGCCGTTTGCAAATGGAAGTATCTCTTCCCCTGATTAACAGACATTTTAAGCAGGTCAGTTTATGCATGTATATGATGGAATAATTTGAAATTTACACTTGCATAACAAACATCTATATGTGTATATAAGTTGTATGTGTATCACTTACTGGGTGATGGATGTATGCTTAAGCATAGATGAACGGGTGACAGAAAGCTACATTTTTTCATCAGTATACCAGTTATTACTTATCCAATTGATGGTGATTGTCCCCAAGCATGATCTACATAGATTATGACAAATGCAGTGCTTGATCTTTATTAATAAATACCACAGAAAACAAAAACTATATTTAGCAGACATTCTAAATTAATGATAAAATTTTGTCTAATTATTTCCATTGTTATATAAATTAAGCTAGGTTAAGTTAAATGAAATATTCCCAGCAGAGTCATACTTAAGTGCAAAAGTCACTATTCTAGACTTATATTGCATTATATTTTGTTTCTGCTTGCAAGTTTAAAATTTATGCATGTACGTATAGATACCTGTTATGCCTGCAGATTAATATTTAAAATGCAAAAAGTCACTATTTTAGATTGATATCACATTTCAGCGTAATTCTACTTTCAAGTTCCAATGAAGTGCCATCTTGTAAATGAAATAAATGTTTCTTGAGATAGAATTCCCTGAATTGAAATGCTTAATACATTAAACTTTTTAAATTAATATAAATAATTCTAACCAGTTAAATCAAAAGTCATGGTCTTTTTTGAATAGGACCTGAGATGATTTTCCAGATTGTGAGATTTCAAAATGAAAATTACTTTCTGAAATTATTAAATTAGGCACCTTCAAATTTGTAGCCGTCATTAACAACACTCTCCTTTGTTCATTTAACAAAGATTGCATACCTGCTATAGCAATCATTCTTCCCAGGATCTGCAGAAACAGCAGCAAACAAGTCAGACATCTTCCCTGCACTATTGTAGTTTGCAGAATAGCGGAGTGGAGCTAAAGAACACATAAATCATATTTTCTATAGCAAAACATCAAAAAAGTAATGGAAAGATCATGTTTCTACAAATCTCACTTGGAACACTTCCTTGGGAGCTATGTCCTGAATAATAGTTTCAAAAGTGTTATTTCTGATTAAGATTTATTCCTAAGTACAATAATAAAATTCTAAGATGCCTCTGGCTTTTAAATTCAAAACTTTTAGTTCAAGCAAGCTATTATAGCTGCCAGTAAGCGAGACATTAATAAATTTTCTAGCTGGATATTTTCTGGTAATAGACTTTAATTTGTGACATTACTAACTGAAAGATTAAAAGGTAATATACATTATTTGAAAAAAAACCCTTTAAAAGACCCATGTGCACGTGTGTGTATCTGGGTGTGTAAAAAACAGAGAGTAGGTTGGGGCAGAGACTCACTGTTTTATTCCTATTAGTACTTTTGGCTTAAAATGCACAATGTGGCTTCTGAAAATAAATATTTCCAGGAAAATGTCAATATTAAATTGTGTACTCTTTTAAAAAGTACAAAAGGAAATCTTCTCCAAAAGTTATTGGTATAAAATGATTTTTGAAGTCAACCTAATAACTCACTTCTATTTCAGAAAAGAGAAAGGAATGAAAAATAGAAAATCTGGCCATTATACTGTAGGAAGTCTTATCTGCATTCAAGATGCTCCTTAGAAATAGTGAATAAACTCTGATTTAGGCTTGTTTTCACCCGTTTTTCTCTCTGCCTTCGGTTGCAAAACCAAACTCTTACTACTTCTTTCTCAAGATTCAGTTCTTCAGCCATCCGCATAATCTCTTGAGAGGAAGGTTTATTCTGTTCTCCAAAGTGTCTCTCCAGAGCATCTTTTGCAGCAATACTAGAGGAGGGGAAAGAGGCAAAAAATGTTGTTTTTACTGATGTTTATGGCAGGTCCAAATTAAGCTCAGTTAAATTTTCTAAATATTAAAATGAAAAGATAACTTAACAACCCTGAAAAACACTTTCAAATCTCATAAACAAAGATAAACGAACAATTTGTCAACTATTTAGATGTTGTTTTATGCAAGGTACTGTAAGTAGGGTCACAAGGGGTCACAACGTAGGGGACCCCAGGATTTCTGTGTTTATTCCACTTTGTGCCACAAGAGGGCACTGACTGAATAGTTAAATAGGAAATGAACACTTGAGGATTTTTCTAAATAACCCAAGAAATCATTTAGGTTATTCACAATAAAGAAATGTTTAATGAACAACTCAACCAAGACTAAAACCTATATTTTAGTATTTTCTCTGTGAGTCTCACCAAAGCTACAAAAAAGATCAATGAACAATCCTTTTGCTTTGAAATACCAGGAGTCACCGTAGACTTTTAGGAGTGAAATACTGATTACTAGTTTTGTTATTTTTAATAACATAAAAACCATAATGCTAGAGCAAGATAGATCTAAAATTACAGAAAAACCAGCCCGTCCTCTTAGAAGTGTTTGCTCAGTTTCTGATTTTATCCAAAACTTGTAGACCAAAAAGTTCCTGAATCTTGAAAAAGCTATCAATATATAGCTTTTTCTATTTTATGTTAAAAATTAGCAATTCTCAATTTTCACCATTATGTTACTAAATTATGCTTTCTTTCACCAGTCTTGTTTTTTGAATAGCTTCTGTTCACTTTACATTTATGTCATGTTACATCAATGCTGACTCTATTTTAAAATGTTTATTTCTTCTGAGGTGTGAGCGTATTCCTCTGACTGATACATTCAGTGTTGTAGGCCAACGTTACCTCAATTAAAAAAAAAAAAAAACAAACATACCTTATAGTTGTTCTCCGTTTCCTTTTCCTTTCATTTGCTCCCACTTTCTCATTGTATAAAGCTGTAGTGGGGCAAAGAGGGATAATTATTAAAAAAAAAAATGACTATTAGATTTGGGTTTCAAGTTTTCTATATAAAATAAAGAAAAATGAAATACATTTTTTAAAGTTTGAATCCTAGGGTATTTTATATTATAAGCCTTGCATAAGAATATTATGCAGGAATAAAGAATAACTTTGCAAATATAATTATCTATAAATTATACCCCTATCTTAATTTTGTTGTTGGAACACTTTCTTTGAGTGCTCTCAAACCCTGATCAGTCCTAACACTGGCATGAGTAGATAATTTTATCATATAAAATTTCCCATCTAGCAATTGCTTGTGTTACTTACTTGGAAGACTGGTATGTGCAAGTGCTCTGGTTACACTAAGATGTAGGTTACAAAACGTGATTCATGTACAATTTCTACCATACAGCACAGAAGCAAAAAATCTGGCCTTGCTTTTTTTTTTTTTCAGTGTAATGAAACAAGGTACTTATTTTTTTATTCCAAAGGGAAAAAAATAAACAAATTAAACCTCAAACCTCTCACCTTAGCATTAATACTCTCAATCAAAATGACTACTTTTTGATTGAGCCTTTAAAAATAAAACATCACAAAGCCTTTAAAAATATAACTTCAATACCTCCTACTTGCTCAGCTTCCTCCAGCCATTTAGATAATATTGCTTTTAGTTTGCAAGCATTTTTAAAGCTGAGCTGTAGGTTTTCAAATCTGCAGATAGTTGTTTGACTGAATTCAGAGCCGTGCACAGCTGCCAGAGCTTCCCCAACATTTGTCTGGGTGTATCCTGTGAAAGGACAATAAAGACCTTTAGTTTCAGTTTTTCAAGAAACATACATTTTGGCGTGTTACTGCACAGATCTTTGTATCTTTGTCAACTAGATATATGTTTTTAAGCATAAATTTGTTAGCAATTTAGAATTTCTTAGTAAGGTTCAGTTTAGACTTGTCCATTACTTACAGAAGTATTCCTTTTGGTTAATATTTAGCCCAATTGGATAATTGTATCACAGCATTTTATAAGACATTTAATTTAAAAGATCCTTTTTATCATTAAATGTACAGTAATTTGTACTCAAAATCTATAGTATATTAAAATATAATGCACAAAATATATGATAGAAATATTTTGATCTGAGCTACAGAGTGAAAAGTCAACTGTATTGTTAAAAGATATCAAATAAAACTAAGAGCTATACGTTTCCTAAAAACATGTTTAGCATGAAACTACGATCACACCTCCAAGCACATTTGTTCCTTTGTATGTATGTTCACCTCCAAGCACATTTATTACAGCATTTAGTAATGCCTCTATCTGCAGGCAAAAAACCCTCATTGATTGTCCCAAACATTTTTAGAGTACAAGTTGATGTAAACCATAAACACAGAATTTCAAACATTCATTGCAGTATAAATGGCAAACAAAATGATTGCCATAAAGAGTCCTACAGTTGTGTTTATTATATATAGTAACTACATGTTAATTTAGGGCCTGTGGCTATATATCTGTCTGCATAAAATGATTTCATATGATGTCCATCAATAAATATCATAAAGGGACCTGTAGTTCATTTCACAAGTGCAAAGATTTGAACTATCATTTTCAATCCTTTCCATTCCAAAAAAATTACTATTTCATGAATTTAAATCAAGGTTAATTATTATAGTTTTTTATGTGAAAGCACTTTTCAATAGACAGTGAGCAAAGGCTATGAACAGACAATGCCAGGAGGCGAATTACAAATAACTGTCAAATGCATGAAAGAATGATTTTTACTCTTTACTTGTAGTCGGACAAATTTAAAATGAAACTACCATAAGGTACCACTTTGACCTATCTGATGTGCAGGTTTCCAAAATATTAATGGCATATTTTTCCTTCAAGAGTATTTGCTTATGTGCCAGTCACCAGTCACTGTTGCAATGGCTGAGGATATGCTATTAATGAGAAAACAAAAAGAAACAAACAAAAAACTGCTGTCCTCATGAAGTTAGTATTCTGAGATGTAGCAAAAGAAGGCACTTGCAAAGCTGGTAAAATTTACTACAATTTTTACAGAGACCAATTTGACATCTCTCAAAATTATACCTATACATACTCTGTAATCAAGCAACTTTGCTTTTATCACTTTCCCTAGACATATATGCATATAGGTCCAAAGTGACATTTCAGAAGTTCATCATTGTAGCATTGTTGGTAACAACTGAAGGTTGAACATGCCTAAATTCCACCTATAAGGACCTGACTCCATACATTATAGTACATTCCTAAAATGGAATTGGACACATCCATTACAATAAATAAATAAATAAATAAATAAATAAATAAATAAATAAAATAAAATAAAATAAAAAAACCTCTCCAAAAATAATACTGAAACCTCTCCAACAAAGTGGAAAAAAAAATCCCTATGAGGACAAATATGTATGTGTTTGTGTATACAAACTATATCTCTGGAAAGATACACAAACTAATGTCATTGGTCAAAGGCATACATTTCACCACACCCTTGTATGACTTTGAATCACAAGATGCATCATCCATTCAAATGTGCCTACATTCTACGTGTCCAATCCGTGTCTATATACAACACAAACAGGCATTTCAAACCTCAGCTTTGAAACAGAGTGCCATTAATTAATTTAAAAATCTGTATAGTTAGCCTATTAAAATTTACAAGGAAATTAAGTTCTTTGTAGGATTTTCATAATTAAACTAACTTGACCACAGTAGAGGTGTACTATGAACACTGACTTGGACTTTTGATCAAATATGAGAGATTGAATTATAATGGAGTAAGGATTTGCAGACCAACTTATGTGTCCCCTGCATACCTAACTTAATTCTTCTCACTTTAAATTCATTGGCAAACTTTTCAAGCTCTCGGATTTCCGGAGAATCCATGTCTATTGGTTCCTCGACCAATTTACTTTTCCGCCTGAGTTCCTGCTTGAAATCGGCAGCTGTGGGGTCTTCTGCCAGGAGAGGTTGGTGCATGGGAGGAAAGCCATGACTCAAGGTGTGGTCCGGAAACTTATAAAGACATGGGGTTAAGCTACCTGTGAATAAACAAGAAAGAGAGGGTAAGGGCCGTTTGTAATTATCCAACATTTATACACAAGCAAGGATCTTGTCTGTTGTAGCCACTCTCAATTCTTAAAGTTTATTTAACATTCAGTTTCCTGAAATATTAGTTAGAACACCTTAGTGTAAATGTGATTATTTATTTCCCCCCTTTCCCAGAGCAGTAAAAAAAAAAAAAATTAATGCAAAGGCAAGAAGCTGGAAATTGCAAATAATTAAAATTGAAATAAGCATATTATCTTAAAAGTGTAAGTTTTCCATCATTTTTTTCCTCTTAACATACAACTACTCCTAGGAATCTGAGGTTCAACTCTAAGCAGAATGCATGTTTTGATTTCTGTTTTCTTAATTCATTGAACAAAGTAGCTGCTGTGTCTATTATACTCAAGGCACAGGGGCAGTCCTAGCTGGAAAGCTTTCTTATGATCAGAAAATTAATTTTGTAATATTAAGAAGTACCAATGCCTTCTCAGTAAATGTTTAACTTCAATGGGAAATAGTCAAGTCTTTTTAAATTTTAACAAAGGCAGGTAAAAAAGAGAATTATGAGGACATGAAATACATAGACATATTTAAATAGATTCAAGGAGTGAAGAGATATTAGCAAAAAGTAAAAAGTTCTATTAAAAAGTCAACAATATGATTTTTTGAAAAGTATACAATATAATGGAATTGTTTCTTAGTATTTAAGAAACAAAAATAAGTGGCTAAGACCTGTGTGATTCTATTTATTTTCTTAAGAATACAGTATAATTTCCTCATTTATAACATATACATTGTTTTTAATGTTAATGAAACATTTATTTTTTAGTACCTTTTGTCTTATATCATTGTTAATTTTTGGACAATATATGATTTCTCCCCTCAGATGTGGTCACCATAGCGTGATTCTAGATAAGACAGGAAATCGTGCATAAATGATGAAACATTGAGTTGCGTGAATTAAATAATAACTCACAAATTTATTCTTTTTAATTGCTTGCAGAATTCCTTCTTCATTCGGAAAAAAAGTTTGTTTTAGTCAGTTGAAGAGAATGAGTATTTAAGCAAAATTCCCACATATTTTGTTTCTGCTTTCTTTATCAGTACATTATAAGCTCATGTAGAGGTTTCATTTTAATTTATATTAAATGACTCATGTATAGCCAAGACATTTTGTGTAAATAAAATATTCATTAATCATTTTTCTTATGAGCCTAAGTAAATATTTAAAGTAAAAATAAATTACCACAAAATATATGCAATAATCATTTTTGGAAGCTTTTGAAAAAAATACATCAAGAATTTATGCTACCTACAATTCATCCATAAATATATTTGCAAATCAAAGACATGAGTAATAACATATTTTGCCAGAATATATAAATCTTACATTAATATATCAATATGTAATGAGCAAAGAATAGTGTAAGTCAGCACATTGTTGGCTTTATATTATTTATATGAGGATATGTAATTATAAAGTGTACCACATCAAGAAATTATATTATTTTTCTGGAGCAAAGTAAATTTACAAGGAAGAGATTAAATAATATAGCATGAGATAAATTTGGCTGCTTCCTGGATGTGAAAAATATTTGAAAGAAACTATTTCTGTTTAGAAAACTCTCTACTACTTTTGTAATCCCAAATTATGCAGATTTATTTTTTAAAAGTCAGTTAATCACCCATTTTATGCTTTAGTGTGAGTTATTTTGATAAGAGTAGACAAAAATAAAAAAAATCGTTATCAGTGGCTCATTTTTGAGAATGTTGCTTTGGAGTTCATTTTTTAATTTTTTTAAAATAGAGATAATGTTTTTTTCCCAACACTTACACCTTTAGGGGTATAATTTCACACTTCTTCAGAGGTATGTTACCACACCACACCCACCACAAAAGCTTTGGGTTCATTTTTTACTCTCTATTAGTTTCAGGGTTTGTTGACTGAAGTAAATGACTAATGTACATAAGGAGAAAATGAATCACATTTATTTTAGCATCTGTTTCATATTGATCTCAAGACCCTTTTTTTCACTTATGTTTCCAGTATTGTTTCTCATAGGTAGATGAAAACATCTTCACTTCTTTCATCATTCAGAAATACCAAGCATCATTTAAAACATTTAATGAATGATAAAACAGTCTGAGAAAGTATAAAAGCAGAGGAAAAAATCAGAATGCTATTTGATTCTGAACACTTAATGTATTGAAGACACTTTAGAGAGCTCGTTTAACCTACGTCAAATGATTTGACTTTACATAAGTAACATGCAGTGTATCTCCTACAAGAGCATAGAGTCTGAATTAGTTAGCAATCTTCACCATTTTCAATTTTTCTTACTGCCCATAGCCATGTGCTGCTACTAATCTATACCACACATTATGCTGTGTTTATATTTGTCATCTTCTTGTCCTTATATAAATAAACGAGGTAGGAAGAATATGTATTTTTTAACCACAACCCAGAATTTAGGGAATTTATGTAAAGTTGTTAAATAACTTTCCTAGGGGCCATGAATTAACTTCTGCAGTAGAAACTAGAACTGAAGTCCAACAAGCAGCACAACAAACCCCATCAAAATAATTCTCCTCGGGCCTCCCCGGTGGTGCAGCAGGTTGTGCGCAGTGCTGTGAAGCTGTCTGCACAGCCTCTGCAGCGTGGGTTTGATTCCCGGCCAGCCAGGGAGATACCCACATGGCACGGCAGACCTCTCCTGTCTTGGCCACTGCTCCCCTGAGCAGTGTTTTCGGTCTGATTGCCTGTTCTGCTCCCCACTCTGTCTCTCTAGTTAACCCTCTCACTCTCCTGCACCTCTGGCCTGTATCCCATTTCTTGTATAAATAAATAAATCTTGAAAAAAAAAAAAACTCGCCTTGTTTATTTTCCAGGCAACCTGTACTCAGATAAATCATACGGCTTCCCTTTAGGTGCTTCACTTACAGTCTATAGGCATTTGGATACATTAAATGAATCTTTTCAGAAAAAATAAAATAAAATTACTTTTTAAATATTAGGAATATACCATTTCTACTTCTGAAATATTTTAAAGGGAATTTATACATTGCAATGTATAAATAACATGTTCAAATAACATGTTCAAAGGTTTGGCATCCAGAGTTAAAAAGGAAAACCTGATGTGTGATATGTTTTCATTTTTCATTGAGTGAGAGAATCCACAATTATCTACAGGACACAGTTTTCCTGGAACTAACCTTAAACAGAACTTCATGACAGTCGCAAGCACAGCCAAACTGAGTTTCTGATCCTGTGATCCTGTATTTGGGGGCAGGGTGTGCTATATATGGCAAGATTTTTTTTTTAATTTTTCTAAAACCTGGATTATTGGAAAAGAAGAAAGGCAGCGGGACTAGAGAAAAGATATGCTTTGTCATGTGAGGCAGAGGTCTCAAACAATTTCTAAAACATTGTTAAAGTAAAACTATCTATAGTTCTACACAAGCTAATACCTAAATAGCTTGAGAAATGTCAGCACATTCTTTATAGCTTAAAAAATATTTTCACACTGCAGATGACTCCACTACTGCTCTTCTGAATTGCTTTGTATGCACGGTATTGTGGTGGAGGTGCAGGAAAAAGAGGTAAATCTTTTAAAGCAGGCAATGGGGAAGCGAGGTCTGTCTTGCCTCACAGGGACAGCTCTGACTCCATCTCCTGGCCTGGGGCAAACTGCTCCATTGCAGCATGTGGCTCTGCCAGATGCTAGTGGATGACACCTCCGAGGTTACAGGTTTGAATGCTTAGAACAATCAGGGCAGGAGAGGAACACAGTTAAAGGACACCACCTTGCTACAAATATGCTTTGGAATGTATATTTGAATATTTCTCTTTATTTTTATTATCGTTCCCACCACTGAAGTAAATCATAAATATGAACTGTGATCTTTTCTGCTTTGAGCATTGACAGATCCTATTTTGTACAACAGAGGCTCTCTGCCTGGTTTTGTAATTTAAGTGTATCTGGAAGGCAGTTATGCATGTCTACATATTGTCTATCAATATATTTGCTTTCTTGCTATAATGGCTGAGTTGAGTAGCTGAGACACATGAGAAACTTTAGGGAAATACATCATCTTATTGCCACTGAAAGACCTTTCATGATTCAAGCCAAAAATCTTCAGAATTACTCCTTCCTGAAGAATCAGCACAACCAGAATAAGTAAAAAGAAAGCAATACAAAGCCAAAATATTTTTTTAAAAAAAGGAAAAACAACAAAAAGCAAAGAATCAACAGAATGTCTCCAAAGTAGACCATTTCTCCATGTCAACTTCCAAATTGATTTTTCTTGCCTTTGCATTAGCCTAGATGCAGAGGGCACTTTCAACCACAATCTTTTCTCTTATTATTCACTTCTCATAAGAAAAGAAAGGACATTCATCTTTGTGGTTCATTCTCAAGCACAAGCTATTTTTTTTTCCTCTTAAAATTTATTTTTAAAATAAACTTGGTCTTGTCATGTCATAGGACCTTGCTGAGTTTAACATGTAATATCACATCGTTGATTTGCTCACTTTCCACAGAACTGTGAACAGGATGGACAGACCATTGAGCTTGTTTTCTCACTTTCACCCAGCTGTAGAAACTGGACAATGAAAATATCTCAGATACCTAAGAATCAGAGTTTTGGGGATTTTTTTGTTGTTTTGCTTTTGTGTGTGGATGTTGATCTAGAAGATATTGAACAAGATGATCCCAGTTCTTATGATCTGTATTTTAGACTCGTTGAGATATTTAAATTCTCAGGATTGAAGAAGAATTTAGTTGCAAATATTTCTGAAGAGAAGATCAAAAGAGAAGGCCAGGATGAGCTGGTTGAGAGTCCTTAGTACTCACTCCAGCTCGCATATGAAGAGACTGAAGCTCAGAAATGTTAAATGACTCAAACAAATTTCATAATTAGCTAATGGTATTAGTTCATTGCCCCCAATTAGTCATTCTTTTTGGTATGCTCACACCTGAACGATGAGGCACAGTGATTCATCTAATGTTTTAAGTCCTCCCTACCAACCCTAACAATATATTAGTTGTAGCTCTTCCCTTCTAGAGGGTGATTAGTTCTATAGAATGCACAAACTAAAGGTAAGCATCAGAGTATGGATAATATGATAACCACACTTAAATAAAACAATCTCACATCCTTTGAAATGTGGTTCTTATAGCAGACTTTACAAGTTTTATATGGAGCCTGTGGCCATGAACCTGTCTTCGCTGTTTGTAATAAGATGCATCTGCAGCTTGTATGGCAGTGACTGATTTGATGAAAACTTTAAGACTTCTCAGAACATTCAACTAGCACAGCCATGTTTCTTTTGTGTATTTTGTAATTTTCTCTCTTATTTGTGAATCCCGGTGTTTTATACTCAATTTGCACTTTCTCTGGAGATAATGGCAGGAGAGTTCAGATGCTCTGAGATTTAATCTGCTAGGATGCAAATATTAACACCAACTATTTGTCAAAATAACAACATTCTAACAAACTACAAAGCATAACACATTTTAATGATATTGCTCTCAAAAAATATTCAAGTACAATCTCTATGCTTGTCACTGGGAATTTTTCTATGAGTGACAAAAGAAATTTTGTTCTAAGATACCTGTAAATCTTAGTAGAGACATTTTGCTCTTAATGTCACTAACCCAGACTTTTGATCATTTTAAAGAGCTGTTCCAAGGATTTCTGCTTTTAACTACAAAAGAAAGGGTTTGCTGAGTGCTTGCCTAGGGAACTAGTACCAGAACAACTGAGCTGCTGGTACTCATGAACCAGGGGATATTTACTCTAATTCTGGAAACTGAAGGATGTTAGACAACTCACGCCAGAGGAGAAGTGATTTGACAGGCGAACTAATTTGATTGTCAGGGGAAGGTCTCAAGCAAGATCCATCTTAAAGTACTTGGTCTATAGCTGACTTGATCTTTGGGCTAATCTCAATACATCACTGCCTCTTGTTGGTTAAAAGGCATTTATAGATCTGTGTTCATGGGAATGGCTGTAAATAAGTAAGGCCTATTCTCTGAGGGAGCAGCAAGCAGCCATGCACTTGTCACTTCCTGTCTCTGCAGTCAAAATGTGGTGGAGGTCACGAGCAGCGTTCTGCCTGCACCTCTAGTGGCTAAATGCACATCATTTTACTTTTTTATAATGAAAGTACTTCATCATCAAGGAGGACTGTTCTCATTAACTATGAATATTTATTAACTTCTAAGTATATGAATCATACATAAATGATCAGTTTACAAAAGGAAGAAAAAGGATAGTTTTCCTTATTTTTTAATGATCAAGAAGAGATATTAGGGTTTACAGGTAACCATTAATAATAGCAGTCTTCATTTTTTTGCCATAAATATGAGGATACTACTTTATTCAGGGTGTTCTTAAGTAGAATGTAAGAGAATCTAATTTACTCTGGAATATTTTTTTAAAGGTTTAATGTCCTATTTAGTTTTAAGCTCAAAACATTTGAGAAATTAAAGCCTAATGAAATAAATTATTTGTTTAATTTTAGACAAAAATCCATGTCATTTTCATTACTTCTCTGGATGATAACAATACACAACAATTAGAAAACATTTCCCTAATAATATAAGTGAATTTTCAGCCAAAGTTTTTTCTCTAAGTATCATTCTCTCTCTCTCTCTCTCTCTCTCTCTCACACACACACACACACACACACACACACACACACACAATATAGTCTCACATAGTCTTAGTCTATAGTTTCTTGTTGTCCATAGTAATTCTGTCCCTGCTGCAGTATAAATATCAGATAAAAATATACCTAAAAAATCTGTGTACAACACAATTATGTGCTTTATCAAAACATTAAAATTGTTCTTCTGGCCATATCCTAAATTTAAGTTCTGTAATGGGGGGATCTCTCTGGTCACAGTACCTCTTCCTTAAGAAGTATGCTATCAATGCCTGCATACACGCATCAATAAATCAGCAGTTGGATCTTGATCTAGTGAAACTTTATTATCCACAGGAGAAATATGTGTGATTTGAACTATTTCAATCACTTTTAAGACTTAGAAGCAATGTAGATAGGGTTGCCAGATATTCAAGCAATGAGAATTAAAGTCCCCACATATCACATTTTTAGCCTTCAATGTCTTATTTATTTTGTGCTCAAAATGTTCAGAAGAAATACTTTAATGAGAAGATGTTCTATCAATCTGTGCTGTCTACTGTGTAGACAGACACAAGAGATCATGGAACTCTTGAAATGTGGCTAGTGCTACTGAGGAGCTGAATTTTAATTCTGAGCTTATTTTGATTAATTGACATTTACATTTAAATTGCCAAAAGAGGCTAGTGGCTACCATAAGAATATCAACAAGTGACAATGGGCAATTTGACTCTAGTGAGTTAGAATAAAAATCATCATTCAGATTGAAACACAAGAGTTAAGAAATACAGTAGTTCAGGGTTTTGTACAATAGGGACAACCAGATAAAATCATTATGGCTTCTGAAGGTATCACAGATCAGGGAACATTTGAGTAAGTGGTGGTTTTACCAGCCATTTCCAAGGTAAATGGTCAGACCTTCAAGATATACTCTGGATGAGATTCCCTCCAAGCCAAGAAATTCATCTTAGGGTCCTCAAACTTAATCTCATACATATAGACAATTTTTCTTACCTGCCATCACTCCATAGGTTGATGCCTGATTTCCATAATGACAGGAAGGGACAGAATAATGAAGTCCAGTTGCTGTGTTTCCCAGTGTTGTCACCCAGAAATATGTGCACAAGCAATTAGGAGTTTGGATCAAAGACAAAATAGACGGGACTGGTAAGAAAATGTATGAGGATTCAAGACATATTCATTTCATTAAAAATATACATTTATGAGATATGCCAATAATTTGTTTTCATTTGACATTCCCTGATCAGTTCATTAAAACTACAAGACAAACTTTGTTACAAATAATAAATACAGTCATATGTCAACCATCAAGGTGAAAGATAACCTTCATTAACTATTCTGTGCTCTCTGAACAGAAAACTGAGAAGTTTCTGCTTGACTGATTTTGAGTTGCAGGATTTTTGTAGGTCCTATCTAAGATGGACTTTGTGACAAACTAACTAGACTAGTTTCTTAAAATTATTGAATACTATGACATCATAAAGTGGCCTTTTTCTGGGAGAATGAATATAGAAATCAAATCATGAACAGCATATTCTTGCTTTTTTTAATAAATGTCTTCCATCAAAGAGAAAATGGCAGAGCAACAAGCCTCTTATTGATTGCAATGATAAACCCTCCCCAAATTAAGAGGTTTTTATAAAACCCATGATAATGTATGATTATGTATGTTAATATTGAAACCATGAGGATGCTGGCTTTCTGAATGCACACAATCCATTCAACAATTCCAGTAAAACTATTCAAAAACAAGTTGATAGTTGAATGACATGATGTCTATAAAGTTTGAATCTAGTATATAAGAACATCCTTGTTCATAAGCATGACTCAATGTATATTTTGAGAGTAAATCTGAATTACTAAACTTTTATCATTTTAAATATGAATCACACAGTTGACTAGAATATTAGCTATTGACAATAAAATCACTAATCAATGTTCCCATATGCATTTTGTTTCCTAATTTTTTCTTCATATCCTAGTAGTGAATTTTTATAAATAAAACATAGTCATATCTAGAATAAATATAACAGATATAAAGTTCAGAATTAGGATCTGTTTAAAATACTGAGATATAATCTAGTCATTAAAGACATGAAGTCTCTCTGGAACATAAAACATTTTATCTAACTATACACCAATTTTTCATATTTTGAGATATTTACATAAATTTTCATTTAACAACTGACCTATAGAAAGAACTGGTGATTTTGCATTATAGTGATTATAATAAAAAATCTTACTATGCAGACCCAAACTAAACAAACATGAAACACACTTAATACACAGATGCTCTTCTCATTATAACCAGTATTTCTAAATCCTTATTTAGACAATTAGATATATGATTATAATTTGACAGAAAAATTATAAAACTGATGTTGTTATTTAATGCACATTTAGGTTGTTTTTAATGACTATGACTTTTTAACTTCTAACATTTAAATACTACTCATTTCTTTGATTTGTGGAAGTTGGATAAAGAATGGACTAATTTAGCAAATATGTTATTTATTTTACTTTGTTTTACATATTTAAATAAATAAATAAGGCGTTGAGTCTAAACTTGCCAAATCATTACCTCAATTCAAAATTTTATTTTTATTCTGGTTAAATACCCCTCCTGCATAGTAGATTAAACAAATGTATTAGTTTTTCTCATTCCCAATTTGTAGAAATATTTTTATTTACACTATACTATTAGTTATGTTGTGATTGTTTGAGTTTATTTATAACATATCTTTTTAGGAAAAATGCCTTATTAAGTTTCCCAAAAATATGTTTGAGGATATTTTCATTAGTACCTTTTTAGTTAATTATGAGAATTGCAGTATATAAAAAAACTACATTAATGATTTTGTTGATGTTCAGAATATGACTTCTAGATACATACTTTAAGAATCACATAAATTCAGTTGAAAATTAATGCCAAACTTACATAAATGTTTCAGAACGGCTTCATTATGATAAAAGATAAAACTTAAATCTTTTAAATCAGAACATAACTGTATAAAAGTGAATTCCGATTTGTAAATATGTTAACTTTAGTTCATATTTAGATAAAATTTAAAACAAGTGGAAAGTACATTGCTTTTTAATGGAAGAAATGTATTCAATTCAAGCCTGCCATTTATAAATCAACTTCAGAACACTTTGTACTATACAGAGAATGAATGCATCAACATAGCATACTGATTTGATTGTGCTAGAGACAATATATTTAAATTCTCAAGTTTAATTTTCGTCGAAGACAGTTTTATAAACTGATATAAAATGTGGTTATATTCAAATTGAATTCTGAGAGCATTTAACTCACTTAATGGACTCTAAATGTTATATTGCTTCTAGCTTTGATTTCTGAGTTTTGAATTAGGAAAATTCATTAAAATTTATTTAATTAGTTTATTCTTTGAAATTGATTCTTGTTGGTATTGGGAATCATTTAGTTGTGTTTACTATGAGGCATATGACTTGTTACAAGTGTAATCCAAAAGCCAAATACATCTTTAAATTCTAAAGAAGTAACACCTTTTGAACACTAAATTATTTTAGATAATTTCTTTAGTTTTACTCTTTATCCACAAACTTTTCATTAAAATGGCTTTGGGATCAAAATAGTCAGACTCACTGTTTACTTATCAAAAATTACTTTACTTATCAAAAATTACTTTATAATAAAACCATCAATTAATTTCTACACTTACATAATTGGGTGCATTTTGGCCTTTTTAATATCCTCGATATTCAACTTTTTTAACTGAAGGAGAAAATAAAAGAAACAGAGATTCTAAACTAACAAGATTCAAAGTAGCCATTCTGAAACCTTCAGGCCGAATGCCTGTAGACTGTTTCGGGGGTCAGTACCTGTAGACATCACATTGGTGGCATGGTTGGAGACGGGTAGGCATTCAGCAGCGCTGGGATGCATTATCAGAGGCAGAGTCGCAGAAGACTCAGAGTTCAGAGGTATAAAGGTATCAGCAGAAGTAAAAGGTTGGCAACTCATTCCCACAAAAAAAGTAGAAAAGTGAGAACTGCTGCTCGTCAAGTCAGAATTTTATTATGTTACTGTCTCACAGGGCCAGTTCCGACCTCAGGACCTGCATATATACATCAGGAGAGCTCTGAAGCACCAGGAGGGTGCGTGCTGGTATTTATACTGCCAGGAAATCCCTTTATACATGTTAATCATCTTTTCTCAGGGGTATTGCTTTATCAATCTGACTGTCTTCCTTCTAACCCAAACGTAATCCATGTCCGAAAGAGAAGCTGATTCTGGTGTATAGATTGAGGGCAAGGGAGAAATCTGACACTCCATTCAACTTCAGCAATTCAGGCCTTTTAGAAAGGTATCAAGAACTTCAAAAAGTGTCCTCAAAGAAATAATGCTGCAATGAATTGAAAACACTAGACATCTTTTGCTACTAACACAATGACACATTTATATATGTCATTTTCTTTCTTTTTAATAATTTCTCATTAAATTTGCACAATAAAATAAAACAAGAAGTGTTAATATCACCACATACATTTTCAGAAATATAAATATTGAAATTGACATTAAATTTGAGAAAAAATACATTGTCAAATCCTGAT
Organism: Talpa europaea; assembly: GCF_964194135.1. Classification (NCBI taxonomy): domain Eukaryota; kingdom Metazoa; phylum Chordata; class Mammalia; order Eulipotyphla; family Talpidae; genus Talpa; species Talpa europaea. The sequence continues at coordinate 80,523,924 of NC_140070.1, forward strand.
TAACACTCAAGAATGCAAGTTTGAAAAAACTATGAAAACCAATTTGTCACTATATATAATGGGAACTAGTAAAATATTGAATAAAATTATAGCTCTGTAGAAAAGAACATGAGTGACTGTAGCTTTTCCTTGATTTCAATGTATTTATCAAGAATGAACATGTGGGGGGCCTCCCTGGAGGCACAAGGGGTTAAGACGCAGCACTGTGAAGCTATCTGCAGCAACTGCAGCACAAATTCAATTCCCAGCCAGGGAAGTGACCCACATGGCGCAGCAGACCTCTCCTGACTTGCCTCCTGCTCTCCTCAACAGTGTATTTCAGTCCATCAGCCTGTTCTGTCTCCCACTCTGTCTTTGGTGAATCCTCTCACCCCGCCCCACACCTCTGGCCTATACCCCAGTTCGTGTATGCATAAATAAATAAATCTTTTTTAAAAAATGAACATGTAGTAAGTCATGAATAGAGGTTGACATTATCCTAGTCACTTTCCAGTCATGTCATGTGAATCTCAGAATGTCTGTGTGAGTCATGCACCACACCATCCCCACTAAACTTGATGGTGCCAGAACTTTGATTTTAGCGATTAACCAGAACCTGCAATAACCATGGTAACACTGTGTGCAAACTTTCCACATAGGCTATATTTACATTAAGTGAGAATGGGAAAAAAAATAGCCTATAAACAGTTGATATAATCATAAATATATCAGTATCAATATTTTATAATGATCATGATTTCTATAAATAAATGTGTAAATACAATATTAATGTTTACATATATACTGGGGCAATACAGCAAACGGAAGTATCCTAATTGGCATATATATAATTGACATAAGAAAAGACCAAGCTTCATTTTTTATTGATTTAATATTGGTTTACATCTTGTTTTGAAATTTTATTGTAGTGCGGAATATTTCAAGATAAATTGGAAAATATTTGCTTTGTGCTAAATTTGATGTTAATATTGATAATACATTTAAAAAAAAACTTTAACTTGAACATTTTGCAAGCAAACAATTGATATTTTGTATGAAAAGATGCTGTAAGTTTGCCCAAATCATTAGCTGTTGCCCCCCCCCTCAAAATTTATTCTAAAAATCACATACCTCTTCATTCTGAATTCTGTATCTTTAAAGTGCTATTAGCCTTCTCAGAGAGAAGTTTACAGAAATGGATTTATTTCATTATCAGAATTCTTGTAATTTTCAGAATCACTCAGTCACAATAAGTTATTTTTCAATGCGTTTTTTTAAAAAAATCTTATTAAGCTATTTAAATAAAAATAACTATTTTAAAAAATTAAGCTAAATGATATTTAGAGAGAATAACACTTGACAAATTGAAGCTAATATATATTTTTAAAGATTTATTTATTTATGCATAAAAGAACTGGGGTACAGACCAGAGGTGCGGGGGGTGAGATGATTAACCAGAGACAAAGCAGGAAACAGAACAGGCAGATAGACCGAAGTACACTGCTAAGGGGAGAAGCAGGCGAGTCAGGAGAGGTCTGCTGTGCCATGTGGGTAGCTCCCTGGCCAGGGATTGAACTCATGTTGCAGAGGCCACAGATTGCTTCATAAGTTGCGTCTTAACCCCTTGTACCATGAGGGAGGCCCGAACCTAATATTTTTGCTATTGTTATTTAGAGCTATTGGAATGATTTGGCCAAGTGTATTAACCAAATGACAGATAATGAAGTAGAATATAAAACCTAGTGCACAATAAAAAAACAAAAACAAAAAAACCTTTCCCAGGGGTTTACAATGCCATCTAAAATTTCTAAAATTTCAATAGCAGACATAATTTTGCTTATAGTGGTTTTAAAAATTTTAACTATATGTACAATGAAATGCAAGCCAGGACAGGACATGGATATTTCCACAATGTACATCATAAGAGTGGTGTTGGGAAGTCAGAAAAAAGGGAAGTCAGGCCATAGGGAGAGTCTGAAGAGGAAGTGGAAAGCCATCTGGCATATATTTCTGACTCCCCTGTCTTCCCTGTATGTCTCACTTTTCACACGCTATAAAATAGCTCAACTGATTATCTATGGCCACATCACTGATCTTCCCATATCACGCCTTAAGTTTTGGACAGGGGAAGAGATTACCTTGCTGCCTCTTAGTCTACATTTATGAGAGACACATTATAATTGCTCTTGGTTACTGGTGTGTCCATACATACAACATGGTTTCCAGGCCCACAGCTGTGCATGGATTAGAACGGCTAGGAGCACTCAGGCATTTGTATGCAATGAGGGTAAGCTGTTATCTGGGGAGCCATCCTTAAAATGTGACTGATGCTATTGTACCTTTTTTACAATAATACCAGTACAATAAAATTGATGTTTTTCTTGCAATCTCAATGTCAGTAATAAGGTCTACATTATTCTAAAACAGTGACATTTTATTAATTGTACTTGCATTTTGTTGCCAATATGTATTGTACATATTGTACATAGCGATATGTATTTATGTTTTGCTAATTAACAAATACTATAGTTTGCCCTTTTATTTAATAGGTTTCGGTTTTAGTATCAATTTGTATGTGTGTTTGACATATTAAAAATATTAATTTTGCTCTTTTCATCATTTTAAGATTAAATATTTTGTTTGTCTTTCAAACTTCTGTTGGGCATGGTATGTATGAGCTAAACTAAGTTGACCTTTTCTTTTTTGCATTTCTTTGTGCTTTTAAGTTTTAAAATTCTCTTATTCTGAGATTTTGTTTTCGCTTTTGCTTTTTGTTATTTTGAAGCCTTAAAAACTTCTCTCGACATTTTAAGTTTCTATGCTAATTAAGTTTCTAGATTTTATTTATAAATATTTAAATACTAATTAATTAAAATTATAGCACAGTTTAAAATTATTAGATAGATAAGAAGAAAAATCTACTTTAACTTATGGTAATAAAAAAGAATATAGCAAAAGTCAGGGCCAGACATTTGTTAACCTGATTCATTTCTTAAGTCAAGCAAAAGATTATTTCTTTAAATATACTCTGAGTTTTAATGGAATTACAACATATTGAGGTAAAATGTATACATCCATTAAAATTCTTATGAGGAATAATATTCAAACCTTTATCTCCTAGTAATAAAATTGGAAGCATTTTTCTTTTTCATATTTATTTTTGCTACATTTTGGTATAAGATGAGCAGCATAGTATAATGGTTCGGCATACAGATACATTTTGGAGCTAAACTATTAGGCTTGAATCCAACTTTACACTTTAATAGCTATTCAATAGTTGGCAAGTAACTCCACTTTTTAGTGTCATGTTTTATCTTATTTGTAAAATGGAGGTTGCTCTAATCCTCATTTCATTTAGAACAAGGCCTGGCATGTAATAAATCCTCAATAAATATTAGAATTTTTTAATACGTAAGCTTCAATAATAATAAATGTTTATGTTTATAAAGTCTGTGTGCTAGGCATTATTTCATTTGACCCTCACATTAACCTAGTGGGGTAGCCACCAATTTACAGACTGAAAAACTAAGTCCTAGACTAGTGAAAGATTTTCCAAAATCCTTACAGTAAGTAACAGATATGGTACATGAATCCAGGACATTTAAAGCCTGAGCAAGCTACTTAATAATGGCTTTTATTATGTAAGGTAAATGTATGTGATATTGATATCATATAGTATTGATATGATATCAAGACTAGACCCATATCTCTTTCTATGTATCACTGTATGTAGAGTTTGTGTTTGTAATACAACTTCAGGAAGAAAACATGGGGAAAAAGCTAATTCTTTAAAAGATGTGCTTTCATCTTTCCAGCAGCTGGAGTTGTATGTAAACCTGCAATAGTATTGAGACATATTACTTGAGTAATAGAGACATTATTTTTTTGTGGGGCAATGAACTGGCACTGCTGAATAACTTAGCCTTATTCATCAACTGATGTTAACAATCTTTCTATACCAACTCGTAATTCAAATCACTTTGTACTGATTAGAATTGTGAAGTATCTCTTCCTCTGTCTCCCTCTATATATGATATACTCATATATATAAATATACACACATATGAGATACAGATATTATGAATCTGGGGCTATATTATAAATATGCATATATAAAATTAAGATTAGAGATTCCCATCAGAATAAGAGTATGAATCTAAATTAATTTATTCAGTTAGTCTAAGTAGCAATAAAATGTAATATTCCCAAAACACATAACTTTTGAAAAGATGATAAATTTTACTCAAAGCAGTTTTTTAAAGAAAAGATTATACAACCATATGGCTTGAAAGGAACTCCATCATATTGGAAGCAGACATTATTTAAAGCACATTTCAGTATGTATGTCAAGTTTGGCTCTTTAGTGATTGTGAAAGCAGCAATTAATGTGTGCATAATTCAGTACATTCTTGCTTAAATTATTTCATATCCAGAAATCAAGGTTCTTTATTGCCCAAGGAAGAGATAATGTCAATGACTTGCAACTTTGCTGAAGATGAAAGTTCCCTTAATACAGTCTAAAGGGTAAACTTGTTACTTACGGAAAATAAATGTCAAGGTGAGACATTAACTTAGGAATGAGGCTTACCCACAAGGGCCATATCCCTATTGTACTACAGTTCATGGGTAGATGTATGATTTGTCTCCCTTAAATAAAGTCTTGTGTATACAATAGACTGCTGCACCTGAATTAATATAAGCAGGAAAACCTCTTTGCTCCAAGTTTCATTAGACAGCATTGATGATGTATACAGATACATTTTAGAGTGTATAAATCTCTCACAACAGTTATTTGCTATTTGAAACTGAATATGAAGTTGTTTCTATTCCTTATATGCATGATGAAAAAAGACAAAACAAAACATGATTAGCTGCTTAGTAGTCTTACTGGGTGACACAAGGATATCATATGGTAGAACAAGAAATGAATACAGAACACAGCAAATTAATTGATATTGTGCCGACTGAGTTTTACTTCTTTTTTCATTTAGGCATCTCTGAAGATGAAAGCAGCAGAATGCTTTCCTTAGTTACTGCAATGAGATTATTTAATTATAATCATCTGGCTGTGGCTTAGCTCATGACACAAGATAATCTAAAGTAGGGGTTGTAGAAGGGAGAAAAAGTAAACAGGGGTGCAAAGTGGGAGAAAGAAAGGTGTTTCATTTCCTCTGATAGAGAGATCAAAGGCTTTTTGATTATTTAGGATTGCCTCAGTGTGTTGTGTTGTTTGAGGGGGCCCACAATATGTCCACTAAAAAATCCAATCATATCTACGTAATGCATAACCTTTTCTTAAAAAATTCATAGAAATGAAGGTAAGCAAGACTTAGTATGGATCACAATGAAGAAAGGAATGAAAAGCCTCTCAAAAGATTCATACAATGTCTGCTTTATGACTACCTACTCTTAAATGTTATCTAGAGCACTGATCTCTTCTGCTAATCCTTGTTTTCTTTTCCACCATGTTTAAAAGTATAATAACACTACTTTCATGTTTCCTACTTATTATGTAGGAATGTCATGAACAGATGATGTGTTTGTAAATTTCTGTGTGATCATTTGAGGAACAGAAAATCTTAAATTTACTTATATAAATTCATACTATTCTGACTCAAATGTGGGGCTAAATCTTTCTCAAGATATGACTTAAAAGAGGGGAAAAATGATTTGATGGAAGAAGTAGAGCTAAGTTGTAGCATTAAGTCAGTGTAGTAAAGCATCCCCGTGATTGAGGACATTATTTAAGAGTAGTGCTAAGGGTTGTTCCTGGCACATCCAAACATGGTATTATTTAGTGTCCAATTTTTAGAAAAGAACACTCATTTTTTAAAGAATTAGACATTTCTTTCTTATTCAAATTCAGATTCACTTACTGTTTATTGAACATTTACTCTGTGAGTCATTTGTGCTCATGTATTATATTATTCTATCATATGTTATTTAAATGAATGCAATTTCAATGACACTCAAGTAATTTTATGCTAATCTGTCCTACATTTCCCCAAAATTGCTAGTTAAATGAATTATTAAATATAAATTTCTCATTTACATTTTAGTTGAAAATACTTCTTTCATCTTTCTTGTAGTACTGTTACCACAGAAAAATCCATGTTACAAGTGATGAAAAATCACTTGTACTTACATTCAAAATCTTAATCTCACCACATAAATTTTCATCAAGAATTAGGATTCTTTCAATATAGTAACTGACTAAGTCTGTGCAAATAAACTTAAGTTTGGTTTTCTTTATCAAGTTTATTTATTAAGAAAGAACGTGTTTCTCTCAGTAGGAGGAAATGGAAACAACAGATTTAAACAATTAAAAGTAGAATACTTCCTCATAACTTGAGTAATAGCAATTAACAATACATGTGATATATATATATATATGTGTGTGTGTATGTATGTGTGTGATTAATTAGCTGTCTAGATTCCTGTTCTCTGAATAAAAGTAAGTGTAATTATATTACTCTTACAGGATCCTAGAAGTTTAATTAAAAACTTGAAGGGTTCAATAAAGGTCAATAAAATTAGAATTTCTTTCACTGTGACACCTGTCTTGCACCAGATTGACTCTGCAAAAGAAAACCACTCTGTTGTAAATGGAAGAAAGGAACTATCTTTGAGGATAAAGCTGTCTTCCCACGGTTCTCAAAGAACATGTAGGGTGTAAACAAAGTGTTTTGCAAAGAATTTTAAAAACTAGACTAGTTAAATTTTGAATCAATCATTAATCTGAGTAGAAAAATGAACTGATCTGGAGGTGTTTATGACAATAAAACTGAACTCATAAAATGAACAAAACCAGTAACATTAATATTCTTATAATAGTGTGGATAAATGAAAATGAAAAAGTGAGTTTTAATGGAGTCATTAATGAAATCTGACCAGAATCACCTAATTACTTCACTCTACAAAATAAGATCACTTAAATATACATTACATAGTAAACTGAATATGATAATTGTATTTATAATGAAAAATTGAATCTTTGATTCAGAAGCCATCATGATGAATTATTAAAATATTGATAATACTTATAAAATATTTTTAAAATGATATTTTTTGCAAAATACATTTCTCTTTATTAAACACACATGTGAAATCCTTGGTATACAGTGAAACAAACATGTTTATTACTTGTCTTAATGTAACTTTTATGTTTTCCAAGAGTCCAGATAGTTTGGCTAGAGTGAGGGGAAAAGAGAGGGAAATAGAACAGAAGAGGTAGTTGGGGAGATGGAGGGACCCAGCAGGATTAATCATATAACATGTATTTAAAAGACTCATTAAGTATATAATAAAGTAAAAATCAAAATCATCAAGCAACTATAAACCAGAGACACACTACGGGGGTGGGGCAGGAGTGGGAATTTTATGGGGACTATAACCAATATGAAAATACATACATTGTTCAAAAATGAAAAATGACGCAAAAAATATATAAAAAATATCCAGTGTGATGGTAGGTAGGACAGGCACACAGAGATGGATATATAGCAGGGTATACTGGTCATGTTTCATGTGTGGCAGATGCAAAAGAAACATATATCCCCCTGTATGATTTAGTTCATTATGACAGAGCACAATTTAAAATATTACAAAGAATTTTGCTTCTTAAATTACTCTTCTTAGCATCTCCTTTACTTGAACTTGATTTCCACAATTTGGAGAGAACATTTAGGGAGATGAGAAGGATGAAAATAGGAGTAGAACTAGTCCCTAGAACTGGCCAATTGCACAATTTTGTAAAGCTAACTACACAACTCCAGTTTTAAAATTATTAGTAATGAGAACAAAAGTTCTTCAGAGTTCATGGGGCTTTGTAATATTTTAATTGCTTCTCTTATATTGAAGAACAAAGTACAAATCATAATGGTATTGAGAAATGATGACCTAATGGAGATTAACGTGTAAGCACCCAGAAAATCTACTTCATTTTTATTCATACCTGAACTTTGGAGACATATTTCTGTTTAATGAATATTGGTGCGTTAGGCAGAAAAACATCATCTGTTCAAACACATTTGGTAGTTTAAGGTTTCATTTTTCTATGAAACATCTTGCAAGCCAAGTGATTTCATCAGCATATTCAAATCAATTCCCAGCACCTGTAAAAGGTCACTGGTAATATGTTGAAACATAAGACACAGAAGGCAAGATTATATCCTTAAAACACTAAATAGAATTATTATCTTAAAAATGTTTTCAATATGTCATATTTGTAATAATTCCACTAATAATTTCAAAATGAATGCATGCAATTATCAATGTTAGAATTTTATTTTTGGTGAAGGTATCTTTAAGATTTAATAGGAGGGATCCAGCACCAATTGTGGTAAGAACTCAATAGAAAAAGAAAGTGTCACTTAGTAAATAATCCTGTGACATACACTTGACTTGCCTTTGAAAAATATGGAAAAAGAGCTTTGCTCTGAGTATATATCAAATATGTTCTCATGGATTAAAGTGTCTGTTATAAAAAAATGCAGCTTTACAAGTAGAATTTATGAGTGATTATCTAACCTCATGCTGGAAATTGATTTTAAAAGAAAAAAATGCTTCCTTTCAGAAAAGTCATGTGGCTTTAGCTATTTATACATACAAAAAGGCTATACATAAAATGATCAAAAATACATAATTGTAATAATTGCAGTTCTGGGAAAATGGCACATATATAAACAAAAAAAAAACTTTCTGGCAAAAATAGAAATGTAGCATAAAATAAAGTTTTTAAGTATATATAACTGAACTCACAAAAAGAGAAAGGAAGGAAGGAAGGACACTCCAGACAATGCAAACAAACAGGGCAAATACACTGGGGATTCTGGACTTGCTGATCTGGTAAAATATATGTTTGGTTTGATAACAGTCTGGATATAAGGGGTTTAGGGGACACATATTTAATGCATATTGTATGTTAATTTGTGTGTGTGTGCATGTGCATGTGTTTAATTATTGTGTGTGTGTGCATGTGCATGTGCTGTATTTAAAAGAAGGTATAGTTCTCAAGGTAATGTTGAGGTTCAATTAAAGGAGAAAATAAAGACACGGGGCAGAAAAAATCAAGAGTTATTCAATGCAAAACTAGATTACTCAGATGTAGGGTGAAAGGAAAATCAGAAATTGGAAGCTGAAACTCAGACAGTTTTTAAAGTCTGGAGTAGAGGAAAATAAGAAACGAAATGGTAGTTGGTGTGGGTAGGAATATGCAGAAGAAATAAACTTAGGATAAGTGTAGGGAGAATCTGTTTGGTCCTGTCCCATGTTTCCTCTCCTACATCTTTACTCCCACTACAAAGGTCCAGCTCCATCTTGTGCCTTTTGAAGGCATAATGGTCTATGAGGGATTTTGCAGCTTTATTTATGCATATAAGAACTGGGGTCCTAGGCCACAGGTGCAGGGGGTGAGAGGATTCACTAGAGACAGAGTGGGGGACGCAGAACAGGCAGGAATTTACTGAAATACACTGCTGAGGGAAGCAGGCCATGAGACAGGAGAGGTCTGCAGCGCCTGGCCAGGGATTGAACTCATGCCACAGTGGCTGGCTACAACTTAATAGCGCTGAGACTTTAACCCCCGCACCACCAAGGAGGCCCACCATCACCTAATTTTTAAAAATATCTCTTCACATGTACTTCTCTCCAGTTCTACTTTCTTAATTTAACCTTTGACATAAGTAAAAGTCATGTTCATTTCCACCTACTCCTTTGCCTCATCAGGTGCTTTTGGAGTAGCTAAAGCCTGGCCAAACAGACATTCGCTAGTTTTCAATGATCATCTCAAGCAAAACTTGGAGAAAGCATATCTACACCTTCAATTAATAATGGGTGTTAAAATCCAAAAGAATATATTTGAAAATAAAATGAATCATTTCATGGGAAGCTTTTTGTTTTTTGTATTAAAGATTTATTTATTTATACAAGCACTGGGGGTACAGGCCAGAGGCGCCGGGAGGGTGAGAGAATTCACCAGAGCCAGAGCAGGGAGCAGAACAGGCAGAAGGACCGAAATACACTGCTGAGGGGAGCAACGGGCAAAACAGGAGAGGTCTGCCATGCCATGTGGGAATCTCCCTGGCGGGCCAGGAATCAAAACGCGCTGCAGAGGCTGCGGACAGCTTCACAGCACTGCGCTCAACCCACTGCGCTACCGGGGAAGCCCATCATGGGAAGTTTTTAAAAGTCAAATTTAACCCCTTTGCTTAAAAGGAAATTAGATTTCTTATGAGAAAACAAAATAAGTTATAATAAATACCCTATGAAAGCACGACTAAATGAGACACATTTAGGATATATGTAGGGTTTCACACATCCTTAACACAGGTCAACCCAACAATAAAACACAAGACTCTTATCTTCACCAGGTATACTTTTTAACCCTGGAGACAAGGGCAGCCTAGATTGTGTGTGTGTGCGTGCATGCACGTGTATGTATGTAAACACACACATATATACATACTTGTATACAGTATTGTTATATATTGTATGTATTTTCATGTAATGGGATATATACATATACAGTTTAACAAAAAATAAGTTTACTATTATTAGAAAACAAAAATGTTGAGGGTAAAGGGAAAATAATGTACAAATAAAGTCCTCCATATTTTACAACCCTAGATTTATATATGGCTGTAAAAATATATATGATATATGTATACATTTTACACACATGCACGTAAATCAATGCAAACCAATTAAGCAATGCTTTGCACATTGGTTTCTGTCTTCCCTGTCAAGGATTAGAAAGAGTTGGGTGCTTAGTCAAAGCATAAAATCTGGTACTTTTGGATGCAGTGGCAAATATTTCAAGTATTGGTCCCTTCTCTGACAGTCAAAGAAGGCATTTTTTTAGAAGAGTATCTTTAATAAAGTATACAAATATGCCTTTTATGATCACTATAGGTGAAATGGCATAAGCCAAGTGCTACCACAGTCCATGGCACATAGTGGATATACCCCATTATGTAGCCTTGGGGTATAATCCCTTCCTTCAGCTGGGGTGGGGAAGCCAAATCACTTGCTATTGGAGGTGCAAGACATGCGGGGTTCTGCCGGGTCCTGCAGTCTGCTGGATGCACATGCACAGGTTCTTCTAGCCTCCCAACCGCACACAGGGTGGCTAAATATTACTTTTCACTGGGGTATGTTTGTTATTAATGAGTATACCCCAGATAAGTTGTGTTCTAAGTAATCTGTTTGAGACAGATGAGAAGTTCAAAGAAACTTAAGAAAATTTTCTAGCAAAAAGGTAAATAAAAACTATTTTGCGGGCCTCCCCGGTGGCGCAGTGGTTGAGCGCTGGGTTGCGAAGCTGCCCGCAGCCTCTGCAGTGCCGGTTCAATCCCCCGCTGCTCCCCAGCCACCAGAGGAGGGTCCCACATGGCGCGCAGACCTCTCCTGCCGCCCGCTGCTCCCCTCAGCAGTGTACTTCGGTCCTTCTGCCTGCTCTGCTCCCCGCTCTGGCTCTGGTGAATTCTCTCACCCTCCCACACTTCTGATTGTACCCAGTGCTTGTATAAATAAAAAAAAAAAAAAAAAAAACTATTTTGCTACTTAAAGTTGTAAACTCCTTATTAGAAAGTTTTATTATAACAGAAAAGTTCAGTAAAGGTCTTAGATGGAAAATTTTTGTACATTTAAATAGAATCTTTCAAAATACACCTTAGGTAGCTTGAATAGTGTCCATTTAATTTCTAGATCCCCACAATGTACTTTTGCAAAATAACCAACGTGTAGATTACTTCCTCTCCCCTGATACTGACATTTATGTCAACTACACCAGCAGGTGGCACTATCTTACATCTAGAGCACAGGAAACAAGGAATTACTACAATCTACCTGGGACAATTGTTTTATACAGAAATGATTAAATATATATAGAAATACACACACACATACACACATGCACACTTTCTTAAGAAAGCTTAAAACAGCTGCACAAAAAAGCAGCACCAGAATGTACATCAAATGTATTTCTAGACAAATATGATAAAGGTAGATAGTTGTGCAGTTTTTCCAGGGACCCATAAAGGGGCATTTGTTTAGGAGATTCCCAAATGTATCATTGACTACAGAAAGGTACTCTGAGATAAAACAATGTAAAATGAATTCTGAATCATTTCAACTCTTAAGAAAAGTATAACAACATATGTTATTTTCTTTAAGCAATCTTACTATCGAATAGCTACATAAGTAAATATAATATTTTTTTTAAACAACAAAAAAGCTATGCTATACTACAAAATCACAAAATTTGCAATGTTTTGTTAACATCAAATTTCCTTAACATCAGGAAGTATGTGAGAGAAATAAATTCTACTAAGTGAATATGGTTTTATTTTTTCTGCTTCCCTAAAGGCAAATAAACACAAGTGAAAAAAAGATGTTTAATTTTTGGTTTAATATCCTGATCATCACTCCAAAAGCACATTAGACAAAAACAGATTATGTAGGCACCTGATTTTGGCTCTCCACCTGTTTTTATAAATAAAGCGTTATTGGAACTTATAAAAGATTACTAATAATACAAACCAACTGAAGTTAATTCCAAAGAGAAGGCAAAGTCCTCTATTAATTCAGGGAAAGGAGAGACCACTGTTTAAGGTAACAATATCTGGAAGCTATAATTATCAATAGCAATTTGAACTGAGAATTGGACTTGTTCATAAATTATATGATTCAAAATTTGGCAAGATAAGGAAAGAACATTACAGAAAAGGAGAATAGCATGAATAATTTCCATGTGGATGCATGTATTCACAGTACCTTTTATAGTTTATTTTGTTATAACTATGTCAATATATTCTTTAGCTTTGGGGTTTTTTTGGTATTTTAAATTATAATGGAAATTTGTGCCCAATATATGAAGGATAATTCTATAAATTCTACATCTATAGAGAAGCAATTATTGCATGATTACTACAGAAACATATAGTTTGTAACTGAATTCTCCTGTTCCCTTTCAACACAGAATAGTTATTTAGTGCAATATAATTTATATAATTTTAATAGAGCTTTTTACACAATTTGCCCTTATTTTTAAACACCTAGGCATAGACATATTTTAGCTGAGCATATCAAAAGAGACAATTCAGAGGAATAGAACACGTTTGCTGGTGTAGAAGCAAAAACATTAGTATGAATTTTATCTTAAACTTAATCCATGCTACTTAAATTTAAAGGGTCACAATTGTTAAGATCATTCAAGAAGCTGATAAAAATGCATAATGAATTATTACTGGAGTGACACTTGATGGCATTTCAATTTTTTTAAACACTGAGTTGTGTTACAAGTTTAAAGGAAGAGAAGCATGTTAAAAAGCATACCAAATACTGCTTCAGTATGATAGAATCTATTTTGTCTTGAGTAAAAGCGTTGGGCAGTTTTAATTGCTTTTGCCTTACTTATATTAGAAGTCATTGTCTAGGATTACCTTACATAAAATTGGAATTTAAAAAGAAAATAACTCTTTTCAGAGTTCACCTCTACTATAATTTTAGAGTGAATAGAAAAAGAAAAACCTGAACAATATAATTTTGGAGTACAGGAATTATAGATTTAACAGGCTATAAATAGGATATTGGATGGAGAAATTCTAATTAAGTACAGTAACACATCAGTTCTTTGGCATTATGATGGAATACATTCAGCAGAATAAACTTTTTTTTTGTGACAACTAGAGACTCTTTTTTGGTGTTAAATATTTTTAAAACAATTTGATTTATTATGCATCATATGGAAAGTTAGATCTTCAACTTGTGAAATTTATGGGAACACCAACATTCATTCATGGTACCTATGTCTTCTTTAGATTTCCAGGAAGCACCCACTGAGACTATTAATAATAAATACTGCTAGTAATTCAATAAGATTTGGAATTTTTAAAAGAAAATATAGTAATGTCTTTATTTTTTAAGAAGAGTTAAATTAAATTCACTTTTAGACAAAATTTTTTTTGGATATTGTTTCAAAAATCATGCAGTAGGAATTCCTCCATCCCTATACATGGATGCTTTTCCTGTCACCAGACGATGGAATTGATATCTCTTTAATGTATGTGGACATGTGACTTGGTTTGACCCAAAGAATACAATGAAAAGAACACTATCTCAGATCTAAGACTAGGGCTTAAAGACCTGAAAGCTTCTACTTTTGCTTTTGAAAGCCAGGTACCATGTAAGAATTTGAATCTCATTGGAAGAGAAAACCAGCCAATCTCTAGCAGTTTCACTCCATCTTAAATATGGGATGAGTCACCGGGACCATCTTAGATACCAAGATATAGCCCAACTCTCAGATTAATGAATCCAGTAAATAAAGCAGTTCAACTGATAAGCCCTGGATCTGAAGATACAATCAGTTGGGTCTAGACAATTCCAAAAGTCATTTTTTTTTTTAAAGATTTGTTTATTTATTTATACAAGCACTGGGTACAGTCAGAAGCGCAGGAGGGTGAGAGAATTCACCAGAGCCAGAGCGGGGGACAGAACAGGCAGACTGACTGAAATACACTGCTGAGGGGAGCAGCGGGCGGCAGGAGAGGTCTGTGCGCCATGTGGGACCCTCGCCTTGGGCCAGGGATCGAACCGGCGCTGCAGAGGCTGTGGGCAGCTTCCCAACCCAGCGCTCAACTGCTGCGCCACCAGGGGAGGCCCAAAAGTCATTATTAAAACAAAAGAAAAGTCATTTTTGTTTTATGCCACTAAATTTATGAAATTTACAAAATAATTGAAACATTACTTATTTTATAGTGTCAGATCATATCTGAGAATTTGAATTGGAAAGACAAGAAGGAGTGGAGTCAGGGGAAAGGTCCTAAATTCTGAGCTTGTCGGGTCTAAAGTAAAATTTTACTTTCTTCATAGTTTGATTAATATTTTATGGGAAGTTTCCTGAAAGGCCAGTCCTGTCTATGTCAGTTTTGATCTCCTGAGTCCTGTATTATATTATAGGATTAAGATATTTCTAACTCTTGTTAGGAATATATTTAGTGTGACATATTCAAAGTGCTAAGTGATAGGTAAACCACAAAAGAAAGTGAACCTACCTTTCTTTGATTTGGCCAGCATCCCACATGAGATGACTGTGGATAACAATTGATTGGACATTTATAGCAGAAACATTGGCCTGGAAGGACCTCCACATTTCCAAAGCTCTCATTTTTATACATGCTTCCTAAGCAGAATAACATGCTATATATGTGAGGAGATTAGTATCTTTGGATTGGTAAGTGTGTCTCAGCATAGAATTTGGCATACATGTTACCTTATTCTCATTAAAATTCTAAGAATGTATGCATCAATGATTATTTCTTTCAGTACAAGGCCTATATCTTCTCTTACACTATGGGTGGAAATGTAGACTGGTCCAGCCTCTATGGAAAGAAGAATGGAGGTTTCTCAAAAGATTAAAAATAGATCTGATGTATGACACACCATTCCACTTCTAGGTATCTGCTAAAGAATAGAAAAACACTGATTCAAAAGGAAACTTGTACCCCTCTGTTTACTGCAGTACTATTTATAATAACCAAGTTACGGAAACAAAGTTTCCAAAAACAGATGAATAGATCAAGAAGGTATGGTATATACACACAATGGAATACTACTCAGTGATCAAAAAGGATAAATCTATGCTGTTTGTGGTAACATGGATGGAACTGGAAGGGATTATTCTAAGAGAAATAAACCAAAGGGGAAAGATAAATAATGGATGGTGTCACTTTCATAATGGAATACAGAAAAACCAAACAAAAGGTCAAAGACAAACCTGAATGATCAACCTTTGAAAGCTGACCATAGACCTGAGGCATCCAGGCATCCAGGAGGGAGGAGAAGGGTGAGAGCAGGATGGTAGAGGACTATGGATGCTGCAGTGGTGGGTGTGATATGGGGACTACACATGAGTGGGGGAAATCCTGTACTCCCAAAATGCTAACAAGGATGTAAACCAATGGTATACTTCAATTAAACACACACACACACACACAGACACGTGGAAGGAGGTTTTCTGCAGTGGTTCAAAGTAGAAGTGAAGGGCATTCAACCGATGCATTAGGGAAAGAGAGAAACTGACAACTTCTATCTGGGATCATTTTCCTAAAATTCCAACAAATTCAGACTCTCGTTTCTTTTGTGTCATGCCTCAAATATCATTTTATCAAAAAGGCTCAACCTGATCAGCCCATAAAATAGCATACCTGTCACTCTCTTCCCTTTATACTGCAACTCCTCAATTTGCTTTACTTTTTCCACAGGCTTATTTTCTTCTCATATTTATTTGTTTTCAGTCTTCCTTCACTAGAATGTAAGTTGCTTGAGAATATGAGGTCATTATAACTTTCCTGCTCTTAGAAGATTGCCTAGCACCTTGCTACTCAAAGTCAAGTCTGTGGACTTGCAGTATTGGCATCACCTGGGGAGTTAATTAAAAATGCAGAGCTAATGAATTAGTAACCACTGTCTAACAAGATCTGGGGTTATTTGTATATATTAAAGCCCATGAACTACTGGATTACTGCACTTTAGATCCTCGACAAATATTGGATGACAGCATGAAGTTAGAATAGATGAAAGATGGCATTATCTAAACATATAGACTGAGGAACAGGGAGAAGTCTTGGATAACTGGATTTCGGGTTTAGGAATTGACATAAGTAAATGTATGGATAGAAAACTAAATATTCAATTTTGCATATTTTAAATTGGCGTCTTTTATGGTCAGTAAGTAATTGGATATAGGAACCTAAATTTCAAAGGAGAGATCAAAATGAGATATGCAGATTTTCTACAGCTTTAGCCTAGGACAATTCAGAGGCACACTTTGTCTAATTATATCTTGACATTTTAAGACTGACTAAAGCACTCACAAAAGAACACTACTTAAATAATTAACAGGAAAATATTTCAACTGTTACTCTGATGGACATATCTCTAAGTAGAATTTACTTCATGATTTGGAAGGAGAAGAAACTTCCTGCTACTTATTGCCTAAAATGTTTAATTAATCTCCTGTTCATATTATTAGTCAATATTTGCTATGTTAAATTTTGTGCTCATTGTTAACTACTTAATACTAAGATTTAGAGAGACCAGTCAGCTTAGATCTGTGGTTTTGAAGCACACGCCTTAGCTATGTGTACCTTTTACTCTTGCAGGTAATCAGCATAAATATTTAGAGGGCAACTGTTTCAGCTTCGCTGAAGCATTTAACCTAATTGATTGCACTTGGCTTTTACAAATAATAAGGGCTCCCCGGTTGTAAATTGCTCAGATGACTATTCTCAATGGATGATAATATAATTAAATTAATGTAATTTTTGTTTCAGATAATTACTATACATAACCAATGGTCTCTTTTCCCTTGCTTGTTAATAAAATAATTCAGAAAATTATGAAAATATCATTTTAAAAAAGTAGCAGTTATAAGAAAGGGTGCCAGTCATTGTGTGATCAGTTTTAACTTTCACTATTATACTAGTGAAAATCTTTTAGAAAATAATGCCAGCTATAGTGAAGGAAAATTGGTGTGTTGATTAGTTTCTGTAAGTGCCGTAAGAAGTTTGCTAGTATGTATCGGACAGTACTCTTTTTTTTTTTTTCAATAATTACCTTGCTTTACTATTCCACTTCTGAGAACCTTTCCTAAAGAAATATTTCAAAACAGGATAAAATATTCATTACTGAGTAACATGTTGACTAATTAATGATTTTCTTCTTTTGGGTCATATTGTCATTATGAATTAATAAGCAAAAATAATTTTTTAACTGTCTCTTTTCTCTCAGAAGTACAACCAAACTTTGGAATATAGGTTCTGAGCTTCAATGAGGAACAAGATGAATAAACAAAAATATCCAGTCTTTGTGATAAAACAGGTGTTGTGATGCTATTGAAGTTGGGAGACTCACAAGACGCTTCAGGAAAATGGAGACAATAGGTTTTCAAAAGACTAAGAAAGGGGTGCAGCTAAGTGAAGAATGTATATGTTGGTAGGGGCCCCAGAGAGAGTGACTAGGAGCCATGGAGCAAGAACTCAATTCAACTCAATTCTGTCACTATCTACCTGCAGATAGCATCCGGTCCAATAGAATTAAGGACTCGGTCTTACAAAGTATCCTTGTTACATTTGTACTAAAAAAAAGTGCATGTTATTATACAACGGTAAAGTAGGCAATAAATAGAATGTGAAGTTCAAAAGTTCACGGAATGAAACTTCCAGTATTCTTGTTTCAAAGATTTGAATAATTTTTTCTGACACCTGTTCCATAGAGAATTTTGATTTGTTGATATTGGCTCAAAGTTTGTATTCGAACGCTAAAAAATAGGAAGAAATGGATGTTAATGATGTTAAAGAAAACACTATTTTCTTTTCAAAGAACTGTGATGTTGAGAGCAGACAGTTAAAAAGCTTATATGGGGATAATTAGTTCGTCATTTCTAACTTCCTTGTTGAGATTTAATGTCAATAAGTTTAGCACTTCAGATTTTAAAACAATGTCCTAGCAGGAGGATATAATGAGAACATAGGTGGTCTTCACTTCAAAATTTAACTGAAAACCTTTTTTTTCCCCATGATAATTTCAAATACACAGACTGGAGAATAACAGAAGCTCTACAATGGAATTTTCAAATTATCCAGAGTCAGCAACTAATTTATTCACCTACTTTCTTCCAGCGCGTCCTACTAAGCTAATGCACGTCCTACTGGGCATGATTAGTGGAAATGCTGGTGCCATATGCAACCTGCCAGGACAACAGACAGCACAATCTCTAAATTCTGTTTGACTAGATGAGTGCTTCTAGATGGAAATGAACTTTGATATCACTGCAATGACAAATTACAGTAAGATTTTCCAAAATGGTTATTCTCAATTTCCGTACTTGTCATGGCCTCCTGACAAGCAGTTGGTGGGGCTGCCAACAGCCTGTGAACCACAGTTTCATCTGTATTTCTCTGCCTTAAAAAAGTAGCATGAAGCAGTTCTCACATCTCTGGATCTTTTTTCTCCTTATTCCTACTTATTTGATTTGACAATTTTGCAATGTTGGCTGTCAGCTCAGAAACACTGTTGCTTCTGCTTTTAAAATGTGGTAGCTGATATAGCCAGGGCAAGAAGTTTTTCTCAGAAAACCAAATCAGAGGAATAAACTGTCTTAAAGAAAATGTGATGCACTTCATAGTGAATTTTTGTTTCAAGTTAATGAAAATTAGTTAAAACAAAGTTTCAAAAATAAAACATATACTACTATCCTAACTTCTGCCATTTAGTTTTTCTTAGATGTTCTGGTCACCTTATTAAGGTTAATAAGGACATTTTGACCTATGGTTTATAATAAGGAGAAAACTACAAGAGATTTGTTTTGCACTTGGTACCTTTAGAAAGTTCATAAAAGTGCAAATTACTTTAAATTCAAACTTTAGCACTTGCTGATATTGAACAATTTAATTACCCTCCTCTAAGAGCACTGATGGGCATCTAATAGTTACTGCAAAAAGAGTAAGCCCTGTGGTCTCTTGATTTCCATTTTTTGAACCTGGGTAATTAGTGTCACTTTTTATTTGACTCAAAACATATTATAAAAGAAAAGGACTGAAATCAGTCCAAAGATTGCTTGAAAAAAAGTTTATCAGTGAAAACAAAGTTAAAGGAGCTCCTACTGTATAGTTTGAAGGTGGGAGGACAAGATATAAATGATAACGTAAGTGATAAAGGTATCTTTGAAGGCAGTAATTGCTAAGAAAAGGAAAAAAATAAATAGGAAAGGGTTTGGAGGTTAGTGATGGGAGATTGAAGGTATGGGGGATTGAAAGTGTGGGGTGTTGGGAAGAGGGGGTAGGGAATGTGGTGATAATAACAAGGACAATTAAAAGACATATCTGAGCAAATATTTGAAGAGGTGACATATTTAGGGGAAATAGTATTTCACACAAAAAGAATCCCTGAAGCATGGCCTCAGGACAGGGTTATGCATGGAGCATCAAAGAGCAGAATAGCAGGAGAGAAGCTCAGAGAGTTGTGTGTTGTGGGGTCAGGTCTAACATCTGTTCAGTCCTTCCCTTCTGTTGCTCTGGCCATTGTTATTTCAGTGGGCTGGTAGGACCAGGTATCACCACTCTCCCACTGTTGCCTGTGGGACCTGCTCTGCTCTGCTTGCTCCCAAGTCAATCTGGGAGGGCTGAGATATCATCCCTTGGAGCAAACAGTGAAGTGGGGATAGCAGCTTGTAAATAAAGGTCACCTCATGTAGGCAAGAGCAGGAAGGACCCATGATCTTAGAGAGAACTAGTAGGATTGAGCTATAGTTGCCCATTATGATGACCGGCTCAGCAACACATCGTGGACAAGATTCTCTTTTACCCTTTACCGGCTCTAGTTCTCTCAGTCTGGTTCTCTGGAATCAATCTCTTGCATGTAAGTGCTTGTCTCAGGCTATTTCTTGATAAAATGGAAGCAAAGACAGAAAAGGATAATCAGGTAATACAGGGCCATATAGATCATTAAAGACTTTCTAAGACTTTGGTTTAAAAGTGCAGGGTTTTGGACCAAGGAGTGAGATGATTTGACTCCAAAAAGTAGAAAGTGAGGAAAAAAAGAAAAGATGCTATCAATGAAACAGAATGACTCTAGGTAACTGAAAGCACCCCTACATTCAAAAGCACAAACTCAATCCTTGGCCTCTATAATCTCAGCAATTTGAAACCAGATTCACAGCAGCCATGTTGAAAGTTTCTTCTGTCCTGTGTAGAATAAGAAACCATACCTTTACCTTCATATTGGTACAAGTCCTACATTCTGAACCAAATGGAAATCATCCTAAGTGTCTTGAGGATTTGTGGAAGATGAGGAATTAATTAACGAAGTATTATTCTCAACGCTTTGATGCTACTACTAGTCACAAAAGCATAAAGTATTTCAAATACATGGAGATTACACTTCATTCAACAATTACATTAATACTAACAGTCACAAGAGTCCTTTTAAAAGTACAATTTTTTAAATTTTCTGTTACAGTGGAAAAGGAAATCAGAATGATTCCAAGAATCAGGGGGGAGGGGGGATTCAACATTCTAGCTTTGCTAACAGGATAAATCAAATTAAGAGATGTGATTATCAGGTGCTAAAGAGGGCCTTTGGCTGATAGTCAAAACAGGTCTAGTGAATCAAAATCCTTTAATTGTGTGAAATTCTATTTGACCAACAACCTAAATGAGTTCAGAATATTTTCCTGTATGCTTGCATATAAGATCCCAACCCAGGCACCAATTGCTTTTGAGTGGGACTTGGGGTCTGGGAGCTGGGCTTCAAACAACTCTGTCATTGTCTTGGCAAAAAAAGAATTCAACCTTGAGTCCAGAGCTAGGCAGAAAATCAACAGATTTATTGGCAGCTGAGGACAGGAATGCTCTCTGAACTGAGGGGTCCAGAATGAGTTGCCCCTGAGAGAACAAGAAGCAGGAATTTCTATGGGTGTTGTTGGCAAGAAGTGGGGGCTTGGAATTTGGGTGTCTCAGCATTGTGTGTCTCTGGTTGAGACCTGCTGGGTCTCCTAGGTTTTAGTCTCTCAGTTTACTTGGTCTATTTTCCAGAACGAGTTTTTGTGGTTTGCCGGCATTGTGTATTTTTTTCTGAACATTCAGTTTTAACTAGGTTGGGGCACCCTGACCCCAACATACTGTTCCTTATTCATTTTGATAAATGGTTTGGGGCACCCTGATCCTAACTGACTGCATGTCCAGTCCAACTTCATTCACTTTCAGCATCCTGGGCCCCCAAGCAGAGGACATAGTTTAATTCACCTGGGTTCCTCATCTACAGAACTATCAGCTAATACATTTGTATTGCTTTGAACTACCATATTTATAGAAATTGTTATAACAGAAAACTTTGTGGCCTAAAATGTGTTTTTGAAAATTTTGTAATGATAAGAAAATGCTTATGCTATAGTTAAGTAGAAATTATAGAATCCAGACCATACATATCATTTGCTTTCATAAAATAACCCTAGAAAAATAAATAAATTTACTAAAATATAAATAAATAGTGATTTATATGGTAAAAAGGATGGGGGCTGTAGTTATCTTTTGGAAAGTATGATGGAACTCCAGTATTCTCTTCCTTGAAAACCAGTCATTATATACAGTTACTTTTCTTGAAGAGTTAATGTCTACATGTATTTGCCAGGAGTTCTCTAACCTAAGCCAATCAAATCATCTGTCCATGAGGTTAGCTTCCTTTGTCTTTTCTGCCTATTGGTTCACAAAGGTCCCTGCCTCTGTCTACACTGTACCTTCTGGCTTTAGCTTGTTTGCAGATTTACTTTTTTTATAACTAAATAATTCACAAAAGGGCAATGGATAATTATAACTTTCTCTTGCTCACTTTCATGAATTATCCAAAAATTTCACCTTAGAGACAGAATTTTTTAATCAAGCAACAAAAATTTTCTTTAAAATATGTAAGAAAACAAGAAAGAAAAACTTTAAAAGCAAACAATAGAGCTGGATAGTCACAGTGAAAATATGTCCATACATATATATAATGTATCTAAGTCCTAAAAGATTTTAGGTGACTGGATAAAATCCACTCCAAAAGACAAAAATTAAGCCTTGTAGAGATGGGAGATGTTATGATAGGAAACTGGAATAGAAAAATAGCAACTGAACATAAAATTTGAGAGTTCTCTAACAGGCAAGTCAGACAGAAAGTACAATAGGTGATTTTCTAACATTTTTTTTTTTTTTTTACTGAAGGGCGCATCCCAGTTCTTTAGAAAAGAACCATTTTCTCCTAGTTTTCAGTCTGAATAAAATCTCTTTAATACATGCCATTATAAAGTTAAAGAAGGTGAATATTAGAAAAGTCAAAAGATAATGTCACATAAGACTTTAATTTTGCTCCCTAGGAATATGCCTTAGGTCAGAATTGAGTGTTTTGGTAGATGATGCTGAAGTATTTTCTTATGTAAGCTCCTCTTTATATCACATTTTAAAATTTACCATATTTATGGAAGTCATTTCTAGGGTAATACAAATGAATAGTCTTTGTGTGTTGCTTTGTAGTTATATAAATACAAAATTAGAAAATCTAAAGGATGACTGACTGACTTGCAGTTTGTTTTATCCTCCTTGAAACAAATTTAGCTTCTGGCATAGTTTTGACTTAACAGATCTCAACATGATAACTAAGAGAGATAATATCTCAATGATTATCTGGAGTTTAAATATTTTGCATTCACAATTAAAAAGAGAGTTGTGTGCTTCAAAGAGCAGATTTGGAGGTGGACAGGTAAATACAAATAAAAAAAAATGTCAAACCTTGTTTGTATTCTTGCTAACTTGAAAATACTTCCGCCTGTCAACTCTGGACAAAATGGTGCATGTGCTAAGAGAGAAAGAAAATCCACTGCATCAAAGTGAGGACTTAGAAAGTGAATCTATGCTAAACAAGCACTGGAACTAAGATTCACGAAAGTAAACCTATGAAAAACATTTTTGCTTTGTTTGCATATAAGATATAAAATGCAAAGTTGGTGGAAATTTCCAGAGTTCTAACATATGTTTGGTAAAAAAAAGAGAATGCAACATATTGACCTGAGTCCTAACCAGCCTCACACACTATTACCTTTTCTTTTTATAAAGCAGGACATTAAAAATCTATTTTGGTGCCTTATAGATCTGAATTTTCAGGGGTGCTGACGGAAGGCAACAGTTTCATTTCTACTCAACAGATAATGCTTCTATAACTGCCAAAGCCAAGGTCATGAAGGTGATTTGGCCAAAGGCCCAGTGTAATCAAAGCCACTGTAGGTAGAGAGAAATGTTTAATTATAACCCTCATTTTCCAAATGCCTTCTTCACTAAATGGTTGCTCAAGCATGGACACAGGCTGACAGGGTCTCTGTGTGGATAGATGTAGGAAATGAAAGAAGCAAGCTTTGTTGTATAATTTTTGGCTGAATGAGAATCATTCTTGAGCAAATATACAAGAGTAAAAATGAGTGATAAACATGAGAACAGGGGGGAAGAGAGACTGATAAACTAAGGGTGGATATGACCTTCACTGACAATAGAAGATTAAGAGTAATAGAAGGTGAGAAAAGAAATGATTGGATTTTAATAGGCAGAGACTATGCCAAGGCAATAGCTACAGGAATCAATAAAGCATGGCATGATACTAAAATTCTTATAAAAGGAGAGAAAAGAGTACAAATAGATATGGGAATTCTTTATTACTTTAAGAGTTTAGAGGGTGAGAACATGAGTTGGAAACAAAACATAAGAAAAGGAAAATTGTGCTTACTTGTAAAGTCAGAAAAAAATAGATATGAAAATAGAAATATAAGAGTTGATGTCCCATCCCAACAACTCCTCTTGTAATTATCTATTCCATATTAATTGAAAAATATGAATATATGTATATGCATGTATGTATATAGATTGAATGAAAAATAGGTTGTACACTGATACATAATAAAAGTGTGTGTGTATATATCTGCACATGTAATGTATAGAGCACTTATTTAAAGTTTCACTTTGACTCTTCTGTTCATTAACTTTATTTCTTAGGACAATTGTTATTTTGTTTTTTAATTTTTATTTTCTAGTATATCTTTGATCAGCTTTTCTGTGATTTCTGCCATTTCTTTGAATTTCTTTACCATGGCAATTTTGACTTCTACATCTGATAGGAAGAAGAGAGAGATCTTCCACATCTTTGTAGTTGGGTTCTGGAGACTTACTCTGTCTTGTAGTATTTCCTGAGGATTCAGATTGCCATTTGATGCAGTTTTTCATCTCCCCGCTATTTACTTTGGTGCTGTATGCCAGGGAAAACTAATCTACAGCTGGGTCTTCAGTGAGTGGGAGAAGGTGACCTAGTGGGCATTCTTTCTGTACATTCTGCATATGGGCCAGAGGTCACAGAGTGGGGAGGGGCTTCTGAAGCCTGTCATCTAGGAGTACCCCGTTGATAAGGCTACCAGTGGTATGCCTGGCTACCAGTGGTAAACCTCATTGTGCAAGGAAGAGAGTACCAGAAATCATGCCAGTTCCAGGCTTGCACCTCTGCTGACTCCCTACAACAGGCACAAAGAACCCCCTGGATAGACTGAGTTCACTCTATCTACTCAGTTTCTTTCTAAGCACTCTTGGTTTAGGATATCAGTCAAATGGAGAGAAGGGTGAGTGACTTCCTCAGCTCCCCACATCAAACACAGACAATCCCAGGAGCCCAGAGATTGTTTAGGGGATTGACAAGGGGTTCTCCCCACTGTTGAAATTAGTTACCAGTGTCCCAGGTGCCCTTCCTTGAAGGTTTGTTCAGGCTGTGCTCTCTCAGAAGTATGTTCTCTTCTTCCTAGGCAAGGCCCAGGGAGTGCTCTGGAGACTCAGTGCTTTCAATATCCTTTGCGCTTCCTTTTTCTTAATTCACGGCTTTGGACAACTACGCATTATTTTTTCAACTCCAAAATTGATAATTTGTAGAATATTTTATTGCCTTTTTCTTAATGTTTTAGTCAATTTCTATTTAGTTTTTCAATTAAAATGATTTTAAAGATTTCTCTCTTTATGTTGAAGAGTTGAACAATATTATATCCCTTCAGTGATAGTGGAAACTAAAACAGAGGTTGATAAGGTTTTAAAATCTTGGGTAAATTTGTAATTTTGAAATCATTTTAACTTAAATCATTTCAAATCAAAACTAATAGTGACAGATGTTATAAAAATGTTCATTGCTGTTTCAGTGCATTTACAATAAGGCACATAGCCTCAGTGATGAAAAAAAAATAATGGAATCAGTTCAGGGAATAGGAAATAAGGACTAGACTTCTGATAGAATTGCTGCAGCCTCTGAGCTGTGCCAAAGAAACCACATTCTTGCTATGCCTTGAATAGCCTATTTAAAAAAGTGGGATCAATACAGAACTAAAAGCAAACCAAGCATTGACAAGTAATTCAGGAAATGAAGACATTTTTAAAAGCATGATACCAAGAATAGTTTGGATGAGCCATGAATGAAAAATTTAGTAGGAATATGGAAAAAAGAGCCAAATTGCATGAAGATGATGGGTTTGAGGGTCATCTAATGTGAGTCCATGTCTGACAAAAGTAAGAAGTCATCTGAAGTAAATGAAGTCCGAATAGATGAAGATGTACTGTGCTACACATTGGGGCTATATTGGTAAATAAAAATTGAAATTTTCATTAAGTTTTTATAAGCTGTGAACAGATAATTGTAATAGAACACAGAAAGGTAAGAAGACCTGTACCAAGGATGTTTAGTGGGAATGAAGAGACACGTTTCATCTTCATGCAATTTGGCTCTATTTTCCATATTCCTACTAAATATTTCATTCTTGGCTCATTCAAACTATTCTTGGTATCATGCTTTAAAAATTGTCTTCATTTCCTGAATTACTTGTCAATCCTTGGTTTGCTTTTAGTTCTGTATTGATTCTACTTTTATGGTTCCTCCTTTCTACTTTCTGCCATTTAACTGGATTGTCTTCAAGACTCATTCCCAAACTCTTATTCTATAGATAACAGATTATATAACAGTTTTGAAAAGGAAAGACTGGAATGGAAGGAGAATCTAGAAATCAATTTGAAGTGTGTTGCAAAGGTCTGGAGATGATATGCAAGAAGAGCTGTATGAATGTCTTCTATGAAAGTGACTCTTAAAGCATAATTAGAATTTCAACAGGCAGAAAGTCGGGGAAGCCTGCTAATAAAATGGATGGAGTGTTTCCACTCAAAGGATAACTACATAATGTGGATATGACTGAAGAAGGAGCAAAACATATTTGAAATCTAGGCTTTAATTTTCAGGAAATAACCAGTCATTTTTAATATATCATACTATACCCAGGGAAAAAAGCCATAGAGGAAATCTAATCATACAAATTCCAAATCCCAATGTAATTTTGAATTCATTTTTAGTAAAAGCAATGAAACCTAAACATCAAAGCAATGTTCTTTCTAAATTCTGGGAATCTTAAAAATTCTTTTGCCAAGAAATAAAAATAACCATATTTTAGAATAGCCCTTTCCACAAGGTCCTTGGAAAAGGTTTGGCATATTAAAATTTTAATGATCTATCAATCAATAGAGCAAGATGCAAATGACTTTTTCTTCTTTCTTTTTCTGTAGTATTTCATTTTTCTCAATACTGCTCAAGAAGTTGGTAGAGCAAAGTCTGTTTTTCTCTTTGGCATTTTTTTCCAGATTTACACTTCTTTCAAATCCCCTGTTTTATAGATTTCACATTTTGTGAAAAACATATTGTAAAAACACCTACATACAAATTTTCTTAGGCCAGAGACAGATGAACACATTTTTAATTGAACTGAGTTGTTTACATTTGAGATTTTGTGGGAGTGCATATTTTTGAATTTTTCTCCCTTGCTTTTATTAATTCTTTCAAATTAAAATTAAAATTGTGACTATCCACTTAATTGAAATAATATGCCAAATATTAATACATGGTCAGTAAAAAAAGTAGCCCTTTTGTCTTTTAAATTTTCTATTTAATTTTTTTATTTTAAATTTCATGCAAAATACTGGAAGTTTGAATATCTTCTGGTTTTGAGCTTAGTGATATGAATACACTTCAGAAAGTAGGGATCAGAAGCATAAATTAATATTCCTTCTGGAACAACATTTTTCAAACCACCATATGTTAGTGGATCATGAAGTTAATGGGAGGACTGTGTCTGGGCATAGCATTCAACAACCAAGTTAAAAGGAAAGATAAAGAAAAATTAAAAAGAAGTAGAAAATATCAGATTATAATACATCGAATAAATGTGAGTATTGTTTGATAATATTAATGTTGCATCGTGAGTGTGTGTGTGTGTGTGTGTGTGTGTGTGTGTGTGTTGACATACACCAGTGCAACTACTACCTACAAAACGGAGCATGGCAAATTCTTTTCTCTCTTAATATGGTTCCACTGAATTGCTATGACTCTGAGTCATTCTGGTTTAGGGTTCATTGGCCTAACTAAAAACACCGAAGTTTCATGAGCAGTGACCTTAGACATTACCAATCAAATGGAAAAATACAGCTGTCTCGGGTCTCCCCGGTGGCGCAGTGGTTGAGTGCTGGGCTGCGAAGCTGCCAGCAGCCTCTGAAGCGCCGGTTCGATCCCCGGTCACCGGAGGAGGGTCCCACATGGCGCGCAGACCTCTCCTGCACCCGCTGCTCCCCTCAGCAGTTGTACTTCGGTCCTTCTACCTGCTCTGCTCTCCGCTATGGCTCTGGTGAATTCTCTCACCCTCCTGCACTTCTGACTGTACCCAGTGCTTGTATAAATAAATAAATCTTAAAAAAAAATTAAAAAAAAAAGAAAAATACAGCTGTCTCACATAAAACTAGAAAATAAAGGTATAATTTGGGGAACATGGGCCAAAATGTCTAAACATCATAACAACATTTGAAAACACTTGAGGGTAAAATGGATTTCAATAAGAATTGTAGTAAATAAAATGAAAAAAGGGCCTCCCGGGTGGCGCAGCGGTTGAGCGCTGGGTTCCAAAGCTGCCCACAGCCTCTGCAGCACTGTTTCGAGCCCCGGCCGCCAGATGAGGGTCCCACATGGTGCACAGACCTCTCCAGCCGCCCGCGGCTCCCCTCATTAGTGTACTTCGTCAGTCTGCCTGCTCTGCTCTCCCCTCTGGCTCTGGTGAATGCTCTCACCCTCCTACGCTTCTGACTCTGCCCAGTGCTTGTATAAATAAAGAAATAAATCTTTTTAAAAAATGAAAAAATAAGTAAATAAAATGAAAAAATACAAATTATTTAATAATAAAATTGTTCTGACACAATAATCTGGTTATGTGATATTCATTTTACTTTTGTGCCTGGATTATTAATCTCCTTGTTAATATTGGCTGCTAGTGACCAATTATTTAAAATGTACTTTCTATTATTTTTTTTTAAATAGTAGTTGTCTATTTCCAAAAACTCCAAAATTGTTTTATATAGGACATAATATGTATCTTAATTTTATTTTCTATTAAGGACTTATATTAAAGAGCAATATAAAAACTAAATACAATATTCAAAAACAGGATTAAGCATGTTATTATCTGGCATCCACATTTAAGTTATAGGAATCATGAATCATTCCCATTGGCCTGTTTAACTTTGTCTTCTCACAATACCTTCATCAGTTTCGATTTTTTGCTTGTTATTTTCCTCTGTGCATCTTCTTTGTAGGAAAATATTACCTCCTTTATTCACTAATATCACTTTCAAAATCTTGCTCTAGCTCTCTTTTAGAAAGTGTCCTTTGACCACTGCCTTTGAAAAGGGCCCTTCCTCTCTGATCCTTCGCCATTACATTGACATTAAATTGATAAAATATGTGCTTAATTTCATCTACTCATAGGCTAAGAATATCTCAACATAGGGGAAAAGTTCTTATTTTATAACAAGTCACAAAATATTAATGGCTTGGCTAAATTAAGTTTTACCAACAATAAACCATTAGCAATTATTTATGTCTGCACAGCAGCTATAAGAGTTGGCCACTAGATGTCACTCTTAATCACTATGATGCTCTTGGATATGTTCAAAAAACCTTAATACGCAATTTTGAAATTCAAAAAGCTCAGAAAATCAAGAGTTACTTTGACATTTTCTGGAAAGGCAAATTTGACTTAATCTGACCTTATTTTGTGGCAAAATCTAATAATCTGATGATAGACTATACTTTTCTTTCTCCACTTACTGTGGATATTAATAGCTCAATCACAGGGCACTATCAAACTCACTGGTATTTAATATTGTAAATATGCTCAACATTACATTTCTCAAATATAATAGGTTATGATTCCTGAAAAATATTTGACCTAAGAATTTTTAATATCATCTTATTTTTGTCTCCTGCTTTTTTTGAGAAATAATCAACAAATATTATTGTATATATTTAAAGTATACAACATAATTTGATACACACATACACTGTGAAATGACTACCAAAATTAAGATAATTAGCACATTCCATTTCTCACATAGTTAACTCTTGCGTGAGTGTTAAAAACAATTAGATATAATCTACGCAAATTTCAAGTATAAAACAGCATATTATTAACATAATCATTATACTTTACATTAGAGCCTCAGAATTTATTCATCTAATAATTGAAAGTTTTTGCCCTTTGATCTACAGCTCCCCATTTTCTCGTCAGTTCAGGTCAACCACCATTATACTCACTGTTGCTATGAAATCAGTTTTTTTTTTTTTTCTCTTGTCTTGGACCAAGAGATTTTGATATGTTACTTTTATCATGCACCAACACACCCATTTTTTTTCCCCAGAAATAATGATAATAAAAATGTTCAATCGAGGGCCTCCCCTGTTGGTGCAGCGGTTGAGCGCTGAGCAGCGAGCTGCCCGCAGCCTCTGCAGCGCCGATTCTATCCCCAGCCGCCAGCGAGGGTCCCACATGGTGCGACAGACTTCTCCTGACCTGCCCACTTCTCCCCTCAGCAGTGTATTTCCTCGGCCTGCCTGTTCTGTTCCCCGCTCTGGCTCTGGTGAATTCTCTCACCTTCCCGTGCTTCTGTCTGTACCCAGTGCTTGTATAAATAAATTAATTAATTTAAAAAAAAGTTCAATATATAAAAGTACCAATTGAACTCTATGCATCTCTACATAATTCCAATCCCATCCATTTTGCCCAGGGTCTCTGCATTTAATTCTGGCACCATAAACCCATTCTTTCAACATTTACAAAATACATTAACATGAAATTAAACTTGGAGAAATATATACTTGTTAACTAAAATTTAACTGGTTACAAACGGTGGTCTATGTACACGAATACTCAACTTTTCTTGTTTGAATTTTGGCTTTGTAATTAGCCTCTAGTATTACTGATACTTTTATTTAAAGTTTTCTATTGTTCATCTCTGTCAGGCTATATTTAAATCATACGTAGATGAGCTGGTCCCACATACTACTTTTTTTTCTCCACATGTTTTTATAGTTGTATAACTATCTTTGGTAGCTCTTGTCAGTGACTTAGTTTAAAATATTTCAACCAAATATGACATTAAGACAGATGTTTTGAAAAGCCAAAGGTAATGCTGTCACTACTTCCTCTTTCCCCCAAATTATATGAATTTGTTTTGAAACAATGTCTCTCAAAATCTATCTGCACTGAAATTAACCTTTTAAAATTCTTCCCTGGTAAGATGATCACAGATATTAACTCTTTTGCTTCTTGTCACCTGACATTGCTTTTTCTTGTATATTATGAAGCCCACAAACCCACCATTGCATGATGTAATGAGAAGAACATTTGAGTATGGATTAGAAGACCTTGGTCTTAATTCCAGATCACTTGCAAATTAAATGAAAATATGGTTGCTTCCTTACCTCTCTGGTTCTTATAAGATGAGGCTATAGATTACGGATATTTCTGTCTGCCATATCCACATTGCACTTTCATAATGGCAAGAGAAGATGTCTCTGGCTTCCTGCTTAACTGTGTAGCTAGCTTCCTGGAAGAATTTGCAACAGATTTCCTTCTATGAAGGTCTATATTTTTCAAGGGTTAGAACTAAACACCTTAATAATAATCCTAAACATCTCTTGCTTTCTGTATCCTGAAATCATTCAACTAGTAAGATATTGATTGTTGTCCCAGCTCCCTAACAATCTATGCATTCTGGCTTCCTTCTAAAAAGCTTAGCATAGTTTTATTACCTAGCAGTGAAAAAACATCAAAAATATATTTTGGTGTAGAAGCCATGGGATAATTTGAGGAAATAATCATGGTGAATAAAAGCACAGACTCTAGTAAATAAATGCTACCATAATAAACAATTGTTTTTTAGAGATCACACAGAGTTCAGGGAAGGGGCGAGGGGGGGGGGAATAGATCAGGATCCTGAGCAGCTAGATTTAAACTGTTTCTATACTTGGGCTTTGGGCAAATTATTTAACCTCTGTGTGCATTTCCTGATTTATAAAATAGGCATAATAGCAATGTACTCCTCATAAAAGATTTAACATATTTAAAGCACTTATAACCATTCCTGGCCCATAATAAGTGCTATGAATGTGTTAACTATGATTTTATTATAATTTGAGACATAGTACAACAATTACGAACATGCACTCTGAAATAGAAGCATGCATTCAGAAATACTGCTACATCACTTACTAGCTCTACGTCCTTCAAGACAGCTTTCAAGCTTTCTCTGCTGGAATTTACTCATCCATAAAAAGGTAGTAAATAATGGTAAACCTCATATGTGTGTTATGAGGATTAAATAATTAATACTTATAATGAACATAACATGGTGCATAGCTGCTAACAAACATTTAGTAAATGCTACATATAGGGCTTGTGGGTTGGAACTAGAAAGGTTTAAAATATGTTCCTTAGAAGTCTTGCTTGAGCTACTAGATTTGTGTCCATCCTACTTCATGAGATAAATAAGAAAGGACAACACTGGAGAAACGGAGATTTAAATTGTTACAGGTTAAATATAAGATTTCTGTAAGACATCCAAGTAGAGATTTCAAATAGGAACTGATATGAATATTAGAAAAGTTTTTAAAAAGTTTAAGTTAAAATTTTAGGGATGAACACTGTAGAGATCATTCTTCATGCCATTAAAAAATAAAAAGCCAACCAGTGAGAATGAGGTCAGGCAGGACTAGAGAACCTGTTCTAAACCCTTAAATAATCCTGAACTTTGAGGTAAAGTTGAAATGATAGAGCCAGTACATGAGACAGATGTATTGAAAACAACAAACATAGAAACAAATAAGGAAGAAACCCAGAACAGTGTGGAATTTTTGAGTCTACGAGAGATCAGAACTTTCCTGATGAAGAGACTGGCTATTTGTCAAAACCACTGTGTAAGCAATTGCAATTTGGACAGAAAGTGTTCTCTGGGTTTCATCATTTAGAGGTTGATCCAACTTGACAATAGATGCCAGGTAAAGTGATGAGAGTGGAAGTTAGTCTGAAATAGACTGAAAGGTGAAAAAGTAAAAAAAGTCAATTTAGACAACTTCTTGGTTAGATTTATGAAGAAATCAAGCAGAGAAATGAGGCAGTTTCAGGATAGGAATTTAGAGCCAGGGACGAGCTTTTTGAGGGACAATTCCACTGGCGTGTTTATTATATTTATGGGCCATATATACACTTTAAAAGTTCAGACTAAAGAAATGAGTACAAAGAGCAGAAGAGATATGATACAAAGGGCAAGTGGAAGAGTTTTCTATTGACTGGGGAGAGACAATTTCTTTATAAAACAGAAGGGGAGATGAAGATAAATTCAAACTCAATTAGTTTATAGATTTGGTGATGAGAATAAAATGAAATTCAAATCTACAAGTTTGCACTATTTTAGGTATTATATCAGTCAGGGTATAATGAAGAAAAGAGAAATATTTTTATTTTTTTATTGTAAAACTTAGTTTTATTTTATTTATTTTCTTTTTTATATTAATTTTTTTTACATCATTGTTCATTTTTAAACAATATTTGCTTTCCCCCACCCTCTCAGGTATAGTCCCCATAGAGTTTCCTCCACCAATGCACCCGTGCACCATCACCTCAGTCCCCTGTGCTCCTCCCTCCTCCCTCTGATACCTTTCCCTCCTCCTCCCCTGCAGTATGTCTGATTTATATTTGTCCATTTTTGCTTTGTTGTGGTTTGTACTGTTATTATTATTTTTACACGGATATCTTATTTGGTTCCCCTATATTCCTGCTATAAGTGATATTTTTCTTTTTCCTTCTGGCTTATTTCACTGAGCATAATTCCTTCTAGCTCCATCCATGTTGCTGTGAATGGCATGAGTTTTTCTTTTTTGATTTCTGAGTAATATTCCATTGTGTACATGTACCACATCTTCTTGATCAAGTCATCTATTTTTGGGCATTGGGGTTGTTTCCAGGTTTTACCTATTGTAAATAGTGCTGCAATAAACATAGGTGTACAGGTGTTCTTTTGAATCAATGTTTTTGTGTCCTTTGGGTAGATCCCTAGTAGTGGAATTGCCAGGTTATATGGTAGCTCCATTTTTAGTAGACTGAGGAACTTCCAGACAGTTTTCCACAGTGGTTAGGCCAGTTTGCACTCCCACCAGCAATGTAGGAGAGTTCCTTTTTCACTGCATCCTCGCCAGCATTTGTTGTTGCTTGTTTTTTTTGATATGTGCCATTCTTACTGGTGTAAGGTGGTATCTCAATGTTGTTTTAATTTGCATTTCCCTGATTAAAAGGGATGTTGAACATTTTTTCATATGCCTGTTGGCTATTTGCATTTCCTCAAAAAGAGATATCGTTATACAACAGTTTGCAATAGAGCAGACACAATGCAGGGAATTGGTTACCTAAGGGGTGAAGGGGTTGAGCACCCAAAAAAGATTTTCCAAGGTTTCAATTACCTATGGTTAACAGGTCAACTGTGGTGTCAGCTGAAAAATTACATATAGCAAAAGATTTTGAGAGAGAGAAAGAATGACAGAGGCCACATTTACCTAACTTTTATTGCAGTATATTGTCATACTTATTGTTTTGTTATTAGTTGTTGTTATAAACATCTTACAGTGCCTATTTTCTAACTTTATCATAATTATGTATAGGGGACCTTATATATAAGGTTCAGTACTATCTGTGCTTTCAGGCATCTACTAGGTGTCTTTAAATGTATCCCTGTGGATAAACGGGCACAGATATATTGAGATGACACAGAAATTATGGACAGCAAAGTCTCGAGATCACTGCTAGATTAGAAGATGACAGGAGAGGGCCTCCCTGGTGGCAGAGGAGTTAAGTATCAGTCCTATCCAGTATCACCACTGCGGCCCAAGCAGGAAGCTAACCAGGAAGCTAACTCACATGGCACAGCAGACCTCTCCTATATTACCTGCTGCTCCCCTCAGCAGTGTATTTCAGTAGATCCGCTTGTTCTGCTCCCCACTTTGCCTCTGGTAAATCCTCTTACTCCCAGCACCTCTGGCCTATACCCCAGCTCTTGTGTGCATGAATTAATTTTTTTAAAAAGATGATGGAAAACTGGAGGTGTAACTGACCCCAGAGCTGAGGTTGGCCCACACAAGCTGGAAACAGCACAACTCTGCCCAGCGCTATTAAGGGGAGATATAGTTATCAGAGACACCAACATTGAGACCAAGGAGCAGGAAAGCCCTAGCTCCCTCTTTCCTTCCTTCTCTTACCCAATCTCATCAGTGCCTTCACAGCAAAGCCAGCAGACAACCAGGTAAGATGCTCAGAACTCGGGTGTTAGTTCTTTGTCAAAGAGACCAGAATGAAAATCAGGAGAAGATATAAAAAGTGCTTACAAGTATAAATTGATCTCACTGGTATAAATTGAGGAGGAAATAATGAGGGGAGGTGAGAGTTTAAGGAGCCAGGAAAAGGTATTGCACAATCATTGTAAAATGAATGAGCTTAACAGAGAAACAAAATAAGGCTAAGTTTTAAGTCAAACCATGTGAAACTGTCATACTCATAGGTAAAAATGATCTAATATTGGGAAAGTAGTGGAGTCAAAACTAAAGAGTAGTTTTCTCCTCTTAACACAGGAAAATAACTGTAAAATCATTGCAAAATTGAGGTAATTTACATAATTTACTATTAAATAATATTTTTGTCACTAATATTTGACAGAGAATCATGTAGTTATGTTAACAATTGATATCCTTCAGCAGGCCTCACTGTGCTAAATTGTGTTTATTGTGCTAAATTTACCAATGCTTAAGAGTCCCATCCTTGTTGGTAGGAAGCAGAAATTTTATTAATATGGCCAGAAATAATTTGGTTATTTGGGAGACAAGTCCACAAAAATTTTATTCACTTGATACTAGTATAGAATCTACTGATGTCTTCATCAATTTATAACGAATCCACAGCTTTCCTGCCCCTGCTCAGCTCATAATCCTTCTCTCGATCACTTTGCCACCTTTTATTTTTCAAGAGGCCTGAGAATGTGCTTTCCTGATCAAAAGTTGGCTGAGTCATAAAAAGCACAGAATTATAATAAAGGAAAGTAGGCTGACTGTGGTTTACTGATCAAGATCAGGATGAAGTCTGGTGAGATGTCCTGGTTCTCCCACATGGACCTCCTCTCCTGTCTGCTCTATTATGTCCTCTAGGGATCAGCTTCTCAGTGGCCAGTGTTTGAACTACACGTTCACCTTTTGACTTACTCGACAATTTTTTTCCATTCCCTACTTATTTATTTATTTATTTATTTATTTATTTATTTATTTACATTTTAAGAGGACAAGTGTATTAGGAAAAGAAGAAAAAGAGGCATCTGCATACTCACAGACGGGCAGGAGAGCTGCCTGGTTCCCTACCTTTGAATATATCGCTGGCTGATCTAGTGTTAATCGGATATTATAGTTCCATGGTTTAAGTCTTCTGTTATTTTCCGCTGGGATTTTGTAGTTCACTCCTTGAGAGTCAACTGTATCTCCCTTACTTCTCAGTTCTTAAGGGAAAAGTAAGGCAGAGGACAAGTAAGTCATTGTTACCTCCTGTTCTGCAGTATATGTATAGCTAAAATCATCAAAAAGAGATTAAGAACAATGGGCCCCTGTGTGTGAGAGAGAGAGAGAGATTTAGTTGAATCTGTCATAAAATGTATGATAAACTATTCTAACTTATTTAATAATCATACTTGTGCTCTGCAATGAAATAAAGTCTTTTCCAGACCATTTTGATTTATTCTCAGGAATATGAATTTTGATTGAGTGAAATACTTGACAACATTGTGTGGTGCAGCAGAATATGAGTAAGACTGCTAAAACATGGCTGCTAGAAGTAAATGTACATGTAGTTTGTCCTGGTAGAAATGCCAAATGGATACATACCCTACTATTCTATAATGGGAAAGGCTATTTTTAGTTTTATGGTCTCTCCAGTTCATCATGTTACAATCCATTTTACTCGGCAAAATTAAGGAGCAATAAGATACAATATAGTTTTTCAGTGAATGAATATCAAAAGATCTCCTTGATCAAGTTTTTTCTTTCTATGCTATTGCCCACAGCAATTTCATGGAAAGGGAGCTATTGAAGTTGGAAATGAAAAAAAAAAAAAAAGCAATCATAATTTTTGAAGCCAAGAAAATACTGGAATAAAGATTTTTGAGCATGGCTTGTAACTTTTCTATCCTAGAAATTATCATTTGAAACAAGAAAAGGGGGACTAGACATCAAGATATTGATTTGGAAGATGGCTATGTTCCAGTTTTAGTTCCTAGCAATAAAATTAGAACTAAGATGAGTAGAAGGCATTACATACCAGTTTTTTTTTAATTAGGAGTGAGTTATTCAAAGTAAAGCATAAATAAGGAAATATTTAACTATGTCAATTCCATACATTTCATTTCTGTGAAGATTACTGTTTTGAAATCAATTTGGCAGACTCCCCCCCTCCCAGGAAGTATTTGAGAGATAATAAATGATTTATTCGTCTAAATATTGAACAATGATTTCCAATATTTTCAGGAAAAAACTACAAGTGCAGTCATAAATTAATTCTAAGTTACCATTACACTACATGAGACATATACAGTGACTAATGACTAGGGCAATAATCTTAACAACCATCATCTTTGCATTAAAATTCAATCTATACCTAATACTTTATAGTTTCTAAAGTCAAAAATGCTTTTGAGAAAATTATAGCTATGAATTTAATGGCTCAGGCCAATCCTTATAAGCATGTCAGTAATTTTAAATCCATTTCATAAACTCATAATTTCTATTAAAATCATGATCTAGGACCTCCCCTGGTGGTGCAGGTGGTTGAGCGCAGCGCTGTGAAGCTGTCCATAGCCTCTGCAGCGCTGGTTCAATCCTGGCCGGCAGGCGAGGGTCCCACATGGCGTGGCAGACCTCTTCTGTCTTGCCCGCTGCTCCCCTCAGCAGTGTGTTTCATCGGTCTGCCCGGTTCCTGTATAAATAAATAAATCTTTAAAAAAAATAAAATCATGATCTACTAAATCTTTTACAAAGATTTATACTCACCAAACTTGCAAGAAATAATATAGACACTGATATTCAAAACAATAACACAAGTTATTTAACACTTGTTCGGTGGTATAACCTTTGACTTACATTAGCGTACACAAGTTTTTCTAAAATGAAAAGAAAAATATCCATGAATCATGTAACTGAATCTTAGTCAATAAAAAATTCTTGCTGAGAATAAGGTCCTTAACTAGTAAATGTTGCAGTTTTTATATTAATGGAGTTTGTAGCAGGATCTATTCTTGCAAGAACTTGAATTCAAGTAATATTTATAGGGATTATGCAAGGAGATTGCGAGACATTAACCAAACGAGTCATACTCAGATCCTGAGCTTATAGTTTAGCTAGGCCATGCCATGGTCATAAAGAAACACAAAAGAAAGCACAAAATAATCAGGCTGGTGTACACTGATTTCTGGTACTTTCAGTACCATCAGTCTTCAAGATCATTTTACAGTAAATACTTAAAAGCTAATAACAGACAACAATGCAAATTGGAGGCTTTTTTAGAATCCATACACTTGGCATTTGCTCTGGATTTTCTTATTTCAGGCTGCAAATATAAGTCTCCAATATTCCATGTGGCTTCTCCATTATTTGACATATTATCTTCTTTCTATGACTTACTGCTTTGACAACCCACTTATTCTTGGCTTGCTTTGCATCTTTGAATTTGTTCTCCCTAAGAACCCTTATGACACATTATTACTATTTATCCTGAGTATTTTAGCATGACTTTTCAGAAAAGGAGCAAGAATTTTAGATAAAGGGTTATGAAAAATTAAAGCAGGGAAAACTGGAAGGAAGAGATAGCAAAGGAAGCCCTTTAGAAAGGGAAATACAGTATATCATCCTATTCCTGTTTAGTTATATTCTATAATGTCAATGTGAATACAGTGTTTATGAATACTGAACCATGGTTTCTAAGGGAATATTGGGTTAGTTTGCTTTGAGCATCTAGTCAGACATTTTTGTGAAGGCATGAGAACATAATTTTGATTTATGTATATTTCTATTTAGAGATACCTTATTTAATATACATTATGGATTCATTAGCATCGAACTCATGGTCAATTACATATAATTCATGCCTGAACAAACCTTACCTAACACACATATTTTCTCTGTAAGGTACCACCTAGTCTCCTAGCACTAAAAAATATTAGACAGTAAGTACTTCAGTACTGTATTGGGGGGAGGGGCAATTTTAAATTGTGAAATCCCCAACATAAAGCACAGAAAATGTGGCACTAAGTGATCTGTAAAGGACTTTTTTCTTATATCAGTAGAAGGGCTGATATAAGAAAGCAGAGGGCTGCCTCCTACCTCAAGTAGATATGCAGCGTTGGGACACTCATTGGAATATTTCTCGTAATTCTGCCTACCTCTGAAAATGACTTTGAGAGTGCCATGAATATTGATTTGGGGATAACAAATATATTTTAGCAGGTAGGCAAATTTATAAATAAGAAATATGCTAATAGGGCCTCCCCTGGTGGTGCAGCGGTTAAGCGCTGGGCTGCGAAGCTGCCCGCAGCCTCTGCAGCACCGGTTCGATCCCCGGCCACCGGGCGAGGGTCCCACATGGTGCGCAGACCTCTCCTGCCACCTGCTGCTCCCCTCAGCAGTGTACTTTGGTCCTTCTGCCTGTTCTGCTCCCCGCTCTGGCTCTGGTGAATTCTCTCACCCTCCCGTGCTTCTGACTGTACCCAGTGCTTGTATAAATAAATAAATAAGTAAATCTTTAACAAAAAAAAAAAAAAAGAAAGAAAAGAAATCTGCAAATAATGAGGCTCTCCTGTATTTGTTCATGGCCATGATCTTTGTGGGGGTAGGGTGGGGAATCTCAACACAAACTGTCGAAAAGGAAGTATATTTAGTAGAAGACAATGCTGTCAGCATGGGAGTCTAGTCTGTGACTAGAGTTCTTGGAGTCCACTTTGAGCAGAAACTAGAGATAAGAACGATAAATCAATCAGATTGGGAATAGAGACTAAAAGCATTAAATTCTTGGGGAATTAGGATTTTGCACTTCAACCAAGAATTCCAAACATTTTCTATGGATTCAGAACCCTTCTTCTCCAGAGAAGTCCTTACATATCTAACATTATAAGATACAAATAAGGAGCAGCTATAGTTACAGAATAGATGGGGGCTACTGTATGGGCCAAAGGTGAACCAAGAAAAGTGAATACACAATATGTATTTGTAACAGACTGAATATGGTGAAGATTTGGCACATAGGTAATGAAAACCTGAGAATCACAGAGGGAATGTGAGGCACCTGGAAGCTGTCTGGAAACCATGACCACCTCACCTCCAGGATGAAGGGCTGGAAGGAAAGGGAAAGGATGGAGTTACTTGCACCAGGAAACAAGCACTACCAGGAGAATATGAAACCAGATGGACCGATTCTGTGGGACCTGGAACTAAAAAAAGATGTAGTCATTCCTGCAGACTTTGCCCATGCCAGGAGATCCTGCCAGGGATCCTCATAGGGTAAACACTGCCAGGAGGTAGCACATTTTGGAGCCTAGGAAATGCATCTGATGCCATGGCAATTAGGTGGGATGTGGAAGCCAGCAGAGTAGGAGAAGCATAAGGAAGACTCAGCACCAGTGTAGAACTGAGCCACATGTGTCCCACCTCTCTTCAATATAAACAGAGTCAAAGTAGAAAAATTCATCATCAAGCAATAAACCATTGACATATTTTAGTCTGTAGAGTAACATAAACCATGTGTTCCAAGCTAAAGTACTGTGCCAGGATAGCAAAAGAGATCAAGGGGTGAAATTATTTGATATGTATCTGACTATCTATCATTTATCTAGCTATTATCTTCAGAGTTAGAAATTAATTTAGGTCATAGTCCATTTCATCAAAAGCTCACCAAATTTAAGTTGTTCTCAAAGTAAAAAAAAAGCAACTAAATCCATTTAATAAAAAAAACTGCCCCTGTAGATTGCAAATTGACCACATTTTTACTGAAATATTAAAAGTTTGAGCTCTAAAATATCAAGTTATGTGAAGCTGTATTTTTCTAAAGTATATTTCTTAATTATAAATAAATCATTTATCTTTCTTTTTTCATGATTTCATGTTGGCTAAAGCCTTCTTAAATTTTATAATTTGTCACATCAAAGCATGTTTCCTAAATACAGCATTTTGTCATGTCTAAATAATATATACATTGTCCACTAAAAGATTCTCTCAAACTGTCTATAAAAATCATGACAGTTAAATTCCAAAGGTGACATATATATATATATATGAACACATACATAATTTTTGCTTAAAGAATGAAA
This sequence comes from Talpa europaea, assembly GCF_964194135.1. Classification (NCBI taxonomy): domain Eukaryota; kingdom Metazoa; phylum Chordata; class Mammalia; order Eulipotyphla; family Talpidae; genus Talpa; species Talpa europaea. The sequence continues at coordinate 80,565,254 of NC_140070.1, forward strand.
AACACTGCTTCTAAAATAATTCTATAAATAAAGCTAAAGTTAATTAGAAAGTTTAAGACTGGATTTTAAATTTTTAAAGTATACTGTATATTTTAAGTTTTTCTTCAAAAAGGACAAAGTGGGCTAGAATCCAGTTTCCCCCAAAAGAGGCTAGGATTCATCTGTACTTACTCACAGACTTTTTTTTTAATATGCAATGGAACAAAGAAAATTTGTTTAATAAATGGTACTGGGAAAACTGGGTCGCTGCATGCAAAAGAATGAAGCTTGACTACTACCTCACACCATGCACAAAAACCAACCCAAAATTGATTAAAGAACCAGACATAAGACCTGAAACCATAAAATATATAGAAGGAAATACAGGCGAAACACTACATGACATACACCTCAACAACATCTCTAAAGTCACATCACCCAAAGCAGTGATAGTGAAGGCAAAGATAAACAGCTGGGACTACATCAAATTAAAGACTTCTGTACCGCACAAGAGACAGTAACCAAAACAAAGAGACACCCCACCGATTAGTAGAAAAATTTTGCACACAACACTGATGATAAAGGACTGATGTTGACAAGTATCTTTAGGATTGGTCTCTAAATAACTATTTTTAAAATTAAACTTCCAGTCTCAGGATTATTGATTTACTGGCCAAATGGAAAAAAATTAAAGCCAACAATACACAACAACTCTTCACAATTTAATATATTTAGTTACACACATTTCCTAGGACAACAGCTTAGAGCAGCTTGAATATTAGGAATAATCAAAGCTTCAAGTTTCTCATCTACTGCCAAATCTCCATTTTTTTTTTAGTTGGCAACCTTATAAGTGTTAATGAACACAGCCGGTGGCAGCCTTGCTACTGAGTTTTACTATCTCCAGGGAAGTGTAGCCTTACCATGAAGTCAGAAATCATGTAGAGGGTCGTTTAGTGGCCATATTGGATATGGAAAGAGATTTTATTTCACATTGACATTGTTTCTGACACCGAGACACAAGATATGGAACTGCACTAAGAAACAGGTCTAGGTGGATCAAAGATTAAAGGAATTTGCTCTTCTGTTTTTCTCAAATTCTAAAGAAAAAGCAAGTATTTAAGACTATCTCCTTCTGTGAGTCATTAGGATTCAGAAACAAAGAAGATTCAGGTCATTCACCCATAATTTGTTTACTCAAATTGATTTCGCTTCGGGCATCCATTTGTCCTCAGAATTGCAGACAGTGATGCATCAAGTACAATTACATTATTTTTTTTATGGTCAACTATCACCATGTTTGTTACATTTATCTTGTGGCACAAAAGAGATTATAGAGTTTGATAAAGCAGTTTGTCACTAGTAAAACTTATACCATCTGCATATACTTAATTTTGGATTCTAAATATGACATATAATACAATTGTTCTTTTAAGTTAACTCTCAAGCAAACCTCCTTGCTTTGTGTAGAGTTTCATAAATACTTGCTAATTTGATTTATGTGAATTCCACTACTACTTAAGTTGAATTTTAGATTTAGGTTCAAATAGTTTATCTTTTAAAAAAGAAAAGCCACATATACCTTCAGATTTCCATGATTAAGTGTCTAAATTATGTTGCCACTATTCCCATCAAAGTAAATGACGTAGGCAGAGACTAATTAAAAGGCTCTAATCTCCTAAAATAACAAATATTCCTTTTAAAAATTGGCTTGAACTCCATATGGTTTTATTTGATTAAATAATTTATAATGAATATGATTGCTATTCTACCATTTATCAAATGCTTAAAGCACAAATATATTAGTGCTATTAAGGTGAAATATCACTTCTTCCCAATTAGTTGCAACCCAATCTACTTGTGTTCAGTTTTGTAAAGGACTAGATTAACATTTCTATCACTTCCTTCAAATCAAAGAATTGTTATATCATATAGCATTCTTATTGCAGTTGACATCTTTGATCTATTTTATGTGTAGATATAGGCTGAATATTTCATTTATTCCTATTTGAATACAAGTTTTATGAACTAGAATCACTAGGTGATATCTTAGAATTCTAAAAGGTATTTAACAGTTTCACAGTTAGAATGAAGTGGCTGATTTATGAATGCTGAATGAGATTAAAAGAGAAACATAGGTCTCCTGATGTCTCATTTATTATAGTACCCAATTTTCCTTCAGTATCATTGTTACAGGGCAGGGTAAGGGGTACTCCAGGACCCCCAGACTTGCCTTGTCTAAGTGGATTCTGCCATCTGCCCATCAAAACAAAACATACTCCAGTGTGTAAGACCTCAAACAGAAAATAACTTTAACACAATTAGTATGCGATCCAGAGAAGAGAAACTTAAATTTTGTATGGTATGGCATTCATTAGGCCCTATCTCGACAGTCATTTGCAGGTCTCATTGACATGGTCTCAGAAACAAGGTATTGTAAACATTGTTTGAAAATTTGGTAAAGAGATATAGCACTAAAAGTATAATTATGAGCTCCTGAATCAGAAATAGCCCAAAGTCATTCATCCACCAATGGCAATACACAGGTCATTTCAGGTCATCTAAACAGTTGAGTCTTCTCAAGCAAGGAGAGAGGAAAACAAGGCTGAGAAATAGCCATCCTCAAGGACAGTATCATGCTAAGTGAGGAACAAGAATAATATAAAGAAACCCAACTGATGAAGCAAAAATGAAAGCAAACATAAAAGCAACAAGAAGGGCAATTCATATATTTTATTCCTAGCCAAGTGTAGGGAATTTTAGGCAGTGAGCAGATTTGCTGAAGATAAAAACATCTTGCTGAAGATAAAAACAAGATAAGGTAGTAAAAATTACCTTAATTAAAATAATGCATAAATAAATAAATAGAGGGGCCTCCCTGGTGGCGCAAGGAGTTAAGCACAGCCCTGACAAGCTGTCAGCAGCCTCAGCAGCATGAGTTTGATTCCCAGCCCAGTCAGGGAGCTACCCACATGGAGCAGCAGACCTCTCCTGACTCACCCTCTGCTCCCCTTAGCAGTGTACTTCAGTCTACCTGCCTGTTCTGTTCTCCTCTCTGTCTCTGGTGAATCTTCTCACCTCTCACACCTCTGGCCTATACCCCAGTTCTTGTATGCATAAAATAAATGAATCTTTAAAAAAAATCAAAAAATAGAAACATAGCAAAAAAGGACTTAATCAGGTTTTCTCTGGCTGAAGTTATAATCCTAGACATCATTAGGCCCAAGTGGGCTACAGAGTAATTGAGTGAGCTAATGCTTCCTTCAGCATCCTGGTAAATAAGTCAGGAACAATATGAATTAGCCAAGAAGAGACTGAACATACATCTGTTTTATGACCTCAAAGATATATTAACACATTAATTGAAACTGCCATAAAATTTACTTGTTAAGTCACAAAGGAGATTCAGGGGGCCTCCATGGCAAGGGGTTATGTCTAGCACTATGAAGCTATCGTCAGCTACTGCAGCATGAGCTCAATCCCTGCCAGGGAGCTAACCCACATGGTGCAGCAAACCTCCCCTGTCTCTCCTGCTGCTCCTCTCAGCAGTTTATTTCAATAGATGCCTGTTATGCTCCCCACTCTCTCTGGCGAATCCTTTCACCCCCAACCCCCACACCTCTGGTCTACACCCCAGCTCTTGTATGCATAAATAAATAAAATAAATCTTTTTTTAAAAAGGAAGATCCAGGATTCCATCTGTCTCTGATGATATCTTATTTCATAGAAAGAAGTATAATTGACCATGGCTATCGTCATGAAGCATCTCTATAGTTTTAGCTGGGAAATTAGACCTAGAAAAATGTTTAAACCAAACCAATTAATCTCTGTGAACACACTGACCAAGGTTCATGTAAAATACTCTAGATCCAGTATGCTCTTGGTTGCTGGAAATCACATCCCTCCCTTCTGAGAAATAATAAGGAAACTCTAAACTCTATTCAGTCTTTAACTTCTGTATAAGACTTAGTATACACATATATACATACATATATGCATGTGCACATATGTATACATATAGACAGATAACTATATAAATCTATCGATATATATAATGTAGTGGGGACGGAGTGCAAAACTGTTATTAGTGATTCATTAGCAGTGATAATGAGAGGAGTCGCTCCTATTTCTAATACCTTTACTCCTGAACTCCAGGGAAGAACCATATATTCAATGGTGATTTAGAGAATATACCAACCACATCCTAAAGATTAGACAGTACTTCAGTTCTGCAAGTTGTTGCTACGCAACCTACACTATAACTGAGACTTCAAAAGACCATCCAACATTCTATTAATCTAGCAGCTATAGGATGATGGTGCATGGTAAAAACAGTGAATCCCATGAGTCTGTGTCTAATACTGCACTCCATCTACTGTGAAATCAGTTCTTTGATCAGAAATAACATTCAGTAGATCACCAGGGTGGTGGATAAGGCATTCTCTGAGCCCATGTTTAGTTCATAAATTAAGATTTTTTTCCATGCATTGTTTATTGCCTTGGAGGTATGATTATCAGTTAGATAAATGACTGCGGGTTAGATAATAAAGTCAACATAAAAGAAATATATGCGTGCTTCTTCCTTTCTATGAATATATACTTACTACTTTACTACTCATGCTTTCATTATGTTGTTCTATTTGCAATTTGAAAAATGTCAAAACAGCATTTTATTGAATTCCAGATATATGGTTAGTATGCAATGCTAAGAAATTTAATGGGAGATACAAGTTTAAATCTTTAAAATAAGACGGCTTTGTTTGAATTGCATGCAGTCACAGATGTATCATGATCAGAAATGCCATTTTGGATTAAAAACAACAATCTGAACAATGATAGTGCTCTTAAAAATGATGTAGGATTTAGCAAACCACAATCACTTAATGGAAATTGGAATGACTGCCTTATGAAGCTCATCAATGGTAGCAGAAAAAGTTTCTTTTGTCTATAGTCTTCCTTTTCTTTGAAAAATATCTTTTTTTTTATTTGCTTGCATACAGATGCCTTAAAGTATTAAGCTCCTTACATAGCTACTGTTTGTTTTCCTTCTGCAAGTGGTTGTACATTCTCAAATTACCCAGGGATGCACAGAAGTTTTATCCCAGTGCTTCTGCAAGCCTGACTTCAATGTTACATGTTTCTTCCATCCTTAATATTTTTTAAAAAATTTATTTATGCTGCAACATGGATGGCGCTGGAAGGGATCATGCTCAGCGAAATAAGCCAAAAAGAAAAAGAAAAATACCGGATGGTCTCACTCATAGCAGGAATCTAGAAAACTTAAATAAGGGACCAGGAAAATGAATAACTATAAGAAAGTGAAAATCAAAATCAACAAAAAACTATGAACCAGAGACACTTTTAGGGGGGCGGGGGCGGGAGGGGAGGGATTGGGGTCAGAATGGGGGGCTGCAATTGTATGGGGAATATAACAATAAAATTTATAAAAAAAAAAAAAATAAAGAACATGGTCCACGGAATGTAAAAAAAAAAAAAAAAAAAACCCATTGGTGAGATCTACTGATCAGAAAAAAAAAATTCCACTCAAAACAATACTGCTCATTGATCATGCACCTGGCTACATGAGTGATATGATGGAGATGTATAAGGGGATTAAAGTTATTTTCATACCTACTAAAACAACACCCATTCTGCACCCCATGGATCAAGGAGAACTTTGACATTCATATTTCATTATTTATGAATATATTTCAGAAGGCTATAACTGCCATAGATAGTGATTCCTCTGTTAGAATTAGGTAAAGTAAATAGAAAATTGTTTGAAAACCTTCACCATTCTAGGTATTATTAAGAGCATTTGTGATTCATGGAAGGATTTTATTATCAGTATTAAAAGAGCTTGGAAGAAACTGGTCCCAACATTTATGAATGAATTCGTGTTCAAAACGTCAGTGGAGGACATAACTGCAAATAATGAGAGAATTACAATAAAAATAAAGACAATAAGAAAAAAAAAATTTATTTATGCAGGCCTCCCCGCCTCCCCGGTGGTGCAGCGGATTGATGGCAGCACTGTGAAGCTGTCTGCCAGAGGTGCTGGGGGGTGAGAGGATTCACCAGAGACAGAACGGGGAGCAGAACAGGCAGATGGACTGAAATACACTGCTGAGAGGAGAAGCAGGCGAGACAGGAGAGATCTGCTGCACCAGGGATCAAACTCGTGCTGCAGAGATTGTGGATAGCTTCATAGTGCTGTGATTAACCTCTTGCGCCACCTGGAAGGCCCCCTTAATGTTTTCTCAGGCAATTACTGAAAAATCTATTTTCCATTTATTTGCATAGTTTTTATATATTCATTTGTTGTCATGCATCATTCATTTTTCAGACATGCCCTCAGTTTAAGAGAACAGTTAGTGTTGCCTAACTTCAAGTGTTGCCCTTTTGTTGTAGACCACCCTTCTTGGAATTTAAGCAGATTAATCTGTCTAAATATAAAAAGGGGTATCAGATTTTATTGTGTCCCTGATCTCTCAAACAATCAGATACTCTCTTATCTCACTTGAAAAGAAGAGAAATGGATCTTTTCTGTGCCCTAAACTTTCCACTTTATCTGCCACTATCACAGCTAATTAGTCTATAGTGGGTATGGAGCTTTAACTGCCCCAATTAGGAGCAGATCATGTTTACAAATTCAGTTAGTGACTATATTTAACTCATTTTTATCGGTTTAAAGGTAGGCTATTTCTTTTAGCAATAAAATGAGACTTTAAGATTCTCCTTTCTTTCAAGGGTTACTTTTTACATTTACATAGAACAATGCTACATGTTTTTCATAAGATGATAATAATGATTTTAAACAGTAACTATAAAGACAGGAAATAAGAAGTATAGAAAACTGAAACCATTAGCTACTTTTTTTTTTACTATTTTAAAACAATTTTCAATGAAGTTGTTACATGAAAAGTCACCTCATTGCTTTATTTAAGTACACATAAAGCTGTTTAAACAAATGTTTCTTTGGATAGTTTTCTGTCATCTTTTCCCAAATTCTGAAAATAAAAACTTGAACAGTTCTACCTCAAACTAACCACTTTTTATGCCTGCATATATGCTATATGATATATATATGTATATATTTTTGCTTCAGAACAAGATTTCTGAATCTTCTTTGGCTCATACTTTTGGATCTAAGTCAATCTAAATCCTATCTAAAGTATTTTCTATATGCTCCATCTTTCCAATTCAATCCCTTCCATTGGAGTCATCATTTCAGGAATCTTCTCTTCTTCCATTCCAATCTGGTCTGGTTACATTTTAGGTTTGCTTAGCAGGCACCATACAAATATTCCCTTTGCCTCTGTGCTAGATTTGTTTCTTCCCAGTTCCCAAACGTTATATTCTTATTTTATGGTTCACACTATCCAACAGATTCTCAACAGAGAGAATATAAAAATAAGATATTTTTGAGTCATCTCATCCTAGAATAGGCTTGATTCTATCTTCATACTTCATTGAATAGGGTACAGAAATCTAGATTGAAAATAATTTTACTCAGAATTTTAAATAATCTCTCTATTGTTGTATTCTTAAATTTGGCTGGTGAGACCTCTACTGCAATTTTGTCTATTGCTTTCATGTATGGGATATATATTTTTTCCCTTTAAAAGACTTATGAACCCATCTTCAACCCTTACAATATTATTAATGACTTCATGATTTGCTTTGACTTGTGTATATTCTCCCACCTTCCCCCTATTTATTGTTTTAACATCAGTTAACTTACCAGTCTTGTGTTATTATTTAGTTCTAGTCAATATTCATGTTTTTGGTAATTTCTCTATTTTTCTGTCCTTGTTTTGCCTCAAATTATTCTTTATTCTGCTATTTAGTGAGCTGGTGGGCACCCTGAACTCATCATTTAAATGTGTCATTTTTTTCTATCTTTGAAATCTTTCTCCTAATTGTAAAAATAGGGATATTAATTTATTTTCCAACAATAATGCTAAAATATTTTTATCTACACTATTCTAAGTTTTCAAGAGTTCCTTATTATCTTATTTCCATCTGTGGTTCCAAAAATCAAAGAATTTCAATGAGCCGAGAGATCATGTCAACTAAACTAAACATATATGTGATCAAGACCAGAATGAGAGGAGGCAGAATCAGACAGAAAAGAATATCTGAAAGACACTGGATAAAATTTTTCCAAATTTGTTCACAAATAGCAATCTACAAATGCAGAAAGCTCAATCAACTTCAAAAATTATAAACATAATGGAAACCATAAATAGACCCATTGATAAAACAGCTGAAATCCAGAAGTAAATAAACAATCTTAAAATATAAACAATCTTAAAAAAAATCATAAGAGAAAAAACCTGACATCTCATCAGAAAAATTTGAGATCAAGAAAACAATGACATGAGACCTTAAAAATGCCTGATGAAAAAGAGACTGTGCCAACTTAAAATTCTGTATTTTATGAAAATATCTTAGAAATATGAAGGCAAGGTAGAAATATTTTTAGATAGACAATGGTGGGATATTTGTGACCAGCAGAAGAAATTATTTAAGCTGAAGGGAAATGACAAATGATAGAACCTCAAATTTGTAAGAGGGCAGAAAGATCACTGGAAATGGTAAATAAATAGGCAGATACAAAAGATCCCTTTTTTTCTCTTGAATTCCTAAAGAGACAATTAATTGCTTATAGAAAAACTATAGCAACATTTTTGAGTATTATATGGAAGTAAAATAAATAACAATAGCACCAAGGATGAAATGGGCTTTCAACAGTTATATTTTTAAGTGTGTGTATGTTATGCATGGAATAGTATAATATTAATTTACAGTAATATATATTATGTTAAAGGTACATATTAGAATACCTAGAGAAAATTTACTTAAAATAACTAAATTTAAAACATTAATGTAGGAGAGGATATAATACTAAAATATTCAGTCATTCCACAAGAAGACAGGGAAGGAGGAACAAATGAACAAAAAAGCAGAGACCACAAATAAGAAACAAGTAACAAGAAAGTAATTGTACTAAAAAAATAAATCGAAGTGTTGAGAGACTGCCTGGCTGAATTTCATAAAAAGAAAAGATATAACTTTAAGGTTACTTTTTGTGTAACCTTTAATGTAAGGTTACTTTTACATTACAACACGGACCCTTTGATAACATACTACCCACAGGCTCCACCTGGCAAAACACCAAACTTAATAAAACATGTGCAAACAATATTAATATAAGACACAGTTTTCTTCAAACAAGGAGACTTAGCAGAAACAAGAATCATTTCCTAATAGTATATAGCACAACACAGTGATTATAGTCAACAATACTATACAATAGACTTCAAAATTGGTAGAAGACTAGATCTTAAATCCTCTCACCACAAAACAAATGAGTTACGATAGATGTACTAGCTAAAGCCATTTATCTGTGTAATATATAAAAGTATCAGGGCCTCCCCTGTGGCGCAGCGGTTGAGCACTGGGCTGCGAAGCTGCCTGCAGCCTCTGCAGCGTCGGTTTGATCCCCGGCCCCTAGGGGAGGTTCCCACACAGTGCGCAGACCTCTCCTGCCATGCCCACTCCTCCCCTCAGCGGTGTACTTCATCAGTCTGCCTGTTGTGTTCCCCACTCTGGCTCTGGTGAATTCTCTCACCCTCCGGCGCTTCTGACTGTACCCAGTGCTTGTATAAATAAATAAATAAATCTTAAAAAAATATATATAAATGCATCAAATCAGCACTGTATACTTTAGGTTTACCCAATGTTATATGTAAATTATGTCTCAATTAAAATCAATGAATCAAGAATATAATAAATTCAAAATTCTTATACATCTGGTAACTGATAAATATACAAATACAGTTGAATATTATAACATATCTTTTCCAGTAAGTCATTAAATAGTTGTAAGGATGTTTTCATAAAGATATGGAAAATCAGTACAATCTGTCAACCAACTTAACCTGACAATTATGGAACATGACAATTTTTAATCCACAATTACTTGTATTTTAGAAAGGCTAATTAGTGCATATAATATTCAGGTCCACTATCCTTTATCCATTATTATCCAAGATGCTCTGAAAACTAAAATTTTGGCAAGCTTGTAGACGAAGCAAGTTTGGTAGCAGAATCTGCCCCAACGTAGGTGTGTGTTATGCCTCAGCTTCCTCACAGCCCTAAGAGGCAATGCTGCAGTCTGCGGATGCTTTATTGTAGGTAACAGAAACAACAGAAGCATCTGTCAGCATCCAGAAGGCATAAAGTGAGGCTGTTGCAGGCTTCCAAAGGAGCGTGGAGTTGATGGTTTTAAAGGGGTTCCTGGTTCTAATGAAAAGACTACATTAAACCTTATTAGTTCACCAAATACGCATCAGTGAAAATGCGATTAAGCTAGAAAAAGCTCACACTGAAGAATTGCTGAACACTGATGATGTGTGTCTGTTGTGCATTTCTTCAAGGGAAAATTGTGAGTTGGGAATATTGCTGAAATAGTTGTAAATATAGTGAAGCAGGAGAATAATTGTGATGGTGATGCTGACTTTGAGGAAAAAAATTTCTCTAGATGATAATGGCAAAATTGTGTGATCAGTTAATTGCTGGCCTTGAACAAAACACAAGAGGTCAGTGCTATTGAATCAATTAAAGAAAAACTCCTTGGTAGATAGCTCATGGGTCCAGATGACATTGAAAGGTTTTTTTAAAAAGCTATGTTCCTTGAAAACATTATGCTGTGGAAGAAACCAATCACAAAGATCACTTACCATGTGATTCCATTCTTATGGACAGCCCAGAATAGGAAAACTATAGACAGAAAGTATATTCCTGGTTGATGATGAAGGAGTGAGGTGAGATAGGAGACACAAGTGATAGCTAAACTGTCACTATTTCTTTCTGAATGGTGAAAATATTTTAAAATAATTAAATGTGGTGGTGGTTGCTGATATCTGTGACTATATGAAAACCACTGAATTGTACATTTCAAATGAGTAAATTCAGTATGGAAGTATCTGAACAAAACTGTTTTGTTTTTTCTTAAAGGCCAAGTCATTGATCATATCTGAAGAATCGCCACTTAGCCATGTCCTAAGAGGTCCAATTCTTATAATGATAATGAAAAGTATATACACTATACTCTAAGGTTATCAAATAGAGCTAATAGTCATCTATCGCATAGGTAAGTAGGACACTTTATCTTAACTTGAAAAATTTATTATTTTTATTAGAAAATTCAATACAAAATCACTAATACACTATATATACTTTACTGCTTAATTTACCTCCTTATGAAATAATGTAAATATAAACTCAGATACAATAAGTAGTTTTAATTTTTTTACTTATAGAGTGACTATTTACATATTTTGCTTTAGCAACTGAAACAATGATTATAGGGTGCTTGTGCACATAGTAGTTTTTTATGAAATAAACAAGCCCTAATTAGATAAGATTCAGAATATTTAAAAAATACATGGCCTTAGATTATTGTGTAAGAGCTTGTGGTCCTGTGTTATGTAACATATCCAGAGGATACTGGGACAGCAGGTATAACAGTAACTCTATAAGTAGCTTCATTTCAGTTTATACTTTGTCAACATATAAGTTTGTACCCATATTTTTCAGAATTTGTTTTTTAGAACCTTCAGATTTTAGAAATGCAGAAATGGAATTGCTGACTGTTAATCAGGACAGAGTGATAGTCTACTGGACATCAATGCTGTCCAAGAAATATCTATGTTTACAACCTAATGTTTTCTAGTACCCATTTTAAGAAAAGGAAAGAGAAATAAAATTTAATGATGATTTTATTTAGCCTGGTGTATTAAAAACATCATCATTCTAACATGTAATCAATGTAAAAATTATTGAGGTATTTTACATACTTTGTTCACATTGCTGTCTCTTTGAAGTCAGGTATATTCTCTGCCCTTACAGGCAGCCCAGTTTGGACAAGGCACATTTCAAGAGCTCAAGAGCTACATGTGGCTCACAACTGTCTTACTGGAGAGTGCAGATCTATATAACTAGAGATTTATCTAAAGAAGCATGGTGTACTATTCATGAAAAACATCACATTTTATAAAATTGCACACTAAGAACAGCTGTAGAGGAAAAAGGATGAAAGGTTTTAAAAGATATTTTGTGGGGGAAATGGACATCACCTTGAAATTAATAGGTTATGGGTATTGAGATACAGGAAGTGAAGAAATGGTTCCTAGACTTTTTATTTATGGGTTGGATGTAAAATGGCAAATCCATAAACTGAGACAGGGAAAATGGAGGAAAACAAGGTCAAGGTAGAATTAGGTTTAAACAAGATCTCAAATATGAAGCCTTTGAGGTATTCCAATGGACATAGGAAACAGGTAATAATAAGCACAACTGGATTTGAGTGGTGGAGGATCTAGTCTAGACATGAATTAATGAATGGGAACTACTCAGCTTTCAAATATTTCATATAGTTGTGAATAAAAGGCAAGGATCTGCTATTTATTGAGTGACATATGTAAGATGAAAAATGGATTTCATGTCTCATTCAATTCCTCCAATTGATGGATATTATAACCTCTATTACATTGCTAAAGATGTTGAGTTTCAGAGAATTTACTTCACTTAAAGATATACAGACATGACAGAGTAAGGACTAGAAACCAGATCTTTTATTCCAGGAGATTTCCTCCTCAAGTAACACATGGATATATAAAAATCAGCAAAAACTTAAACTTTAGGGGATAAGCATCAAGAAATATATGAATACTTCGATACTTACAGTATCGATTATTTTGCTATTGCTGCATATTTATCTTTGCATAGGGATGAGAACATTTACATTCTACTCTTAGCTAATTTCAATTATACAGTGCAGTAATGTCAACTATAGTCACTAAGTTTTACATTAAACATTATTCATCTTATAACTGAAAGATTATACCCTTTTATTAACTTCTCTCCATTTTCCACCCCTCACCCCAGTCTCTGAAAACCACTTTTTTATTCTCTGTTTCTATAAGATTGCCTTTTTTTTAAAAAAAATTTCACTTATAAGTAATATCACTTTTATCTGGCTTATTTCACTAAGAATAATGGCTTCTAGGTTCATTCATTTTTGTTGCAAATAAAGGACTGCCTTTATATTTTTTAATCACTGAACAATACACATCTCTCCCTCTCACTCTCTCTCTCTCTATCTCTCTCGCTCACGCATATGATTTCTTTATCATTTCATCCACTGATTAACACTTAGGTTATTTCCATAACTTGGCTGTTATAAAAAGTTCTGCATGAATATGGGAATACGGTCCTTTCATTGAGATTATGTTTTTCTTTGTGTGTGTGTGTATCTCCAGAAGCGGGACTACTGGGTCCTATAGCAGTTTTAATTTCTTAAAGAACCTCCAGACTGTTTCATAAAGGCTATTTCACTTTACCTTCCAGCTATTTTGCAAAATGGTTCCCTTTATTCCACATCTTTGAGAGCATTTATTATCTCTTTTTTTTATAATGGACATCCTAACAGATATAATATGACATCTCATAGTGGTTTTGATTTGAATTTCCCTAATATTAGTGATATTAAGCCTATTTTCAGGTAACAAGTCTATTTGTATGTCTTCTTTGGGAAAATGTCTATTTAGGTCCTTTGCTTATTCTTACAATTAGCTATTTGTTTTTTGGGGGTTTTTTGCTTTGTTTTCATTTTGGGTGTTGTTCATTATTTTCCTTGCTATTGAGTTGTATGAATTCCATATATATTTTGAAAATTAACCCCTTATCAGATAAGTGCTTTGCAAGTATTTTCTCCCATTCCATGTCAATTTTTCATTTTGTTAATAGTTTCTTTGGCTATGTAGAAACTTTTAAGTTTGACATAGAATCATTTATTTTTTTCTATCATTGTCTTTGCTTTTGGTATCTAAAAAGCACTGCCACAACAGTATCAATTATTTTGCATAAATGAACACAGAAATGTGTGCCTAAACATTTTTTCTTAAATGTTTCAAATATTGTTTTATATTTTACATTATATTTTTTAAAATTACATACACAATTCACGAAAAAGAAAGTGTTAAGAAAAGATAAAATAAATTCCAATCCCTGTTAAAATGTTCGTGTATTTTAAATGAATGTCTTCAACTGGAAAATTAAAAAAAAAACAATATGTGACATGCTTAAAATTTCTCCAGACTCAATAAACCTCATTTGTTATAATATTGGCTTCATAGAGAAGGTATTTTGCTTGTGCTAATGTCTTCTTTTGTTTTTCTTTTTTTTCTACAACTTTTTTACATTGTCCTACTCTAGAGAACAGAAAGAAGGGATTTAAGTTGATTTACTGTGATAAATGACTGGTTTCTGCCCATCAATTGTTATGATGGGCTGTACACATCTTTTTAGCTCTAAGTCTATTCAGATTGGTCTTTACTTCCAGTTTTATGATGTATTATAACAAATAAACTTCATATCTTACATTCAATGTAAGGTCTTTTTTTATTGTTAACCTAGGTATATATATTTCAAGAAGAAAATCACTACAATGAAGAGTTACATGGCATTTAAAGTAGGGTTTTTCCCCTTGAACTTCTGTCAATAATTCCTTATGTAACAGTTCTTGTTAATAATATTTAATGAATATGTTAATTATTGAACAGAAATCAAAACAACAGTCTACATTTTCATTTTGCTCTTCTTTGTTACCTTTGCAAATACAAAACTTCGTATTGAAAACACAAGATGTGCTTCAGTTTGACCAACAATAGCAGTCATTGGTTTAAGGACAGCTACATGCAATCATAGAATCCATTATGAGGACTTGGAAAGACACTTGAAAATACGAGGAAGAGAAATTTTTTAAACTAGTACCAGAAGTAAGATTTGGTAAATGGGGAGTCTTGTGAGTCAAGTGAAGCAAAGTTTCCAAGAAAGGAGGGTGCCAAATAGTGTTGAGAGATCACAAAAGATGACTGAGAATTGACCACTAGATTTTTCAGCATTTAGGTCATTGCAATAACAATGTCAGCGGAATGACTGGGACAATGCTTAACTAGACAGGTTGAAAAGAATCCAGAATCAGAAATACTGGAAGCAGCCAGTATAGATCACTGCCTAGGAGTTTTGTTTGCAAGTAATGTAATATAGATATGAAAACAGACTCTAAGTCAGCCTGCCTGGATTTAAATCCTGCTTCTGTCACTGTGTAGAGGCTATGTGATGTTGGACAAATTACTCATTTTGTCTGTGCCTTGATTTTTCTAATCTGTAAAATAGAATTTTCTTTAAGATTATTGGGTAACCAAATGAATTAAATGAGTTCAAATATGTAAAGCTCTTTATAGCTCCATCTGACATAGACATTAGGTAATGCTATGTAAAGATGTGGGTAATAGGATAGGATACTTAAACATTCATTTGAATGCTAAGGGGAGTGGTTGCATCGCAAGTCAAAACTGAAAATGGAGAAAGGTAAAAGTTACTAAGTGATGCCCCCGAGAGGCTAAGGGGGCAGCTTCTAGTATGTAGGTGAAGGGTCTGGCTTCTTTAGAATACAGCTATTACATTCAATGCAAAGTATCAGGAGGGCAGGCGGAGCACATGGGGACAGAAGAAGGTGAGTATTTCAGTGGCAGGAGCTGGTGGATATCCTCTTCTGACTGCTTCAGTCAGAAGAAGCACAGTCATTACCTGTACCTGGGAGGAAGTGTTGGTTGCTTTATGTTTGTACCACTGTTATTACTGTGCTTCAAAATTAATTAAAGATTATCAATAGATTAAAATGTATTTCCTCCTCCACTCAAGCTAATATTTTAGTTTGTTAAAGGTATAGAAAATTTCTCTTTGCTTCCTTGATATCTTAGCCAGGAGGTGAGTCAAAACCAATTAAGAAGTGAAAAAGGGCAAGGACAAAGTACAAACTCATGGATTGTGCCAAGGATTGATTTTGCCACCTCAGCACGTCTCTCACTTCCTTCAGCTGTTCAGCTGCTGATTATTTTCATGATGCATTTCCCTTTTCATAAAAGCCTTTTTTTTTTTTTGCAAGTGTTGCTTTCATTTGGCTCATCTTTTATTGCTTCCAAAATTCAGATTGGACACAAATATCAGTTCATGTATTCTAAACACATATATAGTTATAAAGGAAGACAGACAATTAAAATAAGAAGTTCCAATTTTTGTTTTGGGAGATGTATCAAGTTGGACAGCACTTAAATGGAATTTTCATTCTATAGAATATCAATAAGAAATTCTTGTCAATAGATCAAATTATACTGAACATGTTTACTGCTGATAGTTTTATGGAATTTTGGGGGAAGCATTGAATTTAATTGTTTAAAAGTAGCATGTCACTTTTTAAAATTTAGATGTTGATATAAACGCTGTTGAGTAATATCTATACACTCATCTCTGAGTATTTTTGCTGTAAAATCTATTTACATTAGGAAATCGCTATATTAATCAGTGGTATATACTACTTTTTACTTTGTTAAGAAAATGAGAAATTTAAAAAAATTAAACATTATGTAAGGAATCAGATAAATAAACTAAACTAATCAGAAAGAACGAAGATCACTCTTCTAGACATGCCATTGAAGAGAGCCAGCAAGACAACGCATTTGACTCTACGGAATATGCAGTTAAGGAAAAAAACTATTTTGATGTACTTCTCCTTTCCTCTTAGATTCAGCAATCCCCCTTGTTTCTGGAAAACTCTTCCAGACAAGACAGACATGTCACAATATGACCTTGTCCCTAACCCATAGTGTATGATGTTATAATAAGATAGGCTGGGGTCAGTGACTCCCTTCCTTTGAAAGTTTAAAGACTAGCTGAAGCACCCTAAATAAAATCTTGTGCTACCAGGAATATGGAAATTTAAAATTCCAGAGATATTCAGGGCTTAATTTTTACCAGGTAGATTAAAGAATAGCAAAAGTCAATTGCAAGGGAGAAAGCCAAGGGAACCCAGAATAAAATAAATTGACTTTACAAGAGATTTCTCTTTTCTAGGCATTTAGTAGTCTTAATTCCAGTTATTCTTGAAATCCAGTCTCATTACTATCCTTGGGTTTTGTGAGATACTTATGCTTTCTTATAATACTTTTATTTTTCTGCAATTCTTTCTAGTTGGGTTTTGCCCCTATAGGCAATGAAGTGATCTATAAAATATCCACCTGTAAGGAGATCAAAAATAAGCCAAGAAGACAGAAATGCAATTGTGAACCATGTGAAACATTTTGTTCAGCTTAACATGAGCAAATTGGGAAAGACTGGACAGAAAAGATAGAATGAACTGAATGTTTACAATTAAAGTTTTCATCAATCAACTAACAACCAAGAAAATTATAAAGCATAGTCCCTTTCCTTAAGTGTCCAACAATTATTTTATATAAAATAGAAACATAATTTAAAAATTAGAACAAAATATGAAAACAAAACAGATATTTATGAATGTATAGGTGGTCCAGACTAATGAGAGTTTAGAGAATAACAGAGAAGATTCTGATTGATGTTCGTCAATAAAGTTCATAGAAGAAATGGACCTAGTTAATCCCTTGAAAGATGTTGAAAGTCTAGTTCTTTCATCCACAACATTTGCAGAATAATAATAAACACACCCAGATGGCAGTAACTGTTGATAATAATAACGAACAAGACTAGGTTGTTGTCCTGGGAAAGCTTTAAGTGTATTGGAAAAAATAAATCTAGAAAACACTCTAAATGTTGGAAAATATAGGTCATAATCCGTGGATAAGTCAAAGAATATTTCTTCTTTTCAATATTTAAAGTCCTCATAAACATGCTCCTTCAAATAGATTCAAGTTTCCTTCTCTTGACACATCCTCTCTCATCTGACTTCCTGCTACCATGTGACACTCAGATGGTGGAATAGGGTTCTTAACATTCTGACTGGCTTCTTCTGTAATGACTTGACATTTTGGTTGTGTGTTTATTTGCTTTGTGAAAGAGCAAGCAAAAATCTTGTTCCCATGGCAAATTTCATTTTACAAATATATAGAACCTCTACTTGAGGTTTGTAGAATTTCTTTCCAGTTATTTTTCTCAGGTCAAATTATATGTTACTTTAGCTCCTTTTCTCTTATCGACTGGAGCACAAAATCAAGATCCTTGATAAAATATCTAACTGGTCAAAATTATGATAGTTTAAACAGTATGCTATTGCCTCTATACCAACATATTCTAATGGAAAATTTTAATTGTCAGTTTTGAAAAAATGGAATACTTTCAAAAAATTATAATAGTTTCAGGATTTCAGGATTTGACATGAATGAACTTTTAAAGCATCTAAACTATGTCTCTTTTGATTTTATAAAAATATTAATTCTAAGCAACATTTTCTCCAGCCCATGGAATCCAAAAGTATTATTATGGAATTGGCATTTCACAGTGCGTCTCCTTTCAAGAAAACACTTTTATCTTATAAACATATTTTCCTTTTTCCTGAGGCGAATTCTAAGCAGCCTCTTCTATGCTAACTTGATTGAATCCAGATTTTCCCTGTGCTCGACCACGTTTATAGGCTCAGCGATTGTCGCAATCTTCAGCATAAAATACCAATTTGCTTGTGCTCCCTCAGGCTTTCATTTAGTTATAAATGCTGAAGGTTGTGACCTTGTGTTTTGTTATGACTAAGTATTGCCACAATCTAAATGCTTTTTTAAATCTGTATTTATTGATGATATCTATAATATTTGGCTTCAAAAAATGCCATTTCCTCCTTGGAGGTTCTTCTCTGGGGGGGACATCATGGCAAACCTGATGCACTTTGAAGGGCAAAATCTTTTCAATTCAAGAACTGGCAATGATGGGAAAGCTTTTAGAAAATATACATATTTTTAGAACAGAGTTCATCCATCTAATGGTACTTATTTGAATGCAAGTGACAGATGTGTCTAAGTGGCTTCATTAAAGGGAGGTTATTTTTCACATTTAACAAAATGTCTAGAGGCAGGGTGTCCAGCAGTTCAATAAAGTCACCCACTCATACAAGGAAACCTTAAAGAGGTGGAAGAATTCACCTCAGCTAGCTGGTGATGTGCTTCCTAAGTAGCAGCTGTTCTTTTGGATATCAAACTTGAACTTAAAGGAAAGAAAAGATACAATTTAATTGGGGGATAATAGAACAAAATAAAAGCCATTTCAGACATAAACCTCACATCTGTCAATAGCCTGAGGAATTAAGTTTAGGAGAAAATTCTTGACTCACTTCTTTTTAGCATTTGCATTTACTTCAATCCTCTTAAAATGTCACTGCTCATAAAATGAAGAGGAATGTGAATTATAGTGGGCAGAGGAGGCTGCCGTGGCATCAAGAATCTACTCCTGGACGTGATTCTCTATAGTAGCTACTCTCTGGGAAAAGGATACAACGGGTGACAGATGCAATTTAATAATTATCTCTATTATGACTTAATTATTTCTGTGTACCTGGGCTGTTCCATAGATAGTCAAAAAGTTACATGAGTGCTCAGTGTGACCTCTAATTCATCAGGAAATTCCTGATTATCAGTTCTCTGTCCTGCCTCCTCCCCCATCTCATCCCTCTTCCAGCATTAGGTGATGGTCTGTACCACCTCAGTCCCTCTCCAAAGGATAAGAGCGCAAACACTGCATGTTGTATTTCTCGGCTTTATTTATTCTTACAACACTATCATTTGAAGCAGAATTCTAATCAGTATTTGCTCACTGAGTTTAGCTTGTGAGACAATGTTTAGTAACTCCACGAGCTAAACCATTCTAGCTTTCAGATGAGCAGGCTTTTTCATCATGGTGCTTGCACTCATAAACAACCTTGTCTTTTCTCATTTCTCAGGAAGCAAAAATCAAAAAGACATCTTTAAGAAACTTTTCCTCACT
Organism: Talpa europaea; assembly: GCF_964194135.1. Taxonomy (NCBI): domain Eukaryota; kingdom Metazoa; phylum Chordata; class Mammalia; order Eulipotyphla; family Talpidae; genus Talpa; species Talpa europaea. The sequence goes on from NC_140070.1 coordinate 80,585,087, forward strand.
GTCCCTTTCCAGTCCCAATCCTCCAAGCAAAAGCCCTATTTTAGTGGATCTTACGTAACTTCATCTAGAATAATTATTTCCTTAAGTCAGTGAGAGGGTAATGTATTCAGTTTCCTACTCACATATTTTCATCCTGCTACTTTTTTCTAATTTACAAAACTTTGGGGACATTCTGAATTTTTCCAAGCTATTTTCAAGTTTAAAGAAATTTAACATGTCATAGTGAATCTTTCTGATTTTCTGAATTGGATAATCACAATATACCTCCTCTGCTTAATAGCAAATGAGAAACACTGCATAAAATAATTGAATGAAATAGAAATAAGAAATCATGTATCGATGTTTTTACCACATATTGTTTACATTTTGTACAACCATGATTTAAAACCCAGATCTTTATTTATAAAACATATTTAAAGAATACCATATAATTTGTTACATTGCATATTTTGTTATCAAAATTGGTAGCTTGAAATGGTAGAATTATGTATGTGATTTCTTCTAGAAATAGTGGGGCAAAAACAGAGGAAAATGGAACAAATATGGGGTGCAGTCTACTTGAAGAGTATTTTATAAACATAGTACACCATGGGTTTCCTTGGAAATTGCATGGCCCATGGCGCCATGAGAATAATAGGTTTTTAATACCTACAGTAACGGGAATCTTTTTGAACAAATAGCGCTTGCTAATTTTCCTGTAAAGCAGTTATGCTAACGGTGGAAACATGTTACAGGTTGGCTGTACACACTGCTGCAAATGTGTAATGATTACTAAAGGACAACCTGAATCAGGAATCTATGCAAATTTCTTTTGAAAAGAAACTATCAGAAACAACCAGTAGAAAAAACTCACTTTTCAGAACTCTTGTAGAGCAAAGTCTCTGAACATGAGAGTCAAAAAGGTGATCCACAAAATAGGGACAAATACCTTGTGATATTTACTTCTTAAGCTCTCCTCAATCAGTGCCATATGGACACTTACTAAAGTATAAACATAATAAGATTGTCCTTCTGTTCCTTCAGTCCAAAGTAAATTAGTAGCATACAAAAGGGGAAGCAGGAGAACATTAAAAAAATCACATCAAAAGTGACAAATAGCAGCTCGACAAAGGCAGAGTAAGGGGAAAATTAAAGAACAGTGCACAACTGCTAATCTACAGAGTACAATTTATGGATGCTTAAGAGATTTTATAAAATTATCAAGGAAATATATTCAATATTTCATTTTGAGGGTGTATTAAATGGCATGTTCCTTTTTAGTACCATTTCAAATTAACAGAGATAAAAGGTAAAAAAATGTGGACACAATTGTACATATGCTTTAGGTATCTGGAAAATTTTACTTACTTAGAATATCTTAGAAGTCCATATTGATGAAGTACTATTGCTTTTAAAAATAAAATGCTTATGGTTTTAAAGAACTTTGAAGAATATTACCTAAATCATATTTTAACCAATATGTGAGTCGATAAACCTAAAATTCACATTATAGCATATTTTAAGACTACATGAAGCAGAATGGAAATAAATATTACAAAACACATTCTCTACAGTTATGGCACTAAATAATACTGTGTGTTGTGTTATGTACAAAGACATATACTTATGGTACAGGTAATATATCTTAAGATGATGGATACATTTCTCTCTTAAATATTCATTTTATATTGTCAAAATAATCTCTTTGCAATAAATAATAACCAGTACAATTAACATTCAGCATTAATAATCCAGAATATTTTATTTCACTTATTAATTTACCTATTTCTTTATTGTACATTTTTTGGAAGCCTTATATAGCAACTTCAATTTTATTTTAAAAAACACCAAAATGTAAAAGGAATCCTAATGATTTAAAGTTATTGAGGGTCTTCCAATAACTGCCTTGTTATCAAGAAAAGACTTTAAACCTGGCAGAAGGGAGTCTGCACAAAACTGGAGCTCTCCGTGGAATAGCACCTTCTCACTACAGATAACACTGAGTCATGCTTCAGTCTACTTATGAGAAGACTTGTCAACATTCACTGAAGTTCAAGCCCCAATGCTGTCTAATTCTGCATAATATAATATGCTATATTAGCAATTTCTGAAAAAAATGAGTGCTCTGCATCCAACCACCAAAAATTTAGGGACAAATTTAATGCATGTCAGTCAGAAAAAATATTTTATCTTTTAGTTAAAGTTAATATCCCCATAGTTGTAGCTTCTTAGAGGCCCATTTTGGGAGCTGCACATCATTAACAGAATACTTGGGTTTTTAATGTCATGACTCTTTCGCTGTTCATGATGATGATTTAACTCATCAACATCTTCTGTCTATAAAGGTAGCAAGTGTCAAGTTAAGGATATATAATAAAGGACCATGGGTTTTATTTTAACTGGACTGGAAGAGAGCATTGGAAGAGAAGAAGTGAGGCAGATTGTAAAATCATGCTGTCAATGTTCAATTTTCAAAAATGGAATTATTTACTGTATCAAATCTAGGAACATGCATGCAATAAACACCTGCATGTATTGACCCTTATGATATAAGATCATAACTCTTGATCTTATTTCTTATTTATGTTGCTAAATGTGAAAACATGAAAGAAACAGCAAATGCTATATGTCTGTATCCTTTAGTCTACTGCTCTCCCTCTTACTGACCAGGCCTCTGGAGTTGGAGCATGTAAGTTGCATGCACCTCTTCCCATTTTAACATCCAGCCATAAAATATAGTATTGTTTTACAGTTTTCCAGAGTATATTAATGGAGAATATTGAATATATACTTTCACAGTTGACTTTTATTTTTTATTCCACATTGTATTTTGACATTTACACATGTTGCTACACAAGTTTCTCCCAATATCTGGTAGGTTATTTTATTTTGGGGGGTCTGTTACTATTAACTTATATGGAAAAAGAAATGAGCATTCTTAACCTAAAAGATAACCCAAAAATAGGTATATTTAACTTTTGGATAGCAAGGAAAACCTGAATCTACATAAACACGTATTGATTTCAATCACCAAAGAATATTTCATAGCACTAAAAATAAAACTATTGTGTAGCCATTATTTCACAGTTGTAAACAGTAGAGCAATTATGTCTTTAGAATCTTTACATGAGTGACCAGAATGGGGACAAAGCCTCTTAAAGGAAAGTTTTGTGATGAAATACTGAAATCAGAGAGGAGGTAGACAGAAGTTGTGAAGTTGCCAGTTCCTTTGTTTTATTCTAAGAATTAAGAAACCTTAGTTTGCTTCTAGTTAGGAAATGAGGGCCTACAGGAGAATCTAAGTGGTGAGTAGTGAGGGAAGCTTTGTATATCACTCTACCTTTATTAGTACTCTTATGATAAAGTGGAACAGAACTGAGGAAATGTGAACCTCTTCTCTTTACTTGTGAAACATAATTTCAGAGGTATAGTGAGGACTAAAAGGAAGGTTGAAACATTTGTATGCCAAGGATTTTGCAGTTTTGACAACACCAAAGCCTAGTTAGAGAAACAAGATTCTTAGCTTGCCCGGGATGATACATTTTCAAGCTTACATGGAATTACTCACCCATTCTGATGCCAATGTCCTTTGCAAGGCACTCTGCAAATATTTATTTGAAAGGATATATGCACTCCAATGGTCACTGAAGCACCATTTACAATAGTAAAGAGCTTCACTCCCAGTGAAGAGGGAGCACATTTTCCCACTGTAGAGTATGGGTTCAATCAAATGACTTATTTGGGTCAATGTGAAATTAGCAGATGTTTTTCAAGAAGTAGTTTGAAATGTACCCATATAATTTCTTTGCACTCTTGAAATTCTACCTCTACCATGAGAAAGCCATGTTCTGCTCTACTTGCTGGTCACAAGGGAGTAAGAGGTATGTGGGGGCAATCTCAAAAAGAAGAAACATGTGTAACAGACTCATGTAGTGATGAGCCAAGCCAGTCACTATTACCTCTTCATAAACAGCACATCAGTGAGAATAAATGATTGCTTGCTTTGTTTCTTAAAGTTACTGAACTTTAGGATTACTGCAACATAACTTATTTTGGCCAGAGTTCCCAATTCTGTTGATGAATGGGAAGATTCAATATTGTGAAGTTGTTAACATTATTCAAATTAATCTCTAGATTCAATGAAATCCCACTAAGGGAACTAACAAGTATGGGTTTTGATTTTGTTGCTTTTTCTTTTTTTTCCCCTAAATTGTCAGGATGAGTCTAAAAATTTTAAAGAAATGTAAAAAAAAAGTAGGAATACTCAAGGCACTTTGAAAAAGAACACAATGTAAGAAGGACTTTACCATAGAACAAAAAACAAAAACAGAGGGACATAGTGATTAAAGTAATAAAAGAACAGGGCCTCCCCAGTGGCGCGGTGGTTGAGTGCTGGGTTGCAAAGCTGCCCGCAGCCTCTGCAGCGCCAGTTCCATCCCCGGCCGCTGGGCGAGGGTCCCATATGGCGCGCAGACCTCTCCTGCTGCCCGCTGCTCCCCTCAGCAGTGTACTTCGTTGGTCTGCCTGTTCTGTTCCCCACTCTGGCTCTGGTGAATTCTGTCACCCTCCCGCGCTTCTGACTGTATCCAGTGCTTGTATGAATAAATAAATAAATCTTTAAAAAAAAAAGTAATAAAAGAACAGACAAAATGGCCATCACAATAGAAAGACAAACCCAGAAGTAGATTTACACACACATTATTACATAATTTATGACAATGTGTCAGTGAAGTTAGGCAGAAAGAAAAGACTTTTTCAACAAATAGAGCTGGGACAATTAACTTATCCAATCCATGGGAAAAATAATTCTTTTTTTTTTTTAAATCTTATTTTTTTTTAAAAGATTTATTTATTTATTTATTTATACAAGCACTGGGTACAGTCAAAAGTGCGGGAGGGTGAGAGAATTCACCAGAGCCAGAGTGGGGAGCAGAACAGGCAGACCGATGAAATACACTGCTGAGGGGAGCAGTGGGCGGCAGAAGAAGTCCGTTGCACCATGTGGGACCCTCACCCTGTGGCCGGGGATCGAACCGGCGCTGCAGAGGCTGAGGGCAGCTTTGCAACCCAGCACTCAACCGCTGCGCCACCGGGGAGGCCCAGAAAAATAATTCTTTCAATCTTTTGTTTTTATTGAGGCAACATTGGTTCACAACACTGTGAATGACTGAGAGTTGTAGGAACACACCATTCAGGTATATGTTACCATACTATACCCACCACCAAGGCACCCATAGTTCTCAACTATTGTCCATTGGGTCCCTTCCCCACTTTGCTCTTCATCTCCCTCTTCCCTCTCTGGTTGATTCATTTCTACAGCAGATTTCTATGTTTTGTTATTGGTTTGATTTTGTTATTGGGTGATTTATTTTATTTCTCTGTATTTCACATATAAATGAAACCATCTGGTATTTGCCATTTATTTTCTGACTTATTTCACTCATTATTAATTATCCCATAGAGTTCTACTTCTGCTGTTGCTATTCTATCCCAGAATAGTTCATTTTTTTTTAAATAGCTGAGTAAAATTCCATTGCATTAATATACCACCTTTTAATTCATCTGTCCTTGGGCACTTAGGTGCTTTCCATAACTTGACTGTTGTAAATAGTGCTTCAGTGAACACTGGAGTGCATACATCCTTTCAAATAAGTGTTTTTGAATTCTTTGGGTAGATTCCCTGTAGTGAAATTGCTACATCATATGGAAGATAAATTTTTAATATTTTGAGAAAGCGCCATAATATTTTCCATAGGGGCTGGACCAGTCTACATTCCTACTAACAATGTATGAGTTTTTTTTTTTTCTCCATATCCTCAGCAACACAAGCTGTTTCTGATTTTTTTAAGGGTCATTCTCACAGGAGCAAGCTAGTATCTCATTGTGGTTTTGATTTGCATTCTTTAATGATAAGTAATAATGTGCATTTTTTCATATGCCTGTTGGCTATCTGTGTATCTTCTTTGGAGAAGTTTTTAATCAGCTCTTTTACCCATTTTTGATTGGGCTACTTGTTCTTTTTTTTTTTTTTTTTTTGATTTGTATGACTTCTTTTTAAACCTAAAGTATTGTCCCTTGTCAGATGTCTAGTGTACAAATATTTTCTAATTTCAGTAGGGTGTCAATTTGCTTTAATAATGTATCTTTCTCTATCCAGAAGCTTTTTAGTTTGATGTATTCTCAATTGTTTATATTCTTTTCCAGTTTCTTGCTGTTGGATACAAATCCATAAAGACATCATTGAAGCAAAAGTCCTATAATGTTTTCTCAACATATTTGTTTAAGTGTTTTGTGGTTTCAGGTCATACATTCAAGTCTTTAACCCATTTTCGTTAATTTTTGTATATGAAGTGAGATAATGGTCTAGTTTTATTCATTTGCATATGACTGTCCAGTTAAAAACAATCTTGATTACTGCATTACCCTGTACTTATCACCCTATACTTTAGAAAACAAACAAACAAAACAATTCCAGAAGGTTTGTAGGTCTAGGTCTAGGTCATTTAAAGTAAAACATAAGAAAAGCTGTTTATGACCATAAAATAGATTTTTGAACAAGAAACAAAAAGCACAAATTGTCAAAGAACAGAATGATAAATTTCATTACATCAAAATTAAGAGATTGTGTTTATCAAAAGACACATTAGCAAAGAAAAAGGCAGTCCACAAAATGTAACAAAACATTTACAAAATATCTACCAAAGGAAGGTGTTGTATCTAGAAGAACTCAAACATTCATACAAGTTAATAAGAAAAAGAATTCAAACCAACAGAACAATGGCAAAAATCTTTTTTTTTAAAGATTTATTTATTTATTTTTACAAGCACTGGGTACAGTCAGAAGCTTGGGAGGGTGAGAGAATTCACCAGAGCCAGAGCGGGGAGCAGAACAGACAGAAGGACGGAAGTACACTGCTGAAGGGAGCAGCCGGTAGCAGGAGAGGTCTGCGCTCCATGTGGAACCCTCACCCGGTGGCCGGGGATCGAACCAGCACTGCAGAGGCTGCAGGCAGCTTCGCAGCCCAGCGATCAACCGCTGCGCCACCAGGGGAGGCCCAATGGCAAAAATCTTGAACACACTTTATAAAAGAGGCTAAATCACCACACGCATATAAAATGAAAACATAAACACAAAAATATCTAGCATTAGTCATCAGGAAAAAGTAAATTCAAATCATGAGATAGTTGTACACACTCACAGGAACGGTTGAATTAAAAGGACTGAAAACAATGAATGTTAGCAAGGATGAAGAAGAACTTAAATCTCTACACATTGCTTTAAAAATGCAAAATGCTAAACATTTCACAAACTTTTGGAGATTTCTTATAAAGTTAAATTTGTATCATACGTGACTCAGTGATTCTCTGTGAGTATACCTAGACTAACTTAGAAAAATAAAAACCTATGTTGCTTGATGACTTGTACAAAAATGTCCATATCAGCTTTATTCTTAGTTACCTTCAATCTAGAAAGTCCAAATGAACATTCCTAAGAAGACAGATAAGCAAATGGAGTACATTTATATGATGATACCTCTCAGCAATAAAATAGAAAAATTACTGTTACAATAGTAGGAATCAATCTCAAAACTCATTAGACTGAGTAAGAGAAGGCAGAGATGAAATAGTACATACTATATATTTCCATGTGTTTGAAGTTCTATAGCAATCAAAATGAATCTATGGTGATAAAAATAATAGTAATTGCCTTTGGAGGAGATTCATAAGGGACTTAGCAGGAACAGGTTAATATTTATCTTTATAGAGGCAGGGGCATGGATTATATGAGCATATGCATTTGTCAAAACTCATCAAACTCAGCATCTATGCACTTCAATCTGTATAAATTTTACTTATGAAAAAGGCAAAGAATGTTTTCTCAAGCAAAAATGTATGCATATAATAAATTTTATTATAGGTGGCATTTTAGTTTTTAAATACTGGTAAAGTTCCAGCACACTATAATTAATATTTAATCACAGCTACAAAAAAAAAATTCTGAGTATATGTTTATATAGTTATAGAAGGCATAGCATACTTTATTAAAAATAGATGGTATAGCATAGTTACATGAGATTTAATAGTCAAGAGAAAATTTAGAGAACAAATTATATTATTACTAAACTGAATGTGCGGGGCATTGTGATTTATAGTATTTAGGGGAAGCAGTTACCAGGTACGTGACACTTTCTTGAGCTTTAAAAGAGAGTTTTCTGTAAGTGGATAGAGGATTATAAGGTTTTGTATGTTGTTACCACAACAGATGTAAAAGACAGTATTGGAATTTTATGCTTCAGAATTTAATTTTTGTAAATACCTAATGAAAACTGAAATATTTCAAGCAGATATATAAAATGGTCTTGCTATATGTATTTGAACCCAAGGGAAAAATGAAAAATTCTTTAAAATTAAATGACTGATAATGGTGTTTTCCCAATGCTCTTCAGACATCAAATTTGTTAGAGTTGCTGAGAATGCTAAGTCCATAATATTTAAATTTAAAATACATGGGTTGATACTAACTAAATTTTTAATGTTGTTTGAAGTCAAGTTCTTTAGAGAAATACACTGTTGATATATTTCCATGATATTGCATATGCAGATGAAAAGTTAAAAATTGATTTAGATATACCCAGTCTTTGACTAATGAGTTACAGATAAGAGTTAGGATGAGGAATGGAAACAGTTGTGAAAAGAATGAAGAGAGATCACAAGAAAGGAGATGGTGTGGAGTAATAACACCACCATGAGAAACAGATCTTGATCCTCAAGAAGGAATGATTTTATATTCAACATTCCTCAAATATTTTTAAATTTGTCAGGCATTTATGTAACTTTTGGGGTATATTTTCATCTTCCATATGTGCACATGCTTCACTCACCCGCCACCAAAACTGCCCTGTCAATCATTTATCTTCTTCCTTCCTTTATCCCCACCTCCTTCCCCCAGCCCAGTCCCTCTGGTAACCAATACTTTTCAGAGTCTAAGAATTATTTTAACTGTACTTGCCAATTTGTTTTCATGGGTTATTTATATTCCATAAGTGAGTCCATCCTATGTCTGTCTCTCACTTTCTGACTTATTTCACTTAGCACAATCACCTCATTATCCACCCACTTTGCCCCAAAAGGCACTATTTCATCTTTTTTTTTATTAACAGCTGAGAACATATTTCTTTGAGTGTGTAAGCCACAATTTCTTTAACAAGTTATCTGTGCCTGGGAACTTAGGTAAATTCCATGGTTTAGCTATTGTGAACAAGCTGCTATGAACGTAATACAAATAAATATTTTCATATTCTTTGGCTATTACTTAGCAGTGGTATTGCTGAATCATAGGGTGTTTCCATTTTTAACTTCCATAGAGGCTATACAGAATTGCATTCCCACCAACAGTGGATGCGTGTTCCTTTTTCTCCATAGTCTCACTGACATTTGTTGTTTGCATTTTTTTGGGAAAAGAACTTACAAGGTAAAGTGAGGAAGTAGCCCACCAAATATTATGCTATGACAACTGTTTCAAATAAACATAAGTGTAAGTGCAGTTTATATAGCTACAAACAGTGAGTCCTTTAAAATTAAATGATTGATACTGGTGTTTTCCAAGGCTCTTCAGACATCAAATTTGGTAGAGTCATTCTTATAAGAGAGGATTCCAGCTCAAATTGTCCTGATCTAAGATGTGCTGATTTAGATGCGGTAATACAAGAATCAATTACCATCCCTCTGAAGAATACCCTGCAGAGATGCAGAGGCTGGTCTCCCATTGTTAATTTTTTTAAAATCTGACAAGAATGCACAGACACTTTCAGGAAGTAGATTTGTGCATATAAGTTAGATACTGTGATGACAGCTTTTTGTTTGCTCACCAGACCAGGCACTGTACCAAATGGGTCTCTAGAACTGTACCAAATGGATCCCTAGAAAATTTTATATTATGTTCACAATCTTCAATAAATATTTGAACTAAACAAAAAAATGTGATACAAAACTAATTAAAAATAAGTCAGAGGAATTTTTTTTTTCCCCTTTGAAAGGCAGTATAGCCAACTGGTTGAGGTCAAAGACTCTGGAATCAAACAGTGGGTTAGTATTCTCGCTCTATAAATTGTTTCACCTTGATTAAATTACTTAATGCTTCTGGGGATTCAACAGACTCTTCCATAAAAAGAATACAATGGTAATGCTTACCTCACAAAGCCATAATTTATATTAAAGAAATTAAAATCCATATAAAGTAGCAGGAACAAAGCAAGTTCTATATAAGTTCTTATGGTACTTCAGAGGCAAACTGGCTGAATCAAAATGATTTATTGGAAAGTTTATCCTTTTCCAGGTAGAAAAATAGAGTGATTATTATGGATGACACATAGGATACCTTATTCCAATAGTAATTCTGAAAGATCAGAAAATGGTATTTTTTTTGCTTTGTACTGGAGCCCATATGGTTGATGTTGTTATGTATAGCAGATTCTTTCAAAACACATCAAATAAAAGTCTTTGGAGTAGGTTGCTTTTGTTGCTGGGGTATAGTGATTTTAAAACCTTTTCTTGGTGATTTTAATTTATAACCATAATTGAGAACAGTGACTAAGAAAAGACTCATAGCTGTTAAGCATAGCTGTTAATTGCTGCCACTAACTTCTGACCTTACTTTAGAGTAGAGACAATATGGTAAAAAAAAAAAAAAAAAATTACATAGACTTCAATTCCCTTAAGCAGAAACAAAGTTTTCCTTTATTGCACACAGTAAGGTGGGCTATGTGACATTTTGAATAGGGTTGTTTGAAGTCATTGATTATTGACTAAGAGTAAGAAACAGGATACTTGAAGTTTTGAATGAGGGAACTATCTATTAAGCGTCCCTATTTTGGGGGATAATCTGACACCCAAGGGAAAGTCCTGGGAGTTGATATATTTAACATCTTCCTTCCTATAAGTAGTCAGTCATCTATTCAAACTGTCTTATTTCATCTGTCAATGGGTATATTACATATAGAATATTTTATTGCATTATATACTAGGATACTACTCAATCATTAAAAAAGTGAAATCTTGTCACTTGCAACAAAATGGATGTTGTTAGGATTATTTTAAGTGAAATAATTCAGAAGGAAAAAGATGAATACCATATGGTTTCACTCATTCATGGAATTTTTTTAAAAGCAAATAAACAAAATTAAAACAAACACAAATTCTTTGACAACAGAAAGGTGGTTATCAGTAGGAAAGGAGTAAGGAGAGAATGGGGGGGGCTGATTGTTAGTGAATGAACTGGACTTTTGATGATCGATGGCATATGATATATACAGTTGTTGAGTATCTGGACTATTTTTAACTCTATTTTCATTAGAGGTCTTTTGAGGGCACATAATTAGCAATTAAAATGATCTTTTGGGATTATTCAAATTTCCTAATTAATTTAAGTATTATAAATTAACTTTATAGTATTGTAACCTCACTTTAAAGAACAACATACATGCGTTCTGCATCTATCCACCTTTTTTATTTTTAATTTATTTATTTATTTATTTATTTAATTTATACAAGAACTGGGGTACAGACCAGATGCGCAGGAGGGTGAGAGGATTCACCAGAGACAGAGCGGGGAACAGAACAGGCAGACTGACAAAATACACCGCTGAGGGGAGCAGCGGACGCGACAGGAGAGGTCTGCCACCAGACCTCCTCTGCCACTTGGGACCCTCCCCTGCCAGCCAGGATCGAACTGGTGCTGCAGATGCTGTGGACAACTTCACAGCGTGGTGCTCAACCGCCTGCGCCACCGGAGAGGCCCCAGCCCCCCCTTTTTTTTTTAATGTCACTCTCCAAAGCTAAGGTAGACATGTGTGGGGACAGACTTTTTTTTTTTTGATTTAAAAAAAACATGCCCTCATACTTGCTCCCACCTCTCACCTCCTTCCCCTCTGGTAACTTCAGTTCTGCAGTTAGTTCACTGGGTTTTATTTTTATTTTGTTTTGTCAGTTCATGGGCTTTGTTTCCTTCTATCACACATACAAGTAAAATTATTTAATGTATGTCTTCCTTTGATTCATTTCACTTGATTTAGTCTCCTCAAGTTCCTTTCATTTTGCTAAAATTGGCATAATTCATCTAAATAATATTCTACTGGATATATATTACATATCTGCTTTATTCAATTATCTATCAATAGATATATAGATTATTTCTTTCTCTTGGCTATATCAAATAATGCTGCAATAAACACCTTGTTACATATGATTTGAGTTGATGATTGCATGGTCTTTAAATAGGTACCCAGAAGTAGAATTGCTGGATCATATGCAGTTCAATTTAGATTTTTAAGGAATCTCCACAGTGTTTTTCCAAAATGATTGCATCAATTTACATTCCCACCAACAGTGTTTAAGTATTATTGTAACAGTGTCAGTTCCCTGCCACACCCTAAGGAAGGATGGAGCTGGGCAGGGAGGTGAATTTAGGAACCCCACCCTATGGATGGTGGAGTTAGGCAGGGAGATGTAGCTAAAAAGAATATGGGAAAAAAGACTGAGAAGGGGCAGAAGGAGGAAGATAAAGCAGAGAAAGATGGAGAAAGAAGACTGGAGGAGACACATGGAGCAGAGAGACATGTGAAGAGCTGTGCTTGCTTCTTGGTCTTGGACTTATAGCATTGTAACTTCACTTTTAGGAACAACATACATAAATTCTGCATCTATCCTTTTTTTTTAATGTCACTCTCTAAAGCTAAGGTAGACTTAGCTTGGGGAACATGGTAGACTTACTTGGGGAACCTGGAAAGAGATATTTGAAAGAGACAAGGGTGAGTGACCCATGGGGAGACTGACAATGACAGCCTTTTGACTTTGCTATTTTTCTTTCAGACTTTCCTGGCCCCTTTTTCCACTTTCCTTTAGATCCCCACCAGAAGATGCCTTAGACATGTGTAAAGCTTTTGAGCCTCAGTGGTCCTGCCTTGGGCCAACAGTGTTTGGCTGGACATTTACCCATGAGGTGATGGGTAACTTTGGGTGCTTCATTTGTAAACTATTATAACTATATTCTTTCTCTTCTCTTTATTGCACAGGTAAGTGACAGGTAGGTGGGTTCAGAAAGTCTTTCAGAAAAAGAGCAAAATCAAAACCCAAGTCAAAATAAAGGCTGCCATTGTCAGCCTCCTCAGAGGTCTTTCACCCACATCTCTGTATCTTCCAAATGTCTCCTGCAATGTCCAAGTCTCTGGTACAAATCCAAGGACAAAAAGCAAAAACAGCTTCTCCACATGTCAATTTTGCATTCACAATTCCCCTACATGTAAATATTGCCCCAAATTAGTCTTTATTCTCCCTCAAGAGTTGTAAAAATATATTCCTATAAATGATATAGCTGTCTTCACAGTTTTCCCATTTCAGTGAAAAAGTGTTGAGTGGGAATGACGTGGAAATCTGGGAAATGCAAATGGTGACAGGAGTAACAAGTTGCTAATTTCCCGGCCCATGGAGAATCAAGTATGAACTTGTTCTTTTCATTAAAAATATTAAAGGCAGGCATATTAGGCCTGGACCTACTTGCTCTGAGTTGGTACATTGTATTGAATTTAGCCTTTTAAAGGCATGTACTGTGTTATGCATTGGCATGTTGCATCTATACAAATTATTAATTACAGAATACAGCACACACAAGCTTGGTAGGCTCAAATTCACTTTGATGTGATCTAATAAATTGCAATCTTTCTTATGTTTGAAAAAGACTATTATTCATTTTCAAAGATACTGATCTGTACTACATGCAGCAGGGAGTACCTGAGGATATTATTGTAGCATCTTATATTTAATCCCATAAATTATTGTCCCAGGTTAGTAAATGGAAAAGAAAAAGAGAAGTTGAAGGCAAAAATAAAACAAACAGGAAACAATAGGTACATATACTGCAGAGATTGTCACTAAACCTTAGTGACAGGCATAGTAAAGATCACTTTGTAACAATAGCATTAGAGAAGTAACTGCAAATGATCTACAAATAAACTGCAAAGCCCTATAATCTGAAGCGCAAAGAACATCTTTATCAGGCAACCTCCAAGCTGACAATCAAAATTATGTAAAATTAGGGCATAAGGGTAGTCGACAACTGAATATATGAAAAGAAAAAGGACCAAAACCCTAATTTTTCAAAAATTTCAATAAATGAAAGTAAACTTGTGACTATGACAACTTGCTAATCGATACGTCATGTGAATGTGGTGAAGTAGGGCAGGGTGAGCAAACATTCATTCTTGAAAATTGAAAATTAGTTAACAAGCAAAAATTTAGATTTTTTAAATGGTATTCTGGCTTTGTCAGTATTTTGGGGTGGGTATTAATCCTCTGTGTAGGCATTTTTGGTTCTGTGAAACAAATGAAATTATTCTCCTGTATTATAAGTGTTATCTTTATATTTCAGTTCCATTTCCTGAAAAACACTCTTGCACTGAATTCAGCAGTGGAGAGTTTAGTGGGGAGTGCTCTTGGAATCAGTAGCTGCAAAAGAGAAGGGAAGGAAAAGGCCTGCAGTATGAATGGGGAAAGATGTGCTTGAACTCTGATGCAGACTTAGGAGAGACTTCAGTCAAGCCAGTAAGGGAGTCTTAAACTAAGAGGACCCTTCAAAGTTGATCTGAATTGGAGCAGGAGGGCTAGTACTTGACCACCTCACCTCAATCAGTTTTTGGATGCTGGCTTTTCTGGGAAGGAGTGAATCTTCTCAGCTGAGGAAATCTTGCAGGGGAATGCCACCTGAGGGCAGAACGTTCAAAACAAAGGGAGAGTATAGGGAGTAAAATATTCATTCCTAAAGGGGTGACACATCATGTTATCTAACAGATTCAGAATATGAAATGTTATTAAGTAATAATTTCATTTCAGAGGAGATTATACAAGTTCTTGTCAGGAATTTTAATCTCATTGAAATATGTGAAATACCACATTTAATGGTGCTTTAGCTTGAAATACTCTTAGAGAATTTCAGATAGTATGAAAATGACTGCATGTAAGAAAATGTGCAACTCAAAAATGGTGCAAACATTAAGGAATTTTATTCTTCACATAACTGGACATTTAGATAAATAGTGGGTTCAGGATTAATTTAACTTAATATCAAACTCCATTTCCCTGTGTTTCCCTTAGCTTTAATCTTCTTGGTGGAGCAGGGGTTTTATTTTGCTTTTTGGTTGGTTTTTGTTCAGTGAAATCTCTGTAGCAGTCTTATCTTCACATTTATTCATAAAACCATGTCATGGAAGACTGTCTCTTATAGCTTAGGGTTCATAGTGAAGGGTTTGACTTGGATTTTATGCTAACACAATTAGAGCCTTCAGAGTTTTCTTTTAAATTAAAATTTAATTATCCTTTCAACTACAGTAAGTTCAGTACTTAATAAATACACAGATACAGATTTTAAGTTTCAAATGTCTCCATATTTGAGAAAGGACCATGTAAAACTTACATGTTATCAGGATCTTGCTATTGAAATACTAGCTTTCCATTTTCTAGAAATAGAAGAAAAAGAAGTAATTTATTCGTGAAATTCACTTTAAAATAAACTACTTTTATGAAATACTATTTTCTAGGTTATAATTGTGGTTATACTTCCAGTTGAGCTATTGTACAATCAGTTAACTACAGCCATAGAATGAAAAGAAAATTCTTACTTTAGGAAAAAAAAAAATTCATCTTCTTATGAATCAATGAGACATATTAAGTAGCAACAGTAAAAATAATGTATTTAAACCTGTAATACTATGTAAACAAATAAAATGGAAGCAATTCACTAATGAGATTTACATAATTAAGAATTATAACCCTAGGGAGCTTCCATTTTCTGCTACAGTATACTCACTTAAATAATAACAATAAATCCAAATTAGAGAAAGATCTATATTATTTTAAAAGAAAAAAACTGATGTGTATCTGGATTATTTTATTGCATTAGTTAATAAAAATGCTGTAAATACACAAAATGTAAATAGTTAAATAGAAGTAATTAAATCATATGTTTCATAATGAAATTATATACAGTTACAAAAAATATCCTCTGAATTAGAGTGATATTCAGCTTCCATTTAAGTAAATGCTACTTAACTAATAGGAATAAAGTAAAAAGAGGGGCAAATCAAAATAACCAGTAGAGGGGGGAATAAGCATTTCAGGGCATTTCACTATGGATCTGGAAAGACTCATCTAAATAAGGAATAAACATGA
Organism: Talpa europaea; assembly: GCF_964194135.1. NCBI lineage: Eukaryota > Metazoa > Chordata > Mammalia > Eulipotyphla > Talpidae > Talpa > Talpa europaea. The sequence continues at coordinate 80,601,284 of NC_140070.1, forward strand.
AGAGTGACTCATTTTTGTTTTCAGATTGTGTAGACACAAGACTGAATCTGTGCTTGGCGTACTGATATTTCTTATCGTTAATGAATTTTTGATGGGCAAAGGAAGACACTTAGAAGAGAGGATTCTGGGGAAGATTTTCCCTTGCTTGCCAGAAAAGGGAGAAAAGCAGGGATCCCCTTCTCTGGATCCCTCTGTAACATGACCTCTGATTGCAGGATTATGTAAACACCAGAGTCTGATCAAAGGGTCTTCCAGTACAACAAGCAGCAGAACAAACTATTGTCTTGAGTAGGACCTGATACAGCACAATCTAGATGCTCTGATGGAGGAAGTCCTTGCCTATGGGAACCCACTGGGCAGCATGTCTCTTCTAGTGGGCAGCAATCTTAATTATCCCCGACCCCACTGCAGTCATATCCTGATTTCCCTCCCTTCTGTGAAAGCGTTCACCCAAAGCGTTCCTGATAATCTTAACACTGCAACTTGTAAGATAAAAGAAAACACCCTGAAATATTCATATTTAAATTCTTCCTCAATAAAATTTTTTCGATGTTTGCTTTTTTAAATTTCTTAAATAACCAACTTTTCTTAACCAGCAGCACTCTCAACCTATTATTCTGAGCTTATCCTTTCACAGGACACAAGGTGACATTTGATAATAATTGGCGATTATTTTTAGTTTTTCTAGGAAATTCTTTATTACACTTGTATTTAATAGATGCCCAGCTCCTCAGGTGATTGATTGATCTATTTGATTACTTTGATTTTCTCTTTTTGTACCAAAAAAATCCTCTAAATTTTTGGTGAAAACTCATTTCTTTTTCTCATGTAGTTCAGAAAGAATTGGGCGTTTTTCCTGGATCTTTTGCCTTTCACTCTCTGTTTTTTTCCTTACTGCAGTGAATTTTTTTCACTTTAATGAATTTTAATAAAATCTCAAAATGCACATTTCAGCTAATTTAGTGTACATTTGGTTGCATTTTTCTTTAATAGTTTTTAAACAAATATATTTGTTTCCTATTGCTGCTGTAATAAATTATCACATAGTAACTAAAAAAATACAAATTTGTTACTTGCAGAAAGAAGGAAAGACATCAGAAGTCCCAATTAAATTTGGTAGGCTAAAATTAACATTTTAGCAGAGTTGCATTCTTTCTGGAGGCCCAAGGACAGAAGTCATTTCTTATTTTCTGAGCTTTTAAAGGCTGCCCACAGTCTTTGCTTCTTGGTCACATTACTATTTGCTTCTGTTGTCATATTTTCTTGTCTGATTCTGGCCTCTCTACCTCCCCTTATAAGAACTCTTGTGATTACACTGGGACTACCCAGATAATCCTGGATAATCCCATATTTCAGATTCCTTTGAAGCCCCTTTGCCAAGAAAGGGTACAAACTCGTAGATTTCAAGGATTGCTATGCAGACATTTTTTGGGGGAGAGGTTATTATTCAGTTTAGTGCAATAAGTATTTAACTCAGTTTCATCCATGGGTTTTTTCAAAACATCTTCTAAGAGGTGTCCATTTCCATGCATTTTTAAATTGGATTCCATGTTTCCACTATCCAAGATGCCTGGGAAGAACAGCAAATGTTTCCTCAGAGATTTAATTTGGCTTTGTCCCTTAGAACTTGTTCCATATCATCTTTAAATTCACTAATTCTTTCACATCCTTCTGCCTCTTGCAAAAGAAGTTTTATCCTTTCCCAAAGATCAGAATTTTCATTTTGAGAATTTTTTAGCACTGTCTAAAGCTGTTATTTATTCTTCTGATGTATTTTGAAGACTGTTTTGGTTGCAGCTATTTAAAATTGGAAGTGTTTTAATGCATCATTTAAAGAATGAATGTTTCCTGTTACTTTTACCAACAGCATAACTTGTTCTATTAATGAAGATTTCCCTTTTTTTCAGTTCTTTTTCTAAAAGTGTCTATTTTAAGTTCAAATAAAGACTTTCCCAGGTCTTTATACATCTGGTTTTTGTATTTCTGATAATATCTTCTTAATTCTGGCTTCCATTAAGGCCTCCAGATAATTCTGGAGTCTAAGCATCTCAAAGATACTGTTATCAATATTTCAGAGAGCAGAAACTCCAGTGGCTGCTTTTGTCTCTAACTGCATTAAGCAAGGTTTTAAAGACTGAAAATTCTACATCCTATATTTAAAATCACTACCACCTCCCATCCTCCATGGGGACCTGGTCTAAGGTTTGCTGTCAGCATTACCACTGCCTGGTTCAGTGTCTCCAGGACCGGAGTGCCCAGAATATCATTCATTGGTGGACCTGCCAAGTGGCCCCAGAGGCATTAAGTGAGCCTCATCAAGTTGCAAGGATCTTGCTGGTTAACTTAGGCTAAAGAAAATCCTGTGGGCATTATTCCTTGAACTATATCAGTGCTGGGACACCTAGGCAAACCTCAGTGGAGTTGGGGTGTGAGAAAGACAAGTAAAAATGAAATCTCCCAGCATTTTTTATAAGGTAACAGAGAGAGAGATAATATCTCATGAACTCGGGTATCCAGAGGCTAGAGATTATAACAGCCTGGGATTCTGGACATCCCAACCCTGCTTGTTGCCCCCAAAGATTCAGATAATCGATGTCTTGTAGTATCTTAAACTAATTTAGGAGTCACTGTTTGAGAAAACTCCATGGTGAAGGAACTTGCAGACCCCAACTCTGAAAAATGTTCCATGTTCTCTTGAATAAACTTTCATTCTGTGATCTGAAGCTTCATCCCATCCACAGAGCTCACAGGAAACTTGCAGCTCTCATTGACCCTTATGGCTTGTTTTTGGTCTAAACTATACATGGGAAGAGATACAGGCTGGGAAGAGACCGACACAATGCTTCAACAGTGCTGTGCTAGTACAGGCATGGGTGAGCGGTGAGACAATCATGAATATATTTTCAGGTCTCCATGTTGAACCTCCTCTAGCTTGAAATCACTAAGTATTGCAAATCAAGATGGTATATTTTTTGTTTGTAAGTTATTTTCTGGAGAAACAGGTTTGATCATCATTTTGAACATATCACTACCTCAGAAAGTCTAAGTCTCAGTTATGTCCTTTTTTATTCCCAGCATAGGCTGGTTATTCTCATCCCTTTGCTATATTCACCATGGTCACCATCACTATCATTACCCTAAGGCAGGGCCACTGTCTTTTGTTTCTCAGTTTCCTTTCATGCCCTTCTAGATCAGACGCAGTGCTTGTACTTCAATTTTCTCTGATTTGGGTTATTTTACATTATTTGTCTTGACTTATATATGATCTCAATGTGAAGAGTCAACTATTTCTAATCTTAATCTAACCTCTCTAAAAGGAGATCTTCAATTTTGGAAAAATGTATGCCACAGATTCAAGGACTAAGCTTTGAGACAAAGAGGTGATCAATGATGCCTTTTTCTTAAATCAATGACTCCTTTCTTAAAAATCTCTTAAGGAGAGACTTTCCCTGAGGGGAGAAATTTTATGGTTTAGCTTTAATAGCAAAAAACTGAAGTAAAGAAGTTTGTAGGGGAATAGAAAGCATGACTATTGGGGAAGGAAATTCTATGGGGACTCAACCTGAGGGGGTGGGGGGAAGAAAATATTGTTTAAAAAAATAAAAATTAAAAATAAAAGAAAGCATGTCTAAATATTTAGAAAGTATTATCTTTGTTGAAGTTTCATTATTACAATTGAGAAAAGAGAAAGACCACTCTACTTCAATAAAACACCAGAAATCTACATGAATTTTATGCATCTTCACTTTAAAAGAACTAAATATGTCATTTAATGCATATTTCTATCGGTCCTAAACTTTTAAATTTAAAAGTATGACATGAGAACTGAATGTCCTAGAAATGTCAAAAGGTAAAATATAAAAAATTTATGTAAAGAAGGATCCATTTAACAAGATAACTTCTTGTGTTCTGAAAATGTGATTAGGAAAATATTTTTTCCACTGAAATACATATATCAAATACTATTTTTGTGGGTGTACTTTCCAAATATTGTAATTAATATAATGGACTAAGTAAACTTTTAAAATCAACTCAAACCTATTTCTTAATTTATGACTAAAAGTGTCAAGAATGGAAAAGTGCACTGAGTTGTCACATTGTGAATTCTGTATCTGAAATAGTCAACAGGTTGGCATACATACCTCCAACCAGTCCAGAAATGGTTCTATCTGGTCAGAACCAGATGACATTTACATGACCTTCACATTACCATCATGTGACATTCACATGACATCATACAATGTTTGCATGACCATTGCAACACACTCATGTGACCATCACATGACATTAACATATATTTGCATGACCACCACATGACATTCACTTGATTTACTACCCACACAAGACATTCTCATGATCATCATGACATTTACCTAAATATAATGACTATCACATACATTTGCATGAACACTATAAATTTGCATGACATTGGCCTGACCATCATATGATATTCACTTGACAGTGTATGATATTCATCTGTTTTTAGCTGGTTTGAACTGGTTTTGTCCATTTTGAACTGGTCAACACCAGTTTTAACTGATTTTATAGTCAAAAGTGTTCTGAACCAGTTTTATTGGTCAGAACTGAGTTTGAAGAGATTTGAAATGGTGAGAACCAGTTTTATCTGCTTAGAACCAGCCAGCTCTAGTTTGAAACTTTCAGAATTGGTTTGATCCATTTTTTTAAGAATTATATTTATTTATGCATATTAGAACTGGGAGGAAGATCAGAAGAACTGGGGGTGTGTGAGAGGATTCGCCAGAGACAAAGTGGGGAACAGGCAGATTTACTGAAATACACTGCTAAGGGGAGCAGCAGTGAGGCAGAAGAGGTCTGATATGCCATGTGGGTTAGCTTCCTGGCTGGGGAGCAAACTCATGCCACAGTGGCTGGTGTAGCTTGATGTTGCTGAGTCTTTAACCCCTGTGCCACCAGGGAGGCCCCTGATTCATTTTTTTTTCAATGATCAGAACTGGTTTAATGCTTTCAGAACCTGAACAAACCCATTTGAACTGGTTTTATCCATTTAGAACCTGTTTGAGCTAGTTTGAACCATTTACTATTGTTCTGAACCAGTTTGATTTTTTTTTTCCAGTCACGATCAGTTTGATAAGGTTTTATCTAGTTAGAACAATTCAGAACTAGTTTGAACTGGCCAATTGTTCTAACTACTCAGAACAGATTTTATCTAGTTAGAAACTATTTGAACTGGTTTTATCCCATTAGTACTGGTTTGAACCAGTTCTGGTTAGAACTGGTTTGAGAGTTTTATCTGGTCAGAATGGGTATGACCAAGTCAGAATTGGTTTTGAATGGGTTTATCTGGTTAAAACAGGTTTGAACCAATTTGAAGCGTTAAGAACCAGTTTGAACAATTTGTTTTTTCAGTCAAAACTAATTTGAAAGTGTTAGAACCTTTTAGATATAGCCTGAACTAGTTTTATCTGGTCTGAACCAGGCTGAGTGGTAAGAACCAGTTCAAACAGGTTTCACCTGGTCAGAACTGCTTTGAACTGGTTTCTTCCAGTCAGAACTGGTTTGAACTGGTTTCACTGGTCAGAACTGGTTTAAAATGTTTTTATCCTGTCAGAACCAGCTGGAACTAGTTTGAACTGGTAAGAATGGGATATAATTGATTTGATTCTAGTCTACAGCTACCAGAACCAGCTTGAACTGGTCAGAACCAGCCAGAACCAATTTGACCCAATGTGAGTTGGTCCAAATCAGTTTCAACAGGTTTAACCTGATCAGAACCACATGGAGCTGTTTTTTCCCAGTCAGAACTGGTTCAAGTGGGTTTGAAACTGTCAGAACTGTTTTGAACCATTTTTTTTTTTTTCATCAGAAACAGCCAGGATTGTTCTGAACCTACCTGTGCCAGTTTAAACTGTTCTTTTTCCAGTCAGAACTGGTTTGAACTAGATTTTTTCCTGTCAGAAATAAAATAGATTTATACACTGCCTCTATTTTTTTCAAGGCAAGTAGTGATTATGAGGACCTTAACATAACAGCCACTAATACAATCTTTGGAAATAGTAAAAAATTAATAGTGAATACTAATATTATCACATTACCTGTCATGGAATTCCTTTGCTACAGAAGTCAAGGAATTTGATCTTTCTGATTGTCAGGTTTTCTGTTTAAAAATGGAGATAAATTTTCTACCCTATCTAAAGGGTTGTTATAAAAAAAGAGATAGTCATATATTTCAAGATTTATAATAGATACATTTTCTATTTTCTTTCCCTCATATTAATGTCTGAGGACTCCAGAAAAAGAAGGAAAATAAAGAGCAAGAGGCTCTCACTGCCTTTAAGGAATCACTTATGTATTGGAAGAAGGGAAAATACCTGCTTAAGCATAGCATGCTAATAAGCTCTTTGTAAAGCTCCTTTTAGAATACCATCTGGTCCCAGCATGCTTCATAAAGCCAGAAGTGGATGATAGGGATTGGTCCTTCTACAGCTCTTTTCCTGAGTGAGGGAATGTTTGCCATAACACCTGCTAATGGTCAAACAGCAAAACACAAAATAATGACTAGCAAGCAGGGACCAGTCTATTAGCAAAACCACTTAAATATAATCGGGGACATAATAAGTAGCATATAACACTAAGCACACCTATGGTCATCAGCATTCAGACAACATACCATGATCCACTAATAGGATCTAGAATAATAGACTCAAAGAAAAGCAGCAGAACTGAAGAATGAACAGATTGCTGGGCTGAGCCACCATAGCTTGTGCCAAAAATCCATGGAACAATCAGGAATACTATGCTACCAGAGTTAACACCGAAGTGATGCCAAATGCCCAAGTATACTTTTTGGGCTGAAATGACATTTTAGTTAATAACAATAAAATATAGATCAAATTAAATATTCTTTCTTTAAGGGATATATTCTGTCTAATAGGCCAATATTGGCATTTGTCTAATTTCTCAAAAGCAATTAAACAAAGATGATACTGTGATAGGATTGTCAGATTGCTTTTATTCTTTGTATATGTTCTTTCATCTAATTTTCTTACTTCTTGTCAGTAATTTCACAAAACGAAACTTCACTCTTTAATGAGAGAGTTCTGAATTGTTGGACCCCCTAAGTCTCTCTGTAAAATATGTTTTTCCATTACTATCATATTCAGGGTTAATCACATGTAGAGGCACATGTGTGTTCGCATACTCACATTATATAAACAACCTAGAAACAAAAATCTTACAATCTGAGATTATAATGAACCTCCAGGAAAGAGTGGTTAGTTTCTATTTCATTCTTAAAATTACAAGCAACTCAAGGGATATAATGAGAATTGGAACTCTGTGAAATACCCAGAGGTAGCACTGAAGACAAGATGTAGGGAGAAGGATGTTATAATAAATATTTTCATTTGTAAAAAAATCACATATCAAATTTTTTAAGTAAAAAGAAATGTAGTGTTTTATACTTTTCCTTCTTGACAATGTGCAAGTGAATAAAAGAAAGCAATGATAGCTGAATTGTCAGTTTCCTCATTAGTGTGGGTAAGAAATTTTCTCTAATAAGTATGGCCAGCTATTTCTTTGCTGAAATGAAGAATGCAAAGAGGATAAACATATTAAGTTTGCTATGACAATATAAAACTAGATGGATAGTTATATGCAGTTCAACAATTGGTCCTGGGGATATTACTAACATTTCATTTGGCACCATCCTCTTGATTTTCTCCTCTCTCCTTTTTTTTTAAACTCCTTTATACACATACTCATACAAGAAGAAACATAATTAGGAGGTTTTGCTTTAACTCCGAAGGATGCTCTGAATACTATATGGCTAAGAAAGGGTAGCTTGTGCTGCAATGACAAATAATCTACATATGTCAGTGACTCAGTATCTCTGTCTAGTGTCTGTAGTATAGTAGGTATCAAGTTCATTGCATACATCTCTAATGTTTATTTCTGACTCACACAAGATTGATTACAATTTCAAATGACTTCAGGACAGCAGGGCCTAGGCAACAACTTAGGAATTCAGTTGCCTCTACCTTTTGGGCCGACTATCTTAATAATTCACAATTACCAGAGAGAGGAAGACACTGGAACAATTCTCATTATTCTTCACTATCTTAGCCAAGTGACAAAGTTGGATCTATACTCATTTAATAGCCCAGAATTATTCATAAGACCTTGTCCATCTGCTAGGGGCCAGAGAAGGGCTAACATTTCTGTATCCAGAAGGGAAGGAGAACCAAGTATTGGAGAACCTTCAAAATGCTTACAGCACCATAGTAGCATTTTTAAGACAGGGAGGTTGTTTCGTAAATCAATACTTTTAACTTAAAAGATCTGAACAAATACAAAATAAATTAAGGGCCTTTTTTTTTTTTTTAAATAACTCGACACTCAGGGAAGATGCCTACAGATTTGCTTTTAATGCAATTTGGTTAATTCACAAATGATAGCCAGAAAGGAATTTTCAATATGCAATAATGGCTAAAAAATGACAAAAAGATAGAAAGGCAACACAAAAAAGTTCACTCCTTCAAAGCTTCTTTACCAAATCTCAAAGAACAACCTCTGCTTTCCTCATTCATAAATTCTATTCACTTGTATAAATATTACCTGGAAAAGGGCTGGCAATCTGTATAATTTCTCAAATGTCTATAGTATAATAACATATTTGCTTGCATTCTAATAGTAATTATTTTATTCTTTGCTATAGGATTTATATGATTAATGATGACTTCATTTCCTTATCAGCTTAAAATGTACTTTTACAATATTATTTGTGTATTTCTTATAAGGGTAAATCAAAAACACAAACTATAAATTAGTTGCTACATTCTCAGTCCTTAGACTTTGTGCATACATAACATAATAAACCGCTTTATTGACATAATAACATTCTTAGACAGTTAATGTGCTAAAATGAAAGTAGGTAATCATAAATTTAAATGATCTTTGGAAAGTTAAGCAGTATATCACTTAGATTATTACAAATGAACTTATTCTAATGGAAAAATGACAAAAATAAAATACTATGATTTTTGGAAATACTGCGATATCAATAAATTTCATGCTAATATTTATCAAATACTTAATAAAAGTAGTCAGCTTATTAACACAAAAATATTTAGTTTATGAGAATGAAAGTGGCTATTACCAACTTGAATGCAGGGTCTCAAGTAAAGTCTCCTACTGAAACTTGTTCTCTTTTCTGTATTAGCCAATGGTCTTGAAAATGAAATGTTCATTCTCCTCCCTTGCAACTCACTCCCATCACTCTAAAATCATGTCCATTAACATTTATACCTTCAAATCCACAAACCACTTTGTATTCCTCACGCTATTGTGAGCTCACCAGTGCATTTCTCACCTCCAATTAATTCTTTCTTCTAGAAAACAACTCCCTTTCCTTCTGTGATATAACATTGTCCTAGTTCTTCACCTAAACTCTCAGATCTATTTTTTTCTTGATTTCCTTTGTGAACATTTTTCTTCATTCTCCCATTAGACATTAATGGTGGCCATGAGTCTAATCACTGAGTTTTTGTTTGTTTTTTAATCTATCCCCTTATCTTCTCTCTGATGTCTTTACCTATCATATTTTTAATGAAGACTACAGGGTGGTAACATCCATGGCTTTATTTCTAACTGTAACTTGGCATTTGAATTTCATATTTTTATATAAAACTGCCTGATGGACATATATTTCTGAATGCTATCTGGATACTTTCTGTTCAAAAAGTGCATCTCATCTGATCTTCCAGAATTCAACCTCTTAAATCTCACCTCACATATTGACACCACCTTTCACAATGGTATGCAAAGTCTACAGGTCACCTTAAATATCTGTTTATTATTGTTCACATTAACCAATTCCTAAACCTTTGTTCATTTACTTCTAAAACATTTTTCAAATATAATGTGTTTCTTCTTTTTCTTTTTAATTTATTTATTCATTTATACAAGCATAGGGTACAGTCAGAAGCACGGGAGGGTGAGAGAATTCACCAGAGACAGAGTGGGGAGCAGAACAGGCAGATTGACGAAATACACTGCTGAGGGGAGCAGTGGGTGTGGCAGGAGAGGTCTGTCACGCCACATGGGACCCTCGCCAGCGGCCGGGGATCGAACTGGCACTGCAGAGGCTGTGGGCAGCTTCACAGCCCAGCGCTCAATCGCTGCGCCACCAGGGGAGGCACTTTTCTTTTTTTTTAAGATTTATTTATTTATGCATACAAGAACTGGGGCGCAGGCCAGAGGTGTGGGGGATGAGAGGATTCACCAGAGACAGAGTGGAGAACATAACAGGTGTATTGACTGAAATATACTGCCGACAGAAGCAGAGAATGAGACAGGATAGGTCTGCTGCACCATGTGGGCAGACCTGGCAGGGGATTGAACTCGTGCTGCAGTGGCTGCAGATAGCTTCAAAGTGCTGTAAGTGGCCAAGAGGAATGAAAATCTGTTTTCTCAGTTTACTATACCCCAAATACTTTGAGGCCCTTGTACAGAAAAATAATAACTAACAATTGCTAATGGCTAAGAAAAAAATAAATGGGTAATAGCCACAAGGGAGCCCATATAATGTGTTTTTTCTATCCAAGGTAAGAATGACATATTCCTAATTTCAATTTTTTCTTTCCTATATTATTCCAATACCTCTTTACAAAAGTCTCCAGATCTAGAACTTCTTTTATATATACTCTATGATTATTCTATTAATATTTTTTCCTAACACTTTCCAAATTCTTCTTTTCCTTGATATATACTCTTCCAGTAGATTCACCCCAGGGATTGTTCTTTTTTAGAGAACTTTCCTGAACCTCCTTTATTAATTCCTTTAACATTTATGATGCTTATATTCTTGTATTACACTTTTTCTTTACACATCTTTCTTTTTCAGTGGATTGCTATCTCATTGAGGGCAGAAATCTTTGGAGTACTGTTGCTTAGAACAATCTCCTTTCCAAGTCCAAGAACTTTAAAGTCCTCCCTCCCATGCTTCTGGCCTGTACCCCAGTTCTTGTATAAAAATAAATAAATAAATCTTTTTAAAAAACTATATGAGTGAGATTAGGCTGGGTGGGAAACAGTAGGATAGAGGCTGTCAAAGAATGAGAATTAACTGTGCTCTCATTATTGGAAGAGATTGAAGAAAGCTCCAAATCTGTAGTCTTTAATTTTACAATATATTTCACCACATATGCAATTATTATGATGACATATTTTTATAGCCAAAAAATTTTATCAATCTTCAAAAATCAATGAATCTTTGAAAACCCTGCCTCCATGTCAACCACAATTTCTACTTACTGCCTATTACCTGTTTATTTTTTTTCTTAGTCATTAGCAATTGTTAGTGATTATTTTTCTGTACAAGGGCCTTAAAATATTTGGGGTATAGTAAACAGAGAAAACAGATTTTCATTCCTCTTGGCCATTCTTCTAGGTCCCTGCCTATTTATTTTCACTCAAGTGACTGTTGATAGTATTCCCTTTCTTTTTAAATAGTCCTATTTCATTTGTAGACCTTTTAGAAATTTATACTTTAATGGTAATTCTATCTATCTTTAACTCACCTGAACACTCAAACCTGGCACTTGGTATTACCTCTTTCACAAATCAACTATAACCAAACACATATCTCAATATTTATTAATGAAATCAGCATGTGCTTCAAGATTGGACAATAAATACTTGAAGACAATACAAATTTATTCATAGCATGTTGATGAATACATTCAGGTCACAGAAATTTTCTCCATAAGTATGATAATTTATACCTTCTACAAGGTTAAAAACTGATCCAAAGCATGCAACAACTTATTCCATGCATTTTGACCAAGGAGAGAAATACTTTCTTAGAAAAATATTTTGCTTGAGAGTAATAATAAATATTTATAAGATGACACCTTTCTCATGAAAATCTCAGAATGACATTTAGAAATGTTCCACACAAGTTTCTTCTAGTTGTCGAACTCTAATAATATTAGCTCTGCTCAAACACACAATATTTTCAGGTTTCATTTTATGAAGGAGGCTAACAGATGGAACTGCCACTTTGTCCTAACAGAGTTTCATAATTTCTCAAGAGGTAGCCAGAAAATGTAGTAGCCTGGAAAGATGCCTTTCTATACACCCACTCAATGGTAGATCTAAAATGTCAAAGAAAAACAAGCAACTAAAAATGTTAACTTTTTCAAGCCTCATTTACCTAACACTTGCATCACTTTGCTGCTTTCCTCTTTGCCTTTCATTAGTCCCACTTACAGATGTTACCAGCACAGGCCAGACACTAAACAAGTCCAAATCACCTTCCTTGCATACTCTCCTGTTTGTTTTCACTCCTGCATTGATTAATGATTCTTGAAATGAAAAGAATGTTTTTTTCTTCCTCTTAACTTGATGTAAACAGATACCTGTTTGCTTCAAGTTTCTTTTTAAAAAAATTGTTAAGATTATGTGTACATATTCATAAGTACAAATTTGAAAATATAAACCTTAATTTAAGTTCTACATTTTTCCACTTTGTGAGAATACAGTACAATAATTGTCTTTGCTGAAATCATCCCATTCTTTAAAAATTCCTATACATACAGAAAAGAGGTAACTATTAGTAAACTGCTATTCCCAAGCAGAATAGTGTGTCTTTTAAGTCATTATATGTGATACACATGAAGACACAAGCGTCAGTAGCTTAAAAAGTGAAAATGAAGAGAGGAGACTGGGGAAAGAAGGAAGCAGGATAGAGAGCCAGAAGGAGACCTGGAGGAGGCACATGGAGCAGAGAGACATGTGAAGAAGCTGCGCTTGCCTTTTGGTCCTGGACTGGTTGAAACAGATGTGGAAGTTTGTGTATAAAAATTAGGAATGGAGTCAGCATACCTTAAAAAAGCACCTCGGGGCATGTCTAATGCAGGGTCTTGCAGAAGTGACAAAACTTCGTCCAGTGGATCCAGTAGAATATTTAGCATTGTGGCTTTACAAGTATAAAGAAAATGTGACCGCAGAGCAAGCAAGAGATAGGGAAATGGGGGAGTTGGAACGTGAAAGAGAAATAGCTCTAATGGAGCAAGAAATAATGGAGAGGCTCAAAGCAGAGGAGCTTATGTTCCAGGAGCAACAATTGGCCTTCCAGCTAGAGCTGGAAATGCAAGAAAAAGAGAGAGTGAGAATAGAAGAACTAAAGAAAATAGAAGAAATAATGGCAAAGGAGGCAAGAATGAATATGGAAAATATAGTTAAGGGTGAAGATGCTGCCCATTTAGAGGAATCAGGCAAAACACTAGCTGAAATTAGTGACCGGTTTGGGGCGCCTAACTTGAGCAGAATGGAGGAGCTTGATGAGCCGATGCTATCTGATGTTGCGTTAAACATAGATCAAGATTTATAGTCTCAACCAACCCAAGTGTAATAAATTTTTCTGCTTGTTTCAAGTTTAAAAAAAAAAAGTAAAAATGAAGATTTTCCTTAGATATATTGAAGCAGTTAATTGGATTGTTAGATAAATAAAAATAAGTAATAGTATCAACATATTTGTAGTTCCAATTTAAAGTAGCATTTTTGAAGTACAACTAAGCCAATAAATTATTTTGTAACTAAATTTACAAAAATCTCAATGAAATGAAATCTTCAAGATATTTAAATAGATAAAATTTAGGTAAAGTAAGTAAATATCACAAACGTGCTATATTTCTTAAGAAATGATTACAAGTAATGGTTTACAATATAGCGGTGCTCTAATAACAGAAGTTTCTGTCACAATAACTACCATTCTAGGAGAACCATTGTAGGGCTGGCGAGTCAGGTCTTCTCCCTCAAAGTCTCCTAGCTCAAGTTTTCCCATGTGTCCCTTGTTCTTATGATCCAAAATGGTAGTTTTTTAAAGTCCTCAAAGTAGAGCAAAATAAAGAAAGATAAAACTGTCATGGTAATGGATAGCTCCCTTTTAAAGAAGGTTTTTTTTTTTTAAAGATTTATTTATTTATTTATACAAGCACTGGGTACAGTCAGAAGCGCGGGAGGGTGAGTGAATTCACCAGAGCCAGAGCGGGGAGCAGAACAGGCAGAAGGACCGAAGTACACTGCTGAGGGGAGCAGCGGGTGGCAGGAGAGGTCTGCGAGCCATGTGGGACCCTCCTCTGGTGGCCTGCGAGCAGCCGGGGATTGAACCAGCGTTGCGGAGGATGCGGGCAACTTCACAACCCAGCACTCAACCTCTGCGCCACCGGGGAGGCCCTAAAGAAGGCTCTTAAAATTGTTAGATAAAATTTTTTTGATCTCATTAATTAGAAATTAGTCATATGACTTGCTCTATAAGCAAAGACTAAGCGATGATCTTAAACTGGGTGTCCATGAGCCCTGATAGAAACTAGAGTTTCTACTATGAAAGAAAGAGGAGAGAATGAACATTAGACATAATTTTAAATGTATATTATATAATCTGCCTTCAGGTAAGTTTTAATATTTATTGTTTCAAAAACTATGAAAATTTCTATCAAAATTATAATTTAGGAAAATTTTCACAAAGTTAAAGAACTTTTTTTGAAATGCACAGTTTTATTCTTTGTCAAATAGTATATTGCCTATTATTTGATGAATTTATTGACTAATATATATTGGAGAAAAATTAAGTGGGTAATCAAATTGAATGTTGACTAATGATGCAATCATCATTGCAACATCTTGGCAGAAGCATCCTCAGGGAACATAAGAATTGTAACAGACTGTGTCCTACTTTTGAGAAGTTAAATAAAGGTGATGCAGAATAATAAATTCCTTATGTTCCATAGAGCTTTATGGAATAGGATTAGCAAGGGACTGCCTGGTACTCACTAGGGGACATGCCTGATACTCACTAGGGGACATCTCAGCTTCATTTACTGTGAAGACTGTACAATGTGGATTTCACTGTGTTCATTTTTACTTTCTGTGATGGCTTTACTCAAGTGAAAAATAAGGATTTTCATCAATTTACAATAACAGCACCCTCATTTTTCATGATAAATTTGTTGCATCCTTATATCCATCATTCAGGAGCTATTTATATTCATTTTACAGGTAGGAACCTGAGACTTAGATCTTTAAAATTATCTGAGTAATAAATTGCAAGACCTAACTTGAAATCATAAACTGAGAGTCCAATGATGTTTTTGCCAGACTTGCTTTCAGAAGATATAAAGTTCTTTCTTACTTTCTGTAGGCCTATTTACACTAAAGTCAAAGTAATTTCAGGGAGTCTTTTTATTAAAAAAAAAAAAAAAAAAAAAAAAAAAACTGTGCGATGGGGATTAATTTTATTGATATATATTAGATGTTTTCTCACTTACATTTCTTTAGCAGGGTTACTGAGCTATAACTGATATACAAATAACCATACATCCCTAACACATATAATTTGATACATTTGGGTATATGCAAGCATCATAAAACTATCACCACAATCAATCCTTGTGTCCTTTTGTGTTTTGCTATATTTTTTTAATGTGAGGACACTTAATTTACAATGTAGCCCCTTAACATATTTCAAAATACAAATGTCATTTGGTTAACTAGGCACTTTCCAACATGGTAGTCATTAATAATATGTGGCTTCTGAACATTTACAATGAAGCTAGATTATCTGAACTAACCTTATAACTTTTCACTGCTTTGAATACTTAGTAAGAAAGGTGAAATATTTCATGACTGATAATCTTTTTTATTGATTACTATTAGTGTAATATTTTAGATATTGGAAAAAAGACAAATTAACTTTTCAGGTTTCTTTTTAGTTTTACCTAATATGACTACTAGAAAAATTTTGAAAACATATATAGCTCATATTTGTGGCTTGCATTACAATACAGTGATGAATGCTGATCTAGATGAATTATCCTGAGAATCCTTCCCACATATGTTCTAGAAGGGTCCTGAAATTCCTAACTACCCTGGTACAGTATTATGTAGAACTAACATAAATTAGTTGATAGGTAGAATTCTTAGGTAAAGATGATCGTCAAAGATAAGAGTTCTTGGCTGAAGACAGTGGCGGGTCCAGACCTATGAATGCAACCTCAAAAATCCAAAAGTAACAATATGAGCCTTAAATCATCATTGAATTCAGTAACTACAGAGGCTGTTACATAAAGGCAAACAGGCAGAGTTGACTACAGACCAGCATGGGTGCTGTATATGTAGATCAAAGTATTTCATCCCCTGTTGCCACCTGATTACATAAGCTTAACTGATCTTCTGGTGGCAATTATGCTTTGGGGATCTTGATGAAACCAGAGGGGAAAAAATGAATTTTATATATGTATAAGAATATAAAAATAAACATAAATGTATCTTCCAATGAAACTAACATTATTTTTATTTTAACTTACAGCTGTTAGTAGGTGCTCTATTTTGAGTTGTATCAATCTCTTGATATCTAGACTTTCTTAAAATATAATAATAGTAACTTCAGAGCTTTTAACAAGTCTTTTTTAAAGTGACATTTCATGGTATTGGCATTAGAATATTAACACCCTTCCAAGAGCAGATATTAAATTGTTTGCTGATTTATATTAATAAATTTTGGTGATTTCCATGATCACTACACTTAATATTAGAATTCTTATTTACAAATTTATTGTTTTGGTACACTGAATTTATAAAAATGCATGGAAATCATTCCATGATTACACATTAATGAAAGTGTAATATTTCAGTCAAATTTCAAGTATTAATTTACATTTTGATGATTTCCACATTCAAATTAGTCATTTTTATACTAGAAGTATCTTTAAAAGGCAGTGATTTCTTTCATACCTCACAAATGTCTAATTTGTACCTTTGTACCTTTATTTTTTAAAATAATATGATCTAGAGA
This sequence comes from Talpa europaea, assembly GCF_964194135.1. NCBI lineage: Eukaryota > Metazoa > Chordata > Mammalia > Eulipotyphla > Talpidae > Talpa > Talpa europaea. The sequence goes on from NC_140070.1 coordinate 80,618,118, forward strand.
TGTGAGGAAATTAATAGGTACTACTTAAAACCAGTTTTATTATTTTATACATATTGAAGAAAAATAAAGAAAAAGAAAAAGAAAATAAAGAAAAAGAAAAATTCATATTGTTTTGAATCATAGACCCAAATAATATGAATAAACAAAAATTAAGCAAACATCTTATTATCATCAACTATGCAATTGTCATGTAAATTTTAAAATGAATCAATTTAGATATGAGCTAAAATAATTCAGATGCCTCTGGGTAACAGTTTATACAGTTAATAAAGAAACCAAGTATCAACAAGTTGGCAATAGCTAAAGAGTTGGGGATTCTATTTGATGCTCTAAATTTCAGGAGGAAATGACAGCATGGACCAAATCAGTGATTTCAAGGTAGTATATTTTGGCATTTATTCATGCAAATGATTCTGTCTCACTTTTGCATGGAATGAAATGTTTTGATGTTTAGGCAAAAGATTGCATCGTTTGTTGTTCCCTGTATCTCTTCACGGAATACCTATCAGAAACTTTGAGATAAAGTTTGGATAAGCTTGGGAGTAGCAGCTAGTAAAACCTTGAAAACTACATAAAGACTCCAAATTAATAATAAAGCTTTCCAAAAGTGTAGATCCACAAAAATAAAAACATAATGATGACAAAAAGGCTTACCTTATAGTTGACTTAAAATATTGTTTTTGGTGGAACAGTGGAATTGTCCAATCACTTGTCATAGGAATCAGTTCTCAGTGCAATTAATGAGTCATCTCATAAATTCCATAGATCTTAATCCTAAATTTTGGGAACAAAAGCCAGAGTTCAGTTTTTAATTTTAGAAGCTATGACTAGGAAAACCATTTAAAATAATTTATTTAAAATCATTTTAAGGTGCTTCTTCTCACTACTTCCTAGTAAAGAAAAGTTTGAAATAGTTTCAGGGACGTTTTACTTTTAGCCCAATATATGTTAGTCCATAGTAAATATACTTAAGCTTTGTGATGCAGTACTTCAAATGATTCCAAACTACAAAAAAGGTATAAAGAATTGCATTCATACTGTTTACTAGAGAGACTTTAGTTCTGGCTCCAGAAAACAGTTTTGGATTATTTTTATAATTGGCTAAATTGACAATTAGAATTATGTAAATTTAAGGTTGCAACATTTTGCTTTGATACACTTTTATACTGCAGGGTCTACAAATCAAAGATGGCTGTGGAATAAGAGTATGTGTGACCCCAGTAATGATAGTCAAATTGAAAGTTGGGGAATGGACTGGGTCTTTTGACAGGATGAACCAGTTCAAGACAAAAAGAGAAAGTGGTTCAAATATATCCACCTCAACTTCAAGAATGGTGAAGAAATTACAATCAGATAAAGTATTAATTATTTACTATAGCCTTCATTCATACATCCTTTCCCTCCCACTCTCAACAGCAAACACCATAATAAAAATATTGTATATTTTCAATAATTACATGCTGTAGTGAATTTAAGAGAATTGAGCATTTTTAAAAATGTCATAGGAGTTAATTCTTCAAAGGGAAAATAAATGGTACAAGACTGAATTGTGGAAAAATAGAAAACCTGAACAGACCAATTACAAGCAAGGGAATTGAAAAAGTAATTTAAAATCTCCCAAGCAATGAAAGTTCAGGACAAGATGGTTTCATTACTGAGTTCTGCTAAATCTTCAGAGAGGAATTAATGCCAATCCTTCTCAAACTCTTTCAAAAATTGAAGATGACAGAATGCTACCATATGCATTTGAGGACGACAACATTATATGTCTCCAAGAGCAGACAAGGACATCAAAAATAAATAAATAATAACTACAGACCAATATTCCTGATGAACACAGATCAAAAGATTTGAAATTATCAAATTTGAAATTACTGTTTGTTCTTTCTCTCATCATAAACTTAACTTACGCTGTGCTGAGGGGTCTCAGAGTGAGGAAAACTCACAAATAAAATTGAACAAGATGACTGTTCAAAAACTTAAAAATTCTTTATGAATATGTAAGAGAAAATCACTGATATACCCAAGGTTTGGCATTTCAGAAATACTAACAATAAAATTATAAACTATTTTAAATATTATTCACCCCAAATTTAATAGTAAATCAAGTCATTAAAGCATTATCTTCTACTCAAAATTGAAATTTGATAATTATTGACTAGTTTATTGTTTATATAGTAAATGTTTCTAACATCCTTTCCAAAACATTATGTTTACAGAACCATTAAGCCTAAATAGAGGTTCTTTTCTCTTTATGTAAAATTCAGATATATATAACCAGGAGTGTCATGAATTTGTTTTATAAGTGCTCACTATAGGAAGGAGAGTATATAACAAATTTAAGGGAGGTCACATAATAGCCTATATATTTATAGGACTAGATACTAAGACTGTGAGAGGGATTCTTTTTTTGTTATAAGCATTTTAAAGATAATTTTATATTAATGCCAAAATATTATACTTTAAAATTCATGAATTTATTTTAAGGTATTTTGTTTGCTACTATGTAACTTCATGGTTTAACTTGTTCTAAATAATATAAAGCATTCTAGAAATATGCCCTAAGCATGTTAAAGAATTAAATAGCGTACTATTAAGGCTGCTCTGTAATTTAATTTTAAAAATCTATTGTAGGGGCCTCCCTTGTTGCCCACAGCCTCTGCAGTGCCAGTTCGATCACCGGCCATCAGCAAGGGTCCCACAAAAAAAAAAATCTTTTGTATATATTACTAACATATGTCATGTGAATCAACCAACAGGGCTGTATAACTAAGGTAGCATCCTAGACTTTTCTTTAATAGCAGACTCTTATGGCATAAGGAATTCTAAATATTTATTTTGTGATTTATTCTAAGGGAGATTGAAATCAAGTTTATAAAGTCCCAGGTAAATTTTACGTAATAGCTTTATATTTTTAAATTATCACGTTTTCTCAAGAACAGGATATCGATTAGTCAATGTGTTATTAGAAATTTAAAATATTTATAGTCATGGATTATTTAAAAATGTTACACCAAATTTATATTACTTTATGACATGAATTTCATTATTATTTTATTAAAATGTATAAATTATACAAAGCACTTAGGTTTAAGGATAAAAGTCCTATTCCACATACTCATACACTTAAAATGATATGTGTTCATAGAAAATTCAGATAATTCTGCTTGATAAATTATTAACCCATTTTTAAATTAAAATTTAAAATCAACCACCATAGTCAAGATGTTTAAGGATATAAGCCTCAAAACACACTTCTTACTACTTTGCCTCATCCCTGTAGAGAACTATAACTTTCAAGTTGCTTTCATATGTGCCGTCCTACTTGAGGACAGAATCTAGTCCTTTTTGTTCTTCCCATCACCTAGCCCATAATCTGGCACATTACATTCATTCAAACAAATGTCTATTGCATTCACATAAAAGAATAAATGGAAAAGCCACAAGTGATTTTCTGTCACAATAGCCTACATGAACTCACTGTAACTCCCATTTGCAAAAAGGAAATGGAGGCTCTCAGGAGTTGATTGACCCAACACATGTTTCATAACCCGATAAAGGGATCATAGGCACACTAAATCCTGTTTTTGGTGTTTCTGTTTTGTTTTGGAAAGCCTGGGTAGAGGCAAGCTTTGGAATCAATCCCAGGGAAAAAATTATGCATGCCCCACAAAAAATTCTCCCTTTCAAGACGGGGTTCTATATATTTTGAAAGACTGTCATTGACCCAAATCTAGGGTCCCTAGCTATTAAATCTTTGATTTATATATGTTGTAAAGATTTTTGATGAGGCCTAACAAATGCTATTTGCATGAGTAGAGGAAAGATAATAGAAATTCAGAAGGTGACTACTGAGGTCTTGTTAACTATATAAAACACATGAATGAAAGGAATCCGGTAAAAATGGTTGGTAGTGGTACCCAAATAAATGATAAGAGCTATAACACTCTACAAAGGATGCAAAAATATGAGGGCGTAGAAAATTATGACACTTTCAATCCCGAATATGTTGAATTGGATGTTCCCAGGGGATCTTCTTGCTCTGGAAGTAATTAGAAATAAGTGTTTGGAGCAGAGGAGGTAAATTTGGCTCTTACCATCTTTAAAAGTTTTTCCTGGCCAATATCCTAAAATACTGTTACTGTTCGCGTGTGTGTGTTTTGTTTTTTTTTCTTCCAGTATGAATGAGGCTTCCTTACTGTACTTTAGGATGGAGATACTTAGACTAAAGTCTGCCCATCTTTAGTCCTTTCTCTGTTGAAGGAATTCTCTAGACTCTTCTATCACACTGGAGTTCAAACAAGTCTACAAGACTGAAATAATATATAAAGATAACAGAATTAATCAAAACAACTTGTAGGCATAAATTGTGACATAAAATTATAGCATAGTTGAGAGTTTAAATTCATTCCTTAGAGGAAGAGAAAAAAGAAAAAAGATTTTAAAAATTGTCATAAAACAATGTAAATAAGAATTGTTTTTATGAAGTCTCAAGGAATAATTGTATTTTACTTAATGCAAGAGCTTAGAAACTTGTAAATATATTTTATTGTATGATAATAGATGAAACTACACAGATTGTCCATAAATTTTAAAATTTTTCTTGTTATCCAAGATGTTTAATACTGTAATTTTTAAAAATTATTATAGCTTATGGCTTTATATATTTGTCTTTTCTGAAGTGACTGAAAAATGAGAAGCATTAGTACATAAAGACAAATCTTCTTGGAAGATTCCAGAACCAGAAGTACCTTTTGTGAGGGAAAATACTATTTACATCTCTATGGGGCACTGAGTTTTACAAATTTGATCTGGTGTTCTTTTCTCTCAAAATGGTTAAAGACAATCCCTCTCAGCTGGATTCCTAGGAATTTTTGTCTTCTTCTTTATAAAAATCTAATATGTATCCATATGGCATGATGTTTCTTAATATTTTCATGTCAAAAGAATAGCATTCATATTTACAAACCAAATAAGTCAGCTAATTGAGTGACACAAACAAATTTTATAATTCTTTAACAAATAAAGACACTATAGGCAAAACAACATTTTAAAGTGATGGTCACGATAATTAAGTCACATGTACTGTGTTCATCTTAAATAAAAGAATGCATAATCCTCTCTCCCAACTCATATAACATGGCATGGAACAGTTAAGCCTGCTGCAGACTGGTGGTAAGTGATCCCCTGTTGTGAGCAATAATTAAATTTTATTAAATCACTCTAAAAGCCTATAAAAGCAAACAACAAAAGCTTAGAAAGGAGGATTGTGAATTACAAAAAATCAGGTGTGGTGGAGGGGAAACACTGGCTGGGGTTGGTTTAAAAACTGCTGTAGCTAAATTTGTTTCATCATTTTTAATTAATGCAAGTGTCTGGTGACCCTCAATTACATTTATTCACATAGGTTATGTCTTGTTTAATGTGCACAAAAGTCCTAAAAGCATACCTAAAACACATTGTAAAATTCCCTAGAAGGGTATTACTGGCACTTCCATAAACTTCCTCAGTGATTACGCTTACTGAACTACTTCCTGGGACACACCATTCATGAACCACAATTCTAAATAAATTTTGGGAAAGGAAATTCTGAGTCGTGCTGAGAAGTACTAAGCTCAACCTTATCTGACAGCTAAGAATTTTTCATTTCTAGTTTTATAAGAATCAGTTTTAAGTACATTGAAAGACTTTAAAATCTGATTTTTTTTTGTTTTATTATAACCACTATTTAAGCATGTTGATTCCAAAGATTGTTAAGTGCCTAGAAGAATTGCATAAAGCACAGTAGAGATGCAGCCTTGGAAATAATAAGGAGGTCAAATAAGAAAAATACATTGAGATATTTACAGCCAATTTGATTTCATGCCTCTACGAGAATGGTTCCAGTTGCGTTCATAATCTGACATTTCTCAAATTCCCACCCTCATGCTTATGCTCCACACCTTAATCCAAATTTCATACATTTACTGAAAAAAATGCAATAATGCAATAGTCTTAAATTTTGCAATTGAAAAAATGAACAGCAAATATAGAAGAAAATAACTTAAGTGTTATGAACGAAATACTTATAGAGAAATTCTTCCAGACTTGTAAACATAGAGAAAATATGGCATTATAAAAGCAAATGACAACAGAGAATATAACAAATATTTCTGATGAGATAACTGAAATCAATAGAAGTATATCAAGAGAGTTAATATGAGAAAACATATTTAAAGTGAAACAAGAGCTGAGACAGACAGATTTTCAAAATTGAAATATTTATACTTCCAATGCACCCACAAAAATGAAAATTTTACCATCAGTTTTCCATAAATAATTCTTCCATTTGCTATCTGTAGATAGACTAAATCCAAAAGGAACTTTGAAAAAGCTATCCTATTACTAAAATGGTATCCTCAAGGTGAAACAAACTGCAAAAATGAAATTAGGACCAGAATGACTTTAGGTTAAAAAGATGGCAAAAGAATTTAAAACACTACTTAAAATTCCTATTTATTCTTGAAATGTTCAAGTAAATCATTTGGATAATCCATCTTATGTTCTTGTAAATCTTATTAATCTTGATTTTCAGAAGAGCTTAAATAACCTTAATTATGAGAACCCCTAGGTTTCTTTGAGCCTAATTTTATGAGCACAGTAATTGTTATTAAATTTTGTTTAAAGACCAGACATCAGAAACAGTCAAGCAAATTAGATGGCAAATCACAAAATGTTTAGGTCTCTATGAAGGGTCTTGAATGAAAGATACAAAGGGAAATTGGGTAAATTAGTTAAAAAAAAATGAAAATACTGTGGCATTTAGAAATTACTGGAAACTAGAGAGAACTTATTTGAGTTTATATTCACAATAACTGCCCATAGATGTTATGTATTTTATTGAGTTTACATATAGAGTTTTGAAGGAGTTTGACTATAAAGAAATAACATAATGCAAAATATTACTAAATATATTTAAAATATAATACATATCACATATAACTATATATTACTATATACTATATATTACCATATATCACTATATATTACTATAATTTATATTATATATTAAATATATTACTAAATATATTTAAAACATATTATAAATGCACTAATACTTTAATGGTTCAAGAGCAGCTATTTCTCATTTTTTAGTAAATGTGAATTAATCAAACAGGAATTACATATTGCATCACATTTAAAAATAGCCTTTGAAAAAGTAATGTGTGCTATTATCAAATTTTTTTGTTAATTATTGTTGAGACTTAAAAAAACTATCTATGTACAGTTATAGTTAAAATGTAAACACATATGCTGTGATCACTTGTGTTACATAATTACCTAGTTAATAATATTTGGGATTTATTTTATTTCCAAGTCATATCTAGAATTTAGATTATTGCATTAAAGTATCTATTATTAAACTATTAAGCACAATGAAACCTCCAATTGACATTGTGCAACTAATGTATTTTATAAACCTATTTCAAACATTGGAGGTGTTTTTACTTTGAACAAAAATTCCACTACAGAAATTGGGTCTTCTTCACATAAATAAAAAATCAGAAATAATTCAAGACCATCTCAGTAAGGGTAGTTTATGTCTCTTTTATAGTACTTCATATTAAGTATTTTTACAGTTTGTAGGGTTACCTTTTGTAAGTGAGAGAAAAATGTAGTTTTGGTAGCACTATTTGAAAACCTCAATTTATTTAGACTTCCATATTCAGGAAGATGTTCTATAGTACACAAGTGAACTAGAATTTAACCACACTCAATCAATTAGCAAAAAAAAATTGGAAAATCATAAATATAGATGATTTGGGTTTGTTTACTCTTAATGGTTTAAGTATTTGTACTGAAACACATGAAAAGTATATATAAACTGTAGGGACAGGAAGGGTACAGGGCATGATCTCTAGGATAGGAACAGATGGGTAAAGGAGAGTCCTGGAGCCTTCGGTGGCTTTTCAGGCTTTTGTTGAGCTTGTTCCATGTAGAGGACAGGCAGGGGTGTGTGTATGGGAGGGACCTCTGGCATTCCCTCGTGGTCTCTGCTGCTCTGCTGGTTCTGCTCTCTTCTCCTGGTTTTTTTTCCACGGGCATCCCCATGACGCCTCCCTTAAAAGCCTAGTCTCAGCCCAGGTGTACCCACCTATGTATGCCCACACGCTACTCCAGGTGCCCGCCATCAGGAATGCATTCAGTACCGCAGGGATCCATCATCAGTCCTAATGGCGGGAGGGCAGAAAAGCCTGATGGTTTTTCACTTACCCTACACACACTAAATGTCTCACTGTCTTTTAAAACCATGTAAGGCAGGACTTGGATACAGGGCAGGTTTTCTGATCCCATGCAGACCGGGTAAAGGAGGAGTCAGAGTCCTTAGTGGGTTTTTGCAGGTCTTTTATTTGGGGTTCACCAGGCATATGGCAGGCAGGGGTGCTGGCTGGGGGGCTGGGAGGCTGGCAAGCCTTCCAGCCCCCAGCAAGTCTTCACTCTATCTGGGCTCTAGCGTTCGCTCTGCTGCTTCTCGGCTTCGGCTTCGGCTTCTACTGCTGCTGCTACTTTGACTTCTGCTGCTGCTGCTGCAGGCGTCCCCCCGTGACACCACCCTTAAAAAAAAAGCACAGTCTTAGCTCAGCTGAATCCCATCTACCTATGCCCACACCCTATTCCAGGTGCCCACCATCAAGCATGCATTCAGGACAAGGATCCATCATCTATCCTGATGGCGGAAGGGCAGAAAAGCCTGATATTTTCTCTACCCTACAAACCATATCCAAGTACTTTGGAGAAATTGTTTATAACTATGTCAATAAAATTAAGCTGATTTTATACTTATTTCAAAAGCTCAAGAATTTCATAAAAATACATCATACATATGATTTCACAGTGTTTTTAAAAAAGCACGTTAAAGTATGATATAGAGTCACTTTCCACTTCATTAGAAATTTTCACTGTTTTCAAGGACATTATATTGAATCATAACTATATCAAACATATATTCATATCATCAACTGAAAGAGTTCTGTAAAACACTAATCAAAGGTATGTGATGTGTATTCTATTATAGTTATTTCAAATGGAGTAACTATCAAAAAATATTTCAGAGGATTGCAATTTGGAAGTTCAGGATTAGATGGATGGTCTACCCACTAACGTTTTCAAATTGAGAAACAATTAGTTTTCTCAAGGTCATACAGACAAATAATGGAAACTGAGAACAGGATCTAAGTTTTCTGCCTTACAATCAGCTGTTCCTTTTGAACCTATAAATTATCTTATTTAGCCCACACATTTTACTGATGCGAGAACTAATAAGCAATGTGATGAATGGGGTACAAATCATAGCATTAGAACTGGAATTAGAGCCAGCACACTGGTCAGGAGGATTTAGGGGATAGAGAAAATGTGAGTGTTCTCTGGCTATCCAGAAGACAAAAGAGTTTAACTCTGACATAGAGCAAGAAGATAGAGCAGTTTCACGTTAAAAGATTTTCAAGTACATGAGAAATGGAGACAAGCACTGAACAAGCGCCTTTTGTGATGGGCTGAAAATGGAAAGGTAGGAGTTTTGGTTTGATTTTTTAATTTTTACTTTTTCAAGAGGGAAAAATACAGGGCTGACCCAAGAAATGTTTTAATTTTTTGATGATCTTTTTATTGAAGTAATACTGCATTTTTTAACATCATAAATCAACATCTGCATTAAGTTCACCACTAAAATTTCAATTGTAGTCTCAACCATACAATTAACCCCCTTTTACCTATTAACCCACTGTAGGGTAAGGTAAAAGTATCAGGCTTTTCTGCCCTCCCGCCATTAGGATAGATGAGGGAACCCTGTGGTCCTGAATGCATGCTCTGATGGCAGGCACCTGAAGTGGGTACACCTGGGCTGAGAGACTGAGTTTATAAGGGCGGCATCACGGGGATGCCGGCAGAAGCCAAGAATGAACAGAAGCCCAGAGAAGCAGAGAGAACGCCAGAGAGCCCAGATAGAGTGAGGATTTGCTGGGGGCTGGGAAGAATGCCAGCCTCCGGGCCCCCCAGCACCCCTGCCTGCCATATGCCTGGTAAATCTAAATAAAAGACCTGCAAAAGCCACTGAGGTCTCCAGGACTCTTTCCTTCTTTACCCTGTCTGCATGGGATCATAAAAAACCTGCTCCTTACACCAACGCCCTCCCTCCTAGAATTCCATCCCAGACTAAATGAATCAGAATCAGGATTTTATTAAGATTCCCCAGATCATTAGTATCACATTTACCTTTGAGAAGAACTCACTGGATCTCTGACAAGATGTGAAGAGGCTGTGTCTATGTAGGGTAAGGTAAAATGTATCAGGCTTTTCTGCCCTCCCGCCATTAGGATAGATGACGACACCATGCGGTCCTGAATGCATGCCTGATGGCGGGCACCTGGAGTAGGGTGTGGGCATAGGTAGATGGGATTCACCTGGGCTAAGACTGGGCTTTTAAGGGTGGTATCACGGGGATGCCAGAAGAAGCAGAGAAGCAGAACCACCAGAGAGCGCAGGAGAGCCCAAAAAGAGTGAAGACTTGCACCCCCGCCTGCCGTGTACCTGGTAAATCCCAATAAAAGCCTGAAAAGCCACTGAGGGCTCCAGGACTCTCTCTTCTCCTTTACCTGGTCTGCTGGATCAGAAAACCTGCACTGTGACCATTCCTGCCCCTACAGTCTAGTTTTATCATGTGGAGCAAATGTTTCCATGCATGGTGCAAAATGCAGAAAATCAGAATTCCACTTTATTTTACCATAATATTATTAAAAAACGTGGCTTTGGTCTTCACTAACTAGTTTACCGTGTCTACAGATATTAAGAGACAATTTCAGGGGACATGCAGGATATGCTAGGGATTTGCAACCTATTCCAGCCATCAAAGGATCTAAACATTCATGGGTTTCATATTCATCCTTGACTTCAACAGAAACAGACCCAGAAACAGAATTTACACTGGAATGTTTCTATTTCAGGAGTAAACCCTGATGTAGTCCATGTTTCTAAGGACTATATTCCTGAAAATTTTCTTTGAATTTACCTTACCAATTTTATTTTATTTTTGACATTCAATGTAGGCTAATTTATCATTCCTACATGGACTAATGTTTCTTTTGTTATGTTTTTGTATTTTAATCACCAGGACCTTAAAGAGAAGGAAAGAGAATTTTGGCAATGATTTTCCCAGATGTCTGTAGACTGACCCACGTTTAAATATACAGTTCCAAGTGCACTTCCTGGGAACACTCACTCTCCACCCAGTTACAACTGAATATGGCATTTCTTTTTTTCCCTCTCTGCCTTTTATCCTCTTTACATTTTTATATCTTTACTTACTGCTGGCCAGAAAAAAGTAGAAAATGATTTTGCTTATCCATTCTGACCATACTTAGGCCAGCAGTCACTTATCCTTGGAGTAGGATGATACAGTCACAGGATTAGCACAATAAATTACCTTAATGAAGAACATTCAAACCAGAACACAATTCTGTCATTTCTGCTTTTCTTAGACAGCATCCCACTCCATCTGGTCTGAGTTTGGAGCCAAGCTGTGCTCTAGATAAATTGAATATCTATGGGAATATATGTGTAGGAGTTCAAAGACCAGGCTCCTAGATGGGTTGTCAAAAATTAGGAAATAGAGGAAACCCTTCTTTTACTTACCATAAGGGAAAATGAAACTGAACCCAAAGACCTGTCCTGGTAACCTCATATATGGCATTACAGATTACAGTGCTATTCCTGAAAACCTTCTTTCTTGTCTTCTTTGCATCTTAGACAGAGTCCTCAAAACTGAGCCACTTGACTCCCCGAGAGATGAGAACACCCTTCCCCCAAAACCACCTGGGGAAGTGGTGGTACTTCCTAAAACACCACCATCGTATTCCAACTTCTTTTATTGCTGTTCCAAAGACAAAGACACACACTATTTTTCATTGTAATAGTTTTGCTACAAATCTCTATAGGAAAAGCAGGAAATTCCAAATAAAAATATAAGGATGTTACACATTTTATATAGCTCTTGATCTATAGTTTTTTTACTCTCTCCAAAACAGAAAAGGAAAGCACTGGAATCTTTCACTGCTTTTTCTTTTTGAGATACATACTTCATAAATATTCCATTTCCATGTATATGTTCTCCATGGTGCATTTCCCATTCTAAGAATGCTATCAAAAGAATTGTTTTTGATAGCAATAAGTAATTATTTATGTTCAATATCAACCAATAGATCAAGTTTGTTAGTTGGTTCATCAAATCTATCCTTGCAGCTCTTTTTTGTCTATCTCTTGAATACTGGGAAAATTATGTTAAAATATGCTTGATACAGTAAATAATACAATCATTAGAAAGTGCAAAGTGAGTTATTGGGGATTTGATGGTAAATACAACTTGGATAAAATTGCAAACATTAGGTAAAATAGTAACAAACTAATGGGAAAAAAATAACCTTTTTACATTATTACATCTTAACAAGTCAATAAAACATTTTAGTACCCACCCCACTGTATGCAATGTTGTGTTCCATGTGATTCAAGGACTCAAAAATAAATACAATAAGACTTCTATAAAATATAGTATGAAACACACATCAGTTTTGATAGAAGACAACATTTAGTAAAAGTTCTAAAAGAGTGCAAACAACAAAGGCTAACAGAAACAGAAGGAAGAGATCACTTCTAATCAGGCTAATTAAAAATGCCCCAGTGGGGGCCTCCCTGGTGGTGCAAGGGGTTAAGCACCGCACTATGAAGCAATCCGCAGCCTATGCAGCATGAGTTCGATCCCCAGCCAGCCAAGGAGAAACCCACATGGCGAGGCAGACCTCTCCTGTCTCAGCCACTGCTCCCCTCAGCAGTGCATTTCAATCTGCCTGTTCTGTTCCCCACTCTGTCTCTGGTGGATTCTCTCACCCCCTGCATCTCTGGCCTGTGCCCCAGTTCTTGTATGCATAAATAAATAAATCTTTAAAAAATGCCCCAGTGGACTATGGTAGGTGTGGAATGTAACCACATCTGAAAGGAGATATTTTATCTTTAAACACAAACAACATTGTAAGCCAATGTTACCTCAACAAAAAAAGAAAGAAAAGAAATACCCCAGAAGCAGCAGTGGAGTCTTGAATGATAAGTAAAATTGCGCCTGATTTAAAGAAAAAAAAAATAATAGAGAAAGTTTTACGAAAGTGAGAAGGCAATAAAATAATGGCTTGTTCAAGAAAGGAGAGGTTTTGAGCATAATTTTGTTTGAGCATCATATGTCTGAGTGAAGATTATAGTTCAAGTAAGGAGATTACTATGAACTGAATTTGCCTCCTAAAATTCTTATGTTTAAATCTAACCCCCAATACCTTACAATGTGACTATTTTTGGAAAAGGATATTTTAAAATGATAAGTTAAAATCAGGCCAATAGAGTAAACCTAATCCAATCTTACTAGTCTTTATAAGAGGAAATTGAGAAACTCAGGAGAGATGACTCGGATTTGTGCACACAGAGAAAAGGTCATCCTCGTTACAGGGAGAAGGTGGACATCTGTAAGCCAAGGAGTGGGGCCACCAGGGAAACCAGGTCTGCTGCCTTTTACCCTGGACTTCTAACTTCCAGAACTGTAACAAAATAAATTACTGCTTTTATAAGCCACTAGCTCTACTGTATTGTGTTAACACAATCCTAGCTGGTGAATACAGGGATGTAATAGAAAAATAAATGCTATCTGTTTTTTTTTTTTTATTCACTCTCTTTTTTTTTTAAAGATTTATTTATTTATTTATACAACCACTGGTTACACTCAGAAGCGTGGGAGGGTGAAAGAATTCACCAGAGCCAGAGCGGGGAACAGAACAGGCAGACTGACAAAATACACTGCTGAGGGGAGCAGCGGAGGAGATGTCTGTCGGGCCAATGTGGGACCCTCGCCGGCAGCCGGGGATCAAACTGGTGCTGCAGAGGCCACAGGCAGCTTCACAGCCCAGGCTTAACCGCTGCGCCACGAGGGGAGGCCCAGAAATGCTGTTTGCTTTTGCTCAGCCCTGGAAAGCTATCCCATATGCACACCCGTTCTTTAAGACATTTACTATCAATATTACTGGAAGTCTCAGTTGATTATTAGCATCAGAATGCCCCAAACATGCTCTTTGTTGTAACTGCTATTGCACCACTCCATCTTAACCCATAACAGGACTCCGAAGGTTAAAACTATCTAAATCTAGCATAACTCCAACCACATCAGATCTGCCATAAAAATCCTCCAGCTCAAAATGTTCACAAATATCCCTATATAATGAAAATCAGTCAATGGGATATGTGTAAAAATATGGATATAGAAATGCAGTTATAAGATTACTGCATGCTTAATACTAAAAGGTAAAGTATGAGGTTTCTAGGATTCTTTATAATGTTTTCATATGAAGAAAAATTATTTTTGTTCTTTTTCAGGCTCTCTTACCCGCTACCCATCAATCAAGATTTCTAGAGTGATCTGCAACTTAATCATACTTGGGGATAAGGGAGCAGCATGGATCACTGGGTGGTTTGAATTTATACGCACTTTCTAAATAAAGCACATCATGCTTAGGTACAGATAATAGAGCAGCCATGACTTACACAACTTAGTTTAGCCTGGGTTTCAAATTATTTATCTGTTAATTCGATATTCTCCTATGTTTCCAGCAGTTCTTATTTGTGAAAGTAATAATTTTACCAGAATTGCAATACTAAGTTTTTTTTATTATTATTACAAATGTCTGTTTAAAGATGAGTGTGCTCTTTCTTCATAAGAGATTCTGAACATTTTCTGATGGACTGAAACTAGGCCTCCTACTTCTTTTCATCTTCCATAGTGGGTTGGCATTCTGTAAAGCACGCATATTCTATAAATGTGAGCAACATAAACAATAGCCAGGAAGTCATAGATGTCAATTGTACCATTGCAAAAACAAAAGAAAAATGAATAATTAAAAGAAGGATGAACATGGATCAATGGTGAGAATGTGTTATAAGCAAGGGTTATGATCAATTCAATTATGTGCCCTTGAGGTGTAAATGGGATAATATCAGAGAGCTATTTCAAGTATTACTGATAAACCAATAAAACTCTTATGATTCTAATAAAATTACAAAGGATGCAATTTAAGGAGTTAAGTTTGTTGGAACAGCAAGGTGAGTCGCTATATTAAATATCGATTTTGTCATATCATCTTTCACTCTTAGTTGTTACAGAAAAAAAGAAAGTTTTAAATATTATATTTTTTAAGTGCAGATATACAAAAATGAAGCCAAGAATACATGGAGCACTAAATTGATACAATTTTTAAACAACTTATTGTTATTCTATTTCTCTTATTTTACTGTGCAGTGGTTTGATGAAGTCCAAAAATTTTCTTTTTATAGTCAAGAAAATGACAGATGTATTTGGCTGCAGAAATGTTTGTGAAATAGTTCCAAAAGAGATATAGAAAAGAAAATGTTTGGCATATATATATATATATATATATATATATCCGCCCTTATAGGGATTGCAGAAAACACATTTCTTGGCATGACTACATTCAATCTTTAAGTTAGAATTATAAAAACTAATCCATACAATGCATATATATTCTTTCTTAACAATATGTAAATGTATTTAATAACAGGACATTTACATTCTTGTTGAGAAAAATAAAAAGTGAGCATACATTTTGAGCAAAATAAAAGCTCATTAAATTATGTTTCAGCAAATGCTTGTTATCTTCATCAACAAACTTTTTTTTAAAGATTTATTTATTTATGCATACAAGAGCTGGGATAATAGGCCAGAGGTGCGGGGAGTGAGAGGTCCACCAGAGACAGAGTAGGGAACAGAACAGGCAGATTGACCGAATATGGTTTTCAAGGATTCACTGTGAGTGAAGCTAAGGATGAGTGAGTTTGTAAGTGATTAAATGCATCAGATATAATATTTTAAAATAAGATATAAGTTTCTTATTAGCAGACTAGACTAGAATAGTCTAGTCTACCTAGTTTGAATACCACTGGACATATTACAAGATGTCTGAAATCTGAACAAGTATTGCAGGATGACTACAGGTTAATTACACCTTCAGAGCAACTCCCCAGACATCACTACAGAACCAGCCTGCTAAGGGAGATGCCGCTGCTGCAGAGGATAGAGGGTCCCTGCCCCACCTGTTCCATCAGTGAAAAGCCAGCTGTCCTACTGACTTTATGAGGCTCACCTTCAATTTAATTCTTGCATGGGTTTGTCTATTTTGTGTACCTAACCCACATATCCACACACTGGCAATAGGGGGAAATTATTTTAAAAGTTTTGGGTATAACAAATGGCTAGTATCTATTTTTATATACTACCAACTTTATTTCATTAACATTGCCAGATTTTACTTTTCAAAGTACTCACTATTTATGTTCATATCTATATAAAATTCTATAATAGTATCTACTCTGGCTTTAAGAAAGTATGGGACATGCAGGTTGCAAGGGAAGGGCAGGAAAGGACCCTACTCTGGGGAAGGTCATAAAATAGATTTTTCTATTGTTAACTCTCAAGTAGTGTTAAGTTTAGTTACAATATATTATACTGTCAGTTCATCCACCGAGTGTTAATGGTTTTTCTAAATGGTTTAAACCAAATAAGAGAATAACAATATTTTTTAAGTAACCATTTTTATAATTTCCAGTTCATTAAAAAATTCTATGTAAAAATAGCCAGTGTTTCCTTTTTTTATTAGGGAAATAAAGTGGCTTTTTTTCTGATAGACACTAAAATGTCTTTACCACTCTTCTCATTTTCACTTGTTTAAGTGAGTGAGTCAGCTGAAATACAAATATTAATGTATTTCAGCAGAGGAATAACTGAACAATACTATAAAACAAGATGTGCTGGATAATGAAAGATGATTTCTAGTTGTTCTCTGTGAATCATTCTGGATGTTATTATCTCAGCAGAATTGTTTAAAAATTGCAAGAAAGTTTAAATTTGGTCATTGGTTGCAGTCTTGCAAAGTCTTAAATTTGATAGTATCAAAAGACTTGTCTTTCTTTCACACACACACACACACACACACACACACACACACACTGGCTCACACACACAGTTATATACAAACACAACATTTAAAACTACATACCAATAGCACATCCAATATTCCTAAAGCGTTGTTAATTTTTTTTTTTGGTATCCAAATAAGACTATAAAGCCATTCCAAGATGTCAACCTCATAGACATTAGAACAAACAAACTTGCAAAATATTGTAATTAAAACATTATCTATAACAATTTATGGTATATGTTGGTTTTTTCCTTGAGTAGTTACAAAATTAAGAAGTTATAAATTCAAAGGCTAAAGTTTGTGTTATGAGTCTATCATGCTTCCAAAATATGCTAATAGTATTTATTTTTCTAGAAATCTAATGGTTTTGTTAAGTCCGTACTGAGGTATGGGACTAGGCGGTGATGAGGTTGAGTTTCAGGCTAATCTCTATTTATCCTGAAGAAAACACTGTCATGGGGAGCAAGACAAAGGCATGTGAAAAACTGTAACTCCACTTGTAGTTGCACAGGACAAAAGAAATTAAGAGCATAGCCACAGACAAGCTGAAAAGAACCCTATGTTATGTCTGTACACCCAATTTGTGGTGGTTCTGCCCATATTAGGAGGACTCCTGCCAAGTAGTTTGTGGTTCTAGATTCCGGATCCAGTAGGGAGTCTAACATACAAATCATTAGCTAATGCTTTTTGGACTACAGTAGTATAATACATTTATTAATGTATAAAATATATGAAACATTTTTGTACCTTGAGAAATACCCTAAAGTATTTACTCCCTATACCATATTTCATTAAAGAAATGTAGGATAAAGGAATAAATGGTACAGAAGAAGGAAAATTAAGAAGTTGAATTAGTACCATCATGTTTTGGTAATGATAACACTGGAAGTCAACAAATCAACTCCCCTCACAATTGTTTGCAAGTGGGATGCCCTTGAAATCAGCCACTCCCACTATGAAGAGGTCTGCTTCCCCCTGCTGGAAGCATCCAATAGCTGCACTTAGTATAAAAATTCAATCACAATCAATTTTGATTACTAAAAGCAAACACTTATTATGTATTTGCCCCAAAGCTGAGTTTGGTATATGAAAATGATAACAAAACACCTCTTTCCTCAGGTACATAACTAATACTTGCTTAGAACTCCTGCAGATGTGGCTATGATTCTGTTCACACTTCTCCTTCACCATAGCACATGTGTTAACACACTCAAGCACATGGAATAGTGTGGCTGTGTATTATAATATTTATAAAATATTCTGTTGGCCTCTGGCCTATCTCAGATATATGCCACATGTTCCAATTACTCTCAGAACCCACAAACACATACAGAATCTCTAATTTCCTCAAAAGACAGAATGTCATATTCTTTCACTAAATATATCATTTTTCTTCTTCCTTAAAATCCTCTCCTTCCAGGGCCTCCCCGGTGGCGCAGCAGTTGAGCGCTGGGTTGAGAAGCTGCCCGCAGCCTCTGCAGCACTGGTTCGATCCCCGGCTGCTCCCAGGCCACCGGAGGAGGGTCCCACATGGCGCGCAGACCTCTCCTGCCGCCCGCTGCTTCCCTCAGCAGTGTACTTCGGTCCTTCTGCCTGCTCTGCTCCCTGCTCTGGCTCTGGTGAATTCTCTCACCCTCCCGCTCTTCTGACTGTACCCAGTGCTTGTATAAATAAATAAATAAATCTTTAAAAAAAAAAAAAAATCCTATCCTTCCAGACAAAGAAATCTTCAGGATCTTGTGGGAGTCTTTCTTCTTTAACCAACTATATGCTTATTTTCCTTATAATATAGAATGACTGAAGTGGCAGCATGACTCCTATATCTGCATGTATTAATGTACATATTATTCACAAATATTTTAAATCAATTGAAAAACTAATTTTACAAAACCATTGTTATTAAGCCAACAATATAAAGTCCTTGATTTTCACATAGATAGATATACTCTAATATTTTATGGATAATGTGAGGAAAGTGTCACAATTTGAAACTAAACTTAATGAACTTAATGCTTATTACTCTAGCTGCTGAAGGTTCTGAATAAATAACATATCATAATTATGGCTGGTAGTTATTTGGATGTTTTCCAATTGTCATCAGGAAATGAGGTGAATCCTCAGGAAGATAATTAAAAGAAAATTGTAATATAATTTTCTAGGACAATAATAAACACTCACAGATAATGAAGATCGAAGACAAACTGATGCTTTGCAATTGAGTTTGTTTTCCAAATACAGTCTGTGTGTCACAGTAGAGAGTAGAGGTTCGTTTTGAAGAGTGAAATTTCTAAGGTGGAACTGATTTCTGGTGATTCATGCAGATGAGAAAAACAAGACCATACTATTTTGATATTTTTTGTACAATAATATCATGGGGAATAGTTGATTTAAAAGACAAGTTTCAACTCTGGAGGTCCTGTGATATATATTAAATAATCTTCATAAAGCCGTGTTCCAACTTGCACAAAAATCATGAGAATGCTTTGTCTCCTTGACAATTTCGTGGTCTGAATGAACTATGTTACTATTTTCTGTAATATCTCTGGGTGACCTTGAGCTGTGTCTGCATGTGAGTGTATGTATATGTGTGTATAACACAGTATTAATTATATATTTTTGTATTTCAAAAATGTGTATGCATAGCATGTAACTGTACATATTAAATTTTTTCCTCAGTGTTACATTTCCAACCTGATACACATAGTTCATACATTTCAAAAGCCTCACTATATTCTACTGCAGTATATGACACAAATTATTTCTTTCCAGAAAATACTCTCACAATGACCTTTTGTTGACCCCTTTTACATTCCCCAGCCTTAACTACTTTACTCCAGCATCTTGAGAAAGTTTATCCAAGTCTTTTCCTTGACACACTTTGTTCTTTCCATTTTCTTTAAACCGCTACATCTTGTGTTACCCCAGGCACTTGGATTTTTGTATTCTCATTTCCGCCCTTCCTTTGGATGACTGATCTAGATTCATGTATTCAGAACTGGTTTGAACCTGACAGAACTGACTGAAACCATTTTGATCTGGTAAACTGGATTGAACTAGTCTCATGAAGTCAAAAGCAGTTTGATTCAGTTTTATACAGTCAGAAGCAGTAAGGCTCATTTTGGTCTGGTCAGAACCAGTCAGAACCACTCAAAACCTGTTTAAATTGGTTTGAACTTATCAGAACAGATTTCAAGCATTCCCCCCCCGCCCCCCCTCCCCCGGCTAGTAGCAGCTTGAACTGGATTTTTCTGGTCAGAAGCCACTTGAACAGGTTTTAATCTGTCAAAAACATTTGAAAATGTCTGAACTAATTTGAAACCTTTTTCCCCCCTCCAGTCAAAAACCAGAACTGGTTTCAACTAGTTCTAGCTGTTTTTTCTGGTCAGAAGTAGTTTGAACCTGACAGAACCTATTTGTTTGTTTGTTTGCTTGTTTGTTGTTTTTCCTGGTAAGAACTAGTCTGAACCATTTTTCTTCCAGTTAGAAAGAGCCAGAACCAGTCTGTCTAAACTGGCTTGAACCTGTCAGAACTGGTATGAACCAGTTTTATCTATTCTGAATCAGTTTGAACTTGTCAGAACTGATTTGAATTGGTTTCTCTTTGTCACAACTGATTGGAGCTGGCATTTTTCTGGTGATAACTGGTTTGAATATATTTACACCTGTCAGACCAGTTTGAAACTTTTTTTTTCCCTGTTCAGAAATCATTTGAATCAGTATGAACCTGTCAGACCAGTTTGAAAATGTGCCAGCTTGAGCACTGTTTACAATAACTAAGCTTTGGAAACAACCCAAATGCCCAAAAATAGATGACTGGATCAAGAAGATGTGGTACATATATACCATGGAATATTACTCATCATTCAAAAAAGATAAACACATGCAATTTGCAGCAACATGGATGGCGCTGGAAGGGATCATGCTCAGCGAAATAAGCCAGAAAGAAAAAGAAAAATACTGGATGGTCTCACTCATAGCAGGAATCTAGAAAACTTAAATAAGGGACCAGGAAAATGAATAACTATAAGAAAGTGAAAATCAAAATCAACAAAAAACTATGAACCAGAGACACTTTTAGGGGGGCGGGGGCGGGGGCGGGAGGGGAGGGATTGGGGTCAGAATGGGGGGGCTGCAATTGTATGGGGAATATAAAAATAAAATTTATTATTTAAAAAAAAAAAAAGAAAATGTGCCAGCTTGAACTGGTTTTATCCTGTCAGAACCAGTTTGATCTGATTAGAAGCAGCCAGAACTGGCCTGAACAAGCTTTATCTAGTCAGAACTAATTAGAAACAGTTTGAGACAATCAGAACTCACCAGAACTGGTTTGAAGCAGTTTTATACAGTCAGAACCAGTGTGAACTGGTCAGAAGAGGTTTGAACAGGTTTTAACTGGTCACAACCAATGGAAACTGTTTTTATCCAGCTTGGACATATATGAATGTGCCAGAACCAGCTTGATGTGGCTTTTCTGGTCAGAGCTGATTTGGACTGGTTTGAATCTGTTAAAACTGATTTTTTTTCTGGATAGAATGGGAACTAGTTTAAACAGGTTTCACCTGGTTGAAGCTTTCTTCCAGTTTGAACATATTTAAATGTGTCAGAACCAGTTTGATCTGGCTTTTTCTGGTCAGAACTGATTTGGACTGGTTCAAAAATGTCAGAACCAGCTTGGTTCATTTTTCCCAGTCAGGACTGGAATTGGTTTGAACAGGCTTCACCTGTTCAGCAACAGTTGAAAATGCTTTTTTCCAATTTAAACATATTTGAATATGTTACAACTGGTTTGATCTGGTTTTTTTCCTAGCCAGAACTGGTTTGGACTGGTTTGAACCTGTCGGAACCAGTTTAAACAGGCTTTTTCCTGTTTGAATTGGTCAAAACCAGCTTGAACCGGCTTTTTTCAGTTTGAACCTGTCAGAACCAGTTTGAACCTTTTTTTCTGGTCAGAACTGGTTTGGATCAGTTTGAAACTTTCAGGACCTTTTTTTTTGCCCTGTCAGAAATGGCTTGAATTAGTTTTTTGTTACTGTCAGAACTGTTCAGAACCAGTTTGAACTATTTATAACCTGCCAGAACTGCTTTAAAAGTCATAAGGGTTTGAGCCAGTTCTATCTAGTCAGAACCAGTATTTTTCCTATTCTGAAAAAGCCAAAACAGGTTTGAACTGGTATGAACCAGTTTTGTTCCTGTCAGAACTAGTTTGAATCATTTTTTTTTTCTGATCAAAACTGTTTTAAACCTGTCAGTACCAGTTTTAAGCAATTTTTCTCAGTCATAACCAGCTTGAACTGTCAGAACTAGTTTGAAACATTTTTTTCTGGTCAGAAATGGTGTGATTTGTTTTTTTCCAGTCAGACTGTTTGCATCATTTTTTTACCAGTCAGAACTGGTTTGAACCAGCTTATGCTGGTCAGAATTGATATTTTCATCTTAGAACTGTTTTGAACTGGTCAGAAATGATTTGAAACCAGTTTGAGCCAGTAAGAAATGGTTTGAATCAGTCAGAAGTGGTTTTATGTAGTCAGAATCAGCTTGAAACATTTTGAACCAGTCAAAACAGGTTTGAACCAGTTTTATACAGTGAGAATTGAACTGATTGGCTCAGAAGCAGTCTGACCTGATTTGGAAATGGTTTTACTCAGTCTGGAGTCAGAACTAGTTTGAACCAGTTTGGTTTGATCAGAACTAATTGTATGCAGGCAGAAAGAGTCAGAACCTGTAAGATCTCTCTGACAGCTCATGTTGACCATGATCAAAACTGGATTTTCTTGTCCTAAATTGACTCTTGTCTTGAATTACATATATCAGCATAGCTGCATCCTTGACTCCTACATCATTTCTGCAACTAATTTCTTATGAAGTCCAGTGTAATCACATCTATGTAAATCTTGAAACAATGTTTCTGACCTCTAGTCATCAAACATTATCACCTGTTTTCCTGCACTGAATTCTAAATGATATTTCCAAAGCCAAATATGATTATGCAAAATCTTTACCTAATAAACTTAAATAGTTCCATATCAAATTTTAATGTAACTCACCAAGTTTAGCATTTCAATTTCTTCACACATCTATCATATTTGTATTGGCATAATCATTCTCTTTTCATCAAAACATTTAAAGAGAAAGAAAGTTGAAAGTGTAAATAAAATGTATTTCCCTACATCTTTTAGGTATCTTTTTATAAGTCTGGGCACATTACCACACAAGTCAGAGAAAATCTTGAAATTAAATAACAGAATAGGAAATCATTACAATTTAGAATTATGATGAAAGATCCTGAGTCAAGATAAATAAATTTAGCTTTTATTTTTAAAATATATTTTATAAATTAGTGAAAAGTTTCCTTAAAAACTCAAAATAGACCAAAACAGTTTCTTCAAACTTGCAAAAAACAGTATTGAATTAATAGAAATTAACACATATCCTCTGAGCCAAATATATCAGACAGATTCTATTTCTGTCAGCAAGTCTAGATATTAATTAAAGAGATGTAAAAGATAAAGATTATCTGAATTTAGAAGTATTTGGCATAATTTCTTCATCAATTATACCATTTATTAAAGTTTATTTTGGCAGTCAGAGAAATATGGTCTAGGTAATAAAAACACTCATAAAGACAAAAAAACAAACAAAAAAAAAAAAAACAGTGTGAATGACCATACAGAAAATTACATTTTAGATAAACCATAGTAAAATACATGGAAATTTTAAGACGTATGAAATAAAAATGTGATTTGCTCTAGGCCTCAACATGATTTTGTTCATTAATAACTTGGATCAGTACAAGAAAAAAGACTACTCATTTAATAGATTCCTATCATACACCTGTGAGGAACAATAATTTTATATCACTAGAGAGAGAATTAGAAAACTGGGGGATAAAATTGATAAATATCCAGAATATTGCAAAAAGAGGAAAAAAGAAAATGTGATAGAACTGTTAAGAAGCTGGCAGTTATGGGAATGTCCAAATATATTTAATTGAAGTTGCAGGGAAATAAAGAAAAGGACATAGAGAAAATATTTAGATTAATTAATGGAGTTGAAAAAAAGCTAAGTGGGCCTCCCTGGTGGGCTATGGGTTAAGTCTCCACTATGGCCTGAGTTAGATCCCCTGCCACGGAGCTAATCCATACATGGAACAGCAGACCTCTCCTGTCTCGCCGGTTGCTCCCCTCAGCAGTGTATTTCAGTAAATCTGCCTGTTCTGCTCCCCATTTTGTCTCTGGTGAATCCTCTCATCATTTGTATATGTCAATACAAACCCTGCAACTTTGGCCTACACTCCAGTTCTTCTATGCAAAAATAAATAAATAAATAAATAAAGGTTAAGTATTCAACTTGAAAACAACTACTAAGCAGAAAAATAAAAGCAAATCAATACTAGATGAATTATGTTTGAACTGCAGAATACTAAAGACAGAGAGAAAACTTTAAAATCCACAGGGAAGAAAAAAAGAGATTACCAAAGTAGAAACAGAAGACAATAGAATAACACCTTCAATATATGGAGAGAGAAAAAAATCAGCAATAAAGTCTACAGTCAGCTTAAACAGAATTCAACTATAATTGAACAGAAGATAATTGCTGTCAAAAGTTGAATGTTTCGGGGCCTCCCCGGTGGCACAGCGGTTGAGCCCTGGGTTGCAAAGTTGCCTGCATCCTCTGCAACGCTGGTTCAATCCCCAGCTGCTCCCAGGCCACCGGAGGAGGGTCCCACATGGCTCGCAGACCTCTCCTGCCGCCCGCTGCTCCCCTCAGCAGTGTACTTCGGTCCTTCTGCCTGCTCTGCTCCCCGCTCTGGCTCTGGTGAATTCACTCACCCTCCCGCGCTTCTGACTGTACCCAGTGCTTGTATAAATAAATAAATAAGTCTTAAAAAAAAAAAAAAAGAAGTTAAATGTTTTCATCTTTACTGAAAGTAATATCAAGGGACATATTTTTAGCATGGTATTAATTCCAGGAAAAGAAGAATGATACTTAAGAAAGAATGATGAACAAAGAAAGGGGTAAATATATAAGTATATGTAAATATTTACTATAAACATAGTAATACTATTAAAACAAAAGTCACAATAATACTAACGACTAATTTGGGGTTAATTAAAAATCAAGGTGAGATAAAATTACTAAAAATAAAGAGTATGATACAATCAAAAAATATTAAAACATTGTGAGAGGGTTGTTAAAAGGGGTATTGTTTGTAGAATATAAAGTCTGATAAATTTGAGCATATTTAAATCGAAAATTACTCCAAACTCAGCTCCTCAATAAGCAATTACAAAAAAGAAAATATATATAGTAACTTTATTTGGCACCACTTAATGACATCACTCAATTGAAGCTAAGTAGTATGAAATTTTACTTACCTTAGATCAATTTAAAATCAAATAATTATAGTGCAAAAAATATTGTGAATTTTCAGTTTTAAAATATCATTAGAATAGTGCCTAGAACCTTGAAAATGCTTGACAGGTATATTTTAAGTGAATAAATATTTGAGAGTGAATAAAATAATTCAAGAGTAATAGCAAAAAAATAAGCAATAAAAAAGTTATAACTTACTGTGCAATGTCCTTTATTTATTTTTGTTTTTTGACCTTAATCTTTTGATTACTAACTGAATGTTTTATTACTTTTCAGTGCTTAAATTTTTTTCCAATCAACGGATGTATTTCGATTGAATATATTTCCTTACATTTGATGATCATTAACATCTTTAACCTATTTTTCAATTATTTCAATGAATAATGTAACCTATTTCCTTTGAATTTGGACAATTAGACTTTTCTGCTTTAGCGTCATATATGTATACAATGTAAAATATGACATTAGAGGATCCATGTTGCTTTGTTGTAAAAATCTTAACTAATGTAATGGTGTGATAATTCTTTGTATGGGTTCAAACAAAAATACTGATAAAGTAGATCCTGGTGATGTTAAATTAACACACTATATTATGATTTTTATAAGCAGTGAAAAATATCTGCAGGTACATTTCAAAAATTTTCCAGGACACAAAGCACACAAAAATGAAAAATGCATGAATAAAAGAAATGACAGTATTATTACTCAGGTTGGCTGAGTTTTCTAATAATGTCAAGCTGGGTACCAAGTAATGAAACTTTAATATTTCTGTTTTAGGACCTAATAACTTACTGATCTAAAGCACAGATTTCTTTAGTATCTCTTCATTTTTTTTATTGGTATGATGAATTATGAAGCAACATTTATACATATGAGAGTTATTCCTATATTAAAAATGAAAATTAAAAAAATGAATCTGCTTTTAGTTCAAGGAAATGGATTTTTAGATATTTTGCTTCTCAAACTGGTAAACTTCCCTCTAAGTACAATATATTGCTCTACATTAATTTACTCCTAATTAATTAATTTGCAAGAGAAAATGAAAATAATGTTAAAATTCACGTGGGTTACTAAGTTCTATAAAAATAATATAGCTATCTACTTCATTAGAATGAATTCTTTTCATAAATTTCATAAGCTGGATATACTATTCTTTCATAAATTATGCCAAGCTTATAAAACACTATTTTTTAAATAATATATTTTAGGGCCTCCCCTGGTGATGCAGCAGTGGAGTGCTGGGCTGCAATGCTGCCCACAGCCTCTGCAGCACCGGTTCGTTCCCTGGCCGCTGGCGAGTGTCCCACATGGCATGCAGACCTCTCCTGCCGGGCCGCTACTCCCCTCAGCAGTCTATTTTGTCAGTCTGCCTGTTCTGTTCCCCTCTCTGGCTCTGGTGAATTCTCTCACCCTCCCGCGCTTCTGACTGTACCCGTGCTTGTATAAATAAACAAATAAATCTTTCAAAATAAATAATTAAATAAATAAATACTATATTTTAAAACTTGAATGATTTTTGAGAACTTTGGTTGAATTTGGTAATAATTTCTCTACTGGAAAAGTCTTTTCTAAGATAATGCTGAACTCTAAATGTGGAACTGTTCCTAATTTCCATCAGAACTGAATTTTGGGCTAATCTAAGTAGTGTCTCTTAGATTTATTTTCACTTTTCAAAGAAAATGCAATCTCAATGACTACAAAACAGAAAATGTCCAACTACAAAAAATAGGAATGTGTATTTATCTTAACTGGCATTTAGCATCATATTAGCAGTAGTATTTTATTTCTCTTATTACTGTAGTCATTGCTTGATTGATCTAACATAATTGATCTAATGATTAATAAAACATAACACTATACACTAATTTATCAAAAGCTATGAAGTCTAAGCCATCAAATAACTTTAGAACATTTTAAATAACACTTTAGACAGATAATCAAATATCAGTTTTAATGCAGTATTATTTTTTAAACATTCATTCAATAACCAGAAAGATAATTAAAAAACCACAAAATTCCTAAAGACATTTCTAAGAGACCCCTTTTAGCAAAAATTTACAAAAGAAACAAATGGAACTGTGATTGGAGCCTTCAATGTTGAACTGATATAGCCAATATCTCAGTTTCATTTATTAAGGCTTAAACTTCTAAATTAAAAACATATTTTGGCCTCTCCTGGTGGTGCAGTGGTTGAGCGCTGGGCTGCGAAGCTGCCTGCAGCCTCTGCAGCACCGGTTTGATCTCTGGCCACTGGGGAGGGTCCCACATGGCATGACAGACCTCTCCTGCCATGCCCACTGCTCCCCTCAGCAGTGTATTTTTTCAGTCTGCCTGTTCTGTTCCCTGCTCTGGCTCTGGTGAATTCTCTCACTCTCCCATGCTTCTGACTATAACCAGTGCTTGTATAAATAAATAATCTTTTTTTTTAAAAAATTATTTATTTTTATTTTTTTTTTTTTGGTGGGACCCTGCCAGTGGCTGGGGAATGAATGGGTGCTGCAGAGGCTCCGGGCAGCCTCGCAGGCCAGCGCTCAACCACTGAGCCACCAGGGGAGGCCCAACATATTTTATTTTAAAAAGAACCAAAAGGGAAAAAGAGAGAGAAGTGCAAAGGAAGAAGAATGAGAATACCCTTAGACAATTATCAGACGCCATGAAGAGAGAAAATATAAGATTTATAGGCATTCCAGAAGGTGAGAAGAGAGACAAAGGATCTGAGAAATTACTCAAGGAGATAATTGAAGAAAACTTCCCAAGCATGAAAAAGGAGATGAATATAAACATACAAGAAGCGAGAAGAACACACAATTACCACAATGAAAAGAAAACTACAGCAAGACACATAACAGTAAATCTTGCAAGAGTCCAAGACAAAGTGAAAATAATGAAACTGGCAAGGGGGAAGAAACAGATAACTTATAAGGGAAAATCAATCAAGTTAACCTCAGACTTTTCCAAAGAAACAATATGGGCAAGAAGAGAATGGAGTAACATACTCAACAAACTTCAAGACAGCAAATGCCAACCAAGAATACTTGACCCTGCAAATCTCCCCCTTCTCTATGAAGAAAAAAATATGGACCTTCTCAGACAAACAGAAACTCCAGAAATTCACTACAACTAAACTCCCACTCCAAAAAATTCTACAAGAAGTCTTAAAGCCAAAACCAACAGAGGAATGATCAAGAACAGAATAAAGCGAGGAATAAGATCATCCAAAAGAGGGGCCTCCTGGTGGCACAAAGCATTAAGAACCACACTATGAAGCAATCCACAGCCTCTGCAGCATGAGTTCGATCCCCGGCTGGCGAGGGAGCAACCCACATGGCGCAGCAGACCTCTCCTGGCTCACCCACTGCTCCCCTCAGCAGTATATTTCAGTCAGTCTGCCTGTTATGTTCCCTACTCTATCTCTGGTAAATCCTCTCCTGTGGCTCCTCTCCTGGCTCCTGGGATGAAAGATGCTGCTGGAAAGGGGGCTGGGGCTCTTAAAGTCAAAATTTTCTGGTTTTTTTACCCAGATGATCTAGATGCCCTCCTACATGATAGGGATGCATGAACTTTTAGAGATGACTAAACCATTATGCAGTTCACTAACACTGTTATTTCCCAGGCCATAAATATATTCAGGAAGGCTGAGGGAGAAACCCCCCCCCCATCTCTGGCCTGTACCCCAGCTCTTGTATGCATATATAAATAAATCTTTTTAAAAAATCACAAAAAAGACAAACAAAATGGCAAATACAGATGGCAACATATCAATATTAACTCTAAATATAAATGGATTAAACTCATCAATAAAAAGATACAGAGTGGCACGCTGGATTAAAAACAAAATCCATCCTTCTGCTATCTCCAGGAAACTCATTTAGCCACATAAGATAAACACAGACTGAAAGTAAAAGGTTGGAAAATAATCCTACAAGCAAATGGACCAAACAGGACATATAACACTCATCAACATATACTCAACAAATGAAGGAGCACCAAAATATGTTAGACAGTTATTATGAGCTCTGAAAATGAACATTAAAGAAAATACATATATAGTGGGAGACTTCAACACTCCACTCTCACCAATGGACAGATCAATGAGGCAAAAAATAAAGACACTAGAGCCCTAAATAAAGACAAAGAAATAAAGACATGGGCTTAAAAGACATCTATAGGACACTTCACCCAAAAAAATCTGAGTCACATTTTTCTCAAGCACACACCATTCTCCAGAATCGATCACATACTGGGCCACAAGATAAACATCAACAGATACATGAAGATCAAAATCGTAACAACTATCTTCTCTGATCATAAAGGTATCAAACTAGAAATAAATCATGAAAAGGAAACAAGGAACCCTCCCACTTCATGGAGATTGAAATCCACACTACTGGAAGACCACTGGACTAATGAGAAGATCAAAGAAGAAATTAAAAAATACTTTGAGTTGAACAACAAGGAGGACACCACTTTCCAGAATGTATGGGATGCAGCAAATGCAGTAATAAGAGGAAAATATATAGCAATACAGGCTCACAACAAGAAACAAGAACATTTGTCCATTTCCAACAAAGTAAAATCATTCTTTGATTTTCATGATAATTTTACCATTTACAAGACCAGGGGAAGCTATGAAAACTCAAATTATTACCTCCCTGACATGGGGCAGCAGGACTTTACGCTCTGCTTTAACTTCCTGCGGCTGTCTCCCCTCCAATTCTCTTGTTCTCTCTTCTTATAATCACCAGCCAAACTGGGTTAGGACCCACCCTAAGGACTTTGTCATAACTTGACACAATGACCCACAATGATCTTATATCCAGTTAAGGCACATTCATAGATAGTAGGGGTTAGATTTTCAACATATCAGTTGGGAAGACAAATATAAAAACTCTACAATTTTTTTTTAATTTTTTTAAATTTTTTTATTATAAATTTTATTTTTATATTCCCCATACAATTGTGACCCCCTTATTTTGACCCCAATCCCTCTCCTCCCCGCCCCCCCCATAGAGTGTCTCTGGTTCATAGTTGTTTGTTGATTTTGATTTTTTTAAATATTTCTCACTGCAAATAAACTTGAAGAATTCTTTGTTATATAATAGTTTCCTATTTCTTTAGAAGAGAACTGAAATGTAGAGCAACATTTAAGTAAAATAATAGACTTACACTGTTCCTGAATACAGTAGTGACTAATAAATAGATAAGCTTTTATTGCATACAAATTGCTTTTCAGAAAGTTTGTTATTTATGCCCTCGTCAACAGTGTAATGTTCGCATCAAATCTGATGTCCTCCAGCATTGCTTGTAGCCCTGGCCTGTCCACCTAATGAAATCTGGAGTTTCTATGTATTTATTTGTTTACTTACACAATTAAAGAGAAGTGAATATTAACATTGGCAAATGGCATATTATGAGAGAACAAACCAGCCTACTCAATTAATAGATGGTGCTTCTGAGGGACATGTTTTCCATCATAATGAAAGTCTGAGCACAGTTTTTCCCTGGTCTACCATTTGATGTTACAAATTAAAACAAGTAACAACTCCAGAGAATTTTATAAATAGGATATGCAAAATTACACTGGCAACAACAAAACTGAAAAAATGAACATTTATTCATTTGATATTAAAGATTTTTTACTAAACTAAAATATTTAATACCTGTATGTCACTTTTCCTCCTGAGGAAACTGTGCAATCAATTTAAACTGAGTTATCAAACTTTTTATATACAAACAAGTTCTTAAGATATCCTCTTGTTAAGAGGTCTACCTTATGGGAAATATGATTTACCCTGGATGTTACAAATACAATCTTGCAAAAACGGTGAGTCACCACTATTTTATTCCTAGCTTCCTAGAAATAAATCTTGATGCAAAGCTTATATGCAAATGTTTTACTGGAATTGGATATGTAATCACAAGATAGCAAGATAAAGAAAAGGATGTAGGAATGAGAGAAGGTTGGTGTTACAGTCCAATTTCTCAGAGAAACAGAATCCTTCTAAAATATTTATTTTAGGAATTGGTTTCCTCAGTTATGAGGCCAAGAAGTCTCAACACCTGACATCTACAAGTTGGAAACCCAAGAATTCAGTCCCAGCCCAAAGGTCTGAGAATGGGTGGGAGTTGATGGAGGGGGTTGTGGTCTAATTCCTAGTCTAAGTCTGTAAGACAGAACCAGAGTGCCATCAGAGGGCAGGAGAAGCTGTATATCTCAGTTCAAGCAGAGAGAGCAAGTGTGCCCTTTCTTCACGGTGTTGCTCTATTCTGTACCTTAATGAATGGGGTGATGCCCACCTGCACTGGTGAAGGTGCCCTTCTTTACTCAGCCACTGACTCAAATGTTCATCTCTCTAGGAAAACATCATAGATACATCCTGAAATTTTTTTTTCATCTATTTGGGCATCCCTACCCCAGTCAAGTTAGCACATAAAATTAAATAACCATCACATTGGGAACATAAAAGATTGCATAGCATAGATATAACCATGAATCCACAGAAAACACAGATGGATATTTTTTCATGTGAGATGGAGTTCTGTAGATCATACCTGCACAGGCAGGTGGAGGGATGGAACTATTGATAGAGCATTTACCGTCTTACACCTTTCCCATGTGTAGACTAGTTAAAGAAAAGGTAGACTATTTATTTATGCTGTATGTCTGAGGTGTATGTATGCCAAGAAATCTTCACCTATTAGATAGTAGAAGCTACTCAGAAGGATTAAGATAAGACTTAAGTCTGAATAAACCAATCAAAAAAAATAAAGTCTACACACAAGATGATGATTTATAAAAAGGGAATTGTTTCCTAAGAAACCATACAATTTCTTGTGGGCAACTCCTTTTCAGACTTGTCCACTAAATTTCAAACCAGTTTGCCCAAAATTCTACCTGACATCATCAATTGGCTGCCAAAGGAACTTTCAACAATTGTTCTAAAACTTTACTAATTGCCTCCTCTAGTATCACTGCTGAGCGAGAAAATAATATGCATGCATCTCTATCTTAATTAATGGTGCTATTCACTCAGTTTCATATACTGGAAACCTTAGAGTATAACCCCTCATTCTTCCTTACCATTCCATATATAACCTGTCACCAAGTCCTGTAAATGCTAATGCCTAAGTAACTCTTAAATCTATAGTCACCTTCATTATGTCTATAACCACCAAAATCAAACTACTTAATGCAATTTCTTCTTAATGCTTTCCAAATATCCACTCTAAATTCCTCCACGTCTTTCTTCCCACCACAACCAACCTATGATTAGCATGGCTAGTAGAAAACTTTGTTTGAAATATGAATTTATAATATTTCATGATAATATAAAATATTACATATAATAATATGTTGCAAAAGCATTACAACATACATTTATTACCCTTAGGATAAATAATAATGACTAAAGAAAGTGACTGATGATCTTAAAGAAAAATTCTATTAACTGAAAATATACCATATAGTTCACTAGATTTACAAAACACTGGAACACCAAGTGTAAAAAATGAGACAAACAATAAAATTATGATGTTTTATTTTATTTATCAATTTACTTGGGTCACAGTTTGCTCAGATATTTGGATAAACATTAGCCTATGTTTGGATAAACATTAGCGTATGTGTCTGTGAGCACACACTTCAAAATCTTAAGAACCAAAAATGGATTTTAGGAAAAAATCAAACAATACTTAAACACTTGAAGATAATATGTCCTACACAATTAGTTTAAAATATATTGTGCTACTGAATTACATTTTAGTACCTCCAAAAGTTAAAAACAGGGCTTTCTTTTCTTTCCATGACTAAACAATCGTGGATCATTATGTGCAAGGAACAGTGAGAGATATCTTTGTCTATGCTATCTCATATAATCTCTATAAACCTGAAAGCATTGCAATTGATTCTCAATGAATTTAACAGCATAACCTCCTTTCTCACTCATGAAATTTGTTAAAGAAACAGAGGTGTATATCCTTGAAATTGTCTCCAGTCTGGTTTTGTTGATTGCATTAGACTTACATTCTGATTTTATTTCTTCATTTTTACAAAACTACTTCAAAACTATGGTTATCTTCTTCCACCGGGACACATATATCTAATTGATCCCTTTTTGTGATGTTATCAGCCACTCATATATGCTTGGCTGTTTCTCTCTTTATACCAGTTTTTGAACTAATGAGTTTGTTCACTAGTATAGTCTAAAAGTGAGCTCTAATAATGAGCTATTCATATTTTTTCTGCAAGTTGGTTTCATAAGTTACAAAATAGCCACAACTTTTTTGATCAGAAATTTGAGCAAGGGGAAAACTTTTACATTTATCAAAATTCTTGCTCATCTGAAACTATTTCTAAGCAATTTTCTTGTTAGATGCTTAGACAATATAAGTAAGGAATATATAATAAAACTCATAAAACCATTGTCAACCAGAAATTAACCAACTCCTACAGTCTCCTCTCATTCCTATTTTATATTCAGCTTTCAAATTTGTGTAAAAACAGGTATTCAAAAACCTTTCCAGGTACCATCATCTGCCATGTTTGCCTTGTGCTTTACTGGATTTCCTGCTCAGACCCCAGGCTTGTTTTTCACAGTGCTGTGCAGCCCACTGAGGGTGAAGGAGGGCTGAGAATATTCTTCACATTTTGGCTGAGAAGTGCAAATTATATAGCAAATAACAGTCACATGTCTCCTCAAGAAATATAGCTTTTATGTTAGAATTTCTATTTTCAGTTTTAATAAGTGACACAACTTCACAGTCCTTGAGGTGTGAGACTTTGGGAAAGATATTGCCACATACAATCTATTGAAAACTTTGAATACATTTGTAAAGTCCTTATGCAATTAAAATACTTCAGGTCTTGCAAAAAAATAAAACTTGGACTCTGACAAATGAGTGAGACTACTAGACAGCATGTGTTTAAAACTGCTGATAAAAATAAAACAATGAATATGGCACGCTAAATAAAGGATTAATCAACACGTCTTACAATCAGCCTCTTCCATTCTTTTGAAGAATTGATGGACTACATAAAAAAAAATAATAATAGCAGCTTACTTCATAATGGAATTATTTACTGGAAGTAAATTTTCAATTTTACTTTCTTTCCATAAGATTGTTATAAAAATTTCTTGCAGTGTTATTGATAATAAAAACATGCCTCTAATTGAAAGCAATAGAGACAGAGACAGAAACATAGACAGAGAACGATCTATTCACATTCTCGATGATTTCCTAAAAGAATTACTTGGGGTTTAATAATTTGGGCATTTCAAAGGACAAAACTCTGAACAATCTTCACTGAAGTCAGGCAGACAGACATAACAGCAAATGTACTTTCAAAACTGAGCTTCTCAGTGACAGTGAAGGCAAAGGTAAACAGCTGGGACTACATCAAATTAAAGAGCTTCTGCACAGCAAAAGAGACAATAACCAAAACAAAGAGAAATCCCGCCGACTGGGAGAATATTTTTGCACACAACACTAATGATAGAGGCCTGATCACAAAAATCTGCAAAGAGCTGATGAGACTCAACAACAACAAAGAAAATAATCCAGTCAAAAAATGGGCAGAAGAGCTAAAAAGAAACTTCTCTGAAGAGGAAATGCAAATGGCCAACAGGCATATGAAAAAATGTTCAGCATCACTTGTAATCAGGGAAATGCAAATCAAAACTACCATGAGATACCATCTCACACCAGTGAGAATGGCACATATTAAAAAAACTAGCAACAACAAATGTTGGTGAGGATGTGGAGAAAAAGGAACTCTTCTGCACTGTTGGTGGGAGTGCAAACTGGTCCAACCACTATGGAGAGCTGTGTGGAGATGTCTTGACCTACTAAACATAGAGCTTCCATGTGATCCAGCAATTCCACTCCTAGGTATTTAACCAAAGGACACAGAAACATCAATTCCAAAGAGCACCTGCACCCCTATGTTTATAGCAGCACTGTTTACAATAGCTAAGCTTTGGAAACAACCCAAATGCCCAAAAATAGATGACTGGATCAAGAAGATGTGGTACATATACACCATGGAATATTACTCAGCATTCAAAAAAGATAAACACATGCAATTTGCAGCAACATGGATGGAGCTGGAAGGGATCATGCTCAGGGAAATAAGGCAGAAAGAAAAAGAAAAATACCGGATGGTCTCACTCAGAGCAGGAATCTAGAAAACTTAAATAAGCGACCAGGAAAACGAATAACTGTAAGAGAGTGAAAATCAAAATCAACAAACAACTATGAACCTGAGACACTCTATGGAGGGTGGGAGGCGGGGAGGGGATGGATTGGGGTCAAAATAAGGGGGTTGCAATTGTATGGGGAATATAAAAATAAAATTTATTTAAAAAAATCAAAAAACAAAATAAAAAACCCAACAACTGAACTTCTATTCAATGTTCCCTTCACAATGACTCATGACAACACGCACCAAATATTTAAGAATTTTAGTCTGACTGTGCCAGTCTCCTTTCATATCTTACCTACTTTTCTCCTATAGGAGTGCAGTCCCAGGGTTTGCATTCATATTTCTGTCAACATGTTTTGTAAATTTCAAGACTGCTTCACTGCAAAAACCTCTAATTCTACTCATTCTTCACTTTGCTGTTTTCATTTTAAATTTGTAAGTAGCATTTGGAGCATTAAAAGTACAAGGAAATGGATCTGCCATATGACCCATCTGTCCTACTCCTAGGAATCTACCCAAAAGAGCACAAAAACAATAATCCAAAAGAAAACCTGCACTCCTGTGTTTCTTACAGCACTATTTACAATAGTCAGGAAAACCTAAATGCTCCAAAAAAGATGAACAGATTAAGAAGATGTGGCATATATATATATATATGTATATTTATATATATATACACATACACAAAACTCATGTTATTTGTGCAACATAGACGGAGCTGAAAGGGTTGATTCTAAGAGAAATAAATCAGAAGGAAAAAGATAAACATTGGATGGTTTCACTTATATGTGGAATATGAAAAAAACAAAGGATCAGATAAAGATAAACCTTGAAAACTGATCACAGATATAAGCAATCTATGAGGGGAGGGGAGGAAGAAGAGCACAAGGGAATATAGTGATGGACTATGGGTGCTTTGGTGGTGGGAGAGCCATGGTGACTACACTTGCAGGAAGAAATCATACACTGTCCAAAAATTAACAATTATATATTAAGAAGTACTACAAAAATTAGAGAAAGAAAAATTGAAAATACAATAGGAAACATTCAATTCAGGGTGCAAAACAGGAATGGAATAAACTCAAGGGGAAAGTACAAAGAATTTCATAATAAAAATAAAAGCAGAAAGTATTGAATGAAGAATAAAGAGAATCTAATGGTATAGTGAAGAAAATCATTTGTTTAATATACTAGTAATATAATTAACCAATCTATAAACCAATCAAGATTTTCTGAAGAAAAAAAAAAGAGTTTCAGTAGTAGGATGAAAAAAGGGACAGAGTAAAAAGGGAAAGTATCTATTTGAATGTTTTATAAAGTGGTTAAAATGTTACATTAATATTTCAAATAGTTCAATGGAATGTTTTTTTTTAGCTAGTAAGTTTCTAATATTGACTCAAGATTAAAAAAAAACTTTACTAAAAAGAGCAACTAGAAAAATTTAGTTATTATTTGTTAAATATAATCCTCTCTAAAACCAGTAGATCATCCTCTTAATATGTAAAGGTTTTAATTAACAAAAATAATCACAGCATATATACTATACAAGAGCTTCTGTGATGGCCACACATTTATGCTTGTAAATAAAGACTCAGACAAATATGAATATTAGAAAACAAAATCATTCATCCTTCCATATCACCCCAGCTCTTCTAATGCTATTGCTCATCTCCAGACAGTGTTACATATGGTCATGGAATTTTCCCATTCACTCATTAAAAGCTATAAAACAAATCCACCACTGTGATAAGAATTAACCATACCTTGCCTAATGAAAAAAAATCTTCCAAAAAAGGTAACAAAATCCTGCTTGAAGGATTTTTAATGTTATTTCTTAAAAATATATATATCTGAGGTAGTTTGGTTGTAGTAGGGAAAGAAAGCTATAAATGGTCAAAATATTATGAAAGATTCCAACTGTCTACAGCACTATTCCAACTTGTAAGATGATGCACATTATTTGAAATAATTTTCGTGAATCAATAAGATATAATTCTTTCAAAGATTCTTTACATGTGTGTTCCACCACTGAGGTAATACTTTCAGTGAACAAATAGGTTATTTGAAATTAATAGCCATTTCAATGGAAAGGCAAGATATTAT
The DNA here is from genome assembly GCF_964194135.1 of Talpa europaea. Classification (NCBI taxonomy): domain Eukaryota; kingdom Metazoa; phylum Chordata; class Mammalia; order Eulipotyphla; family Talpidae; genus Talpa; species Talpa europaea. Next base: position 80,655,849 of record NC_140070.1, read on the forward strand.
AAGTCAGGTTTACAACACAACCATGTGACTTGACTTATTCTGTTATTATTTATTTTTCTGCTAAAATTATATAACACACATCTTTCTCCAAAGGAAAAAAATGTTTATAAGATTGTGCTTCTAGCTCCAATTGATTTATACTCATTCATTCAGAATTTTCTAAGAAACTCTAAAGAAATTAAAACTAAATATAAGTACTTTATTCTAATTTTATTCTAATATTAATAATTTACAAGTCATAAATTTCTCATAGTACTTAGGGAATGATACAAGTGTAAGTATAGTATCTACATTATCTCACTAGAACAAGGCTCTACCAATTGACAATAAAGCTACTAGTGGGCCATAAAGCAAGCTATGGGAACACCTTGACAACAGCTCTAGGCAGACTTCTTAGGTTACCTGAAGTTCAGTGTGCAGTGTCATGCCTGACTTCCTTTCCACCTGGTTTCCCCACTGTTTCCTGACAGCACATCGTTATATTTGAAATGGGAAATTCTGGGGTTTGAAGTCTTCTCCAACACTCTTGTTTCATGCACTGTAAATATAAGTTGCCCATCTCATACTTACAGCACATTTTTTGCTTTTATCTTCCACATCAATTTCTGTTGTATCCACCAACATGTAATCTTGTTTATATAGCATTTAGAAGGAACTGAAGAGAATATTCACAGCTTTCTTCATTTTAGTCTCTTTATTTCTACCTCCTGGCAGCAAGTCTCTACTTCATATTACATATTTAATTTGTAATTCTCCTTGAAACTTTGCTCAGTCCTTTTACTCTCCTCAAACCAAAAATTGCAAACAATTCTTCCACACTCACATTTATATATCATTGTATTTTGCCTTCCAATGTATTTTTAATTTTTTTATGTCAGGAAAATTCATTTTTATGCCCACCCTACGAACCCTGACATGTGCACACAATTATGTAGCAAGATCTAGAATAGGCCTATTTTTCCAAATATTTTTCTTATTCCCTGTATAAACTTCTTAGTAATGCCATTAACAAATTATCATATATTGATTGTTTGAAACAACAGAAATTCATTTGTACAGTTCTGGAGGTTAGAAGTTCAAAAAGTCCAAAGTGTCAGTAAAATTGATTTTTTCTGAAGAATATGAGGAAAAATCTATTCCATTTTTCTCTCCTATCTTCTGCTGTTAGCAAGCAATCATGGCATTCTTTAGCTTGTGGATGCATTGCTATAATATTTACCTCTATATTCACATGATATTATCCCTGTATGTCTTTGTCTCTGTGTATCTAAAATCCCTCTCATAAAGATGCCACTCATTGGATTTAGGACCCATATGAATCTAGAACGACCTTATCTGAAATTGTTTACACCTGCAAAAATCCTATTTCACATTATGATAACATAATGTGACACCAAGATTCATAGACACCAAGATTGAACATATCTTGTTGAGGAACAGTTTCAACAACCATCTGGTGCCCCCAACTTCATATCCTTTTCAGGTGCAAATGACATTTCCAAGAATAACATTCCCATATTATCTCATTATGGCACCAACTGTAAGTCCCAAATCTCATCTAAATATGATCAACTCAAAAAATTACAAATCTCATCTTCTCAATCAAGTATGGATAAAACTTTGGGTATGGTCACTCCTGGGGCAAATTTCTCTCCAGATCAAGCTTACTCATCTTTAACATTACCAAGATACAGAGGATTTTTCAAATCATCAATTTCTCCCTCACTTTATCTCATTTCTCTTTTATTCTATTATATTCAGAAAGGAGAAACCAACATTTCAACACTTTGCTTAGTATTCTCTTATCTAAACACTGCTTACAAGGTTTACCTCCACCATTATTTGAAGACTATTCTGCCAAGTTCTCTGTCACTTCATAACAAAGATTGTCTTCATTATAATAGCATGTTCCTCATTCTGTGTGAGATCTCACCATACTTTTGATAGTCATGTGTTTTAAATAATCTATTTTATGGTAATCTATTATGATAATAGATCTTTTCTTCTCCCTACCTCTAACTTCCATCAACCATAAATCTGTTTGATTTTTGTCTCTTTCTTATATATCATAAAGAATTCTCAAAGAGTATGCAGCCTTTTGAATATGGCTTCTTTCACCACACAAAAACCTACATGTGAGCGTCCTCCAACTGGTGAATATATAAACAATCTCTGGGGCCTCCCTGGGGGCTCAGGCAGTTGAGCACAGAGCTTTGAAGCTGTCCACAGGCTCTGCAGCACGGATTGGATCCCAACCCGCTGGGGATTGGATCCCAACCCACATGGCGCAGCAGACCTCTCCTGCCTCGCCCGCTGCTCCCCTCAGCAGTGTATTTCAGTCAGTCTGCCTGTTCTGTTCCCCACTCTGTCTCTGGTGAATCCTCTCACCCTCCCGCACATCTGGCCTGTACCCCGGTTCTTGTATGCATGAATAAATAAATCTTTTTTTAAAAAAACACACACAATAATCTCTGGTATATCCACACAATGAAAACTACTCAGTATGAGAAAGAATGAATTACTGATACACACAACAATATGCATGAGTCTCAAATGTAGTATTTAATCCGTTTTCAGTGAATACCTTTTCAAGAGATATAGTAAATAAACATCCTAACCTATAATGTTATAATATCATTTTATAATTTTTATGTTTCTCCATAGTCTCAATAATTATTTTATGAGTGGTTTCAGCATATTATTTATGTATTTGAATTTACCAACTCAGTTCTACTATACTGAATACCAAGTATCTAATAGAAGCAAATTAAAGAAATTAAACATTGTACTAAAATGAAAACCTTTTGGAAATATTCTATTTTTTTTTAATAATATTACTAGGCCTCCCTGGTGGTGCAGGGGTTAAAGACAGCGCTATCAAGCTATCACCAGTCACTGCAGCGTAAGTTCAATGCCTGGCCAACCAGGGAGCACCCACATGGTGAAAAAGACCTCTCCTGCCTTGCCCACTGCTCCCCTCAGCAGGGTATTTCAGTGGATCCTGTTCTGCTCCCCACTCTACCTCTGGCTTGCACCCCAGTTCTTGTGTGTGTAGATAAATGAATATTTTTTCAAAAATGAAAAATGATGGTAAAATATATAAAAATATAAAAATAAATATTTTTTAGAAATTAAATAAATAATATTACTAACACATAGCTAGAATTATTACTCATTTAAGTGTAATGCATGAATAATGGCTATGTTCAAGTGTAATGGCTATGTTCATGGTTTGTGTTACTGAACACTGCTGTATTTCAAAATATTGCATCATTATAATATCATTGGCCTATAAAACTATCCTCAGTTGTAAATTGATGGGTAATTGGTGACATGTATTTTAAAAAAGGTTTTATATGTAATTTAATATGATTAATTTTGTTTACTTTTGTAAGATTTTTTTATCTTTTTAAGATAAATTTGTCAGTGGCTTACATGTGTATAAAACTTTGGGTTTACATTCTACACCTCAACATGAACATATTTCACTCACCCTCCACCAAACCTCCAGTGCCAATGCCCTAATCCCTTCCTTCCCCTATCTTCTCCCTCCCCCCCCCATGCTTCTGGTAACCAGTATAGTTTTCACTGTGTCTAAGATTTGTTTTTGTTGTGCTTTGCCAGTATTTTTTTGTTATCTATATTCCACAGATAAGTGAAACCATCTGATGTCTGTCTTTCATTTTCTGACTTATTTCACTTGGCAAATCACCTCAATACCCATCTATTTTGTTCCAAGATGGTAGTAGTTATTTTCTAGTTCCCCTATTTTTTAGGTATAGACAGAACAATTGTGTTGAGAATGCATTTTCACTGCATATTTGTAGGTAGAAGATAGATGAGTAGCTAAATACATACACAGATAGAAAGGTGAATCCTTAACCAAAATGTTAACATACATAAGATTGTAGAAACTAATTATAAAATCAACTAAACCAAACAAACAATAGCTTCTCCCCTCTCCCATTCACAGGTAGAAATTTTAATTTACAGTCCAACTATCCACAGTACTATATTTAGACCTTCCTTTTGTTTCTTCTTGTCTTATCCAACAGAGTTTTTATTTCAGCATGCTTTGGGATCCTCAGAAGAGCTTGCTAAACACAAATATATGCCCCATCACAGGCTTACTAAAATAGAATCTCAACAGACGGAGTCCTGTCATCTGTATTTTAACAAATTTTCCCAAGTGATTCTAGGTCTGATTCTGATCTAGTTAATTATTTTAAGGCATCCCTGCAAGTTTCCTGCTCTTTTCTGTCCCCTGTATTGCTTACATGTTATGATTTGGGAGGAAGTGAGATTCTGGTATATATAAAACAGGATCATTTGGAGTCCTCAAAAACAAAATGCTATCTTGGTTCCTAAAATATGACAGATAATAGATAGACAGATAGATAGATGTACTCTTAGCTTTGTCAGTGATATTCTTTGAGTGAGAATCAAACTCCAATTATCTAGGATTTAGTGGAAGTTTAGGAAGTAAAATTAAGTGTGCACACTATTATTTCAAAAGCCTTACTATTCTGAAAATCAACCATCAAACTCACAGTTCTGTTTCACATCTTAGTTTAATTGGGATCTTTTGTTTCTTGTTTTTATTATTATTTATTGAGGTAAGATTGTTTTATAGCAATATATATGATTCAGTATAAGTTTCCACATCCTCACATGGGTCCCCTCCTTCCTCTGGCATTTTACCATCAGAGCTATGGTTTTTGTGTGTGCATGTGGTTTTTTTTTTTTAATCCAACTGTTTCTGTACATTCCACATAAGAGAAAAATCATGCTATATTTGTTTTTCACCTTCTGACTTATTTTGCTTGGCATAATCTCCTTCAGTTCCATCTATGGTTTTAGCAGATGGCAAGAGTTCATCTTTTTTATGCTGAGTAGTATTCTATTGGTTATATACACATCTTCCTAATCCACACATCTGTTGTCGAACACTTAGGTTGTCTCCATAGCTTGGCTATTGTAAACAGTCCTTCAGTGAACATAGGAGTGCATATATTCATTCAAATTAGTGTCTTTGCATTTGTCAGATAGATACCTAGGAATGAAATTGCTGGCTTATATATAGCTAGCATATTTATTTTTAATGTTTTGGGAAAACTCCATACCGTTTTCCAGATTGGAATCAATATTGAACTGTGTAGTTACTCAGGATTTCCCTTTCCATTTAGATTTTGTGCTGATAATTCCTTCAATGTTACTCATTTATTAATATCATGTGAATTTTCTCTTTTAATGATTATTGTGTTGTATCGCTTCTTGGCCTTTTGGCTAAGATCAAGTGTAATGATTATTGTGTTGAAATTATCATTTCTAGTGGTAATCTTAGGATAAATCTTTCTTGGTTATGTTACATTGCATTGCAGATTAATCTTTTATTATTTTATTTCTGCTTGTATGTTCATAATGTTCATTTTCTGTTACAGTCTTTCAAAATTATGTTTAGTAGACTTCATCTGAATATTTATGTTATTGCCTCCCCCAGTTCTGGCCTGGCACTTAGTTGCTCACTCTCTTACCAGTATTTAATGCTTAAGTATCTGTTTTTCAAATTTTTATCCAGAATTTTCAGTTTTTTCAACAAGTACAAAATTATCAATAGTCCGTTATAATATCAGGATCATAACCTCAGTCAGTCAGCTGCTTATCTGAACTTAAGAATATGAAATAGTGAAATTATTTCTCAAGAACTGTGATTCTCTATTACTAGTAGCTGAATGGTTTTTCTTGACTTGGTATTACAAATCTTACCTACCCAGTGAGTTATCTATTTTTTTTTTTGAAAGAAAAAGAAAAATACCGGATGGTCTCACTCATAGCAGGAATCTAGAAAACTTAAATAAGGGACCAGGAAAATGAATAACTATAAGAAAGTGAAAACCAAAAACTATGAACCAGAGATACTCTATGAGGAGTAGGGGGCAAGGAGGGGAGGGATTGGGGTCAAAATAAGGGGGTTGCAATTGTATGGGGAATATAAAAATAAAATTTAAAAAAATTTTTTTTTACATTTCTTCTCTCCATATGTCTTTTTAAAAAAATAAGTAAATCAATTATGATTTTGCTTGTGTGTGTGTGTACACACATGTATGTATGTATACACACACATATCCTTTTCTTTGTTGTCCAGATAAGTTTGTAGTATTCAGTTAAAACAGGTTAGAATTTCAACTGCACTAATTCTTAGAAAGAACAAAGGATAAATCAAGAGTTGACTTTTTAGCATAATTCTGGAAAATTGTGTGATGCTGTGATTCAACAGCTTTCACATTACATTTAGCTTTTATAGCATGAACTTAAAGAGGAAACATTTTTTGCAAAAATCTTCAATTGCTACATGTATTTTCCCCTCATTGAATCATATGCTATTCAAATAAGTTTTTTAAAGCACCTGGTATGTGACAATTTTGCCAGTTTTCTTTTTCACTTTATAGAATCATTGCAGACTTAACACAATAGAGCTGTGTTGGAAAATGTAAATTTCAGTTGTATTTATTAAGAATCCTAATGGACAAGAGTGCATAGAGAATTTAAATGCTATCTAAAATCACCTTTCTTTGTATGCAAGAGATCCTTATAAAATATTTATATTCTCCTGTCGATAAAGGGACTAGAAGCCAATAATGTTGCAAGATGTTAGCCAGTCAAGTTAAAGGTCTCAGTAAAGGTTAGACATGCATTCTACTCCACTGTTGATTATCAAGTTTATACATATTCTCCTTATGTTTACTCATAGTTAATGAGAAGAGGCAAAAATATAAATGTTTGCCTACCAAATTGTAAGTCTTTTAACCACAAACTTCTGATAGCTTCACCACATAGGTTGTGAAATATTTATTATAGGAAACTGTACTTTAAGTTATAAGAAGCAGAGAGTTACCAGCTTTTTTCATGTTCTTAACAGACCAATATTGTTTACATTTTTTTGAGAGCATTTTAACAGGCTCTTTCCTTCAGTGCTAGAGATTAATGCTGCCTCCCACAAACCTGATCCAAACAAACATGAAGCTTAATTTTTTGACAAAACACATTTCTTTCACTCCATTCATCCCATAATTCCAAGTGTGATTCAAAGATCCCTAAAATATCATTTGCATTTGATTTTGTGAAATTCTTTATCCCTTACAAGATTTTCAATTTCATTTTTAATAATGTTGCATTACATTTTCACTTTATGATTATATCTTCTTGAAACCATACATTTTAAACCATCAATGATCTTAAAGTTTATATTAAGAGCAAGAGTAGACATGATTGGAAAGTGAGGAGAAATGCCTGCAAGTGTTCATGAATTTCAGTCCCTAAGCAAATATATAATTTTGGGGTCAAATTAAGAATACTGTGATAACAAAGTCTCTCCTGGGTCTGTTTCTATAAACATTCTTCTCCATAATCATTTTCACTGGTTTCAGTATTTAGGAGTGCGTACACCATATTCTTTCAGTTGGACTGCGATACATTTATAATTCAGAATTCTGGCGCGCAGACCTCTCCTGCCGCCCGCTGCTCCCCTCAGCAGTGTACTTCGGTCCTTCTGCCTGTTCTGCTCCCCGCTCTGGCTCTGCTGAATTCTCTCACCCTCCCGCGCTTCTGACTGTACCCAGTGCATGTATAAACAAAAAACAAAGAAAGAAAGAAAACATGCCTCTATAATTCAGAATTCTAAGTGCCACTTTATTTTTCAAGTTGTCCTTCTATTTTCTTTAATATAATCTTTAAGTAGAATTCTCAAGTCCAGAGTAAAATTTCAAGTGAGATTTCTTCCAAATTCAAATCCATACATGAAGAACAACTCATTTTTCAACAAAAGATGTGTAGGCAACGAAAAAAAAATGAGGGTAACTTGTCTTTATAGTTAATTTGTTTCCCATAAAGTCAATATAATTTAATGAGAGTTAATATAAAATAATGGTTAAAAGCTCTGGATTCTAAAGACAGCTTAGCTAAAAATCAGGGACCAATAGAACTAATGTGGAAGTTAGGGAAAAACAACTAATATCTATCACCTTCAGTTTTCCCATTTATGAAATAGTGATAACAACTAGTAATGACTAGTTTGCCTACCAAATTGTAAGTCTTTTTTGAGAATGAAATGAGTTTATACAAATAAGATACATAGATTTCTGCCTAGGATGTAGTGTACAAAATTATATAATTATACTATATAATTATATAATTATATAATTTTTATTATAACTTTCCTCCTTAGGGTACATTGTTACATTTTGAGAACATCAGGAAAAAGACCAGATTTTGATGGGTATTCTGTTTTGTTTTGCTGTAGCATATACATGTAACAAGGCAATGATTTTTTTTAAATTAATTAATTTATTTATTTATACAAGCACTGGGGTACAGTCAGAAGTGTGGGAGGGTGAGAGAATTCACCAGAGCCAGAGGGGAGAGCAGAACAGGCAAACTGACGAAATACACTGCTGAGGGGAGCAGTGGGGGCGGCAGGAGAGGTCTGCACGCCATGTGGGACCCTCACCCGGCGGCCGGGGATCAAACCAGAGCTACAGAGGCTGCAGGCAGCTTCGCAACCCAGCGCTCAACCGCTGCACCACCGGGGAGGCCCAAGACAATGATTCTTAATACTTTCTGCAAGTTTATACTGATCCCCAAAGACTAAAAGCAATAGACAGTGTGACAAATGTCCTAAAATCTAGGACACAGTAGAGATTGTGAAACCACTTATGCCAGTTCATTACACATCCATTACACACCCTTACGTTACCTAAGTGAAAGAAGTATATTCATAGAAAATCTGGGGTTGAACAGGCTGATAACTGTTAGAGAGGAATTTTAGCTTCTCCTCATTCAAGTCAAATGAGAGGAACCAGCCAAGATTTGGAATAAAATGCTGCCAGTAGAAGTCTAAAGGAAAGAAAGTGACTCAATTCTGGACACAAGCAGAAAGCTGCTTTGGGAATTTTCTACATGTTCCTCAAAGATGTCTGTTGCCAGGATGAACTTAAGAGAACCATCTATGGGTCATCTTAAAAAAAGCAGTCCATCCAAGATAAAACTGCAGGGTAACGGGCCCACAGTGGACAGTTGGCTGGAGGAATCTTGGGAGTCTGAAATTGGAGCTAATGGTAACCAAGTAAATCAGGTGTGGTTATCAAGGGAGTTGAACCCAAAGGTTCCCAACAGGAAGTCCAGGGAAACCCATACATATACATATCCTACTGAATACAAGTGAATGAGAGAGCAATAGGTATTGCTACACCTAGATACTCCAAGGATCAATTCAAGTGGCACAATAGAAATTAGATGTTCCTGGGCCTCCCCGGTGGCGCAGCGGTTGAGCGCTGGGTTGCGAAGCTGCCCGCAGCCTTTGCGGCGCTGGTTCGATCCCCGGCTGCTCCCCGGCCACCGGAGGAGGGTCCCACATGGTGTGCAGACCTCTCCTGCCGCCCGCTGCTCCCCTCAGCAGTGTACTTCGGTCCTTCTGCCTGCTCTGCTCCCCGCTCTGGCTCTGGTGAATTCTCTCGCCCTCCCGCGCTTCTGACTGTACTCAGTGCTTGTATAAACCAAACAAACAAATAATAAATAAATAAATAAATAAATAGGCATGCCTCTAGAAAATTAAAAAAAAAAAAAAAAAAAATTAGATGTTCCTGGTCATTAGAGAAAGGCACCTGCCTTTCTCTATTTTGATCCTGGAATAAGTAGATGCAATTCAGAGAGTGAGAAAAAGGAGTAAAAAATAAAATGAGAAATTCTCCAGTATGGAGCAGTTCCTACCTGTAGGAAGGACAAAGTTTTAAATTGAATGATTTTTGTAGTTATGTGGCTATAATTAGGCTGTTAGTTTGCATGCAGCCTAACAAAAGGAAATATAAATGACTCTAAAATGTAGGTGAACCTCAATCATTCAGATTAAGCACACATGAAAATTAAAACCAGGGTAAGATTTTATTTTTCATTAATTAAGTTAGCAAAGACAAAAAAATTGTGACACTATGTTGAAGAGAACAGGTGAAAAGACAGAGAGTCACATATTAATGGTGGGTGGATAACTGGGACTGGTGCATGTGTAAAGTAAATAAATTTAGAAGCATTTTCATTGTAACATAATTTGTTATAAAAAACATAGGAAGCCATTTTAATGACCAACAGATTAAAGAACTGGTTAAAATAATTTAATACACCTTCCTACAAAAAAGAACACTACACCATCTCAAAAATGTTAAAGAAACTCTATAGAGATAAGTATGGAAGATAATTCAAGATATATAATTAAATAAATCAAGGTACAGAACAGCATGAATACTCTACAATGACTATTGAAAAAGATCCATATCTATCAATATTTTATGTTAAAATGCTGATGTTATCTTTAGAAATTATAGAAAATAAGGGTTGTCTCTGCTAGAATTTGAGTAAGTAAGGACAGGGCAAAGAGAGAGAAAATTACTCAGTATAAGAACTTTAAAACTCTGTACCTAGTGTATATACCACCTGTTTTTGTAATAATAAATAAAAAAAATTAGGAAATATATTTCCTGAATGCAAACAAATGAAATTTGGAAAATTCTTAAATAGTAAATTATTAGCTGCAATATAAATTGGATTTGTGTGGTATTCTTCACTTGATCTTAGTCAAAAGGCCAAGAAGCGATTGTGTGGTATTCTTTATTTTTTTAATTAATTAGCTTTATTTTTCCCTAATTTTTTATTTTATACATTTTTATATCATTTTTTATTTTTGCACAATGTATGCATTTTCATCTTGGTTATAGTTCCCATACAATTCCCACCCCCCTTGTTTTGATCCTACTCCCTCCTCCCCCCTGCCATATTGTGTCTCTGGCTTATAGTTGCTTGTTGATTTTGATTTTTACTTTATTATAATTAGGTTTTTTTCCTGGTTTCTTATTTAGGTTTTCTAAATTCCTGCTATGAGTGAGACCATCCGGTATTTTTTTTTCTTTCTTTCTGGCTTATTTTGCTGAGCATGAGCCCTTCCAGCTCCATCCATGTTGCTTCAAATTGCATGAGTTTATCTTTTTGGATTGCTGAGTAATATTCCATTGTGTATATGTACCACATCTTCTTGATCCAGTCATCTATTTTTGGGAATTTGAGTTGTTTACATAGCTTAGCTATTGTAAATAATGCTGCTATAAACATAGGGGTGCAGGTGCCTTTTTGAATTAATGTTTCTGTGTCCTTTGGGTAAATACCTAGGAGTGGAATTGCTGGATAGTATGGAAGCTCCATCTTTAGCAGGTTGCAGAAACTCCACACAGCTTTCCATAGTGGTTGGACCAGTTTGCACTCCCACCAGCAGTGAAGGAGAGTTCCTTTTTCTCCACATCCTCGCCAACAGTTGTTGTGTGGTATTCTTAATGAATCTCAGATATAAATCATGACAAGTTCTTTTATTTGAAAGAAAAATTAACTCAAATACCTATCAGCAAAATAGCTATAAACACCTATATCAAAATAACTATGTTATTGTGAGAGGAAAGAAATATGAATGGTTGAAAGCGGCAAAAAAGACACGACTAATTAGCCATTCAATAGTGTATTTGGGGTGGACATCTGGGATTGCCAACTGGATAGCATCAGAAACTCTAGAACTTAACAGATGTGATCATATCTCTAATATATTTTGTCCTCCAAAACATGATATTATAATAGAAATAAAATTGTGACATTCTTTTATTTTGTACTTTTTTGTAATTTCTTTGGTCTCTCATCAGCTCATCATGATGATCCTATAGGGAATAATGAAGAAATTCATTCACTTCTTTATGAAAGAAACATCTAATTGCAGGGGAAAATTAGATTATTTTTACATCTTTGAAGCAACCTCATGATAATCGGATCTGATCAAGCAGTCAAGGACTGATTCAGGTATCACTAAGCTTAGAGCTTAAAATGAAACAGATTCAGACAATGTACAGGGGTGATAATAAAGGTCAATGAATAAAGCTGGGAAAAAAAAAACAGGGAGAAGAATATACATTTAATCAACTTCCAAATGCAGAGTTATGGAATTTAAATAAGTTGATTCAAAAATCTTCCACTTCTTCACATTTGAAATAATATGTGCATTTTGTACTTGATAAAATTTACAAAATCCTTGGGCATCGATAGTTTCTTTTGTCTGTCATAGAATTTCCTCAAGCTAATTCTCCTTTTTCTGGAATAACTTAAATTTTCCTTCAACATTCCAGAATCTGGATATTTTAATTCACTCTTTCAAAAAGGCCCATCTTTTCCCAGATTTATTTTAAAATTATGTGTTTTTCAAATTTGCATTGTCTTCCAATGAAACCTATATTGTGGATTGGCATAGATTTCTTTGACATAAATTTGTATGCATTAAAAAATTAATGCTAATTGCAGAAAATTGAAAACAAATGGTGGTAGGTTAAGATGAAAATTCTCTATCACCAAGAAGTCCCAAAACATATATAAAATTTTCAGCAAGTCTCAAGCTTGTTGACTTGATAATACTTTGCAATGTTTCTGTCACAGATGGGAAATAACAGCACTTTCCTGGAAAACATATGCCTCCCCACTCTCCACCCACCAGAGGGACTTCTCCCAGAGCCACAGGCACTTCAGCCACCCTAGCTAGGAGCACGGGGATAGTTCATTTTCACTAAGATGATTTTCTCTCTTTTGCTCCACAGATTGTTGTTGATGTTTTATTTTTACCACTCTTATGTCAGGGAAGTTTGGCAAATTTAGTACCATTTTCAAAAGATTAAAGAAGACAAAGGTCTTTTCTTACTGATATTTTTAAAGGACTATGTTTAGATTCAAACATTGGAATATTCCACAGGGACATGTAAAAATAATGGTCTCACTAAAAAATAGTAGATTTTCTAACCTGTCTAGTTTGAAGATTTAAAAGTCAGATGAGTTATTTTGAAAGGTAATAAAAAAGTAAACAATAGTTAAAGTAGGTGATCTCATTTCAAAATTTACACATAAAGTCAAAAGGTCAGGAATGACCAAGACAATCTTGATAAATAAAACTGGAAGATTTACCCTACCACGTATCAAGAATTTGCATAAAGCTTTAAAAATTAAAGCAAGATTAGGCAAAAAAAAATCAAAACAATCCAGAATGACCCACAGAGGTGTGTGTACCTGGTTCATAACAAATGTGCCAGTACTCAAGTGAGGAAATAATGGTCATAAAATAAATTCAAAAATGAATTTTATTTATACTACTGTATATTAGTATAAGGAGAAAAAATAATCTTGATGCCTACATATCATAGAAAGAATTTTTAGATGGATTATAAATATGAATTCAACAATAACGCTTTAGAAAAATAAAAGGAGAGTTTCTTAACCTTGAGATAGGTAGAATTTCTTTAAAATACTTGAAAAAGTCACTAAACATAAAGAAGACAAGTAACACATTGGACTTCATTAAAACGAATGATTTTTTTAAAAGATTTATTTATTTATTTATACAAGCACTGGGTACAATCAGAAGCACGGGAGGGTGAGAGAATTCACCAGAGCCACAGCGGGGAGCAGAGCAGGCAGACAGACGAAGTACACTGCTGAGGGGAGCAGTGTCAAAAGACACTACTAAGTGAAAAATCAAGTCACAAGGTGAGAAGAAATATTTTTACTATATATGTCCAGTGAAAGATTCATATTTGTACTATACAAAGAATTTCTACCAAGTGGTAAGCACTACACTAGCCCAAAATGGAATAGGCACCCAGGAAGGAAAAAAAAAAAAAAAAGGTATCTACATGTATGTGATTGATTGACTTGACAAAAGTGCTTACATAATTGAATTGGGAAAGTCCTTTCAATAAACAGTGCTGAAACAAACACTTTTATGCAAAAAAAAAAAAAAAACCCTTCATTTTTTACCTTGTATGATACAAAAAATATAAATAAATAAATACAAATTGGTGATAGACTGAATGCCCAAAATCAAAAAAAATGAAAACTCTAGTTATCAGAACCCTGCATTCCCATAGCCCCAACTATATCATGTTGCCTAATTTGGTCTAATCAGAAATCTCTTCCAAGTCTTCCCTTTCAGGAGTTAGTTAGTTAGTTAGTTAGTTAGTTAGTTAGTTAATTTAGTTAGTTCTTTCTATGGCAGTGACCTTCCTGGGGCTTAGTAAAAGGTTACCTGAATGTTATCTCTAGTACCTAATGAATGACCCTACTATGTAATTCTTTCAAAAAAAATAAATACCAGCTGGAATATATAAGTACACACAGCCATTTGATGGAATTTAACATTTATTATCAGGCAAAAACCATAACATTATCTCTGCAAAATTAAAAACAAACTTTAGCTTTCAATTCAAATGGCACCTCTTTCTTAAAGCAGTAGCTGATCTTTCCTCAGATATTCTCTTTCCTCTCAGATGACAGAGCTCATTTGGCTATTTTTATGTCACTTATCATCATAATGTAAGGATTGTGATTTTTCTTCTTAATTTGATCTCAGTCTACCCCTAATTCTCGGTTTCATCCTCAAGGACAAGAATTATTATTGGTCTTCCTCACATCTTTCACAATTCTGCATGATACCTGCTAGATATTTCAATGATTTTTGCTTAAACAGATGGATGAATATATATTCTAGTTTAAACAACATAAAGTAAGGTAAAAGAAAGAAATCAACCTCAATAGCAAGACATTTTTAAAAATGACTAGATGAAATGGAATTCAAGTTTTCATTGTGCCTGTAAAATGTTATTTCTTTAAAAAACTATAAAGATATGAAAATTAAGATTTGTGGATTAAAGAGTCTTGATAATGTCCTCTCCATTTCTCTGTATATTTGCAATATCTCATCACTTAAAAATATATGGGACACAAGGATATTCTAATACTTCAATACATTCACAGAATCACATCACCTAGACTTTTTAACTTGTCTTAAATACTTGCTTTTTAAAAACAATATAGTAATATGCCACTCATCTGAAAATAATATATGGCACTGAAAATAACTTATGACAAACTATATAGAACATAGGAACCAACATACAAAGAAGACCTCGGAAACAAACAAAATGAGTTTTAAGGGATTTTGTGAAATAGCAAGTACAGGTGTTCTTAACACATTATCCTGCAGAGATAAGTATCTTCTATGTATCTAAGAATCAAAGGATCACATGTGAAAAACAGAAAGACTGAGAAATCGTCAATTTTAAAGCCATCTGATAAATGATAGAGTATATCATTTAGGAAGCCTCACTATGCACAGGGTGATACTTTGTGATCAAACAGACTTACTGTCTCCTTGAGTAGGTGGAATGGCAGGAAATGGGGCAGTCAAATCTATTCAATACCATTCTATCAGAATTCAGAAACATAAGGATTATATAGCAGAAGGAATTGTACTATTTATGTAAATTATGAAAAGTTTTAAAGTTTGAAAAACATGATTAGGTTCCATATACTTGGAACACCTTATTTCTTGATAATTCAACTGAGGTCAATTTAAAAAAAAAAATTGCACCCCTACTTCATGCCAGAAAGTGCTTATGAGGTGTAACATTTTAATGATGGAACATTTTAATGAATTCTAAAAATTATTAAATGAAAAAAAAACACTCAATAAAAGCTATTTTTTATGAAATCATCTTAACAAGGTGCATTACTCAAATATCCAAGTCAATTGATATATGAAATGAAAATCTCATTGAATGTATTTAGAGGAAATGAAAAGACTGCAGAGCTATAAAGGACCTGTGTTTCAAAGGGAGTAGGGTTATAGCAAGTTTGCTGCGCGAATGGCACTCTATTCAAAGGCGATATAATGCCTCTACCCAAAGGACCTGAAACAAAGACTCTGATATTAATGTCATAATACATAGCCCCAGCATCAGCTTTTAATCAAATGAGCATGACATAATCTGGCAAGAGATATTTTACTCTTATATAAAACAGTGGGAAAAATCCTTATTTCAAAACAAAAACTGCAAGAGCGGACAGAGTTATGATGATTTTAAAAGTCAAGGGAAACTGTACATAAAATGAATGCCTATATTTTTATAGCTTTTCAGGTCTTTAAGCTTAATTTAATCCAAACCCCTTATTTTACACCTGAGAAAATGAGATTTGCTAATGATCATTCAGCTTCAGTTATAAAGCTGGAACCCAGAACTTCTGACTACCGATCTACCCTGATAGGATGCTTTTCTAAACCTAAAATACGTTAAATAAATTAACTAAAAAGTTTTTCTTGTTTCAATGATGTGATGTTCATAAATTTTGACAGATGATCATGAAAAAATACAAATAGCATATACCATCATCGGTTTAGTCCATTCCTTAAAAAAAACACCCAGTAAATTCCCTAGTCTAAAATTGCTTCTACAGACCAAATGAGCATTCCAGCAAGAAAAGCAATTTAGTATAATAACAAGAAAAAATTTCCTCTAAATGCTTCATTATTCTTTTAGGTCCAGAAAAGATTCCTAAAGCCACAGAGCACCAGGCAGCAACAAAAACCTGAGCAGTGATTCCCTGCCTTGTCTACAACAAATTTCATCAACAGCAAAAGTGAAAAAAAAATATGTGAAATATCCTTTCACTTTAGGAAATACCATAAAAATTTTAAAGAATTATTCTTATAATGAAATCTCAGAGTAACTATAGAGAAGTTCATCGCATTTCAAATAGTAGGCTTAAGAATACAATATAAAATTTATACAAGAGTCTTATTTTTAAGAGGAAATTTGTATTCTATAATATTTACATACTTAATGCATGGTCAACAAATATGATTTATTTATTCCTGAAATTACTCTTCTTTGAAAATAACTGAATTCAGGGCCTCCCCGGTGGCACAGCGGTTGAGCGCTGGGCTGCGAAGCTGCCTGCAGCCTCTGCAGTACCGGTTAGATGCCCGGCCGCCGGCGAGGGTCCCACATGGCGCGACAGACCTCTCCTGCCTGTTCTGCTGCCTGCTCTGGCTCTGGTGAATCCTCTCACCCTCCCGAGCTTCTGACTGTACCCAGTGCTTGTATGTATGTATGTATGTATATATGTATGTATAAATAAATAAATAAATATTAAGATCCACATGTCATTAAATTGCTATGATCTTTAGCAACTTATACCTCTATAAAATCTGGTTTCCTTTTCCCTCTTCTGCCAAAATGAAATAATGTCATCTTCCATGGCATTTTTAAGTTTAAATAAAATTTGTACTTTAAATCACAATTTTCTAAATATAGATAATTAATTTATATTTATATTATCTATAAAGAAAGAGGGTTGATTTATATGGCTCTTAAATTTTTTTTTTTTTTATAGAGGCATGCTTTATTTATTTGTTTGCTGGTTTGTTTGTTTGTTTTGTTTATACATGCACTGGGTACAGTCAGAAGCGCGGGAGGGTGAGAGAATTCACCAGAGCCAGAGCGGGGAGCAGAGCAGGCAGAAGGACCGAAGTACACTGCTGAGGGGAGCAGCGGGCGGCAGGAGAGGTCTGCACGCCATGTGGGACCCTCCTCTGGTGGCCGGGGAGCAGCCGGGGATCGAACCGGCGCCGCAGAGGCCGCGCGCAGTTTCGCAACCCAGCGCTCAACCGCTGCGCCACCGGGGAGGCCCACTTAAAAATTTTTTTTAATAAAGCAATCCAATCTGGCACATGTACAGAGATAAGAGTCATAAGCTATTTTTACTGAAAAACTACTGCCATATGTTTTCATAAACAGAAATTCAGTGCTTTTAATTAAAGATGCAAAAGGGAAAACTAGCACAAATACAGCAGAATCCTTAAAGTATATTTACTATAACTTTTATATAAAAGAATGTAATTCATGCATTATTCATCAAATGTTGCATTTGTTCCAGAACCACAATTTTGGCAAAAAACCAATGGCAAAAGGAGGAACAAAGATGGCATCAGAGGAGATTGTTTGTTTTGCTGTGGGACGATAATCTGAAAGTTAAATCAGACTAGCACTACGCCCAGAAAATCCCATAATTTGGGGGAAAACTGGAGGACCTTTTAAATCAGAGACCAACACAGACTGCACAGAAGGGATACAGAGGAGATTATACTTCTTTAAACAAGAGATGGGTTTGAAGGAAATGCCTAGAGTTGTGGTTCAGGATGAGAGTCATTGTGCTCTTGCTTGGGTGGTAGCCATTGGGATGAACTGTGTGGAGGCACATAGCCTCGAGTGAGGGCAGAACTGTGCAGAGGAACTAGAGTGTTCCCAGTGGGAGTGGTGCCCAGTGTAAAGAACAAGGACATTGCAATGGGTCCTACTATTCTTCTCCCATACCTTGGGACTGGTATTGACATGGTGATATGAACGGTGTCCAAACTGCAGAGACTCAGGTCTGTAGCCCTGGAAAGGCCAGCTGTTAACAAGAGTCAGATCCCCAACACACAAAAATCCCCCCAGCAACTGCACTCTTCTAGACACCACCCACTCCCAGACTGAGTAGCTATAAGATCCTGCCTGTAGACCAAAAGAAGCTGGAAAAGGCCAGTAAAATCCCACAGCAACAACTAATGGACACTGAAAGTACTGCAAATCTCTAAGTTAATGTTACAGATACTTTACAGGACTATATATATATATATATATATATATATATATATGGAACTATAAAGCAGCAAAATGAGCAGACAGGGAAATATAATACATGACATCTTGAGACCTCAAGCAAATATGTCATGAATAACTTTCTAGAATCCAACTACAAAGACAAGAACAACTTTATCTTCCTATCAGATACAGTCATCAAAATTGGCATGATAAACAAATGGAGGTAATTCAGAAAAGCTGATTAAAGAGACACAAGAAAACTCAGAGAAACAAATGAATGACTTGAAAAATAAAATTAATGAACAGAAATTGAAACTTTAAATAAAAAAATAACAAGAGTTTAAGATGTAAAAAAGATGAACAGAGACAATGAAAAATTCTGGATAAACCTAAGGAAACATAATCAACCAAATGGGAAGCTGAAGTAGAGAATTTGAAGATGGTAATAAACAAAGGACCAGATGGAAAAAGAAAGAGAATTATGAAGGGGAAAAAAAATGAACACTTCTAGAATTATCTGACTCTATTAGTAAAGAAAACAAAAGAATACCAGATATTCCAGAAGGGGAAGAGAGGGAGAAGGCAACAGAGAACTTAATGAAATAAAAGAGGAAATCTTCCCAAATCCGGCATACATACTCTGTGGAATACCACACAGCTATTAAAAAAGACAAGATAAGTGATCAAGCAACATGGCGGCGAGGAGACGCTGCGAGTAAGATCTCCCATTAAAAAAAGTTAATAGGGAGGAAAAGCGGCAGGTCCCAGTGAGAACTGGGACGCGGAAGATAAACGGACGACTCCAGCAAACTGCCCCAAGAAGAAAGTGGCCATAAAAGAGGACCAGAAGGGAGGAAAGCACAGAACCCTGCTCCCCTCCCCCGCCCACAAAGTCGGCACTCTCCGACCTGCAGAGAGGAGGGAAACAACAAACCAAAACGGCCAACAAGAACAAACGACACAGCAAGCGGGACTGTGAGTGGAAAAGAACTATTTCAGCCACCACACCCCGTGAACGGGAGCTGTGGAGAACCCTGCAGGATCCGCCACAGAGGTGAGCTCCAGGCACCATTAAAGAGAGCCCCGCCCCCCAGGAGGAGGCCAGCACCAGCACACAGCCCCGGGCCGCCCGGTAAGCTTGCACGGAAAGCGGTGCGCTGCAAAAGCAGACTCGGATCGGGATTGCGCGGAAAAGCGGCGCTGATCGCGCTGAAAAGCAGTGCGGTTGAAAAGCAAACGCGGATCCAGAACGGATCGCAGCTGCCCAGGTCCCCGCGCCTGCGACCTAGGCTTGCGGGGAGACGCACGGAGGCCCTCCCTGAGTGAGCAGGAACCAGGCGCCCAGGCAGGGGAGCGGGATTCAAAAGGCGCCATTCCCACGCCACTGATCTGGGCTACAGCCCGCGTCCTGGAACTGAGGGCTTTGGAACTGAGACCTGGGGCACGAAATTAGGGGCGTGGGTTCCCCACGACGGTGGGGCACAAGGCAGACACAGCACCCCAAAGCTGTTGAGGTGTACCCTACCATCCCCGCTCTGCTCCCTGTCCCACGGGGTGGAAAATCAGCTCCCCAAGGGTTCTAGGAGAGATCTCTGGCGCCACCTAGCGACTTGAAGCCAGCACAGGCTCCTGAAGGAGCTAGTGGCCAGCTGGGGAGTTAGCCCACACCGGGCCCCTTCCGAACAAGTAGTCTGAGCCCACAGGGAGAGCGAGCACCCACAGCCGGGGCAGACCAGGCGTGCAGAAGAGTGTGCCTGAGACGGGACGCGCAGGGAGTGTGTCCCACATCACCATTATAGAACAGGGACATTTCTTCAGTAAAGTCTACCTGCAGAAGGCTTCCTCAGGAGCCAGCGGTGAGCGGGGGAACTTCGCCCACGCCAGACCCCCTCTGGCCTGCCGTCCAAGCCCAGAGGGGGAGCAGGAACCCACCGCCAGGGCAGACCAGGCGCACAGGGGAGTGTGTCCCCACATCGGCATTTTAGAACAGGGACCTTTCTCCAGTAAAGACTGCTTGAAACTGACAGATGACTCCTGGAGGAACCAGAGGGGAGCAGAGAAGCCCACCCAAGATGCCAGCCAGTCCCAACAACACAGTGTCCCAACGCATATGGCAAATTAGAAAACAGACAGTAGGGAGGAGAAGAACCACACGCAACCTAGCAACTCTCCAGAGAAAAAGCACACCACAAAAAGAAAACCAGCCCCCAGATTGCAACGACAGTAACTTGGAAGAACTTCTGAGCCTTCCAGAAAGAGAATTTAAAATTGCCGTGATTAAAAAACTGACAGAAGTCATAAAGGAAAACAATGATAAGGGAAAAATAATCAACGATCAGAAGAATGAAATTGAGTCCCTAAAGAGGGAAGTAAAAGAAATGCAGGAGATCAAAGAATTAATGGAAGAACTAAAGAATTCTGGGAAAAGCAATGAAAGCAGAATTGATGAAATGGAAGAACGAATAAGTACTCTTGAAGACACAGAAATAAAAAGAACCAAAACAGAAAGGGAAAGAGAAGTACGAAGGAAAAAGAATGAAGAAAGACTTCGGGAACTATCTGACTCCATGAAGAAAGGAAATATAAGAGTTATAGGAATACCAGAAGGAGAGGAGAGAGAAGTAGGAACAGAGAAAATATTCAAAGAGATAATTGAAGAGAACTTCCCAAATGTGAAGAAGGAGCTGAAAATTGATATACAAGAAGCAAGAAGAACACCAAACTTCCACGACGAAAGGAAAAATACAGCAAGACACATAATAGTAAAGCTCCCAAGAATCCAGGACAAGAAAAAATAATGACGCTGGCAAGAGGGAAGAAACAGATAACATTCAAAGGAAAGCCAATCAGGCTGACATCAGACTTCTCCGAAGAAACACTACGGGCAAGGAGAGAGTGGAGGGACATAGTCAACAGACTCCAAGAAAACAGATGCCAACCAAGAATACTCTATCCCGCAAAGCTCTCCTTCCTCTTTGAAGAAAGAATATGGACCTTCCCAGACAAACAGAAACTCTGGAATTTCATTGCAACTAAACCCCCACTCCAAAAAATACTACAAGGAGTCCTAAAGCCAGAACCTCAGAGGGACGAATAACAATGAAAGAAGGCCAAAAAAAAAAGTTATTAAAAGAATAAATAAATAAAATCAAAGGAAAGACAAACACAATGGCAAATACAGATGTTAACATATCAATATTAACTCTAAATGTAAATGGACTAAACTCTTCAATAAAAAGACACAGAGTTGCAGCCTGGATTAAGAAACAAAACCCAGCCTTTTGCTGTCTCCAGGAAACACATTTAGCTACAAAAGATAAAAATAGGCTCAAAGTTAAAGGATGGAAAACAACCCTACAAGCAAATGGACCAAAAAAGAAAGCAGGAACAGCTATACTTATATCAGATAAAACAGATTTCAAACTCAAAAAGATAAAAAGAGACCCCAATGGTCACTATATTATGATCAAGGGGACAATACTTCAAGAAGAAGTAACACTCATTAACATATACTCACCAAACGAAGGAGCACCAAAATATATCAGACAACTGTTGTCCTCTCTGAAAACAGACATCAGAGAAAACACATACGTAGTGGGAGACTTCAGCACACCACTATCAACAATGGATAGATCAACAAGACAAAAAATAAGTAAAGAAACCGAAGCTCTAAATAAGGACCTAGAGCAATTGGGCTTAACAGACATCTATAGAACACTAAACCCCAAAAAAACGGAGTACACATTTTTCTCAAGCACACACGGATCATTCTCCAGGATCGATCACATACTGGGGCACAAGACAAACATCAACAGATACACCAAGATTGAAATCATATCAACCATCTTTTCTGACCATGAAGGCATCAAACTAGAAATAAACCATAAAAAGAAGTCAAGGAACTTTCCTACCTCATGGAGATTAAAAACCACACTACTGGACGACCACTGGACTAATGAGGAGATCAAAGAAGAAATTAAAAAATTTTTTGAATTGAACGACAAGGAGGACACCAATATCCTAAATGTATGGGATGCAGCAAAAGCAGTAATAAGAGGAAAATATATAGCAATAGAAGCTCACATCAAGAAACAAGAAAGAACGCAAAGAAACAACCTAATCTCGAAGCTCAAAGATCTAGAAAAAGAACAACAAAAAAACCCCAAAACCAGTAGAAGAAAAGAAATAATAAAAACCAAAGCAGAAATAAATGAAATTGAAACTAAAAAAGCAATCCAAAAGATCAATGAAACCAACAGCTGGTTCTTTGAAAAAATCAATAAAATAGACAAACCCCTAGCCAGGCTCACAAAGGAAAAAAGGGAGAAAGCACAAATAAACAGGATCATCAATGAAAGAGGAGAAATCACAACGGACACAGCAGAAATCAAAAGAATAATCAGTAACTACTATGAACAGTTATATGGAAACAAGTTTAACAATCTAGAGGAGATGGACAAATTCCTACAACTCTACAATCACCCAAAGCTAGATAAAGAAGAAATAGAACACCTAAACAGACCAATTACACTTAGCGAAATTGAAATGGTAATCAAAAACCTCCCCAAAAACAAAAGCCCAGGACCTGATGGATTTACAAATGAATTCTACCAAACATTCAGAGACAAATTGGTACCTATCCTTCACAAACTCTTCCAAAAAATTGAGAAGGAAGGGACAATACCCAACACGTTCTATGACGCCAACATTACACTAATACCAAAACCGAACAAGGACAACACAGAAAAGAAAAACTACAGGCCAATCTCCCTAATGAACACTGATGCAAAAATCCTCAATAAAATTTTAGCCATCAGAATCCAACAATGTATCCATAAGATAATTCACCACGACCAAGTAGGATTCATTCCAGGGACATAAGGATGGTTTAACATCCGAAAATCAATCAATGTTATCCAACACATCAACAAAAAGAAATATAAAAACCATATGATAATATCAATAGATGCTGAGAAAGCTTTCGACAAAGTGCAACACCCATTCATGATAAAAGCCCTTGAAATTCTTGGGATACAAGGAACATACCTTAACATCATAAAGGCCATCTATGACAAGCCAACAGCCAGTATCATTCTCAATGGTGAAAAGCTGAAAGCAATTCCATTAAGATCTGGAACAAGACAAGGATGTCCACTCTCACCACTGCTTTTCAATATAATACTGGAAGTCCTAGCCAGGGCAATAAGACAAGAGAAAGACATCCAAGGAATCCAAATAGGAAAAGAAGAAGTCAAACTATCACTATTTGCAGACGATATGATAATATACATAGAGAACCCCAAAATCTCCACAGAAAAGCTAATTCAACTCATCAATCAGTTCAGTAAAGTGGCAGGATACAAAATCAACACACAAAAGTCAGTAGCCTTCCTATACACAAACAATAAATCTGAAGAAGAAGAAATCAAAAAAACCATCCCTTTTGTTATTGAAACAAAAAAAATCAAATATTTGGGAATAAATCTAACAAAAGAGGTAAAGGACCTATACAAAGAAAACTATAAAACACTGTTAAAAGAAATAGAAGAAGACACAAAGAAATGGAGAGACATCCCCTGCTCATGGATTGGAAGAATAAACATAATTAAAATGGCCATCCTTCCAAAAGCAATATACAGATTCAATGCTATTCCAATCAAAATTTCAATGTCATTCTTCAAAGAAATAGAACAATTATTGATGAAATTCATATGGAATCACAAAAAACCCCAAATAGCCAAAGCTCTCCTGAAAAAAAAAGAAGGGAATGGAGGCATCACACGCCCAGACTTCAAACTATACTACAAAGCCATAATCATCAAAACTGCATGGTACTGGAACAATAACAGACATACAGACCAATGGAATCGAATAGAAAATCCAAAAATAAACCCACAGATTTATGGTCAACTAATCTTTGACAAAGGAGCAAAGACTATGCATTGGAGCAAAGAAAGTTTGTTCAATAAATGGTGCTGGGAAAACTGGGTCGCTACATGCAAAAGAATGAAGCTTGACCACTACCTCACACCATACACAAAAATCAACTCAAAATGGATTAAAGAACTAGACATAAGACCTGAAACCATAAAATATATAGAAGGAAATATAGGTGAAACACTACGTGATTTGCACATCAAAGACATCTTTACAGACACATCACCCAAAGAAGTGATAGTGAAGGCGAAGATAAACAGCTGGGACTACATCAAATTAAAGAGCTTCTGCACAGCAAAAGAGACAATAACAAAAACAAAGAGAAACCCCACCAACTGGGAGAACATTTTTGCACCCAACACTAATGATAAAGGACTGATCACAAAAATCTGCAAAGAGCTGATGAGACTCAACAACAACAAAGAAAATAATCCAGTCAAAAAATGGGCAGAAGAGCTAAAAAGAAACTTCTCTGAAGAGGAAATGCAAATGGCCAACGGGCATATGAAAAAATGTTCAACATCACTTGTCATCAGGGAAATGCAAATCAAAACTACCATGAGATACCATCTTACACCAGTGAGAATGGCACATATTAAAAAAACTAGCAACAACAAATGTTGGCGAGGGTGTGGAGAAAAAGGAACTCTTCTGCACTGTTGGTGGGAGTGCAAACTGGTCCAACCACTGTGGAAAGCTGTGTGGAGATTTCTGGACCTACTAAATATAGAGCTTCCATAGGATCCAGCAATTCCACTCCTAGGTATTTACCCAAAGGACACAGAAACATCAATTCCAAAGAACACCTGCACCCCTATGTTTATAGCAGCACTGTTTACAATAGCTAAGCTTTGGAAACAACCCAAATGCCCAAAAATAGATGACTGGATCAAGAAGATGTGGTACATATACACCATGGAATATTACTCAGCATTCAAAAAAGATAAACACATGCAATTTGCAGCAACATGGATGGCGCTGGAAGGGATCATTCTCAGCAAAATAAGCCAAAAAGAAAAAGAAAAATATCGGATGGTCTCACTCATAGCAGGAATCTAGAAAACTTAAATAAGGGACCAGGAAAATGAATAACTATAAGAAAGTGAAAATCAAAATCAACAAAAAACTATGAACCAGAGACACTTTTAGGGGGGCGGGGGCGGGAGGAGAGTGTTTGGGGTCAGAATGGGGGGGCTGCAATTGTATGGGGAATATAACAATAAAATTTATTATCTAATTAAAAAAATAATAAAAAAATAATAATAAAAGCTTAAAGCATTAAAAAAAAAAAGACAAGATAGTGCTCTTTTTTGGGGGGGGGGTCGGGCTGGGGAATGGATAGATTTTGAAATGACTTTGCTAAGTGAAATAAGTCAGAAAGTTTAAGTGAAAAACATTATCATATGGTTTCAATTATATGTGGAATATAAATAACAAAAAAAAAAAACCTGGAAAACACAACAAAAAATAACTTTAGACTGTGAAAAATCTAGTGGCTACCGGCAGGAAGTGGGGAGGGAGAAATATGATGAAGCAATGATAATTTATTGGTACTGGAGCTTGGTGGGAAATGGATGATGTATACACATTGAGGTAGGAAATTGTACTTGTAAAATTATATAGTTATGTAAGCAAATGGAAAATCAATAAAATTTTATTTAAAATGTTATTTTGTTTTGTTTTTTAACCTTGAGCTATATGTGTGGAGTTGTTGAGCTTTTTACATGGAATAAAAGAGACCAATGCAGTCAAAAACTACCAAGGAAAAGCCATCAAATGTCAGGATATTTGACAGCCAAATATCTAGTTTAGGCAGAAAATTAAGATAATTGAAAATCATCACATTAGACTTCAAAATGTATATTTTGATACACCTTTTGTGAGACCACTGATTTTCATGTAGAAAGATGGCAGAGTTGTCGTACATTAATAAGACCCATAAACTGGAATACTTTCTCAATTTTTTGGTGTTCTGGAGTAATCAAAACCATACATCTCAGATGTAACTGTTAGCAGTATTCTCTCTGTATGTTTTTAAACATCAGTCATGTAGGCACACCCAGAACAGTGTTCTTTCTACCTGTTTGTGCTGAATTGTGTTCCCCTCCCCAAATTCCTATGTTGAAGTTCTAATAACCCTCCAGTAGCTTGGAAGGCAACTGTAGTTGGAAACAGAGCCTTTGAATAAGTAACTGTATTAGAATGAGGTAATAGGGAAGGACTTAACTCATTCTGAGGTGTCCTTGTCCTAGATAAGGACACAGACATGTATGTTTACCTTTTTGGGGGGGGGGTAAGAGGAGCATCTTCAAGACAAAGATAGAAAAGACCTCAAAAGAAACCAACTCCTTGGTGGGAGTGCAAACTGGTCCAACCACTATGGAGAGCTGTGTGGAGATTTCTGGACCTACTAAACATAGAGCTTCCATATGATCCAGCAATTCCACTCCTAGGTATTTAACCAAAGGACACAGAAACATCAATTCCAAAGAACACCTGCACCCCTATGTTTATAGCAGCACTGTTTACAATAGCTAAGCTTTGGAAACAACCCAAATGCCCAAAAATAGATGACTGGATCAAGAAGATGTGGTACATATATACCATGGAATATTACTCAGCATTCAAAAAAGATAAACACATGCAATTTGCAGCAACATGGATGGCGCTGGAAGGGATCATGCTCAGCGAAATAAGCCAAAAAGAAAAAGAAAAATACCGGATGGTCTCACTCATAGCAGGAATCTAGAAAACTTAAATAAGGGACCAGGAAAATGAATAACTATAAGAAAGTGAAAATCAAAATCAACAAAAAACTATGAACCAGAGACACTTTTTGGGGGGTGGGGGGCGGGAGGGGAGGGATTGGGGTCAGAATGGGGAGTTTGCAATTGTATGGGGGAATATAAAAATAAAATTTATTATTTAAAAAAAAAAAAAAGAAACCAACTCTTCCAATACCTTTACCTTGAACTTCTAACCTCTTTGACTGGGAGGAAATCAATTTCTGTTGTTTAAGCTACCCAGTCTGTGGTACTACATTGTTATGGTTGCTCTAGAAACTATTACACTGCCACATTACAAAAGAATACATATGGAAGAACATGACTAGCTTCTTTTATTTTCTCTTTGTAGTTCTTTTTATATATATTATATAATTTGAGATGATCTACATCGACGTGGTTGCAAAGTGAGCTAGAAGAGTGAACCAGCAGATCAATTTCCATGGTGCAATATTGAGAGCAAGATCCTAGGAAGAGCCTCTTCCCAGAGGCACACTTACAGATCCACCAGTCATTTGTTAAGCCTTTAGACGACCCTCATATGACATCCTCAGATTTTTTTTTTTTTTGGTCAGAAGCTTAGCAGTAATACTGAATCTTCTGTTTTAATAATCTTAGAATATTAGCACCCGTTAGTGGACGGAGAAGAACATTGGACCAGAAATCAGACTAACTTGAGTCTAACTTGTGGCTGAAGTTAGGTGATGTCCTTGTTTGGTATAGTAATTCTTTACATCATGATTCACAAACATGACCTGTATTGGAATGCTCTGGAGATGCTTTTAAACAGAGCGTACCTGGGACCTATTACTATACCTGGTTCTCAAATTTTTCTGGACATTCAAATCATCTAGCAGACTTTAAAAGTTGTGCAAAGTAAACCCCATCTTCTGGACATTCTGCTTTCATTGGTATAACTGGTTTGTAATCTGGTTCTGACATTGAGATTTTTAAAGCTCCCCCATCGAAGGATGACATCTTCTGCCTAGACAACATAACTTAATTGGACTGGGGAATAATAGGACATTGGTATGTTTTAATTCTCAGATGATTCCAAAGAAAATTAATTTCCCAGTTGATACCCATGTGCAATCATAGTATGGAAAAGTAAAATGATGTTTCTTTCAGTTCTAACAATTTATAACTCCACCATTTTATGAAATATGTGGTACCTATGAGACATTTCCAAACAAACTTTCTATATACATCTAAACAAGTTCACTTCTCATAGTTTTAACCACCTAATTAGAGAGTATGAATTTTTTAGTTCTTCTGAGTCAAACACCTTTTTTGAGAGTTTTCTGTGTGCTAAGACAGGAGGGAGGCAGTCTACAAAAATGGGTTACCATCCCAATGCCAGCTGTATGATGGATGCAATTATTTCAGGAAGGAACATGTGCATCAAAGATGAAGGCACAAAACATAATTGCTTCTATGATAGTAATTTAGTTTCCCAGGGTAAAGATTTAAACCAGCATCTCCCATTAGTCTAACAACAATTACACACTTTTCCCTTTCATCCATTTCTTTCAAGCTTTTCTTATATTTGAAGCTTTCTAAGGGGTATTTGAGTGATCTAACATTAACCACCCACACACTGTATTTACCACTATTATTAGCACAGTGGATGATCTTTACAACTTAGTGAAGCTCCAAGAAGCAGTATTACTGATTTCCTTTAAAAGTGACTCTAAATCGTTTGCTATTTCTTTCGATATAGCCAAGGCAGAATTATTCTCAGATGACCTTTTAGTGTCTTATACCTTAAGTTTAAGAATGTCTATAACTAGGGACATGATATAAATTCATCTCAAACTCTGAAGTGTTACATTACAGTTTATATAAATTCAGAAAGATAGAAGACATACTATAACAAGGGGGAAATATAATAGTGGAATAGGTCCCACAAACAACTACGTAAGTATCAGAAGGGAATTAGGTTAAGGAAGAAGATGGAACTGGCTTTATAATCATTAATGAGAAAAACTTACTAGATTTTAATTGAACAAAAGATATGTAAAATTCTACATATAATCTCTACGAAAGTGAATTCACTATTAGTCTAAATTAATAGAAGTGTTTGTAATTGAGGAGATAATCATTTTTCTCAATACATTACTTATCAAATCAAAATTTTAGTATTCATTTCTGAAAAACGCATTTCAGTGTTAGTAAACACTTTTTATTGTGTTTGATATTAGTAGTCAAACAAAACACATCCAGTGGGGAGTAACCAACTATACCACATGTGGAAAAGTTGGAAGAAAAGTGGAAAGAGAATTACACCATGTCATCAAAATGCCATAAAAGACTCGCATGTAATTAGCAGAAGGCACGCTGTGAACTGAAATAAAGGAAATCTGCATATGAGAATACAATGAGGCCCTGGTCACTGAGCACAAGAGTTATTAATAATTTCGCTAAAAAACAACTGATAGGGAAACTATGGAAGGAACTTATGCAGAGAAAGGGTTAGGCTTATGTCAAGGTATACAAACATTATCACCTCTGTAATTCTACAATCTAATAAAACAGCAATTGTGTTTTGAATTTGGGAGGTATCAAAATCACCAATTACCCAAGCATGCTGTCTTGAGTCTCAAACTACCACATGCACAAAATTCCATTCTTTTTGATAATAGAATAGCTCTGTCAATTTTGATCTTTAAGAACTTTGAAAATTGGGCCTCCCCTGGTGGCGCAGAGGTTGAGTGCTGGGCTGCGAAGCTGCCCACAGTCTCTGCAGCGCTGGCTCGATCCCGGGCCGCTGGCGAAGGTCCCACATGGCGCGCAGACCTCTCCTGCCCCACTTCCGTCCTTCTGCCTGTTCTGCTCCTCGCTCTGGCTCTGGTGAATTCTCTCTCACCCTCCGCACGTCTGACTGTACCCAGTGCTTGTATAAATCAATAAATAAATCTGTAAAAAAAAAAAAAAAAGAACTTTGAAAATTGTTAATGATCAAGTGATGTTTTTGAGAAAGACATCATTTTAATACAAGCCCTTCCATTAATAGCAAAGGACGGTTGCTAAGATCACCAGTGCTTAGTTTTAAAAAAAAAATCACCTCACTTAATAAGTCAGAAAGAAAAAAAAATACCTTATCATTTCTTTCATATGTGGAATACAAAGAAACAAAACAAAGCAAAGCAAAATCCCTTAGACTCTGACAGCAGAATGGTGGTTATAGGAGGGGAAGGGGGTAGAGAGGGAAGAACTGGTACAGTGAGTTGAGATGGTACATGGAAACTTGACTGGTGGTGGTGGGAGTGGTGTAGTATATACATTTTTCTAGGTATGAACTGTAATTCTGAAATTTACATAGTATTATAACAAATGTTATTAGAATAAAAAAACACAATGGAAGAAATTCACCTCATTTTAAAAGCAATGAATTTCTCATCTAAAATTAAGAGAACTGATATTTTCACTTTAAAAAGATGAAACTATGGGCCTCCCTGGTGGTGCAGGGGTTAAGTCTCATCACTGAAGCTATCCGCAGCCACTGTAGCACCAGTTCCATCCCCAGCCAGGAAGCTGACTCACATTGCCCAGCAGACCTCTCCTGTCTCACCTGCTGCGCCCCTCAGCAGTGTATTTCAGTCAGTCTGCCTGTTCTGTTCCCCACTCTGTCTCTGGGGGATCCTCTCACCCCCCACACATCTGGCCTGTACCCCAGTTTTTTAATGCATAAATAAATAAATCTTTAAAAAAAGATGAAAATAATGTTCAATTTACTATAACAGACTTTAAAAGAAAGACAATGGAGAAATTTTTGTTATATCAATCCATTTAATCTTTTAAAACGTAACAGTTTTGTAGACTGTTTTAAAAAAAAACATGATCAATTTGTGACCATTTTTATGTATGTGATAATTTGCTTTCAATGACCTGTTGGTTAGCACTATCTACTTAATTTCCTGAGACTTCACTTTTACACTTCAAATCTGTGTATTACTCCTTCTGCCTTCCCTTTCTTGCTTTACAGAACCACTGTGCCACAAGAATTTTCCTCAAATATTTATTATGTCACTATACAGGTGCAGGAAGAAAATAGTCTATGACTAAATGAAATTAGATTTTTTTTCAGAACTAAAATATGGTCATCTTTATCCATATATTTCTACTCTTTTCAACTTAGACCATACCCAAACAAGTTACTTCTTATTCATAGAGTATACTTTATTCACATCTATATCTCTGCCCCAGATGCTTTTCCTAATGTCTTTGTCTAGGGAATTCTTTTTTTCAAGGGATAGGATAGTTTATAAATATTTCTAATCTTCCCCATTCCAGTCCCCAAATGCAAGTAAAGATTCATTCCTACTTTGTGTTCTCACAGCACTGCTTTACATGTCTCTAACAACCTATCACATTGTACACTGTGTCTTTTTTCTAAGTGATGTGGTATTATTTTGCAATTGGTCACCACCCTTCTCTATTTGTCCTGTATCCCCAGCAGTATTCCCCAAGGTCTTTTCGTCTCCATGACTTAGTTGACTGCATGTTACATAAATAACTATTAACAAATATTAATGTAAGTTATAATTATTTTTATACTAATTAGACCATAATGAGTTTTTATTTCTATTAAAACTAAAATTTATTAAAAACTAATTGTCATGAAATGTTAAAACTGGAAAGGCCCTTATAAATTATCTTATCTAATTTTTATATTTTACATAAATTGAGGACTAAAAAAGATCAACTGATTAATTCAACAAATATCCTTTGCATGTATATTGTATGTCATGGCCTATTCTATGTACCAGAAATAAGGAATATTGTTAAATTAATTATTTTTGCACAGCTTACATTCTGGGACACAGGCAATACACCAACAAACAGTAAATGCTTAGAATATCATTTGATAGTGACAATTGTCATGGAATAAATAAGTTAAATAATTTGTTCAAGTTCACACAGGTTGAATTTAACTCATTGTCTTCTGTGTTTCGGTCCATTGTAATTACAAATTGCACCCTATCTCCAAATCAAGCAGAGCTTTTACAAAACAAAACTGAAGTTATTCAAGATGGAAATTGAGCAACAGTCTGAATTAGTGATGGAAAACTATAGTTATAACAAAGATATTCAAATGATTACAATGACCTGATTAAGATAGAAATTCACTTATTTTTCTCACAAAAATCCCAAGGTTAAGAATCCATGCTCTTTACATTTTTTTTAAAGATTTATTTATTAATGCATACAAGAACTGGGACACAGGCAAGAGGTGCGGAGGGGGCTGGGGGTGAGAGGATTTATAGGTAGTGTCTTAACCCCTTGCACCACCAGGGAGGCCCAAGAATCCATGCTCTTGAGTAGACTCTGCCTATAATCTGTCGCTCAAAAACTCAGGTTCCTTCCTCTTACTACTATACCATGCAGAGTGTGATTTTACTAAAGTGTGATGTGCTGGAAGAACACACACCCAACATCTTTAGACAAGAAATAGATATGGCCCCATCACTTTTGGATTAGTGTTTTTATATTCTTTTAGTTTTACTTAATGAAATGGCATAGCTAGCTAAATAAACTTTCCAAGTGAAAATTACTAAGGAAATAAACCGAATCTATTTTGAAGCAAAGCATAATTCTTTCCTGCAAATATTCTTTTTTTTTCACTTCAAACTCCTCTCTTTAAAAATCAGAGTGAATAACTTCACATAATCAAAAGTGTCCACTAGACACAGTAATCTTATATAAACAGATATTTTTAAAAGGATTATCTTTTATCTTTTGGGACTTACTTTTTACCTTCTCTGTTCATCAGTCATGTTAATTTTCTGTTGCCACCGTAACAAATTACCATGTATTTAGCAGCTTAAATCAGTTGTGAGATTTATTATTTCACAATTCTGTGCATCAAAAATCCAAGTACAATGTGATTTAACTGTGTTCCCTACTTAGAGTTTCACAAGGTCAAAATTAAGGAATCAGCAGGCTCCATTCCTTACTAGACATTCTGGGAATATCGCCAATCTGGTTGTTCTCTGGATCAAGTTCTTTATGTTTTATGATTAGGCATTCTTTCCTTGCTGTCAGGAGGGAAGGAGACTAGCCAGTCTTTGCTCCTCAAGTCTACCCATTTTCCTTTCCTTTCTCTCCAAGTAGTCACTCTTCCAGCAATGGTTTGTTGACTCTTTTTCTTGTTTTAAACTTCTGTGACTCCAGTCAAAGCACATATGGCACTCTGTAGTTTCTGCCTTTTTATTCACTGGTTTACTATTTAAACTTAGGAGACCTATCTTATTATTTTTTTCCTACTTTCTTTTGAGAGGGGGTGTGTTTGCTTCAGGTGGAAAGAAGGCTATTTTTTATTTTTAATTATGAGAAAGCTCATAAAGGACGTGATAAAACATTACCAAATAGTAGGTTGACAGACTTTATGATCTGAAATCGAACACTCTAAAGTTACATGACTACATTGCATTTTTTTCATTTTTCAGTATTCTTTAAGCAATTTTTCATGTATCTTACACAAATAATCAAGGCAAACATTTCCTCAGAAGGGCAGATAAGCCCTTGTGATATTTCAGGCAAGCAAATCCTTATCCTTTATCCTTTTCATTTTTCAAGAGGAGACAGGAACGCAATCTGGAATTACAATAAATGGAGGTGCATTTGCTTGAAAAGCCCACTCAAAATAGTAAGAGAGAAAGCATTAAACTAAAAATTTGAAATATTTCTTAAAATGTTAACTTCATAATAATCTATATTATTCCTTATTGTTTTGTTTTAAAGATTTGCTGTTTGTTTCTTTCTGCACATTACTATACCCTTAATTTACTATCTATAGTCTATTTTATTTAGTCAAGAAGAAAACATGAGTTAGCCCCTTATTTGCTTAGGCAGACCTCTAAGTTTGTTATCATTTCTCTTTTGCTCACATCTGCCATCCAGTTCATCCTGTTACCTCTAATTGAATAATAAATTCCAAATCCAACACTTTTTCTCTATCTTCAATGTGAAATCTTAGTTCCAGTCTTATATACCCCATAGCAACTACTTCAATAATGTCCTGATTGCTCTGCTGGCTTTAATGCTTGCTCTCCTAAATCCATATTCTACAGAGTAGATCTTTCTAAAATACAAATCAGGGATGTCACTTGTTTGCTTAAACTGGAATGACTTCCTATTACAAACTCAACTAGTTCCAAATTCCTTTACCATCATCTCCAAAATTTTCTATGATACATTCCTGCCTACCTGGCACAATCCTGCTTTCTTCATTGCCTCACTTTCCATGTAATACTCATCCAGGTATCTGGTTTCTTCCTGGCACTTAGAAATGACAGGCGCACAAGCATTTTACTTTGCACTTAGTGTGTTGCCATCCTCAACTGAAATGTAGCCTCCTCCCTCCTTAGTTCTCTACTTCTTTACCCAACTGCTTATTTTCACAATATAAATTGCTTTGTTCTAATTTACATGTTTATCTACTTCCTCACATTGCTAATATGTAAATTTCTCTAAGACAGCGTTCTATCTGTCTTGCTTACCACTTTCTCCCAAGCACCTGTAACAGAGCTCAACCCACAGCAAATATTAATGGAATCATTCATAGGGGAATTCTGTACCTTTAGAAGAATGGATGTCCAGTTTAATATTAGTAATACGAAAGTTGATTAATTGAATGCTCAATAGATGTCAGCACAGGGCTAATTTACTATATTATCTCACTTAAACTTAACAAATATCCTGAGGCAAATGTACATATCATTCACATTTTAAAGATGAAGAAATTGAGGTTTATGAAGGTTGGGTGATCTGTTCGAAGTCACAGAATAAGAAAGTACAGAGACTCAACTGTATCTCATGTCTAAAATCTGAGATTCAACTATATCTCATTATATAAACTATATTCTTCTTCACCTCAATCTATTAAATCAACCTAAAATTTCTAACAAGATTTTAGCAAGGTAAGGTCAAACTTGTAGTTCCAGGTAATATCCAAGTTGTAATAAATGAAGACTACATGACTTTAGTTTTTAATATTTAAGGCAAGCAAATCCTTAGCCATAGATGTGAAGCTTTCTATTTCACTAATTCTTCATGATTTCTCATTTATTCTATTTAGTTGATTTTCAAAACAAAACTATAACCAACTCAACCAGAAATCATAGCCAATCTTTAGCATCCAACATTTTTTTATTCACAGCAAAAGTGCATCCACTTGTTTGAAGAGTTCTATCACGAGCTGTTGAAAACTACAGAAACTGAAACCTGGGCTATCTCTCAGTGACTGATACCATTACAGATAATGTTGTATAATAGCAGCACTTAGACTTGATGCCTCCAATTGCTATTCCAGAAAATATAGAAGGAGAAGCTCAGATGCAACACTTTTCTAAACAAAAGGCCAGGATTCCAAATGTCTTCAGACCATTTCTATAAGTAATTCTTACATTTTTTCCAAGAAAATACACATCAAGGAAAGGAGTCTGTTATTCTCTCTGAGTTTATTCCATGTTGTCTCAGTCTTGTACTTATTTTGTCCTCACTGCCTTTCCCATCAAAGTGATGCCAAAACCAAAGCTGTGTTAATGGTTTAAATTCTAATATGGTTGTTATCTTGGTCTGCTGATAAATCATTCATTAATGATTTGGTCATCTAAAATATAACAACTTTTTAATCATTGAGAAAAATAGCATTAAAAAATAAAGCCAGATGAGATTCCTTTGTCAAACCAGGATCAAAAGTACCAGGACTCAAAATGCAAAACAAAGCTACCTATTTATATCCTTGGCATTATGACTGAGTCATGAAAAAATATATAGACAGGTAGAAAAGGTCAATATAAAAGCTGGGGCCTCCCCGGTGGCGCAGCGGTTGAGCGCTGGGTTGCGAAGCTGCCGGTGGCCTCTGCGGCGCCGGTTCAATCCCCGGCTGCTCCCCGGCCACTGGAGGAGGGTCCCACATGGCGTGTAGACCTCTCCTGCTGCCCGCTGCTCCCCTC
This sequence comes from Talpa europaea, assembly GCF_964194135.1. Taxonomy (NCBI): domain Eukaryota; kingdom Metazoa; phylum Chordata; class Mammalia; order Eulipotyphla; family Talpidae; genus Talpa; species Talpa europaea. The sequence goes on from NC_140070.1 coordinate 80,692,071, forward strand.
AGCAGTGTACTTTGGTCCTTCTGCCTGCTCTGCTCCCCGCTCTGGCTCTGGTGAATTCTCTCACCCTCCCACGCTTCTGACTGTACCCAGTGCATGTATAAACAAAACAAACAAACAAACCAGCAAACAAATAAATAAAGCATGCCTCTATAAAAAAAAAATATATATATATATATATATATAAAAGCTGGAAAATTAATTTAACAAAATATATAAGCAGGTAGCCCTTCATAGAACAACACAAAAAGTATACAAAACTATGAAAAAGACTCTTCAGAATATCTAGGGTGTTTTCCCAAGAAAATGGAACTGAAATTTTTGAATATTAAAAATCAGATTGGTCTCATATCCATTCTAAGAAATCTCCTAACAAAATAATATTTATAAAATATTCAACTGATACATTTTTAAGATTTATATTTACTTATATTATCTTGAATGCAAACATGAATATCCTAGATGAAGGCAAATTTCCATTATTTATTTATTGCAATAACAACACTGGATCCCATGCCTTAATTCTTCCACTTTCTGGAGTAATACACAAATACAGATTTCTAAGATTAGAGTAGGAACCCTAGAAATATGAATCTTGGACTTTGCTCCCTGAGAAAGAGAAACTCTTGTCCCCAAGTAATTTACAATTCTTTGGAATATAAACGGCTACTCCAGGTTGCATCTTCCTCTGAAATAAACATATGAGAGATTTAAGTCTCTAAATCTCCCAGATCATCTGACTATTCAATTATTCTTTAACTACCAAAGATTATTCTTAACCTAGGTACTATTTATTTTTGCTTAGAAAACTCAAACAGTAAAATTTATTCACATCCTAACAACAATCATAAAAATAGATTTAATAACCATGGATCAAACGGTGGGAATTTATGCAAGTCAAAACCAATTATATTTTCAAAGAAGAAATTGCAAATAAACACTTTCAATTAGTTACAGAGAGTTAATGTCCATATTATAATTGTTGATCACAAAATCAATGGCCAAAAAAAAAAAAAAAAAAAACCTCAATGAACAAAAAGTATTTCTATTGGAAACTGTGAAATATTCCTCTAACACAAGTTAAGATTAATAACTGTAATGGACTTAACTGTATTTCCCCCAAAAGTCATATATTATAGTCCTAACTCCCAGTGTATGAGAATGTGACACTATATGGAAGTAGTGTCATTACAGCTATTAGTTTACATAAACTAAGATACTGGAAAAGTGTGGTCTAATACGAAACCTTACAAAAGGGGGAAATTTGGAGACAAGCATGCTTAGAGGGAAAAATATGTGAAGAGATACAGAAAGAAAATAGACTGTTATGTGTATGCCAAGGAAAGAAACCTGAAAATGATCCTCACTCACATGATTGAGCAGAAGGAATCAATCCTGCCAATAACCATTTTGGACCTTCATCCCAGCTGCCTCCCTATTTAGGAAGTCCTATTCATGGCATATAAGGAATTAGAGTCCAATGTGCTTTCGATCTTGTAGGCCTGGAGATGAGGATGGAGTTCATTCAGGACATCATTCACTGGCTTGGAGTTTGCTCTTCACTGTTTCTCTGACAATGTTTGTTTGATTATTTTCCAGCCTAGAAGAACCCACAGGGATACCAAATGAACGCTGACAATTTGGTAAGCCAGCCAGGAGAAACTTTATAGGCTGGACACTCCTTACTTCTAAAAGTTGCCTTGGAAAGAGATCCTGGATGTCTGTCAAGATCTGGCTAGAAGAAACTGCTTATTCAATATAGGCAGCTAAAAGTAACTGCTCATACAATACAGTCTAAAGCTTAACTTTGGATCTACCTACAAGAAGGCCTTCGGAAATAGGTCACAATTTAATTGGACTGATTTATTCTCAGGAATGAGAAAATGGTTCTTTGAAATAATTGAATTTCAACTTCTAAACTGTAGGACTTCTTTTTTTTTTTTTTTTAATAGAGGCATGTTTTATTTATTTATTTTGTTTGTTTGTTTGTTTTGTTTATACATGCACTGGGTACAGTCAGAAGCACGGGAGGGTGAGAGAATTCACCAGAGCCAGAAGCAGAGCAGGCAGAAGGACCGAAGTACACTGCTGAGGGGAGCAGCGGGCGGCAGGAGAGGTCTGAGCGCCATGTGGGACCCTCCTCCAGTGACCGGGGAGGAGCCGGGGATCGAACCGGCGCCACAGAGGCTGCAGGCAGCTTCGCAACCCAGCGCTCAACCGCTGTGCCACAGGGGAGGCCCTAAACTGTAGGACTTCTTGAGAAGTGTTAAAAATGGGAGTATAGGAGAACAAAAATATGCCATGTCTTTTGCAAGAAGTTTATTTCATGGGAGGGGCTCTTAAGGTAGGGTAGAAATTACTTTTGATGTTTATATCTACATTTATTTCTGTAAGAGTTTTTCCAGAAAGACCTAATCCCATTAGTTCTTCTCGATGGAAATGAAAGAAGAACCTTTGTTTTCTCCAGTAAATGCCTTAATTGACTTCCCCTTCCTTCCTTCAACCTCCCCATCCTAGTTAAACTATTTATGATGACTTCTAAAATCACATGGGCAGGTTACTCAAGTTATGTTGAGTTTCTCCCATATATACAGGAAGTAAACATATTACTATAAAGCTTCTCTGTGACATTTTCTCTTCAAAAAAGTCTACACATTTAGGACTCAAAAATTCTTTTTTAAAAAATGTGCATATATATGTACATATGTGTATATAGAGAGCTATAGATACACAGGTATAGAGAAAGATGTATGGACTAACTAGTGGAAAAGTCACTCAGTTGGAACTTAAGAAGAGACTGTCAAAATCTATGAAAAGTATAGAAAAATAGGAATTAAAAACTTCTTAGTAAAAGACTGATCACAAAAATCTGCAAAGAGCTGATGACACTCAACAACAACAAAGAAAATAATCCAGTCAAAAACTGGGCAGAAGAGCTAAAAAGAAACTTCTCTGAAGAGGAAATGCGAATGGCCAACCGGCATATGAAAAAATGTTCAACATCACTTGCAATCAGGGAAATGCAAATCAAAACTACCATGAGATACCATCTTACACCAGTGAGAATGGCACATATTAAAAAAACTAGCAACAACAAATGTTGGCGAGGGTGTGGAGAAAAAGGAATTCTCCTGCACTGTTGGTGGGAGTGCAGACTGGTCCAACCACTATGGAGAGCTGTGTGGAGATTTCTGGACCTACTAAACATAGAGCTTCCATAGGATCCAGCAATTCCACTCCTAGGTATTTACCCAAAGGACACAGAAACATCAATTCCAAAAAGCACCTGCACCCTATGTTTATAGCAGCACTATTTACAATAGCTAAGCTTTGGAAACAGCCCAAATGCCCAAAAATAGATGACTGGATCAAGAAGATGTGGTACATATACACCATGGAATATTACTCAGCATTCAAAAAGGATAAACACATGCAATTTGCAGCAACATGGATGGCGCTGGAAGGGATCATGCTCAGTGAAATAAGCCAAAAAGAAAAAGAAAAATATCGGATGGTCTCACTCATAGCAGGAATCTAGAAAACTTAAATAAGGGACCAGGAAAATGAATAACTATAAGAAAGAGAAAATCAAAATCAACAAAAAACTATGAACCAGAGACACTTTTTGGGGGGTGGGGAGCGGGAGGGGAGGGATTGGGGTCAGAATGGGGGGGTTGCAATTGTATGGGGAATATAAAAATAAAATTTATTATTTAAAAAAAAACTTATTAAGTTCCTTGATATTCAGGGTAAAAAAACCTAAGATTAACATATACCCTCAAGAATGTGGTATTATTGAGGAAGAGAGGGAATTTCTCCAATCCTTCTAGGTTCTTCTCTGGCTAGTTAGATAATCAAATTATCTTCAGCCAGATTAGTAGAAGAAAAAAAATTAATTACATACTTATGGGAAATCTACAAAGATTTGTAGTCCAAAACCAATGGAACTAAATGAGGGCAGGTATTATAAGCTAACATGTGGGACAGGGAACTGGGGCTTCAAAAAGAAGTGGAGAGGGACTCACATGACAAGAAGGTAAATGATATGATGAAGACCAGATAGATGTTCTATAATTAAATGTTTGCCATGCTGTACAGATAAATTTCTCTGATAGAAAAATTATTTGTGATCAAAGTCCTAATTCTGGTTAGTACCCTCAATTTTCATGCTTGTAGGTAGTTAATGGATTGGAAAATTTTATCTGTGAGCTTACATGGACTTAACTGACTTGAGATTGATATAGTCCTCATGCCAAAGTAACACGTCTTGGGAAGGCCTGTTCTACACATCTTGAGGAGGCCTATCCTGAACATATTAGAGAGTTACAGTCTTCAGTTTAAAGGTATTAAGAAATCAGCAGGATAGGTTTTTGAGGGGTACTAGCAAATGACTCATGACAGATGCTGAAATTTGAGGGAGATTATATAGATAAACACTAATACATGCATAGGTATATATATGCAGAAAAAGAGAAAATGAACTTAAAATACCACCTACCTAGGGCCTCCCCTGGCGGCGCAGTGGTTGAGCGCTGGGCTGTGAGGCTGCCCACAGCCTCTGCAAAAAAAAAAAAAAATTCACCTTCCTCTAAGAGGTTTGCTAGTCTAGGTCCATGCTCTCCCTTCCTCAGTATAGACTTTCATTGGGAGTCTGTTGCCCTAAAGGGAGCTGGAGTTTTTGGAATATACCTGTTTACTCTGCATATGGGGTTCCAGGATGTTAGAAGTTCTGCAACAGAACTTCTTCCCAGAATTAACTCCTGTTCTCTGAGGATGGCTTCTGTGCATGTTCCCTACTAACCAGGATAACTTGTTTTCAGCACTAACTTATTAAGTTGTAGAATCATAAACACAATTGCATGCTATTTTCTTGTTCCTTTGTTCATATCTCTAATAAAAGCTTGGGCTGGGAAAGTGAAAGGCAGAGCAGCTCTCCATGGCACTCTCCCCAGCCTCCCCCCATTGCAAATTCAATGAGTCTTCTGAGTCTTCTTTAATGGCAGAGAACTTCATCAGCTGTTCTCTCTGCAGCAGAATTTGGGATAGCCATACCCAAGAGAATTTCGTCTCTATAGAGCAGAAATATATTGAATTCCACATTTACAAGTTTGAATAGATTATTTCCGTTGATAAAAATTTTTGATCAATGACAGTTAACCATCCTCCAAGTATTTTTTTTTTTTGCACCTCTGTGGAAGCAGTAACATAGACAGGCATTTGGGTAAACTGTTTACTGCTGTAAAACAGAATGGTAGGGGATTAACTTTCTTCTAAAAATATATAGCAAGTCAATCCTGGCTCCAGGAATCTTCTTCAACTCCCTTCCACAAGTACCCTCATGCTAGAAACATTACAAAGTTTACTAAGGTGCCTCGTCAGGAAAGAGAACTCTTGTTTAAGTTCACTTACATTCTTAACAGATTTTTAAAAATCAATGGTAAATTATGCTGTGGTGCTTTTCTAAGACTAAATCTAAGACTACTATAAAAACTTTTCTAAGAAACTATGAAGAAATATAGGAAGAATAAAAGAATAATATAATCATGCCTAAAAATAATTTTAAAAGCTTATTTATAAAATGCCAGTGAAAAGTAATAAATGAAAAATAAAGAAATATAGGAAATTCTGGAAAGAAAGGATAAACAGGTTAACTAATGAGTTTTCTAGTTTAAATTATTCATGGATTTATAATTCAAGAAAAACTTCCTGTAATATCTATCCATTGAATAGTAAAGCACAAGCCTCCCCACTAGGAGATCACCACTGCAGTTTGGAATTCCACACAGAGCACCAAAGTCTCAGTCTCAGTGCCTCATAGGGCACTGTGAGATCCGAGTCTGCATTTTAGTCTTAGAACTGTGCATATATTTTGGTCATGATGCTACTTCCTGAGCATGAGTCATCAGGAGCTGGCTTCCTAAGTGCCTCAACACTATAACAACATTATAATTTTTCATTTAATCTTGAAATGAAGAATACTATAAGAGTAGCAAAAAGAAAGAATCTGCTCCAGAACTGTCACTTTTCAAGGGCAAGTTAGGGCAGGGGCAATTAAAAAAAAAAATCAACCAAGATTATTTGAAATTATTTCAAAAATCTTAATGAGAAACTTACATTTGAGAAATGGGACACAAAATAGACTATAAAGAAAATTCCAAAGATAATAACATAGATGGGGAATGGGGAAATTGGTAAAGACCTGAGAGGAGTATATGGGATAGTGACTTCGCATGAATTTCAGAGCATGTATAATATGAAGTGAGATGTAAATAAAATATATGTTAAATATGACTATGCTGGAGTATAAATTATCTAATGAAAGTACTGGGTGGCTGTGACTCATCTAATTTAGAGATAAGATTTGCATAAAGTTTGACCTAATTGAAAAATCCTGTTATAATTCTGTTGATGACTCACATTTTTTGCACTTTTTGAAGGGTGAAAGAAATAAAAATTCAGCTAGAACAGGAAAGCATCATTTTATGCATTCTATTAGCTCTCAGGAACTAGCATATCAGAGGCTGGTGCAACTGTGAAACAGGTTTGTTTTTTTGTTTTTTTTTTTCCATTCAGCCAAAATGAAACATTCTGGAATTAAAGCTAAAAGTCACCAATGGAGAAGACTTTTCTGGTAGAGAGACAACATTGTGGTATTCTCTGATCATTGCCTCATTGAAATGCTTTGGATGAGAATTATCGTTGATCCTTCATTTACAACGGAGAAAACTGTCCTATGAGAACCACTTGTTTGTGGATTATCTGGAGTCAACCTTAGCATGCAACCTTAGCATGCAAGCCTTAGCATGCAAGCCTTTCTCATACACATCTCACTTGTCCATTCCTCAGCTTTTCACATTGATGTCTTCTCTCATTCTGGGCTAAGGGGGAATCTATAAGGATGTTTCAAATAAAAGATCCCCTGTTCTTAGGAAAGACTGAAAAATATGGCTTGAATATGGATAGTGAAGGGAACATTTAGCTGGGAGTTTATATATTCCTGAGACCAGTGGCATCAGCATGACCCAGGAGCTTGCTAAAAATGTGGATAGTCAGACTCCACCCAAATTTCTGAATCAAAGTCTGTGTTTTAACAAGATCCACAGGTGATTCATAAGAACATAAAGAAGTCTTATTTCAAATTTAATGAGAAAATTTTTCTTATATATTCATTGTTGCTAGCCTAGATTCTAGCATCTAGAGGGAACTCATTTGTTAGGAAAATAAATGAATACACTTATTGGTGGATTTTTTTCAACTTTTACTTCAATATTCTATAAAATATATTAATTCTCATTTAAATTGTAACCCTACTGCTCAGGGTTAGTCAAATGGATGCCAAGCACTTGGCATGACTCATGCATTCTGCTTAGTTTTAGAGACTGTGATGATATCTAATTCTTTTAAGAACATTAAGACATACCAAGAAACTTACATTCTCGTTAAAAACAATATGTTTAATTCCCTGACAAATATATTGATATTTAGATAGCAACAAATGTTATGTAACAGCAGAGGACGATAACAACAACAAGAAGAACAAAAAATACAAGTACCAAGGGTACGATAAATTACAAGGAAAATAAATTCTGTGGGAGGGCCTCCCCGGTGGCACAGCGGTTGAGCGCTGGGTTGCGAAGCTGCCCGCAGCCTCTGCAGCGCTGGTTCAATCCCCGGCTGTTCCCCGGCCACCGGAGGAGGGTCCCACATGGCGCGCAGACCTCTCCTGCCGCCCGCTGCTCCCCTCAGCAGTGTACTTCGGTCCTTCTGCCTGCTCTGCTCCCCGCTCTGGCTCTGGTGAATTCTCTCACCCTCCCGTGCTTCTGACTGTACCCAGTGCATGTATAAACAAAACAAACAAACAAGCAGACAAATAAATAAATGGAATATGCCTCTATTAAAAAAAAAAAAAAAGAAAATAAATTCTGTTGGAGTTCAGAAGAAGAAATCATTTCTTTCCATGTGAACAGTATAACAAAAGGAATAGCTAATGTTTACCACGTTCATGTGCATTTGCCAGTGGAGCAACACAGAAGCCAAGACCAGCTAATGGCGGTGATAATAATACAAGTTCATATTTTTACAAACACTTAGTATGCACTAATCACTACTATGAGCATTTTACATATATTAATCTACTTAATTATTACAATGTTAGCAGAGGCTAGTCATTATTGGCAATTTTCAGATGAAAAAATTGAGTCATGGGAAAAAAAAATTGAGTCATTGAGTTTATTAATGTGTCCAAGACCCCATGTCTAGTAAGTGGGAGGTGAGTCAATGTGACTAATTGGCCTCCAGTGTTCACTAAAAATAATGAAACTTTCCTGGTGGAAAGCTGGGACTTCTTTCTTGGACTAGGGTGTGGGTGGAAGGGAAGGCAGTGGATAGATTGAAATGGCTGTAGCTGAAAAGTAAGCAAAACAGCATGGGCAGGCTCAGGGTACTGGCAACCACGTAGTGATTCTGAGCATCATGGGTAACAAATCATGACTCTGGTTTTAGTAAATCAAAGGAAAAGAGGTGATGAAGAATAAGCACCAGGGGAAAAAGCTGATTCTCAGCCACATTAACTTGGATTTGAATCATCACTCATTCACTAACCACTCGTGAGATAGTGAACACCTCACCTCTGTGACCCTCCCTTTCTTCAAACATCTCATAAGGTGGGTATAAGAATTGAGAGAAAGCACTCAATAAATTAGAACTTTTTTTTTTCAGAATTATATTAGTAGTCAAAAATTTTAGGGTAATCAACAAAATTGGGTCCCAAATTAGACCCAATTTAGTAGTTTCAGTTTGTCTCATCTCTGACAAAAGAGATTCACCTTAAGGAACTGAATGCATTGTGCTAAGGAGATCAGTCTCATTATGTTAAAGCTTTACAGCCAGTTTTCTGCATAGGCCTTCTCTTTCTACCTCTAACCATTTCAACGGGGCTTCTGTCTTTCAGTTATCTGAAGCAATACAGGGTTAAAACAGTGCTTTTACTGGGGCCCAAATAACACTAAAGTTTTCCCCTCTCCACATGAATCTGTGCAACATTATATATGTGGCAATACAATAAGCCTGGGATAATTATAAGTTGTGCATATGATGTCAGAAGACTATTATTGTGACATTCTGAAGACACTGTTTTCAAAGCATTTTCCTATAAAGCCAGAGCAAGTTAAATGTAGAACTCCAGCTTGGTTCCACATAAATTATGGAGTTGGTCAGTCATGGAGATAAAATTACATTTAGAGTTCCCACTGGCATTATAAGTGAAACTGAAAAGGGCATTCTCACACTCAATAACAGGTGTCCCAGATTCTTAATGTTGTTGTTTTCTGAATTAAAACCTAAGTCATGAGTTCTAAAATAAGCCTTATCTGAACCTGTGAGAATTACTGCAGTTGGTTAGTAAGTTACTTATTTTCTACTAGGGAGCAACCATGGTTTGACAGAATCTGGCTCATTAAGGAATAATTACATTTTCTGTGATCTAATTTGAGTTTGAAACTCACGTCTGCATTTGGTTTTAATTTTTTTTACCCTCATTAATAAATTTTAATCTATACTGACTGTGAAGTGAAATTTAAATCATAGTTTGACATTTCCTTTAATTATTGCCAAAAACATAAATACCTTCAACAATAAATCATACACACACTGGGAATAATGTCTTTTGCAAATATTATTTCTACTCTATTCTAGCTAGCTTCAGATTTAATTCATATATGACATAAAATACTAAAATAATTATAAATCTATAAAACTTTTTTCAAAAGCATTGTAAGTCTATAACTTTCTCATAAGAAGTAGTGATAACAATCATTAACCTAATTCAAGAATAAAATAGAAGAAACGAACAATAACTAGAAAAGGAACTGGTGATTCCCCTACCAGGTCATGAAAGATATGCCATATGTTTCTGAAGGTTTTTTTTTTTTTCACACCAAAAATTGTTACTTAACAAAGGGCAATAAGGGAGTGTAGAAAGAATAACAGTATAGAGTATATAAAATATTTTAATTAATACAAATGTCAGTTTACCTAATTCAAGAGATAAGCTGTAATTGGAAAGTTGCTTAATCAGTATCTTATTAAGCAGGCAGGACATTTTCCTGGGAAATGTCCCTTAATATTATATTTATTATATGTATACATTTTACATATCTATCTTCCTGATATATCTTCAGAGTACAGATGATGCTTATATACAAAGCATTAAGCATTAATAGTCACTAAAATCAAACAGAAGATTAGATCATTAGAAGATCAGATAATTAGAAGATCAGAAAATTCTTCTAATCAAGTGGAAACAATACTAACTAGGAATTGCAAGAAATAATGAGTTGAAGAAATGGTTTAGTTTCCCTAATATCCTATCTATAGGAAAGAAATGCAACATATTCTGCCTTCTTTCTGTATGTGTTTGATGAGTCTCAGAGAACTGAATCAATAAAACAGGCTTTGAGTTACATACACAAAGTCGTTGAAACATTAGAAATAATTATTTTGGTCCATTTCACAGAACCTTTAGAATTACTGTTTTAATATTTTATTCTATTTTCTCTCCTGCTTCCTCCCCCTTCTGGTCTCAGGAAAACTATAACCGAGTCTCTCTCTCTCTCTCTCTCTCTCTCTCTCTCTCTCTCTCTCTCTCTCTCTCTCTCTCCCTCCACACACACACACACACACACACACACACACACACACACTCCTGAGAAAGAAAAAAACAAAAACTAATTCTCCCTTGTAAGATGAACCATAATCTACTAAGCCACTGGAAGTTAACAAAATTGCTTATAAGGCCTTTTTTCTTCTCTCAAGCTTTAAAAGGCAGTTAAAAAGAAATGGTACCCAGGTCTTTGACTTTAGCACACAGATAACACACAGATAACAATCTAAAAGGTTTCAACCTATATCTTATATATTATTATTGTCCCACTTTTCCACTCATTGTACTAATCTCTCTACAGATTTTTATCTGGAAATCTACAAAATCATTTCTCTTTAATTTCCACCCTCTTCCATGAGAACAGCATAACCAAAATTGTGGTTGTTGATTAAGCATGGCTTCTTGAATGAGTAGATATGGGGAGCCAACTGCAGTCTTCACATAGAGAGAGAAAGAAATGTTTGTTCTCAGACGCCATTGAGATCTTGGAGTTGTTTGCCATGGCATGAAAGTCCATAGACTTGGTACCTAATACTGGAATTTTTGCCTTAAAAAACAAACAGAAAAACTAGTGCTGGGCTGCAAGTTGCATTCAGAGCTTTGGGGAGAAAGGCAAACATTATTATGCAGTAGAGTAGGACTCCTTCCTATGATGATATGAAAGATATAAAATCATTTAATGAATTTTGGACTTTGGGCAAAGAGGTTTGAAATAGAATTTTACCAGCTGGATAGGTTATTTCCACAATAGATAAACTCAGAAATAAATCAGCCTATTTGCAAATAGGCTTGAAAAAATATAATAAGCCCAGGCATTCTAAAACTAGTGAAGTTTGAAATGAGACTGTTTCTTATCTACTATCAGAAAAATATGTAAGAAAGAAAAATGCTTGGGACTATTAAAGCTGATTAAAACTCATTTTAAATCAAATTCTGGCTCAGAAAAAAGACCTTATGTCAAGATCTCTAATTGTTTTAAAGTAACCCTAGTGAAAGTTTTCACGTGTATAAAGTAGCTGAGGGAAGAGAGACAAAGTTCTTAGTCTCACAGAAGTCAAAAGTACATCCAATTATGTCTTTAGATTAATTTGAAAAATAAGGAGGGAGAGTAGAAAGAAGGAGAAGAAGAAGAAGAAAGAAGGAGGAGAACAATGGCTGCTGGCACATAGAGCATGATAAAAACAATGGGAGTTTTTTTTGTTTTTTTTTTCCTTTTTAAATAATTACCATTGCCTTCGCCCTGAGTGAAAAGAAACTGACTGTGAGATTTGTAAGTGACCTTTAGGTACTCAATCTTCTGGGAAAGTTGCTTGTTCCTCTCCCCTCAACCCCCAAGGGAAGTACATTTTCCAAAGTCTGTATCAGCTGAGGCCAAGAAAGAAAATACAAGAAAAATTCTATTTAGAGTGAATCCTCCAGAACTACAGACAACAATGAAATAAGGAGTTAATTTCAAAGAGAAGAAATTGGCCTATTTAAAGATCATCTGCCTTCATTAGGTTTGGAAGTTTTTATATTATTAACCCAGTAAAATTATCATCCTTCCCACAGCTGAATGGGAAGCTTAACTGATGTGTCTAGATCCACCATTATTTGCTGTGTGTATTTTTGTATATGTGGACACACAAACTTATCTCCATAGGAAACTTCAGAAGGCATAACAAGATATGAGGCAGACTAAAAGATTCTGGAATACCACAAAAGACTAAACAACCAAAGTAGTCTTGAGAAAGAACACCTGGAGGCATCAGACTTCTTGATTTCAACAAGCTACAACTGAAACACAGTGGAGTAGCACAAAACCAGACACATAGAACAATTTGAACTGTTGGGGCTCTGGACAGGCCACACTAAGGTGTACCAAGTTGTTTATTGATTATTTTTAATTAAAGTAACTTGGTAAACAGCCAATGCAAGGACACTGACTCTCCTTTGTTCCCCCAGAAAGCAGGAAAGAATCTCCATGTGAAAGTATCCTCCCTGCTGCAGGAGACAGAAAGACATCCTTATCACCACAAACAAGGAAATTTGTGTAAATACACACTGCTTAGTTCCTCACTAAATTACTGTCCAAACCTAGTTTCTTTTTCCTGACAATTACAAGTTTATTGTGTGTTTGTCTAAAAAGTATATAAACTGCATGCTTTGTTTTACAGGTCCCCATCTATGGGGTTCTGTGCTCACAAAATTAAATTTGTTTTTTTTCTCCTGTTAATCTGTCTTGTGTAAATGTAATTTTTAAATAGCGGAAAGAACCCAGGAAGTCAGAGAACAATATCCCCACCCCCACCACACACACACACAACAGAACAGAATAGAGAGATCAATAGTAAACCTGTGCATATATGGTCAAGTGATGTTTGACACAGGTGGCAAAAACACACAATGGAGAAAGACAAGTCTCTTCACTAAATGGTGAGAAATGTGTATATCCACAAGCAAAAGATTGAAATTAGTCCTTTATTTTATGTCATATAAAAATCAACTTAAAATGGACTAAATATTTAAGTATAATGCCTATAACTAAAAGAAACTTCTAAGGGAAAACTTAGGGGAAAGTTTGGCTTAGCAGTGATTCCTTGGATATAACATTAAAAGCACATGTATTAAGAGAAAAATCAGGGCCTCCCCTGGTGGCACAGGTGGTTGAGCATTGCACTGTAAAGCTGTCCATAGCCTCTGCAGTGCAGCGCAAGTTCAATCCCAGCCGGCCTGCAAGTATCTCACATGGCACGGCAGGCCTCTCCTGTCTCTCCCGCTGCTCCCCTCAGGAGTGTATTTCATCAGTCTGCCTGTTCTGTTCCCCGCTCTGTCTCTGGTGAATCCTCTCACCCTTCCTTGTATCTGGCCTGTATCCGGTTCTTGTATAAATAAATAAATAAATCTTTAAAAAGAAAGAAAGAAAGAAAAGAAAACTCAGCAAATGGTACTATATAAAACCAAAAATCTTTTGTAGAGCATAGGAAACAAGCAAGAGTGATGTGAAATGGCAACCTACAGAAAGGAGAAAACACAAACTATATATCTGATAAGTAACTAATATCTAAATGCATAAAGAATACCTACAACTCAATAGTCTAAACAAAAAATAACTCAATTAAAAATAGTGAAAGGACTTGAATAGAAATTTCTACAAAGAAGATATATAAATGGCCAACAGGTATATGAAAAGGATGCTTAACTGCCTTCATCATCAGGGAAATAAATACCAAAACCACAATGAGATAATTATCTCATACTTGTTAAGATAGGTGTTATAAAAGAGCTAAGTGTTAGCAAGAATGTAGACATGAGTACCCTACTACACTATTTATAGAAATGTAAAGCAGTGAAGCTTCTATGGAAAATAGCATGATGTTTCCTCAAAAAATTAAAAATGATTCAGTAACCTAGATACAATCCAAAAACTTATAATCTCAAACATATATATGTACTCCCATGTTAACTACAGCACTATGCACAATAACTAATATATAGAAACATCCAAAATGTCCATCAGCAGATGAATAAAGAAAATATTGCTTTTAATTGCAATTGAATATTATTTAACCTTAAAAAATAAATCAGTAACATATGACAACATGGATGAAGGACATTAATAAGCTAGTCACACAAGTTTAAATTACTTCAAGATTCTGTTTACATATTGAATCTACATGTTAAATATGAAACTCTGAATATTACACTCAGTACAATAAAGAGTAGAATGATAATTGTCAAGAAATGGATAGGAGAGAGAAGTAAGGAATGGGGAGTTATAGTTCAATGGACATAAAGTGGAATTTTTGCAATATGAATAAATTCTATAGATATCCTATATACAAAATGTCTACAGTTAACAATATTGTATTGTGCACTTGAAAGTGTTAGAAGGCAGATTTTATCTTGTGTTCTTAACACAATTACATAAACTAATAGTTCTAAAGCTATAAATATATAAGTAAATAAAAACAAATGAATCAATGCCATATTTAAGAGAAATGGATACATATTCTCAATATGTTTTAGTTGTCCCCAATATTTTTATAGTTTCTCATGTTATTAGTACTCAAATAAGTTATGAAGCTAATTATAGAACAAGTTATTGGCTTATAAAAGAGCCAGTTTGTAATATACAACATTTTGATGACACTGTATTTCTTCATTTAAACTATTTGTATTCTGAGAGACCCATGTAAGATGAGACAAAAATTTACCTAAAAGTATATGAGACCAGGGTTTCAGTAAAGTGTTCCTTCAATAATATCATTATTTATGACTGTAAATCATAAATACTTATAAAAGGAATGAATACCTATTAGAATTATTTACTTCTTGGATTTTGGTTTCCTTGTGTAAATACAATTTTAGATATATCTTTCTAGCATCTAGAACATCCTTTTTATATTTTCATTATTTTATGGATTACCTTTTATATATCCACGTAATTAGATTTAAATAATTTCAATTTACTTCATAAGTCCCTTTCTGGTATTGATATATAAAATAGAAATCAATGGAGAAAAAATCATATTTAGCTTTTCAAATTTCATAAAATGTAGTAGTCTTAATATTAAAATTGATATTTGATTTTAATATAACAACAAAAATATAAATGAAACTATTGACATAAATTTATTGATTAAGGCACAAATGTTAAATAATTTAGATTTTATGAAAGCTGTCTTGAGCATTGCAAACTAAGATCCATAGAACAAAT
Organism: Talpa europaea; assembly: GCF_964194135.1. Classification (NCBI taxonomy): domain Eukaryota; kingdom Metazoa; phylum Chordata; class Mammalia; order Eulipotyphla; family Talpidae; genus Talpa; species Talpa europaea. Next base: position 80,707,427 of record NC_140070.1, read on the forward strand.
GTTTTAACTATAATCTTGGTAAATTCTATTTCCAAGTTTGATAAATTATGAAGTCCTTGCTTAATACATATCACATAATGACTCTCTTAAGATATCTTCGTCATCAAATTTCACTCTATCTCAGAACTGTATAAAAGATTTTTTTCCTGAGAAATTTTATAACCATAATCATAAATAAAATACTTAGTCACTATATACCGTTTATTCCTCAAATTGACCTTATAATACTATAATTGTATAATTTTATATATGGAGAAAATGAGAATTTTTTAAAGATTTATTTATTTATGCATACAAGAGCTGGGGTACAGGCCAGAGATGTGGGAGGTGAGAGGATTCACCAGAGACAGAGTGGGGAACAGAACAGGCAGACTGACTGAAACACACTGCTGAGGGGAGCAGCGGGTGAGTCAGGAGAGGTCTGCTGCGCCATGCGGGTTGCTCCCTGGCTGCCTAGGGATTGAACTCATGCTGCAGAGGCTACAGACAGCTTCACAGGCTGCGTCTTAACCCCTTGTGCCACCAGGCAGGCCCCGAAAATGAGAATTTTTAAAGATTAAATTACTTATCCAATATCTCTTTGCAGAGATCCAGATAATAAGATGCTAAGGTGAAGACACAGTAGTCTCTTTGGCACAGTACTTTTGATTCAAATATACAGAATTAAATTCCAAGAAATGATTAGATATTTCTAAAGTCTCATCATGTCTGCTGGTACAACGTAGGCCACCTGTATCCCTTCTCCTCCATTATTTACTCTCACCCTAGTTCATTCTTGACGGTCCTAGTTAGAGCATGCCCACTACTCTTTTATGTGAAAACTCCTTGTTTATTTTCAGTACATTTTTAAGTTCTCTTCTCTTCAGGAGACAAATCATCACCCTTATTCTCACAGAATTTAGTTCTTACCCTCTTACTCTTTAGGAAGTCTGCTTCTGGTGTGTTTCTGCTTGCTAATGCCTTTAAATGAGGCAAGAAGAGAGTTAAAAGTAGGAGTTAGAGGAATCAAAATAAATGATAGAACACCAAATTTTGTGAAGAGCTGGTTGCCAATAGAAAATACATATGAAGGATTTAATAGGGAAAAAAAGAATTACTATAAAAAAAAAAAACACTTTAGATATTGCCTTAGTGTGGTCCAGTCAATGATAGCTAAAATAAATTTTATGCTTCCATTTGCTAATCCTGAGTCATATACAGAATGTAATTTTTTATCTGTTTGGATTTGAGGTGAGCAGTGAGTGTTTCTTTAAAATTAAGTTAAACTGAGTTTCCTCCTCAGGCTTACTGTCTGGAAGATTGTTCCTGTTAGCATAACTTAATGTTCTTTACCTTAATGCTTAGAGATTGTACTAATTTATTTTTACCTTTTCTGTATTATGTACAATGATAAGGGCATTTGAGGCTTTTGATGCATGAAAACACAAGCTCTAGGAGAAGAATATTCTAACTCATTAATATCTCCCTATTTTAAAACAGATAAATATTAGAAAAGCTATTTTAATATTATTTCGCTCAGAGTAGTAAACATGGAATCAAATTTTTTCATTGATATTTTATATATTTCTTAGCTTATAGTCTTAATTTTCAGCTTAATTTTCCAATTCCTATATCATAATTGTAGTAACAATGTAGATTTTAGTTGTCTTTCAAAAAAAATCTAGCTTATTTGAAGACTAGTAATCACTAATAGCCCATTAAAAATGTAGTTGTGAGTAATGAACTACATCAACATAATTTACATTCGCTAAGAAGTCACAAAGAGAAAATTTCATGTTTATTGTGTAAAAAAATGTTCCCTAAGTTAGACTGGACTTCACCTGGTAGCAACGACTAGTCTTGAAGAGGCATTTTAGAATTTTAATTGTTTTTAAAAGGTCACGTAATTGAACAGTTGCTGTGAGCAGTTAAAATTGGATTGTAAATTCAATTAAAGATTAACTTTTTTTTAAAAGCATCAAAATATTGGTTATGTGGGACAGCTAGATTGTTGTATACTTAAACCTTTTTTATAAATTAGTGCTTTCTCTTTTGCTATACAGAAGCTTTTCAGTTTGATGTAATCCCAGGTGTTTATCTTTGCCTTCACTATCACTGCTTTGGGTGATAAGTCTTTAAAGATGTTTCTGAGATGTTTCTCAAGCGCACACAGATCATTATCCAGAATAGATCACATACTGGGACACAAGACAAACATCAACAGATACACCAAGACTGAAATCATACCAACCAGGGCCTCCCCTGGTGGCACAGCAGTTGAGCACTGGGCTGCGAAACTGCCCACAGCCTCTGCAGCACCAGTTCGATCCCCAGCTGCTGGCGAGGGTCCCACATGGTGCACAGACCTCTCCTGCTGGGCCTGCTACTCCCCTCCGTGGTGTATTTTGTCAGTCTGCCTGTTCTCTTCCCCGCTCTGGCTCTGGTGAATTCTCTTACCCTCTCACGCATTTGGCCTGTACCTTGGTTCTTGTGTAAAATAAAGAAAGAAATAAAGAAATAAAGAAATCATACCAACCATCTCTAATCATAAAGGCATCAAACTAGAAATAAACTATAAAAAGAAGGCAAGGATCTCTCCTACCTCATGGAGATTTAAACCCACACTACTGAAAGACCATTGGACTAATGAGGAGATCAAAGAAGAAATTAAAAAATACTCTGAGTTGAATGACAAGGAGGACACCAATATCCTAAATGTATGGGATGCAGCAAAAGCAGTACCAAGAGGAAAATACATAGCAATACAGGCTCACATCAAGAAATAAGAAAGAACAAAGAAACAACCTAATCTCGCAGCTCAAAGAACTATAAAAAGAACAACAACAAAAAAAAAAAAACCAGAACCAGTAGAAGAAAAGAAATAATAAAATCAAAGCAGAAAAAAATGAAATCGAAACTAAAAATCAATCCAAAAGATCAATAAACCCAAAAGTTGGTTCTTTGAAAAAATTAATAAAATAGACAAACCCTTAGCCAGGCTCACAAAGGAAAAACGGGAGAAAGCACACAAAAATAGGATCACAAATGAAAAGGGAGAAATCACAACAGACACAGCAGAAATCAAAAGAAAAATCAGAAGCTACTATGAACAATTACATGCATACAAGCTCAATAATCTAGAAGAGAAGGACAAATTCCTACAACTCTACAATTACCCAAAGCTAGATAAATAACACCTAAACAGACCAATCACAAGTAGTGAAATTGAAATGGTATTCAAAACCCTCCCCAAAAACAAAAGCCCAGGACCAGATGGATTTACAAATGAATTCTACCAAACATTCAGAAATGAATTAGTGCCTATCCTTTACAAATTCTTTCAAAAAATTGAGAAGGAAGGGATAATACCAAACACGTTATAAGAAGCCAACATTACACTAATACCAAAACCAAACAAGAACACTAAAAAAGAAAACTACAGGCCAATCTCTCTAATGAACACGGATGCAAAAATCCTCAATAAAATTTTAGCTATCAGAATCCAACAATGTATCCATAAGATAATTCACCATGACGAAGTAGGATTTATTCCAGGGACACAAGGATGGTTCAACATCCAAAAATCAATCAATGTAATCCAACACATCAACAAAAAGAAATATAAAAACCATATGATAATATCAATGGATGATGAGAAAGCTTTTGACAAAGTACAACACCCATTTATGATAAAGGCCCTTGAAATCCTCCGGATACAAGGAACATACCTCAACATCATAAACGCCATATATGACAAGCCCATAGTCAATATCATTCTCAATGGTGAAAAGCTGAAAGCATTTCCATTAAGATCTGGAACAAGACAAGGGTGTCCACTCTCACCACTGCTTTTCAATAAACTGGAAGTCCTAGCCAGAGCAATAACAAAAGAGAAAGACATACAAGGAATCCAAATACAGAAGGAAGAAGTCAAACTATCATTAATCACAGATGATATGATAATATACATAGAGAACCCCAAAAACTCCACAGAAAAACTAATTAAACTAATCAATCAGTTTAGTAAAGTGTCAGGATACAAAATCAATACACAAAAATCAGTAGCCTTCCTATACACAAACAATAAATCTGAAGAAGAAAGAAAACCATCCCTTTTATTACTAAAAAAAAAAAAAATCAAATACTTGGGAATAAATCTAACAAAAGAGGTAAAGGACCTATACAAAGGAAACTATAAAACACTGTTAAAGGAAATAGAAGAAGACACAAAGAAATGGAAAGACATCCCCTTCTCATGGACTGGAAGAATTAACATTATCAAAATGGCCATCCTACCAAAAGAAATTTACAGATTTAATGCCATTCCAATAAAAATTTCAATGACATTCTTCAAAGAAATAGAACAAATATTGATGAAATGCCTATGGAGCCACCAAACCCCAAACAGCCAAAGCTCTCCTGAAAAAAAAAAGAAGGGAATGGAGGTATCACACCTCCAGATTTCAAACTATACTACAAAGCCATAATCATCAAAACTGTTTGGTATTGGAACAAGAAGAGATACATGGGCCAATGGAACCAAATAGAAAATCCAGAAATATATCAAAATCAAGAAACAACTATGAACAAGAGACACACTATGGGGGGTGGGGGGTGGGGAGGGGAGGGATTGGGGTCAAAATAAGGGGATCGCATTTGTATGGGGAATATAAAAATAAAATTTATTTAAAAAAAAAAGAAAATCCAGAAATAAACCCACAGACTTATAGTCAACTAATCTTTGACAAAGGAGCAAAGAATACGCAATGGAGCAAAGAAAGTTTGTTCAATAAATGGTGCTGGGAAAACTGGGTCACTACATGCAAAAGAATGAACCTTGACTACTACCTCACACCATGCACAAAAACCAACCTAAAATGGATTAAAGAACTAGACATAAGACCAGAAACCATAAAATATATAGAAGGAAATATAGGCAAAACACTACATGACATACACTTCAGTAACATCTTTAAAGACTCATCATCCAAAGCAGTGATAGCAAAGCCAAAGATAAACAGCTGGGACTACATCAAATTAAAGATCTTCTGCACAGCAAAAGAGACAATAACCAAAACAAAGAGAAACCCCACCGACTGGGAGAAATTTTTTGCACACAACAGTAATGATAAAGGGCTGATCACAAAAATCTACAAAGAGCTGATGAGACTCAACAAAAACAAATTAAATAATCCAGTCAAAAAATGGGCACATGAGGTAAAAAGAAACTTCTCCAAAGAGGAAATGCAAATGGCCAACAGGCCTATGAAAAAAATGTTCAACATCCCTATCATCAGGGAAATGCAAATCAAAACCACACTGAGATACCACCTCACACCAGTAAGAATGGCACATATCAAAAAAACAAGCAGCAACAAATTTTGGCAAGGATGTGGTGAAAAGGAACTCTCCTACATTGCTGGTGGGAGCGCAAACTGGTCCAACCACTATGGAAAGCTGTGTGGAGGTTCCTCTGTCTACTAAAAATGGAGCTACCATACAACCCAGAAATTCCACTCCTAGGGATCTACCCAAAGGACATAAAAACACTGATTCAAAAGAACACTTACACCCCTATGTTTACTACAGTCCTCTTTACAAGAGGTAAAACCTGGAAACAACACAAATGCCCAAAAATAGATGACTGGATCAAGAAAATGTGGTATATTTTCACAATGGAATATTATTCAGCAATCGAAAAAGATAAACTCACGTCATTCACAGCAATGTGGATGGAGCTAGAAGGGATTATGCTCAGTGAAATAAGCCAGAAGGAAAAAGAAAAATATCGGATGATTTCACTTATAACAGGAATATAGGGGAACCAAATAAGACATTAGTGTAAAAAAATAATAACAGTACAAAACACAACAAAGCAAAAACAGACAATTATAAATCAGAGACATACTGCAGGGGAAGAGGAGGGAGAGGGATCAGAGGGAGGGAGGCAGGAGCACAGGGGACTGTGGTGATGGTTCACAGGTGCCTTGGGGAAGAAAATTCTATGGGGACTCAATATGAGAGGTTGGGGGGAAACAAATATTGTTTAAAAATTAAAAAATTAAAAAATTAAAAATTAAAAAAAATTAGTGCTTTCTCAATGTTCAGAATGAAAATATGGTAGTGGAATGAGGAGGTTATAATAATCTGCTTAGCCTCTTGGAGTTCTAACAATCTTTATGCTCACTTGCTGCTAAAACTGGAAGGAGAAAGGTTCTGAATATAACATCGTGTCCTCCTTGTGTCCCAGCTGGCCCAGCTCCATTCAACTCTTGTCCTACAGACGATTAGAACATGTGCATATGTGGGTGATTTGAGGAAAAAACAAATGAAAAACAAAATAAGCCTGCAGGACCCAGACTTGCCTACCCTTCCTGTTATTGAGCTCTCAGGCTAATAGGAATTCAGTCAATCATCCCTGAGAGACAGACCCTCCACCCTGCAGAAGCTCCCTGTTTTGGGGCAGTGGCTTGAGAATCAGCTGAAACCTAATGGCCGCACAGACAGGGGACAGAAGAGTGACCTACTTCTGGCAACCTGTGTGTGCACACCCCCATACAGCCCAGCCCAAATGCACACCCTGCTATCCTGCCTGGTCGCCATCCCCATCAAACCAGGACCCCCCCCCCACTGCTCTCAGTGGAGTGCATGGCTCAAGATACTTCCCGCTTATTGTATGACCCTCAGTAAGCATCTCTTGCTTGGAACCACAAAGTATATGGGAGATTAAATAAATTAATTTACTGGTGAATATCAGCAAAAATTTTTTAGGATCTGTAAAAAAACCCAAATAAGTAAAGTTATTCCCTGTCCACCTAGTAAGACCACCTACTAGAATCTTGAACTACTTGTTACCAGAGGAATTATCTAGACAGAGAAGGTGAGAGGGATGTGCAGGTAAGGGACAAAGTAGAGAAATAGATAATTCAACAGTAGTAGAGACTCTAATGAGCAGATCTACAAGGAAATCAAAGACTTGAATAATACTATACAGATATATATATATATATATATATATATATATATATATATATGAACCCTCTACTCTGAGATGTGCACTAAGCAGTGGGGACACAGTGATAAATAACAACTGATTCTTTCTAACAAGTCCCACAGTCTGGTGTGCACAATATTAATAATTTGAGTTCAATTTGATAAGTGCAATGAGTGAAATTCAAGATGCCTTGAGACCAAGGAAGAAACAGTTCCTAAACCAGTGTATATGCATTAGGGAGTGATTAGGGCTGAATGGTGTTCACTGTGATTAGGGTTGGATAGGGCGCATTTAAAACTACACGTGACTTTGATTTCATATGTATGGGGCTTAGGGAATTTTTTTTTTTTGGTCTATTATGTTTGCCCTTTTCTCTCCATTGCCTAACAGTGCATGGCTTATACCAGCTGCTCAGAAAAATATTTGGTGGGAAAAAAAATCATTACTTTCCTCTTTGATGCTACATTAATTATTCTTACACATGAATTTAATCCATCAACAATTATTATGAACTTTGGGATCTATTTATACAGCTATTCCTTGAAATAGGAAAAAAATAAGTATACTAAAACTCAGCAACCAATAACCTTTGGAAATAGCACCTCCTTAAGGAAAAAATATTCCTGAGTCATTACTGTTTTAACCCCATGCAAGACTACTCTGTTGAATCAGAAATACAATACCAGGATTGCACAGCTTCACTGGGATTTGCAGATAAAAGTTTACTGAGTCAGTACTAAAATAATTGTGAGCTCTCCTTGCAACTACAGAACAGGCCTAGACCATAGAGTTCCCTGGACAAAGGAAAGACCAAAAGCATTAGTCACTCAATTTTCTGTTCTTCCATACTGGTTTAATTGGTTGTTTTTCTGTTTGGTGTTAATGTAAAGTAGAATGAAAGACATGATTTTGAAAATTTACAAAAATTTTTCCCCTAAGTGCCAGAAAATTAATAATCACTGAAAACTCTCCTGATCCATATCAAAACAGATTCCTCACAGAAGTCCATGAGCCCTAAACAAACTGGTGTTGCAGAAATGTATAAAAACAAAAAAACATGAAATTATTGAAAAGCTGGAAAAGGCAAAATGGTTAAAAAGTTTTACCCTTAATAACTTTCTTATATTTACTTTATTGGGAAATAATATGTTTTAAAACTCTATTTCTCAGTGTTAGCTCATCATGGCCTCATAAGAACTTTGATTTCCTTTTCTTTATGAGTTCAGACATTTCAAGGTTCTCCCTGCCGACCTATTAATTCATCGATGTTTTCCCCTGACTATCCCATTTTTATGAAAGACATATATTCATTTTAGAAAGCAGCAAACTTAACACTGATAGTTACATTTTAGATAACATTTTTAATTAAATATTGAAATAGAATCGAAGGTGAAAGATATTCATCCAATTTGCCTAGCTATTTGGTATGCTCTTGGCACTTTTGAAACTGCAGCTAGAATAACTGCAGTGTCTTAGTCATATGCTTGGTAACACTATTATGTTCTATATTTGTAAGAAAATGAGCATAATAAATCTCTTTTATAGGTACATATATTTCTCTTCATGTAGAGGAAAAAACTTCCACATTTTCATGTATTTCTAGACCACTGATTCGCAACATGAGATATCCTAAGGGCAAATACAAGACTTGACCAATAATATCTGATCATTATTCTCATATTATTACATTAAAATTCAGCTTCTCTGATTGCAAAGACATTAATAGTTATTAAGCTTTAACAGAAAATCTTTGAATATAAGAATTTTAGATATTTAATAGAAACAAAAAAATTTTACCACACATGCTATGACCTTAGTTAACTTGTAATTTTGTCCTAAAAATTCTTCAATGAGTCATTTAAATCCTTTCTGCTCAGATTCCACTTCACCATCTAATTAGGGAAGTCCTAACTATAGGTCAGACCAACCGAGACAATAAAAACTGCTTTCAGCCATCTGTAGTTAGCAAAGTCATTTTCTCAGTCTTTTGGTAAACCACATCTAGCAAGCAAACAATTTGTGTTGATTCTATGGTCACTAATGAGTTTCCGTTTGTATCAAAAGTCATAAATGTACATGAAGGAAAATTTCTCTTGAAGTATGCAATTCTTTCAAACATCAAAATTATAGCTCCTTTTTACCTCATAGCACATTGAGAAAGCTCTCAATTAGGTCTCTGGCTAGGTCAAAGTATTCTCAAGAAGAACGAACAGGTCAAAATACAGAACCTGAGACGAGTTCGTGGCCTTTGATTTTTATTTGCTTTTCTACCAATAGCCAATTAAGACAATCTTATCCCACCAGTGGACTGGGAAATAGAATCAATGGAGCAACGATTCATTGTCACCAGCCTCTAAGTGCCCATCTCTCTGTCTATCTCTCTGACTCACTGGAGCCTAGAGTTTTCCTGACGAAATGTCTGTCATTCCTGACTTAATTTTAAACAGCAATCTTTATCCTAGGAGAGTCTTCTTGCAAGACTTTATAACTCAGTGGATTTATCTCATAATAAAAAGGCATTTTGATATGCTACAAGGACAAGTTAATTAAAATATTAGTCTTCACAAATTTTACATTCCTTTTTCCTGTTTTACAAGCGAAAACTGACACAATTGTTAGCATTAAACAAAATCAGATGACACTTAAACCATCAACTTAGTAAGGCAATGTCACTTACCAGTAGGCAGAAAGATTTGCTTCAGAAATACACAGAATACCTTATTGGAGCACCACTTCTTATTAAAGGAAAATGGAATTTAGAATAAGAACATTCTATGCTAGAATCATTTGTTGAATACAGTATTGTATAATATGCATAGATATTTAACACAGAAAAAAGCAGCATTTTAGAGAGCTACTGACATATAAAAGTTAATCTTTAAGTAATACATTTATTGAAATCCCCAATTAGGAGATTAAGCTAGAATAAATTTAAAAGAATTAATCACTCACATGTGCATCTTTCTACAAAGTTAAAATTTGACTACATAATCTTCTAGGGAAGGGAACTGTAATATTTACCTTTCTATTCCTTTTACCTTCAAAACATTACATATACAAGAGCTCATCAAATGCCTGGATGTTGACTTGAAATGTCTTCTCAAATTGTGAATAAATAATTATGTGTAGACAACCTTCCTCTGTCCCACCACTGTCCATAACTAGATGGTCAATGTTGATCTCAGTTGCTGGTTTTTTGTCCTCACTGTTGTTGTTGTTTGCTTATTGAATTGTTCAGACTTACCTCATTAAGTTAAAAAGAAATAACATCAGAGAAAATGTGGAAAGAATTTTTTAAAAACTTATCAAATGGTAAATTCATCAAATTTTAGACTTGGAAGTAGTTTTGTACCTTACCTAGTCCAACTCCATTTTATAAATGATTGAATTAATTCAAAAATTGATTTACCAAGCCTCCCCGGTGGCACAGCAGTTGAGCGCTGGGTTGCGTCGCTGCCCGCAGCCTCTGCAACGCCGGTTCGATCCCCAGCTGCTCCCAAGCCACCAGAGGAGGGTCCCGCAAGGCGCGCAGACCTCTCCTGCCGCCCGCTGCTCCCTCAGCAGTGTACTTCGGTCCTTCTTCCTGCTCTGCTCCCTCCTCTGGCTCTGGTGAATTCTCTCGCCCTCCCACGCTTCTGACTGTATCCAGTGCTTGTATAAATAAATAAATAAATCTTTAAAAAAATTTAATTTACCTAGGGACATACATCTGGTTCAAATTAAGGATCGAGACATGGTTCTTCAAATTTTCTTCAGCAAACTTCATATTATAGTTACACTATTTCCTATATGACTGTTCTGATTTTATATGGTGTTTTTTAAAATAAAAAAAAATAGTAACCAGTTTGAATACTTTATAGCTGTTTCTACAATGTAAAAAGGCTTGGCTAGCCAATCTATTTAGCATATTTACCAATAAAGTCTGTTTCAATATTTATTCTTGCTTAATCATTACTGTAATGCACATAATGACCTCAACATTTGGCTTATAAAACATTTATAAATATAGAATTTACATTAAAGATGTTATAATGTGTTACTTCATTTGTGAAATATTTTTCATCTTTTTTTTTAATAGAGGCATGTTTTTATTTATTTATTTGTTTGTTTGTTTGTTTGTTTTGTTTATACATGCACTGGGTACAGTCAGAAGCGCGGGAGGGTGAGAGAATTCACCAGAGCCAGAGCGGGGAGCAGAGCAGGCAGAAGGACCGAAGTACACTGCTGAGGGGAGCAGCGGGCGGCAGGAGAGGTCTGCGCACCATGTGGGACCCTCCTCCGGTGGCCGGGGAGCAGCCGGGGATCGAACCGGCGCCGCAGAGGCCACAGGCAGCTTCGCAACACAGCACTCAACCGCTGCGCCACCAGAGGCCCAATATTTTTCATCTTTTTAATCAAATTTGGGGACGTGAAATATCAGTTTGTTCTTCAGAGAGCACATTTGAGCATCAACAATAAATCCTTTAAGATATAACAATGTTTATGTATTATAAAATGAATAATATGTTTGCATGTATTCTTCAATTAAGCTTAAAATATATTAAGCAGACAATTCTATTTGGTCTGAAAGAATATATAATGAATGCTATTCAAACTAATGTCCTCCTTCTTTGAGTGTGAATAAGTAAATTTTTTAATCTATAGAGAAATAATACTGAAAAAAGATAAGTTCACATCCCTGGTGGATGTTTACTCATGTTTTGGGTTATAATAAATAATAACTAATGCTACATTTGCTGAAAATGAGATATTAATTTCTTTATGTATGCAATATTTTCCTTTTCAAACTTCTTCACTTATGCACTCAAACTGAATATTCTCTTCCACTGGAGAAACCAGAGGGGTAGTATAAAAGACAACATCATCTCTCAAAAGGAAAGATGCAGTGGTGTGAACTTGATGTAGTTTTTTCCCTGTGAGCTCGGGTAAAGAAGTCAATAGGTAAGAATGCTTGCAAGAATTATATTGAGCATTTTTCTTCTTTCTGGTATATTTCTCTGACAGTAGATGAGATTTATGATGTCACACATATAGTGTTTCCAGAATGCATTTCATTCTAAACTTATCATTTTTGCTTGTCACTTAACTAGTTCACATAAACTAAAACAATAGTTTTGAAAGACCAAAATTTATATACTACATTCTACTGCATTTCCTTTTCTGTTTCCAGCTCCATTGCTGCTCTGTTCTCATCTCAGAAAAGAAAAATGCCAACTACCTATATCTGATTTTCTTCTAATCATTTTCTAGAGGGAAAGAGGAGCTTATGAAAAGTGTTGACCCAGTGAAGTGATTCTGTTAGGAAACTTTTCCTCTGTTAGGGAAGAAAATCTTCTACCCTTCTAGGCTTCTAGGTCATTATGGCTGGAAATTAACCAAAATAACACAAGGTAAAGAGAAAAGGGACAATTTAATTTCATGTGTGTGGAGATATAATGTGAATAAGGTATCTGTGATGTGAACAAACATTTAAAAACTTCCTAGACAAAGACATTAAGAAAAATAAGTTCACAACCCTACTGGATGTTTACTCATGTTTGGGGTTATTGAAACTTTGGGGGGTTTTGAAATTTTTGGTTTAGACATTAACTTAGTGAGCTTATTTGCAAAGAAGAAAGGGCCCTGAGTCCCATCTGTGGTGATCAGGTATCTTCCTTCTCTTGATACCTGGAGAGTATTATACCAAGTGAAATAAGTCAGACAGAGAAAGACAAATATCATATATTTCACTTATATGTGCAATCTAAAAAGCCAAAAATTAAAACTCAGATATGAAGAAAAGATTGGTGACTACCAGGGGAGAAGGGTTGGAGGTGGGTAAAGGAATCAAGAGGCAGATATTTCCAGTTGTAAAATAAATAAGTCATGAGGGGGTAGTGTACAGCATAGGATTGACAGACAATAATACAGTATTAAATATTTGGATTGTTAATAATAGATGGAGAATTGACTTATGGCAGATCATTTCACATTGTATAAAAATGTCAACTCATTGTTATACACCTAAAACTAATACAATATATAATATATATATATACTTCAATTAAAAATATATATATATATACTTCAATTAAAAAAAAAAAGAAAAGAAAAGGAGTACTCAAGAAGGATTATCCAGAGACACACTACACGGTACCACATTTTCCTTCCTGTTGAAACACAAGCTGATATACTTCTTTATCCAGGATACACAAACCAAACCAAACTAACCTTAGCTATCAAATGCTATAAATTACAATCTTGACAGTTGGAAAGGACACAAGAAAGAAGTATATTACTTCTATTCACAAAAATTTTTCAAATATGAAACAAAAACTTCTAAAAAAATACAAAAATCAACAAAATAGAAGAAAAAAATGAAGCTCTTTCCCTAATTCAGATTTTTCTCCCTTGACTCTTATAGTGACTAATCATTCATTGATTCTCATATATTTATTTCAAATCCAATAAGACACTCACGTAACGGCAATAGTTTATTACCAAGACTATCCACAATGGTTTGTCAGTTGATCAAACAGCACTCTTCAAACATTCTCGGTAAAGTACTCGGTGAATTAATAATTTACCAGATTTGACAAGCATTCACTTAGAGGTATCTAATTATTTAGCCCTGGTTTCACATTTATCGTAACTCAAATTATACTTGTCCATTTTATCATGCAATATTTAAAAGCACTGTTATCCACATCTAGGACACAGAAATTTGACATCTGTCTAGAAATATTTTAAGATGTTAAAGAAATGGCACATATACAAGTTTTTCAGCAGATGAAACATAAAAGACAGGGTATTGGGTTTTTATTTTAGAGAAAATAGATCTTTTTTTTTTTTTAACATTCGAGCAGACCTGGAGGAAAGATCAGAACATTTTATGCAGGGTGGACATTCTGAGATAATTCTCTGATATTTGTGGAGGGAGGCCACGCTGGGAGCACTACTGAATAAAGTGGATGAGGCCAGGGAGACTCATCTCTTATCTCCTAAGTCTTTCATCCTATCTTAGTTAAACCTCAAAAGCAGTAATACTGCATTTGAGAAACAAAAGCTAAAATTGGCAGCTTATTATAAGGATTTTAAAATTTAAAACTTACATTTAAAATGTTTTCAAGGCTTTATGATTAATACTGGGCCCAGCCCTCTAGTGTTACATGAATTTAAAGTTGAATTCAAATTTATTTTACAAGTAAAAAGCAGACTATCTATAAGTACATGGACTTTCAATTCTAAAGTTCAAATAAGGCTCTCGATGTGAAGAACAGACATGCATTTCACAAGAGTTCTAATAAAAACATTTGCCCTTTTCTGTTTGTAAAGGCACATTCATTTGTCCTTTATTCTTCTTTAAGATTTTTCCTCTTAGAATTGTACATACTTAGCTCTTCAAAAATCACTTCTTTGTTGGTGAACCTCACTTCTATTCACTAATCGAAACTGTAGTTCTGGAAATCTAAACCTAAATATTTTGTTCAATATTTCCATTTATGCCTTCCTGTTATTTGAGATACAGTATATCTAAAATTGCATTTTCATGAGCTCAAACAGATGCAAGTATGCATGCCTACATACATACTCAAAGAACACACATACACACAAGCTGGTTTGGATACAAACTTTTGGAGGCTTCCTGAGTAGCCTTCAAAATGGTGGATGAAATTAAATTAAATGTCAAGGTAGTTATCTGTTATCTGTGGAGCAAACTTTGGTAGAAGTAAAATGGAAACAACTTGGGAAGAAAAATTCTTCCATTTTTGCACCATTAGGCTACAAGGGGTAGCATCTCCTTGTAACTCTGGATCTTCATGATGCTCCTGAATGATATGGTGTGTTTGTTTGAGGCTTCTTGTGAAACAGAGCCACATAAGTACTGCATCACATTATACTGCTTCTTTATTTGCCTCACCCCCCCTCCCCTTATAACCTTACCCTTACTACCCTGAATGTGTTTTTCTCAAATAAGAAAATTTTATCCTTACCCCAAACTCTGATTTTCTTCCCTTGCTATATCAAGTGTTCCTTCCCAGGCAATATCAGAACAAAAATCAATGCACTACTTCTTTCTTTGAAAAATTCTTACTGTTAAAAAAAAATCTACTGAAACAAACCATAAGCTCAGTATTATGATTGATTTACATGCTGGTAATTTCCTTATTCATTGAGAACTAGTAACAGATTATCTCTAATAGTCAGCAAGTTACCTTTTGAGAAGTACTGTTTCAATAGACAGTACTCTTACACACATATACATAGTTGGTGAGATGACCAGAATCTGCTAGAGCTTGACAAATTAATAGCAAAGTGGGAGTAGCTTTATTGGAGAAGCTCGATATTTATGATCCTTACATACAGAACCCAGAGAGACTAAGTAATACTTTCCAATTACAGTAACCAAGGAGTCACAATAGCCACTGCGATTTGATATCTATAGCTCAGTACTCCACATAATCTTTCTTGATTTTCCTGATACATTTTCTCATCTGTGTTTACCAGGGGACATAAGGGATAAGTGTATTATAGTTAGTATTCCATGGTTTTTAGAATTGTGAATTATAGTGTTATTACATATGGTAACATAGTTCTTCTTTAGAGAGCAAGTTAAGAAAACAAAGCTGTGTTAGTTTGTCCCATTTCCAATTTCTTACTAAAATTCACAAAGTGCTCTTTTAAAAAATATTAATACCCTTAAAACAAAGGTTTGAAAATGATCATACACCAAACCAATATTCTCCAACTGTAACTATGATCACAGAGATGCCAGATTTTTAAAAGGATTATGCTAAATGAAATAAGTCAGGAGAAAGACAAATAGCATGATTTCACTCATGTGAAATATAGAAAAAACAAACAAGCAATCAACAATAACCAAAAAAGAAACTGACAAAACTAAAGCAGAATAAACTCTAGAAGTATGACTGCTGAATTTGAGGTTACTAGAGAGGGACTGGGTGAGAGTCAAGGAGGGAGCAAACACAATTGTCCAGGGTTAAGGACAGTGAGTGCTTGGCTAGTGGGGTGGTAACACACATCTGAGGTGTGAATGTGTTCCCCTAAATCATATAGGGGTGTTGTAAACCAATATTACCTCAATAAAGGAAAAAGAAATATTGCAGCTGTATTTGGAACCCCAAATTACCCTCTACTGTTTATTCCTTCTTTTTCTACAGTGAACACTGATCAGACTTAGGCTTTTGTGCAGTGTAAATTTTTTATATATATGTTACATGCATGTTCCCATAATAACCTAAAATGTTATGATGTGGATAAAGCAAAATTTACATAAATTATATTTTCTTATAAAATTTTTTTTGTCCTTTTATGTAATATTTTGGATTTTCAAAGGGAAATTTTTTATTTGAAAATCTAGATAATATCTCATCAAATAAACACACTATATAATATGACTGATAAATTATCTCCATTTTTTTTTCTATTTTAAAGAATGGTGCAATAAGCATCTTTGCACATGAGGGTATTTTTTTGTAGTAATTACTGAACACTATCTTGAAATGGAATTCATGTGATATGGGATATGTGCATTTTCAACTTAAATTTTGTCATGTTGGTTCCCAAATTCAATCTATATTTAAAAGTTGATACAGCCAAGTCAATTCATTAAATCAAAATACTTAACCTTTTATTTATATGATTTAGTAGTATAAAATAGTTTTTGAACTATCATTCTAGTTATTTCAGTTAGTTCATATATCTAGCTTATTTTTTATAAAAACTGTACATTTTTTGCTCTAAATTATGTTTAATGAGGTAAATAGGTTTACATCTTTGTATCTGCTTCTGGGATTGTAGATTCAATCCTCTAAAGTTAATGATCTCATGCAGAATTAATCACCATTTTATTATTTTGAGAGTCCATTCACTTACATATGTTTATAAATATCATGTGAGGATGATCATTTTAGGCTTTCCAGTGATCAAAACTATTCTATATCTTGTTTTTGAAACTTGCCTTGTTAAAAATTGAAGTTATTCTAAAAATCATGAAGTTTATGAATTTTTGAAATGATTTTCAAGCAATAAATATTTGTATTATATTTAAGTACTATTTTTATCTCACTAATTGAAAAAATAGGTCCATTATGTAGATTTCTCTTTCATACTCTGAGGGGCTTTTTTCATTTGAAAAGCTTTTGTTACAACAATTGACATAAAGCAAAAATGAAGCTCAAGTTGGAGTATAGTCTTTTTTATAACTACTGTCATTTTGTAATACTAATAATAGTTATTACTAAGTGCTTCTTACATGCTAGACACCGCTCAATACATGTTCTACCTAGATAGCAACCAGGTTATCTCATTTCTTCATACATTTGTGTAATACAAACTTATAAATCCCCTATCAAGTGTCAGTGTCTACTTGCCTTCCCCTTAAATCTGAAAAATACTAATAGAATTGGGAAGCTGGAAAAAATGAGGCTGTGTGACTTCCCAAGACTGGCTCATATGAGCCACTTGCTTGGAAGTGTTCCAAGCTACCATAAGCAATGAAGCGTTAAGCATCCCTACACATGTATTCTTTGCCAGAATTATTCAAAATACACTTTGAAGTGGGATTCTTGTGACATTATTTATGTGCATATTTAAATTAACCAAATATTACTTAGACTTCCAGTCAAGACAATAATCTTAGTCTTCTGTCATTTAGCCTAGAGCCAGCCATGTGAGTGAGCAGGCTTCATTATGATCCCACCTTTGCTCAGTGATTCATCCCTGACTGAGTTTTCCAACCCCAGGCATTGTGAAACAAGCACAAGGCTTTCCTGCTGTGTCCTGTTCCAATTCCTGACCACTGAATTTGTGAGCATAACAACAATGCTGTTTTAAGTTACTAAATTTTAGAAGAATTTGTTAAGTGGCAGTGACAATCAGAACACATGTATTATCAACAACACATGTATTAACTTTTTAAAGTCCTAACAGTTTTTCACTTGATTATTAATCTTATTATATCAATGTGTGACTAATGGTACTACATGGTCTCTATTAGTTAAACAATAAATAAATAAAAGTGATTGGTTTTCAGTAACATTATCACTGCAAAAGCTTCCATTGCATTCATGACCCTCTATATTCAGGTGAGGGAGGAGGAATAGGAAATATTTACTTACTCAAAAATATTCATGAAAAAATCCCCCACATCCAATTTTACATTCCACTGAGAAACCCATAATTCTGCCTGGTCCTCTCAGAGAAAATGGATAATAAACACAGCAGCAGAAAGGACATTTGGAAAGGTCAACATTTTCTAAATTAATTAACACTTTTACCTTTCAAGCAGGGTGTACCCAATCTACTGGACTACATCTAGGATTAGATGATTCTTCTTCAAATTTACACCTGGGAAAATAAAATCATTACTGTAAATCTGCCCTTTAAGCTAAATCCCACATTTTATTACAAATTTTTATTCTGTTTAGAAAATCGAATCCAAGTATATTTTTAATCAAATATATATGTTAAAAATTGGTAAATCACAATTAACTGTCATACCCATATGCAAATGATCATCTCCAATTTGGAGTATATTTTTATCATTTCAATAGGCTTAGTGTGTCTGTTTGTAATTGCTATTCCCAGTAGATTTATAGTTGACATGTCATTAAGTGCACAGAAAATTTATTGTGGTAAAGTGATTTTCACCCACCTCGATCTAAGAACTTCTTTCCCCCATATTAAGATTCCACCCTAATAGGACAAAACATTTCTATTGTAAATACTCCATTTCAAACAGAACATTCCTAAATTAATGCAAAATCTTCCTATATCCATTGTCACTTCAAGCCTGTCTCTATCAAAAGACTAAGATTTTTTAGCTCATATATTTTTAAGGTTTTCTAAAATCAAGTATACTAATACCCCTGCTTTAAACTATGCAAAAAAGAAAGAAAAGAAAGGAAAAATTTCTGACTGTAGACCTATCTAAGGGCTTCATACATAAATTCGTTTTAGACCTCTCTCCACTCTATGTCCCAGACATTCTTGTTGAACATCTGTCCCTTGACCACACCCAGCTCATTCTACCCTTAGGAATTTTTATAGTTGCTGCTCTCTCTATCCAAAGACCCTTTCCCCAAACATTAAGTTAGTGGCTCCTTCACGTCATTCATTTTTTCAACTAAAATATCAACCTTTATTTCAGAGATCCTTCCCCAGCTATCACAACCAAATATAACTACACACTCTCATTTCAATTCATTCTCTGTCAACTCATGCTTTTTATTCCTCCGTAGTTCTTAATTGTTATCTGAAATTACAGCATTAATTTATTCATTTCATTTTTATTGTGTAAGTGTAGGTGAAAATAAGCTCCATGAGAGCAAAAAGGTCTTTTTCCCAATTAAAAATCATCATTTGCTATATGAATTAATAATGAGAGCGGTGCCTCCCCGGTGGCACAGTAGTTGAGCGCTGGGTTGCAAAGCTGCCCACATCCTCTGCAGTGCCGATTCGATCCCCGGCTGCCGGGTGAGGCTCCCACATGGCACGCAGACCTCTCCTGCCGCCCGCTGCTCCCCTCAGCAGTGTACTTCATCACTCTGCCTGTTCTGTTCTCTGCTCTGGCTCTGGTGAATTCTTTCACCCTCCCGCGCTTCTGACTGTACCCGGTGTTTGTATAAATAAATAAATAAATCTTTAAAAAAAATAATAATGAGAGCGATACACACACAAAAAAACTGATTTTGATAGCAGTGTGGACATCGATATGGAGAAAATGGCTGAATCAATGCAAACTCCAAATAGGGTTACAATAATTACACTGACAAAGCAAGTGAATATTTTCTTCCCATTCTGAGAACTATAACTTGATGGCACATCAGCCTAAAATAATCAGAACATTTAAAGTGCTTTTCTTTCGTAAATCCAGGATTGTTACAAATAGTTTATTTTTATCCCTGTGTTTTCACCTGTAAAGAAAAAGCTGTACTTCACAATAAGACTAAAGAAAAAGGTACTAAATTTCGCATACATGTATATATGTGGTGTGGGTTGAATTATGTACCCCAAAAAGATGTGGCCAAGCCATAATGTGTAAAACCAGTGAATATGACCACATATTGTTGTGATGGTGAATTTTATAATATGTCCAGTTGGCTAAGCTACATGCCCAGATATGTAGTTAAATATTATTCTGGATGTTTCTGTGAGGGCATTTTGGATGAGACTATTATTTAAATTGGCAGACTTTGAGTAGATTGCCCTCCGTAATTAGGATGGACCCGATCTACTCATTCAAAGACTTGAATAGGAAAAAAAAAAGACTGACCTCCCCTGTGCAAGAGAAAATTCTGGCAGTAGACGGTCTTCTAACCTGAATTGTAGCCTCAATTCTTCCCTAGCTCTCTAGTCTCCTGATCTAACCTGCAGATTTTAGACATGCCTCCATAATCACAAAAATTAATTCTTTAAAATACTTTTCTATACATATACCCTGACTAATATATTTGTAAATACTTTGCAGATGTACTCAAGTTAAGATGAGGTCATTTTGAATTAGGGTAAGGCCTAATTTAAACATTGATAGGTTGGTAACAAGAGGGACATTTGGACAAAGAGACAATACGGTCACCAGACAATAGAGGTAGATTAGAATGCTACATCTAGAAGCTAAGGAGCATTAAGGATTGTTAGTAACCACCATAAGTTAGAAACGAGGCAAGAGGACAATCTCTCCCTCAGAACTTCCAGAAAAAAATCAGCTCTACCAATAGCATGACTTCAGATTTCTAGTCCTCAGAACTGTGAAAGAATACATTTATATTGGTCTTAAGAGATCCAGTTTGTGGTAATTTGTTACAGAAGCCCTGGGAAACTAATACAATAGTTAAACAAATGTTTCGAAGGAAAATGTTAAGATGTACTCTCTGAAAAGCATTCACAAAAAGTAAAAGAATAAAAGGAATTTTTAAACAGTAAAGATTAGTTTCAGTGGTGACATGTATAACTCATTAGACTCTATTTGTAGTTGTATTGGCAAAGATGATTTTACCCCCCCCTCCAAAAAATGAAACTATATGTAAGATGCATTTTAAGTCCCATTGCATTTTAGACCTATTTTTATATTCTGATGGTTCACTTGTTTTTTTCTCGCCAAACTTCAATAAATATTTCAGCATAATCTTTTGTTTTTTGAGAAATCCTGAGCTTCCCTCCTCTTCTCTCAGCCTTATTCTTCAGCATCAAAGGAAATACATTCTTAGGGCATAAAAGGAAAGCCCCAAGTAATAGAAGGGCGCTTTCATTGAAATTCAGCAAAGTAAAATAAAACAGTTATATATTTGCCATAGTAATTCTTTAGACAACACACAAATGACCCTGATTTGTTGCAATAACTATTTTTCTACTGCCCTTACAATAATTACTCAAGCGTTATCCTGGCTTTAGATACTTAGACCTTTATCCAAACTGAATGGATTAGTTTCTTATGGCCGCTTTTTAAAAAAGACTGTAAACCTGGCCACTTACAACAACAGAAATGTATTCTTTTACAGTTGTGGAGACACAAAGTCTGAAATAAAGATGCCCGCAGGGCTGCCCTCACCCAGGACAACATATAGTATCTGCCATCTCATTCTCTTTCACTTGCTGCTTATCTACTCGCTGATAGACTCCTACAATCTTACTTTTTAAATATCTCTTCAATCCATTACATTCTCTTCAGCTATATCTCTCTTATTTCCCTATTGCCAATCTGTAATTTGGTCAACTACACACCATAACCTGAAATTTCTAGCTCCAATGAGACCCCATGACATCCTGTATACAACCTTGATTACTGACTGCTTTCCAAAACAAATCTACTCATTTCTTCCCCTAACTTAGAAAACGTCTTGAGTTTCACACTCTCAGACTTAAGTCCAAATTATTCTTTATGACATGCAAGCCCATCTATAATCTCTTCTCTTAACCTCCAATATTTCCCCCTCCCCCCAGCATCCAGCTAAATGAAAGCATACACCATTGATATTTCCAAAGAATTCCAGACTATATCATTCATGGGTTTTCAAGTTGGAATGCACAGCAGTAATATCTTCCTTCTTATTTAATGATGAGTTCCTATTCATCTTTCAATAAACAATTTAATTGTCTCTTACTCTCTGACAACAGCTTCCATCAGTTCTTATTGAAAATGGTGAATTTTTACTTTCAAAATCAGATCTATATTCACACTTTCCTCACCTGTGTGGCATATTGGTAAAATGTTGAAATGCATTCATTCTGGTTTTATAGTTATTTAACTGTGTCCTAAGCCATCAAATATCTTCCTAATCACTATGCTGCAAGGTCCTCCCCTGGAGTCTCTGAATCTCCAAATAATCAACCAACAAGAGATAAATACCTGATATCATGGGGGAGCTATAGGAATTTACTCAAGCATGATAGCCAACGTCAATTTTTACTTATCAATTTTATGTGCTATTTCACTTATTTCTGAGTCAGAAAGAAATAGAAAAGTTGATACTTTCTCAAGATTTTATAGAGTTTCTCATGAATAGGAAAGTGCAATTATGCTAGAAACTCAAGGATAATCAGATGTCTTTAAAGAAACTGTAGCTAGCAGGCAAAATAACACATTTATGCACATAAAGCAATAAAAGATAACATATAACTGAGCCATGTATAGTGCAAAGAACTATGTGTTATAGGAGAGGAAGCAATCACCTCTTGCCAGAAAGAATATAGAGCCCGACACCTGCACAAGGCTTTAGTAAATGGAGAGAGGCACCTAGAGGGGCATTCTAAATGGACCAAATATTTGGGGCAAGGAATGAACTGGTGCACAATGATGATGATTATACAGGTTTCATTAGAACATTTGGTGTGTATAAATGCACAGGAAGAATTAAACCACAAAAGCTACGGTTACAAACATGAAAAAATTGAATAGAAGACTAAGAAATGTGCACTTACAATGAGGATGCTTATTGCAATATTACTTAAGATTGAGGGGAAAAACAATAGTCCATTGTTCATTAATAGACCAATGATTAAAAAATGACTCATTCATGTTACCAAATATTAAAACAAATGGGGGAAAATTCTATCTATGAATTGACAGGGGGTAAAAATCACAAAGTCATTTAAGTTTAAAAAGCACATGTAGTCTTAGGGTTCTCTCCCTCTCCCTTTTTCTCTCTTACCCATTCCTCTTCCCCAGCCCCACCTTCTCTTTTAGCCACAAAAAAAGTATCCATAATTTAGCTGAGAAATTTTGGAAGCTATTAAAAAGAAAATATTACCGTATAATAGGATTTGATAATTTTTTTCATTTCATAACATTAAAAAAAGAAAGATTAAAATAAGTGTCACTCCCTCTTTCTGCCCAAGGGCATTTTTGGAACAATTAAAAGGCAATGAGGGCCTCCCTGGTGGCGCAGTGGGTTAGCACCATGCTGTGAAGCTGTCCGCAGCCTCTGCAGTGCGAGTTCCATTCCAGGCCGTCCAGGGAGAAACCCACATGGTATGGCAGACCTCTCCTGCCTTGCCCGCTGCTCCCCTCCGCAGTGTCTTTGGTCCGTCTGCCTGTTCAGTTCCCAGCCCTGTCTCTGGTGAATTCTCTCATCCTCCCATGCCGCTGACCTGTACCCCAGTTCTTGTATAAATAAATAAATTTTAGGTGTACAGGTGTTCTTTTGAGTCAATATTTTTGTGTCCTTTGGGTAGATCCCTAGGAGTGGAATTGCCAGCTTGTATGATAGCTCCATTTTTAAGTAGACTGAGAAACCTCTAGACAGCTTTCCATAGTGGTTGGACCAGTTTGCACTCCCACCAGCAATGTAGGAGAGTTCCTTTTTCACCACATCCTCGCCAACATTTGTTGCTGCTTGTTGTTTTTTTTTTTATATGCACCATTCTTACTGGTGTAAGGTGATATCTCAGTGTGGTTTTAATTTGCATTTTCCTGATTGTAAGGGATGTTGAACATTTTTTTAAAAAACATTCTTTTTTTTTTAAGATTTATTTATTTATACAAGCACTGGGTACAGTTAGAAGCACAGGAGGGTGAGAGAATTCACTCTAAGCCAGAGCTTAGAGCAGAACAGGCAGAGTGATGAAGTACACTGCTGAGGGGAGCAGCGGGTGGCAGGAGAGGTCTGCATGCCATGTAGGACCCTTGCCCAGCAGCCGGGGATCAAACCTGCACTGCAGAGGCTGCGGGCAGCTTCGAAAGCCAGTGCTCAACCGCTGCGCCACCGGGGAGGCCCATGTTGAACATTTTTTCATATGCCTGTTGGCCATTTGCATTTCCTCTATGGAGAAGTTCCTTTTTAGCTCTTCTGCCCATTTCTTGACTGGATTGTTTATTTTGTTTTTGTTGAGTCCTGTGAGTTCTTTGTATATCTTTGTGATCAGTCCCTGATCAGTTGACTGGAGTGTAAAGATGTTTTTCCAATCAGTGGAGTGTCCCCCTGTTTTGGTTAATGTCTCTTTTGCTGCGCAGGAGCTTTTCAGTTTGATGTAATCCCAGGTGTTGATCTTTTCCTTGACTTTCTTTGCTTTGGGTGATGAGTCTTTAAAGATGTTATTGCAATGTACATCTTGTACTGTTTTACCTATATTTTCAGCACTATTTACAATAAGTAAAAACTGGAAACAACCCAAATGCCCAAAAACAGATGACTGGATCAAGAAGATGTGTCATATATACACAATGGAATATTATTCAGCAATCAAAAAAGATAAACTCATGCCATTTGCAGCAACATGGATGGAACTAGAAGAAATGATGTTCAGTGAAATAAGCCAGAAGGAAAAAGAAAAATATCGGATGGTTTAACTTATAGCAGGAATATAGGGGAACCAAATAAGACATCAGTGTAAAAAAATAATAACAGTACAAAACACAACAAAGCAAAAACAGATAATTATTAATCAGAGCCATACTGCAGGTGAAGATGGGGAGAGGGATTAGAGGAAGGAGCACAGGGGACTGAGGTGATGGTGCCCCTGTGCATTGGTGAAGGCAACTATGGGGACTACACCTGAGGAGGTGGGGGGAAGCAAACATTGTTTAAAAATGAACAATGATGTAAAAAATAAAAAATAATAATAAAAGATAAAAGATAAAATAATAATAAAAGATAAAATAAATAAATTTTTTTAAAAGGCACTGAAAGTATTTAAGCATAGGAAACATACTTTGTGGGAAGAACTTTTAAGTATTATTTTAATATCTAAGATATTAATGAGATCTCAAAATTTCAGAAGTTTGTTTTTATACATTTTAGTATTATACTGGGGTATAATTTTAAAAAAATATTGAGAAACCTTTAAAATTTTTCCTCTGATAATGATTTTAGAGGAGAAAAATCACATTTATAAATGCAAAAGCACATATTTCCTGGTTACTAAAAAAATAATTTATTGACTTCTATTAAACTATTCTAGAAATACAGAAGATTATTCTTCTTCTCTTAGTAATTTGCCTCCCTGGAGAAGAGATCTTCAAAACCACAATACAAAGGTTTTTGTTAAAGAAAACTCTAACTTTCAAATAAGGTATCTCTGTGGTAAACAACTGAAAATGAAATTATTCTTCATAGAATTTATACACAAAATTGGACTATACCTTCAACACATGCCTACAGACCCCATTAAAAAGAACATATAATGCCAGAAAAAAAAAAAAGATTTGAGATCGAATTTTAAGGCTGAAAAAACAAAGATTCAAGTAAGTTCATCGTTATGGCCAATAACACTTATTGGAATAAAACAAGAGAAAGAAGCATCTTTTGATGTCAAGATCCATAAAAAATTACTTGGTGCATTTTATTCAATACTATTTCCAATATTAAAGTTCTTTTTTCCCCTTTTCCTCAAAGCTTTTGCCAAGTTGCTGCTACCTGTTATAGATAAATGTGAACAACTGCTGAGTAATAGCTAGTCATCTGCAGACATCGAGAGTACTTCCAGAGCATACCAAATACCCTGAAAACATTTTTTAGGAAAATATTTCATTTTCAACTTGAAGTTTTAACAAGAAACCAGAGGAAACTCATTTGATGAAATTATGGCAACCTGAAATTCAATATTTTATCATTTGAAAAAAATAAATCTAGCTGTTTTTTTTATGTGGCCATGTAAGAAATAATGAAATTAGAGTAATGACAGAGAAGTGCCTCTAGGTAGGTTGTGTGTAATGTTATGACTGAATGTTCTCTCTATAAATTTGTTATAAAATCAAATGGAGGATTAACACTTGAAATTTTGAAAAAAGAATTACCTTTGGATTAAAAGTAATGATATATAAAATATCTGATAATATTTATATTTGTTATATTTCTCTAAAATATATTTTATAATGTATACATGTATTACGTATAATTACATGAGATATAAATATATACTTTTATATTAGATTTACATATTTATATACATATATGATATGAATATACATGTATACATTTGTTCATTTGCTGAGTTTTAAAAACTGAGGTTGGTTTATATAACTTAAAATGTTCAACTCTTAATATTGCTCTTGAAGTAGGTATCCTAAGTAGGTATCCTAAGTAGGTATCATAATGAATCATAATAAAATGATTCAAACAGAAGAACAAGATTATCAATTTCTTTTAGATGATACCAAATGGTACAATATTTATTGAAATATGTGACCTGATGTCTTCATTCCCAAAAACATTTTCATAAGAAATAAACTATAAAAGTAAGCAGCATTTTCCAGTATTTTTAATGTAGTTTGCTTCTTTTCTAAGAAAACATTAATTGCATACTAATGCCAGATAGTAATAAATAATAGGCAGTATGTATATAAGGAGATATTTTCTTCTCGTGGTATTTATTCACTGATTGGCAGTGAATGGGCAATGTTTAACTGATTCTAAAATAATCACCACAGCAAATAGTTATTTAAGAAAAAAGTTGAGAAAGGAAATCAGAAAAGGACTATGTTAAATATTTTTTTCACTCAAGCTACAGTATGAATATATCTAGATATGATTCAGGTATAAAATTCACCTAAACTTCTAAAACACACACACACACACAATGAATATTGATATGGAGATACATTATATTATTACAGTCAGAAAATAGTTTTAAGATGAAATTTCCTTGTTTTCATGAAGAGCTTCAGATATTAAGTATAAAACATCATAGAAGAAGTATGTTTTGCTTGGTTTTACATTTTACTTTTCCTCTAAGCGAAAATATTTAAAATCAGAAGTAACTAAGTTATATTTTATATAATGAAATCTACTGCTGGAACTGAAAAAAAATATCTGACTAAGCAGTACATCTGGACGCTTTCAAGGGCTACTGCAACTTTGCTCTGATTATTATTCACAATCCTTAAATTGCAGAGGAAATGAAAATGGCTGAGACAAATTTAGCAGTTCCGTAGTGGGAATCCAGTTACTTTGTCATCAAAATAAAATGGTATATACTGGTGGTCTTCCATGTGAACAAAAAAAAATGCTCACACTTTGGTGAGCTTTGATCTTGATAATTGAACTTGAGGTTGTAAAAGATTAAAATGTCCTTTTTGTCCAGTTAGGGTTTCAATTTATCTGTATATCCTAGAGCTTTGAAAATATATCAATTTGTAATTCACATGGATATGCATAATCTCATTGTTCTGAACCTTAGAAAATGTGCACTGGAGAAATGAATATTCACCCATATATAAATCATACTAAAATGCCAAATGATTCATGAATGGCCTTCTGTTTTATCCAACTAAAACCCTGCCACATTTCATTTGATCATGTGACTAGTACTTGGTACAGTGAGCACAATTAGAGAACACCTACTATTTGTGTAGAATGAACAACTTCATGAATGGAAAAATTCTAATCCTAATTCTAATCCTATACTTAAAGCTGCATATTTACTAGAGTGAAAAGAACTTAGCAGAGGGAACACTAAAGTCTTAGAAGTACTGGAAAATTACAGATACTTCACTAAAAATAAAATAGATATCTGTGCTCCACCCTGTTTAGGTTTCAGTAAGATTCAAAGATTTAAGATTCAAAGGTCAAAGATGTATGGTTGAGTAAGATCAAAGGCAGTAAATTGTGTGCATTTTTATCAATAGCTACCTGTGATTTTGAGGTAACTTTCAAGGTGATTAAAACATTAATTGCATAGGGCCTCCCCTGGTGGTGCAGGCAGTTCAGCGGAGCGCTGAAAAGCTGTCTGCAGATTCTGCAGTGCTCTTCCATCCTGGCCGGCAAGGGTCCTACATGGCGCGGCAGACCTCTCCTGTCTCGCCCACTGCTCAGAGTATTTCAGTCAGTCTGCCTGTTCTGTTTCCCGCTGTCTCTAGTGAATCCTCTCACCCTCCCGTGCATCTGGCCTGTACCCTGGTTCTTATATAAATAAATAAATATTTTTTAAAAATTAATTGCGTACTAATAATAGATATTAATATTTGTGTAAAAGTGCTATAACCTACTAGAACTTCACAATTTTAGTGAAGAACAAAGTAGGTATCAGATACATTCAATAACATTAAATGTTTGGAAATCTTTTTTTTTTTAGTACCTTATCTCCTGCCATTCCCTTCTTGCCTAGAAGGTTTCCACTGAAAAATATGTGGACAGTCTAATAGGTATTTTTTTTTTAGATTTATTTATTTATTTATACAAGCACTGGGTACAGTCAGAAGCACGGGAGGGTGAGAGAATTCACCAGAGCCAGAGCGGGGAGCAGAGCAGGCAGAAGGACAGAAGCACACTGCTGAGGGGAGCAGCAGGCGGCAGGAGAGGTCTGCACGCCATGTGGGACCCTCGCTGGCAGCCGGGGATCGAACCAGCGCTGCAGAGGCTGCGGGGAGCTTCGCAGTCCGGAGCTCAACCACTGTGCTACCGGGGAGGCCCCTAATAGGTATTTTTTAATAGATTACTCTTCTTTCTCTGTTTTTAATATTCTGTCCTTGTCATTGGCTTTCAAAAGTTTAATTACAATGATCATCGACTGTGTTGGTCTGTTATTATTTTGTTTAGAAATTTTTGGTCCTTTTGGGTCAGGAAATCTGGTTCATTTCCCAGTGGAGGTGGTTCTTAGCAATCATTTCTTCAAATGAATTTTCTGTTTTTCCTTTTTCTCATCTGCTTCTGAAATCCCCATAGTATGGACATTATTTCTTTTTAGGTTATCCCAAAGAGTTCTTTTTAATTCTTTTTCAACCTGTTGTTCTATTTATGTATTCTCTAACTGATTTCATGCTCACTCGTTTTCTCCATTAAATTCTGTTGTCAACTGTTGAAGCCCACTATTATACTTTTTGTTAGTTACAATATTTTTAGATTCATTAGTTTTAGTTGTAACAGTATCAGATTTTCTCAAAATTTATTCTTTTTTCATAGCCCATTATTTTTCTTAATTCAGCAAGCATGGTTATAACTATTACTTCAGGCACATTCCTCAAATACATTCCACAGTTCTGCTAAATTGAGACATCTCTCAGGGTTTTGTTGCATCTGCATTTGTGATATGTTCTATGTTTCTCTTTTTACTTTTTATGGATTGCAATAGGGGGCTTTTTTTATTATCTTTTTTAAATTTTTTTTCCATTTTTTTATTTTTAAGATTTATTTATTTACACAAGAACTGGTGTACAGGTCAGAGGCGCAGGAGGGTGAGAGAATTCACCAGAGAGAGAGCAGGGAGCAGAACAGGCAGACGGACCGAGGACAGGGGTTTCCTTTATTAACTTGATAGATTTGGCTTTCTATCCCTTCTACAAGAATCTGGAAATAATCCTAGGATTTTTACCCAATATCAACTGATGCCTTTATGCCTATTCAGATGTGCGAGACACTGGTTCCAGCAAGCAGTAATAGGTTGAAAGGAACTAGGGCACCAAATTGTCACCCCTAGTGAGCATTAAGGGTTCAAGCAGTCACATGCAGCCAACTTGTGTGGTCAGGATCCACCATGAGCCATTCCCCTAGGCCAACTCCTAGCCAAAAGTCTCATAAAATCTATTGCCAGGCTCATCCTCTGGACTGTGGTTAAACAATGGTTGTAGAATTAGGTTGAGGACTATAGTTGAAACACAGTCACAATAGGGAATTGTTGTCTTTGCTTTTTGAGAATCCAGATTTGCCCTGGGGCATTTGTTCGTACTGTTAACATAAAAGCACTTCAAACTGATTAGTGAGGGCCTTCTATTGTAGTTTCAGTTTTGGCCCTGGGTAGTGATAAGACAATTACAGACTCCAAATAACAACTTCTTATATAAGAGGACACAGGTGATCTAATCTTCCTCTCCCCACAGATTCAGATACAACTGTTCTAGCTTAGCTTTAGGCACAGATCAGTAATCACCACCATACACCTTTACTCATAGTTCTCCATTAATGCACCCTCTGTCCTGGGCACCAAATCTGTGCCTACTCTTCTCCAGTGTAATGTCAGTTTTTAAGGTCTCCAATGTAGGCACGTGCCCTTGAGTTAACAGCAAAGGGCTCTGCACAATAGTTACCTCTCTCTCGTGGGTTGTAGCGCCCCAATATTACTCTAAGCAACTTAGTTTTTCCTGCTGTTTTTCACTGCACCATAGCTCCTGTAGTCATCGAGTTACCTTTAGGAGGTTGTTGTCTTTGCTTTGTTGTAACTTGGCTGTGAATATGCACAGGAGATGAATCCAGAATGTTCACTCTGCCACCATCTTTTCAGACTAAAAGATACAGACTTTTGAAGACAATATAAGATTTATTTTTTCTAGGAAGATTAATACTAAGTAGGGACAATTGTTTTGTTCTGTTAGATTGGTACCTCAACCTAGTAGAGATGTAGGAACTATAAATCAAACACCTGAATAAGTTTATTCTGGCCAGCACCCTATTTTTCAAATGACCACATAGGGCTGGGATACTCAGGGTTTTTTTACCCACTTATGTTTCAGTTCCCTTCTGTGTTACAGACATTATATTCATGGGGGTGTAGCCGTTGCTGAGACTGCCTTTAGGATTCGTTCAGATTTAGTGAAAAGTAAGTACTGAGGAATGTTTAGGAAAGAATTGCTCCCAAGAATTCATGTTTGTGAAGAGATAAAAATGTTGAAAGAAACCATGTCTAGTGAGAATAAAGAGGAAAAAAAGGAAGTTAAGTGTCTTCAACATTTCCAAGAATCCTTCCATTTTTACTTTTAATTGACATTAAACATTTTATATTTGTCTCTATGGATACATGATTTTTTTACTAGTTACACAGTTTAATATATTTCTAATTTTCAATAAACTCACAATATAACAACAAATAAAGGATTATAGTAAAAATGAATCTGTATTCTGGACCTGCAAAACTAAAGTTAACCATTCTAATTATTTTCACTGTTTCTGAATTAGAGCTGTTATATCTCTAAATTATATGCTTTCTTACTTTTTGGATTTCTTAATTTTTTTACTAATTATCTTTTTATTACTACAGATAAGAATTTACTTCACATGGCTCAGTTTAGTACTTTTATTTATTGATAAATAAGTACCTTTACCTTTTATGTTTTCCATCAATTCATCATGTTAGATGAGATCTTTCCCTTTCAGCTCCCCTCCCTTCCATCTCCAAAAGTTTTAACATTCATATTGCAAAATGTGAAGACATTTAATGCTGTTCTGCATCTATTACTGTCTGTGTATTGATTTTAAAAACTCAGAAAGTGGGGAGGGAGCTCAATGGACTGTGGCGTGGACTCTGGGGTCTTGGTCATGGATGTGGTGTAGTAACCTCCTGCAGAGGTATAGAAGGAGATCTTATAGCTCTAAAACACAAACAATGTTGTAAAGCAATGTTACCTCATTAAAAAATAAAAAAGAAGAAGAAAAAGAGCTGAACGTCACTAAAAAGTGATTGCATTAAATGATTTAATGCTGTGTAGCAATTTAATATTAGCTAACAATCTATAAAGCATGTTACATTTTTCCCGGGGTTACTTATTGCCTCTACCTATAATGCCCCTCTGCTAATAGAACCCCCAGTGACTTATTCATTCTTCAAACTCAATTCAGTCACCACCTGCCTCTTTGTGACAATTAACTATCTCCTAAGTCCTCCTTTCTCCACTCCCATATAATTTTGCACACCTATATTTTTACATTTGTTCTGTGCAAGTGCTCATATTATTCACACGTTGACCTTTCTCTCTTATCAATGAACCCTTGCCGGAACGCAGTTGGGCTTATGTTTTATCAGTGTTGGTTGAATTAATAGCAATAGAAGACATGCAAACAGGAATATTAAATGCTTGCTAAAAACTGGGAGCATTTTCTTTTTCTAGAATATGATCTTTTACTATCAGAATTTGAGTTAGAAGAGCAGAAAAACGTCCAGGTTTACTCCTACAGAGTACAGAAATGATGTCTAAAAAAAGAATCTGATGCACATGACTAAGAAAGTGAGGATGGGGGTGGTAGAGATGTCAGAGAAATTGCTCTGATGTAACCTAAAGCTTTAACAAATACTTTCGCACACAATTCCATAGCTGCTTTCACAAGTGGAAGCATAACAATATATTCCATTGCCTTGATTAAAAGATTTTTAAAATTCTTTAAATCTTATTTAAAAGGAAAAGTTTGATTATTTAGTGAAGGCCTGGTAAATTAAGTAATAGCCATCCCCATGTGATCAATGTTAGATAAGCCTATCTCTGAATGTGAGTATTTCTGTTGTCTTAATTATACAGTTTATGATTTATCAGGAACTATGTTCTGGGTTACAAATAGCACCTCATCAACTGTGCTTTTCATGTGCCATTCATCCATTATTAGTTGGTGACAGCACAATATCTACCTATGGTAATTGCATGCTGGTAATTTATATTTAATATCTTTCAGCTAGTTTGGCTGGAATTTTAAAATAGATAATAATAGCACTGAGTCTTACAATATGATTTTTTTCCTTTTTATTAGATAGAAAATGAGAACATTTGTGAAATAGAGAAATGGCAGAAAAAGAATTTTTTGAGATAAACATTAGAAAAAGACATTTAATAAATGATTAGATTTTGAGCACTAAATCTGTCATCTAATTGTTTTACGAATGCATACCTTATTATTTCAAGCATTTAAGTAGTATATCATTTTAGTCCATTTTTTCAAGGAAATGATACTAAATTTCTAGAAAACTGACATCGACTAATTTTAACTCCTACTGGTATTTTATTTTAACCATGTTGGCTGTCTTTCTAGTATCTAATGATCAGTGCTAATCAGGAGAAAAAGTAAAATAAAGAGATTTTGGTAGGTTAAACATTAAATGAATTTGTAAGAGGCATCAGGATGTAATCCTACATTTGGGGATGATTTTGTGTGTACCGATACAAATCAAACATAGGAACTCACAGGTATATGGATCCTCGAGTTGCATGAGAAACAGGCATAAAATGAAGATGTGCCCGCACTTCTGTGACCACATAGTAAAACAAGTGATGAACATAACAGTGATAGAGTTTAGAATTGAGCAGGTATCATCTTGAATCTTCCTCTTAGCCAAATTTTATTCCCTTGATCGTTATATTTGTATCTTTAGGCAACACCTCTCTCCTGATCCCTAGTATAAGTGTAATTGCCTGCTGGTGTCTCTATGATGTCAGAAGCACCTCAAATTACCCAAATCTATCGAAACAGGATATTCTCCTGCTCCAGTATCCCTTACTCAGCAGGTGATAACCCTATTCACACAACAGCTTGAGCCAGGAAACCAGAATCATTTTGAACATCCCCAACAATTATCAAGTCTTATCAATTCTGCTTCCTAAATAATTTCTTCACTGTGCTCTTTTGTCTTTATTATTACTATTACCACCTTCATCAAAACACATTATCCTCTCTACTTCAATAGCATTCCAACTGGCTTCTAGATGATTTTTATTCTTACCCCTCTTCAATACAGGAGCCAGATTAAAAGTTTTTTAAACTCAAATTTGATTATTTTACTCCCTGCCAAAATACTTTGGTGACTTTTGATTGCCTTTAATATAGTTTCTAAAAATCCCTACCAGAACTCACACTATACTCAATGTAACACCCAGTAATCAATCTAATTGTATACTTTATCCATGTATTTTTCCTATAACTTGAATAAGTTTCATGGCATTTTCAGAATATGCCTTCTGTCACCTTTTTACCTAGATAAGTTCCATACATTTTCAAATGTCAACTTCTACATTAATTTTTCAGGAAGAGCGTCTCTAAATATCCCATTTCATGTTATCCATTTATTTCACTTCTGCCTCTCTAACACAATAGCTTCTCTCCTACTAGATCACAATCTTTGTAATGACAGAGACAAATACTTTAGTTGGCCACAAAACAAAACCTTGATATTAAGTTATGGTGGTATTCAATATGTATTTCTCCCACTATTTGAGACTCTCTTGTCAATGAACTTGGTAATGAGAACTTCAAACAACTTAGTGGCTAGAGAGCTTAATTTTCAGAGTTCAATTTTCAGTGTTAAACAAGAATAATTTTCTTCTATGACATGAATACTGAATAAGTGATAATTTTAAAAAGACATCTCCCACAAATCATTGACAAATACTCATTAACAGATTCATCTCAACACTACCAAGACTCTTCCAAAAGTAATTCTCCATTTAAAAACAAAGAAACAATCTCCTCTCAGGTTTTTATTTTCTCCTGTTTCAGTGGTACTGATTCTGACCACAGGCTCTCTATTGAATTCTAACGAGTTTTGTTAGGTCCCCTAGTGTGATCAGAATAAAATAATAGCTAAAATATTATCTTTGGAGTATCAAAAAATTAAAACTTTTATCTGCTGACACATGTTTTTAAAATTCATCTAATGTTTTACGAATTAAAAATAATACCTTGCTGTCTTTAAAAAAAGAGAAAAAGTTTGTACAGAGAATAAATATTCCTGTTCAGTATTTTTCCAAATCATAGTTGAATTGTTTCATTGTTGGTGTTATTTTTATACTCCTTCCAAATAAAAGCAATCATAGAATCTCCAACTGCACAGAAAATATGGCTGCTTTTCCACCATTATTAATATCAGTAGAAGCAATTGAGCCCTCTGGGGAAAACAAGCCAATTCACTGCCAGCATTCAGAAAAAGATTTTTTGAACAGAATAGAGAAGTCAGCCATGATCTGCAAGTAGAAGAACACTAGATAATCACTCCTATCTCTAAATCTACTCGATGTCAGTAAAAGGATATTTCATTTAGGGTAAAAAGAAAAATACCCTATAATGCTTCTAATAATACTAAATTCTGATTGTCTATTCACGTCTTAGACAACTTAGTTTGAGCAAGCAGTTTTCCTGCCATTTTCAATAGCAAAGAGGCAAGTTCGTCACATGAGAAAGGCTCAGAATGAAAGTGGACAAGCACAGAACAGGAACCTTGCAGCAACTAGAGCCCAGCAGACAGGATGTCACATGTTTAGAGAAGAGCATCGCAAAGGGAGGGATAAACAAATACTCTGAAATTTTTCAATAAATTTGCCAACGGTTCAATACATATTTTTTAAAGATTTATTTATTTATATAAGCAATCAAAAAAGATAAACTCATGTAATTTGCAGCAATATGGATGGAGCTGGAAAGGATCATGCTCAGCGAAATAAGCCAGAAAGAAAAAGGAAAATACCGGATGGTCTCACTCACAGCAGGAATCTAGAAAACCTAAATAACTATAATAAAGAAAAAATAAAAATCAACAAGCAACTATAAACCAGAGACACACTGTGGGGGCGAGGGAAAGGAGGGATTGGGGTCAAAATAAGAGGGGTGCAATTGTATGGGGAATATAAAAAAAAAATCTTTAAAAAAAAGAACTGGGTACAGTCAGAGGCACCAGAGGGTGAGAGAATTCATCAGAGTCAGCGGGGAGCAGAACAGGCAGACAGACTGAAGACACTGCCAAGGGGAGCAGTGGGGGAGAGAGGAGAGGTCTGACACCATGCGGGTTTCTCCTTGGCTGGCCGGGAATCCAACCCACACTGCAGAGGCTGTGGACAGCTTCACAGTGCGGTGCTTAACTTGCTGCACCACTGGGGAGGCCCTCAATACATATTCTTAATTCTAGTAAGTATAATACAATTACCCAGAAAGTTCTGAATAAAATGTTACCCATTTCAGACCATTTAAATCTAGATCTTTAGCAGTGAGGTCCAATCATCAGGTTTTTTTTTTTTTTTTTTGGTTTTTTTGTTTGTTTTTTTTGGTGGGACCCTCGCCGGCAGCCGGGGAATGAACTGGTGCTGCAAAGGTTGCTGGCAACCTCGCAGCCCAGCGCTCAACTGCTGCGCCACCAGGGGAGGCCCCAATCATCAGTATTTTTTAAAGTTTTTATGGGTGAAGCAACAATGCAGCTTGACTTGAGAACTCCCGAGTCCAGTTCTGGTCATGTTACCCTCAGAGATTTCTCTTATGACAGATTAAGTGCAACAGATAATCGCTAACTCTAGAAAATTTGAAGAACAGTGCCTCCTTTCTCTTTAGATTGTGAATTGTCTCTCAGAAGCCAACTTTGACTTACAGCTGAAAGTTCTTGTTCTAATGTGATCTTGGCTTTTCTCTTTCAGTATTTCATGTGACTACTTTTAGTAGTATTTTAGTATTTTACCTCTTTAAAAATATATAGCAGATCCACTTTGGTCATAAATTTTGCCCTTTGGCTTCCTGAGTATGTTTAGTAGTATTTTCTGAAATAAAAAATAATAAAAAATAGTTGCCATTGGGCCTCCCTGGTGGTAACCCCTTAAGATGCAACCTATGAGGCTATTCACAGCCACTGCAGGACGAGTTCCATCTCCAGCCAGGGAGGTGACCCACCTGGCACAGCAGACCTCTCCTGACTCGCCCGCTGCTTCCCTCAGCAGTGTATTTCAGTCAATCTACCTGTTCTGCTCCCCACTCTGTTTCTGGTGAATCCTCTCACCCCTCTGCACCTTTGACCTACTCCCCAGTTCTTGTTTGCATAAATAAATAAATCTTTAAAAAAATATTTTTCAATTAAAAATAAATAAAAATAAAAAATAGATGCCATTATATCCTGAACTCATTAGTTAGATAAGTTTTTAGACCAGAAGACAAGCCATGAGACCATAGGGTTGACTTGGACTGACAGTGGAAATACAACCAGACAAATAAGGGCCATTGTCCAAGGTATTTGGCAAAAGTCTACAGTAACAAATTCTCCAAGTAGATGTTTCATAGCTAGGATATGAGACAGAAAGATAAAACACTGCAGCAAAAAAAGCTCAAAGATATAGAAAAGAATGATGGAAGAATTTGGAGTGTGATATTTGGAATTCCAAATAGACAGAAAATTGATTATCAAAATAACATATATGCATAAAAAATACCAAGTTACCAGAGTTATGCAAAAAAAAAAAAAAAATGCTGGGTCCAGGGTATTAACTCTAGAAGAGACAGGTGACTAAAGTAGTTCTTTAGTGTAGCTAAGAAAATTTGATTTGTGGGTCCAGAAGCTGTGCTATTTGGAACAGGGCATTGTCTGGAACCAAAATGCCCAAACTGAAATTAAAATCCAGAAGATTGAAGAATGTCACCAAAACATTGATGACATTGACTGCTTTTAGGTTTGGTCATTTATGCAGTAGAACATGGTACAAACTGAGAAGGCAATCACTGGAGTCCAGATACCTGAATTTGAATTCCCAGAGCCAATCATTTGTTTGGGCAATTGAGCTCCTCTTTGACTTATTCCTTACCTGTAAAAGAATGAAAATAACAGACCTATTTCTTGTTACTTTTACATAAATGGGGCTTTAAAACTTAAGAATATCCAAGGATTGAAGTGGTATAAAGATATACTGTATGATCCTCTTTATCATCCTGTACATGTCTCTAACTCTGTTCCTTCCTAGGGCACCAAAGGAAAACCAAAAATAAATAAGAAATAATTTGAAAACATGTGTTACCATGCTTGAGATTCCATAAAATAATCCCCAGTTTAGTACTCTTAGACTCTTGGTTGCTGCAGTTCTTTTATCTGTAGGCAGGGTCCATACAGATTATATATATTTTTTCAGGTAATCCTTGAAAAAAAACACACTTTAGGAATTCAATCTTTAGTGTCTGACTTTGTATGCATCTCAGAAAATTTTCCTTCTTGTCCTGGCTCTAACTAACTGCGGACCCTTCTATTTGACCTTCAACCTCCTCATTTGCAAAAGGAGATGTGGTCACACACTAGATCCAGTATTTCAGGTCCTAGATAGAACATTACCTACCAATAAATGTATATTTTGCTCAAACTAATAAACTAGATTAATGTGTTTATTGAAGTGATAAATATTTATAAAGCATCTACTATGTGTCTGATATCATCCTTTCTCTAACATTTCAATGATGTGTTACTGTACTTTAAGACTCTGATGGGACTAACCCAAGTAAGTGGAGAGTGATGGATAAATCCAAATTTTTAATCAGTAAGTTAAAAATGAGATAAAAGTCCAAACATTCATACTGGCTATTTAACTCCTTCTTTCTAGATTAGGCAAGTTTACAGAGTACAACCAGATAGATTCAAAACTTTCTCCTATACTCTTTCAGAGCAACCTCTACTATACAGACCTATTATTTCAAACTCAAATTGCTTCTTTCAAACCATAAATTTGGGGTGGAAAACAGGGAATGAATCATCTACTTTAAATCACTTTTCCCACCCACTTGTAACTGTGCACAACTTTGCAAAGTTGCTTCTGTGATTCTTTTCCTGCTCTCTTATTCTATAGCGATCTATATCCCTTTCTGGTAACACATTACTCTATAGATTACTTCATATTTCAATCGGGTCTTCTTCCTAGGAAACATTCTTCTTTTGTAAGATGTCTGTCAATTGCTGTTCTGATCTATCAGGAGTTTACATTATACATCTCAGATACTTCTATTTAAGGGGTTAGGAGGGATTCACATATGCTCTGATACTCTACTTACAAGTCCTATTTTGATAAACATGGTAACTGAGAGTCAGAGGGACTATAGGATAAGCTCACTAATGTGAGTAAATTCGTGTAGTGAAATTAGGATCCAAATAGCCTTACTTCGAATTTAAAGGTTTCCCTTTCACCTCTTGTGCTTCTTTCATCTTATAGTAAATATATGAAAACTGAAAGAATAAATGCTATTTGGAGATAGAAAAGAATCCAAAATCAGATGGTGTGAGAAAGTTCCCTGTCTTCGAGCTCACAGGTCATCCCAGACCAGCATGCCTGCTGATCAGGACTAAGAGACCAAAACCCTGTACCATTTTTGGCTTCCAAGCTCATAAGATTTCTCCACACAGAGACCACAATTCTTTTCAAGCATATTATTTATTACAAGTCAGCCTCTCCTAGGTAATTGGAGAGCAGTCAATCCTCAAGGTGTTGAAGCTTTTAGTAACCTGAGAAACTAATGGACACTTTAGATGGTGTGCAGGTTGTAAATACTGACACTTACCTCTGACAATTTACCAAACATGTAAACTAACAGCACGATCCTAAGCTAAAAGCCAGATGATAAAAAAATAAAACAAGCAGGTACTTTACCAAGAGCAGGTTCTGCTGAAGCAAATATATGTTATGCTTATCACAAATGTGTACCAAAAAACTTAAAACCACTTTGTATATTTCAGGAAATTTCAAATGTGATAATACAAAATCAAAACTGAACATTGCTTTGCTTACAGCACTTATTGTAATATTATTTCTTTTATTAAAAAAAGATGTTTTTGGCCAGAGTGTTAAGTTTTATAGTTCTCATATGAATATACAAAGACATTACTTATTGCTAAAATGCAAAAATAAATTGAAGTAGAGTAAGACTATTTAGGAATGAATATTGTAGTTTTCTAAAGAAAGTGCAATTCAGTGTATAAGTTGAGAATATTTTTTTAATCTGAAAATTACGAACACTATTTTTCAGAGTTGATGCAATATTATATTTATATGAATAATAAGAGGCAATTGAACTGGATTAGCAAAGAGATTTGGCTCTATTTTTGGAGCAAGACCACCTGGGTTTGAATCCAGTCTACAGCTGCCTATTCAGAAACTTAGATAATGCATTTGACCTTTTTAAACTTCATATTTTTTAGCTTGTAAAGTTTAACATGTCATTCTTCTATTGTAAGATTTCTGTGAAGATTTAATGAGGATAACCCATGCAAAACTCTAAACCTAGCACTTTTTATGTACAACTATTAATATAATTGGTGTGATTTTTCCAGCAACCTGGTCAACTAACTTCTAATGTTTCATCAACTCATATTGCTATTAATCTACTACCTGGATAATCATTAAAAATAATAATAATAACAGTACAAAACACAACAAAGCAAAAACAGACAATTATAAACCAGAGACACACTGCAGGGGAGGAGGAGGGAGAGGGATCAGGGGGAGGGAGGGAGGAGCACAGGGGACTGTGGTGATGGTGCCTTGGGGAAGGAAATTCTATGGGGACTCAACCTGAGGGGGTGGGGGGAAGCAAATATTGTTTACAAAAATTAAAAAAATGATAAATGTTAAAATAAAAATAATTAAAAAGTAAAATAAAATATGTATGATATATAAGAAAAAAAATCCATTCCAAATAGAAGCAAATGTTATTGTGACATTTTATTATTGTGATATGGTATCACAGGCCATTACCTGTTTTTTAGATTTCAACATATCACTCAGTTCCACAAAAAGAACTTATATTTTTCCTATCAAGAACTTCTTAATTATAAGAAAAATAAATTTGATCCAATTAGAGCA
Source organism: Talpa europaea (assembly GCF_964194135.1). NCBI lineage: Eukaryota > Metazoa > Chordata > Mammalia > Eulipotyphla > Talpidae > Talpa > Talpa europaea. The sequence goes on from NC_140070.1 coordinate 80,748,109, forward strand.
ATTTAGGGTTAATGTCAATATAGGGTTATTATAGTTTTAGTGAAATTATCAAATGATATAGAAATTACAACATCTTCTTTAAATAAATATATCAAAAATTTTAAGCATTCACCTCTGTTTCATATCATGGTCAGCTCAGAAAAAGAAAAGGATTAATAAGGGAGGGAAGCTAGTAAGATTAAATTGAAAAATGAAGTGTGAAAGCTGTGTGTGTGTGTGTGTGTGTGTGTAAGAAAGAGAAACAGAGAGAAAGAGAAATGAATAAAAAGAATGATATAAATACTTCCACTGGAAATTTCATGATGTCCCCAGGTACACATGCCAGGGTACATCTATAGACAGAAGGGGAACCATAATCTTTCTGCCCTGGTTCCTCAAAGATGCCTGGTATTCTCATATCACTTATCTGCATCTCCTGATTCTAGGTCAGAGATCTTCAGTTTCCAAGTCCAGACATCTTTCTTAAGAGTCCCTCAGTCCCTGTTTGCCAAATGGCCAAAATTATTCATCTGCAATCCAGTAATGACCATTCATCAAGTACTGACCCTGTCAACCCTAGACTGATAAAACTGATTTAGAGAATGCCACCTACTCATTGGCTTTTTCTGATCTATACAGCACACTGAAATCATCAGATCCCAATTGGGAATTTTCTATCATGAAAAAAATGCTAATATATGTGTAAGTAACACATGCTTATAATGAGGTCATCATTACCCTTGATGACTAAATCTTTGTTTCTGAAAATCCCCTGTGAAACTAGAATACAGTTCAAAACTTGCAATTACATAAACTTGGAATGGAATTACTGGGAGGAGAAATATGGAGAGTAAGCAAAGATTCTATGTGCTTTTCATTTTGCCAATTAAAATATTTTGTTTAAGGAGGCAAATTTTTTAATTTAATTTTCTTATTCATTGGCTTCCATTGTTTGAGAGATTAAGTCTCAAATACTAACCATGGTATCAGGGGTCTCGTGTTCAGCTGACATCCAAGACCACCTCTGTCCACACTCCTCTTCCTCGCTTCACAGCTGTGCAAATGTTGAGCCCTCCACATGAAAATACTCTTCCCTTATTTTATCTTGTTAACACTCACACATTCCTCAGTGTCCAGTTTAAATATCACTTCCACATAGAGATAAAGTAGCACTTCTTCCTAGACATTACCCCAAGCCTGCCCAAATTAGACAAACTCCCTTTAATATTTGTTCTGATAGCCCCATCAGCTTTTCCTACTTTTCACTTAGCGGTGTCGTGTATGTATGTGTGTGTGTGCATGAAAGAGTATCTGATCCTATCTGTACTTCAAGTTATAAGCTCCATGAAGGAAGAAATCAAATCTGATGTCTTCATTGCTGTATTTCTTTTGTCCTGGGAATAATTCACATATGGTAGAAGGTAAAAATTTCTAAAAATAAATGACCAAATGAGTAATTGTTTTTATAAAATAAGCATTACTATCACTTTTAATGGCTTCTAGAAGACCATTTTAATCATCCCAAACAGTAAATAAGGGTTTAATCAGTATAGGGAAACTTTTAAACTAAAATTTAAATAGCTTGTCCCCACAAAAACTTTGCTTTTCATTGAATTAGCTAGAAAAATCTTAATTATGTACTTTGAATTAATTTAAGAACAATCCTCCCTCTGTCCTTAAAGATTGAGCATTTCAGCTATAAGAAAGTTATTTCATAAGAACACATACTTCTTATGACATAGGCTATAAATATCCTGAAATGGCACAGAAACCAATTTTCATTAATACAGGATCCTGCTTCTCAGTGATAAGAAACTTGTGTAAAAGGAATCCTCTCAATTTCTAGCCAGTTAGTAGAAGTATTTTTGACTTTGTTCCTCAAATTTCTTCCTTAGACTGTGCTCACAATTTCTAGGTCTGTTTTATCTTGTTACTTGACAGCAAACATTATAGTCTATCTTGATTTATTTTTAAGTTTTTGGTTGTCAGTGAGATTTGATGGACACTGGCGAATCAAAGTGTTAAGATTCAAGTGTGGACTTCTGTAGGAAAATTATTAAAGCTTCAGATGCACATGATATTAGGAAGTGTTTAATCATAGGCTAGGTTATAGACCCCCAAAAATTGACCAAAGTACGTATTTAATGTGTTTATTGATCTACCTGGCAACACCATGCATTTTTCTTCCTTTCTTAGGAAACAGACTGAACATTTGATGGTTTCAGCCAATTGGCACTGTCTTGCAATATGGGATTTCTTTTGTGCTGACTTCCTCTCTGTCACTGTCAAATAAATTCAGATATCATACAACAAGTAAATTCAAAAACACATGTTATACACTCCTTAAAAATATAACAGGCCATTTAGGTCTAAATATTTCCAATTATATGTTTAAAAAAACACTGTTAATATAGACTATTTTCCTACATCAAAAAATATCACTTTATGTTTTGATTTATTCTTTAACAGGATATTATTTGGGGGGGCTTAGCTGTAGCATTTTAACAAGATAGTTTATAAATGTAATTGTCTGAAATGATGTGAAATACACTTAATACTTAGTATTAAGTACACTCATCCTAAATATTCGCATATAATATCTATCACAATATATGTAACTCACCTTGTTTGAGACTAACAAGGATTATAATAATAAGTCATTCTATAATCTGTTTGGATGTTATACTCCCACTCTATCTTTAATAGAAATAGTTCCATGAACTTTGAGAATAGTGAGCTGACAGCAGTGACACCAGTGTACCCACAACATGCCCTCAAATATGTATTTTAGATCACTGAATGAGCAGTATTTTCTTCTACTGGAGTTTGATATTCAGTTCTTGTGCTGACACTGTGGGTTTTGCTCTGACTTTTATTTCACATTGTACATGGATCTAATCATAAGAAACTTCATAAAATATAACTGAACTGAAACAAAGACACTGGTCATAGTAACCTAAATATGAAATAATTTCATTCAGGTCTAAAAATCCTCCCTTGAATAACTTTCAGGTAACAGAATATATTTCCTGATTGTGGCTGATCATCATTTCCTTTTTTGTCACCTGTGTTCTCATCATGTGACAGAGTATCTGGCCGCGCATATCCCCCATGTGATGGTAGGGAAGGTGAGAGTATCTCAAAGGAAATTCACCAACAGTTTGTATCCTGCAGTTACCTGAAACCCCAGCCATCTTCTTTCCCTCAAACAGAAAAGCTGCAGAGAAGACAGATCATCTTCGCCTTTCTGGAAACTACGTCAAGCACAACAACATCTGTTTATGGACCTACTCGCCACAGGAAATCCACACCACCTTTATATTTACAAATGATGTTGGGGTTAGCAAATTTTCATACCAGTGAACCAAACTTTGCTTGGTCATCATAATAATGCTGAACAAGAGTCTCAACTCTCCATGATTTTGCCATAAAGAAAAAAGCTCAAAACTTGTGAGAAATAGTAATTGATTCTATACTCACCAATCTGGATTCTCAAGAAATAACAATAGGCAAGGAAATAATAGCTTAAATAGAGTAAATAAATAAAATATTGGCTGTGACATCTTTTACAGAAAATGAGAGCATCAATTTTGAAAGACAATGAAAAATTGTTGATATTAACTTGATTAATGAGAGTGAAAAGGCTGGACAAGTATTCAAACAATGCAAACAACATGGATAAAATCCTGTGTATAACCAGAGAGTTTTTTACCTGTGTATGACCAGAGGGTTTCCTTTACCCCAGTCGGTCTGTCCCTGGGGCAAAATTCTAAAGAATTAATTTGTTTTGCTTTATATGTTTTGTTCCTTTTTCTCCATTTCAGTATATTTGATGTTAGGAATTTACCATACTATTCTTTCCATGAGTAACTGCAATTAATAGAAGGCCTTCTTTATGAAGACATTATGCAATCCACAAAAGACTGTCTCATTGATAGACACTAGGAAAGTCAGGTATTGTTTTTGACATGAGAATCTGAGTTTTTACAGAACACATTTGGAAGGGCCCATTACTCTTTGTAATGGGAAAATGGAATGAATTTGAAATATACTACACAGGTGATCAGTTGGGAAACTATTGATGCAAGTGTCTGCAGGTGTGATATCTTCCTCACACAATATGTCATAGTATTTGTTGTATAATGCCTACATGTAAAAATATTTTCAACTTTCCCAGCAGGTGACTATTTTGAGGTGAGTAGTTGATAGACTGAGGAGAAGAGGCTGAAGGAGTTCATATTTCATTCCCTCCCTCCTAAGAGTGGATAAAGTTTGATCTTGGAGTCAGACTTAATGCTTTTCAATATCTTTCTTAGTTCACTCTCAACAAAGAAAAAACCTGAAGAAGCAAACTGAGAAAAAAAAAGAGACCTTCCTTATCTCCATAGCTGGGGAGCAACTAATTGTTTAGCAATAGCTATCAATCACGTGAAAATGATCTTCATGGACTTGTAGTCAAATAATTGTAATTTTTAGCACCTAACTATGCAAGACTGCATGCTATGTCTTATAGACAATAAAAAGACATATCAACATGTTCTTTGTCTCAAGGAGTTTAACATCTATTGGGAGATACGCTATACATTTTACATTAGACAAATAATTAGTAAAAGAAGGTGACATAAATAAGAACTAAATTTATCAAAGAGCTAGGAAATAAGGGGCCTCCCTCGTGGCGCAAGGGGTTAAGATAGTGCCTATGAAGTTATCCACAGCCACTGAAGCACAAGTTCAATCCCCAGACAGGGAGGTGACCCACATGGCACAGCAGACCTCTCCAGACTCACCTACTGCTCCCCTCAGCAGTGTATTTCAGTCAATCTGCCTGTTCTGTTCCCCACTCTGTCTCTGGTGAATCCTCTCACCTCCCATACCTCTGGCCTGTACCCCAGTTCTTGTATGCATAAATAAATAAATCTTTTTTAAAAAAAGAGCTAGGAAATAAGCAAAATGAGTAAGTACTGAGTATTAAGTATGAGATGTCCAAAACATGTTTATAAAATTTATATTTCATTTAGTTTCAAATAATCATTTAGCCTCCTCAAATATTGATTTAGTCTGCATCCCAGAGCATGAATACTACATACTTTAAATATATTGGTATTTAAGGATTTTAAATTGAGACAAGCATTAACATTTGCAAAAGTATACTTACTTACAAAGCATTGATTAAATATTGCATCTTGTGATCCCAGGAACAAATATTTGAATATATATTAAAAAAAAAAAAAAAAGACTCTACTGACTTGCTGCAAAGAATGGGCAGGAGAAAAGCTAAATACATTCGATAGCATAAGGCAAATGACCAAATTGGAAAAAAATAGAAAGCAAAGACAAATATAAAGCTAGCAGGAATTTTTCTGATGACAAATACAGAAATAATCTAATGAAATCCTAACAAAATTTTGTACTGCAATAGAAAACAAATAAGAAAACATATGTCAGACCATTTGTTATGAAATGAAATTGCATCCTCCCTGAAGTGACAAGTCCTAATTCTTAGTCTTTGCAGAATGCATCCATATTTGGAGAAAAGCCTATAAACAGGTAATTAAGTTAAATAAGGTCACATGAGTGTGACCTAATCCACTATAACATGGTGTCCTTAAGAGAAAGCAACACCAGGGATGTGCACACAAAGATATATGAACATGTGAGGACAAAGAAGCAACAGGGGAATTATCTATAAGCGAAGGAAACAAGCCTCAGAGGAAACCAATCCTGCTAGCCCCATGGCTAGCAAATTTCTGATGTGTAAATCACTAGCCTAATATTTTGTTAAAGTAGGCCTACCAAATTAACACACCATCTAAATCATCCTTGGGCCTCCCCGGTGGCGCAGCGGTTGAGCGCTGGGTTCCGAAGCTGCCTGCAGCCTCTGCAGTGCAGGTTCGATCCCTGGCTGCTCCCTGGCCACCGGAGGAGGGTCCCACATGGTGCGCAGACCTCTCCTGCTGCCCGCTGCTCCCCTCAGCAGTGTACTTCGGGCCTTCTGCCTGCTCTGCTCCCTGCTCTGGTGAATTCTCTCACCCTCCCGCGCTTCTGACTGTACCCAGTGCTTGTATAAATAAATAAAAAATAAATCTTTAAATCATCTTTACAGTAGATCTACAGAATTAGTCAATGAACTATGACTGAATGAATGATATTAAATGAGTGAATCTTATGAAAAGCATCTTAAGTAACCTCAGTGATATGGGCTAAATGGTGCCCTCGCCTCTCCCAAAATTTCTATATTTTTAGCCCTTAATCCCTCAGAATACGATAGAGTCATTAACTGATGTACTTAGTTAAGATGATGTCACACTGGAGTAGGATGGGCCTCTGATTCAATATTACTGGTGTCCTGTTGAAAAGGGAAAATTAGGTATGGAGAAACACACAGAGGGAGAATGCCTTTGAAGCCTGGAGTTCTGCTGCCTGCCGCCACCCAAGGAACCACCAGAATCTTGGAACAAATTCTCAGTCAAAACCCTCAGAAGGAACCAAACCTGCTGATATGTTCATCTTAAACTTCTAGCCTCTAAAACTGTGAGACAATAAATTTCTGTTGTTGGAGCCTTCCAGGTAAGTACTTCAAACGAGGGACTGTTAATCCTTGATCCCTGTAGCTTGCAGTGTTTGTTTACAATTAGAGACAGTAGGTTACTATAAAGACTATAAATCTCAGAGTTGGGATTTAGATATTCCTCTGCCCCACTTTAAGCCTCAATCTTGTCTTAATGGCCCTGGAAACACACTTGAGAACTAACAGGGAGTACAGCATCATGGAATAAGAAAAAGGAAAAATGAAATCCACTGGTCACATTATTTTTGTATTAGCATTTGATAAGCAATTTCAAAGAGCAAAATTGTAACCAGTGGGTAATTTGCACAAATCAACCTAATCTTAGCAGCAGCATTTGTCTCCTTATTGATTGACCATTGACTGAACTAATAGGTAAATAAGTCAGTGGAAGAGTAAATGCCTAAATATAAAATATATTTTTGGAATTAGATTGGTCAGCCACAGACCATGAAAACATTGGGGTACTCTCTTTGAGATGGAATCAGAAATTCTGATACTTTCTACCCACTTCCTGAAATAAAAGTCATTTATAGTGGAACGCAAAAGCTTGACTCAGGCTTCTGGTTGCACCAGCCCCATAGGAGAAGAATGTGTTCCTTTGGTCAAATGTTTTATATGTTTTTTATATTTTTTAAATTGTCATTTTCTTTAAGAAACTCTTCAAAATTCTATAAGCTTCTGGATCCACCTCTGCTTCCCTGACAGCAATATTCATACTCCCCGTAAAGAGCATGAGCTTCAAACTTCCCGGTTGCAGCTCCAAGGAAAGGAAGGTAAGGAACTGAACTTGGCTAAGCTCATTTGCATCCATTAAATAGCTGATGGGCTGTCTCATGGGTGGTGGAGAACTAAAATGCCAGTTTTTCAAGCATTGCCCCAGAGACTAACAGTGAACTCTCTGTGGTTACATTAAAAATTGGTTTACACTGAAGCCACATACTCTTTAGTTATTTAGCCATTAATATTGCCACCTTCACTTCTGCTAAATAAAAAGTATATGACAGGGCCTCCCCGGTGGCGCAGCCGTTGAGCGCTGGGTTGTGAAGCTGCCCGCGGCCTCTGCAGCGCCGGTTCAATCCCCGGCTGCTCCCTGGCCACCAGAGGAGGGTCCCACATGGCGCGCAGACCTCTCCTGCCGCCCACTGCTCCCCTCAGCAGTGTACTTCGCTTCTGCCTGCTCTGCTCCTCGCTCTGGTGAATTCTCTCACCCTCCGCGCTTCTGACTGTACCCAGTGCATGTATAAACCCAGTGCATGTACCCAGTGCATGTATAAACAAGCAAACAAACAAATAAATAAATAAATAAAACATGCCTCTATAAAAAAAAAAAAGTATATGACAGAAAATTTGAGTTGAAGATAGACTAGTTTGTGGGGAGAGGGCAATAAAAAGAACTTAGTAAGAAAATGATTTGGGTGAGATTTTTTTAATAGGGAGAAATCAATTGCTAGAGGAAAATAAAGTCTATTTTAAATTATAATGCACATTCAAAAGTTGATTGCATTTTAAAATGTATTCCCTTTCTAAAAAGCTTAAAGAATTTTCCAGTGAAATAAGCCAGAAAGAAAAAGAAAAATACCGGATGGTCTCACTCATAGCAGGAGTTTAGAAAATCTAAATAAAGAACCAGGAAAAAGAATAACTATAATAAAGAAAAAATCAAAATCAACAAACAACTATAAACCAGAGACACACTACGGGGGTGCGGGGGGCACAGGAGAGGAGGGATTGGGGTCAAAATAAGGGGGGTACAGTTGTATGGGGAATATAACCAAGAAAATGCATACATTGTGCAAAAATGAAAAATGATATAAGAAATACATAAATAAAAAATACTCAGCAAAAAAAAATTAAATTTCCAAATATGTTAGAAAGATGAAAATCAATGAGTAAAAATACCCTCCATAGGAGTAACGTAGAGTTAAGGAGATGCAATAGCAAAAGAAAAACCTTGAGCTTCCATTTTAATCCTCAAGTTCTTAAAGACAAGTGAAGCCATTAAAAGTGAAGAAAAACATTCTGACAAAGAAAAATATTCTCTACCTTATTTGATTTTTCTTGTATTCCATAAGTTATACAATGGTTGAGATGTGCCCTTTTTTTTTTAAATGGCACCAATTGTCCTTCTATCAGAAAACCATTATCTGCTGACCTAACATCTGAAGGTGATAATCAATCAGTCTGCCACCAGGTGATAAATTAGTTTTTGTTACTCTAGATAAGGTGAGCACTGACTGCTTATAGAATTGTTGCTGAGCATCAATCAAACACTAATCAGAAGCTGTTATCATTAAAATTAACACCAGGACTTAATTACTAATAATAATTTGAAGGCAAAACAAATCTAAAATCTCACCAAAATCTATGAAAAATTCAAAATATACAGCTTTCCATAATAATCAGTACAACTTGTACTATGAGTTTCAAACTTAAAAACATTTTTAAAATTGTATTTATCCTCCCTGTTTCCAACACCACTCTCAATCCCAAATCCAGAAAATTGCATTTTTCTGTTATGCAATTTTCATAAAGAATAAGATGACACATCTTTCCTTAAATATTTAATACAATATTCCTTTAATTTAAAAAATACTTAAATAAAGTAATGTTTGGGAATAAATCTATTCTTTAGATCTGAAGCATATGGTTTTCTGATGAATCATTGTAGCTTAAGCAGAATAGTTTTTATACATAAATATTCATAATTCCCAAAAGAAGCTCCAAAGAGCTCCTTAGGATATGTTCTAGTTTCACAGTCACTTAGAAACTGACTATAGAAATCACCAGTCTGTAAGTGGTAACTGTCCTTCAGTGTACAATAAAATAATCTATTACGTTTACTGCTTTTGATTTTTTAAATAGAAAATAAAGGATGTCCTATTGAGCTATTTAATTTAAATAACAAGTTTTTTCCTATAGAATGCTAATTAATGAGTGATAAGTGCACAAATCCTTCAGTTAATGCCTGGAAGTAATGCAAAATCCCTTAATGATAGATTTGTTATTTAAATCACAGCTACTAATATTCATGGACAACAAGATAGAGCCCAATAAGAAAAAAAGGTCCTTAAATATACAATAAAGAAATCACAATATTTCTTTTTGATGTGTTGCAGCTTCCCTTGTTTCTGTCAGGAATAAATGATAATCCGGATAATGCCAAAGAAGGGCTCAATTTTCAGGAAGTTGCACCTGTGATTTCAGCTGCTGCGGGTCAATGGCAGACACTCAAGCTGAAATTGCAGAAGCTATAAAACTGTAGACAACAGAACTCAATTTTATTGCCCTCACATTCCAGAGTGAGCACATCAGGAATAGGGTTAACCAGTTACATCCCGGTCTGTAGACTGCACTAACAGATGGAGGCATAATATTTGGACAAGCTTTTAACTTTTGACATTAATTTTATTTGAATAAGTTACCTTTTATTGACTACTTATTGTGTATCAGGCATTATTTGAGATGTTTTATGTGCTAGTAAGGGTTCACACGTTGAAAAACTAAAGCTCAAAAAGATAATCTGCCTAAATCCTCAAACCTCTTCCCCAACTGCACAGTGATTTGTGACCTGTCAGACTGGAAACCACATTGCTCCATTATCCTGCTCCACATAAGATGGTTCGAGATCAACAATAACTTCACCTGGGAGTTTGTGAATTTCAGACAATACCCTAGACCTACTAGATCAAATCTGCATTTTAACAAGTTCCTCACATGAGTCATATGCAGTCAATTCACAAAGCACTACACATTTCATTGAAAAAAAATTCAAGAGACCCTTACAGATCTTTATTTCACAGTGAATTGAAATCAGTGATTTACTTGTAAACACAAAAAAATTCATCGTTCACACTTTCAGATTTAAGTAATGTTCAAATAGAGGGAAAATTCTTGAGACAAGCAGCCTATTGGAGAGCATGCTAGGAAGTAAGGTATATTAGATTTGTCCTAATCAAAATTCAAAAGTGTTTTATACTTTAATGTCCAAATCTCCACAGTGTGAATTTTCCAGCAGGAATCATTATAGTAACTGCCAAATGTTGTATTTTTCAAATCAACTAAACTTATTCACCATGTGTTTATCCATTCATTCATTCAAATGGTATTTGCAGAATGCAGGCAAGAATGGATCCCAAATTTTAGCTAGCATAAATCACTTGGAGGATTTGTCAAAATACCAATTGTTGGACTCTATCCCCCACAATTTCCTTTTTTTTTAAGATATATTTATTTATTTATACAAGCACTGGGTATAGTCAGAAGCGTGGGAGGGTGAGAGAATTCACCAGAGCCAGAGCGGGGGACAGAACAGGCAGACTGACGATACACTGCTGAGGGGAGCAGCGGGTGGCAGGAGAGGTCTACGCGCCATGTGGGACCCTCGCCCGGCAGCCGGGGATCAAACTGGCGCTGCAGAGGCTGCGGGCAGCTTCACAACCCAGCGCTCAACCGCTGCGCCACCAGGGAGGCCCCCCCTCAATTTCTGATTCAGAGAATTTCTGACAGGTAGCAAGGTGATGATGAAGCTACAGTTTCAAAATATACACTTTAGGAGCCACTTGTTTTAAAGCATTATAAAATAAAAAGTATTTAGAAGGGGGCCTGCCTCCCTGGTGGAATAATAGGTTAATACACCACACTATGAAGCTATCTGCAGCTGCTGCAGTTGTTGCAGCACAAGTTCGATCCCTGGCCAGGGAGGTGACCCACATGGCACAGCAGAACTCTCCTGACTTGCCCGCTGCTCCCCTCAGCAGTGTGCTTTGGTCAATCTGCCTGTTCTGTTCCCCACTCTGTCTCTGTGAATCCTCTCACCCCGTATGCAAAAATAAATAAATCTTTAAAAAAAAAATAGGAAAGATCAGTGGCATCACTGACAGGCTAAGCTGGGGAAAGGAGAGAAGCTTGTCCTCCCATAGTAACAGGAGGAAAGCAGAAGAGAAGTGAAAGTACAGATCATCTTTACCGTGTAAAAGACAGATGAAAAAGGCACATGGAAACTTCCAATTAGCTTGTTTATCTGAAAAGATTACCTATTTTTAATGAAATACAATAGGAGGACACTTGGAAAGGGTAAAGAGGAAAGTGTTAAGATCAAAACATTGAGGAATTTAGAGTTTAAAATAGAGATATTTCCATTCACATTATTTTTATGCTCCAAACAGGAAATTGTGTTCCCACAATTTGGGTAGCAGTTTGAATTATCACCTTTAAATATATCACAGTCCATACCCAACCATCAACCTATCTCCCTGACTTTGTCCCAATTTGTATTAGAAATTTTATTTTATTTATTCATTTGCTTGTTTGATTCCTATCTCCCCACAATCACCAATCAAAATAATCTGGGATAGTAGATACCATTTATCTGTCCACCACACAATTTTCAGAATCTAGAACAATATCTGGCACATGCTATGAGTCCAAACAAAACTTGTTGAATAAGTGAATGTTATTTTATGAATTTGCCACATAATTCATCAATCCTAATAAAGATTCTGGTGTAACAAAAAAGATAGTGGTGTAACAGATTAGAGAGTGATGGAGAGTATGGTTAAAGCCAAAAAAATGGTTAGGGTACAAAAGATGTAGCATAGAAATATTTGATAAAGAGGGTCAAATTTGGTCAAATATGAGGATAGATGTGGAAATTACTTTTAGAGTACTGGTTCTCTCAGCATCAGTGTTACTGGGCACTTGTTCGGGTTGTCAGCTCCAACCGAGGACAACTGAATCAGAAACGCTGGGGCTTGATGTATTTTTTGCAAGTCTTTCATGTCATCTAAAGTTTGAGAACTACTGCTTTAGCAGTGAGGATACTGCCTAGTGACAAAATTACACTTAAAAAATTAGTATACATATATCATGAATAATAATATGCTACTTCAATCACATATTCCACATATTTCCCACTACTGGAGGTACTGGGGTTGGGGATGGGGTGGAGGCTAGGTGACTGTTAATTTTGTTCAAAACAGTTTATGCATTTAGAAAGGAGGGCTCAGAATGTTCATTAGTGATTTAACCTCCAATTTGGAAAGCCAGTGATTCTAAAATCTTTTTATTTCATATTTAGTGGTGTGGATAAATACTTAAAATGGTGCTTCTTCAAATGTGCTCTTTTTATTCCACAATAAATCCATTTCTCTTAAAATTGCAGCCATCTCCACTAGCTATGAACTCACAGTTGAAGAGTTGTACCAACTCTTCTTACTGCATTTACAGAGAGAGAAAATTGTCCCAGACATCATTGTTCTCCATACATTACCTGGTTCTTTTCAAGGAAAATGTATGTAATCTTGCAATTTTCCACTTAAAAGGTACCCAAATAACGAAAACAAAACACCCCATAATCTTCCATGAGAAAAGAAGAAATGGAACTAAATGAACACAGAAATATCAACCTAACACCTAGAAGTCAGAAATGAGTTCCTAAGACTTCATTTAATAGTTGTTGGAAGTTTGATTAGAATCCTCTGCCAATGTATGGCTTTGTCAAAAAAAAAAATTGTTTAAGATTCTTAACACTTTTCCAAATAATTCACATTGCCACCACAAATGAAATATCTTTGCCAGGCCACATCACACTGATTGAGACAAAAAACTTAAATAAGTGCCAAATTGCACTCCTAATGAATTCTCATAGCAAAGAAATCCAAAGAGAGCAGCAAAATAAAATTTAAATTGGTGCCATGCCTGAGACAGACAACTAGGGGGATGGGAGTGTCATGCAGGGATAGAAACAGGGTGAATGTTCTAGTGAATGATTTTATGGGACAGAGACAAAGACTAGGTCATAGATAAGAGGCCAAAAGCTTGTCAGAAAATGCTTCATTCAGTGTAAATACTTGGAATAAATAGGTAGTTCTATGAAGTTTCAGTATCCAGTAATTTTAATCTGGTTGTTTTGTCAACTTCATTTACCAGCAGAACAAAAAGGTTATGTTTAAACTAGCTCAGATTTACCAAATAAAAATAATCCAAGTTGTCTGGGACTTACTCTGCTTGTATTTAAAGCAAGAACAATTCCTCATACTGTGTTTGGGGACAGTAGGACTGACCTTCACAAAAGAGGGTGTGGGTTCCCCAGAGATCATTCCATAGTCATTGCCTGAAAGGTGTTGGAAGATAGCAAACAATGAGGTCTACAGAATAGGGCGCCATAAGTAATAAGAGGGAAAAGATAATGGCCTCCCCGGTGGCAGCGCGGTTGAGCACTGGGCTGAGAAGCTGCCCGCAGCCTCTGCAGCACCGGTTCGACCCCCTGCCACAGGGCGAGGTCCCACATGGCGCACAGACCTCTCCTGTCACCCGCTGCTCCCCTCAGCAGTGCATTTTGTCAGTCTGTCTGTTCTGTTCCCCGCTCTGGCTCTGGTGAATTCTCTCACCCTCCCACGCTTCTGACTATACCCAGTGCTTGTATAAATAAATAAATAAATCTTTTAAAAAAAAAAAAAGAGCAAGAAGATATTAGATGCACTACTGTCTACTCCGGTAACTACTATATAAAGCTGGGTTTAGCATACATTTGTTTAAAATTTCAATAGATATTAATAATAAAATCATTATTCTATAAATATAATAAAAATTCACATATCTGTATTCACCATCTAGTTATCTTGGATGCTGAAAAACAATATATCCTATACACACATTCCGCATTTTTTAAACTAAAGATTTGTATTCATATTCACAGTCACTAGCCATCAGCTTTATAAAGTACTTAGCATCCCACAATGGGATTCCACAAATTTTTTTAATAGTATACCGATGTATAATAAAAATACATAATTGCCCTTCTGATAAAATTCTCTTCAAAGAAATAATTGTCAAATTCATCTCTTAAAAAACTAAAACTGAAAGTACTAATAATTGTGTTTCATTTATGAGGCATTGTATGACAATTTGTAGTCCTCACTATTTGCCTATTCTAGGACCTAGAGAGAAGAAAGATCTGATACTGAACTTTTCTGGTGGGCTTACAATGGCCACAGATGTTGATTCTAATAATACAATAGTATAGCATAATTAGTCATCTGAATGAAGAGCAAGAATATGAATTTGTTTACCAAGTAAAAAAATGTTTTTAAGATTTATTTATTTATATATACTTTATACAAGCACTGGGTACAGTCAGAAGCGCGGGAGGGTGAGAGAATTCACCAGAGTCAAAGCAGAGAGCAGAGCAGTCAGACTGACGAAGTACACTGCTGAGGGGAGCAGAGGGCGGCAGGAGAGGTCTGCACGCCATGTGGGACCCTCACCTGGTGGCCAGGGATCGAACCAGCACTGCAGAGGCTGTGGGCAGCTTCGCAAGCCAGCGCTCAACGGCTGCACCACTGGGGAGGCCCTTTACCAAGTAAAATTAAGTGCAATTCCTAAGTGATATAGTGATTGAGTGACATTTATCATGTTTCCTCTTTTGCTCTTTCTCTTTCAAGTTTGAGTGATGAATCCCAATGCCTTTTGAAATGCATTTCCCTTATTGTTGATAAAATATTTCTGAAAAATAAAATTTCCAGAATCCTTACTACCCAAAGAAATGATATGTTATGAACTTAGCTGTTGATTGAATTTTTCATCATTTTGTTTCCCTTTTAGATAATATTTTTCTTATCCCCCCAAAATAAGTATATACCCTTTTGGAATAGTTAGTTAGGGGCAAGGCATCAAGAATAAGTAAACAGTCATTTGAATGAGAAAAGGAAGAAAATCCTTATAATCTCATATATAGAGGAAAGACTTGCTTAATCAGATCTTCCTGCCACTCCCTGATAGTTTGAAAACTTCTAGGAAGGGTTATGTTTATAGGCAAATATGAAAATAATACTTCTGATTATGAAAAAACAATTTTTAAAATAATGCATTGGTTGGAACTTTCTCTTATTTTCATTATACAGTATTAGACAATCTCTACAAGATTTCCCAGATAAATTATCAGGCCAATAGATAAAGTTCATAATTAGTCAGTGTCCCCAGATATAAATCACTGCCAAGTTGTTTATTTCTAAATTATAGTATATTTTATAAAAATTAAGATTGGCCATTTTTAAAAATGTCACAAGCAAACACAGATTTGGCACAAGCAGCCATGTCACTGCACATATGGCAAATGTGATAGCGATGTTTTTTTGAATTGCATTCTAGAGAAGTATATCACAGATGCCTTAGCAGTTGACGCAGGCTAAAACGGATATATATAGAAGATAAGTCACGCTCTGCTACCTTCTCTTTTGTCTTGATTTTCTGTTTGTATCTGACAGAGCCACTGGATTGATACAGTGCTTGAAAAAGATTTCCCAGGATGTCACCACATGTATATTTGTGTGGGAAGAAGGAAGGAATGGTATCTACTCTGAGCAAAGAATTTTGTTTTTTATACTGACATTAATTGACATATAATGTACATTTGAGGTGCACAATACAATGACTTGGTATTTGTATATGCAGTGAAATAATTACCAAAAGAAATCTAGTTACATCTGTCACCACACAGTTACTTATTTTTTTTCTTGTGATGAGAACTTTTTAAGATCTACTGTTAGTGAACAGAATTTCTAAATCCAAATATAAGCTCAACATTCAAATAGTAGCTCCATACAAAGCAGCTGTTCAGGGAAAAATTTGGAGGAACAGTTGCTAATTTTTTTCTTCTACTTACTTTGTTTATTTGGTCTTTCTCTACCTTCTTATTGTGGAAGCTTAGAACATTGAGTTTTAGATATTTCATATTGTCCAATGTAAGAATTTAGACTTCTTTAATTTGCTTAATAGTTTTCTCTTCAATTCTTGCAAATATTTCATTCAATTTACTCTTAGGCAGTTGGTATTTTTCTTATGTTACCATAAATAGCATTCTTTAAAAACTCAATTCTAAAATTTTGAGGAGGCCTGGACAACCTTCAATTAGATTACACACTCCCACATTTTATTCTCCACATTATATAATTCTAGGAAGAATCTTTTAGCAAACATTCATAGGTAAAGATAAAACTTAAGTAAATGAACACCCCAACAAAAAGGGGAAGAAATCATTTGTAGATATTATAGAATGATACTTTGTCATTTAAATGCTTTCCTATTGAAACAATGATTATCACTCAAGGAAAAGGTACTCAAGTTATTAATAATTACCAAAATTGGGATGTCCTCAACCTAATTCATACTGGTAACATCACATTTCTGATAGTAATTGAACTCTCACAGATTCTTTTCCCTACCTAGTAACTTAAGAATTTCAGCAATTTGAAAATGACTCATCCCATATTCTCTCCTCTTCTGCAGATGATGACCATAAGGCCTCTCTCAGCACACAATCTGCAGGTTTCTGCTAGGTGCTTCATTACTCTCCCAAGCTGTGCCATAACTTCTGCAAAGACAGATGCTGCTCTCCAGATATATGGAGACTTTGTACAGGTAGATGTGCTCATCTTGGGACCTGTATTTGACCTGTATTTTCCACTCTCCTAAAAAGTTTGTAAAACCTTGGTTCTTATGAATGAAAATTATAGAGAGCTTTAGCATAACTCCTTTGCACTTACAGGACTCAATTGGAGCTGGGTCAGAAGACAAATTTAAATAAGTAAAAACTACAATATTCCCAATTAGCTATTAAGATACATTTTAATAACTGTCCTTACGTATTCCAGGTTACACTGGTAAATTTCATGAATATACATGATATGATACTGGCTATCTGTGTGTGTATCAGACGTAGTATCACATGAGCTAACACAAGCAGATTTTTTTTACCTAATAAATTTTGATTGGTATCCAAAAGATCATACAAGTGGAAATGAAAAACTTTCCCATTAGTCAGAAATTTACACACATACACACAGGCATACAGATACAAAACATGTTCTTATGTCATTTGTATTCCATAATTTTAAAGATACTTTCCTAAAACTAATGTCTAAGTCCCTGCATTTAGAGTCATCTGTCCTAAGATGTTACAGCTCGTGTTATAATGAACATGAAATGACGGATTAAGACTGTTCTGCACTACTGTGGTCAGGAAGGGTATTTAAAAACTTACAGAGGAAGAGTGATGTCAGCCCTCTGTCAATTCAAAGAAGGATTATTTTACCCTTCAAAGCTGAGTCAAAAGATAAGGGAATTGCAATTGTATGGGGAATATAAAAATAAAATTTATTTAAAAAAAAAAAGATATTCTTCCTACAAGGTGTTAGAACACCGTCCTGCCCAACTCCACAACGTAGGCAGAAAGCAGAAGCAGTGGCCAGGGATCACAGAGCACTTAGACAAAGTGAAAAGAGCACACTCTTGATATACATAAACGGAGATAAAGTCAACTCTGTGAAACATGCAGCAGGCAATTTTCGGAGCAAATTGGAGGGAACAAATGTCCTCTAGATTTCCTCAGACAAAACTCTAGCATTTAAGTTGAACTTTGAATTTCTGTACTAAATGGCACCTATAATGTCACTTAGTCCTGAAAATCCAATCAATCTACAGTGAAGGGATTTTAAAGATAAACTTGCTAAGCATGGAGAAACAGCAAAGGATACAACAGAAGACAAAGGAGAGAACTGGTGACTGAGAAACAAACGTTAATTCAGCAAGTGAAGAAACTTGAGAATCCACTTTACACCACAGAGTGCTGGAAAGTTTTATTTATCTCTAACACCAGACACCTTTGTCACTGGTCAGGAGGGCTCAGTGAGAGGTATTGAGTAGCATTTACATTGATATTTCATAATCCTGGATCAAATGCTCCTCCCAACCCCCAATTTCTTTGCCCCCACTACTTTTTTTGGCGATTGATTCATTACAGAGGATATAATGAAGAGTCTTGATGGTAGTTTATGCTAGATACAGTTGAAGACCTGTGTTTTATACTGAAAAAAGGCAGATTCATGAAAATATGCATCCTGAAGGCTAAATGGCAAGGACAGCAGATCCTTTCTACAACATGACTCTCAAAAAAGACTGTAACAAATTGTGAGTGTCCACATAGAAGACTGTAAATTCTTTTCTAGAAAATTTGACAAGTCCAAGAGAAAAGACCTAAAGATATAAATGTGGAGTGTTTCCAGCAAATTTCTCTCCTACATTAATTTAGAATAAGATTTCTCAACAGTAAGTTATTATTAAAAAAAAAAAGAAGTTGAAATCCTTATATATTGTTGACTAGAATATAAAATGGTTCAACTGTGATGAAACATTATAGAAGTTTGTTCCTCTTCCACATTAATTAATATTAATTATTTACTGTTAATAATTGTTAATAGTATTGCATACTATGGAGGTTCCTCAAAAAATAAAATTTTTACATTATCTGATTTTTTCACTTTTGCATATTTATTTATCCAAAAGAATATTTATTTACCCAAAATGTCTATGTACCACATTTTGTTTATGGGTTCATCCATTGATTAAAAAAATAGCATAATATTAACAAAACACTTAGACATTAAGGAGACCTTAGGAAACATTCTCTTACAAATCTATGATAAAAGGGAAAAAAAATGAAACTGATACCATGATTTATCTATAAAGAGACTGGGCCACTAAAGAAACTGAAAACCAAACAACTAATAATAAACATAGGTCAAGATGTTCAACCTTGGTATTATTCAGGGAAATGCAAATTAAAGAAACAATTACATACAATTTTTCAGTTCTCAATTTAGAAAAATTAAAATGTAATTGAATTTGACGCTGAAAATAAATGGGATGAAACTTGCTTTTTATATCTTGCTGATGGGGCTCCAAATTGATTTTTTCAATAGTGTATTTTATCTTTAACCCAACAACTCAGAAATAAAAATAAATGCTAAAGAATGTATTTTCAAGGATGTTTCTAAAAACATCTCTGGGATGACAATAAAAATAAACATTTTGAAAGTTCATCAACTTAAGAATTAAATTATATCACATACATTCTATGCAATGTATGGATTTATAACAAAACTTTAGAAAAAGAACTTTTCTTTAGATTTAGAAGAATATTGATGAATTGTTGAGTAGAAGAAATAAATCACTCAATAATATAGAATATTGATGCAAATTCTATAAAATCAAATAATTCCATACATGCACAGATATTATTATATATATATAACATATAAACATAACAATGGAGGAGTAGAAAAATACACAACCTATTACTACTAATTCATCACAGTTTAAACAGGAGGTGTAAGTATTAAAGATTTTGCATGTATAATTTAGAAATTTTAAGAAAAAATCATATAGTTAATACTAGCAAATAAGATTCATGAAAATTCAAACTCGAGTTCAATATATTGATCTACTTGATAAATATACTCATTGCAATTTGTTTTTGGATAGTGACTGTTTGGTAATAACTGATAGATGGACAGATGCAAAACAATCTGTGTTATCTGAGAACTACAGAATCAAAGCTGTATGTTTTGTCCATTGGATTACAAACTAAAATGTCTCCTCACAGGAAGCTGTATCATCACAGCAAAGTTTTAAGACAAACTGTATAATGGCCTACTTTTAATTTACTTCATTTATCCTGATAAATGAAAGTGTACATGTTCAAAGAAAGTATATGAGTCAGAATTCAATCAGAAAAGTAAATACGTGGAACAAATATACATATTTACATATATATACACTTACATTCATCTATATACATCTACATGCGGTAAATCCCTTCAGTAAGTCCACGTATGTGGTTAACACTGCTGTCTTAAGGCTGCTGTCTTTATGTCTGATGCTGGTTCATACAGTTCACAATCAGAAAGGCACTGTAGGGGAGTTGAAGGTCAGCAGAGAAGCCACACACCTGAGGTGGAGTATCATGAGATACACATACCAGGTTTTGTTTCACTTAACAGTGGTAGTATAGACAGTATGCAGAAATTGAGGACCTTCCTCACAAAGTTAAACATATAAAACTTGACTAATTGTTGGAAAAGCTGAAGAAGGATCCTGGGGTGATAAAGCAGCTGCAACCCCAACTGCTGATCCAGGCTGCCGAGATGACTCTGTAAGTCAGCAGTGATGAATGAGCTACAAACTGACTGCTTCTTCTTTCCTGCCTCCACTCCACCGGCTTCCTTTCCCCTTACCCCCACCCCCGCCCCAAAATTTCCCAAGATATGCCCCTGTAACCCCCAAAATAGAAACATACTCAGGAGAATTTCCAAAAATGTAATTTGGTTTGGCCATTTTGCCACTTTACAAAGCCACCATAGAAAGTAGATGATATTGGGCCTCCCCTGGTGGCGCAGTGGTTGAGTGCTGGGCTGCAAAGCTGCCCACATCCTCTGCAGTGCCGGTTCTATCCCCAGCCACTGGCGAGGGTGCCACATGGCGCGCAGACCTCTCCTGCCGCCTCAGCTACTCCCCTCAGCACTGTATTCGTCAGTCTGCCTGTTCTGTTCCCTGGTCTGGCGCTGGTGAATTCTCTCACCCTCCCGCGCTTCTGACTGTACCCAGTGCTTGTATAAATAAATGAATAAATCTTTTTAAAAAAAGAAAGAAAGTAGATGATATTGTATAGTTAAAAAAGTCTGCTTTCTGAGAAAAACTACCTGGGAAAAACTACCTGAGAAAAACTACACCATCATTACTTGCTAATTATGTGAATATAGAAAGTGACAGTTTTATACTGCCTTAATTTTCTTATCTGCAAAATCATATTTCCTCACAATACAGTGACTGAGTTTGTGAGAAATGCTTAGAAGCAAGCCTGATACTAAGTACAATGTGATTGCTACATGTTACAATTTGAAATCACTTCCAGCAGATGGTCCTAAAACACCCTTTACAAATGAAAAGAAAAATAAAATAAAATTTGAATGATACAGTTTTTATTAACAAGAAACATTCTCTTTTAATTTTTGTTAACCCACTTTTCTTGCCTTGTGGAAGAAGAGATGATATTCTAAGTCACAGGCTGGAAAACAATGACACATAGACTATATGTTATGTGGCCTATAATTTCTGCTCACAAACTAAAATAGATTTTATGTTTTTAGAAGATGGTTAAGAAAAAGAAAAGACAAGAATATGGAGCAGAGACTATATGTGGCCCACAAAGCCTAACATATTTATTTACTCTCTGACTCTTTACAGAAAAGGTTTGCCAGTCACTGTTCTAAAAACCAGTACTGATAAATAGAAGTAGAATGTGCACCATAAATTTGACTCACAACAGCATTTCCAAATTTTCTGATAGTCAAATTTTTTTAAAGTATAAACAAAATCAGTAAAGTTAATTTTACCTAAATTTTAATTAATCTAATTTATACCAAAATTATATTAGCAATAAATTTGTGAAACATCATTTACAAAATATTTTACATCCATTCATCACACCAAATTGTTGAAGTCCAGCGTGTACTTTATATACCACTTCAAATTCAGACTAGTCAAATATCAAGTGTTCAAAATCCATTTGTTTTATAACTACCATATTGAATAGAGTTCAAAATTCCATGGAGGGTCTACATAATTCAAGAATATTCCGCATCAAAAACACATAAACAGGGCCTCCCTGGTGGCGCAAGGGGTTAGACACCGCACTATGAAGCAGTTCACAGCCTCTGTGGCGTGAGTTCGATTCCCGGCTGGCCAGGAAGAAGCGCACATGGCGCAGCAGACCTCTCCTGTCTCACCCGCTGCTCCCCTCAGCAGTTTATGTCAGTAGGCCAGCCAGTTCTGCTCCCCACTCTGTCTCTGGTGAATCTTCTCACACAAATACACACACGCACGCATCTCTGGCCTGTACCCCAGCTCTTGTATGCATAAACAAATAAATGTTAAAAAAAAAAACATAAACATCTAGAACCCAAAAGAATAAGTCTACGTTATCTGATACCCAATCAAAAATAGGACAAGATGCAGAAAAAAAGACCCATCAGGGAAAAACCTAACCAATCAAAATCAACCCAGAAATTGAAGTTAGAATTAGTAGATAAAAAAATGAAAATAGTTATGTTTATATTCATAACCAAAATATAAAGCAGACACAGCAGATAAACAATAAAGGACAGACTATATAATATATTAATGTATAATCTAGGATATGATCATAATCCAGTGATCAAAACTATAATTTTGAAAGTCAAAAAACAAAAATACCCTGGATGGATGGGATTAATGGTTGGTCAGATATTATAGAAGGAAAAAACAATTTTGAATACAAAGTGATAGAAACGATATAAAAAGAATTACAAATGAAACTGAAAAAAATTCTAATGAGTAGTAGGACAATTTCAAGAAACTTAACATAAGTGTTAATGGAGTCTCCAGACTTTGATACAGGGTGGTGTTATGGGAAAGTTTGTGAAAAATAATGGATCCTATACTTCCAAACTTGCATAAACCAAAGTTCAGTAAGAATCTCAAAGAAAATAAATAGGACAAAAGTAAAGCAAGGAACATCATAATCAAATTGCTGAGAACAAGTACGACAAAGAAAAACTGAAAGGCAGTCTGAGAGAAAATACAGAAAATGCCAATAATGTAGTACTGGGGAAGGGGAAATTTATAGCATTAAATGGTATATTAGAAAAGAATAATGGTCACATATAATAACTTCACAACTACTTTAGGAAAACAGACACGAAGAGCAAATGAACCCAAAATAAAGTGGAAATAGTCAAAGCAGAAATTAATGAAATAAGAAACAGAAAAACATTAGAGAAAATGATTCCCAAAACTAGTTTAAGAAGATTAATAAAATGAATAAACCAGTAACCAGATTGTTGAGGATAAAGAGAGGACACAAATTATCAGTACCAGAAATTAGAGAGATGCCATTATTCCAGAATATAGAGACTAAAGGGATAAAAGAAAAATCATAAACAAATTTCTCTCAAGAAATTTCACTTCTGAAATGAAATGGACAATTTTCTTGAAAGATAAAAATTGCCAAAGCTCACTGAAGAAGACATACATGAACTAACCAGACCGTTATTTTAAAAATGCAAAATTAAATAACAGTGAGATACCACTACAAATCTATTTAAATGTTCTGCTATCAAAACTGTTGTTAAGAATATGAAGCAATAGAGCTTTTAGACACTACTATTAAGAATATAAAATGGGGCCTCCCCAGTGGCACAGTGGTTGAGCGCTGGGTTGCAAAGCTGCCCGCAGCCTCTGCAGCGCCGGTTCAATCCCCGGCTGCTCCCTGGCCACCAGAGGAGGGTCCCACATGGCGCAGACCTCTCCTGCCGCCCGGTGCTCCCCTCAGCAGTGTACTTCGGTCCTTCTGCCTGCTCTGCTCCCCGCTCTGGCTCTGGTGAATTCACTCACTCTCCCGCGCTTCTGACTATACCCAGTGCTTGTATAAATAAATAAATCTTAAAAAAAAAAAAGAATATAAAATGGGGGCCTCCCTGATGGCTCAAGGGGTTAAGATGCACCACTATGAAGCTAACCGCTGCCACTGCAGCACAAGTTCGATCCCCGGCGAGGGAGGTGACCCACATGGTGCAGCAGACCTCTCTTGACTCACCCGCTCTTCCCCTCAGCAGTGTATTTCAGTAGATCCACTTGTTCTGCTCCCCACTGTGTCTCTGGTGAATCCTCTCTCTCCCCCCTACCTACACCTCTGGCCTGAACCCCAGTTCTTGTATGCATAAATATATAAATCTTTAATATATATATATATAATGGTACACCTGCTTTGAAAAGCAATATGACAGTTTCTTAATAAGGTAAAAACACACCTACCTCATGATTCATTCACTTCGCTTCAACGTGTTTTTTCTAGAAAATAAATGGAAACATCATATGGCCACTCAAACACTTTTACATGATTGTTTATGTCAGCTTTATTTTTGACTTCCCGAAAATGGAAGCAATTCAAACATCTATCAACATTTGAATAAATAAAGGATAACAAATAAATTATAGTATATATATATATATATACATACACAATAGAATGCTATTCAACAATAAAATGAGTGAAATATTCATACGAGCTACAACATGGATATATTTTTCAAACAATTATGCCAAATGAAAGTGAGACAAAATATTCTACCAATTTCTAGGAAATGAAAGTGAATATAGAATGACTGGAAATAGATGCTAGTTGCTTGGGAATGGAGTGCAGAGAATGATAAGGAGAAATTACCATGGGGCAGGAGGAAATTTGGAGAGATCATGGATGATTTCATTACCTAAACTGTGAGTTTGATGGGTATAAACCTATGTCAAGACATATCACCTTGTACATTTCAATATGTACAGTTACTATGTTAATTATATCTTAATAAAAGTGATGTGTGTATATATGATTCATGAAGCTGTGGCACAATGCCATATATGACATATACACAAATGTACATATGTATTTATATGGTACATGTAAATATAGGGATATATATAACTTATGACATATGTCCTGTGACAACTTATGACATATGCATGGATGTATATATAGGTGCATATATATATATCTATAGGTACCAATTCTGTCATAGCTCCAGGAGTACCATGATAGAAAGAGGATGATTAGGAGTATATTAGTGAATACTCCTTGCCATTATCTTATTTTAATTGGTTTGAATCTAAATCATTTGTTTTAACTACAAAATCCCAAATGTGGCCCAGTTATTATAATATCACAATTCTGAGCTAAAAATTCTATTTTAGGTTTTAAGTATTAAAGAATAATAAAAATACAATATACCCATAGAACAGAAGTTCAAAGCATATAAAAAAAACTATTTCTATTGACAGACTTATAATGAAAATCAGTAGCAAGAAAAATTAGATCTAATTTGTGTGACCAGATATTAATGCTCTGAAATACTTTATTCTCAACATTTCAGGTGCTAGTTTGCTAGTCAATATGAGAGAAGGTATTTTAAAGAATTCTATTATAAATATCACTTGTAATTATTTTTGCAAGAATAATTTTGAAAGTATGTCAACAATGCAATGCAATCCTAGGCCGCTGGGTACACTTAAACCACATACAGCTGGTGCTTGGATTCTGAATAGAATTAATGAGCAGACTTGGGAAAAGCAGACTATTGTCTACTATATATTGGCCCTTTCAAGCCAATTGGGAAGATTTGAGATGAAACAGGGAAACAGCAGTGCTCACATTAATACTGAATAGTGGGGTAAGCAGATGCAAACTCAGATCAGCTGCCATTCCTCCCGTTACCTTCTGTGGCTGAATTCAAGAGTGGGTCCAGCGCTCCTCGGACAGTGAGGAATAGCCAAGGGGACTCAGGGCCCAGGGTCAACTACCTCATCACGAAATGATGTCTTTTGAAATAGTGTGAGAAGTAAGCTAAGAACAAAAATCTTAAAACAATAAAGAGATACAGAGACTAGGAGAAATGTCATCTTAGGAGTACAGTTGCTTCTTTAATATCCATTATGGAAAAGTTTGATCAGCAATATATTAACCATTTTTAAAACATCACTTCTCCGCTCCGGGAATTGTAATAGGTTACACTTTCAATTTGGTTGTGTGCTGAGTGTTAAATATTTACCTCAAACAAAAATTTATGTACTGAGGTAAGACATCTTTTTTATTAATATTAATCAACACATCTATATTCATGTCTTGACCTATTCAATTTAGTTGAGGTTTGTTTTGAGCACACTGAGATTTAGTATAACCATGGATGTCCATATTGATGGACACTTCATTAATGCACAGGGATTTGGGTTTGTAAACTCTATCTCTCTAAGAAATTATATTTAATTTTCCTCTCTGATATTCATGATGTAAGGAAATATCTGATTAATATATACAATGATTAATCCTGTCCTTCCTAAAAGACTTAAGACTCATAAGCAAGCATAGTTCAGGGAAAGGAGAAAGGTCGTTGTGTATGTGTATGTTGATAGACAATAAAATACAAAAAGAAGTCATAAGATTAAAGGTGAATCTACAAATTTTTATTGCTTTAAAACTAGTTACTTTTCCAAGGGTTTTAAAATGGACATTCTACTAGTGGCTTGTATCTATAGTGCAAATTTGTTTGTACTCTTTTTGTTGTAGTTGGTTCCATGTTATCTATCTAATTGTTTAACATCTTCAAAATACTTGAACCCTAGTTTGTTGTAGTAATATCACTTCTTTTAATCACACAGGGCTAGGAATATTATATTATACTACTAAGGCAGTTTTGGTAAGTCCAAGGAACACTTTACAGGTCTTATTTTTTCACCAGTAATTTTTATTTAACTTGTATCTCTGCACCAAACAATATTGACGTTCAGTCTTAAAGTGATACACTATCATTTAATAATGTTTTTTTAAAGATTTTTTTTTTTAATTTATACAATAGGTGGAGTACAGACCAGAGGTGCGGGAGGGTAAGAGGATTCACCAGAGACAGAGCGGGCAACAGAACAGGCAGACAGACTGAAAGCACTGCTGAAAGGAGCAGTGACAGAAGAGGTCTGTTGCACCACGTGGGAATCTCCCTGGCTGGCTGGGAATTGAACTGGTGCTGCAGAAGCTGCGGAGAGTTTCATAGCGCTGCACTCAACCTGCTGCACCACCAGGGAGGCCCGTTTAATAACTTAATGAAGAGTGCATTGTAAAATATTCTCAAAAGTATGATGAAAGAAGCAAAAATAAATATTCAAGGCACAAGTATAGCATTATTTAAATAGTTTTAAACAACCAGTCAAGCTTATTCAAATAGTAGTTAATCGGCCCTGAATATAGATACAGTAACACCTAATGATTTGAAAATTAGTAGAAATTATTTCAAGATGTGAAGCCAAAGTGTTTCAACACATAGATATGATATAAATCATTATATGTAGATAGGAGATTTTAAAATAATTTTAATTTATTGTGTAATGAAAATGAAAAGAAACTAAAATAAAAACCATTGCATATTAGTTGATTTTAGTAGATAGGATATGTAACAAGAGTCATGTGGAACAAGTAACATTTATACATACTATTGAACTACCAGTAAAAGAAAATAATTAAAATTACAGCTCTAATTTTAAAACCACAAATTTTGGTTCAAGTGAAGAAGTAAATAATACAGAATTAAATATAAGACATAACCTTAAAAGTGGATCTCTAATATCATTTACAAATGTAAACTAGTAACAATATAATTCATATCTTAGCAGGAGGGGGCAAAGAGAAGGTTTATCTGTAGAATTAATAGATTCATGGGTATAAGAGCAGACTCAAAGATACAGGTGGGATATGAAGAGAAGGATCAATTCAATATATAGAACAAGGTCACTAGTTCATCTTCAAAATGATTCAAAAAATGGCATATTTCTAAAGAAATTAGCTCATGATATTGCCATACATATTAATATTGTAATGATCCTGGATGATCAACAGGCAGGAGCTATTGACATAGAGCCAGTGAACTTCTCAATTGAGAAACACACACTTATTTATGACTCTTATAAAGAAACATACAAAAGGCGGGGCCTCCCTGGTGGCACAAGGGGTTAAAATGCAACCTATGAAGCTATCTGCAACCACGGCAGCACAAGTTTGATCCCCAGCCAGGGAGGTGACCCACATGGCGCAGCAGACCTCCCCTGACTCAGCTGCTGCTCCCCTCAGCAGTGTATTTCAGTCGATCAGCCTGATCTGTTCCCCACTCTGTCTCTGGTGAATCCTCTCACCCACCTACCCACACCTCTGTCCTGAACCCCAGGTCTTGTATGCATAAATAAATAAATCTTTAAAAAAAAAGAAAAAAGAAACATAGAAAAGGCAAGGAGATAGCAGACTCTGCTGAGAGGTTCTGGCTAAATTAAAATTAACAGGTGATCCTGATAATATACCTCTGAATAGTGGTATAAATATAGGAACTGAATTTAAGCCAATTATATATGGCTATAGACTCCACACCCACGGTGCTGAAGCCTTCTCAAGGTTCTGGCGAAAGACACAAAGGAATCTCTCTCTGAGAAGTGGCCTTCTCTTCCCTCAAAATGAAGACTACCAGGAATTTTCAGACTGGGCCCCCACCCCTGCTCTGTCAGCCAGTCTCCATAGTCTTGCCAAGAGTTTTGTAGCCTTCCCCCTTTTGCAGCCAACTGAATTGTACATCTATATTGCTGTCATGTGGATTCCCCCCATTAAATTCATATTGTAGTTATATGCATTTGGCTTGAGTCATAAGTGAAACTTTTCCACTCTGGTGGAAGTTAGCACTTTTGAGATCCAAACCTGAAATAGCAGATTTGCTTGAGAGAGTTTTTGTCTTCCTAGTTTCTTTCAAATGCTATTTCTGAAGAACTTCTACTTTCTACTCTGGCATCTAGAAAGTAGGAAGAAACAGTGCTCTCATGCTTATAACAAAAAAACTACTTACTAACTTCACATCCATGACTTCTTTCAAACCCAGAAGAAACTGAGGCCCCATAGCAACTGTCCCAAAGTCCCTAGGAACCCAGAAATGGAGAGAAGCAATAGCACTCACTTACCTGAGAGGACAATGAGGTTTTATCACACCACCTTGGTCATCACCAGCAGTAGATGACCCCTGATAAAATTCAGGGCCTTGGAATTGTGTTATGGATTGACAACCATAAATTCCTTCAGCATTGAAGGTCTGCTCCCTTTGAATCCCTGCTACTAAAGAGAGGCCCCAACATATACTTGGACTCTGGATACTGGAGGTAATATATGTCCCACTTGAAATTCCTACTTGCCTCCTTTCATTGACTGACCCATAAATCAGCTTGCTTTGAGTTGCACCCAAATCCAAAGGTTCTTGGGAAACTTTCCAGCAGACTGTAAACATGCTGTCTACCTTGGGGTCTCACAATCTTAACAAGATCTTATCTAACTGATCATTTTGCTTTTTGAAATCCCCAGCATGGGGGGTAATCTCTCCTTAGACCCTTGGGGTTTGGGATTCATTGTGGCTCTGACACATATACTAAATATAGTCCTTTTGATAAACAACTATTACCATACCACTATGCTTTATTTGAAACCAAACATCTGGTCTTGAGGAGCCTTATTATTTGCAAACAAAATATCTCTATTTTGGCATGGATCAACTCAGAGTCCATGACTAACAAGATCAGGCATGCCCAACAAGTCTCACTTATTAAGGGGAAACAGCATTTTCATCTTGGCCCCAACAACATCTTAGCTTTACATGAAAAGGTGACAGCTGTACCTGCGAGAGACTCTTTATTTTCCCAATCCATTGCCTAAGCCAAGCTGTCTGATCAATGAATCCTCATGTAACTGACATTCCCCAAAATGACTGGGCTTGGTTTATTGACAGCTCAGCTAAACTGAAACCTGATGTTGGGCACAGGCTTCCAGAGGCTCAGCCTCATGATCAGCTTTGCCAAATTGAAAAGAACCATAGTTTTTCTACTTTGCGGGCAGAATTCAACCCAATTTTATAACTTAGATCTTCTCCTTAATGAAACTTGCTATATTTTCACTGATTGTTCAGTTGTTACAAAAAGCCTAGATATTTGGTCAGCTGCATGAAAACTATGGATGGTCAATTTCAAGATCCCTTTCTTTGGGGTCATGAAAAGTAAAAACAAATCAAGACAGCTTATCTGGCCACTTGCACAGACGGCCATGATACAGGTCTATTCTCTGATGAAGTTGTTTGGCATCTCACTGTTGATGGAGCCTGCGCTGCCTGGATTGCCAGTTAAAGCAGGGCTTCATCACTGTACCAGATATGACAATCTATTCACCATCATAGACTGGGCACAAAGGAAATGATGAAGAGGCTACCACTAGAGTCCCCACTTGTGACTCCTGTCAAACATTTGCTCATTGTCTCGGGAAACCAAAGTGCATGGGGTTTATAGGATTTGCTCCCTACCTAATCTTTACAGATTGATTACCTTAGCTCCTGACCACCCCTCTGCCCCATAGAAGCTACTAATCCTACCTTACTGCTGTCAGCACATTTTCAGGTTATGAAATTACTGTCCCAATCCAAACTACCAATCCCAATCACTGTTATGGCCCTTGAAAATTAATCTTTATTATGTGTTTGACTTTTAGGACCATTAGCAGTCTGACAACAATGCTCTTTTTTATTACAAAAGTCACTCAACAGTCACAGTAATGCCTTGCTAGATTTTCCATCTCTTGTATACTGCCTACCATCCCCAGATATCCAGTATCATTGAGCATCAGAAAGTGCTCCTAAAAATCAGCTAAATGGATTTCTGATTCTGTTAACCTCTCTTCTTAATCTACACACCTGGGTACAACAGACTGGTCATTAAAGGAACATCAAATGATCAGGATGAAAGTGGTAGGGACTGTACTATTTATTTTGAAATTTTGTGAGTTCAGTCTGACCATTCCTGAATATTAATGCATCTTTCTTTTCCTTAACATCAGCCCCAGGCTGGATGAGTTAGCACATTCTCCAAGAGGCAACTGAACCAACAGAGGCCTTAGGAGTTTCAAACATAATTCTGGACCAGCCACCTATATTCTCTTGTTGAACTTACATGATTTTAGAACACAAAAACAAAGACTATTTGGTTGAGCACAGTGAACATGTCCCCTTTTGTAGCTCATGTGGCCAAAGTAAGGGAAATACTGGGTCCTTGAAGGTATTATAAAAATGTCCTTATTCCTCTTGCACATGTTCCTGGATTAAAGGTGTAGGTGATGGTAGAGGCTGGTTGGAAGAAAGTGATCTTATAACTACTCTAACAGAACATTCGGATTTTGTGGTAGTGGAGTGAGCAATAGCCCTAACCTTAGGAAGTAATACGTTAGGCACTAGAGATAGAGAAGGAAGGGTTACTAAAGATCTTTGCTTTTCAGAATTGCCATGGAAGCCTTCTCTGTGGAGGGAAAAAAAAAAAAATCCTGCCATTACTCTCCCAGATGGTTAGAAGTATCCTGAAATTAACTGCCCGACTGGTTTTCTATCTCCCACCAGCAGAGTCTGGTGATGATTTGATCTCCACTTCCTCCCCCCAAACCATCCATTAAGTCTATAAAAAATAGCAGGAACTTCCCCTCATCCACATTTCCCTTGCCAGTACTTTTTGAATGACTTTCCCACTTTTGTAGCCATTGCTCTGGTGCATTGCTGGGCAGATAAACCTCAGCTAATAGCATGTGAGAGTCAGATCAGTCAAATTGTCTCTACTCAATCTCTAAAAAAAGAATTGGCCTCAACTATTCAGGCTGAACTGGGAACTATAGTAGTTGGCTGAAGACTCTGTGGGATACGCTATCAACCTGTGTCTCCTAGAGCCCATTTGGAGAATTCTTATAATTGGAAACACTTTCTTCCCGAGATCAATGTGCACTCCCTGTTGGTATTTCTTATGCACAAACCACCATTAACTTCCTGTCTCCTTCAAGTATTTAAAGAAAGTCAACCTGCAATTAGTGTAGCTCTCAGATGATTATAGATAATCTCTTCAAATGGCTGCCCTCAATTCCTCCAGAGAGTTCCCAGTGGGATAACTAAGTCATATTCTTATAGTATGTGGGCAGTTTTATCTACAATGGGAGTCATTCCATTAGATAAATTTATAAAATTGAACTACTGTGTGTAGGTGTGTTTATATCTCATCCTAACTGAAAGCAAGAAAACAAATTACACACAGTAGGGAAAATCCTCTACACCAGTGAGCCATTAGTGTAACCTTCAGAATATTTAGTTGTGCCCCTTAGATCATTAACATATCAACTTCTCAAAAAGACTTGTAGCAAAACTCCAGCATTCCCCTCTGACCTTTTCTGTTGACAGATGAATCACAGAGATATGGCCCAGACCATCCTTTCTGACCATCTGCTGCTAGCGCAACAACCATTAACTTGCAAAAGAAAAGAATAAGCAACAAAGACCACAGATACTGACCAAAGTTGCCTTCTTCTCAAGTTAACTCTACAAAAGCCCTATCCTGAGTCCCAAGATTCAAGCTGGTTTCCTCAGTCTGCTATCTCCTCAGAAATCTGGAATATCTGAGTAATACCTAGCTTTTATGGCAGGGTCTGGGTTTTTTAAAAACATAACTCATCAGCATGTCTCCTTCAAAGATGCCATTGATTGTGTTCTGTCATGAATATAAGATGCGCAATCAGATAAGAGTCTCTCTGAAAGACTTGGGTTCAAATTCCAGATATGCCATTTTAAGAATGACCTAAAAAAATCATAATACTTGGCTTTTTTAATCTCTGAAACTGTGGCTATTACCAAAATGACTAATGTCATGAACATGTCTGGCTCAGTTGCTGACATAAGATGGAGACACAAATAAATAACGATTTCTTTCTTTCTTTCCCTTGTTTCTCTTGAAACCTTTAATGAACAATTAAAATATATTTTCTTTAGTCATCTGTTACTTGAGACTTTAAGCTACTGAGTGTCCTTCATAAAAATTAAATAAAATCGTGTCTACACAACTCGATATGCTGAAAATAGATTGGACTTTGGAATCTATAGCTCTAAATACCAATAGAGGTCCATCAGTATAACTTAAGCAAATTACTTAAAATCCGGTGCCTAAAAGAAAAGTAGGGGTTTAAACTGAATGACTATTACTATGCTATAAATTTATGAATATCTGTTTGAATACTGTGTGAGATTACTGAAGGACCTTTTAAAAGCATTGAGATTTATTTTCTTTAGCATTTAGAAGTATCATCCTTTGAAACTGCATTACTGTAGGGTAAATGGATTTTCAGGTTTTTCTGCCCACCCACCATTAGGATTGCCCAGCCTGATGGGGCACCTGCAGTTGTTACATTGTTGTGTTATTTACTTCTGTGGGCCATGGGAGGAGTATTGAGATAGTCACCAAGAGAAGCAGAAGAGAGGCAAGAGAAAGGAGAGAAAGAACCCCAGAGAAGCCCAGAGTGAAGACTTGCCTGGGGCTTGGAGGCCTATTGCCCTCCTGGCCCCCTGGCACCCCTGCCTGCCATATACCTGTTTGCCATACTACATGTAAAAGCTTAATAAAAGCCTGAGAAAGCCACCGAGGGCTCCAGGACTCTCCTTTACCTGTCTGCTGGATCAGAAAACCTACTTAGAGGCCCATCCTGCCACTACAATTACATATAGAGTTACCGTCTTTAGAAAAGTACTCAGAATACATTTAGCCATTTATTGATAAATCAAGATTAGCACAAAGGTCATTGAATGTAATGTGCTATAATACTGAACTGTCTTAAAATAGTCATGCCTTATGATTTTTACACTTAGAGCTTCAGCGATGTGACAACACCCTTCCAAATCTGAGAAACAATAACTCCTATTATTAAAAACAAAGTCAGGCAAAATTGGGCATATTCAGAGTGGTTATGACCTGAGGATACTATGCTTAATGAAATAAGTCAGATGGAGAAAGGCAATCATTGTATGATTTCACTCATAACTGATAAGCTAAAAAAATTACTAATGAACTAAGTAAATGAAAAATAAGCTTTGAAACTCTAAGGCAAAATTATGGTTACCAGAAGAGAAAAGGGGAAAAGGTAAACAGAGTAAAAGGGGTCAATGGTACAGTAAAAGATAAACCTGACTTTCAGTGATGAACTTTTTAGTATATAAAGATGTCAATTTAAAATGATGCACACCTGGCCTTCCTGGTGGCGCAAGGGGTTAAGCACCACACTATGAATCAATTCACAGCCTCTGCAGCACAAGTTCGATCCCCGCCCGGCCAGAGAAAAACCCACATGGCAAAGCAGACCTCTCTTATCTCGCCTGCTGCTCCCCTCAGCAGCGTATGTCAGCCAGTTTGCCTGTTCTGTTCCCCACTCTGTCTCTGGTGAATTCTCTCACCCCCTGTATCTCATGCTTGTACCCCAGCTCTTGTGTGCATAAATAAATAAATCTTTAAAAAATAAAATAAAATAAAATAAAATGATGC
This sequence comes from Talpa europaea, assembly GCF_964194135.1. Lineage (NCBI taxonomy): Eukaryota > Metazoa > Chordata > Mammalia > Eulipotyphla > Talpidae > Talpa > Talpa europaea. The sequence goes on from NC_140070.1 coordinate 80,782,469, forward strand.
ACACCTGCAACATGTTATAAAGCAATGATACTTCAAAAAAATTTTGAATAAAAAGAAAAAATGAAAACAAAGTTGTAAAAACAGTTGGTCAATCTTTATGTTTCTATGTGAAAAAAAAAAGACAGAAAATTTGTTTATCCTAGGCAGAAAGCTCCATTAAATATAGCTTCAGTAAGATTTCCTACACTATTAAATTTATTCATAGAACCATTTCATTTCCACATCATTATTAAACACTAAACTTGGTGTTTTTAAGTATGTACAAAAATCAATGGGATTCTGGCTGATAGAGCTCTAAGCATAGAGCTTAGATAGAGACCAGCACTGTCTGAGATCCTTAAGGGTGTTAAGTCCCTGTCAGTGAAAAGAATACTCTCTAAGCACTACTCCAACTTACTGCCAGCTCAGGCCCCAAGTACAGATTTTCACAAATTAATCCCTCCAAGCATGAAGTGTATTCTGGCCACTCTTTCAGATACATAGCCAAAGATGAAATTAGTGTCTCAGGGCTATGTTGCTAAGTTGGAGGTTTTGGGGATTTTTGTGTTTTGTTTTATTTTTTTTTGGGGGGGAGGAGGTGGGAGTAAGGGCAAATGGCTATTAAAAGCTAAGTTATTTGAGTCCATTATCCCATTATGTATGTATTTATTATTCACAGTCATTCAGAAGATGATCATGTTTCTTAAAACAAAATACCTACTTGCCGTAAGTATGACATTAAGAGACTGCCCAAGAGTCGCTACATGCAAAAGAATGAAGCTTGACTACCACCTCACACCATGCACAAAAACCAACTCAAAATGGATTAAAGAACTAGACATAAGATCTGAAACCATAAAATATATAGAAGGAAATATAGGCAAAACACTACATGACATACACCTCAGTAACATCTTTAAAGACTCATCATCCAAAGCAGTGATAGCGAAGCCAAAGATAAACAGCTGGGACTACATCAAATTAAAGATCTTCTGCACAATAACCAAAACAAAGAGAAACCCCACCGACTGGGAGAAAATTTTTGTACACAACACTAATGATAAAGGACTGATCACAAAAATCTACAAAGAGCTGAAGAGTCTCAACAACAACAAAGTAAATAATCCAGTCAAAAAATGGGCAGAAGAGCTAAAAAGGAATTTCTCCAAAGAGGAAATGTGAATGGCCAACAGGCATATGAAAAAAGGTTCAGCATCACTTGTAATCAGGGAAATGCAAATCAAAACTACCATGAGATACCATCTTACACCAATGAGAATGGCACATATTAAAAAAAACTAACAACAACAAATGTTGGCAAGGATGAGGAGAAAAGGAAACTCTCCTGCACTGTTGGTGGGAGTACAAACTGGACCAACCACTAGGGAAAGCTGTGTGGAGATTAATTAACCTGCTAAAGATGGAACTTCCATATGATCCAGCAATTCCACTCCTAGGTATTTACTCAGAGGACACAGAATCATTAATTCAAAAGGGCACCTGCACTCTTACATTTATTGCGGCACTAACGACAATATCTAAGCTATGGAACCACCCCAAATGCCCAAAAATAGATGACTGGATCAAGAAGATGTGGTACATATACACAATGGAATATTACTCAGCAATCAAAAAAGATAAACTCATGCAATTTGCAGCAACATGGATGGAGCTGGAAGGGAACATGCTCAGTGAAATATTCCAGAAAGAAAAAGAAAAATACTGGATGGTCTCACTAATAGCAGGAATTTAGAAAATCTAAATAAGGGACCAGGAAAAAAGACTAATTACAATAAAATAAAAATAAAAATCAACAAGCAACAAGCAACTATAAACCAGACACACATTACAGGGGTTGGAGGGTAGGAGAGATTACAGTCAAAATAAGGGGGTGGGAATTGTTTGGGGACTATAACCAAGATGAAAATGCATACATTGTGCAAAAATGAAAAATGATGTAAAAAATATATAAAATAAAATAATTAAAAAAAGGAGACTGCCCAAGAGGATAAAACCATTCATAGAGCACAGTGACCTAACTTCTTCCTTAGCTTCTATACAAGGGCATATTGATGGGAGTGAGCCTTAAAATGTTAAGGAAAATGGACTTGAGAAAGAGGGGAGGCAATGAGTTGAATGACAGATACTCCCTACATGGAGAGAGTACAGCCAGCAACCAACAGCAAAACTTGTTTTCAGCTAGAAATTTTAAATGTTAAAGTCATAAATAATAATATTTTATGAAGCATTTGAGACAAGTTAGTTTCTTAATAATAATTTCTGTTTATGCAGTGTCTTTTTTTTTACATCTGGCTCAAGGCAATTTGTCTTTCACACCTCCTCAGTCAGTTAGGTAGTCACGAAAGGAATCATCTATTTTAGTAATTTGGTCTTTATCGAGTATAGTTGTGTTTTCCTAGTTCCCTAATAGTATGGAATAGAATTATTTCTTCACTGAAGGCAAGGTATTGAATCATTTGTTCACTCTTTCATTCTATCTGTAAAGAATACTTGTTTTTATTCCAAAAGCTCAAGATATTCTACCATTTTGCTGAAAAATGTCCACCTAATATATCAAAACTTGCAAATAATCAAAAGCATTAAAAAAAAAAACTGATCGATTTTTTGTTTTGTTTTGTTTTTATATATCAGCACTCCCTAAAGGATATTTGGGAATAACTACTTGTAGGTTGTATTGGTAGTCCTAGTTTACCTTGTTTTGCATAGAAATTGCACTTCAGTAGCAGTAGTGATGGAGCATAAGAACAGAAAAACCGGAAAGGAGATACAAAGTCAAGAACCTAACTCACACAAGGAGGCAGGAATAGAAGGGATTAGCATAATCCATTAACCCAGTTATAGAAACCAAGACCCTGAGGCATCAACACCCAGATCAGAAGGCACAACACTCAGAAACTATCAGACTGCTGTAGGGAGTGTCAATGGCACAAACCATCCACCCACAAAGATGACCCCTCACTGAAGATGATAAAACCTAAAGCAGCCCTCATAAGGGCAGCACTCCATCTGCCCACCTGTGACTATGCAGGTTCTTTCACCAATTCTCTCCCTCTGAAGGGCAGCAGCCTCCTGCCTGCCCGTGACCTGTACCTGCCAGGACTTCTCTTCACTGACCTCCCTCAGCAGAGGCAGCGCTCCTCAAGGCCGTCCGCCTGCAACCCTGCAGGTCTCTCTCAGCAAACCTGTCCCTTTTCCTTTCCTTAATAAACCTGGTCTTTAAATATAACTAGCGGGCCTCCCCAGTGGTGCAGAGGTTGAGCGCCGGGCTGCTATGCTGCCCGCAGCCTCCGCAGCGCTGGTTTGATCCCCGGCCACCCGCGAGGGCCCCACAGGGCGCACAGACCTCTCCTGCCACGCGGGCTATGCTCCCCTCAGCAGTGTACTTCATCAGTCTGCCTGCTCTGCTCTCCGCTCTGACTCTGGTGAATTCTCTCACCCTCCCGCGCTTCAGACTGTACCCAGTGCTTGTATAAATAAATAAATAAATAAATAAATCTGGGGCCTCCCCCGTGGCGCAGCAGTTGAGCGCTGGGTTGCGAAGCTGCCCGTGGCCTCTGTGGCGCCGGTTCTATCCCTGTCTGCTCCCTGCCACAGGAGGAGGGTCCCGCATGGCGCGCAGACCTCTCCTGCTGCCCGCTGCTCCCCTCAGCAGTGTACTTCGGTCCTTCTGCCTGTTCTGCTCCCCGCTCTGGCTCTGGTGAATTCTCTCACCCTCCCGCGCTTCTGACTGTACCCAGTGCTTGTATAAACAAAACAAACAAATAAATAAATAAAGCATACCTCTATTTTAAAAAATAAATAAATAAATAAAGCTTAAAAAAATAAATAAATATAGCTAGCGTCTCTGTCTCATGGAGAAACCCACCTGGGGAACTCACTGTGTGCCGCTGAAACGGGAGCTCTGGTGAAACCTTTCCTAAAGTGAACCCAAGGACCCAGCATTCTACAAAACTCCATCAGTAGGATATTAAAAAAAAACTGGAGGGAAATGTCCTACAGTTCTTACTATGTTTCAAAAAATTCTCCAATACCCTGGAAAATGGACATGTTACCTTTTCTAAAAAGAATTCTAAAGTATTCTCGTAATAAAAATAGTGAAGGTGTTTCGGTGAATTGAGGATGTTATTGATGCTGCCTTTATTACATTTCTTCCCGTTAAACTCTAGCCAAATATCAAGCAGCTCTGTTAGACAATCCTAATGTGAAGCTGCAGGTTTCTAACTCCCTGAATCCCGCCACACTGCTTCCAAGCAATGCAGATGGACCTGAGGATGACACTTTAATCCACAATTGTTTAGAAACCATAGACACAGTGTATGCCAGCCGACCAGATCTAACTGACCAGCCTCTGCCAGACCCAGAGTGGGAGCTATTTACAGATGGCAGCAGCTTCATGGACCAAGGCCGTCGATGTGCTGGATATGCAGTGGTGACGCTCCAGAACACCGTGGAGGCCAAGGCTCTTCCGGCAGGTACATCAGCGCAAAAAGCTGAATTAATAGCCCTGACCCGTGCATTGGAACTCTCGAAAGGTAAAAGAGTCAATATATTTACTGACTCCAAGTACTCTTTTATGATTCTCCACATGCATGGGGCCATTTGGAAGGAGCGGGGACTTCTTACTGCCAGTAACAAGGATGTCAAACATCCATTAGAAATCCTGGCCCTGTTAAAGGCAGTAGCTTTACCATTAGCTGTTGCCGTGATGCATTGTCCTGGCCACCAAAAGGGTGGGTCTGACATGGCAAAGGGCAACAGGGCAGCCGATCGGGTGGCTAAGGTCGCTGCCCGTTCTGCCCATTCTGCCCTCCAGGGTGCACTCATCCCTCTTGTGGACCTGACTCAGTATGCTCCTGAATACACCGAGCGGGATGAGGAGAGAGCTCGTGCATGGGGATTTACTGAGTTTGATCCCAGCTCTACTTGGAGAGTAAACTCTCATGGGATGATACTCCTCCCGGAGGCCCTGGTATATCCGGTGCTAAAACATCTTCACGAGGGATCTCACTATGGGAGAGATGCCTTATTAGAAACAGTGCCCATATTTGAAGGGCCCGTATTTACACAAAATAGCACAACGGATCACCAGAGGTTGTGAATTATGTGCCAGGAATAACCCCAAGACTGACTCCCACCCTAAAGCCATTGGGGTTCAATATCGAGGCAAGTGTCCTTTTGAGGACTGGCAGGTGGACTTCACGCAAATGCCTAGAACAACAGGCAATTTCAAATATCTCTTGGTTTTTGTCGACACGTTCTCGGGATGGGTGGAAGCATTTCCCACAAAGACGGAAAAAGCTTCCGAGGTTGCCAAACAGCTACTGAAAGAGATAATCCCTCGCTTTGGGTTGCCGGACTCTATCCAGAGTGATAATGGGCCGGCATTTGTCTCTGACGTCACCCATGCAGTAAGCAGTGCGTTACAGATAAACTGGAAATTGCATGCTACTTGGAGACCACAGTCTTCCGGGCAAACAGAAAAGATGAACCACACCTTGAAGAAAACCTTGGCAAAACTGTGCCAAGAAACACAACTTCGTTGGGACCAGGTACTATCCCTTGCCCTCCTCCGCATAAGAGTGGTACCTAGAAGTGGGCTACAATTAAGCCCCTTTGAGATTGTGTTTGGGAGACCTTTTCAGGCCTCAGTTCTGAAAGCCAGTCCGGAAATAACACAAGATTGCCGGATCACGCAATATGTGAAACACATCCAGGAGGTTCTGGCAGTGATTCATAACTTTGCAACCTCAAGGATCTCTATGCCTCCTGATCAACCATTGCATCCCTTCAAACCTGGAGATCAGGTCTTACTGAAGACTTGGCAGAGCGGGGATGCTCAAAACCAGCTGTCAGAAAAATGGACTGGTCCCTATGATGTCTTGTTGAGCACACATACTTCTCTGAAACTTGCAGGCATAAAACCCTGGGTACATCATTCCAGAGTTAAGAAAGCCCCAGGAGGAACTGACCCAGAGACGAAGTCCCATTGGTCTTGTGAACCCATTGAGGACTTGAGGTATTTCTTTAAGAAACAGACAAAAACTTGAATGTTACTGACTTCTTTTCCAGTTATTGTTACAGGATACCCAAGGACTCATTTTTTTTTCCTGAAGAAACGCTGAGAAAACTAACATGCTCTAACCAATCTTCTTCTTTTCAAAGTTTAGGAGATGTGAAATAGCATCTAGGATCATGCATATGCTGCCACTATTTTTTTTACACAGAAAGGTTTTCAATCTTGATTTTGATTTTGTTATTTTTTTTTTAACTTTTTGCTTTTTTTTTACCTTTAAGATTTTTTTCTCTGCTTTCTTTTTGTTACTTTGGCCAATGAGTGAAACTGCAGTTGCATGAGATATCCCACGCGTGATAAATGGTAACTAAAGAGCTCTTTGTGTCTATATGTTGTATGTCTGTATGTCCTTTCCTTGTGTCCTTGTCTTGACCTCCAGTGATTGACAAATTGGTATACATGGTGCCCATAGACGTTGGAAAAAAAAAAAAAAAAGAGTCTCCAGTTCTGAGAAAAACTAAAGGTTATGGTTTCATTGTCAACATTGTGCTACTGAACTAAGCCGGTGCCTTCATAGAGATCGAACATTGTTGTTTCTGTTATTTTTCTGATATTTATGGCAAAGCTTCCCAGAAATCTAAATTCACGTACAAATTTGGTAGCCTGTCATTTGGCTGATGCAAGGAAATTTTGTGGAACCTCAGTAGAGCTCCTGAGACACTCCACAAAGTTTCTCCCTTTCCTCCTGGGAAAGGCATTAGATGAATTTGTTCTATTTGGCTCACCTAGTAGAGTAAAACTAGAAGGGAAGCATTGTCACTTGGGAAAATGGTAAAACTTTGGTATGTACAAAATGTTAACAGTGGTTCTCTATAATGTGTATAAAAAAAAAAACCTCTCAGTATCTGGTATGTATGTAAATTGTCAATTATGATTGTCACCTTGTAATATTGTATAATTCAATTGTTTCATATCTACAGGAATTGTTTCTGAAAATATAGGGAGAAAAGGTCTCAACAGATTCCTATTGATGGAACTGTTGAGAGTAAAACTTTTCTACTAAGGACTGAATAGACTTGGAAATACACCTCATTTACTAAGTTTTCCTTGACATAATAATACTGATGATTTTTTTGCATTTTGCTCTAAATCCACAAAGTTTTCTTGTTTTGGTGACCAGGATCTGCAGCAAGGTTGTAATTTTTTTTCCAACAAAGCTAACTTGTGTTTGCATTTTCTCTCCCCTTGATACCAACACAGCATAAAAATAGTGGTAGTAATCTTTTACTACTTATCTCAGAGTCTGTTTTTGCATAACTTCCATAGGGATTTTGTTTAAACTGAAAAAATTGGACATAAGTTTCATTGTGTGGCTTTGTGTGGAGCTCTTCCAGAAAGTTGAAACAGAGCTGAACCAAGAAGAGGAGAACCTGTTTGCCTTGTTTGTAGGGTTCCAGAGACCTCCAAAGAAGGTGAGGAAGCTTGCCTCCATTGGCAGGACTGGACAACCCGGCCAACGAAAAGTCCCTGGTACCCTCGAGAAGAGGAAAGCCCAGGTGGAGTCTGATGAGACCAACTTCTTCCAGAAGCCTACACGGACCGGATGTCAACAGTTCGCTCTGAATCCTGTATGGAGTATTCCAACGAAGCCAGCTAAAAATTGCTGCTTAGTTATTCTGCCCTGTGATTTTATGCAAAAATAGGCAATATGGTTTAAAAGTAGATTTGTTTTGCAAACTTTTGCTATGCTGTTTAAAAAATTTGGGATCAAGGTTGAGAGAATTTGTTTTTACATAAGTTGAACCATTTTAAGATTTTTTTCCTGTGATTTTTGACATATCTGCTGTCTTGTTCTGGCTAATGCCTCCAGATGTTTTCTTTCGGCTGGGACTGATGAACTGTTTTTCCAGTAATGGAGGACTTTTGCTTTCCACAATGGACAATACCTGGAGGGATTCGTTTTCTTTCAGACTGGAACCCTGGAAAACTTTCATCTGAGACTGTATCCCAGCATCCATATGTTTGATCTTCATCACCATGGAAATGGTGGCAAAAAGTGAAAGGGGGAATTGTTAGGGGGAAGTGATGTCCTGAGTTAATCCCATACAGGCTTTGTGGACTCCACCCCCACTCCAGACTAAAGCCATCAAGACTCTGGGAAAGACAAATCCCATCACCACCAAGGGAGGGTGGCTGGGACCTGAGGGTGGAGTTGGGCAGCCAGGTTGGATATAAAAAAACCAAACACATGGGCCTTGGGCGCTCGCTGGCTCGCGATCGCTCGCCTCCTGGCTTCACCGCTCCTGGCTGGCGGCCAGCTCTCAGAGCGCCATTTTGGGATTCCTAATCGGCGGATCGGGTAGGACTCCTTGAAAACTTTGTCTCCCACTTTTCTCCCAGAGCTGTACATTTCCTCATTTCCCCTTCCCTTTGTAAATAAACCTTTTATTAACCTTTCACGTGTGCCTGCAGTAGAGCATTGATAAGTCCTTTTAAGCGCGCGGGTGAGGACCCACAGTCAGGCACCCCGTTTTGTATCGGGGTTGCTCTACAACACTCCCTCCAAGTCTTAACTACTTTCTCTAATTGTGACTCCCAAGACATTTCTGAAACGCTTTTGTAATTTACTTCTCTTCAGAAAGACCACTTATTGACTTTGTTATCCCTTCATAGAGCTTTGTTTGTCAAGTACAAACATGAGAGACATTTCTAAGGAAGAATCAATAGGATCTAATGACTTAGTTGATATTGGGGACAAGGAAGGTAGGTGATGGTATTTAGATAATGAGAATCTGACGACTTTGATTACCAGAAGAAATTGAAGTAAGATTATTTGTTTATTCTTGCAAGTTAGGATCATATACTGCACAGTCTCTTACTAAGAAGTTTGCTGCCAATCTGGCTTCTGGATTGTATTGAGGTTTTTGCTGCTTCCCCAAATAATCAAGGGAGAAATCAGAACCTTCCTACCCATCCATTTGAGTTTACATCTATTTTAGAAAGATTTTTTCTTTATTTGCAAAAAGTTTAGATTTTTGTTTTTTTTTTCCCCCCCTGTAGGATAGCTCACCTGACTGTAGATCTGTTAGGGGAAAAGGATGTCCTAAGCTAATTCCATACAGGCTTTGTGGACTCCACCCCCACTCCAGACCAAAGCCATCAAGACACTGGAAATGACAAAACCTATCTTCACCAAAGGGAGGGTTGCTGGGACCTGAGGGCGGAGTTAAGCTGCCAGGTTTGGTACAAAATCAGACACATGGGCCTTGGGTCTCTCTCTCTTGGCTTCATGGCTCTTGGCTCTCCACCAGCTCTTAGAGTGCCATTGGGATTCCAGGTCGGTGGGAACAGATAGGCCACATTTAAGACTTTATCTCCCTCTTTTCTCCCTGAGTTGTACATTTCCTCATTTCCCCTTCCCTTGTGAATAAACCTTTTATTGACCCTTTGTGTGTGCCTGCAGTTGAATATTAATAAGTCCCTTTTAAATATGCAGATGAGGACCCACAGACAGGCAACCCATTTTATATCGGGGTTGCCCTGCAACAGTTCTTTTATTCCAGATCTTGACTATATACTTGAAACTGAAAACTACAAAACTTTTAACTGGAAAACATATTCTCCTTTGAAAAGTACTTATGCCTGAAGTATTAGAGGAAATACATTTCTTTTTTTTTTTTTAATGTTTCTTCTCTTTTTTTTTTTAAAAAAAAAAGATTTATTTATTTATACAAGAACTGGGGTACACTCAGAGGCACGGGAGGGTGAGAGAAGTCACCAAAGACAGAGTGGGGAGCAGAACAGGCAGACAGACCAAAGACACTGCTGAGGGGAGCAAAGGGGCGAGGCAGGACAGGTCTGCCTCACCATGTGGGTTGCTCCCTGGCCGGCCGGGAATCGAACCCGCACTACGAAGGACAGCTTCACAGCACAGCGCTTAACCGGCTGCACCACCAGGGCGGCCCAGGAAATGCATTTCTTGTCCCTTACTCTAATGAGCTCTCATTACTGATGGATAGGTTTACATAAATATGTGCTGGTAGACTTTTCCCAAGATACAAAGAACAGGCTTTTTCTAACACATGTCACCTTGGTATATCGAGGTAAAGAAAATTAAGAGCCTCCCTGGTGGCCTAGGGGTTCAGTCTCAGCACTATCACTGCAACAGCCCGAGTTCGACCCCTGGCCAGGGAGCTGACCCACATGGCACAGCAGACCTCTCCTGTCTTGTCCCGCAGGTCAAGACAAAAAAAATTGTTTTTTCCCCCCTCCTACTTACCTGTCTAATGCTAATTTGTTTATTGTACCCGCCAGAGAAGAACCCAGAGCAGTCAGGGAATTTTCTCCTGCATCCCTACACCAGGAGATGCCACAGTGGGAGGACCAAGGCAACTGAGAAAAATTTCCTGCCCCCAAAAGTCTGAGATTTAAACATGAAAAAAAAAAAAATTCCACACACTGTAGCAGGTATAGAGAAGGTAGAAGTTCACCAGAATGTAATGAATTCTACCTAGAAAATGAGGAAACACAAATGACCTCATAGAGGTGACCCCTCTACTTTCAAACAAGAAATAGGAGTTTATATCTCATGCAGAGACCAGTTCAGGGTAGAAACAGATGCAGCAAACTGACTGATGTGCTCAGGGGATACAAGCAAGTCAGTATTTGTAAAACAACAGTTTGGACAAGTATTGTATAAGAGATAAAAACAGATAGCAGGAAGTGTGGGCCTGCTAATCCTAAATGGCCCGTTTGGCCACCCTTTTGTTATCTACAGTTCTAAATCCTAAGCAAGGTCAGTTAGGTACAGGAGCGGAACCCTGCAAGGTGCCTTTCAAATCAATCAAGAGCACAAAGCTGGATCACGCTGGGAAGGCTATGCATCACAACCCATGACCGGGAACGCCCATGGGGCTGATGACCAATGCATAAAATGTACTCCCAACTTATACATCACCGGGAATGCCCAAGGGACTGGGGACCAATGTATAACAAGAGACCCCAGAAGCTGATCAGTGGAACGCCTTGCTAAGATTGGAACCATGGCTGGGGACCTAGGGCTTGATCTCAATTACAATACCAAGTCATCAAGCAGATGAGAAGTGCCTGGAGAGCAGACTCACAATCCCTGATAACACAGATGTCAGCACATTTTCTAGTTACTTTCTTCCCCTTTTCCTTCTTTCCTCCTTCCTCTCACAACTGATGCTGTGTAATTCTTATATCAATAAAAGGCCAGGATCTTGGTCTTCAGCAGCATCCTGCATTATGTAGCCTGCTCCACAACTCCCGTTTTCTTTATCAGTGTGGTGTTGCCCAATGCAACAAGGAAGGATTCACTTCACAGAAACGTATGTCATATCTGAGTGCATTGATTGCCTGTCCCACTCCCACCCCCATGACATCCCTTTAATGGGCAGCTATGTAATTTGAGTGGGATTCCTTTCCCTCCAAGTTCAAGGGTGGTCCATGATTGACTTAGAACTCCCAGTTTCCTTGCCAGAATAGTTAAGTCAGTGAGAGACACTTACCAAGTTCTAAAGAGTGAATTTCCTTTTCAAAGGGATTTGTTTAAAGGTCAAATCAGCATGAAACTAAAGACCTTTTTTATATGGTGATGGAGAATTGACTGGAACTGTCCATCTTCTAAAGAAGGATGTTCCCTATCAAAAAAAATCAGGGTGGGGCAGGATGGGGCTGGAAGAAAAGAAGCACAGTCAAAAGAAATGTAGGAAAAAATAACTTGAGGTCTACCATGTATTTTATAGTGAGAGGATCCAGTCAACTGACTTTTCTACTTAAGACAGTGCTAAATTTTCTGATACAGCACCCTACAGGCGCCATTGAAGCATTTTAGTTAGTGACATAATAATACTAGTGTTATGCTTTAGAAAGACCCTTATAAACCACAGAGGCAGAATAAATTTTAAAAATCCAAATGACGTATGGGACAAATTCCATCAAGCAACTAGACAGCACAACAAGGAGATACACGATATGGAAGGCTTTCATATTTTGAAAGAGGTTGGAACAAGCAATTTGGAAAAGAAAAGTAAGATTATTTCAGGCAAAGCCGCCCTCCCTTAGGAGAAGGTCTTATCATGCAGATTACTTCACTAGTACTGTTCAGGAAACTGCCATATTGATTCAATTCCACTTTGGAGAGAGGCCAAAATTGCAAAATTAGGTTATGGTGAGTCTTGGTGAGGCTTGCAGCAAACATCTCCACTTTGGGTCTGCATCTTTCTTTTAACACCCTCATAACTATAATAGCATATGCAAACAACTCCATATGCCCTCAAATTGTAACAGATGCATCTCCATAAAAGGTGGAGGCACCATAATCCCTATTGCCATTTACATGCAACTGTTTTGGACTAAGTACTGGGAACTAGGGGGAGGAACTGAGCTGCCAGGTGAAGCCACATAACACAGAAGGCAGCTGGGTTCAGAGACACATGGAGAAAAAAGGTACTTTTTTTTTTGGCTTTGGATTGGGGACATGGAAGGAATGCATGGGTGAGAGACACTTGGGGAGGCTGACAAGAGCAACGTTTACCTTGATTTGTCCTTTGATTTTGCTCCCTTAATCCCAGAATTGCCTCCCCCCTTCTGCCTCTTTTCTATGGTTCTCTCCAGAAAGTGCCTTAGACTTGCAGCAAGTCTTTGGGGTTCAGCAATCCCACTTCAGGCCAACCCTGTTTGACTGAACATTTACCTAAGAGAGGACAGGTAATTTGGTTTGTTTTATTGGGAAACTATTATGTTTTCTTCTCTTCCCTCTCTATGCACACTAACCCTGTTACAGGGCAGGGAGAGGGGCAGCCCAAACCCCACAAACCTCCTCCTTTCCTGGGGACCACCCTGTTACAACCCTATTAAAGTTCTTTTACACTGAGTTCTCTTCATCTCTATGCACAAGGATGGCAGAACCCCATTAGAGTATGAGAGCAAGTTTGGGGGTCCCTGGGTACTCCTTGATCACATGCTAACAAAATTAAACCTATGATATCTAACCATTACCTTCTCTCTTCATTGAATAAAGACCTTCCAAGTGGAAACTATTCATTTTTAGTTCCCTCTTTCAAAAAAGTGAAAAAAAAAAACCGTTAAGACCATACCCAATTAACACTATTTTACATTATACTATAGCACTAGTCAGCATAATTATAGAAACCCTATAGAGTCCTTTGTATTGATAAAACTAGAACTGTGTTTTAGTTAAGCTACAGTTTCAAATGCAATTACAAACGAAAATTAAAGTGATAACTAAAAATCTGCTTAATTCACTGATTTTTGAAATATAAAATTTGCTCAAGTATTGGCTTTAATTTATGTTACTATGTTACATCCTTATTGATCCCTCTGTTTTTATCCAATAGGAATTTGTTCCACTGGGACAGGAAACCCAGCTTACAAATATTTATATTAAGGTTTAAAATAGAAAAAGCAGACCCAAATATGGAATCTTTCATGCTGTGTGCCCATCTAGCTTAACACCTTTTGCAGTTCCAACCTCTCCCTAAAGTGTAATCCTAAACCAATTTGTCTGGAGTTTTCTAATCAGCTCCACTGAGGTAATCTGCATGATAAAGCCCTCCTATTTCCCCCCAAGGAAATATAGCTTACTAGAAATAATCTTTTATTTTGCTAATAACCTTGTCTCACCCTTTTTCTGTCTATAAATACTCTCCATTTTATGTAGTGCCTTGCAATATCTAGATGGGATACTGCCTGATTCATGAATTGTTTAATACAGCCAATTAGATGTCTAAATTTGTGGATTTTGTTTTTGACACTAATAAGGGTTTATTTTTCTCACATAATAAGAATTTTGAAAGTAGGAGGTGGCTGTAGTTGGTTCATCTGTTCAGTAATTTCCCAGGAAATTGTTCTATCTTTCTGCTATGCAGAAGTGTGCTAATTTGTTCTTCATGTTTACCAGATGAATACAATATGTCTGCTGTAGGCCCAGATAGCTTGTCAGTTTTCAAGACAGAAAAAAAAAAAAAAATGAGGATGTGATGGAGGCTTAGAGTAGAAAATTTGGGACTGAGGCATCACAGACCAGAACTGGAGGTGCGGGGGGAGCAATTTTCAAGTATATAATCACAATGTGGCACACTAGATCTCCAAATCTTATTTATCTTATAACTATACACATATCAAACCATCCTCAGAAAGAGACATGCGTACATCTTCCTTTCTAGTTTTGATGCTTTTTATTTATTTTTTATGACTAACTTGAAAATTCCAGTAGTGCAGTAAAAAAAAGTGATGAGTGGGCCTGTGGTTCCTGGCCTTGTTCCTGCTCTTGAGAAAAATCAGCTTTTCACTATTAGGTATGATATTGTGCGTTTGCATATATGACTGTGATTATAATGTGGTGCGTTCCGGCTATATCCAATTTATTGAGATTTTTTTTTATCATGTATTGAATTGTGTCACTATTTTCTACATATTATTGAGATGATTGTAAGATACTCATCCTTCATTTTGTTAATGCGGTATATCACATCAACTGATTTGTGGGTGCCACACTATCTTGTATCCTGGAATAAATCCCACTTTTTCATGCCGCATGATCCTTTTAATGCACTGTTGAATTCAGTATGTTAATGTTTTATTGAGAATCTCTGTTCATCAAGGGTATTAATTAACCTATGATTTTCTTTTCGAGTAGTGCCTTTGGTTCTGGTATCAGGGCAATGCTTGCTTTATAAGTTTGAAATTGTTTCCTCCTGTTATTTTTTTTGAAGAGTTTGAGAAGAATTGGCATTAATTCCTCTTTAAATATTTAATGGAATTCACAGGTGAAATCGTATCATCCTAGAGTTTTCTTAGTTGAGCATTTGGGGGGATTTTTGTGTGAGTGTTTGTTTTTTAAATTGCTGATACAGTCTCCTTACTAAAAAATCTATCTGTTCAGACTTTCTATTTCTACATGAATCAGCCTTGGAAGAGTACATATTTCTAGGAATTTATCTATTTCTTCCAGATAGCCAAATTTGTTAGTGTATATTTGTTCATAATAGACTATTATGATCCTTTCTATTTCTGTGGTATCGGGTATAATGTCTACTTTTTCATGACCAATTTCATTTGAGTATCTCTATTTTTCTTGGTTAATCTAGCTAAAGTTTTCACTATTTTGGTTTTTTTTAACTTAGTTTTGCTGTATTTTTATGGTTTTTTTAGTCTCTATTTCATTTGCTTTCATTCTGATTGCCATATATTATTTCCTTCTACTAAGTTTTAGCTTAATTTGTCCTCATCATCTGTGTATAATTTCTTCAAAGTCATGTGAAATTTAAAGGCAATTTCTTTCTCATAAGGTAGATATTTAGATATTAAATGCTGAGTTATTTAGATATTAAATGTATTAAGTTTGTACAGTAGAGTAAATGTGCATGGTATTTTGAAGGAAAGAATGGAAGGAGAGGAAATGAGGAAGGCAAAGGAGGTGACAGGAAAAAGAAAAGGAAAGAAAGGGTGGAAGTGGACCACAATCAAAAGATTGTGGTCACGGTGTAGATGGTACCCAGAGGCCCAAGGGTGCAAGTCAAAGTAAAGCACAAAAGACAGAGGCTGATTTGGGTGTGTCAAATTTAAAAATGAAATCAGGATTGGGTTGAATAGTCTTCAGTAGCAGCTAAAGTACAATGGAAAAGATTCTTAATTACACTGAGGCATTAGAAGCCCTTTAAATAATTCTAAAAATGATACTTCTATTTTTAAATATTATCAAGTAGTATGATACAGGCAAGGATTTTCTTTTCCCTGCAAATCCTCTCTCTATTGCCAAATCCTCTCCACAATTTCTACTTTTGGCTAAAAGGACTTTAGGTTGAAAAGCAGCTCCTGAATTGCCCAAATTAAGAAAATCTCAGTAGGAAGGTAGAAAAGTTTCATATTTTCTGTACAATATGTGATTCCAAGATAGATAATATTGAATGTTTTCTTTTTGGAAACAAGCTACCTCCACAGCTTTGTAGAAAATAAAGATGAGAACTCCCTTGCTTATAATTATTTTTCAGAGACTTTAATTTTTACAAGAAAAAAAAAATTTAAGTATTCTATAATCTATTACTCTTAACTAAACATGAAAAGACTTGTTAAGATGATAGGACCTTTCCCTCCTAGAGCGAGGTTATTTTAATTGCAAAACAAATATGTAGGAGAAACAAACAGTCATAAATATAGTAATACTTTGTAAATACAAACCAGCCAAGTAAGGGCAAATTCAATGGAATCATAAAAATTTAAAGCAGAATAAGACCATAGAGAACAATGAATCTAACCTCCTAATTTTAATGAGGAATAAACTAACATTTAAAGAATGGCAGAGGTCAGACGAAACCCAGCTATCCAATGGCATGTGATCAATTCATTTCATCATGCTATAAAATTTTGGAAAGTATATGACTGTCTCCTGACTGTGTTTATCACTAGGTTCATTAGGCAAATAAGCAATTTGTAAGTAAATAGTTTAAGTTCATCCAAAAACCAGTTTGACAGATTTTCATTGACTGTCTTGCTTTACCTACTGGCTAACATGATTATGATATTTAAAATTGTCCACATTATATGGTTATTTTGGGTTTTAGTATATATAAGTTATGATGCATATAAAAATTAACATGTAGGAGTCTATGTATATACTTATCCATAGAATTCTAATATGCATAATGTAGACATTAAGCCTGGGGTGAAGCCTGTCAGGGCTATGCTGCAGCTGGTGAATATCAAAGATATGGCGATTTGCCTTCAAGTTAATTGCAAATAACTTTTGTCTGAAACAGAAAAGAATTGCTGCAATTTTGCATTCATTTAAAATCTGTCCAAATTGCATATGTGGTTGCCACAGATTAGATAAAAAGTTAATATTTCCATGGGAAAAGTATGTGCTAATCATGTGAAATGGTATGTACAAACCATACATCATCCTACTATGCCAACTACTCTAATTGTGTATCAAACATTTTCTTAATTATATGGTATTATATGAAGAGCAGCAGTATAAATTTTCATGTCATGTTTTATTTAATTAGTAATATGCAATTTGCTGCAAAGTAGTGGGGTTGTTTCTGTTGTTCTCTGAATGGTTTCTCTGGATATTTTATTGAGAAAATTAGCTGAACATTATCTTACAGAACATAGAAAAGCTAGTTTGATATTGTTTATTCAAATGAAATTGCTTCATTTGTTAAGTTATAACCTTGCTTTCTAAAAATTTGACATTAGGTACTTTTCTATTATTTTGTATGCTATTCTAAAATGTCTTAAATAACTAATGTCTTAAACAATAATAATAAACTTATTTAAAAAAATTTTTTTAAGATTTATTTATTTTTACAAACACTGGGGTACAGGCCAGAGGCGTAGGAGGGTGAGAGAATTCACCAGAGACAGAGCAGGGAGCAGAAAATGCAGATGGACCGAAATGCACTGCTGAGGGGAGCAGAGGGAGAGGCAGGAGAGGTCTGCCGCACCATGTGGGTATCTCCCTGGATGGCCGGGAATCAAACTGGTGCTGCAGAGGCTGAGGACAGCTTCACAGAGCTGCGCTCAACCCACTGCGCCACCAGGGAGGCCCCTTAAATTCTTTTGTTAAAAAATTATGTGTTCATTTTGGATGACAAGACAGGACAGTATGTTCTATACTCAGCTGTCTTCATGGTCCAAAGAGAAAAATAGTGACTGTATCTGGCAGGAAAAGTGCAATCTGAGGTTAGTGAGCAGACCCAGATCACAGTTAGCAGGGAGAAAAGAGAGGACATCTGTAGAAGGAAATGAAAGAATATGGTGGGACAAAAGAGAGAAGAAAAGAAATGTAGAAAGCGATACACACAATGGAGACAAGGGTTAATTATTAAAGTTCAGGAAACAAAGTGAGTTTCATACAAGAGAAACACAAGTTTTTGCTCTCTGCCTTGTTTGCGGGGAAGAAGACAGGAGACACAGTTTGAAGAGTGTTCTAGAGGAGACCCACCCTGTCTAGGGTTGTCATTTCATGTTTTAGTAATAGTTTAGCTAATGTCCATTTCCCTAGCTCTATTCATCATTGGATCCCCAGTCTCTTAAGCAGTGACAGGCAAAGAGCTGCACCTCAAAAAATAGTATATGGATGAGTGAGTGAGGAGTGAGTGAGTATCAATCATAGAGGGAAAGGCCGGCACAGTGCCGCATAAAATACAGTCCTGTGACAGGTAAACACATTCCCATGCCCTCAGTATTTACTAGGAAGTCACAATCACAGACCCCACACAAAAGTGACTGGATGAAAGTTTACATCTTAAGAAGATCCCCAAAAGATTCCTATATTTTAAAATTTTAAGAAGCACTGTACTGGATTTTACTTGTCTTTCAGACTTTAGATAGGCAGGATTTAAAAGAATTCAGGAAAAAAATAGTAGGTATAATTTTATGAAATGAACGTCTGGAGGGATTAAAGCAGCAAAGGAAAGTGGGGAGCTGAAGGAAGTAAAATTCTGATTGTACAAATAATCCTGACAATGAATAGAGAGTGTGGTATGTTAGAAAAAAACAAAACCAAAATCATATTGGACAAGTAGATTTCTGTGTCAAGGTCTTGAAAATGAGAGCTACAACAGCTAATGCTTAATGAGAACATTCTATATTTCAGATGCTGTCCCAGGCTCTTTTTATGACAACTTATTCCTCTATTATTAATTAATTACAGTAATCCCATGAAGTGGGAAGGAAGAAATGTTTTATCCACTGTAAAGATGCAAACACTGAGAAACAAAGATGTTAAATAAATATATCAAATAGTGAATAAATGTGGAGGCAAGTTTCAAATGGAAGAAATCTCCTTCCTACCATAGTCATAAGATAATTGACCTGACTTGTAACTATAGCATTTCATGATCTCCACACCAAAAAATGAGATTTGCTACAAGTCTACATATAACAAAATTCCTGTTATTTCCTTTTCTTTCTTTTCAGTAGAGTTTGAATAAAAGAAGAAAAAGAATTTGGGGTCATAATTGCTGATGGATGAAGAAAATATTAAGTCTCTCTTATTTTTGCCTTCCCTGAAAGTGACAATAATTTCTTTACTGAAAGGGGTAGAACAGACTTTCTAGAAAGGCACATTCAAGATGGGAGAAAGGTTTTAAAATCTACTCTGAGTAAGTCACTTGGCCACACACAACCTACCTCTTAGGGCATTAAGGGACCTTAACATAAGAAGTGGGACAATTATAAATGGTAACCTAGGACTGCAAGAACAGAATATATCCTGGAAATTAGAAAAGGGGGAAGAAGCGAATTATGTAAATTATAAAATAATTTGCTACTATCTTAACAATGATCCTAAGAAAAATATTTTAAAAATTTGGGCCTCCCCGGTGGCGCAGTGGTTGAGCGCTGGGTTGCGAAGCTGCCCTCGGCCTCTGCGGCGCCGGTTCGATCCCCGGCTGCTCCCCGGCCACCAGAGGAGGGTCCCGCATGGCGCGCAGACCTCTCCTGCCGCCCGCTGCTCCCCTCAGCATCGTACTTAGGTCCTTCTGCCTGCTCTGCTCCCCGCTCTGGCTCTGGTGAATTCTTCACCCTCCCGCGCTTCTGACTGTACCCAGTGCATGTATAAACAAAACAAACAAACAAATAAATAAATAGTGAATATTTAAAAAAAAAATTTATGTAATACAAGGAAAATGCTATAAAATATTTGAATATTTCTTCTAGCTTCTAATAAGAAAATATTATAAACAATCTGAATATACAGTGATAAATTATTACGTAAATCATGTTACCTCCTTGTTATAGTATGCTTTGAGTCCTCGAAGATGACAGTATAGAGAACTATATGAGCATGGAATATTTAAAAAATGTTCAGTAAATATTTCGTGTCTGTGTGTGTTCAGATGTAAATTTATCAAATAATGAATTATCTGGGCCTCCCTGGTGGTGCAATGGGTTAAGACACAATCTGTGAAGCTATCCACAGCCTCTGCAGCACGAATTCAATCCCCGGACGGGGAGCTACCCACATGGCGCAGCAGATCTCTCCTTGACTCACCTGCTGCTCCCCTCAGCAGTGCTTTCTGTCTGCCTGTTCTGCTCCCCACTCTGTCTCTGCCGAATCCTCTCACCCTCCCATGCCTCTGGCCTGTACCCCTGTTCTTTTGTGCATGAATAAATAAATCTTTAATATATATATATATACATATAGCATACACAAATACTTAGTTTAAAAAAAATAATGACTTGTCTGAAAAAAGTTCACTGAAAAAGAAAATGTGTAGAAATTTTTTTTTAATATTTATAGAATAATTTTTGGTAATTTTAAGCATATTTTTGTTTACCTTTATTTCATAAAATTACATGATCAACATGTATTATCTTTGATTTTTAAAAACTTTGTTAAGAGATGGTTCATAAAGTGCTCACATGGGTTCATAGCCAACAAGTCCCATTTACTTCTGTGGAAATCAATAGTTTAGTGGAAAGGAAAATTATGGAAAACACAGAAGAGTGAGTAAGGAAATTAGGAATAGAAAATAACTTGTTAAAACCAATAAAAGGAATCTCATTAGTTTGATGAGATCTCTAATCATAATAGAGGTTGAATTTTGTCAAAAACTTTCCTTGCATTTACACAAATGATAATACTGTTTTCTTTCTGTACACTCATAATAGATAACACTAATTTATATTAGAATGTTAAGTCATACCTGTGATTAGCTGTACATGCTTAATCATTAGCATATCATTTTCATATATAATCAGATTCAAAACATTGTTTTATTATCTTTTTAGTATCTATAGAATGTACAATACTAAATGTACTCTTTAATAGTTGAAATTTCTTCTGTGTTATCTCTATTTCTTTGATCAGTAGGGTAGTTAAAAACTTTGATGATTTGATCCTTTCTTTATCTTTTTTCTCCCTTTTAACATTTATCACTCCTCCCTTTGAATTCCATTGTGTTTAGCTGCCTGAGAGAGAACTTTAGATTATCGATTTCTGATCTTCTTCCTTAAATAAGTTTTTAAACTTACAAATTTTCTTCTAAGATGACATTAGTGATGTTGCACAATTTTTATTTGGGACTTATTATAATTTATTATCAATTATTATTATAACTTTAAACAATCAAGTATTACCATTGATTTCTAATAGAATTCTGTGTTCAGAGAACATTATTTCAAACATTTTATATTAATTGAGAACTTCTACTTTTAATGTAGAAAACTGGAAGAACCATCACTTCCAGTGATGAAAAGCAAAGAGTAAAATTGTGAGAAGAGAGAGGAGGGCCATTTTTACACAACATCATTTGGGGGCATTAAAAAAGGCACTGAGTAACTTCTATCATTCAACAAATACTGTGCTTGGAAAACAGAAGTTAGTAGGTTTCATTTAATAAAAGATATGTACCTGATATATTTATGGATACATTTCAAAAATACTGAGGACCTTCTAACTTCTAGGCAGGAAGCAAATTACCAAGGGTAAGTAAAAATGAATAAAAGTTTTTCCTTAAAGTAGTTCAGAGTCTAGAAGAAAATAGATAAATACAAATGCACATACAAATTCATAACAGTGTGAAAAATGTCAAAATAATAGGATAGAGACAGTCTGAGAAACCACATGGAAAAAATACTGAAATGTGTGAGTGTTTCTCCCAAAGCATTGTTAAGAAATACTGTGAAGCAAACTCACCAATACTACTACATTAGTAAATATGTGTTTTTAAAAGTAATACAAGAAAAATCCATAATTTAAAAATGTTAAGACTTTTTTTTTCTCTTTGAAAATTAAAACTTTTATGGGTGAACTCTCTGTCAAAGAAACTCCTTCATCAGATGCTCTTAGGGGTCTAGTTATAACAGTGAGCTTATTCGTATTAATTAACCACTCTATCGGGCTATTTTCAGCTTTGAATTATTACTATGAAGGCACTTTAAATGGTAAAGAATTGGCATGGAGCTTTGAGCAAATTGCATTAAAAACCTTTGAGCACTGCATTTAATTAAGACAACATAATGCATCAACAGTTTTATCAAGCTATTAATTAGTCTCATTCACATTCATAAGAAGCATACATATAAAGATATGATAAACATTATTTTTTAAATAATCATAATTTGTTCTCCATTAAGGACAAATATTAAGCAATCTTCTAACAATTGATGTTTCTAAATAATTTTGTTTCATTTTAAACACTCAGAATCTATATTTTGTTCTAGTAAATTTCTAAGAGTAGATATTAATTACAGTAGAGCCTGTTTTGCATTTATTATTAAAAGCTGGCAATAAACCAGCACAGAATTTTACCTTCATTTTTCAAAACATATAATTATTTTCATTAGCATTATCTACACCTACCACACAAACAGGATATTGTGAGAACAAGGGAGAAATGTCAGATTACCTTAAATTCATACTGTTTTTTCCAATGTTTCCTTTGGTAATTTTTGAGTACTCACTGATACAAATTCACACAAAGCACCCTATCTGACTGTCCAGAGCTGTATAGAATAGTCTCACATTACATTTCTACAAAATATCTTCACTTTAAAAAGTATTTCTATTGTATGAGTGGACAAGATTCTTATAAAAAGATTGGTATCTTGAAAATAGTTCATTAAGTGTCGAAACCTAATGGTTTTGTTCTGATTTCCTTGCTAATTTTCTATACATAAATTTGTTCTTACAGTGTGTAATGCTTTACCCTTTCTATAAAAGTTCATATACTATATGCCATAACTCTCAGAGTAACTTCAGAGATAGATCAATTTAACACTGTTTCCATGAAAAATCTTAGAAAGCTAAAATAGGGAGAGATTAAGCAATTCTTAAAGTCACCAAACTGGCTAATGGCTATACAAAATGGAGTCATTAGTTTGGTTCTAATGCAAGGCTCCTTCATGACCTTATTGCCTCATTTATTCATGATTGTAAAAAGGTAACTGTAATTTTCCTGTTACATTACCAAAAACAAAATAAATGTGAATACTGAAAGTATTGTGAAATAATATTGAAAAGACAAACAATAACTGTAAATAAAACACAATTATAATTGGGATTAGCATCAAAATTATTGAAAGATTTCTTGGAATTGACTCTCTTGAGATAATTTCAGCTGGGAAGTTGTAATAGATTGTAGTTTAATGTTAATTTCTCTTTAACTGAGTTTGATCAGCAGTTATTTCTCTACCATATCATAGGAGACTTAGTAATGATTTGTATTTACACATCACATAGTCCTCAATTTTTTTCCCAGACATATAACACATTATATTGTGCAAAAAAAATCTGCCACAATTCTTTCAGTTGTGGAATTAAAGAACAATGTTACAAAAGAACATCATTTAAATAGTTGTGTTCATCTTGTTCACCATTGTTCCATCCAGTTTTAGAGATGAATTGTGGTCCAGTTAGAGTGTAGAATCTTCTAGTTAAATGGTCTTTCTGCTACATCATAATGCACACACGTTTGAAAAATAAGTCATGAATTTAGCTAACTAGAATGGGTATTTTAACGATTTATATAAAGGAACCAATCTAAACTATGATTTAGATAAGACAGTATTCTCTGAAGAGTAGCCTAGTCATCTTCCTACTTTCAAGAAAATAAGCCCTATTTTATAAAAAAACTATTCCCCAATCACTATTCCCCTGTATATTACACAATTATTAAATTATATTTTTCAACCTCCTCATACTTCATTTGACTTCCTTCCAAAAGTAAAACTGAGTTATCTGATAAATTTAATAAATGAAGTCAGTCAAAATGATTATGAAAAAATAAAATGTTTTTCCCATAAGCTAATGAAGAGTTTGCTTATTTGATTGCTTTAATTTACATTATGAGTTTTCATTTTGCTCTGAAATATTTTTTTCCAAAATAGAAAGGCACCTTTTGATGTCATGGAATGAGTCAATGCATCTTAAGCATATCAGATTAATCTTCCATAGTTAACCAAATAACTCAGGGAAAACAAATTACTAAGGAAAGGCTGCATTATTTAGGACTGCATTATTAATATTAATTCTGTCTACTAAACGTATATCCTTTACAGCTCTCAATTTTTCTTTAATTATAAACTTTATGGCTGGCTTTTATGATTATTTTAACAATGAATTCAGGGGCCTCCCTGTTGGTACAAGGGGCTGTCTCAGCACTATGAAACTACTGCAGGCACTGCAGCAGGACTTTGAGCCCTTGCCAGGGAGCTACCCACATGGCGCCACAGACCTCTCCTGTCTCGCCTGCTGCTCCCCTCAGCAGTGTATTTCAATAGCTCTGTCTGCTCAGCTCCCCACTCTGTCTCTGGTGAATCCTCTCACCACCCTGCAACTCTGGCCTACACCCCAGCTCTTGTATACATAAATAAATAAGATAAATCTTTAAGGAAAAAAAAAAAAAGATGAATTCAGTGCAATTAAGGAAACATGGGAACTCTGACTTAGTCTTATATGGAGATCAATATTATCAAAATAATGCGTTCCGTCCCTAGTGAAAATCTGTTTTCTGGCAAAAGCTCAAGAAATAGACTGCTGTAGCTATTAATATATGTGTCTTCACATACTCAAGATTTAAAAACGAGAACTGTAAGCACTGATACTTTCTGGCTTTCTTATCTAAGCTTCGGAAAAGAACTTGTCAGGGATGACATTTCATCTCAAACAATGCAAAGGCGCTAAGTTCAATAACCGCGCGACAGACTCCACCCCCAACATGGCCGAGAAGAGGCTGGAATCACCCGCCCTTAGAAACAGATGAATACATGTTCATAGCGAAATCCAGTCTCGTCCAATCCATACAGGCCGGGACTCTCCCCAGGAATTCAAGAACTAAGGTTGGTGGCTCTGCAGGGTAAGAATAGGAGGAAGAGAGGCACAGGGTGTCTGGTTTCTGGGATTGACTTCCAAAGCCAGGAAATTAGGACATTGTGAAATTCCCTAGAGGAATTCTGCTGACCTATTCCTAGAGGAATTCCTAGTGGGAATTCTGCAGACTCTGGCAGGGGAAATTGTGCACCCTGCAATTGGGACGAACTTTTTTTTTTTTTTTTTTTTTTTGGCCACGGAAAGTTCTTTCCCCTCCCCCTTCTCTGAATAGGTCAAAGAAAAGCAGGCTGAGCCAGGCCGGACTCCATAGAAAACCCAATAGCAGAATGAAAGACTGTAGGGTTAACTCACCAATCTTTTGGAAAAGTAAACAAAGGGCAGGTATATCCCAGCCCTGCAGGGGCAGCGGCTGAGGCAAAGGCAGGTCAGCTTCAGTCCTTGGGGCCGCCATAGCATTGGGAAAGCGCTCCAGGCATAGCGCGGCCTTTGGGCCAAATACAAATTAATCCCGGAGAGTGAACCTGGTCCACACCTTTATCTCCACCCTGGGAGAAACAAGCTCCATAGATCTGGATTCTCAGAAGAAAGGAACAACAGGGAGGCGGGATGGGAAGTGAAGACAACCTAAGTAAGCACAGGATGCAGCTTGTTGTGAAAAAAAGCAAGAGGTAGAGGTGACTAACAAATGTCACTCCTCACACTGAGATCGAAAACTAGGTCTCCTTCCTACCCTTTTACCTCACACCGAAGTCAAAATAAAACTAAATTCCCAGCGTCATAACCACATAAACATGCATAAGTAGTTATAAATAAGACAATAAGCATGCCTGGGGAAAGCAAAATGAGAAGGACAGAAGCCCCAGGGGAAGTATAAAGGAGACAAGAAATAGATAAACTATCTGATGATGACTTCAAAACAACAATATTAAAAATGTTAAATGAGATCCTGGAAGGTCAATCAAAAGTAGATAAGAATAACAAGGTCTCAGAAAGAAGAACCAGGAACAAAGAAAATTTTTCACTAAAGAGATTGAATATATAAGATCACAAAAAGAGACTGAATAAAATGCAGACAAATTTAGAAAGTGCTTTAAATAGTATTAAACAGATAGAAGAAAGAATTTCAGCTGTAGAAAGCTCAAATGAGCAAGTCACGTGCTTAAAGGAAGAGAGAGAGTCGAGACAAAGGAAAAATGAGGAAATTCTACAAGAATTATCAGACTCAGTTAGAAGAGAAGACCTAACAATGATTGAGCTCCCACAAGGGGAAGAAAAATAAGAGCAGAAACCTTATTTAAAAAAATAATAACTGAAAACTTCCCAAACCTGTAGAATGAATTAAATATGGATGTCCAGCAAGCAGAGAGAACATCTAAATTCTTAAATGCAGAAAGACCTATACCCAGACATGGTTGTCAAACTATCAGAAATCAAAGATAAAGAAAAATTATGCAAGAATCAAGAAAAAAATAACTTATAAGAGCTCCCAAATTAGGATTTCCCCAGAATTCAGCCTAGACACCCTCCACGCAGGAAAAGAGTGGAAGGAAGTATTTGCAATCCTAAAAGACAAGAACTTCCAGCTAAAAATTCCCTGTCCTGCAAAATTATCATTTATTTATTTTTTTTTTTTTTTAAAGAAAGCTTCTTTTTTTTTTTTTTTTTTATAATTTCTTTCTTTTTTTTTTTTAAGATTTATTTATTTATTTATACAAGCACTGGGTACAGTCAGAAGCGCGGGAGGGTGAGAGAATTCACCAGAGCCAGAGCGGGGAGCAGAGCAGGCAGAAGGACGGAAGTACACTGCTGAGGGGAGCAGCGGGCGGCAGGAGAGGTCTGCGCGCCATGTGGGACCCTCCTCCGGTGGCCGGGGAGCAGCCGGGGATCGAACCGGCGCTACAGAGGCTGTGAAGGTGCAATAAAGGTTTTTTCAGACAAACAGAAGTTAATGGAGTTTGCCACCACCAAACCTGCTCTTCAAGTAATACTAAAAGTTCTACAAGAAGAGAAAAACTGAAGTACAAACTCCTTAGCAAAATGACAATAGCAAAATAAAACCAGTAGCAAGAGCGAGAAAACTATGAGTCAACAGCAAAAACTAAGGGGGAGGAAGAAATGGACAAAACCGGTATAAATGTCAAAGAACAGACACCAGCTCAAAAAGCACCTAAAACATAGGCATTCAATTAAAACCTCATGGTAAACACTAGCCAAAACTCCAGACTAGACACCCACAGGAGAGGAAAAAAGAAATTGACAGAAATACTAAGGAAAGCCATCCAGAAAGAGTAGAAAGAAACAACAGAAAAATTAAAATAATCAAAAGTAAAATGACTGATAATAAACAGTTCATATTGTAACAGGGTGCTCCCCAGGAAAGGGGGAGGTGCCCTGCCCCACCCAAGGGAGGGTGGAGCTGAGCAGGAAGAGAAGAAGCGGCAGAAGAGACTGAGGAAGGAAGCAGGATGGAGCCAGGAGACCTGGAGGAGGCGCATGGAGCCTAGAGACACGTAAAGAAACTGTGCTTGTCTTTTGGTCGTGGACTGGGTGACACAGATGTGGGTGAGATCCGTGGAGAGGTGACCATGGCAGCTTTTATCTTGATGTTGATTTTGCTCTTTTCCTTCCGGGCTTGTCTGGTTGTTTCTGACTCTTTTCTGTGGGTCCCCACTGGAAGATGCTTTAGACTTGTGGCAGGCTTTGGGGCCTTGTTCTGGGCCGATCCCATTTGGATGGACTTTTACCCACGAGGGGATGGGTAACTTTGGGTGCTTCACTTAGAAACTAGACTCTTTGCCTTACCTGTATTGTTTCCTAGTTTTATTAAAGTTCCTTTTCATTAAAGTCTCCTATGTTTTGTGTTGATGCGGCGGATGGCAGAACCCACTTAGAATAGATAGGTTTGCGGGGTTTGGGCTGCCCCTCTCCCTGTCCTATAACAGATTTGGCGCCAATGGATCTCTTGTAAACAAAGTGTTGATGCCTGAAAGTTTATCACCTACATTGTTAGCTTATATCTTTTTATTGGTGAATTCAAACCATTCACATTGATATTGTAACAGGGTGGTCCCCCAGGAAAGGGGGAGGTGCCCTGCCCCACCCAAGGGAGGGTGGGCATCAACACTTTGTTTACAAGAGATCCATTTAAAGCTGAAAGATGAAAACAAACTAAAAATAATAGGCTAGAATAAAGTTATACATGCTAATAACTCTAAGAGTAAAGCAGGAACTGCTATTTTTATATCTGATAGGCTAAGTTTTCAACTAAAAAAGATAATCAGGACAAAAAATGGACATTATATAATGATCAAACAATCCATCAGGAAGATATAATTGTCAGTAACAATCCATCAGGAAGATATAATTATTTTTAATATTTATGTTCCAAATATAGGAGAACCTAGTTATATAAAGCAACTATTAGCAGAGCTAAAACAACATATCAACAAAAATATAATCATTGCTAGAGACTTCAACACACCACTAACACAAAGGTATACATCATGCTGACAGAAAGTTAACAAAGAGCTGAAGATCTTAAGTGCTACATCAAATGGATTAACTGGATATTTATAGAGTTTTCCATTCTGAAAGTAATGAATACAGGTTCTTCTCCAATATGCATGGAACATTTTCAAGAATAGACCATATACTGGGATATAAAACAAACTTCAGAAAATATACAAAAAATAGAAATTATATCAAGCATCTTCAGAGACTACAATGCTATAAAACTAGAAATTAACCATAAAAGGAATCCTGGAATAAATCAAAATATGGGAGACTAGAAATGCTTCTGAACAACTCTTGAGTCAATGAAGAAATCAAAGAAGAGACAAAAAAAATCTAGGGACTAATGAAAATGGAGAGACAAGCTACCAGACCCTATGGAATGTTTTAAAAGCAGTACTACGCAGGACATTTATAGCAATATAGGCCTATGTAAAAAACAAAAACAAACAAAAAAAACCCCTCAATTTAACAATCTAATTCTGCAGTGGAAGAAATTTGAAAAATAACAACAAAAACACCCAAAACTGTAGAGGGCAAGAAATAATAAATATTAGGGCAGAAAAAATTAAATAGGAAACAAAAAGACAGTACAGAAGATCAGTGAAACCAAGAGTTAGTTCTTTGAAAACAAAATTGACAAGCCATTAGCTACTTATGAAGCATAGAGAAAGCCCAAATTAACAGTAGCAGGAATGAGAGGGACAAGATTACAAGCCACTGCAGAAATACAGAGGACCATAAGAATCTATCATAAAAGTCTCTGTGCAAACAAATTGGACAACCTAGAAGAAATGGACGAATTTGTACATTCACACAACCTCCCAAAATTAGACCAAGATGAAATAGACTACTTAAAGCAGTCTAATCACAAGTGCCAAAATTGAAAGAGTAATAAAAAGTCACCTAAGAAAAAAATCCAGGACCAGATGGGTTCTCCAGTGAATGGGTTCTCCAAACCCATAATGAAGATCTAATATCTGTTCTACACAAACTCTTCAAAAAATTTGAAGAAGGCAGAAAATTCCCCAACACATGGTGAAAAGCTAAAAGCATTTCCACTAAGATCAGGAACAAGACATGGATGTTTATAACCACTGTTATTCAACATAGTTTTGGATCTCCTAGCTGAAGCAATTAGCAAGAAAAAGACATAAAAGGAATCCAAATTGGAAAAGAAGTGAAACTGTCACTATTCACAGATGACATGCTAATATGAAGAAGCCAAATGATTCTACAAAAAAAAAAAAATGTAGAAATAATAAATGTATATAGTAAAGTGGCAGGATACAAAATCATTACACAAAAAATAAGTGGCATTTCTACATGCAAACAATGTATCAGAAGACAGGGAAATAGGTATACAGTTACAATTATGTTAAAAAGAATGATATACCTGAGAATAAATTTAACAAAGGAGGTGAAGGACCTTTGCAAGGAAAACTGTAAATTTCTGTAAAGGAAATAAGACACCAAAAAATGAAAAGATATCCCATGCTCATGGATCAGAAGAATTAGCATCACTAAAATGGCCATGTTACCCAGAGAACAGATTTAATGCAATACCTATCAAAATACCAGTGACTTTTTTTTAAGGAAATAGAACAATTATCAAATTTATATGAAACCACAAAAAGCCCCAAATAGCTAAAACAATATTTAAAAAAAAAAGAAGAAACTTGGAGGCATCACACTTACTGACTTCAAACATTATTACACAGTAACAGTAATCAAAACAGTATAGTCCCGGAACAAAAACAGAAACTCAGACCAATGAAACATATTGAAATCCTAGAGATAAATCCAAATAAATATGGACAGTTCATCCTAGACAAAGAGAAAAGATAGAATTTTCAATAAATGGTTCTGGGAAACATGGATATCCATGCAAAAATATAGATAAATAAATAAAGCAAGACCCATATTTGACACCATACACAAAAATTAATTCAAAATGAATTAAAGATTCGAACATAAGAAATGAAACCATAAATTCCGTGAAAGAAAATATAGAGGACACACTACAGAATATCACAAAGATTTACATGGATACTCAAGCCCAAAAGCAAGGGAAACAGAAACAAAAATAAACAAAAGGGACTATATGAAACTTAAAACATCTTGTAGTTTAAAAAAAAAAAAATCACAGGGTCCTCCCTGGTGGCACAGGGGTTAAGTCTCAGCGCTATCAAGCTATCTCCAGTCACTGCAACATGCCTTTGAGTCCTGGCCAGGAAGCTAACTCACATGGTGCAGCACTCCTCTCCTTTCTTGCCCACTGCTCCCCTCAAAGTGTATTTCAATAGATCTGCCTGTTCTTCTCCCCACTCTGTCTGGTGAATCCTCTCACCCTTGCACCTCTGGCCTTCACCCCAGTTCTTGTATGCATAAATAAATAAATTAAAAAAAATAAATCAGAAACAAAAAAGTAACCCACAGAATAGGAAAAAATATTTGCCCTCCATACATCTGACAAGGGAATAATATCCAAAATTTAAAAAGTACTTACATAATTCAACAACAAAGAAACAAACAACCTAATTTAAAAATGGGCGAAGGACTTCAAAGGTCCTTTTACACACTTCTTAAAGAAGACATTTAGATAGCCTACAGAGAGATGAAAAAAAAAGTTCAACATCACTTATTATAAGGGAAATACAAATTAAAATCACACTGAAATATCAACTCACCCTTGTGAGGATTACCCATATAAAAAGGAATAGAATTAATAAATACTGTCAAGGATGCAGTGAAAAAGGAACTGTGATCCATGGTTGGTGGGAAGGCAAGCTGGAACAGCCCCTGTGAAATTGTATGGAGATTTAGAAGAAAATAAAAGTGGAAATTTGGTGTTTCCCAGCAATGCCTCTATTAGGTATTTATCCAAATAACATGAAATTCTAATACAAAGATTTATCCCTACCTCAGTAAATAGCATCATTGTTCACAATTACTGAGTTATGGAACCAACACAAGTGCCCTTCAACAAATGAATGGATAGAGAAACTGTGGAACATATAGTCAACAGAATATTACACAGCTTTGAAGAAAGATATAAAGGTGGCATTTGGGACAAAATGGATGAAACTTGAGGGGATTATGCCAAGTGAAATCAGTCAAAAAGTGAAAGATAGATTTCAGATGGTTTCACTCATCTGTGGAATGTAAATACTCAAAAAACAATTATATGCAAACTATAGAAAAATAAAACTTGAACTTGGCAAAGAGAAAATAATGGTTAACAGAGAGAATAGGAGAAAGGGAAAAAGTGGAGGGGAGGGAGACAAGTGGGATGTGGGCATGGATGGTGTGGCAGAGGAAAAAAATACAGAAAGAAAATGAAGATTTGCAATATTGGAATATCTATGTCTAAAATCATTACATAAAAATTGGGGGGAAACATATAAATGAGGGAAATGTATTCAAATAACCAATAATTTAAGGTAGAGGAGTTTTGAAATTCCAAAGCACATATAGAAGGAAGACTTTTGGTTGAGATCTGAGGGTACTTCCTTCCTTAGAAAGGAAGGAAAGTGACAACAAGAAATTGTTAATTGTTAATATTGAGATGTTCATAATTTGTGGAGTCATAACATTGAGGGTATCTAGTTCATGTCTGAGATGCATACTGGATGTTCAACACTTGGAAAGGGTGATATGAGATGACCCTGCAGCTACAGTAATTTCAATTTGCATGGAGTTGTGAGTTCTTTCCCTCTTTATTTATTTAATTACATCATTGTTAATTTGGGGACAGTGTTTAATTTCTCCCCTCAGGTGTAGTCCCCGTAGGTAGGTCTCCCACCACTATAGGATCCATGCTCCATCTCCACAGTCCCTTGTGCTCTGCCCTCCCCTGTTTTGACCCTTCTCCCTCCCTCCCTGCTGTATGCTTCCTATCTGTGGTCAGCTAGCAAGTTTTGTCTTTTCCCGACCCTTTGTTCTGTTTCTCTATATTCTACATATAAGTGAAACCATCAAAAATGTCTTTCTCCTTCTGACTTATTTCACTTAGCATAATCCCTTCCAGCTACATCCATGTTGCCACAAATGTCATGAGTGTTTCTTTTTTGATCACTGAGTAACGTTCCATTGTGTATATATACCACATTTTGATTTAGGTTGCTTCCATATCCTATTATAAATAGTGCTGTAATAAACATAGGAGTGCAGGTTTCCTTTTGAATAGTGGTTTTGTGTCCTTTGGGTAGATTTCTAGATTATATGGTAGATCCTTCTTTAGTGTTTTGAGGAACCTCCACATAGCTTTTCATAGTGGCTGGACCAGGTTATATTCCCACCAGCAGTGACAGAGGGTTCCTTTTTCATCATATCCTTATTGTTACTGTTTTTTTTTTTTTTAATATTGCCATTCTCATTGGTTTGAGGTAGTATTTCATTGTGGTTTTTATTTACATTTCCCTGATAATAAGAGATGTTGAACATTTATTAATATGCCTATTGATTATTTGCATTTCTTCTTTGGAGAAGTATCTTTTTAGCTCTTCTGCCCATTTTTTGATTGTGTTGTTTGCTTTGTTTTTGTTGAGTTGTGTAAGTTCTTTGTTCATCTTTGATATCAGTCCTTTATCAGGTATATGTTGTGCAAATATTTTCTCCTATTCAATAAGAGTGTCGTCTTGTTTTGGAATTCTAAAGGCGATACTTAGCTACTTTTCTGTGAAAGCAAGGATGGCAGGCATTTATACTAACTCAGACTGGGCAGGAATCCTTCTATATTAAGGAGCTCTGAAATTGGGGTACCAGGCATAAGGACTTAAACATAGTGAGTTCTCACTATCCATTTGTAGAAAACTCATGGGGAATAAAAATCTGACTGAAATTCTGGTCCTTTTCTCACTGAGACTCAGGCTTTTGAAATTGAATAAGATATCCCCCCAAAAGCAGCCTACTTATTCATTCTCAAGTTACTCAATATAACCCTTGCTGAATGCTATGACTGTGTCTTGCCTGGTAGTTTAAGTATCTGTGTGCTGAATAGAAAATGTAGTATCTCTAGGGCATAATGTCCTGTTACAACAGCAAGGTGCATTTTCATCAGTAAGCAAATTTGTTTACTGCAGTAGAAATACTGAAAAGAGGGCCTCCCCGGTGGCGCAGCGGTTGAGCGCTGGGTTGAGAGGCTGCCCGCGGCCTCTGCGGTGCCGGTTCGATCCCCGGCTGCTCCCCTGCCAACGCAGGAGGGTCCCACATGGCGCGCAGACCTCTCCTGCGGCCCGCTGCTCCCCTCAGCAGTGTACTTCGGTCCTTCTGCCTGCTCTGCTCCCCACTCTGGCTCTGGTGAATTCTCTCACCCTCCCGCGCTTCTGACTGTGCCCAGTGCTTGTATAAACAAAACAAACAAACCAGCAAACAAATAAATAAAGCATGCCTCTTAAAAAAAAAAAAAAAGAAATACTGAAAAGATCTGAAACCTTAAATTGCTTTACATCACAGGTAAAGTCTTTCCTACATTTTTATTTAATATACTCTCCTCCTTAGATGCACTTCAAATTGTAAGATCCAAGCACAAGTCCAAACTTGGCACAGGGAATCATCCCTCTGTGTTGAGGTGATATAGCCTTGGACTCTGTCCATTATTGTCATCTACAAGATTTCTTACAAATTACTCTGGGGACAAGTGCAAAGTCAAGGTGGCCATTATATTTTCTAGGGAAATAAATGTGTTCTAGTAGGCGAGTTATAGATCTTATTTCCACTATGCTTTCCTAAATGTGTAGCCATAACCACAGAGTCATATATTTATACAGGACAAGGGCTGGAGTTGTGCAAACTGTGGCACAAAGAACGAAGTTTAAGAGTTGTGTGAGGGCCTCCCTCGTGGCTCAAGGGTTTAAGACGCAACCTACAAAGCTATCCGCAGCTGCTGCAGCACAAGTTTGATCCCCGACCACGGAGCTACCCAAATGATGCAGCAGACCTCTCCTGCCGTGCCCGCTGCTCCTCTCAACAGTGTATTTTAGTCAATCTGCCTGTTCCGTTCCCTGCTCTGTCTCTGGTGAATCCTCTCACCCCCCACACCTCTGGCCTGTACCCCAGTTCTTGTATGCATAAATAAATAAATCTTAAAAAAAAGAGTTATGTGATAGCAATGGACTATGGTAGAGGAATAAGGGTTCATCCGTATTGGGTGCCCTAATGTGACTATACCTGAGGGGGGAAATCCCATAATTCAAAACACTAACAGAATGTAAACCAATGGTATTTCAATAAAAATTTTACCTGAAGGGGTGGGGGGAAGCAAATATGGTTTAAAAATGAACAATGATGTAAAAAATAAATAAATAAAAATAAAAATAAATTAAGAGTTATGTGATAGAATAGAAACATGGGGAAAGTGATAATGAAAATCTGCAGTCATTGCCCATACCAATTCAGTTAACATGTCTTCACGTAGCAAGTGTAAAGCATGTTCATTTTATATTTTATAGACATTCTCTCATTTAATTATATAATGCTAGCAAATAAGGATGACCTCACCAACAGAAGATAAATGAAATGGAAAATATAAGGAAGATTTACATAAAAACGTCTTGGGAGAGCAGATAGGCATTGAGAGATTCTGGGGAAAAGGATCTTGGATAGTTAAGGCCAGGGTGAAATTGAAGATTAACTGGATTGTGACCCTGGTGCTCTGTACAAAAAATATTGTGTTCCACCTTTCTCAGCACTTGTTCCAATGCTAGAAAACAGCTACCTATGAGGAAGAGCTCAAGTTTCTAGGGCTTAATCAAAGCAAATTGGGGGGGCTCTTTGGAGGCTGCAGCTAAAGGGACTCTGTGCAGTGAGTTATATTAGTCTGGAAAAAAGGTTGAAGACCAGACACTGGAAAGGTCAACTATTTTCTCAAGGTCACATACCGTTCAAAATACTACAGATGTATCCTGAGGCATCGGAGGAGTAAATCACTATGGATGCCTTAGAATGAAGCCTCCAATGAACCCCGGCCTCGTTAGCCCACCTGTCTCTCTTCTACTCCCACTACCAACCTCAGGTTTGTTGTTTTGTTTATTTGTTTTGTTTTGTTTTGTTTTGGAAAATACCTGCTTTGTGAAATTGTGAGCAAACATATTTCTGAACCAACTCCATGACTGAGTCTCAGTCCCACTTCAAAGACTGGTCGCTTTTCTTGCCTGACCTCACCTCTTTCCTCACCACCCAAACCGGAAAAAAAACGAGCCACTAGGAAAAAGATGCAAAGACGAAACTGAAAAGGCGGCTAAAGTCGTCTTATTTTGATGCTTTCAGAAAGGTGGTTCGCGTCATTCCCAGATCCCAGGAAGAGACAATCTCCTAGGTATCACTCAAGTTAAAGAGACGGGACTTTCCCTCCCCCGCCCTTCTCCACGCATCAGTGGAAAAGGAGGGAGGAGACCAAAGGGGGGTGGGGTGGGCGTGGGGGGACAGCGAGAGAAGGAGAAAAGGAAGGGGTGCTAAAGGAAGTAGGAGATGGAAGCGAGAAGAAAGGCGCGTTAGGGGTGGTGGAGAGCCCGGGGCGTCTGCCCGTCCGCGCTCTGGACCCGCCCGGGCGCGGCGCCCGAGCCCCGCAGCGCGCAGCCAGTTCCGCGGCCCCGAGACCGGCTGCGGCGCGCGGCTGTCCGCCGGCCGAGCCAGGCGCCCCGCACTTTAGTCCCTGTGCGCCCACTCCCCGGACCTGGGGGCCACAGCGCCCGCCCCGGACCGCTGCCAGGTAGCGCTCGCGGTGAGTGTGCGGCTCTGCGCCCAGGAAGGGAGCGCGCGGCACCACGGCTGGCTCGCAAGTGGGGAAGGGGAGCGGGGGAACCCCGCAGCAGAAGGGCTGGGAAGCCCTGTGGGGCCGGAGTCGAATTCCTTTCGGACACTTCTTTAGGGTGACCCAGCAGCCCTGGAATTCAGGAGTCGTTTCCTCCTGCTCAGCCCGCAATCTCTGCTCCCGGGGGCGAAGTTGAGGGGAGCAGGCGTGGTCCTGGGCGGAGCAGGTGGTTCCAGACTGGGAAGGAGTCGCTGGGTTCAGGCCCAAGGGCGAGAGGTGGCCTTCTGAGCAGGTAACACCTCACTTAGAGCTCGGGTTCTGACGCTCTGGCTTTCAGGAGCCGCTGGCCAAAATCGGTCATTGGTGGGACTGGAGAGTCTTCGAGTCACCCCTCGGTGGGGTCTGGCATGGACTTTGGGGAATATGATGAGAGAATTGTGGAGAGCTGGGAGGAGGTGTAGATCAGGGCAAAGGTTGCAGTTTTCTGACTTGACTCCCCCGGGGGTATGAGCCGCAGAGGTGAAAGGGCAGGAGAGAGCTTCCACCTCACCGTAGCAACGTGCCTGAGCTGCTGCAGGTCTTACCTAACCGAAGAAGGTCTCTTCCTCGGTTCAATTGGGCAAAGAAAAAAGGAGGATCTTAGTAAGGGTTCATACTAAAGCTTCATATACCCAAAGGGACAAGGGAGACCGAACTGCCTGCCCAAAAGGCTAAGGAATGGAATTAAGTTGAAAGCAAATACATAGGGGTAGGCATTTTGCACGCCTAACTTTGGGTTATTTCATTTTGCACAAAAGAGGTGATCCTTGACAGGACACCGGATGGAAACAAAAAGTACCCAGCCAGCGTTGGAAGAAACCTTGAGAAGACTTCATTTTCTGCATGTAAAGTACTTCCCAGGCACTTTAAGGATTGTAACGTAGTTAAGCTGATTTGTTAAGTGGACATTTAAGATGACATCAGCAGGGAACATCACCTGCCCTTCCCCTCAGTTGTTCTGGGAATATCTATGTAATCACTGCAGTTGGATTACATTTTTGTGTGTGTGTTATGCCAAGAGACAGGAAAGTGAAGTTCTAAACGGATTTCAGTTGGCCCTTCATTTACACACAAATCTTTGGAATGTGTTTAGTGATCAACAATCTAATGATCTTCAGGTGTGAGTTGCCCCATTTGTCTATGTGTTTACTGAGCTAGGTGGACTGACCCTGAACTGACTTTCATTGATGTGGTGAGAGTGTCAATAGCCAAAGCAAACCTGTGGAAGACTTTGCCATCCCCTCTGGGCTTACAATGCTGTTGCTCCTTCTCTTTCTCTTTCTTCCTCTCCAAACTCTTAAGCAAATTCTCACATTATCGCTTTGAACTTCCTCCAAGGAAAGTGAAGCTCTTTCTCCCTTCCACCCAGTTCAAATCTTCATGTAGGCTCCATCTTGACAATGAACATCATTATGCACTGTTTCCAGTCAGAAGTGGTTTTTCTAATGCTTTGGGTAGCTTGTTCATTAAACTCATATGTCTCTGCAATAAATGTTGTATTTGCCTGGTATTAACTGATGAGTTTCTGGTGAAAAATAACTTCGTGTACTTGGTGTTATCTAAGAAATTTTAATGTACTTTCCATATCCACATTGGTCTATGTGAATCCTTTGTCAAGCCTCATCCACTGAGGCTTTTTATGGGGTTAATGAGCTTAAGTTATAGCAAGTTTTGTTTTTGTTTTTGTTTTTTCCCAACAGAAAGCAATGAAGATTTAAAGAACTTTTATGACTACTTCATTAGACAAGTTTTATAGATTGCTGAGACTGAGCAATAACACGTTTGAAAGGCAGCTTCTTCAGTCATACAAAGTATTTTTACTTAACTAGTTTTATAAAGCGCTGAGGTATATGGGTCTTATTAAGACTGCCATAAAGCTGCTAATAAAGATAATACAGCACAACATTCTTAAAAGATGTTTTTAATTTAAAATTGTTTTCAAAGACTTTCAAAATTATAACAACTCTTAATTAGAAACAGAGGAGTGGTAGCTTGAATTTTCATATCCAATAAATGTAGTCCCTTTTGAATTTGATTATTACTGGAATCATCTCAAAAATATTTACATGGTTGGTGCTGACTAGAATATTAGTAATAAATGGCTAGTGTAAAACAACATGAACCTGGTAATACATGAAACTCCATCGTAGGATTCTCTTTTTTCAATATTAAGAGGTGGGAAAGATGTTCTTTGAGGTAAACAAAATGCAGTGTGTTGCTTGCTGATTGTTATTAGCTGATGGTACTAATAATCCCTTGGTGATGGAGTTCCAAGGCCCCAGTGAAGCATCTGTACTGAGCCAATATAGAACCACAGCTCCTGGGCCTCACAGTAAGAAACTTTGCTTTTCCATTCCCTTAGCCTTAAATTAAACAGACAAGAAATACTGATTTCTGCTTTAAGAGTGAAGAACCCTTGAAGTGCAGTAGGGAAACTCAGAATTGGCATCTGTAATAGGAATTATTACTTCTGCATGAAAACGCATAAAGAGAAATGTTTTAAAGCCTAGGAATGAACATAAATAGGTAAAAATTAGATCACTGAGTATATACAAGAAGGGGATATGTTAATTTGATAATTTCTCCAATTCTTTGGTGATGTTTCCTTTTCACAGAACTAATAATGTGATACAGAGATTCTATTTTCTTCTTTATAAAGTGGGAAACCATTCCTAGTGTCTCACCAGCTTCTTGCTATTGTGTCAAAATGACCTGTTGAAAGTAAAGAGGGGAAGCAAGGAAGTTGTTTTGCAGTGACTAAAGTTTTCTAGTTCATCTTTGCTAGAGTGATAACAGTGGAGATAGAAAGAAGTGGCCAAATTATGGATGTATTTGGAGTTAAAAGCAACAAGACTTAATGACAGATTAGACGTGATTGCTGGTGGACGGAAAGGAATCAGGCTTATGCCTAGATTTATGCCCAGAGCAACTGAAAGATTGTCATTATCACCAGACACATATGGGAAGACTAAGGACATGTAGTTAAGTTTTTAACAGTCTCTAGATATTTAGGTACAGCCATCACAAGAGTAACTGGGACAGAGGTTATGGGAAAAGTCAGTTAGAGATAAAAATGTGCCAGTCATTCATATATGAATGGTACTTAGAATAATGGGATTTCATGAAATGGTTTGAGAGGAGAACATACTTAAAGAATCTGTCTGAGAAATGAACTCTACCATAGTTCAAAATTTGACCTGATAAGAGTAGGAGTCAGAAAAGGAAACTGAAAAGGAACAGTCAATGAAATAGGAGGAAACCTAGAAAGGTGCCATCTGCAAAATCCAGAAGAAGAAAGTATTTTAAGAGGAAGTGATGATAACTAAGTCCAGTGCTGCTGGAGGGTTGAATTATGGGGCAAAAAATTACCTTGGAATTTTATATCACCTTGATAAGAGGTATTTCAGTTGAAATAAAGGCGACCACATATTGACTGATAAGAATTGTGCAAAGACTGGTGACCTAGAGATTTTAATCCTAGGAATTTACCTTATGGATATATTAATACCTAGGAAAAATGTGTTTAAAGTTACTCCCTGCCGCTTTTTATATGAGTAAACTATTGAAAACAATACCTATAAATAATAGACAATAAATAAACTATTTACATGATTCAATGGAATACTGGCCAGCTGTTAAAATTATTATGCTAGTTTTCCATGTATTAATATAAAAGGATCTTCAAAGATTGTTAAGAGGAAAAGGTACTTTTTATTAATGACAAAATCAGTCTGTGCATAAAAGTGTATATGAAAAAAAGTAAATAATAGTGGTTACCTAAAAGGAGAAAAACAGGGTGCAGAAATGGGGAAGAGATTGGCTGTTGGATATATTTGAATGCCTATGAATTTTGTGTATATGGATTAGTTGTTCAAAATAGCAAATAGAATTGTATGTATAAATCTGAAAAAAATATTTGTACTTTGAAAGAATAACAAGAGAAAAGAAATGATGGGAGGTTTAGAAATGAATATTGTATATAACTAATTCCTTCAAGATATTGTCAAGAAGTGGATTAAAGGTAGCTGGAACAGGTCATGGAGAGTTGTTTTTAAAATGGGAGCAATTAATGTTGGAATAGACATTAATGTTGGAAAAAGGATGAACCAGACAGAAGAAAAAGCTTATTTTTTAAAATGTGGAAAGAGGACAACTATGGGAGCAAAATGTTTTGATAAGTGGTAGGGGAGGCAATTCCATGTACTGATGAGAGGGGAAAATAGCATGTCAGAGAACTGATCCCCCCCAGATTGGGATCAGTCCTTTAGTCATTCTACATTCCTAAAGTTAAGTGCTGCCTGTGACATTTGTGTAAATTCTTGCAATTGATGCTACTTTAGTCTTAGTTCTAATCTCATTTGGACCCTTAACCTCTCTTCAAGACATTTATTTATTTATTTATTTATTTATTTATTTATTTATTTATTTATTTATTTATTTTTGAGTTTGTGGACTAAATTATTTTTAGGGATTTTATTTTATTTTATTTTTATTTTTAAACAATATTTGCTTCTCCCCACCCCCTCAGATTGAGTACTCATAGATTTCCTTCCCCAAGGCACCCATGCAACATCACCACAGTCTTCTGTGCTTCTCTCTCCCTCCCTCTGATCCCTCTCCCTCCTCCTCCCCTGCAGTATGTCTCTGGTTTATAATTGTCTGTTTTTGCTTTGTTGTGTTTTGTACTGTTATTATTTTTTTACACTGATGTCTTATTTGGTTCCCCTATATTCCTGCTATAAGTGAAACCATCTGATATTTTTCTTTTTCCTTCTGGCTTATTTCACTGAGCATAATTCCTTCTAGCTCCATCCATGTTGCTGCGAATGGCATGAGTTTATCTTTTTTGATTTCTGAATAATATTCCATTGTGTATATATGCCACATCTTCTTGATCCAGTCATCTATTTTTGGGCATTTGTGTTGTTTCCAGGTTTTACCTATTGTAAATATGCTGCAGTAAGCATAGGTATGCAGGTGTCCTTTGGGTAGATCCCTAGGAGTGGAATTGCTGGGTCATATGGAAGGTCCATTTTTAGTAGACTGAGAAACCTCCAGACAGCTTTCCATAGTGGCTGGACCAGTTTGCACTCCCACCAGCAATGTAGGAGAGTTCCTTTTTCACCACATCCTCGCCAACATTTGTTGTTGCTTGGTTTTTTTTTTTTTTTGATATGTACCATTCTCACTCGTGTAAGATGGTATCTCAGTGTGGTTTTGATTTGCATTTCCCTGATAATAAGGGATGTTGAACATTTTTTCATATGCCTGTTGGCCATTTGCATTTTTTCTTTGGAGAAATGTCTTAAGTTCTTCTGCCCATTTCTTGGGCCCACGGCTAATTTACCCTTGGCTTATAAAGGAGATAGCAATAGTTAAAAACGAATTTTCACCAAAATGATGCTCTCTCA
The DNA here is from genome assembly GCF_964194135.1 of Talpa europaea. Lineage (NCBI taxonomy): Eukaryota > Metazoa > Chordata > Mammalia > Eulipotyphla > Talpidae > Talpa > Talpa europaea. Next base: position 80,824,021 of record NC_140070.1, read on the forward strand.
AGAGATTAATCCAAAAGCAAAGAAAATTGAAAAGGGAATAAATTCCTCATTATGTGTTATTGTGTTATTTAATGCCGTCACCCAATACAAGTAAAGTCATGTCCAATAGCTCCAGTGGGATTTGAACTTGGGAAAACTCCCTTCTCTTCTGTGTGTTTAGTCCAAACCTCCTCCAAGTACAGACATTGGAGATCACCATATGCAGAGATAGGTAACCCTCAGGCCCAGTTAGGATTCAGAACTAAACTCATCTTCTTTTTCTGCTGAATGTTTAAGCCTCATATTCCATATCCATCAGAGAAATTCCCATATTCCTTTTTTAAAAAATTTCTTCTTACCAAGCCAAGTTCAGTCAGTCTGAATGGATGTCTTCAATCTACTTACCTGCTTAACGAATACCTTAATTTAATGCACACTGCCTGGCCTGGACTATATTAAAATATCTGTAACTGCATCTTCTTGGACTTAGCCTCAGCCCTCTGAATTATCTGCCCCATACTGTCACCAAATTAGCTTTAAAGTTTACTTCTTTTCCATGCTTAATCTCATTTGGTGGCTCCCAATTTCTATCTGGGAACCAACCAAGTCATATAATTTACCCTGCTAGCCCTCTTTTATCATCCAGTTTATTTCCTGCCACTGCTTTACCCACCTAAATTTGATGAATTTAGTCATTCACCAAAATTTAGATTTATTTGTTTTTCTTTCCAGGCAAACTTCCTTAACCAGAACATAACCCACTCTTGTATACTAGGCATGAACCTTTGTAAGTTTCCATGCTGTCTGTATTTTATTTATTCACCTATGTCTTCTTTCCAATAAGATCAATGAGTCCTGGGAGGCAGGAGACTTTTTCATTTCTTTCCACCACACTGAGTGAAAGTCAACAAAGGGAAACTTCGATTCTCATGTTGCCTGGGGTAAGAGCACCTGTAAACAAGGCAGGGCACCGAACACTTCACAAATACTCTTGGATAGGAGTGATGTTCTAAAAATCATTTAAAAACTTCTTTTTCTCCATTCAGTAGTGGCTTTCTCTATGACAGTTCACCCTTTCAAACTGTTTCATAAAATAAAGGTTTAAAAAAAAAAAAAGATTGGAGAAGCTTTCTATCATAATCTTCCCTGCCCTCAACCACCAAGATAGAGGGCTATTTTTCTTATATAATAAAACCTCACGGGAAGAAACTAATATCACCTTACTCAATAATCGACTTTACTGGTCATCTAGTTTTATTTTTTTCCATAACATAGATTGACATTGTTATCTTCATTTCTGTTCTTTAAAATGGACAATAATTGTTACAGTTTCCTCATATCAATCTTTTGTCTCTTTCATGTCCACTAACATTGAGTAAAACTGTCTCAATTTATGCCAAGATATTGATATTCATTCATCTTTGCAGATATTTAACTTTGAACTTAATCCAAGTTACAGAGGGTTTGGCTCTGCTTAAACTTGAATATTTCCTCTCTTTCTGCATTATTTCTCATCTTATAATTGACATAAATCAATGTTTAATCACACTCATAAGGAGAATTAGTGGAATAAAGTCTTCTTTGAGATAGATGTTTAATGCAAGTAGAAACCAGTGTATACATTAAAGTCAGTGTTTTTTTTTTTTTTTAATAGAGGCATGTTTTATTTATTTGTTTGTTTGTTTTGTTTATACATGCACTGGGTACAGTCAGAAGCGCGGGAGGGTGAGAGAATTCACCAGAGCCAGAGCGGGGAGCAGAGCAGGCAGAAGGACCAAAGTACACTGCTGAGGGGAGCAGCGGGCGGCAGGAGAGGTCTGCGCACCATGTGGGACCCTTCTCCGGTGGCCGGGGAGCAGCCGGGGATCGAACCGGCGCCGCAGAGGCCGGGGCAGCCTCGCAACCCAGCGCTCAACCGCTGCGCCACCGGGGAGGCCCCTAAAGTCAGTGTTATGTCAAATGCCTAACCATCAAAAACCCTAATTTTATGTTTTGAATTTATTATACTTTGTTTTTTGAAGCAGTTGTGATATTTTGAAAAGCATATAAGGTATGATTTTGTTTTCTAACTATCACTGCAAGTAAGATTCCTGACAACTGCATCAATAGCTAAGATGGTTTCTTGAAAAAACTAATTTGACTCATGTTATGAGAGGAGACTTAGTTATGTGTACAAGTAACAATGAATAGTTTAGTTGAATATATTCATACCGTCTTATATTAAATATCACTTGAAATAATGAGTCCCAAATTCAGCAAGTGGCCATGTCAACATTCTGTCTGCGTATTACCCACTGCAACATAGCACTAATAATTCAAAACATCTTTTAGCTGCTCTTGGGAATCTTGGCAACTGTGTTTGACAAGACAAGGACCCGTTAATTCTAGCTGAAATAAAGGCGATAGAGCTCTCTATTCTTATCTTTCATAACTGAAGTCTAGACTGTGTGATTTGGAACCTTTCAGTTTTGAGAAAAGGAGCCTAGATTTTAAAAGCCTAAAGAACCAGTTTTTCTTAAATTCATCTGTAAACTTGGCCATCTTTCTTGATTAGGTGGAATCTGCCACGATTAGTCTTAGCTTATATCAGAAGGGAGAGGCCATTATCCTTCCCTTCATAGTCATAATCCTTGAAAGGGCTTTTAAATTAATTGGTTAAAATCCTGAGAAACTTAATTTTTTTGTCATAAAGAAGTATAACAAGATTTAACTCAAGTCTATGTGATTTCTCTTTCTACACATGTCCTTCCAGATACACCTTCTCAAGCACATACAACCTTTCATTGACCATCATTGCTACCTCAGAACCTTAGTAGAGAAAATCTGTCTTTGCACTTCTTATAAAGTATATAAGTGGATCACACCCTTTCAAGGTTGTGGATAAGGAATAATTCTGTAGTGACTAAACAGGTTGCATTAAAATCATTGTCACGTGTTGCAGTACAAAATCTTTTTTAGAAAACTTTGAATTTGATATAAGATACAAATATATAATATTTATACTAAAATGGTAGGGAAGTGCTATCTGAATGAATAGACTTATGATTCTTATAGCATATAAAAGTGATATTAGACCTCACTAAATGGAAAGTAGAAGGAATGCCTCTTCCCTGGATACAAACTATTAATAGAAGAATAATTTTGAAAAAAATCTTAGAACTCCCCATAATTCCATGAGTACAGTTATAATATCTTAAGAACAAATTGTTTCATAGTTTTCACAGTTGTATTCCAATGTACTTTATCTTTACAACCTGACAGAAATGCATATCCCCATTTTGTGGAAGAGAGAAGTGATTCTCTGAGACTCAGTGGTTTGTCCTATAGCAGGGTCTGACAAATGGTGGGGCTGGGATACCCACCCACATTTCAACTTGGTCAGATCATGTTCCAGTTGTAGAATATGTTGCCCTTTAGTCCTACAGTATTTGAGAAAAAAAACAACATTCTTCTCTGGATTCATTTATAAGATGCATTTTATCATTTTCATTGTCTATTAGATTTACAACAAAAATGAATGACGGTATTTACAGTTTAAACTGAAAAATATTTCTTTCATATTATTTACTTTACAGATGCTTCCAATATACAAAAGTGATTTTATTTGAAGAACAGTTCCCTCATTTTATATATAATATATAAAGCTATGTAAATAATAAAATAAAATTTTCCAGATTTCCATCATTTAATCTTCTCATAAAAACTGAGTATTATGTCTTAGTTTTATAATTTTTTCCTGACTTGTAGCCAAAAAAATGCATCTCAATTTTTGTTGGTATATTTTGTTGGTATATTTTTTCATTTGATTAACTATAAGGTTAATATAATTTTTATATTTTGTGGTAATTTATACTATTTGTCCTTTTTAAATTATCTGCCATTGCCTTTTTTCATATTACTGTACAATAAATATACCATGTTATAGTTCACATTATAGCTTGTGTTTTTCAGTGCTTTGTCATATATTGCAAAATTTTCTCTTTGCTGATATCTTTGAACTTTTTCCATCACTATTAATGGCAATAAATTTTATATGAGTCAACATTTCATATTTTTTTAACATTTCATATTTTTTTTACTTTGGTTTGGTCTTGACTTCATGAAACCAAAAGTAAATTTACAACTTTCTATCCCAAGATCACCAGGAATCATGTTTGTTTATATTTTCCAATTTTAATGGTTTTATTTTATATTTAGTTATATTATCAAGTTGTCATTCATTCTATATATCATATGTGATGAGTTGCTATCTTGATTTTTTTCTGACGAGTAAGCCCATTGTTCTAATATATGCCTTGAAAATTTATTACCTTCGTGCTGTTATGAAATACTAAATTTTCAGCTAGATGCTTCTGTTCATGGTGATGGATTTCTATTTAATTGCTCTCTCTCTCAATTGTTGCAACACACCTACACTACTTTTACTTATTGTACATTTTATATTTTGCACTGTAGAGCAAGTGCTTTCTTGTTTGTCCTCTCAGTGAGCATGGACGTTTTTGTGAGATATCAAAAAAGTGAAAATTTTTATTAGAATAGCATTTTAAGTAAAAATTAATTTGAAAGGACCAACTAGATTTCCCATGGAAAATATAATACTGACTTGTTTCATGTTTGTCAAAACAATTTTATAATTGACTTTTTTATGGATTTCGTGTGGTTTTTATTTGAATATTTTCCTAGGTATTTCATGTTAACATATGAATACAAATAATCATTTCTTATTGAATCTCCTTTTGGTTATGGCTGGTTCACAGAACATTTATTTTTATTCATTTGTCTTTAATCTATATATTGTCAATTTATTTATTTATTTATTTTTGGGGGTGGTACTTGGAAAGTCAATAACCTATGGCAACAGCCCCGAGTTAGACTGTTGATAAACTCAAGTGTCTTTATTCCGGGTATGAGGAGTCTTCTTAATCTGGCTTCTATCTACATTTCTAACTTTATACCTTACCAAATTAACTCACCATTTGAATTTCTCAATTGTGAACTATTTAGCAACTAACTTCATCCTAAACAAAATCTTACTAGAAATTCTCTAAAAATTGTTTTTCACTATATTAGCTTCTTACAACATTTATTTGTATATGTTATTGAACTTACTGCCTTTATATGTTGTTTATGTATAAATCATGTCCCTATATTCACTATGCCACAAGCTTCGAAGGGCCAAGTACATGTGTAGCCAGTGACAAGTGACTAAAGTAGACTTAAAAAAAATTGTACTTTTAGTAAGTAAATGAGAGTTCAGTGAGTTTATTCCCTAGACCTCTTGTTAATATCATCTTGTTCAAATCTCTAAACATCTTTGTGTCTCTATTTTATGCCTATAAAAAGGGGTAAAATAATTCTTGGTCTTCTTGAAATTCTTACAGTTACTATTTAGCATCAAAATAAGAAAATTACAGGAATGTTTTATAAATATAAGGTGGTATATGCTCAAAGTGGATCTGTCTGAATATTGTGATTCCATAGTTTTACTGAAGTTCCAAATGGCCAAACACGTGGCATACACACACACACACGCACACACACACACTCACTCATATTAAAGGATGTCATATTTCTTATCTTTATTAATATATTTCCGTATGGTTAAAAAAATAGTATCAGCTTTGTTATCTGGTAGCCTCACAAATTTAATGCTACTAATGTTGGAGGTATTAACTTCACTTGGAATAGCATTTTGAATCATCTTAATTTACATTCTTCTTCTTCATTTAGATGTTAAGTTCCTAAAAGATAAGTACATCTCTATATAATACATAATATATATTATACACAAATAGTCACTAAAGGTCTTTAGTAGTGATAGCATCTTTGATAGTGATAGTAAATGTCTGAATAGTTATATACAGGATAAGAAAAGCAAATTTAAAAAGCTGATATACAATAGAAAAAGGTCAGAAAATAATCTCTACCATCCCAATTGCAAAATTCTTACACAGGTCTGCATTTTAGCTAGCTAAACATTATTCATGAGCCCTTGAGACTCTACCAGTTGGGAATGCTACACTTGTTGAATTTTTGAGAGCTCTAGCCTTTGTTCTGTATATTAACTAAGCAATGCTTTTACATTCTACAAACAAATTTTACAAATGAGATGCACAGCTGGAATGTGACTTGACCTCTGCTTCTGGCAGTCTTTCAGATGCACTTACTACAAGTAACATAAAGAAGTTTAAATTTAAAAATTTAGAGAAGACAAATTGTAAGACTACTGATTTGTTTTAAATATTTGTCAAATTTTTCATCATCCATGGGGTTTGCAGATGCTGTCTCGGAACTATTGCTCATGTTTCTGATGAAGCCATGCTATATAAAGCACAACTCTGTCAAATTCACAGGAGTCAGTGGAAAGATATTTTTTGTGATAGATAGAATTGACAAGTACAAATTCTGTGGAAAATGTGATAACCTTCAGTGATACTACTCTATTTTTGTAGGATCCCAAAAGAGACACCATTATAGGAGGAAGAGAAGGTTCTTGTGATTTATTCTTGGTTGCTTTAAAGAATTACACAAATGCAGTGTAATTTGGGAATTCTTTGCATATTTATTTGTTTCATGTCTGATTTTTTCTCATAAGAGGGATCTCTGCTAAGATGTAAAGCGACCTCTGAATGAATCAGAGAACCTGAGCTAGCTGTACTATTTACACACATGTGTAAGATAAAAATTTCCCCATATTTTCCTATGCTGGTACCAATTGTTATAGAGAGCAGAGAGTTAAATTTAAAGAGGAAGGCCTCCCCTGGTAGCGCAGCGGTTGAGCGCTCGGTTGCGAAGGTGCCTGCAGCCTCTGCAGTGCCGGTTCGATCCCCGGCTGCTCCCTGGACACCGGAGGAGGGTCCCACATGGCGCGCAGACCTCTCCTGCCGCCCGCTGCTCCCCTCAGCAGTGTACTTCGGTCCTTCTGCCTGCTCTGCTCCCCACTCTGGCTCTGGTGAATTCTCTCACCCTCCCGCGCTTCTGACTGTACCCAGTGCTTGTATAAATAAATAAATAAATCTTTAAAAAAATAAATAAATTTAAAGAGGAACTTTAAATATAATCCATATACAAAGTAATGAGAAGGATGTCAAGCTGATTCTGAAGAATTAGACCCGATGTTAGCATAGTAAGTTTGCATATTCCCTTTGTGTCAAAGAAAAACCCAGACTATACCTGTATTTCAAACAGTCCCCACTACCCCCATGAGGGCTAGTCCAGCAACATAAGGATCTGGGCAAAGGAGGAATGGTAGAAGATAAAGCCTTGAACCTAAATATCATCCCATTCTTCCATTTGACTCAAAGGAATCCTGCATTCCTGTCATGTCAAGCAATCGACTTGAAGTCTCCTCCAATGCTACCCCTTTTTCAGCACTTCATTCCTCCCACCTACTATCCCTGCCTCACCCACACATCCTTTACCCCATTCTATGTCATCAAATATGTCATCAAATCTACACACTAAGCCAATACCCAATAGGAATAATGCTGAGAGTACAATACCTAAGGAGACAGTTACTCTCAAGGCTATGCAGGTTCTTTCTTAAATTGTGCATTCTAGGCATCTCTCTTGCCTTCCCCTAGTTCCAGGTATGAAAGAAGGGTATAAAGCCTTAATCAGGTTGGGCTGCTGTAATAAAATACCATAGATTAAGTGGTTTATAAACAATAGAAGCGTGTCTCTCTCGGATCTTGAGGCTGGATACTTCAGGATCAAAATATGTTTAGAATTGGTGTCTGAGAGTTTTCTTCCTGGTTCATGAATGGCTGTCTTTTTGCTATATCCTTCTCAGGGAATATGGATCTCCTGGGTCTCTTTTATAAGGACACTAATAATCCCATTCACGAGGATTCCACTCTTCATGACATAGTCACCTTCCAGAGGCACCACCTCCAAATACCTTTTGGTGTTTTAGACTTCAATATCATGAGTTTTCAGGGAACATAAACAACCAGTTTATAGCACAGGGTAACTTTGAATCCCCTTTGTGAGCTCTTCAGGAATTTGACTAGTCTGGTAACTTACTGAACACTATAAAACCTTATTGGAAGATTCATAAACATTATTGGGTTCAGTTTGTCTCAGATGCCTACTATTGATGAATTGTCTCAGATATCTACTATTTTACTTCATTTAAATTATTGCTACATGATAAATATCCAGCAATAGGATTACTGGTCAAATGACATGAACATTTTAGGGATGTGTTACTTACTGCCAAGGTTCTTTTCAAATGAATTATTTATTTATTTATTTTTAAATGAGTTTTTTAATTTATTTATACAAGAACTAGGGTACAGGTCAGAGATGCAGGAGGGTGAGAGAATTCACCAGAGACAGAGCAGAGAGCAGAATAGGCAGAAGGACCGAAGTACACTGCTGAGGGGAGCAGCGAACAAGACAGGAGAGGTTTGCCTCGCCATGTGGGTATCTTCCTGGCTGGCCAGGAATTGAACTGGCACTGCAGAGGCTGCAGATGGCTTCACAGCACTGCGCTTAGCCCGCTACACCACCAGAGAGGCCCAAAAGAATTTTTTATATTGTTACTATAAATAGCTATGGTGATGTTCACCGTCATAAGATGCAATTAGATATTTGGAAATATGCTGATATGCTATTAGAATAATCACTTAATAGAAGTTCATGGGATGATTGCTCATATTTTTTACTTCTTTTAATTCAAAAGTTAAATTGTAAGTAATAAATATAAGGGGTAATACTACTACACTTGGTCAAAATCTCATAACTTTGTTATAATTAGTGTTACTAGTTTTCTATCTTAAAGGCACAGGAATGAGCCTAAAATAAAGTGACTAATATTTATAGATTCAACCAGCAATAGTTTTATAAGTTTGGCATGACCATTTGAAATTAACTTAGGTAAATCAAATTTTAAATTAATTTTAAATGTTACTATTTTTCCACTGAAGGTAGATTCCAGGGATTTCCTGACTAATTTGATTAAAATGAATAAAAACAGAATTGCCAATGAGTGAATCAATTCTTTGGTAACATTTGGTATTTCATACCAATGGGGCTTTGTGCAATATTTTGTTACTGCATAAAAATACTAAATAATGCATGGTGTAGGCATTTACCCATGAGTAGTAACTCTGCAGCTTGGCCTCCTTTTCAAGACTTCTAAATGTCAGAATGGGGTAGGAGTCTCTCTTCAGACCTCTTCTCTTCTTCATCCACACTCAGATGTGGATGAAGTCTCCACTTCTCCTGTGGCTTAAAAAAGACTCACTTATTCAAAAGTTCAGTATCGCAGTTCCGGTACTGAATTCTTAGATTTAGATATCAAATGGCTCTATGGTATCATTCTTTGTATACTTAATCAATATCTCAACATCCCAGCTAAACTTGCTCCTTTCCAAATATTCCCTATTTTTCTGATCACATCACTAAACCCCTGCATACATAGGCCATAAACATGTGTGTTAATCCAAACTCTTCTTTTTCCCTCTCACCTTCATCCAATCCATCAACAAGCCTATTGGTTCTACTCTTATATTTATCTTTTATCATGCCTTAGGAAATGCTGCATGATTGAATGAATCCTGACTACAATTTCAAACCCACCTATGTAAAACAAGAAATTTTACTTACTCACCCTTCAAAACACTTGACTGCCTGAAAATTATATTTATGTTTGCCTATTTATTGTCTCTCTTCCCTATGAAGAATGCTGCCTGGTACACTGTAGACATTCAGTAATACTTGTAAGTGAGTAAACTCATAGCCATAGTATAAGTCCTTCAGAAACAGGGTTGGAAGTGATGGTAATCAGATTGACAGCTGCACATGACCATTGGCATGCTAGAACAGAACATGCCATAGATGTGCTTTCTTAAACACAATCTTTGTTTTTGTAACACATAAACACCATCATCCCTTTTGAATACAGAGTGCCAAAAATATCATACTGACTCAAAGAAATAATTCTACTTCTTTTAACATAAGATAATTCTATTAGAATACTCTCAAAAACAAGGCAAGAGAAAAACTTTTTAAAAAAAAATTTATTATCCATCTCTCCAGTCATCCTTCCCTCATACCTCTGAAATTTTATGCTAAGAGAAAATTGTGTCTTTCCTCCCATAATCAAAAATGATGTTCAGATTTGATGACAGTGATCATAAGGAATATTACTATGGCCAATTATTTCAAATTGTGCAAAAGCCAAAGCCCATAAAACGATGTCATGGTCATAAATCTGTCTTTCTACTCTTCCTAATGTCTTATTTGCCCTTGCAACTTCTCAGACAATAGCCATAATAAATGAACTTCCTGCTGGGATTTGCATATCTTACCAGAATAGTTTGTTTTAGATCTTAAAAGTTGTATTGCATATATTTAAATGATTTTAAATAATAAACCCCAGAGTTTTTCTGACGTGACTGATAATGAAATTTATAGTCCACGATAGAGTCCCTTTGCCTGGGCCTGCAATAAATTAACTACCAGGAAATATATAAAATGTGCTGTTGTAAAATTCCTGGTTTCTCTCTACTGAGTTTATTTGAATACTTGCTAAAATATACCTCATTGTTTGCAGATCATATTTAATCTCCTGATCATAAAGCCTCTTTCCATATTCTTTGTGTTGATTGGTGGTACCTTTGATTATCTAGTCTCTTAAGCCAGAAGATTCATTCCATAATGCCCAACTCTCCCTAATTTCATGTATCAATTGAATCATGATAGCCTCTCAGTTCTGCGTACAAAATGGCTCTGCCATCTGTTCCCTCTTTTAAAGTGCTTTGAAATGGACTCGTCTAGTCTCACAGAGGTGCATTCATCCTGATTCTGGCTGTACCTATCTTTCCCCTTAAAAATAGAGAGGATTCTGTCTGCTCAGAATCATGTCCCAAGTCTTCTCTCTGAAAGGCAGAAGGATTTAGGAATGGTTGGTTGACTTGCTACTAGACATTCTACTGCAGAGGTACTACTGGAAGTAGGAGATTCTATAAAAAGAGAAGATGTGATACCAGCCAGGAAGGGTTTCACATCCTGTCTCTGCCTCTACCAGTGGGCAAGTTCACCTCTCAAGATGTTAATTATTTTTTACTTTAAGATCATAATTCACGGGCCTCCCCAGTGGCGTAGCAGTTGAGCGCTGGGTTGCGAAGCTGCCCGCAGTCTCTGCAGCGCTGGTTCAATCCCCGGCCGCTGGGCGAAGGTCCCACTCTCCTGCCACCCGCTGCTCCCCTTAGCAGTGTACTTTGTCAGTTTGCCTGTTCTGCTCCCTGCTCTGGCTCTGGTAAATTCTCTCACCCTCCCGCGCTTCTGACTGTACCCAGTGCTTATATAAATAAATAAATAAAATCTTTAAAAAAAAATCATAATTCATGTATCATGGGGGTTTTGTGAAAATTATACAGGATCATGTACTAAAAGAGATTTCCTGATATTTGTTGGATGTTCACCAGCTGTTCTCTTCATGAATCCTCCTATCATTTCTAGGCATCATCATATGATACCCAGAAATCCTGCAGAAATTCAGCATGCTTTCCTAGCAATCTGGCTGAGATATGCTGAGTACCAAAAATTTATTTATTTCTCGGGGCCTCCCCGGTGGCGCAGCGGTTGAGTGCTGGGTTGCGAAACTGCCTGCGGCCTCGGCGGCGCAGGTTCGATCCCCGGCTGCTCCCCGGCCACCGGAGGAGGGTCCCACATGGCGCGCAGACCTCTCCTGCCGCCCGCTGCTCCCCTCAGCAGTGTACTTCGGTCCTTCTGCCTGCTCTGCTCCCCGCTCTGGCTCTGGTGAATTCTCTCACCCTCCCGCGCTTCTGACTGTACCCAGTGCATGTATAAACAAAACAAACAAACAAATAAATAAATAAATAAATAAAAACATGCCTCTATTTAAAAAAAAAAAATTATTTATTTCTCAACTAGGAATGAGACCCTGTTCTATCAGGTGACCTGTTTCTGTCTGTGCTTCTGCAAAATATCATTCTACATTAGCTGAAAATCAATTCCTTTCATGGTTTTTTTTGTTTTGTTTTAATATGCAGTGGTGACAAGGTTCTAAAAAAATATATATATTTCTTAGCCATCTCTGTTCTTGAATGTTTTTACAAAATCGACACTGGTACTCATTGTTTCTTATATAAAGTTTATGGTCTTTTCACTCCTTTGTTCTCTACACAGTCAATCTCTCCTTTGCAATTAGAATTCCTTCCCTTGCTTGAATGTCTAGCAAATGTCTGATATTCTCAAATGACATCCTCTGTAAACCTTCTCCAAACTTTGCCTGATCTCACGAAGTCAGTTATTCCCACTCAGTGTTACCATTGTGTTTTGATATGTCTCTGAAAGTGTGCATCTTGTCATATCAGTACTGTTTGTCTTACCCATTATCACGTAAATTTCTTGATGAATGACAGTATCATAACATCTAGGGTATGCTTGAAGCTCCACATAGGTGTTCCTATTGCAGTTGCCCTTATCCATTTAAAGTTCTTTTTTCTTTCTTAAATTTTCTTTGTCAAACTGTGCAACAATTTCATATCCTACATGATACACAAATGTGATTCTTACACAAAAATTATTTTCATATAATTTTGAATATCAACATTTGAAAACCTAGATGAATTCTCCAGTATGTGTGCTTCCCTCATTTGTATAAAAATATCATACTGCACAAGAGATTTCAAAGTAAAAAAATCTCAAAGCCCTGTTTAAATTTTAAAATCCTTTAGAAAAATTAATCATGTTTTAACCAGTTCATTACAAGTAAATAAATTGAAAAGCAATGAAGCATTATTTCAACAATCTTCAAAATAAACATCTTTCTTTCCCCAAATTGTTTCATAGTACAAGTTGGTGCCCAAACATATATCCCTACCATGATAATAGCCCTGAGAGAAACTTCTTACTTGGAAAAGGGTAAAAGAATAACTGGCATCCAACTACTATAGCATAGTTAATACAACCAAAGGGTCACACAAATCCAGGTTCTATATGTTTCTCTGCTAGAGAAGCTTCAGGAGTTTCTGTGGCTCCCTGTACAGGCTTTTCATCACTGAGCTAAGAGAGAGAGCAGAGTCCTCAGGCATCTAGCCAGTAAGCTTCATCTTTTTTTTTTTTTAAAGATTTTATTTATTTATATAAGCACTGGGTACAGTCAGAAATTCACCAGAGTCAGAGTGGGGAACAGAACAGGCAGACTGACGCAATACACTGCGCACCATGTGGGACCCTCGCTGGCGGCCAGAGATCAAACCGGCGCTGCGGAGTCTGCAGGCAGCTTCCAGCCCAGCGCTCAACCGCTGCAACACCAGGGGAGGCCCAGTAAGCTTCATCTTAATGATACTTCTGGACCAAAATATTTGAAGAGTTCTGCAATTCCATCTGCAAATGGGAAGGGTAATTGTACTATCCCTTCCCATATTTGTGATATGTTCATACTACTTACATTATCTTAAAATCTTTTTACAAATTCTGTCCTCTCAAAATATCTAGTAGATTATCAGATCTCTGCCATGTTAAGTTTGTGTATAAGAATTTTCAAAAACCTACTTTGTAAAGTAACTGACAAAGTGGGGAACTTGTACTTCCTGACAGAACATGAACTGAGAGTGTCATTCAAGTTCTATTAGTTAAGTATTAAAAAATATTAGTCTCCTGCCTGGGGAAAGATAAGAATATTTTTAGTGCCTTTTTATTACTTTAAAAGGAATTTTCTAACAAATTCAGTTTAAGTATAAATACAACTCTTTAATTATCTGTAACAATGGGGAATGGGAAATTGAAATCTACAGATAATCCAAAATTTTATTTTAAAGAGCACATTAAACCTTGGTACCCATGGAGTTTCTTCACTTTACTCAGAGCCAAGAATTAATTTGCATGCTTTCTGAATATTTTTTGATACTTCATCAATGGTAGAGGGACTGATTAGAAATAAGGGAGGCACTTAGTAAAGTAGCCAGAAAATAAGTGAAATCAGAACCCAAAGGACTTGAATCAATCACAAAATTCATATCTAACCTTTGAAAATTTAAAATGAAACCAATTTTCATTTTATGACATAAATTCTTTTTTAATTAGTTTTTTTAATTTTTTTAATATCATTGTTCATTTTTAAACAAAATTTGCTTCCCCCACCCCCTCAGGTGTAGTCCCCATAGAGTTTCCTTCACCAATGCACCCATGCACAATCACCTCAGTCCCCTGTGGTCCTACCTCCCTCTCACTAATTCCTCTCCCTCCTCCTCCCCTGCAGGATGTCTCTGATTTATAATTGTTATGACATAAATTCTAAGAGCTAAATACAAAACATTTTGAGTGTGTAAGTTTCTAGAATAGATCATCTTGTTATTTAAAAAATACAGTATCTTCAGTTCACCTTTCTAAATCAAAAAATGCTATAACTGTTTTGAACCTTATCAAATCCATTTTCCCCAAACAATAAAACAAAGAGCATTTCATCAACTGAAAACTTTTATAGATCTAGTCCCATTTCAAAGGTGGATACATAATTTTTTTATTTATTATGCAAAGTCAGCATGCAAAGATAAGGTGAGCTGATTCTATCATTGGTGCTGCCTCTCCCTTTAAAAAGGCTCACCAGGGCCTCACCTGGTGGCGCAGGCAGTTGAGCGCCCAGCTGTGAAGCTGTCCGCAGCCTCTGCAGTGCCAGTTCGATCCCCAGCCAACAGGCAAGGATCCCACATGGCGCGGCAAACCTCTCCTGTCTCGCCCGCTGCTCCCCTCAGCAGTGTATTTCGTCAGTCTGCCTGTTCTGTTCCCTGCTCTGTCTCTGGTGAATCCTCTCACCCTCCCGCAAATCTGGCCTGTACCCCAGTTCTTGTATAAATAAATAAGTCTTTAAAAAAAATAAAATAAAAAGTCTCACCACCCAAAATGGTTATTGTAAAGCCAATACAATATAGCTAACACAGCAGCAACCATAGACAACTTCCTTCACAATATCAATGGTGACATTTTTGCTTATTGCTTAACCTCATTTTTGCCTCAAATTCTACTATTTTTGGTTGGGTGACTTCATGACTATTATCTACTAATAGCTAAAAGGATGTTCATTTCATTATAGTTATTTGAGGATAAGTAACAGTATTTATTTGTATGAAACATGAAGAATCTGAAATCCAGCATAGAAGTTACCAAGTGAAGCATAAGTGATATGTTGGATGTGCCTAAAAAAAAAAACCTGTCGTCTTCTCTAATAAGCTAAAATCCAAATCCTGTAAAATTGGCAGAGGGAGAAATTCATTTATGAGAAAGCATGCATACCACTACTCCTCACAGTCCTTCTCCTGTGATTTCCCATTTCACTAGGGATCTTTTGGTTACTTTGCCACTTCCACACTGGCTTAAGTGGAACTGAGATGTACTATATCTGGGTTTACACAAGTGCCATCTATTCACCACTCATGTCATAAATACTTCTTTGTTGCTTCAAGCAAACCAGCCACTAATGTAAGATGCACCATTGTTCTTATGGAGATAATACATAGGTCATTCTTGGGAAAAGAGTGATTTATTTAAATTGTTTATGAAGCTACATTATAAATGGAGGTTAGACTACTTAGTCAAAGTGTATTCAGTTTGGAACACTTTGTAAATACTTAGATATCTTCAGATAAATCTAAGAATGAATATTTGCAATAGAAGTATAAATATGATATCAATGAAATATTTAACCACTCTTCCTTTATTATTAAAATTTTAACCCAAGATAATCTTTAGTCATATATATATAATATTTCCCCTAATTTAAGCAAACTTAACCATTAGTCTTATTTTAAAAGCAGTCCTATTATTAAATTTGAAAATGAAAAGAGATTTAAATGAATTGACAATACATAAAAGTAGAAATTTCCCCTGAGCATTTAAGTATTTAATGTAGATATGAGTTGTTTGTTTTATAAAATGCTATTCTAAAGAATTCATAAGCACCTTGAAATTATGGGCATAAAGACATGTACATGTCTTTACATATCATCACAGGGAAAAAGATACAATAGCTTTTCTCAGAACCATGACATAAAGTAAAATCCATTCATTGTGGATTTTAGGTACCTACTGTAATTTGATCAGAGTTCGAGTATCTCAGTCAACAAGTATAATATGCACAGAAATACTCATTCTTACAGGATGTGATCCTTTGAACATATTTTACAATTGAATTCAAAATAAAAGCAAAGTCTTTTTCACACAATCAAGCTGCATTGTTGTGAGATCTCCCTAGGCTTCATACTTACTATTATCAAAAATTGATATTGTTGTAAGGTAACGATGTTTAATAGTTATAATTGAACTCTTCTCAAGGATTCCAGGAAGGAAAACCATTTTAGATACTTAATGAATAGAAAAGTATTTACAGGATTTTATGTTCTTTGTTGATTTGTTTTTGTCCTCAAACCAGCAAATTTCAAATTTAGTCTAACAGGATTTAAGTGTCTTGAAACCACCATTCCCTTATGTGACCTTTTATAAGACGTGAGGGTCTGAACAACACCTTTTCTTCAACTGTCAATTTTTCACATTTTTTTTCTTTTTTTAAAGATTTATTTATTTATATAAGAACCGGGGTACAGGCCAGTTGTGTGGGAGGGTGAGAGGATTCACCAGAGACAGAGTGTGGAACAGAACAGACCAGATATACACTGCTGAAGGGAGCAGCAGGCAAGACAAGAGATGTCTGCTTCGCCATGTAGGTAGTTCCCAGGCCAGCTGGGGCTTGAACTGGCACTGCAGAAGCTGCGGACAGCTTCACAGCGCTATGCTTAACCGCCTGCGCCACCAGAGAGGCCCTACATCTTTTTTTTTTTACGATTTATTTTTACTTATGCATATAAGAACTGGGGTGTAGGCCAGAGGTGTGGAGAGGGGGTTAAGTTGAAAGGATTGAGAAAGAGTGGAGAGCAGAACAGGGGGATCTACTGAAATACGCTGCTAAGGGGAGCAGCCAGAGAGACAGGAGAGGTCTGCTGCGCCATGTGGGTTAGCAACCTAGCTGGGGATCGAACTCATGCTGCAGTGCCTGGTGATAGCTTGACAGTGCTGAGATTTTAACCCCTGCATCACAGGGGAGGCCCAATTTTTCATACCTTATTTAAACTGCAAGGGTAACATTCAATTTGTCTTAGACAGCACTGTTCTGGCCCTAAACTGCTTGGAAAATTAATATTGTTTCCACTGGTAGACTCTTCTACCTTTGTTTTTAAGTGACAACTCGTATATTTCATACAGGCTCTGCCTCCTACAAATGTCTAGAATTTTCTTAAACTGGGACTAGGAAAAAATAAAAACCTTGTTTTCTCTTTATTTTTTTTTTTTTTTTATAAATTTTATTGTTATATTCCCCATACAATTGCAGCCCCCCATTCTGACCCCAATCCCTCCCCTCCCGCCCCCGCCCCCTAAAAGTGTCTCTGGTTCATAGTTTTTTGTTGATTTTGATTTTCACTTTCTTATAGTTATTCATTTTCCTGGTCCCTTATTTAAGTTTTCTAGATTCCTGCTATGAGTGAGACCATCCGGTATTTTTCTTTTTCTTTTTGGCTTATTTCGCTGAGCATGATCCCTTCCAGCGCCATCCATGTTGCAGCAAATTGCATGTGTTTATCTTTTTTGAATGCTGAGTAATATTCCATGGTATATATGTACCACATCTTCTTGATCCAGTCATCTATTTTTGGGCATTTGGGTTGTTTCCAAAGCTTAGCTATTGTAAACAGTGCTGCTATAAACATAGGGGTGCAGGTGTTCTTTGGAATTGATGTTTCTGTGTCCTTTGGGTAAATACCTAGGAGTGGAATTGCTGGGTCATATGGAAGCTCTATGTTTAGTAGGTCCAGAAATCTCCACACAGCTTTCCACAGTGGTTGGACCAGTTTGCACTCCCACCAACAGTGCAGAAGAGTTCCTTTTTCTCCACACCCTCGCCAACATTTGTTGTTGCTAGTTTTTTTAATATGTGCCATTCTCACTGGTGTAAGATGGTATCTCATGGTAGTTTTGATTTGCATTTCCCTGATGACAAGTGATGTTGAACATTTTTTCATATGCCTGTTGGCCATTTGCATTTCCTCTTCAGAGAAGTTTCTTTTAAGCTCTTCTGCCCATTTTTTGACTGGATTATTTTCTTTGTTGTTGTTGAGACTCATCAGCTCTTTGCAGATTTTTGTGATCAGTCCTTTATCATTAGTGTTGGGTGCAAAAATGTTCTCCCAGTTGGTGGGGTTTCTCTTTGTTTTTGTTATTGTCTCTTTTGCTGTGCAAAAGCTCTTTAATTTGATATAGTCCCAGCTGTTTATCTTTGCCTTCACTATCACTGCTTTGGGTGATGTGTCTGTAAAGATGTCTTTGATGTGCAAATCACGTAGTGTTTCGCCTATATTTCCTTCTATATATTTTATGGTTTCAGGTCTTATGTCTAGTTCTTTAATCCATTTTGAGTTGATTTTTGTGTATGGTGTGAGGTGGTGGTCAAGCTTCATTCTTTTGCATGTAGCGACCCAGTTTTCCCAGCACCATTTATTGAACAAACTTTCTTTGCTCCAATGCATAGTCTTTGCTCCTTTGTCAAAGATTAGTTGACCATAAACCTGTGGGTTTATTTCTGGATTTTCTATTCGATTCCATTGGTCTGTATGTCTATTCTTGTTCCAATACCATGCGGTTAAAAACCTTGTTTTCTCTTTAAACCACTTGCCAAGTTTCTGAGCCTGTTGTGTGAAAATAACCTAGTTGTTCAAAAAATGCATATTTCTTAGCCTCATTCTGACATATGATATCAGAACCTGTTTCTATGAGCAGCTCAGATATTTGGACTTGTACAAGGATTCTTAACTTTCTCCTGAAAAATGTTTCTACTTGCATTTTAAGTAAGTAATTTGGGAGTCAGAGCTACCATATTAAATTCTGATTACAGAAAGTTATTTTGCTCAATCTTCATAAAATAAGTAGCTTGACTGCTTAACTCAGGAGGATATTTTGTTTTATGTAGGGCAAGAAATCACTTGGATGAGTATCCAACCTGTTGCAAACTATTTGATTGTTGTTTGCATTTTATTTCAATAGTTGTTTTTCTAGAACTAAGGTGATATATTTGAACTTGAAACTCAATTAGAGATTCCTCTAATTAGTAAACTACATGTGCTCTTTAATTGAATTTCTAAATTAGAATTGTAAGATATATAGATGTGTATGGTATGTGTGTACACCATAATGAGTAACTATGCTAATGTTTTAGTCTTTCCTTTTATATTTGTAAAAAAACAAATAAAATGTTAAGTTTCTGGAGAAAAAGATTTGATAGTATCATTACTAACATTTGTATGCTGTTTAGCCTTTATAATTTCTATTTTCATATTCAACTCTTAATTGATATTACTATTACTTTTGATGATAATAATAGTTAATACATATTATTACCATCATACTCTTTTCCCTCCAGTTTTAACTCCCTCTCTCCCCACCCCATACTACTATATTCCTTTTTGCAGACTACATGTGCATTTATAACATGGGATAATAATTATTTAAATTTGTCTCTTCCATGAGAATCTAGATTCTTTGGGAAATGAAAACATGTCTTTTGATCCCTAATGGCTAGTACAGTAATAAGCACATATCATTGAGCAGTGAGAGTGAATGAATAAATGAATGAGAAAACAGTTGCTTAGACCAAGAATCAGCAAACTATAGTCTATAAACCAAATGCATCCTGCCACTTGTTCTTAAGTAGCTGGGAAGCTGGGGTGGTTTTTTACCATTTTAAATAGTTTTTAAAAGTCAGTATGATAATGTTTCCTGATACACAGAAATGATAGGAAAATCAAATTTCAGTGTCCATGAATATGGTTTATTAGAAAGCTATCATCGTCATTTGTTTAGTTACTATCTATGGCTACCTCATTTGTATAGATGTGTGATAGAGTTGAGTGGCTGTAACAGAGACTATATGACCTCAAAACTTAAAAATATTCAGCAGTTGAAAACATTCACTATTGGGGACCTCCCCTGGTGGCGCAGCAGTTGAGCACTGGGCTGCGAAGCTGCCCGCAGCCTCTGCAGTACCAGTTCGATCCCTGGGCGAGGGTCCCACATGGTGTGCAGACCTCTCCTGCTGCACCCGCTGGTCCCCTCAGCAGTGTGTTTCGTCAGTCTGCCTGTTCTGCTCCCCACTCTGGCTCTGGTGAATTCTCTCACTATCCCGTGCTTCTGACTGTACCCAGTGCTTGTATAAATAAATAAATAAATAAATCTTTAAAAAAAAATTCACTATTGGACCCTGTCCAGAAAGTTTACTGATTCTATGGGTTAGATCATTTACATGTCTTGTCCAGGGTGCTACAGAAAGAATAGATCTAAAACCAAAATCAAATGTTTTGACTCCAGAGGCAATACCATTTCTTCCATGGTATGCTAAACCTAGAAAACTGATTTGAGTTCTAGACCTTTCTCCTTTAGTTCCAATTTTAGAGGTTATTGCTATTATGCAGAACTGGATTTTGAATCTTTACTCAGAGCTAGCTACATTATTTTTAGGGTCCAATTGCAAAATGAAAATGTCAAGCACTGGCCAGGGGCCCGCAGTCCTAGCCCACGGCAAACTGAAGACCTCCAGCACCAAGATATGGTAAATACAGTTGTGGTCTACACAGTCCCCAGCCTAAACTGCAGTGGAGCTGCCAGTCCCAGTCACTGTCTCCCCCCACCCTTCAAGACATGCAGACCACAAGACCTACACTGAATTTCCAGGGTGGAGGATAGATGTATTCAGGGAAGGACAGACAATGAGTTAAGGTCCAAATCACAGAGGGGCAAGAACCCAAGGTTTCAAGTTGATACATAAGCTGTGACTTCAAGCAGCTGACTTATGCTCCATTGTCTCATTGGACTTCATTCACAAAATGTCAAATCAAAGAAAAACTTACTATGAATCCCAAGACAGCAAGCAAGTGCATTAAATCCTGAGTACAGGCCCTTTCTGAGACAGGTCACACAGCTTATACTTCATGAAGCTAGCCCTGTCTCTACTACATGCCCCAGTCAGCACAGTGATGTAATATGGTTAATGATACATATCTTGAAAAATTTGGAAATCCTAGTAGACGATACATATAAAGCAATAGCAGTATTCTTAGTTATTTACTTTTCAATTTCCTATACTTCCTTCTAAAACTGAATCAAGAATTATTATTCCTATCACAAAATATTAAATGTCATTTCCCCATTCTTAAGGTTGAAGCCAAATTTCTTTCTAGCGTAAATTTCATCAATGGATCATACATTCTCCTAAAGAGATATCAGAGTTAGAGGTAAATTGAGCCATTAGTTAGAGTCATTTTGGCTCTTTGTGAATAAGTGATTCCTTGGACATAAGTTAGCTAGTCCAGCCTGTTAGGGTCTTTGACTTGTAAGGCAATTTAAACATTCATCAAGAAACTTTTAGACCCTCACATTAGTTGTATTGTGCAAATGTAAAACATCTTAACTAGATAATTTATGGTCACAAGCATCAGACCTACAGTCTATATTGTTTATCCTGATTATTCTACAACATTCTACCAAGCAGAAGAGGAGATAACATCCATTCCCCTTACTCTCAGCAAAGCAGTCAGCATGCATTTTATTGTCTGCCAGCGGATATACTGCCCACTTGATCAGATGGATTCCATACTAGTGTTGCGCTCTTTTGGAGGGCTTTGTGATTCTATGGAACCAAATCACAGCTCTAAAAAAAAGGGCAATAATCCTATCCTGTTACCACTGAAATTAAGATTGTAAATAAGAACAATGTACACATAAAAATACCATTATCTAAGTTATTTCATCTGTTGAGAAGCTGGTGGTTTTAATTTGAAGAATCTCATTCCTCTTTTCATTTTTGCTTTTTGTGCTGAGTCATAACATGTACCCTAGTGAATAATAATCTTCCAGAAGATTTTATTCTTTTTTAGTATTGAGCTATACTCAGCATTCATTTGGATCATAATTATGATTTCCACAAGTGATTTGTTTTCATCATAAAGTCTTTGAATAACAGCAATATTTAATTAGTATTGAATTAAGGTAAAACTATAAAAGCCCTTAATACTTTAAATACTTTATTTACTTTAAATACTTTAAACTTAAATAGTTTTCAACTTATTAATGACTGACATTTAGTGATAGATTGATATTGCCCATCAAATTATAAATACAAGTTATATAAATCCAAGTTCTCCCCATTTTGGAGAACCTGACAGCACTATATAGAAATAACTCAAGGATCCTCAAGGATCTACTCATTCCTATCCTTAGCTCTATAATTATAAACTAATGATGGTAGTTTTTAATTTTGAATTATTAATATGGCATTATTACAACAAAATAATACTTTATAGATTATAGAAAAAATATTTCATACTATCCATATCAATAATTTGTTGTGATAAAACAGTTTTTTTCCACAGGTGATGCATTTTGGGTTTTCAAAGAGTCATCTATTGAACATTTTGTTTGTATTCAGAAGGATATATATTCTTTAACATATATCATTTATCAGGCAATATTAATTCCTTAAATTTCATGCATGTTCATTTTTAAAAGTATTGAAAAAGGATTTTTTTTTAGTTACAGTATCAGCAACCCAATCAAACTATCTTCTGTTAATAAAAAAGAAAAGGAATTTGACTCACATAACTGAACTGACCAGAAGTTCATGGTCTCAGACAATACTATAAAGACAATACTATACTCTCTGTGTTAGCTTCATTATCAAACCTTCATTATCTTTATAGAAGTAAGATAGCCACAGCAACTCAAAGCTAAGATTTTACTAGCTCAGCAGTGCCAAAAGAACAGAAAAACTCTTTTGTCAGTAGTTCCAGCAAAAGTCCTAGGATTGGGGCCTCCCCGGTGGCGCAGCGGTTGAGCGCTGGGTTGCGAAACTGCGCGCGGCCTCTGCGGCGCCGGTTCGATCCCCGGCTGCTCCCCGGCCACCAGAGGAGGGTCCCACATGGCGTGCAGACCTCTCCTGCCGCCCGCTGCTCCCCTCAGCAGTGTACTTCGGTCCTTCTGCCTGCTCTGCTCCCCGCTCTGGCTCTGGTGAATTCTCTCACCCTCCCGTGCTTCTGACTGTACCCAGTGCATGTATAAACAAAACAAACAAACAAACCAGCAAACAAATAAATAAAGCATGCCTCTATTAAAAAAAAAAAAAAAGTCCTAGGATTAAGCATCATTGTAATTCTTTAATTAACCAACCTGAGGTATATTCACAATCCAGAAGCTATGATCACATAGCCAACCTCACCTGAATTACAGAGGAAAAAATGAAAGTAGTTCCCTAAGGAAAATCAGGGTGCTATTACTGGGAAAGAAAAAATGAATTCTCAACAGAGAAAAAACTTAACAGAGAAGGAATGTCTTCTTGAGGAATGTCTTCTGTAATTTAACAGAAATAAATGACTCTTAAAACCCCAAATACATCTAGATAATTTATTATTGGACTACTTTGAAATCATTATATAGTGGATGATAATTTTCTAAATTGTTGCCTCATATTCTCTTTTTAAAGTATCATACTTTTTAACTGAGTGGTGCTTAACTTACTACCTTGCAATAAATTACATTGAATGTGTTTAGCTCTTCACTTGAGTGAAGGTAGATAAAATGTTGTTATTACCACATTATAGTTATCCCTACTGAATCTTTTTATTTTATCTTATCCAAACTCAGTGTGTTGTATTTCTATTTGCCTATTAATTTTTTCTTGTGTTTATTTTATCTGTGATAATACTATCCAGATTTTTTCTTTGAGAATGTAAAGGGATGATTTATTTTGAGATCTCTAGGAAGAAAACAGATTTAAGCTTCCAAAAAAAGAAAGGCTTATTCAGAAAGGATCTTAATGACATCGTAATTCTAAGATGTTAAGGGCTGAGTTAGAATGTGGGAAGTGGCCACCAATCTTATAATTTCTTCTGGACTTCTCTCAATGGAAGAGAGAGATGTAATATGGTTAATGATACATATCTTGAAAAATTTGGAAATCCTAGTAGACGATACTAGTGATAGGATAAAGTTATTTTCTTTGCTTTGTATTCCATCTCTTCCAGCCACTTCGCTGACCTTGATGCACTAACTATCCCTCATACCTCTGTCTTCATCCTCCATGATTCTTTCTCTTCTGTTCATTGGATTTCCCTCACTCTGTATATTTTCCTAATAATTGCTCATCTTTCGCCTTCACTTGCCATCTACAATCCTGAGACTAATTTTGCAACTAGATCCCAGCAGCACCCAGAGGCCGTGGGACTTAACTGGGGCTGAGACAACTGACCTCAGCCCACCGCCTATAAATATTCCCCCTTTCCCAACCCGAACAAGACCTGCTCTGGCCATGGCTGCCTGCTCCACAAGCCTACCCTGATCTGAGTGCAGGCTGGTCTAGGCAGGGCCTGGGGTTTTCCGCCTTTTTATATTTGTCCCTAGGATTCTAAATGGGCCAGTCAGGTTTGAACTAAATGGACCAAGCAGGTCCAAGCAGCTTTGAGTTCTCCAGATGTCACTAAATCTTGAATTAATTTATTTGGATTGAAAATGTAAAATAAGATGATTGGTGCTAAATGGTCCATTTAGGGTTGTGAATGGTCCAGTCAGGCTTGTGGGGGCAGAAGGATTCCATGAAGAGAATATAGGGCACAACACGAGCCAGCTTAGAGCAATCCGCAGGGAGCCTCCAAGGAGAAAATAAGCATTAGTAGCCAGTCTCTGAAAAGAGAAGGATTCATTGGACCATCTATGAAGAAGGAATTAGCAGACAGCCTCTGAAGAGTGAGGAGCATTGAGCAGTCAACCTCCATGGGATTCACCATGCCTCCATAGACTTCTAGACCTCCATAGACCTCTAGATTTCTGGACCTACAGACTTTCACACCTCTGTACACCTTGCACAGAACTGGCTCCTGGACCTGCTTCCAGCCCTGCCTCTTACATCACCTGCAAAGTGCACCATAAGCTTGCACTGGTGTCTCAGAGAACTGTTTGCTGTTGATTTGTGTGAACAGCTTACAAAGAGCAGTCCACAGCCTCTGGTTCTTCGACACCACAACCTGGTGCTGTTGAGTCCATCATTGTCTGGTCCAGTGTCCAGCACAGCCTTCAGACTTCCAGTGTGGGCTGCCACACTATCATCTCATCTTCCATGAGCCGCTTTTGTTTGGGAACTTCTTGACACTGTGGAGGCTATCTGGGGTGAGACATGTGGCCACTTTAGGCCTTAGAAACCCTTTCCTTTTCCCCAGTCTGCTGTTAAATAAACCCTGTTGTTGGACCCTAAGCCTGAGTCGCCTTGCAATTGTGTGCATGGGTGAGAATTCACTCACAGTGAACTGTCCCCATGCTTGGTCACTTGCTGCAGAGAGGACAGCCGATGAAGTTCTCGGCCGTTAACGAAGACTTGAGTCGAAATGAATTTGCAATGGGGGGAGGCTGAGGAGAGTGCCATGGAGAGCTGCTCTGCCTTTCACTCTCCCAGCCCAAGCTTTTATTAGAGATATGAACAAAGGAACAAGAAAATAGCACACAGCTGTGTTTTTGCTTATACAGATTAATAAGTTACTGCTGAAAACAAGTTTTCCTGGTTAGTAGGGAACATGCGCAGAAGCGAATACCTCCTCAGAGAACTGGAGTCAATTCTGGGAAGAGGTTCTGGAACTCCGTATGCAGAGTAAACAGGTATTCTCCAAAAACTCTAGCTCCCTTTAGGGCAGCAGGCTCCCAGCAGTCACTGTCCTTTGGTGCTATTGAGTACTGTTTTAAGTACTAGTCTTTAGCACTGTTTTAAGCTGACAACAGCTTATCCTCTTATCCCTGCTATAAGAACTGCCCTGTCTTTAGTGATGTTTTAATTTCATGTGATAGTATCCACTTTTTTATCTTTGGTTTATTCTTCAACTGTTACTAACACTAAACTTAAATTACATTTATCAAAATGATAGTGACCATTAGTTGTGGATCCTCATACTATATGAACTTATTAAATAGTTGGCTCTATAGACTGACCAGCCCCATATTCTTGAAAACTTTTAAGTCTTGATTTCTATAACAAGGATTTAACTATCTTTCTAATTCTTTTTTTCCTCTGTTCACTTTTCAGCCCAGTTCAAAAAGCCTTTTCCCTCATCACTCCAGTATAACCAATGAAATAACCAAGCTTGCAAGTCATACAACCACAATTCAAACTCAGTTCTGTTGTCCCAAAGCCCATATCATTTCTGTTATATTACACAGTAGAAAAAAAATCAACATTTTAATTTTTAAACTAGGAGCTTTAAAACAAGATGAATTGCTATAGTTCTTTTTTCTGAATAACATACAAAGAGAATTTTTAGATGCCTCTACCCAGTAAAAATCCATGAAACCACTCTGATCCTTTTCTCTCTTCTTTTCATTCTCACACTTCCTACAGCATTTTGCCTGGTGAACTTATTAGAATCAGCTTTCTGGAATTCTGATTCTTACCTTTGCATTTTGAAAGTTTTAATATGTTTCTAAAATGTACTACGGGGGGCCATTGAACACAAAAGACTTTGTATTTTGTGAAAGACAGACTTCAAATTTGGTTTCATTTTATATCTCTAATATATGACAGAAAGTTTTAAACATCTATCTTAAATGAAAAATTAAATTCATGGGTGAAAGTTTCCAGTGATTAAAAGTAAAAGATCTTGCTTATTTATTGGGTAATAATAACAGTCCTTTCTTATTGGTATTTGAAAGAATTAAAATTAACATGACTTGATATACAAGAAGTTGCAAAATAGTACAACAAAGAGGTACTATATACCCTTCACCCAGTAAACTTGGTAGTACATTTTAAAAACATTAATACCATCTCAAAACCAGCAATTAACTTCGGTAAAATATGCTTGAATGCTTTTATGCCATCTTATTAAATGTATAGAT
Source organism: Talpa europaea (assembly GCF_964194135.1). Lineage (NCBI taxonomy): Eukaryota > Metazoa > Chordata > Mammalia > Eulipotyphla > Talpidae > Talpa > Talpa europaea. The sequence goes on from NC_140070.1 coordinate 80,850,940, forward strand.
TCATGTAACTATCACCACAAACATCCGACAGAAGTATCCATCACCACAAATATCTTCATGCAACTCTCACACTCACAACTCTTAGACCCTGATAACCATTACTCGCTTTCTATCTCTGTGATTTTACCAGAGAGGTTAAATAAGGTTTTGAGGTTATATAAGTGACATTATACAATATGTAGAATTTTGTTGTTTTTAATCACCCAACATTATGCCCTGAGAGCCATCCAACCTATTGTGTTTATCAGTAGTTCCTTTTCATTGCTGTGATTGCCTTATGTTGCTTTGTAGTTGAAGCATTTTGCATTCAAATTGTTATACTCTTACTCTATAATGGACTAAAATGAAAACTAGTAGAACTGTACACACATTTTATGAAATAATAAATTAAAAGGAAACAGAATTGGTAACTTCTTAAAATTAACTTCTTTGTTGAGCCAATCTAGAAAGGATCTAACCTGTGTCTAAAGTGGAGTGGATGACTTGCCCCATCCTATAATCCCAGTAAGTCTGAAAACTCCCTCCCTAAAAAAACCACTTCTAGGCCTCCCCGGTGGCTCAGCGGTTGAGCGCTGGGTTGCGAAGCTGCCCCCAGCCTCTGCAACACTGGTTCAATCCCAGGCCACCAGGTGAGGGTCCTCCATGGAGCGCAGACCTCTCCTGCCCTGCCGCCTGCTGCTCCCCTCAGCAGTGTACTTCGTCAGTCTGCCTGCTCTGCTCCCCGCTCTGGTTCTGGTGAATTCTCTCACTCTCCGGCACTTCTGACTGTATCCAGTGCTTGTATAAATAAATAAATAAATCTTAAAAAAAAAAAACCTACTTCTGTTTCCCAGAGTCCCCCAAATCCCCATCATCAGTCAATCCTTTTAATCATACCAAGAAATTAAAACTCTTCTTTATTTACAATTGCATTCTATATTTGAAAGGGCATGGAGTAACTAAAACATTAATCCATTATCCCACTAATTGTAATAGCAAATATATAAGCAAATATATAAGCATGAAATGGAGAGTGTTGGTCAGTGGGGGAAGTAGTTTAAATAAAAATGCATTTTTCTGTAGAGCTAAAAAGAAACTTCTCTGAAGAGGAAATGCAAATGGCCAACAGGCATATGAAAAAATGTTCAACATCACTTGTCATCAGGGAAATGCAAATCAAAACTACCATGAGATACCATCTTACACCAGTGAGAATGGCACATATTAAAAAAACTAGCAACAACAAATGTTGGCGAGGGTGTGGAGAAAAAGGAACTCTTCTGCACTGTTGGTGGGAGTGCAAACTGGTCCAACCACTGTGGAGAGCTGTGTGGAGATTTCTGGACCTACTAAACATAGAGCTTCCATATGATCCAGCAATTCCACTCCTAGGTATTTACCCAAAGGACACAGAAACATCAATTCCAAAGAACACCTGCACCCCTATGTTTATAGCAGCACTGTTTACAATAGCTAAGCTTTGGAAACAACCCAAATGCCCAAAAATAGATGACTGGATCAAGAAGATGTGGTACATATATACCATGGAATATTACTCAGCATTCAAAAAAGATAAACACATGCAATTTGCAGCAACATGGATGGCGCTGGAAGGGATCATGCTCAGAGAAATAAGCCAAAAAGAAAAAGAAAAATACCGGATGGTCTCACTCATAGCAGGAATCTAGAAAACTTAAATAAGGGACCAGGAAAATGAATAACTATAAGAAAGTGAAAATCAAAATCAACAAAAAACTATGAACCAGAGACACTTTTAGGGGGGCGGGGACGGGAGGAGAGGGATTGGGGTCAGAATGGGGGGGCTGCAATTGTATGGGGAATATAACAATAAAATTTATAAAAAAAAATGCATTTTTCTGTATTATTTATTTTAAGTTCTCTATTTCTACAACAATAAATAACCTAAAGAATTTAAATAAAATCTTTTGAAGATTTCCCAAGAACTGTTGTTCAAGCCTCACTCCTGGTCACTTTTTTTTGGTCCCTAAAATTAAAAATTGATTAGATTTTGAAAACAATCTGATTCTGATTACAATTTCCACCCAAAAATGTATGGTGTTTCATTGTTGATAATTTTATGTCCTTCAATAAAATTTTGTAGTTTTCCATAATCTGACATACTTTGAATCATCTTTAAATGTCTACATTTTTAAAGTAAGCACAGCTGTGAATCCGTCCTATCTTGGTGCCTTTTTAACATCATTATTTGAATGTTTTTGTATTTATTTCTACAGTTTTTGTATTACTCCATTTAAACTTTCCCCTTTCTATGTTATTTTTTTCTTATTATGTTATTTATAATAATTTACTGTTTTCAAGGAAATTGCTCTCCCTAGGAATTAAACTGTACTTCTGAAGTATTTCATGTAGTGTTATCTAAGGACTTTAACAGATAGTTTTATGATTCCTTACTCCTTTTATATTTGCCACTTCTACTCTCTTCATTATGTCTTATTAGCATTTCATCTAATTTACTGGTTACAAAGAATTAAAAAAATCAGATGTGGTATTAATTTTAATTTGTAACATTTTTCTTTTCTAATTAACTTGAATTTGTCTTTATTAATCCCTTTTGATTTGTTCTTTTTTCTAAACTGTTCATTTTTCATCTTCTTTAATAATTAGGACAATAATGGCTATCTCTTTGTTTCTGGATATAACTTTTGTTGATTTCCACTCATTTTCCACTCAACTTTTCTTAAAATTTAGTACCAGTTTGATTTCCTCTTCTATTTATGGGTTTTGTTCAGTGGTACATCTTTATTTCTAAATAATAAAGATCTGGAGAGACATGGTTCTAGTATATGTTTTTATTTTTATGACTTATTATAAAAAATAAACATTTATTGGCAATGGATGAAATTGAATCTACTCATTATACTATATTCTTTAATTTTTGCTCTGTGGTTTGTTATTGTTATTGTTTGCTTCTTGTATATTTTAAGTAGTTGTTACCATTGTTGTTTTTTAATTAGCGTGTGTGTGTGTGTGTGTGTGTGTGTGTTAATATCTTTTTAAGCAGTTCTGTTTCCTTAGGATGTTTTCCTGATTGATTCATTCTCTCTCTCTCTCTCTCTCTCTCTCTCTTTCCCTCTCCCCCTCCTCCCTGTTGCTCTTCCCCTTAGATATAGCATGCGGATGGCCCTACACTGTCTTTTCTTGTAGGCAGCACTCAGCCCTCAGCCTTTCAGTTTCCAGGACATCTGGAGAAGCTCTCCACTCCAGTTTCCATTATGTCTACAAACCTTAGGGGGTAGAGAGAATTCAGCTTATCTTGTCAGCTTTCACTGCTTCTGGCAATGCTTTCATAGAGTTACAGTCTGTATTACCCTTTTATTTCTCAAGATTCATTCATGTATTTTGTTTTGCTCTCTTCCTTTAAGTTATTGCTCTACCTGGAACTATTTTGTGAAGCTAAGAAATCATTTGATCTTATTCTCTTTTGCTGTATAATGCACACAGTTAGACAAAATGAAGACAAGAGGGGAAAACTGTCTTGATTTTTCAGAAATAAAACTTGTCAAATATTTTGATGTATCAAATTAAAGTATTTTCCAATAAACAGAGAAAATTCTAGGCAAACTTGTCTAGTTCTGGCAGGGAATCACTATAAATTACTACATCATTGTAATTTATAGTTCACATGCAGACTATGATGAATAGGAAGAATATAAATTACATTGTTTTTTTAAATTAATTTTCCTCTCTAAGTCCAGCCATAGATTTATAATATATGACAAATACTTACCAAAAGAAAGATCCTAGTGATTTTTCAGCCATAATAGCTAAACCAAAAGTAGAAAAATAGAGTAAAATTAATTTTGAAGGAGGTATCTTTCTACGTCTTTTAAATGCTCGTGATCTCCATGCTATTCAGAAGAAGGGAAAATCCCTATAGCTTTCCAAACTTATTCCTAAATGAGATAAAATAACTTGAATTTTGGACCTCAGAGTCTTTCAGATTTGGTTGTGATGTTGACTGTCGATAGTTCTGTAAATTTATCAATTTCTGGTCCACTATTCCATTTTCATTGGAATAGCTTTCCTTAGACTATTGTCACATACACTTTTCTTTTAGTATATTCTTTATTTTTTCCTTTTAATTGAGATAACATTATTTTACCACACTATTGGTTTTCAGTGTACAATTTCTCAACTCAGCAACTCTATGTATCACACAAAGCCTACCACTAAATGTCCAGTCATCATCCACCCCCAAGCAATAGGCTCACTCTACTTCTACCTATTTTCTCCCTCCTCTTTCTCTCTTACCTGCCATTCTATTGTCAGAGTCAACACTTTCTAGCTTATTCCATTCTAGATCTCATCTGGACATGATATCATTAAGAATTTTTCCAATCCTTAGACCCATATGAATTCTTTCTTAAATGTTATTTTCTTTATTTTGAAGTACTGTATTTGTGAATGTGGTTTCAGTTCTTTAAAGCACTCGCATTACCTTAATTTTTTATTTGAGAAAATTAGTTTTATCCAAGAAAAATAGATATTCTGTATTTTTGCAACAATGAGATATTTGTGTAGAGTGTCTCCTGTTTAGTAAAACCAAGTGTAATATCTTTACTAAGAATGACATAGTGATGCTTTACCATGAAAATCAACACTTTATAAAGGATCAAGCCACTTCTAGTCCCTTTGCCAATCCAGGCTACAAAAGTCACAGATCTGAGACAAGAGGTTACAACACTTACATTTCTGTGAATTTTCCTCTTCAAAAAAACATTTCCTTTGTTGAGTTTAAGAAGTTTTTCACAGGAATGTATTATTGCTATTGATTGTTCTAGCACATTAGCCTCACATAAATGGTCAGTCAGTCTAGAAAGGTACTGCATGTTAATTGGCTTGACTAAGGTTTCTGGAGATTAGCCAACCAGCCAGCTGATTTCTTGGTACACATTATGTCATTCCACAGACAACAGGAATGAAGTGCTAATAGAATTTTGCTTCTGTAGTAGAACCACATCTTTAGAGCCATATGGCACTGGTTGCATTTTAGAGCTATATAATCCCAAGGAATCACAGGGACAGCAAATTAAAGGAAGGAAATCTTTTTTTTCATATTCAGCAGCTAAAGAAGTGTATCATCTTTTGCTGTTGTATTTTTTTCCCTAAAATGTAAGGTCCTGCCTAAAACAATGCCATTGCTATCATGACAGGTAGCAATTTAACTTTCTCTGTGGGAGGAATAGGCTGGAATGGCATTGATATGTAAATTGCTCTAAAGTATGGTTTGTGGGCATCACCTGGGAGCATTATAAGCCCTGTAGAATCTCAGCTCTAAACCAGACCTGCAAAATCAAATTCTGTATTATAACAAGATCCTAAGGAGGTTGGTTCAGCACATTGAAATTTGACAAATATTGCTCTGGAAAGTATTGCTAGTTCTGCCATATATGTAGTCAGAGAAACCAGGCCTTTCTTCATGTGCATTTGTGTTACCTCTAGTTAAAACAGATATTTTAACATCAAGGACTCTTCTTTCTCCAAGCTCCTATAATCATTTCCTGCACAATTAATTTTGCAAATAAATCACATACTATTCTATGAGTGCTACTTACTTCATTTGTATATGATGGTCGTACCCAAAGTAGAATTTTACATATAGTTGATGAGATGATTGTACATTTAATTGACATAGTTTTCTTATATATAAATTCATTCTAATTTTAAAAATGTGCTATAACTAATGTCCCACTGTTACCTTGTATAGCAAGGCAGAAGCAGCTTGGGGATGGATACATCACTTTATCTTTCAGTATGCTTTGCCCATAATAAGTTAATATTTACCAAGCCAAATTTTATACAAATATCTATACAACAGAAGCATGTGAACTAGGCTATAACTGTTACTTTATTACCTGCATCCTCCACATGCTGCTTGTGGTCCAGCAGCGCTCAATAATTAAAAGTCGGCTGAAGATGTCACATCCAGCATGATTAGAATGCGAAAGCTCAGACTTATTGGGTAGAGCATATTTGCTATCCATAATGGCTCTGCCTTCTTCTTTCTGTCCTATTCCATTTACAAAGGCATATACCACTGTGTTTTAATTTATTTCTTTCAGCTGCAGCTTTTTCCTAATGAAAGTAAACAGATGCCAAATAAGCTCAACACCCATTCAAATTTCAAGTTTGGTCCTCAATGAAGCTGGAAAAAAAAGGGGGATAGGTATCTTACTGTGTTGTAAGATACCAGAGACCAAAATGAGTATTTATAATATCTTAGCCTAAATTAATAACTTACTAGAAAGTCAGTAGAGTCCGAAACAAATATGAAAACAACATAGAGAAATGTGGCCCTTTAATTTTCACTAAAAATGTGTTTCTGAAGAACTCAGTCTTTCACACTTGAGTATATCTGTGACACTGAAGATAATTTTAAAATGCACTGAATAACTATGGAACTTTGTTCAGATAATACATATAATGGGGGGCCTCCCCAGTGGCACAGCGGTTGAGCGCTGGGCTGCGAAACTGGGAGCGGCCTCTGCACCGGGGGAGGGTCCCACATGGTGTGCAGACCTCTCCTGCCGCTCACTGCTCCCCTCAGCAGTGTACTTCGGTCCTTCTGTCTGTTCTGCTCCCCGGTCTGGCTCTGGTGAATTCTCTCACCCTCCTGCGCTTCTGACTGTACCCAGTGCTTGCATAAATAAATAAATAAATAAATAAATAAATAAATAAATAAATAAATAAATCTTTAAAAAATACATATAATGGGAATTAATCTGAATTTATTATTCTGAATTGATACTATTTTAGGTAGTATGTCTTTTTTTTGAAGATTTATTTATGCATACAAGAACTGGGGTACAGGCCAGAGATAGGGGTGTGTGAAAGGATTCACCAGAGACAGAGCAGGGAGCAGAGCAGGCAGACTAAGTGAAATATACTGCTGAGGGGAGCAAGGGGTGAGTCATGAGAGGTCTGCTGCGCCATGTAGGTAGCTCCCTGGCCAGGGATTGAACTCATGCTGCAGTGGCTGCCAATAGCTTCGTAGGTTGCATCTGAACCCCTTGCGCCACCAGGGAGGCCCCAATAGTGTGCATTTTTTAAGTGAAAAATGGAAATATGTCTATGAAAGACAGGTAGTTGTGAAATCAACTCTCATCTAGATAAAAACTAGTCATTATACTTTTTAACTTATACCAATTTTAAGTACAAAGATACTTCTATAATACATAAATACATGGGTGCCATTAAAACCTGTGTGATAGATTTTGTAATTATCTAACTGAGGCATAACATATATCGGGTTGTAATTTTCAGAGAACATTAGGTTGAATTAGGAATTCTTCCATGTTTTTTCTCCTTGGAACGCCACCATCAGGCAACATCTGTACCAGACATTCCTCCTCCTTTGGCATCTGCCCTCCTCCCGTCTAGTGATTGTTATTATGTCCTAGATTTAGAGGCATTCTTCATTACTTCGAAATGGTACCCTGTAGATTGAATTTGATATTAAATTTTCTCATAATCTGTGATGTAATAAATATAGAGAAATACAGAGAATGAGATATTCATTTTTTTTCAGTTTTCTTAGAATCAGATCAGGATATTGAGTATGTCTCAATCACAATTCATTTGTTTGGTTGCATAAAGATATGGCATAAAATTATGATAAACTGTTATGCTTAGAAACATATAGATTCATAACAATATGAGACATTAAATAAATATCTAAAGAAAAGAAGCCAACGTAACTTATTTTGACATATAGGTAGAATGTTTGATTATCTGTTCAGAATCCATTGTACCGAAGGGTATGAATGTTTGGCTTTTGTTGTTGCGCAAAAATTTAGATGATAGATCCATTCATTTTACTAGGAATTAAGTTCATTTATTAAAAACATTTCTTAACTCTTTCCATCATTGTAAATAATAAATCTACTTTTAATGAAGGCTAAATATTTAAATTTTAAAATAAAGCCCCATATGTTAGGATGAAGATTTTTACCTCCTGGAAATAACATTAATTTTCAGTTAGAAGGAAAAACTCAAAATGATTGCCTTTATAAGGGCTGCATTTTCATTAAAATACCAGCAACTATTACTGGCTTTAACCTAAATAGTTACATAAGCCATTTTTTGTCCATTTTAGGAACAGCAATATTCAACATGCCTCACAGTCTTTATTATGCCAGATTTAAATTTCTCTTGCACATTTTAAGGCCATAGCACTCATAAATATTTTTAAGAATACAAAAATAGCTCTTTTCCATTACACTAGGAAAATTAGATGGTTTCTTTCCAAAGCTCTTCTTGATACATAAATTTGTGTTTTCCTAAGTCTTTTTTGGCATTCAAGTACACATTTTAGTTTGTCCGGTATACTTCTCTGAGTTGTTCTTATTTTCTTTACAACACTATATAATTTTGAGAGTATAGTTTCATACCTATGTATGTTTCACTCACCCACCACCAAAGTTCAAGTGCCTTTGTACAATCACATTAACCCCTTTTGCTCTTCCTTACCAACACCTTGCTCCTCCCCATATTTCTGAGTCTGAGTTATTTTTCCTGTATTTTGTCAGTTTGTTTTCTTTAGTCATTTATATAAGTTGTTTTCAGAAGAGTGTTCTGGGGATTACATATATTCCTTCCAGTATTTGTCTCCTTTTGAACACTTGTTAATTTTTTTTTTCAGAGAGAAAATATAGTTATCTTCAAGAAGGTTGGTATGAGGTTTAGTCTAAGCATTGATTTGAGCTCTCTAACCATACCAGAAGTATTGATATTCATTTTTTTAATTATTGATGACTTTATTTTTTATGTCAATATGTCAAATTCCAACAGAACAGTGATTCTTTATTTTAAATCATTACCTGTAATACTCATAAATATACTATTTCCTCATATCATCTACTATAAATAGTATACCTACAATATACTATTTCCTTGTATCTACTAATTCTTTCCTGCTGTCAGATACTTTCAAGAAAACATTTCCATTTAAATTCGACATATAATGAAAAATGCACATATCACAACTTACTGCTTGATGAATTTATATCAAAGTAAACATATTATGGTAACCAGATCAGGAAATAAAATCTGTTCTATAGAAAATAACTTTGTAGTAAAGCTAGTAATAATCTTGACTTCTGCCACCAATTGCTTTTGCTTGTTAGTCATAGAATTTTTCATAAATGGAAACACACAACATAAAGGAATTTTCTGTTTCTGTTTTTCACCCAACATTATATTTCTAAGAATCATCCATGTAACAGTAGCTCATTTATTTTTGTTATGTATTATATTCTCTTGTGTGAATAATTATAATTTATCAGTTTACTTTTGGTATATATTGTATTGTTTCCAGGCTACTTTGAACACTTGGGAGCATGACTTTAAGTTTTGATGTATATTAATTCTGGTTGCACATGTATCTAGGAATGGCACAGCTGGAACATGTGGTTTGTATATTTTCAAATTTCGTTGATGCTGACAAACAGTTTACCAAAATGTTGTTATCAATTACCAGCTGTGAATGAGAGTTTCCTTGCTCCATATACTTGCCAAAACTGATTCTTTTTATGATATAATCCAAGAAAATCTTTCTAATTAATATGTCTTATCCTAGCTTGTTCCATCTGGTAATTTTCTCACTATAATGAAGATGAAAACAGCTTTTTAAATGAATAAATCCAGGGCCTTGAAAATGGGTCAAATATTGTCTACTGTTTCTAACTAGACTATTCGAAATAGAGTCTCAAATGGAAAAACAGATATTTTGTATTGAGGTGTTATGAACATATATCCCATTTGAAACAAGGTTGAAATGTTTATGTATCTGGTAAAGATTTAAATCTGCTAGTTAGAACTTGATTTTGTACTTAAAGCCTTGCTGGGTAGACACTAGTCCAGGTAACTAATTTAGAATATACTATATCCATAAGCAAAAACATAAGTACTTTGAGCCAAAAAAAAAATCTTTAGAATGTCTTTTGAGCATATTAAAATATATCCTATCTGTAACAGAGGGCATGACCAGATTTTATCTGATACTATGATGTTCACATTATAAGGAATTTCAGAAGTTGACCTGAAATTTTGACTTCAAAAAACAAGGTATTTGCTAGTTTCATTGTTATTTCTACTATCTTGTTTCTTGTACTTAGTATTTCTCTCTGCACTTGTTTTTTAAAAAGCTTCCAGTTGTTTTATTGTAAAATATGAATCATTTCTTATAGGAACTGGTGTTCCTTTTATTTCCAAAGGGTGGTGAAATTGTTCTGATACACCAGAGGCATGGAATGTACACACTGTATGTTTGTGTGTCTGTCTATATGTGTGTATATGAGTGGTTTGTGTGTGTGTGTGTGGCTGTGTGGTCTCAGGGAGCAGGATTATTGAGGTGAAAGAATGGGGCCATAGTATGACTATTCTGAATTTCTTTACCCACATCCCACCCAATGTTTCTGTAAAGAACATTATCTGAACTCAAAGTCAAGTCAGTTTAGACATTTCATTTTATAAACAAAATATGGATGCAATATGATTGTTGTAAGAACTTGAACTGACTTAAGAGAAGTGTTTTAATATAAAAAATTGAATATACAATATTGAATATTATGTGCAATATAGAATGTTGAATACAAAGTGTTCTGATGCGAATATTGAAAACAATTTCAATACATGTCAAATATTTTTTCAAAAACTACATCTTGGACTCTTTTGTACTTCATAGGAAATTCATTTCTTTAAACTCAGTCTAAAGCTGCAAGCACGTTTGTGTGTGTGTGTGTATGTGTGTGTGTGTGTGTACTGGGGGCATAATATACTTTAACACATAACTTTAACACCTCATTCTCTCAAGAGAATGAGATCATAATAATATCAACTTCTTTGAGGACATAGAGCTATAAATTTTCTACCTCTGACTGCACATTAAAATGTTCTACCTTACTCTTTTCCTTTACATTTTCTCTCCTTTCATGCACTCTTGATAATAGTTAAAATAAGAGATAATGGTAATGGTAAAAATAAGAGATATTTTATTTGGCTACCATGGGACAAAACTTTTTAATGGGGAAAAAATGGAAAATGTTTATTCAAAAATCTGAAAGTAAAGTAGATACTATGGGAAGATGAAGCATGTACTCAATTTCAGAGTGACTCCTAAAAAACCAATATATATGTTCATTTTTCACTATAAGAAGTATGCATTATACACTTTAAGAAGTTAGAAATGTTTTATCCAATGAAAATCTGTTTATTCTTCTATGCAACATGGAGTTTCTTTGCTTAAATAATGTCAGATTGTTCTTTATTAATACTATCAGTGTCCTAGTTTTGTTCACTGGAAAAAATGCAGTATGGTTGAGATTAAAAATGGTGCAAATGTATAAAAAATAAGAGGGGTCTTGATTTAGTTTTATCAGAAAACATTTCCACATTTGGATTTTATTTCATAGCTTCTCTTTTGAGTGTGTGTGTGTGTGTGTAAATCACTAAACACATATTTCAATATTGGTTCTACTGCATAAATAGAAACTACAAGTCAGAGTATAGATATTTTGTTATGGTTTATGATCTGGTTTGCCTTAAAACTTTCATCAGTATTGTTTCCATTTGATATTTTCTTCTCTCTATTTCTGTAGCACTGCTAACATTTTTCTCTCCTTTTAACTACAAGGTTAACCAGCTACATCAATTTATCAAATAAAATATCTACAATTTCTGACACTTTCTTTAGAACATGATTTTGTTGCCATGGTGGCTTTTAGCTAGTAGATTTTTAACATTTGTTGTATTTTATTGTTTCTTCTAGCTCCTTTCACATTTTTTCATCTAAGTTTTGTTTAGATTAATATCAATAAATTCATGAATTTAATAGTCATATAAAACACTTGATAAATTTATAATTATAAAAACAAAATTCATAAAAAATAAATTTAATAAATTCATTTAATAAATAAAATTTGAAAAATTAATCAGATTGATTTTATAGTCTTTGATTAACATTTGGATTTACATGAATTTTTTTTTCATGTGTAACAGATTATACTCCTGTTAAAGAGTCTGCTTAGCAGAAATAGTTAACAAAGGATATGATTAGCTAGAAGTTAGTGCAACACAAACTTTGGTCAATTTTCTTAAAAATTTTTTAATCTTTGTCAACATTTGCTATTCTGATTATATGTTGTTTCCTTATGTGAAATATTATCTACCTTAATTATCATAAAGGGTTTAAATTTCTTAAAGCTTCAAAAATTGTGATATATACATTTTAGGTAATGATGAATAAAAAGAAATGCCAAAATAGATGGTGTTACCAGAGAATTAGAGAAAAACCACTGTCTGGTTTTAAGCCTATACTTACAAAGTTTGAACAAAGATTTTATTCTTTATGTTTTCTTTCAGTTTTGAAATTTTTGAAGTAAATAGTTGTAAAACTTAATCAGAGACTTATCAAATTTAACAAATTTGGCCACTGAAATTTTATTAACCTAGGACAAGGTAGCACTATGATTTCGAATGTATAATTTTGTAAGCAGGAAATTTTGCATAATTTTGGAAGCAGGAAATTATTAAATGCATTGAGAATGAGGGAAAGCACTGTGAAACAATGAGTATGGAGTTCGTGGCTTCCAAAAAATGTCCATCTACTCATAAAATTTTCTTAGGAACTCTGATTATTGAATTATTTTAGGTATAGTGTTACTAAGTAATTAATGGCTGTAAGTATAGCTATGCAACCTATTCTTTCTTGATCACTTACTAACTATATTACTTCCTTGAAAGAGAAAGAGAGTAAGTGAAAGGGAGAATAAAATTACCTCAAGAATGTAATTTATAGAGATTAAATGAAATAATAAACTAAGAATTTGGCCCAGTACTTAGTACAAATTAAGCCCTGAAGAAATATTAGCATCTATAATTACTATTATTTGAGAACTAAGGGAGATAAATTCAAAACTTTGTGAACGGCTAAATTTACAATACAAAAGAAATTCATATTTTCCATCCTACCATCTGTCATTCCCAATTATAATGGAAGACTACTTAATTTTTAGATTAAGTTGTTATAAGAAAACATTGAGGTTTCTAACATGCAAAAGATCTAATTATTCCAACGTAAAGCTAAAAAATCCTCTTTTTTCCCCCCCTCCAAATTAGGACAAGTTTTCTGACTGAGAAGATTTGGAGGAAAAAATGATGTCATATGGCTAGGATTGAAATAATACAAGAGAAATGTTAGGCAGTTAAACAGTTCTTTAAAAACAAGATTGTCCCATATAAAGATTTGAACTTTTTTCTTGTTTCCTTTAAATTAGCCCATGTTTGATCATTTGACATTTACCATTTGATTATTTAATAACTGGAAACCTATTGTGTTCAGTAATTGCCAGCCTGCTGAGTCTGACAAGTGAAATGCTGATATGAAAATAAGATTGATTTAACTGTGATTTAGACAGAATAGTCTTTGAATTTAGATCACAAGTTTTACACTAGGGACATCTGTTGAAAAATATAATTTGGTTTTTATTTAAGTAAAAGAAATATTTTTAAATTGCATTAAGATAGCTTATAATATTTCCCCTGTTTTCAAATTATCAAAGGACAACTACAACAAAAGCAATCTCAGCATTTTAACAAGAAGTGTAAAATGCTGTGGTATGTATGTGTGGTGGTGTGTGGCTGCAGGAAAGATATGATCCCCTAAACTAAGAAGGTAATTTGAATCCAAAGAATGAAGCAAGAATGTCCATTAATCACACTTAAAATTTATTCAAGACAACATATATATAATGTCCAGGGGAACATGACATGCTACAAGTGTCTTTGTTCTACTAAGATTAATAGAATTATTATAGGACATGAGTATGGGTGAATGCACATAAAAGAAGAGCTGAGTCATGGGCATAAGATACAAGATGGAGCCACTTTGGTTTCCTTGTTTCCTTACAACTTGTTATCTTATATGTACCCTGTAAATTGCCCAGCACAGGCCTGATATTCTACTGTAATCATAGCTAACAACTATGCAATATGCTCCTTTTGAAGAATTTGTGTCATCCAGCTGATAATTTAAATTCTGCCTGTCATGGATGAAGAGTTTGCTCTTTGTGGCAGCTCAAGGAACCAAAAATAATTCAATTTACTATAGCAGTTTCTTGAATAAGATCATTTGGTTCAATGTCATTTCGTAGGTTAATTTTGAAAAAAGGAAAAAAATCTCTGCTGCTGAATGAATAAAATTATTCAAGGACCTACTTTTGTTCTACACCTATTAAATGATGTCATGAGGACTTAGTGTACCTTAACACATTTAAATGAAATTTACTACTGTTTTAAAATATATACTTTATAACATGACCACAAAACATATATTCCATGAAATATAATTGCTTAAAACATTGCAGTTTCCTTAAAACTTCATATCTACTTCCTATGTCAATCCTCTCCATAATACTTTAAGGGACAAAGAACAAGTTATTTTATAGATTGGGGTTTTTAAGAGGTTAATAAATAAGTGGAGAGAAGAGATAAATTTTCCTTACAGGTTAACTCTAAATTAGATGGATGATACATAGATAGATAGATAGATAGATAGATAGATAGATAGATAGATAGATAGATAGATAGATACCTAGCCCCCTCCAGGAGGTAAAGCTTAGCCTCCCCCCCCCCCTTCCTTTTGAGTGTGTCCTGGGCAGATATTCATCTGGTTTTCAATTTATTATTAGCAAAACAGAAATTAAGGAACTGACTACCAAGAATAGATAAAGGTACACATTTTATAAGCTATGCTAACGAAAGCTGGTTTTTTGTTGTAGTCAAAGTAAAGTGAGCCTAAATATGGCATATTAATTAACTTAGGGTATTTTCTTCTTTGTGTCTGAGACTTAGAAAATAATTTATTTGGTTTTCTGAATGCATTATTTGACTTGAATAACATTGTTAAAGGGCAGTACTGATTCATATCATTTATGTTAATTTTGAGAAATGGAAAGTCATAAAGTAAAAGAGGGTCATAGAAGATAAAAATGAGTTCTGTAGCAGAAAATTAGTGTGCTTATTTCCTGGAGCATATTAAGTATATTCCACATTTTGTTTCTTATAGCAAAATCTTATTACAATAGCAGAACAAAGTTTCCTTATAAAGTGACTGATGGGAATTCTCAGATAGGGAAACACAAAGAGAAAATAAAATTTTTGCCATGAAATATACTGCTGAGTCAGGCTTTCAAGTATTCAAATAACGGTTGTTTTTTTTAAAGATTTATTTATTTATGCATCCAAGAGCTGGGGTACAGGCCAGAGATGCGGGGGATGAGAGGATTCACCAGACAGAGTGGGGAACAGAACAGGGAGATTGACCTAAGTACACTGATGAGGGGAGCAGCAGGCAGTCAGGAGAGGTCTGCAGCGCCATGTGGGTTGCTCCCTGGCCAGCTGGGGATCAAACTCATGCTGCAGAGGCTGCAAATTGCTTCATAGTGCGGTGCTTAACCACCAGGGAGGCTCTCAAATACCTGTTGTAAAATATTTTAATTTCTGTGAGTCATTAATAAGTAACATTTCTTATAAGAATAATTTCACCAGGTAAATAATTGTAACTCAGAGGAATAAATTAAAATATTCTGTTTACGTAAATCCAAAGTATTAAAAGAACAGGTGAAAGGAAATAACTCTCAAGAAAAAAAAATGGTGGTGAGCTATCATCTCAGTAGTTACACCATTCCAGCACATACTAGGTATTGATTTCATATTTTTAAATGAAAAAATAATTTCATCTTTCATATCAAATTAACATTTTTCTATTTAAACTATAATGTTAGAGAAGAACTGAATTGTGTTGAAATAACACCATTTTAATGGCACTAATAGCCTCCTGAGGCATGAATTATGATTTAACTTTGTGACATATACCAGCTTATTCCTGTTCCTCCAGTTCGTGCCAATAGGAAAAACTTCAGCATGAGCTGAGACTTATAAAGGTTAAGTGACTTACTCAAGGCCTCAAGTGATTTAATATACCTGGGCATCATTTTCTGTATCTTAAAATGAGAGGCTAGGACTAGAAGACCTAAGATGAATTCCAGGTGCTAGAATTCCACAATCCTAGAATACACAATTACCCCCTGGTATAGATTAGTATTAATCTCTCTCAAGGTTCTTATCACACTGTGTTGTAATTGGGGTTCTTTCACTTTTTATTTTATTTTTAGCACATCTGTTCCCTGGTAGGAATGCAAAGCAGCTTCTTTTGTCTAAATTCTCCTTGGGACTCTGAGTACCTGCAAGGACAGGACCACGTCTGACATGCATGTTTCTCCAGGGCTTGACCCACACCTAGTACATCAGAGGTATGTCATGTAGCAAAGTGTATTGGTTACTCTCTTAAATTGTTTATGCTTGGTTTTTCATTGTTTGCCTTAAGTATGGGAGATGTTACTAGAAAATTCTATTCCACTAGGTGTTTAAGGACAGATTCAATACTGCTGTGTGCATAGTACTGATGGGTGTATGGTAAATGCTGATCTACTGAAGTTTCTGCATTGGCATAAATAATTACTAATTCTGGAAACCCATTAGAATATAGATAATATTTATATATAATAATGCTGTTCTATGATATGATGTGATTATAATGAATATAGTATAATACAGTATAATATATAGTGATAGCATAATGGAAGTTATGAATACTGCATTTCCAGCATGTTTTTCCCTAATAAATGTACAAAACAGACTGCTACATATTTAATGATGCATATGATCATTTTTTCTTGAGTGATAATTAGATACAAGTATAAGCAGTTCATCTAAATGAATTCTCCAGGCATAAAATCGCCATGAATATTAACTTTTTTCTGATATTATTAAGCTTTTAGTGAATATGAAACTTCTACATGTTGCTTTGTATTTGGAGAGAAAGGCCTTGGAACTTATTAAATGGATGGGATTCCTTTGTCTCAGAGAGTTCCACTCTGTCTTTCTTATACCCACCAAGTTATGTATTTATTTCTTCATCTATCTATTCATTCAGTTCACTATGCACCATCATCTGTGTATTGATCTATCTCTTCATCAACTAATATGGAACATTTACTAGGCCAGATTTACAATAATGGAGACATATATTTGATCCAATTATAACATACTCAGCTAAGTATAATAAATAGATTGCTTATAACAATATGCATCACAAAGTTGGTTGAAGATAGGGAAAATTTCCAATGAGAGGTGCAAGTAAGAGCTTTAAGATGGTGTGGGATGATCAAATCAAAAAACAAATGGCATGATCAAATCAAAAAACAAATGGCATGCAGTAATGGAAAAGAACATGAAGAGAAGATACAGCAAATTTGTTGCTCCTGTGTGTCCATATGTGTGTGTTCTAGAGGAGGCAGGAAAAAGGAAGAGAACAGCAATTGAGACTATTCGAGGCTGTCAGATCACAAGAAGTTCTAGATGCCATAATGGGTACTAGTGAACTGAAGTAAATCTTTATAGGACAAGTGAATAAATGAGCTCAAAAGCTGCTATTTTTACAGGATCATTATGTCCATTACAAAATTGATTATGAATGCTTTGATAGAGGGTGTGGTGTGGTAACAAACATCTGATGAGATGTAAACCTATACTTCAAAATCGTATATAGTGTTGTAAACCAATGAAATATAATAGATTTTAAAAAATTAAAAGTGATTTTTCAATTTTATCTGAATAAGTCCCCTGACAAAGTTGAATTGATATGTGGTGTGTTAATTAAAGAAGTTATGTAAAATGGGGGAATTAAAGAAAAAAAGCTCACATATTAAGTTGAAAGATTTAACTAGCAAGAATAACCTGAGTATTGGGTCCAAAATACCAATTAACAATGATTATTTCTCTGGAAATAAATTAAAGGGGACTTTTAGATCCTATAATTCTTAATTGTACATCCCTATAGTATTTTTTTTTAAAGATTTATTTATTTATTTATTTATACAAGCACTGGGTACAGTCAGAAACGTGGGAGGGTGAGAGAATTCACCAGAGCCAGAGCGGGGAGCAGAGCAGGCAGAAGGACCGAAGTACACTGCTGAGGGGAGCAGCGGGCGGCAGGGGAGGTCTGTGCGCCATGCGGGACCCTCCTCCCGTGGCCGGGGAGCAGCCGGGGATCGAAATGCCGCTGCAGAGGTTGCAGGCAGCTTCGCAACCCAGCGCTCAACTGCTGCGCTACCGGGGAGGCCCATCTATCCCTATAGTATTAATAACTTTATACCAATGAAATAATAATGATTTAACAATTAAAAAGTGAAATTTTTGCTAATTTGAGATAAAGCTTGAAGCAAAATATTAAAATTGAAACAAACAAAAAAGAAAAATATTAATTACTATAGCAGGATAATCTAAACCTGATTCTTCGGGAACAGTTGAATTTGCTAATTTTTTTTTATTTGATGAAAGCTTTGTAGCCTTTATCAGTTTCAGCTGTGTTGCAATTATAAAGATGTCTCTTTGTAACAGAGCTATGAGCTTGATCATTTTGATTAAAGTTCATCTTAGAGAGCATTCAGTAATACTTGTTTTAGAAATAAGAACTTGGAAATCTAAAGGCACAACACAAATCCTTTCCTCAATTAAAATGATGATAGTAAACATCCACCAATATTATGAACTAGTGCAGGCAAACTAATTTAGATAACTCTTGTTAATGTCACAGAAAAAAATCAAAACTATTTTCAAGATCTCTTTCAAAAGAACAAACTGTTTCTGCAATATAATATTTTTAAATAAATGTGCAACAGATAGTGGAGAACAAATTTTAATATTACAAATTTGATGCCAAGAATTTTTATGTCATCTACAGAGTCCAGAAATTTAAGTTAAGTAGACTTGTTTTTAAATTTAAATCACTTAATGTTCTTTCATTGAATTGATTTGAATAAAGATGCAAGGGATGTTCTTTCTTAGACAACATGGAAAAGTGACGTCTAACATAGTGGTTGGCCCGCAACAGGCAATCAGACAAAATGACAGATGGACTGTAATCCTCTTCCTTGAGTCATGTTATGTTCAGGCCCCTCCTTATGCTTCAGGAGGATGCTCAGGCTGCTGCTAAGCAGGTTGAAACCCTGTTGGTTAATGGCTCTGGAGTGAAATGATCACCAGGTTAGTCCAAGAGGACCTAACTGAGCAGCACCAAGAGAAAGCAGCATTCAAAGACCAGTAAGCCATCCGTTACCCCCTAACGATGCCATTGTCCCAAAGTGAGGAAATCAATGATTCAAAAGTTCCTCTTTTCCATTCTTTCTTTTAAAGTATTTATAAGTTAGCAATAAGGTAATATTAAAGCACTCTGCTGATAAATACATCTTTTGGAAGCTCTTTAATGCATTGTTTCTCTACATTACTTACTCATATCCGCCAAAGTTTCTCTCCTTCACCCACCCAACTTTGTTGGTGCCAGGGCCATTAACTCTAATCTCACTTTTTTTTTAAACTTTTTTTTTTTTAGATTTATTTATTTGTTTATACAAGAACCGGGGTACAGGCCAGATTGTGCGGGAGGGTGAGAGGATTCACCAGAGACAGAGCGGGGAACAGAACAGGCAGACTGACGAAATACACTGCTGAGGGGAGCAGCGGGTGAGACAGGAAAGGTCTGCTGCGCCATGTGGGACCCTCCCCTGCCGGCCGGGATCGAACTGGCGTTGCAGAGTCTGCGAACAGCTTCACAGCGTTGCGCTCAACCGCCTGCGCCACCAGGGGAGGCCCAACCCTAATTTCACCTTAACCAAATTTTATGATCTGTTAGAAAAATGCAAAAATAATGTCTTCATTTTAAGGAATTTTAAAAAATGATGTTCTCACTAAATACAAAGATTTTAATCCACAAATAGGTTATATTCAACCACTGAATCTGGTAGATAACAAGAAATTTAAAGATCATAATTGAAAGCCAAGAGGAACAGAGAGTCTGGAAAGATATCCACACATATATAGTTCCCTGCAATCAATGCTACTGCAATATAAAAGAAGAAAATATTCTTTTCAACAATTTTTCTGAATCAAAATTATTTTCAAAAATGAATCATGAGCCCTGTCCCACAACTTTCACAAAAGTCAATTTCAAATGGGTCTATGTTCAAGGGACTCTGCTCCCAAGCTTAAGCCCAGGAAAGGGCTTTTGATACTCTTTATTTAAAGGGTAAAGAGGACTCTACTGACACTGTTGAGGGCAGGCAAGAAATCAGTGATTATTGACTGTAAAAGACAAGGAAAGAGAGTCCTGGGGAGATCTCTGTGGGCTCGAGAGATCTTCTGAGATGCTATATAAGGCTAGGGGCCTATATAGATTTTCAGGCTGGGGTTTTGAGAACAAATGAATCAAACTTTAATGACTGAGAAGACAAAGTCCTTTTGTCTTTCCAAGTGTGGTCCATTTATTGGTGCTAATTATAAACACTAATCAGCCAGCCACACCTTGGTGATCATGCAGGACTTTTGGCATCTCCAAAGTGAACATATCATGAAGGCAATATGCCTGTAGATCCAGTTTGAATGGGTCTGGCCTCAGGGTCTGTAACGCCTTTTTTATTTTCTTTTGCAACAGCCAACTTGATAAGTTATGAAAAGATAACTTAGGAAAATGCAGCCTGGGGGAAAATTAGTAATGAAACAAAGGACCAAGGAAATTTATGGCAGCCTGTACCTCTGCCAGATTTATTTAATCTCTTGGTTACCAGGCCAGTCAAAACAATTGGAGCACTAAAGTTCTGTCCTAGAGTCCTGTTCTGTTCCATCCCTGTCACATGACCTTCCTGTTTCAAGGAAGACTGTACTGCCCTATGCCTTGAAGTTAATCATGGCCACATAAATAGTTATGACAAATGGAATGTAAGGGGAGATGTATGTCACCATCAGTAAATCCTGTTGTTTAAGTGTCTAGCTTCGTCTTCCTTTTCTGTGCAAAGGGGATTTTATATGATGTGGGTGACTACATGGATGAGAGCGTCCCATCAACCTATGATGTGCATCATGAACCAGAAGTAAACCCTGTTGTTTAAAGCCACTGAAACATTGGTGGTGTTCATTGCCACAGTACAAGTTACTTCTTATACTTCAAGATATCTCTGGTTAATCTCTATATACAAAGACTTTTTTCAAAAGCACTCATACATTCACTGATAGTGAAAAAGAGTTGGTAAGTGCTCATATGTGTTATCTCCTTAATTTAAAAGTAGAGCAACTCATTGATACATGTTTTAAAAAGGTTCATTGCATCAAACCATAGGTTCCCTTTCTCTTCCCCTTTAGAAGCCTACTAATGGCATACATTTTTTAAAAGATTTATTTATTTATGTATACAAGAGCTGGGGTATAGGCCAGAGGTGTGGCGAGTGAGAGTATTCACCAGAGACAGGGTGGAGATTGACGGAAACACACTGCAGACTGATGGAAATACCCTGGCAGATTGATGGAAATACACTGCTGAGGGGAAAAGCGGGTGAGTCAGGAGAGGTCTGCTGAGCCATGTGGGTTGCTCCCTGGCCGGCCGGGGGATCGAACTCGTGCTACAGTGGCTGCGGATAGCTTCATAGGTTGTGTCTTAACCCCTTGCGCCACCAGGGAGGCTCTAATGGCATACATTTTGTAGAAATTCAAGGGCTTGGAGCTACAGAATCCGTCTTTATGAGAAGGATTAAGTTCAGCTGCATTTAACAGGAATGGGGGAAAAATTATTTCCTTAAACATGATAAAGTTTACTTTCTCTGTCATGTAAGAGAAGCTAAGTTCAAACTCTAGAGCTACTGTGGTAGATACACACACACACAGTGCCTTTAGAAATCTGGTTCCTATTTTTCTGTTCTACCTTCCTCAGTTCATAGTTTCATCTCTAAGTTCACCCTATTGGTCTAAGATAGCAACCATAGGTCCAGCCAGTGCACTGGCATCCAAATCTGCATCGAAGAAATGAAAATCCTATCCAGTTCTCTTTAGGCAGCCTTCATTTTTCTTCCTGGAAGTTTCCTACAACATATCCTTGTACACCTCACTTGCCAGATCTTGGTTACATTAACTCACCAACCTGGAAATGTGTCCTGGATATATAGTCACTCAGCTAAAATTGAGAGGAGGATGAATATTAGATGACAAGTATAATATGTTGTAGTGCTTACCAAGGAGTCTATCCTGGCTTGGCTATAATACTTTACTATAGAAATGTTCTTTTAACCCCTAAAAGCTAACTTCTCTCCCTGGTCTTCCTTCAAGTTGTAATGACATACTTCTTAAATTTTAAATATTTTTCTCCTCTCTGGATAAATTTAATTATCCTTTTTGTTCCAAATCCTTTTGGTAGCTGTTACAACTTGAAAATTTTCTAAAATGAAATAATGCTACTCCTCTCCTGCTTTTATGTCATCCCTTATATTTTCCTTGGGTTTTAATTTACTGTCTTATATGGTATCCTCCATAGCTCAAATATTTTGCCTTTGATGTAATTCTGCAAATTATATAAACAACTAAATTTTTCATGAAGCAGTACTCTTTTCTTTCATATTTGCAGAGATAACCATTCCTGAGGGTTTAGGGGAATCATAAAAATTAAGAATAAACCAATATATCAATATAATTCCATTTGTTATATTAATAGCCAATATCAAAATAGAAAATGGCAAAGCAGCTAGTGTGTCAATACATATTAATAGGATTTAAATGACACTCATGTAAAATTATAATTTATAGTGAGTTTGGTTTTTGTTGGAAATTTGCCACAAAGATAAGGCATAAAGTAGTATTTACTGTTTAATTTATTTACAAGGCAAATTCTAGAAGGTTGTGAACAGTTTAACTTGAAATATTTTTCTATTTCAAGAAGTAAATACATTCATTTTATATTTAAAGGCTTAAATATTTAAGCCTTTAAATATAAAATGAGTTTATATGATTTTCTTTCACAGCAATGGAATCATATTCTCATATTCACATTCCTTTGACATTACTGAGAGTGTGTAAGTGGATATAGTTGGCATCGATCATCCATTGGAGGTTCACCCATAGATGTTCTGTACAGAATTCCCTTAGAAGGTACTCTGTGCCGCCTCTCAAGTTTAATAGGGACTTCTGATTAACCAGATGCCATTGATTTCTCCTAGTAATGTACGTAATTAGCATTGTCACTTGGTATTGATATTACTAAGTTGTAGAAATAGAAAAAAGTTTGTGTCTCCTTGGAAAAGTATGGCTACCCATGCTTGTTTAACATTCAAGAAACAGGTGATAAAGTTATTTTCCTGGCATCTCCATCTCCACTTCTGAAGAATTCTCAGTAAAATATTTTTCCAAGATGTCTTCTAAGAAAAATGGGTTATTATCAATGATACAGACTTAAGTCCAACACAAAGATGCGAGGTGACAATTAGGTGACAGAGGAGAGGGGACAACTCTGACGATAACAGCAATTACTTCTATGTATTCTGCTTCTCATGCTTTTACTAGAAAATAAAAGAGAAATATGAGAGGAAGTGATGAAAATCCACCAGTTTAGGATTTTTTTAGAGAACACTTAGAAGTTCTCAAAGCCATTCTGATCTGTCAAACAGGAAACTGGTGCCAAAACAGAAAACTGGTGCCATGGTACAGCTCTCAACTCTAAGTGCAGTCATCATCAGTGAATCTGTAGAAGGTGTAGTTCGAGAAAATACTTGAAATAGAGCTGACAGATGAAAAGACAAATATCTCCTGCAACACAGCTAAGAGAAGATTATCAACACAAGATCCTTCATGTCTGTTGCAATAAAATATTTGCTCATCTTCGTTCTAAATGTGAAAATTCCTTACTGATAATTTTATTTTTTTACCTTACTGATAATTTTAAACTCTATATAATGACTAGAGTTCTTTTCGTGTATTTCAGTGAAAAGAATTGCATGTAAGTCATAGCTAGAGAATACTCACAGAAAACTCAGACTTTAAATCATCCCTGTGGTCACATTTGGATATACAAAATGATATGTTTTATTTGGAAATCTTAAATGCTATATTTTAGGGATACCATTCACTGGTGCAAAGTCAATCTGTTACAGGGCAGGGAGAGGGGCAGCCCAGACCCCGCAAACCTGCCTGTTTTAAATAGGTTCTGCCATCCGTCACATTAACACAAAACTTGAGACTTTAATGGGAAGGAACTTTAATACAGCTAGGAAACAATACAGGAAAGGCAACGAATTTGGTTTTTAAATCAAGCACCCAAAGTTACCCGTCCCCTCGTGGGTAAAACTCCATCCAAATGGGATTGGCCCAGAGCAAGGCCCCAAAGCCTGCCACAAGTCTAAAGCATATTCCAGTGGGGATCCAATGAAAAGGGTCAGAAACAACCAGACAAGCCCGGAAGGAAAAGAGCAAAATCAAAATCAAGATAAAAGCTGCCATTGTCACCTCCCCATGGGTCTCACCCACATTTGTGTCACCCAGTCCACGACCAAAAGGCAAGCGCAGTTTTTTCACGTGTCTCTAGGCTCCATGTGCCTCCTCCAAGTCTCCTTCTAGATCTCCATCCTGCTTCCTTCCTCAGTCTCCCCTGCAGCTTCTTCTCTCTGTTCAGCTCCACCCTCCATTTGGGTGGGGCAGGGAACCTGGAACCTCCCCCTTTCCTGGGGACCACCCTGTTACAAATCCATGTATCAAAACCAAGTTCTGCTGTTTGCCAGGGTGCATTGCATACGTCATCTTGCTACTCACTAGAAACATTGCTGCACTGTCTGCCTTCCATGAATTTCTTTTCCAGTTCTTCCATACACTTTGACTCCTCACTTTCTATTTATATTTCCATTTCAGTCCATTCCCTTTTCCATTTACCCATTTGTCTTTAATCAGCTGACTACATTCTACTAAAACAGGGCCTAGGCAGGAACAATGTTCAAGAGAAGGAAAGGAAAATACTAACTTGTAAAGAGGAAGAAGGAAATACACTTTTCGTGTATGAGATTACAACATATCAGTTCCAGGTGCCAAAAAAGCTATCAGTGAAAAAGAGCCATCTGAGTCTAACAGCTCTTCCAAGCAGCTCTATCGGTGATAATGTGGTGAAAACACATCTATTTTTATTTACAAGAATGCAATGTGTCAGTTCAGAGAAATGAGACGTGTTACTTTTTGTATTACCTTGTCAACAAGGTATACTGTGATAGGAGGCATGATAGATTTAGGTTCGAAGAATAAGAACTAGAGATTAATGGGAATCGGTTATGGTCTAGAAGCAAAGTTCAGGGATTAAGGTGTTTCTTGTTCAGATGATGTTGGTAGCTGCAATGAGTGCAGCAGTAACCAACAAGATTGGTAGAACGCACATGGCATGTAGCACTTTACAGGCAGAGGAAGTGGTATCCTCCACAACAAAACAGTGATAAAGCTCTGTAACAAGGCAGAGCTTCTTCCTGTTGCTAATTTTTTTTTTAAAGATAATAGATTTTTTTAGCAGATTTATTTATTTATTTATTTATTTATTTATTTATTTATTTATTTATACAAGCACTGGGTACAGTCAGAAGCACGGGAGGGTGAGAGAATTCACCAGAGCCAGAGTGGGGAACAGAGCAGGCAGAAGGACCGAAGTACACTGCTGAGGGGAGCAGCGGGCGGCAGGAGAGGTCTGTCGCGCCATGTGGGACCCTCACCTGGTGGCCAGGGATCAAACCGGCACTGCAGAGGCTGCGGGCAGCTTTGCAAGCCAGCGCTCAACCGCTGCACCACCGGGGAGGCCCCCTGTTGCTAATTTTGACTTGGCTGTGAAATGTGGTTCCAGGGACAGAAGGGGAGAGTCCCCCTGGTTGTCATTTGATTGGTCTTCCCAGCTCTTAAGGTCTTTCCAACATTTAGTGATACTCTATACTTGAACCAAGACATTCTGCTCACTCGGTATGCTTGCTCTTGCTCCAATATTCCATTGACTAAGGTTCTTTGGGTTTCAATTAGCAGAATCTAATTATAGCCATTTGACAATAAAGGCTATTTGGTTATTATGGAACTCAAGAATGACCACATCAGAAACTAAGACAGTCCTAGGGTCCTCATGAATCTATTCCCTAGAGCATTGCCATAAACAGGGTTCTGCTAGCAACCTGTTCTGGTCTCTGTATCCCTCATTTCAAATATTCAAATGTCCTGTAGAAGAGTATCTGATTCTGATTGGTGTGTCTTTTGTCATAAATCTGTCTCTAGACTATTCTGCTATCAGCCAGAGGGAAAATCAAGTATTATAAATATTGCTGCAGAAAGCTAATCCTTGTGAAAGGAGTGGTCAGTTTCCTATAGGTGTGCCCTACACAGAACTTACAGACTCTGATCTGAAATTTCAAATGAGCCATAGTCTTCAGCTAATATTATTATAATAGCCTATGAATATAAGCAGTTTTAGAGAGTCTCCTACCATAGGGATTATAAAATCTTGTTGGTACACTGACAATAAGGCTAGGTCCTGAAAATAAAAGTAGTCAGAAGCTTTTCCATAATGAAACTTAAAGTCAGTAAAGGTACAGAATCAGACATCTTGCTTTTTGAAGGTACTCAAAAATAAACTCATAAGCCAAAGATATTGCACTTACTAATTGTAGTAACTTAAGCAATTTATTTAACTTCCTTGAACCTCAGTTTCTTTTGATCTCTGTTTAAAACTGGTATTTCATCCATTTTTCTAAAATTCAAGTAAGATAACATATGAAAGAACATTGTAAACTACAAAGCATTGCAGTGATATCAATCATTAAAAGTCCTTTTATTTTGTAGTCCTACCTTATATTGACTTCAGACATCTCTAACCATCTGATAGATTGTGAGTTAATTCTTATGTGTGTCAAGTGTTTATTTCCAAAGTCCTCAGAAATCAGTGCTGTGTTTAATGAATTTTAGGATGACTGTTTTCATTGCTGCTTTCATTTTGCTAGGCCTGCTCCCAATTTTCAGAGCAACCTAGTTAATTATTATATCTTCTGTGAACTAAATGGATTTGAAAGACCAAAAGGCAACTACTCTTACTTAAAAAAGAAGAGGTCACTAGGGTAAAAAGCCTTCAAGCTACTGTAGTGTGTCTAAAAACTCATTTCTTTGTCCTTATAAAGTACTTCTTTATTAAATCCATTTATGTGTACGTTGTAAGTCCTAAGTAAAATGAAAACTTAAGGAAAGTCACATTTCAACTGGTATCTGTTTTTATATGCTGCTTTTTTTCATATTCCTACTTTAGTAAGTCCTCTTTTGTGAGGATTGAATTTTTAATGTTATGTTTTTTTGGTAACAGTATTGCTATTGATGTTTTAAAACATCCTTCAGAGGTACTTAATAAACCACAATAGTGACATTCTCAGTGTTGTTACAAGCGCTTCATTCTGAACATATTTTGTAAAGTCCTTAAAAGAGGAAATATATTTTTCAGATGAGTTACATAAACTATTTCATTTTCAACCAAAATTTGAGTGTCTTTAAAGTCAATCAGTGTTTACCTTAGAACTACTAATATTTTGGAAATAACATTTTTAAAAGATAATTTCCAAACCAGACTCCCAACTTTTTAAAGTATTCATGTGAATTTGTTACTCAGAGCCAAAGAGGTTGTGTACACGCAGACACACATGTCTGATAGATACTTTTTATCAGACAGAAAAAGTGTCCTTCTTCTGCTAATTTTCTGAGATTTTACCAAGAATGTGTGTTGAATTCTGTGTTTTTTCTTACTTCTTCAAAAATAGCTTGGTTTTCTCCTCTATTCCAATAATATTTTGAATTACATTAATTGATTTTTTAATGTTAATGTGACTTTTCATTCTTGAAATAAATCCCACTTGGTCATGATGTGTTATCATTTTTAATATTGTATGATTCAGTTAGTATTTAGATAAGAATGTTGATATCTCGGGGTCTCCCCGGTGGCGCAGCGGTTGAGCTCTGGGCTGCGAAGCTCTGCAACGCCAGATCGATCTCCTACCCCGGGGGAGGGTACCACATGGCGAGCAGACTTCTCCTGCCGCCCGCTGCTCCCCTCAGCAGTGTTCTTCGTCAGTCTGCCTGTTTTGCTCTCCTTTCTGGCTCTGGTGAATCCTCTTACCCTCCCGTGCTTCTGACTGTACCCAGTGCTTATATAAATAAATAAATAAATCTTTAAAAAAAAAAAAAGAATGTTGACATCTCGGTTAATGGGAATATTAAGGGTTTTTGTTTTTAACATTCTCCGTTTTGGGTGTCAGGATAATGTTGACTTCATGAAGCTGGTTGTAAATATACCTCCTGCCTCTTCTATTTATTGAAAGCACTTTTTTTAAAGATTTATTTATTTTTATATGATAGCTGGGGTATAGCGGGAGGCTGAGAGGATTCACCAAAGACAGAGCAGGGAGCAAAACAGGCAGATGACAGAAATACACTGCTGAGGGGAGCAGAGAGCAAGGCAGAAGAGGTCTGCTGCACCATGTGGACATCTCGCCCGCCAGCCAGGATCGAACTCGCATTACAGAGGCTGCGGACAGCTTCACAGCGCAGCGCTCAACCCTCTGCACTACAGGGGAGGCCCCAAAAGCATTTTTGTTGGGCTTTATAGGGTTGACATTTCGGGTTCTTCCTTGCCTGGCAGACACTAAGGTAAGGGAACTGAGAGTTACCCTGGGAAGCAGGCCCAGAGAGGCGAAGCAAATGATAGCTGCTGAAACAGGCCCATAACACCCACCGGTGGCCATTAAATGCTGCTGTGAATTTTAAAAAATAGAGGAACTAATCACAGTCTGGCACTTCAGTAGATAGCAGCCAGCACAGACCTGTATCCTAAATCTTAGATAGCCCAAAAAGTGTATCAAACTTCCGTGGCTGGGCAGATACTCGCCTTGCCCCCTATTTCTCTAGCAGCTTAATAGAAAAATATGCCATTTCTACTTTACATGAATTCTAGTGAATTCTTTCAGTGACCCACCACAATGACTCCCGCATCCCTTCATGGCCTTTTGATCTCCATCCCATGGCAATTTTTATTAAATTTACATTATTTCTTCTTTAAATATATAGTAAAATTCATTAGTTTTCCTTGTCAGAGGGTATTTAATGACTAATTAAATTACTTTCATTGAGACAGGGTTTATCAGGCTATTTTTTTCATGAAGGGGCTTTAATAACATGTATTTCAAGGGATTTGTCCATTTCACCTAAATTGTTTAGATTGCTGGCATTATTGTTCCTAATACTCTTTTACTATCTTTTTAATATCTGTCTGGTTTGTATGGAACCCCCTCTCTTATTTCAGATAGTGGTCATTTGTTTTTAATTTTTTATTTTTCTTGATAATCTAGCGTCTCATCATTCCTTGAGTTTTCAAAAAACATCTTCAATTTTCTTAATTTTTCTCTATGTCATTGTCTTATGCTCTTATCTTTATTATCACCTTCATTCTATATGCCTGGATTTATAAGTTATCCTCTTTCTGGATTACTGAAGTGGAACCTTAAGCTTTTACTTATAATTTGAGCAGTAAGTTCTAAATATTTCCCTAAGAATTGCTTGGTTATCTCGAAAATTTTGATATATAATTTTTTATTATTATTCAGTTCAAAATATTTTTAATTTCCTTGCAATTTCTTATTTGATCCATGAATTATTTCTTAGTATGTTGTTCAGTTTCCAAGTACTTGGGTTTACAAAACATGTAAAGGATATCCTATAAATATAAGTGAGACCAATGTAGAAAATTGTTCAGATTTTTCATGTCCTTTTTCTTTTTTTTTTTTTTGGTCATATTGTTTTATCAATTGCTGTGCTTTTAGTTTAGCTTCTATTAATTTGTCTACTTCTTCCTTTAATTCTCTAATTCTGTGTGCCTTTAAGCACACAGTATCCCCAAGTAGAGTTTAAAAGGATATAAAAATCATTCCTTTCAAGATTGCCAATAATTTGCTAACAGTCAAACCCAAGATCCCTTCACCTACAACTTGTTCTAATACATTTTTGCTGCATCTGACACTGCTACTAATCACCGTATCCTTAAAAAAATCTCTCTTTTTAGTTTCTGTTTTTCTTAGTTTCTCTATTTTGTCATCTCTTTCCAGTGTACTTGTTCTCTACCTGCTTCATAATAAGGGGTGTTCCCACAACGCAAGCCTCTCCTGATTTCCTTGTTTATTTTATCCATGACCACATTCATAACATACATATGGTAGCCCTTCTTCTCCAGCTCTGGACTGTCTCCTGAATTTGAGATCCATATTGTCAGCTGACTGATGAATATTACCTCAAGGTAAAACTCAAGCACCCCAAATTACATATATCTAAGTAGAAATTCTTTTCCTTGCCACCGACTCTGAAATATTTAATTGATTTGAATTACATGTCTATGTTGGTAGATATAACCAACCTCTCGGTCACTCAAACTGAAAACATTAAGACTTTGAGGAGAGAAATAGCATATACTGGTTAAAACTAAAGTTTCTAACTTATAAATATTATAAATTAGTACCTAAGGAAATGTTACTTTCTTAACCTAGTGATAAAAAAAATAAATAGTATCTAAAACAGCTGGAAGAAAGGAAGCAGACGACAAAATGCTACAGCTTCATTCTTTGTATTCAAAACTTACTTTCTGGAACCTCCCTGGTGACACAAGGTGTTGAGCACAGTGCTGTGAAGCTGTCCACAGCCTCTGCAGCACGAGTTCGATCCCTGGCCAGGGAGCTACCCACATGGTGCAGCAGACCTCTCCTGACTCGTCCATTGCTCCCCTCAGCAGTGTACTTCGGGCTGTCTGCCTGTTCTGTTCCCCGCTCTGTCTCTGGTGAATCCTCTCACCTCCCACACCTCTGGCTTATACCCCAGTTCCTGTAATCATAAATAAATAAATCTTTTTTAAAAAATTAAGAAAAAACATTAAAAAAAAAAAACCTTTCTGACACTCAATCCCACTATCTGTATAATTGGAATGGTCATAATGCCTAAATCTTAGTATTATTAAGAGAATTAAAGATTTTGACTGTAATGCAATTAGTGTACCATAAATTTTTCCAGCCTTATATCCAAATGCTTTTTGCTTATCACCCATGCAGTGTCATAGCCTGGCAATTCAAGTGCTTTGTCTTTTCAGTAAATTCCCATTATTATGGCCGCTGTTACTTTAACATTTGTTTTTAAAATAAAATTGCACTATGTTGTATCTAAATCAAATCTAACAACTATGTTTTCTTTGATTTTGCATATATATATAAAAAAAAAAACAAATTAACTCCCCAAATTAAAAAGTAGCTTGAAAAATGTTTTTGTTACATCAAGTAAGTGATAGTTTGCTAAGCTCACTTTATGAGACTTCTGACCAGGTTAGTATGAGACGTACAAATGCAAAGTGTGAAAAATGCATTAATAAAAGTTTTAAGACATTGCTATAGGGATATTTCATGCTGTTTTGATAATGCGATTTTCTTAGTATAATAATTAAATCTACACTGAGATGTGATGTGAAACCACCATGGTTTGGGAAGGATTATGAGTTTTACTGATTAAACAAGAATGACTCAGTTACCTAGCTAATGAAATATGAACATGTTTTATACCACAGTATCCCAATTGAATATAAATATTATTTAAATAGGAAACAATACCAAGTTTCAACTTGCATATATTACACGTGAATAATTATTTGACTCACCAACTGTTTTTTAAAAAATTGGTGTTAAATAAGCAATAACATGAACATATCTTCGTTGTCTTTATGGAATATTTACACATTCATCTTGGTCTCTAAAAACAGTGTTTCTTAGCCTGACTGCACATTAGAATCACTTAAGTAGTTTTTTAAATCCCTATGCCACACCCAGATCAATTAAATCAGAATTTCTGGGACTGAGATGAAGGCATCAATATTCTAAAAGTCCCCAAGTAATTTCAAAATGGCAGCCATCAAATTGAGAACAGATGCCTTTTCACTTCTTGATGAGTTTAATTTACCCCTGTGAGTGGTTACTGATCTGCAATTTGAAAACATTCTAAATTAATCACAAAAATGAAGTCACGGTAAGTAACCAGAAAGTAGTAGCTTTCTAGGATAAATAGTAGCTTTCTAGGTGATTAATAATAGTAGCTTTCTTGGTCATTTAGAGTAGTAATCTTTAAAACTGAAGGAGTACTCTGGAAAGTTCTAGGGATAGAAGAATTTGAAAACTAACATTAAGGAGATCCCCTAAGTAGGAAAGAACTATGAGTTTGATGCCTAAACTACCTGTATCAAATTCAAGTTGTGCCAACTTAACTGAATATGTGACAATAAAGGAATCACATGACTTCTCTGAGCCTTAGTTCATCTAAAAAAGGTTATAGCACTTCCGTTGGAAGAATAATAAGCATATATTATGATATATGATAATAAGCATATATGATAAGCATGTATGAGGCATCTTGAATGGTTCCTAGCATCATAGTCAGTACTCAGTAGAAGTTAGCTCTAATTTTCCCCTTCTCTGATCCCTGTGCCTCCTCTATTCCATATTTCATGTGTTAATTGAGTTTATTCAGTTTAAATTAAACCACCAATGATCAGAGTGAGACATTTGAAATCTGTCTTACTGATGCAGCCTGACTGATACTGTGGTAGATTGTAATTCTAATTTAATCCTCAAACCCACTGGTGATACAGAAATCAGATGAAAATGATCTGGAACCTTCTTCAGAATTCCCAAGCTAGAGCATCCTAGAACTCTTAGTATCTCACAAAATCATGTACAGAATTATAAGCAAATAATCAGAGATAGTTACACTATTTATGAAAAAGTATTACGTTTTGGAAAAAGTTTCTTCCACAGCTAGATGTAGAAACATTTCTTACACTATATTAGAATATTGGACAGGAAGAAGATGTTGACTTGTCCTGATGTCCCTAACTGCTTAGATTTGAAGAATTTAAAAAACTGAGAGTTACCATCATTAAATCTTACCCTTCCTTAATATGAAACCTGCAGAGAAGAAAACACTGAACCATTTTCTGCACTTTTGTACTTCCTTAAAACACTAAACCATCACCTTTCCCCTGCAGCCCTGCAAGGCTGCCCTTTTTGACACTCCATCAAAGTGTTACCTATTACATTGGTTCCTGTGTAAGAAATCCATGATTTTGTAATTCAAAACTAAGAACATTTGGATTTTTGACTCCGCAAATTCCCTGGAGTTGAACTGATTTAGAAGAAAGAATCTGTGACTCTGTGGAATGAGAAGTAAGCAGTCTGCAATAGAATCAAGAAAGTATCAGAGAATAGGGACCATGATCTGGGTCCACAAACAAGGGAAAGTCTCAAGGCATGTTCCACTAGGGTCAGAAAATGGTAACCTTTTAGTGTCAAGCAGGGAATAGTATGAGAGTGGGTTACTTGTTTTGAAATGTTTTGTTCTTAAGTTCATTTGTCATTTTATGATTCATTAACAAGATTCTTCAGACAGAAGGCTGGAATGTGGGGTCTTTTATAACAATAAGTAAATGGTCTCCTGTTTTTTTCATGGTCTTTAGTAGGGAGAAAACAGGTAGTTGGTGCAGCAGGCCAGCCTCAGCCATTCACCCAGAATTCTCAACATGACATTTAGAGACAAGATGAAGTCTGTTTCATTCAAAGTAGTTTCCATGCTTGCACCTCAGGGCTAGAAATCTTAACTTCCTCTAAATTCATGGAATATCATATCCAAACTTAGGTAGCAATACATGTGCTTTGTCATTCAGAGTGAGTTGTATGTTCTGAAAGGAATTTTGAAGACACTATAAACACAGGATTAACACAAATGTCAAGGATTATACACACAAAACACTAATTGTAGATGGTTTATGTAATAAAAAATTTATCCAGGAGAGATAGGGAAGGAAGATCCATGTATCCATAAATTATTCTTCAAATGTTATCGACTGCCTCCATCCAGCTTAGAGCACTCATCAGCAGAAACTGTACACACAGCACCCTTTCAATTAGCATCCCTGCTTCTCTGATGATCTTTTGAATTCTCCATTAAAAACTGCTTTTAGGGACTTTTAATTATACCTTCTTCCTCCTCCTCCTAGACATAGTAGGACACCAACAGAAGTATAGGAACTGTTGCATAATTAATTTCTGAATCATATTTTCTCCTATATCTGCGAGCATTTTCCATACAAAGGAGAAAATCGATAACTAAATGTGGTGTTTTATTTCTATTGCATGTTAAACTTCAGCTTTGATAGAAAAATAATGGTCTGTCATATGGACATCTTTTGCACTATAATTTCTTTTCATCATTTTATGATAATTGACATCTGACAGAAATGGTAAATGAGTACAATTTTAAGTTGATGACTCAACCAAAATGACAAAAAAACTTTCATTAGTGATCTAAGATTCAAAGTGTATATTTATTGTTTAATTAGATTATTTTGCATCCTTTTTAAAAGAATTGTTTAAAAAACAATTCTGCTTTGACTAGACAGAAAATCTTTCAATTACATTAATTTATTCTTTAACTCTTAATTAATTATTCTTCTTATGGAACCTACCAATGGGGTTTACTTCCAGAATTATTTCCATGATTCATTGACTCTAAAAGTTCCTATAAAGGACAGACAATGGAAATATTAACCCAAGTCTACCCTAATAGTAATAAAATTTAAATAGAAAATGGTTAAATGAACTTTGTTTTACTCTTGTTCATTACACTCATATTTGAGGTTTTTAAATCCTTTTGAGCAAAAATACTTTAATAATCAAAAGTTCTGAAAAAAACTATGTAAAAATAGCTAAATAAAAATTTTTAATGCATTTTTCCTGAGGTTATTACAGATATCCTATCATAGTAGAATATCACCATATGATACAAGTAAAATTTTTAAGAAAGATTATTATACTTTAGATGTGTGCAAATATAGATAAATGCTAAATAAGCAGTGACTGAGTAGACAGAGTCTGAAAGACAAGTTCAAATGTTTCTAAACACTTCAGACAGTATAAGACAACCAGAAATTAGAGACACGCTCACCTAGTCACATCCTCTCTCCCCTCTAAGCTTTTTCATCCCTCATTAAGCTCTACTTGGCAAGTAAACACTCTCTGAATTCTGAAACCCCCAAATTTCATGGCCACATGAGATTACTTATCTGTTCCCATAGAACCTCTTAGATTTGTTTTTAGGTAACACTTGTACTACATGAAAATTTGATTTTTTTCTTGATGTTCTTCTAACTGAACATCTTTTAAGTGTAGGAACTAAAAAAAAAAAAAAATAACCAAAATTGTGTTACCAGCATAGACTCTAGCATCTAGGAGGCACACAATAAAATGTTTGTCAAATTATTTGTTGCAAGTTTATAGACCAGATATGTTCCTGACACTTGAGTTACAGCATGAAACAAAAAATCTAGATCCTTACTCTTGTGAATCTTATCTTCTATTAGGGGAAATAGGTAACACACACACAAAAAAAAGTGAGAGTTTCAGATAATGATAAGTACTGTAAAGAAAAATAAGATAGTATGGCATCTGGAAATTTAATGGGGAAAAGAACAGTTTCTCTGGGAAAGAACTTTCCAAGCAGAGAGAATAGGAAACCCAAAGGCAATCCAGAAGGGAGTTTATTTTATCAAGTAAAAAACTAAGGCCTGTATGGCTGAAAGAACAGTGAACATATAATAGAATAACACCATACAAGACTGAAAGGTGACCACAGACCAATTCATACAGAAAAGGCCCCGTTAAACATTTAGACCTTATTCTTAATGCAATGAGAAGTCATTGAAGAATACTGGAGAGCAAAATTAAAAATCATCTAGTCATGTTTTTAATGTTTGCCTAGAGTATAAAGAATGGACAATAAAAGCGATGCAAGAAATCCATGTAACATACAATAAAAATGAAACATTCTGATTTTAACTAATGCCCCAAGAAAGTAGATGATTACCCCATATTCCAATACAAGTGCTACATTGAACCATGCTCTATTTGGAACTGAGAAAAGAGAAAGGGGAACCAAGTTTTATACCTCCTAGACTTTGGCCACCTCAAGATTATTACTATTCTGAAATTGAAGAGAGTGGGAATTGGAAAAGAGAGTGAAGATGATCTTTGGAGAAATTTGTAGATTTTTTGAGCATTTACCCCCTTTTCTATGAGGAAATGTGTTTGAAAGTGAGGATAGTTAGTATTGCTTCCTCATCTTAAACTGAGGGAGAGAAGAATCAATACTACTCATAGAGAAGGACTTATAATTCCTGGAGTCTGGGGAACAGGGGTTAGTGGGCGACCCACATCTGCAAAAGCCAGAGGTCAACAGATTACTGCCAGCCAGCTGCTTTGCCAACTAAGCAAAGGTGGTTGCTTTGATTCTGGCTTTTTATTGAGACAATGAACAAATATTCAGTCAACATATATTTACTGAGCTCCTACTATATGTACATCAGGCAATGTTCTGGGAACTTGGAATGTATCAATGAACAAAACAAAGATCCCTGCACTCGAGTTAACTATATCCTAAAAGTAGAGATAAACATCCTTATCAAGTCACTATATAGTAGAAGAGTTTATGAGAGCTAAGGAAAGAAAAAAATTAAACCTGTTTAGGAAAATGGAAAGAGAGGTACTCAAGGAGGAAGAGAGATAAAGGGGGGTTGAAAATTAAGTGGGATAGTGGGCATTTGAGTAAAGACTTAAAGAAGGAGGAGGTGATGGCATTAATTAACCAAGTGGTATCTTGGGTGAGACTATCTCTGGCAGTGGGAACAGCTCCAGCAATTGGTTCTAACTTGAACATGCATCAGCATCTCCTGGAAGGTTTTTTAAAAGTCACTGCTGGACACCACTGCCAAAATTCTTCATTCAGTGTCAGGGGTCGGGGTGAGAAATTGCATTTCCAAAGTTTCTAGTTCTTGTCTAGTTCTAGACTGCTTGTCCAAAAACAATGCTTTGAGACTCACTGAACTAGACAAAAAGATCCCTGATGGGAGTATGAAGGTATAGTCAAATGCTTCCTTGAGTGAGGGCAAACGAGGGAAGAGTTACTGGAGCCATGCTGAAAGAATTCAGTCCAGGGCCTCCCATGGTGGCGCAGTGGTTGAGCGCTGGGCTGCAAAGCTGCCCGCAGCCTCAGCAGTGGTGGTTCCATCCCCAGCCACCGGCGAGGGTCCCACTTGGCATGACAGACCTCTCCTGCCACATCTGCTGCTCCCCTCAGCAGTGTATTTTGTCGGTCTGCCTGTTCTGTTCCCCGCTCTGTCTCTGGTGAATTCTCTCATCCTCCTGCGCTTCTGACTGTACCCAGTGCTTGTATAAAAAGAGAAAAAGAAAAAAATTTAAAAAAAAATAAAGAATTCAGTCCAGAGGAACTACCTTCAGAGACTATGGGCTGAATTTCAGAAAACCATGGACCAAGAGAGAATTTTCATGACCCACAGGTGAAACTAAGAGTTCTACCTTCACTTTTGAGTATTTAAATTCACCCCATCTTTCAAGAGACCTCCTCCTCAGTTGCAATTTAAGCTTTATTTCCCAGCTGGTGTCTTTATTCACCATTTAACTTTAGATATCTTTTTGCTAATATCCTCTACTTCCTTACCACCTTGTGCTTCTCCCACAGCAAGATATGTAATCCAACATTGTTCATTTTCAACTCTTATATCAGGGCTGCAGAGCACTTCTAAAGAAAAAAAATGTGCTGTAGTAATTGATGCCTATACAGACTTAAACAATACAGGGTTCTTTTTTCTGCCTTTGATCATCTCCCTTCCTACTCTCTATAGCAACTGTGCTGAATGTTCATCTTACCCTTCATGATCCCTGCCTCCTCCTCCTCAACAGATGACATAATCTCCTATTCAAAGAGAAAAATAGAGTTTCTATGACACATGAAAACCTCTAAGTTCTTGCCATTTCCATCCATCCTCCCAAATACATACATACTCAAGTGATCACTAGCTTCAAAACTATTTCTTTCACTTACCTCCTCTTTCCTGGTCTCAAATAAAACCATGCAGACAAAATATTTAGGCAAGTGACACAAACTAGGGAGGTACTCAACAACTTTGATTGATTGCTTGGTTTTATTTTATTCTTTTTTTGCAAAACAGGTAACAGATGCATAAAGAGTATAAAAGTTTAGAGTCTCTTTCCAAGCCCTGTTCCCTAGCCACACATTTCTATCTGCCGGAGATAACTGGAGTTACCAGTTTCTTGTGTATCCTTCTAGAAGTATTCTGTGTACAAATAAGGATATGAATTCCTGAATATTGTTTAAGAAGAGTGATATACATTTTTGCACTCTAATTTTTCACTTTAAAATATATTTTGAAAGTCTGTATCAGTATATGAAAACATTTCTTACTCATTGTAAATGCAACATATATTTGTGCCTGTTGATGCACATACTCATTTACCATACATGGAAATATATCAGTAGATTAAATTCTTAGGAATAGAATGATTGTACCAAGATTATTGCCATATGGTCTCCATGAGTTTATACCAATATACATCAGCTATGAGTAAGAGCAAATGACTTACCTTATTCTCAGTTAACATAGCATGTTTTTTAATAGTTTATTCATCCACCAAATACTTTTTGAGTGACAATTATAAGCCAAATTTTTCCTAGCAACTAAAATCTCTGCTTGTATATAGCTTATATTCTGAGGAAGAAAGATATAGTAAACAGAGAAGCTACATTTATAATTTAATGTTTTATTTTTCCTGAGAAACTTAGGTCCTTTGTTACTTAAATATACCAAATTATCTTGTTATTTAAAAACATTGAATTTATCAACTTGGAATTTCTATTTTGGGCTTTTTAAAAAGATTCTAAATTTTAAGGTTTTTTTTATTATTATTTACCAATTTTTTTATATGAATACTGCACGTTGACTCCATTTTTCATTTTCTATTCATTCTTCAATGCATTGTCTTCATCATTTCTTGGTGATTTTACAGATATGTAGGATTTTACTTAATAATGTATGAATAAGAATTAAATTTCCAGCCCACATCTGCCTTCTAAACAACTCCTGATGGTATGTTTTTCATGTTAATCTAAATGTGTTTGAAAATATCTGTTAATTTAACTTTGATCCTACTCTTCTCCATCCCTTGCAACCTCCTTTTCCTATCTTGCCTGTCAAGTATAAGACATCATCCAACTGGTTGCCCATCACTGACATACAGTCACTCTAGACTCCTTTTCCGACCTTAAGGTTCACTGTCTTCCAAATCAAATTAACTGTTAAATCCTGTCATGCACTAAAAGGGGGGTTAAAATTGTTTTCTGTCCTTATACTCTTATTTTGTTTCTGGACTAAAGACTCATTGTCTCTCACCTCGACTTAATAATCTTTTATAATGCCCCTTACCTGCTCTGTTTCAAATTCTTCAATTGCTCTCCTTGGCCTCCAGGATTGGGGTATATAAAGCTCTTGCTTCCTGTCCAACTTTTCAGCTTCAGCTGTCACACCCATTCAAAGTATTCTACCATATTCTTCTTGATACTGTGCCTTTGTTCTCTCTCCCAAATGACTTTCTCCTCCCCCAAAATTAGGTGTAGCTTAATCCCTGCAACTATCAGTCAGCCTAGCAAACCGATTCTTCAAGTCTTAGTTTAAATTTAAACCCCAGTGTAAGGTCTTTCCTGTCTTCCCAGACAGAATTGCTGAAACCTCTCATGAATATCCATGGCTTCTTTTTCATATCTGTACCACACAGTACAATTAAAATTATAAATATTGGCTTTATTCTCAGGCTTCATTCAAAAGCATTTCTAGAGGCCCATGCTTAAATAATGACAACTATATATTCAGAGAAAAAAGGAACAAATACATGACCTTAAAAGTGTCAGTTCTAAGTACATTTAGTAAAACGCTTTTCATCTAGAAATAATGATAACCATTACTACCAAAGCAATCAAAGTAAAAGAAAGGTAGAATGAAGTTAGTATATGAAAACTTGTCATTTGTTATGAAAAGCTAGTCCAAAAATCTTGGAGAAGATAGAAACGATTGGTAGCAATTTCAGTATTCTCAGATGGAAAAAAACATTGTCAAAGAACATAAAGAGGAGTTCTTCAAATATAGACAGATTTCTCATAATTGTTTTGGGACTGAATCGCAAAACTTTACTAACTTAACCATGCTCTGTCCTTCAATTTTTATCTTGGCATTCTAGAATAAATTGTGTGTGAAACAGAGTCGGGCATGATGCAATATTCTACAGCATTAAAATAAGTATAAAGCCAAATAAGTATAATAAAAGCAGAAAGTTGTTCATGTTATTTTAAACTGGCTATTTTATAGCTTATACATATATAAAAGCTTCGTGTGTTTAGGCTAAAATTCAATCACTTCCTAATCTGATCCTTATTTAAAAGTTAAGTTTCTCTTCATATTTTAGTTAATAGTCTTGGTTAACTAGCAGACTGCAAGACCAGATTGTATTTAAGCAGAGCTCCAGATCTTGGCTATGCAACATCTGCCTTGTGTTCAGTGCTGAACATGCTATAATATAATTAATGGAAAATGAAAGATCAACTCCCCAATTTCAACTGACAGCAATTAAGCATTCACATTGTGTTACCAAACTTGAGCTTTGTATAGCAGTCCTACCAAACCAATAGTGCCCAATAAATGTATTTCATTTTGTTATTCTAGTAATAACAAAAACTATCAGATGAAAATATATACTTTATAAAGCATAGGAGGTCAAAAGAAAGTAGATTTAAGATGAAAGAAAATGAAAAATATGTCCCAATTTAACATATTTACAAAGTAAAAATAGAGCAAAATGCAAGAGGATACAGCTTAATTAATGAAATACCTTCATTTCATTAGAGACATTTACATAAAATATAAGCATAAATCTAATGCCTTTCAAATAATAGTAAAAAAAGACAACAAAATTAAAGAGAGATAAAAAGAGATTGTTGTGCATAAAATTGCTAAAAGTTTAGTTTGTTAATGACTCATTATGCTCTCTTTTGAAATCACAAGAGTTTTCATTGAGTTTGAACACATCATAAGATTTTTTCCAAATAATTTACCATGATTTTGTTATTCATGTTTAGGTAAACTTAGTTTCCATGTCTCCAAATTTTGAAAAAGACTTTGGTCCAATACAGTATTTTATTCTGTACTAAGAATAAAAATAAATATACAGATTAATGTTTATTAGATTGTCAATAATTAAGTTGAAAAGAAATTTTAAACACATCTTTCACACCCAATGTATAGCTAAATCTCAACTCCTCAGTCGTTTTCCAGTAAGAGTACAGAATTGTTTTCTAGTTGTTGCTTGTAATCTCTCACATAAGATTTCATTACATCCAGTGTCATTATGGAGTGAACTGTTTGTCTTACTGAACTCTCAAGGAGAGGGAACATTAGGTTAAGTGGAGAGAAAGATTATGAACGTGTTCTTTTAATATGTCCATCTCTTCTAGCTTGCTAACATATTACCTGTTTTCCATTTTAACTCAAATACAAGAATAGTGCATCATTCTTTATTTGTGCTAATTGTATGTTGTTTCCTCCCCCCATCACTCTCTTATAGTAGAATGAGAAAACTTGGTATTGAACAGTGGATGGTACTATAGATACTATAAAGTAAAGGCTGAGGTAAAAATAAAAATACTTTTACTCTGTTAGACACATGATTTTTCTACTGCTTGACAAACCTAAAGGTAGAGATGGTTAGTCCCGTACTACAATGACAAATACAAATATTGAGTGTGTTAGGTGACAAGCATCTAGGGGATATTATGTTTAATTTTCAATATGTTTACCCTTGTTATTATCACTTTACATAATGAAGGTGAGTCTTTGAAAGTTGAAGTGACTCTCCTGAGCTCACACTAGAAGTGGAGGAGATAGGCTTCAAATGAAAATGAAGTCTTCTTTAATTCTAACACTTATGGGTTTTATTCACAACACTTAATGATCTTAATAAACTGAAGTCCCAATCTCGGGAGTAAACATCAACTCTTAATTTATCTTCACAATCACACTCATCCTATACCCCTTATCTCTCTTCCGCCTACATATACACTGTTTCCTCCCTCTTGATGTTTTAACAACAGTCAAAGGAAATAATACAGCCCCTGATGCAGCTCCTGAGTTTGTACATCTGGTTTTTCTTACTTTTCCATAGCAGGTGCTCCTATAGCTGGTCTCACAGTGTCCATTGAATGTAGTGCAGTTTTGCTACTTTTTTTCATTGTTGTATTTTCCCAACTGTAGCAGACTACCAACCAGGTGTCTTTTGAAAACAATTACCAGGGTCATTTGAGCAATGTAATGTGTGAACAGATAAATTTCATTTAAAATCAGAATTACTCTCCTCTTTCTAGATATTTTAAAGATTTGTCTAAAGCTGCTTAAGCTTTACTGCCTGAAACTACTTTCATTAATTGTTTTAATTAAAATATTGCTTAACATTTTTAAGATTCAATTAAAGCTGCTTTGGCTATTAATTTCCAATAACCACTTAGCACTGTATCTGACTGCATCAGTGTGGAACAAGTCAGGTAGACAGAGTAACACTAAATATTCCTGAAATAAAGGAATTTAATAAAGGTATTAGATATTAATGTCTGAAAAACTGGGGGGGGGGGAAGGAAGGGGAAGAGGTCAAAGAAGTCAAAATTTAATTCCATCCAGTTGCTGCAGTAACTACAGTAGGCACTACAGCACCTTAGTATGAAACCCCAGAATAGGTGATTTTCAAAAGCTTGCTGGGTAACTGTTTTTTTCAAAATATCTGATAAAAACTCCCAACAACTGTCTCTAAGTGCATACAGAAGCTGCTGTCAGTGTCTGCCCACACATCTGGCTGCAACCACCTTCAGAGAGTCATCAACTCTCCTTTTCTGCCTCACAAACTTTGTGGGAATTTTTCTCACTGTCAAACTCAGACTATTTAGAGAAGGGCATTGTGGGAAATGTAGTTCCCTGCTTCTCCTTTACACTAGGGCCTGCAGCACATAGTAATGCTAAACTGTAACAAATAAATCAGCACATTTCATACTCTTCAACATTGTTATGACATTTGCTTTGGGACCAGATGGAAGGCAGATACTGACAAAAACAGTGAGGAGACAGTGAACAAACTTTTAGTGGAGGCTAGAAAGGAGGTGATAAAACTTTCTTGGAGACTAGAAAAGAGGGTAACCCGTGTTTTGCATTAACAAAACAATTTATAAGTGTGATGTCCAGTACTTGGAAGATAAAACATGGTTGATAAATTTGTGTATCTGGCGTTAAACATTTCCAGGTGGAATGTTTAAAGTGCTAATTGAGCATTTCTTTTAGCTGTGTATAATAAGGTATGGAAAGAAAGTGTTCAGTATGAAGAGACTTTCTATAGGTAGAAATAGGCTGAGCAGTCTACTTAGATGTAAATGAAGACTATTATAGAAATAAAGACAGAACCTCTCAGAGAATAGTCAAGAGGCCAGAGGTGGGATTCAAAACCTTTAATATACAGTAGGTTAAGGAAACAAATTAAGGAGCAGAAGTGGGCCTCATAAAGCTGTACTCCTAATCTTGGAGTAGAGCTCTCTGACAGCATTTGTCTGACTGGATTTCAGAAAGACCCGTGGCCAATATGTGCCTCCTGTTTTATCTTTTTGAAAGGGAGTGTTGATTACAATAATCCATCTGGACACACCATTAAATATTGAGGATTGGAGAACAAACTTGTGGTTTTAGTTCACAGGTCTCTAATTTAAGAGGCATACAGCCTTAAACTCTCATCTGTTTCTTAACCTGATGACAAGGCCATGGACTTTGAGTCTATTGACATAATTCTCTAGTTTCTAGGAACTAGAGAAAAGAGTAAATATATTTTGAGTGTGAGAGAAAGGGTAATCAATGAAGCCAGCAAACAAACTAAGGAAAAGAGAATCCACAGATGGAAAATAAGACACATATCTACGAATAAAAAGTGCATAATTTAAATTGGATGTGTACAGAAATGAAGCAAGAGGGAATGGGAAGCCATGAGAATCCAGTGTCAAATAGGTATTGACAGATCTGAGCTGGGTATATCAAGAGTCAGAATTCAAAAGACTTAAGGATCAGATTCAGCAAGTGGTGATAAACAGGAAAGGACAATTTGTATTTGGAAAATGTCAGCAACATTCCCTTGATTTCACAAGTGCTCTGAATGGGGTGGGGGAGTATGAGAGGATTAAAAACAAAGAGGAAGGGAATGCAGTGGTTTATGGTGGTGGATTTGGTTGTGGTTGCACTGTGGTGGCGATACCTGATGGGAGTATCCTAATACTACCTCAATTAAAAATATATTAATTTTAAAAAACGGAAGTGCTGTAAAGTCTTTGTGAAGAATTATATACCTCTCTGTAAGTCAGTCTCCACTGTTAGAGCAATTATTAACATTTTCTTTCCCTAACTTAGATCACTTCCTAAACTTGAAACCCCGCAGTCACAGGCTCTGAATGTAACTGCGG
The DNA here is from genome assembly GCF_964194135.1 of Talpa europaea. Lineage (NCBI taxonomy): Eukaryota > Metazoa > Chordata > Mammalia > Eulipotyphla > Talpidae > Talpa > Talpa europaea. The sequence continues at coordinate 80,895,355 of NC_140070.1, forward strand.
TCTTTCTCTCTTTTTTTTTCATCTTGGCAGATTGCTTGAGACTACCTGCTCCTAAACCATATAAAGTCTTCAAATTAATCAGCCATGGCTTGTTTCCTCAATTAATTGCCCTCTCTGATCTGCCCTTTAACTATCATCCATCCAGCATCAGCACAATCATCTTCCCTTGCCCTTTGATCCCAGTCTGCGTCCCGATTCCAGATGCAATCCTCAAACATTTTTTGGGGGGAGATACATACAATTCCTAGGTTTGGAGAATTAATGGAGGGCCACAAAAGCCTGAACCAGTTTTATTCCATTGACATTCTAAAGGCTCTGATTTCAGCTCATGCTCGTAAGCAATGTTTATGGCTTCTCCCTGAAGCAGTGGTACTACTCTTTCCAAGCCTTATCACTCTTCCTGCACACTTCACTCTGCCAGAGCCCATATCTAATCCTTTTACTAACCTTAAACATTTCAAAGACTTATTGCCTAGAAGATAAAATCCAGTGTCCCTATCATAACATGCAGCCTCTTCATTGTCTTCCTCCATTAACTTTCACCCCTCACCTCCACACTCTGCCCTAATGTGCCCTTGCAGTAACCACATTGTACCTACTTCACATATCTAAGTGCATAATGCATTGTTATGATTCTGCTTTTGTTCATACTTCTTCTTCTACCTGGAAAGACTTTCAGTGTTTTACCATAGCATGATTAATTCTCCCTCATCAGTATTTCTAGGACACTTTATGTATACTGCTTACCACATTGTTTCATTGTATCATAATTGTGTATTTAGTTGTTTCATTACCATTCTAGTTTCTTAGGGACAACAACAATGTTTTATTTTGTTATTTTATTTTGTTCAAGGGTAGGTAGGTTTGCTTGCTTATTTGTTGGTATCTTTTTGCACCAAACAGATTAATCAGAAAACAAATAGCGCTCAATAAATAGTTCTTAAAGGAATAAATGGCTGCAAAGAACTATACTAAGAGCTGAAAGCCTCAAGTTTGGAAATACTATGAACACATTCTTAATATTACAATTTGCACATTTAAACCTGGTCATTCTCTTAAACATTCCTGGCAAGAAATAAGAAATTTATTAGTTACTTTCCCCTATTTGAATACACCTCTTATCCTATAACATAAACTTCATTTTACAAAAAAAGTGTTCACTTTCTAGAGTAGATCTTATGACTAGAACAGCTATTAAGGAAAGTAACAAATCTCTCACACTTAGTAAAATGGTAATAAGATTAGACATATGAGAATATAAATCAACAGTAAATTAAAAACACTGAGAATGAACTGAGGAGTAATGCATCATGTGATTAGATGAGTAAACTGGCAAATACTCATGTTGAGTAAAATCTGGAAAATTTTTGCTCCTGTACTCTTATCAAGAATGCTACATGAGGGGCTCCCCAGTGGCGCAGTGGATGAGCGCTGGACTGCGAAGCTGCCCGCAGCTTCCCGCAGATCCCCAGCCACTGGGTGAGGGTCCCACATGGCGCGTAGACCTCTCCTGCCGCCCACTGCTCCCCTCAGCAGTGTACTTCGTAAGTCTGCCTGTTCTGTTTTCTGTTTCCTGTTCTGGCTCTGGTGAATTCTGTTACCCTCCCATGCTTCTGACTGTACCCAGTGCTTGTATAAATAAATAAATATATCTTTAAAAAAAAAAAAAAAGACTGCTACATGAGGGCCTCCCCTGGTGGCGCAGGCGGTTAAGGGCCGTGCTGTGAAGCTGTCTGCAACCTCTGCAGCGCCAGTTCAATACCAGCCGGCCGGCCAGCCGGTGAGGGTCCCACATGGTGCATCAGACCTCTCCTGTTGCACCCGCTGCTCCCCTCATCAGTGTATTTCATCAGTCTGCCTGCTCTGCTTCCCGTTCTGACTCTGGTGAATCCTCTCACCCTCCCTTGCATCTGGCCTGTACCCCGGTTCTTGTATAAATAAATAAATAAATCTTTTTAAAAAAATGTTACATGTAGTTGATGGGACTACAGATCCTATTTAAACAATCACCTTGATTATATACCAGTGAAAAGATTCAAAAACAGAGTTCTAAGAGTAGGAGATATCATCTATGTTCTGTAACCCTGGGATGTTCATAACACCAGAAAACTCACAGTGAAAATTTAAGATATAAAGGAATATGATAGTATCTGAAGAGAGACTATGTCTGAATTAATGAAGGTAAAAGGTTGATTGAAATTCTAATTATAAATGACAAAGAAAATAAAACAAAAGAAACAGGATTCCTGTAATGATCAAGTGCATTTGGTTTATATATTTTTTTTTATTTTCTATAACCACAACTATCAGGATGTTTACTAGTTTATAAAATTTCGATTTAGAAATCATGTTTGATTAAATCATGAGCATATTTCTTGCAAACTGCAATAGAACCTATTTGACACATGTCGGTTTTTTCCTTGCTATTAAGTACCATTTTACTGAGCCTAATTTAAATGCTGCAGTATGACACTTAGAGCCAATGGTTGAAATATTCAAGTAATCCACCTTCTAATTTTAAGCTGGCCCATATCCCTACAGAATTAAATTTTTGTCATGGAAACTCACATAATATTACCGAACAATTTCTTTTGCTTAATATTCTGCTCAAAATATAATTTCAGGATTCTCTCTTGAAGAGGCTCTTATGCCAAAACTTTATCAGGTAAATTAAAGTGGAGAGCTGCTTTTGCTTATAATATGGAAAATGTCAGTGCTTTTAAATCAATGAACATAAAGATTAATAAATACTGTTCCAAAGGAATTAACCAATTAAGAAAATAATTATTTTGTTATTGAATATATAGTGCAAATTGTATGACGAGGCAAAGTGGGAAGGTAGAAATTTATTAATGTACCATGTTTCTAATATATCTGATTGGATTTGCAGCGAGCATTTCATCTGTGACCATACACCCTCTTTAGTTGTTTCCAGGGAAAACAACTAGACTATGGGATCTACTGATATTGAAAGAACATATTGAAGATTTTGCTAATATTTCTGACAGTGCCTGCAAGTGTTACATTACATCTCGGGCACTGTGATCCAATATAGATTTAGAAAGTATAGTCATATGGATAATCCTTGTAACAGGCTGAAAAGAGTGGAATCAATGTCCAAAAAGTGGGGTTAATAGTCCTAGAGAAAGCAGTCCAAGAACTGCACAAAGACAGCAATAAAAATAGCCAGAGAAACAGCAGAAGGAAAACTAGAGTAATATCATTTATTTGAGGAACTCCAAGAAATTAAGTAAAATATGTGAGAAAGAGATGATGACAAAAGTATACAGCTGAGATATTAGAGCTTCCTTAGAGAGGAACTCAGAGATGTTAAAGCAGTGAAAGGATTGGACATACAGCTAAGGACTCCCCAGAACTCTCATTCCATGGACTAACAGCATAAGCATCCCTGGGAACTTGTTAAAAATGCAGGTGTGGGACCTCCCTGGTGGTGCAGGTGGTTGAGTGCAGTGCTGTGAAGCTGTCCACAGCCTCTGCAGCATGAGTTTGATTCCTGACCGCCAGGGAGAATTCCCACATGGTGCAGCAGACCTCTCCTGCCGCGCCCACTGCTCCCCTCAGCGTGCTTTCGGTCTGTCTGCCTATTCTGCTCCCCGCTCTGTCTCTGGTGAATCCTCTCACCCTCCTATGCCTCTTGCCTGTACCCCAGCTATTGTATAAATAAAAAATAAATCTTAAAAAAAATTAAATCTAGTACTGATAACCCAAACACAAGTGGGATATTGAGTATGCTGCATCCCAAGGTTTTATAATACAAAGCACTCACATTAAATTATTTAAATTATTGTTTCATCAGTTCCAACAAAGCATAAGCACTTCAAAGGTGTAAAGATAACTTAAGGAAAATGGAGGTACCATAATAATTATAACTAAGAAAAGTTCAGGTTTCTATCTTCTCTGTCTTTTCCTAAGATATAGGTAGCTGCTAAAAACTGTCTTATAAAAGCAATCTTATTCCATTACATTCCAATTACCTTATTTGATTTGTAATTAAGTAATAGCATGGATTGAGGGAAAATTTTAAGATGAATTTGGAAGGTCCTCCTTCAGAAGTAAGATAACATAGTCATTATAATAATGACTCATATAGAAGGATCTCCATTTCATGGTGAGTAAGTGTGGTCGTAAGCTCTCCTTTTTTTTTCTTTTAAAGATTTATTTATTTATGCAAACAAGAACTGGGGTATAGGCCAGAGGTATGGGGGGGGGTGCTTGAGAGGATTCACCAGAGACAGAGTGGGGAACAGAACAGGCAGATTGACTGAAATACACTGCTGAGAGGAGCAACAGGCAAGTCAGAAGAGGTCTGCTACGCCATGTGGGTAGCTCCTTGGCCAGGGATTGAACTCATGCTGCAGTGGCTGTGGATAGCTTCATAGTCTGTGTCTTAACCCCTTGTGCCACCAGGGAGGTCCAAGTTCCCTTCATTAAGTTTTTCATTTGGTCATATATGAAATTATAATAATGGGCAGTGTTGTTCATTTATTTGACTCCAACTAAGTTTATCTTTTTAAACCAAACTAACTACACATACACACACACACACACACACACACACACACATATATATATATATATGGGCTATTAAACACTCTGACATCTTCCTTGTTTTATTAAATGATTATGTGATACTATACATATACTAAAAATATTTTATTTTTGATTATTTCCCCTTTTATAACCTTTATGTCCTGACATGAAATACATTAAAAGTTCCTTTAGGGCCTCCCCAGTGGTGCAGTTGGTTGAGCACAGCGCTGTGAAGCTATCCACAGACTCTGTGTATGGGTTTGATTCCCAGCCAGCCAAGGAGATACCCACATGGCGTGGCAGACCTCTCCTGCCTCTCCCACTGCTACCCTCAGCAGTATCTTTGGTCCATCTGCCTGTTCTACTCCCCGCTCTGTCTCTAGTGAATCCTGTCACCCTCCCGCACCTCTGGACTATACCCCAATTCTTATATAAAAAAAAGTTTCTTTAGTCTCCATGAACCCAATAATATCCTTAATGTAACTTTGAATTTAGACCCAAATTGCTTATGATTTTTGAATACTGCCTTTAATATAATATTTTTGTATTATATAATGCACAAAGATATATTAATGATATGTGCTTTTAAGCTTTTTCTGCCATAGGAAAAAAAAAAGAAATAGATAGCTAGGTTAATATGGTTTTTAAACAAAATTCTATAATGTTGAAGATCTTACTGAGTAATACATTACTCAATAATGTAAAAATTGTTTTATTTTGAGCTGTATTTCAAGAAATGTTTTGAAGTTATGTTCATTACTGTTCTCATTGGATTTCTTAAATTAAATAAAAAAGAAAAAATCTGCAACCTGAAGTCAGTTTTTTAATCCATAAAAATATTCTGGTAATCTTGGAGGAGACAAAAGATCTCAGGCACAAGAACGCAAAGCAACCACCACCCTGGGATTAATCTTGGGTGCATTTGTTATATGCTGGTAAAACATTCACCTTTTTTTTTTAATTCTGAAAGGGAGAAAAAAGTCTGTGAAGCCTTCTCTGAAACTCTTTTTCCCCTCCTTTGTTACAGGTATCCATTTTTTCAGCTACATTAAACTTTTTTAAAAATGGATTTCTTAAACTCATCTGATCAAAACTTGACCTCAGAAGAAATGTTAAACAGAACGCCATCTAAAATTCTGGTGTCCCTGACTCTCTCCGGGCTGGCCCTGATGACAACGACTATCAACTCCCTTGTGATCGCCGCCATTATTGTGACCCGGAAGCTGCACCACCCAGCCAACTATTTAATTTGCTCCCTTGCAGTGACAGATTTTCTTGTAGCTGTCCTAGTGATGCCCTTCAGCATTGTGTATATTGTGAGAGAGAGCTGGATTATGGGGCAAGTGGTCTGTGACATTTGGCTGAGTGTTGACATTACTTGCTGCACATGTTCCATCTTACATCTGTCTGCTATAGCTTTGGATAGATACCGGGCAATCACAGATGCTGTCGAGTATGCCAGGAAAAGAACTCCCAAGCACGCTGGAATTATGATAACAATAGTTTGGATTATATCTATTTTTATCTCTATGCCTCCTTTAGTCTGGAGGCACCAAGGAACTAGCCGAGATGACGAATGTATCATCAAACATGACCACATTGTGTCCACTATTTACTCAACATTTGGGGCTTTCTACATACCACTAACATTGATTTTGATCCTCTACTACAAAATATATAAAGCAGCAAAGACGTTATACCACAAGAGACAGGCAAGTAGAATTGCCAAGGAAGAGCTGAATGGCCAAGTCCTTTTGGAGAGTGGTGAGAAAAGCACTAGACTGGTCTCCACATCCTACATGCTAGAAAAGTCTTTATCTGATCCTTCAACAGACTTCGATAAAATTCATAGCACAGTGAAGAGTCCCAAATCTCAATTAAAGCATGAGAAATCTTGGAGGAGACAAAAGATCTCAGGCACAAGAGAACGCAAAGCAGCCACCACTCTGGGATTAATCTTGGGTGCATTTGTTATATGCTGGCTTCCTTTTTTTGTAAAAGAATTGGTTGTGAATGTCTGTGAAAAGTGTAAGATTTCTGAAGAAATGTCAAATTTCTTGACATGGCTCGGATATCTCAATTCCCTTATAAATCCACTGATTTATACAATTTTTAATGAAGACTTCAAGAAAGCCTTCCAAAAACTTGTGCGCTGTCAATGTTAGTTTAAAGAAATTTACTTAAAAGATAGTGTGTGTGGAAGAAGGGGGGAGATTTTAGGTAAAATAACTAAATTAATGCTAAGTAATACAACATTTAAACTTTTAGGAAGAAATAAACTGCTAAAATAATTTCTATTTAATAGAAACATGATATAGAATTTATTGATTCAAACATACTACTTTTGACCATCATTTTAAAAATACACAAAACTGGAAAACATTTATTGTTTATAAAACTATGTTTTGCCTATGCAATGTTTCTAAGATATATATTTATATTTATTATTATTAAAATTATTTTCCAGGTTTATGTCTGAAAACAACTATAGAACAGTTTTCAATTAACAACATGCTTCCATTCATAATTTCTAAATAGTCCCATTGTTCTGGTATATGTTTCTATTATTTTATAGCAAAGATACACTTTACCACAAAGTACACATTTCTCCTATCTAAGAACTCTTGCCCCCTCTCCATTTTACCCTGTATAAAAGTATAGAAGGGGTGGGAGGATGAGGAGATAACAGCTCTTACTTTGTTTGACTAGAGGAAATAAATGTAAACATCAGAGACTGATAATATCTTTGTATTTAAATAGTAAAAAGTATTCGTGAAGTGAGTTGTACACAGCAAAATAATTCTAATACTAAATTTGCACATATTTAACATATTATTTTGATAGGGTAAATTACCAAAATATTTTCAACATTTGAAATCAAAGTCTTCCACCAGAAATAAGACTGTGGAGGGAGCCAGTGTTCTTATTGCCCCATGTTTATTTTGGAATCAAATTTTAGGCACTACGTACCCAAGATTATCCACCATAATAATTATGTTCTGAAAGTCTCTTTAAAAATACAAAGTATGTTTTATTTCTTTAATAATACTAAACTTAATCACTAACTAAATGCACTTCAGCAGCTTAGTATCTTTCTTTAAATATTAATTTCTTTTTAATTAGAGATAATGTGATAAGAACTCTCAGAACTTTCCATTGAGTTCAAAGTGTTTTCTAGTTTTCCAATTGGTAAAAATAAATAGGCAAAAACTCATCTCTCTCTCTTCATATATACATTTGGGAAAGCCTATCATCAATCAAGATCATTTGAAAAACAGTATTTTTTTGTAAAGCTGCACCTTTATGTACATTCTAAATACAGTTATGTGTCACTTAATGACAGGGATACCTCCTGAGAAATATGCTATAGGTGATGTCATTATTCTGCAAACATCACAGAGTGTACTTACCCAAACCTCGATGGTATGGCCTACTGCACCCCTAGGTTGTATATAGGGACCACCATCCTAAATACAGTCCATCATCGTCTGAAATATTCTTCCATGGTGCATGATTATATTCTTCCCTGGTAGTATGCTTAAGAGTATATTACATTAACTTTTTGTGTCTATGACACATTACTCACAATCTAACAAATATTTAGAGAGTCTTCATTTTATATAAGGCATTGAGATGTACTAGAGAGAGTACAAGAATTAAGTGTCTTTCCTTCCCATATTTACAAGCTTAAAGGTAAAACAAACAACCAATAAAGGACACTACAATAGAAAAGAAAAATAGAACTCTGGCATGAAAGTTGCTTACATAGTTATGATGGCTCAAAGGAAAAAAATTGATGACCTCTAGTTAAGGAAAATTTCATAAAGAATGTATCTAAAATGGATATTAAATAAACAGCATTTGAGCAAAGGAAGTGGAAGAGCATTCTCCAGGTGGTGCAACATCAAGAATTCAGATTGTTTCCTGCCAGTGTTTAGTAGGGCATGTTCATGAAATAGCAATGAATTTGGCAGCTATTCAGAACAATAGAAGGAGATATTAAAAGGGAATTGGCCATTATTGTGACTGACATTGAAAATCAGACAAAGAAGTTTGCAGTCAATTTGCTTGCTGTGAATGAGTAGGCATTCATGGCTTTTTTTAGTGGAAATATTACAAATTAAGGACAATTCAAGTGTGTGTGTGTGTGTGTGTAGAGAGAGAGAGAGAGAGATGTGAGCAACAGAGTTACCAGAGATAGTGACTTCTTAAAAAGCAGATCAATAATCCAAGTAAAAGTCCTGGACATGACTATAACAATGGGGTGAAAAATGAAGAAACAGAGGAGAGACAGTATAGAGACAGAACCAATAGCATTTAGAAAATGTGTTATTAAGATGGGGAGAAATGAGTAACTGAGATAACTTGTCCTGTTACTGAAATTAGGATCTCAAGAAGGATCTAAAATTGGTGAATGACTTCTTTGTGGGTATGTTAAGCATATAAAGACATGCCAGAGCTCAAAAAGAGTCTGGCACAAGCAAAATTAACAGATAGATGAGATTTACCTGAAGCTCCTGCCATTCTCCTGGCCTCCTCTCTCTTCTTGATCTCCTAGGGTCCAGCTGTACTGACAATCCAAAGCCTGTTTTAGTCCTTTTCATGTTCTGTTTATTTCTCTCTTTCTCACCAAAATTTAATTTTGTTCTCTAGTCATCTGCAGGCCTTGCTAAAATTGACATGCTACTTAATTTACACCTACCATGGAAATTTATGTATTTATATTAGAAACTAAGAGCATAGCCCATCAACCCAAAGGAATATCTCATGCAGAGGGAAGCTCACCCTAACATACATACTACCCTCTGGTCTGAGTTGGACTGAATCTCAAATCGAGGAAAGTCATCTATAAGAAAAAGTCAAAGTTTGCCTTCAGAGTTTAAGGTAGAATTAGAATCAAGTTCATTATTTCTGTGTGTATGAAGCATTTTTTAATTCAAAGGGGCCGCAGCATATTACAAAAACTATCACATCATCTCCGTGTTTCCACCACATGGTACCAATAATACAATAAATCATCAAGAATGAGTGATTTCTCATTATGTTTAAATCGTAGGTATCTGGGGCCTAATAATGTACAAATTACTCTTTCTTTGGAATTCGTAAAGAACAGATTACATAAAACATGATTCACTTCCCTGAATATAGTAGATTTATGTATTGAACTAAACTTATAATAAAAATTTCCAAGTTACTGAAAGTTGAGGATTTCTAAAGAAATAAATATATTTTCATATCTATAACAAAGGTAACACTATAAAGTATATATTTAACTGATAAGATAGAAGAAGAAAATATATATAATAGAAGTGGCTAAATATTAGATATCTAAGATTAACTTCCTGCTACATTTTTAAATATACCAGAATAGTAAGTGGAAGCTTTGTTTTTGCACTGCTTCTTCAAAATATTTTCAAATTAAAGATGTATAAAAGCCCAGGATAAAACACCAAAGAAAGATAGGAAATCGAACTACTAATACTTAATTCAGTCAAATCCTCTCATCATTTGGCGTGCTATGTACAAATCATGTTTGAAAAATCCACTTTTGCTTATGAAATGTTCTTTATGGTGAAACTAGTGTTAAGAATATGGATTGTAGACCTGTTTGCCTGTTTGTTTGCTAGTTTCTTTGTGTTATTGTTGTTTTATAATAGACTCAGTATCGAGCCCAGAGCACAGTTTACCCAGGACCCAGCAGTTTATGGGTTGGTCAATCCTTATGAAGGCCAGTTTCCATTTGAATCTCTAGTCTTCCTTTCTTTATTCTAGTGAACTTGAGTGCCTCCCTTCCCCCAGACGTGTGCTCGAGCATAAGCATGTTTGTTGCGTGCAAATGGAGAAAAACTTCTTTGGGGTCCATTTCCAAATTCTTGCTTGTGCCAGTTGTCAGATCCGAATTTTAAAATTCCCTTGGCCGAGAATAATCCCCACATTCTCAAGCTCGATTGTCAACGTGACCCCCTAGTTGCCCGGCTAGCTCAGTTGGTAAAGCATCAGACTCTGGAACATGACTCCCTACATCCAACAGTTTTGTGTAGAAAAGAAATGGAAAATTCATTAGATACTGACCAGGAGTATGTTAATTTGCTGTACCAAGTATCGTGAAGGTCAGGGAGTTATGTTTCTCGCTGATATGCTTTCTTTTTCTCCAAGAAATAAGCAGATTCCTCATGAATTTATACGAGACCTTTTTTGACTTTTAGTCAGAGAATCAGTTTTAGTGAATTGCAATAGAAAGGAAATTGGAAAGTTCTTTGCTTAATATATTCTAAATTCCTTCAAAAATAATCCTGCTCAATTCAAAACGTGTCCACATTAACTTGTTTCAGAAAATACATCTAGTAACTAAAATGATTATATTCACATCTTAATTTTGCCAGAAAATATTTCTAAAGGCAAGTTAATATTTTTGTCATGAACAAAGTAGTTTTTCTTATGACATTGTGAGCATTTCTTGGTCTTATAAATCAATACAGTTTCTCACATTATTTAAAATGAGGAAATTATTGTCGAGAGAATTACTCTCCAACATTACAATATATGTTCGATTACTGATATAGAATATCTTCTCCTTACAAAACTTCATTGAATTTGAGATCAACTTGGGAACAATAAAAAATTTTCAAAAATTTGTAGTCCCTACTTAGGCTGGAAATCATTAAAATGCTGAGCAAAAATATATATTCTCTTTATCAACAACAGCAACAATTATCTTGTCAAAGCCATCTTCCAAGAAACTTGTGTTTAGTCACAAGTCCAGTTTCTACCAGATTTTCCACCTCAACAAAGGCAATAAAATGATTTTATTAGTTTATGTAGGCACAGCAAAGCTTGCTGTGTCCTTCTTATGATCTCCAATAAATTTTTATTAAATGCCATTAATATTCCTAAACTATATGATTAATATGCATTCCTCCAATTATATTTATTATATCATTACATTGTATTTTATATGTTACACCATTATTAGTTATTACATAATTATACTGCATTTGCTCCCTTGGGATTCTCCCCCCCATGCAATAAAAAAATATTTTATTTGCCTCTACCCCTGACAAACACACTGACCATTTCCTCTTTGTATCAGTTGATTTGGTTAGGATTTGCGTGTATCTGTTACCCTAGTGTGTGTGTGTATATATATATATATATATATATATAGTGTTTCATTTTACAGACTTTTTTTTTTTAAGATTTATTTATTTATGCAAGCACTGGGTACAGTCAGAATCGCGGGAGAGTGAGAGAATTCACCAGAGCCAGCGCGGGGAGCAGAGCAGGCAGAGGGACCGAGGGACATTGCTGGGGGGAGCAGCGGGCGGCAGGGGAGGTCTGTGTGCCATGTGGGACCCTCCTCCGGTGGCCGGGGAGCAGCCGGGGATCGAACTGGCGCTGCAGAGGCTGCAGGCAGCTTCGCAAGCCAGCGATCAACCGCTGCGCCACCAGGGAGGCCCCATTTTACAGACGTTTAAAAGGGCTGAACTGGAAAAAAAAAAATCTCCTTAGCATAGCACACTGTTGAACTTGAGGTCAAAGGAAGAAAAAGAAAATGATATTTCTTCAACAGGAAGGATAATTAAAATTTCAGACTTTTAAAACCATTGTGCAGAAAAATCTCCTGAGATGCATGTTACAAAGGCAGATTCCAAAGGTCCTGATCCTGAGGCCAGAGTTGAGTGCCAGAATCAGTCTTCCTCAAGGTTCTCCAGTTACACTAATAAAGGTGGAGTTTGGAGCTTTTCCAGAGACGACTGAAAGTTCCTAGCTAGCTAATGAAATGTTTTAGGAGCATAGTCACAGCAAATGAAAATGAAATTGGTCATTTCAATGGCAAAAATTCCATTCAGAAACGAGAAAACCACTTTGTTACCACTTGAAAAGTGCCTAATGCTAAACTGAACAGAAGCAAAAATCACATCAGCATTGCTGATGCGCTTAGATTAAAAAAAAAAAAATCTGTTTAAATCTATTCTCAATCAACATACTATTTAAATTTAGTTAAGGCAACGAATAAAAGCTTTTCACCACATACCAAGCAGCAATTTAGAGGAGTAGAAAACTCTAATTTGAAATCAAAAAAGACTAAGTGGAAATCCTGATTTTGCTAATCATTAAATTGACCCTGAGTAAGCTCCATCTTTCTTGCTTGCCTCAGATTAGAGTTGAAGGACTAAAAAGATAGAGCCAAATAAAGCACATACTCTTGAAAAACACTAAAGAGAAATGAAAATTAGCATTATTCTTCTCCCTAGTAGGCCTGGTGTGAGTCAAAGAGCACTTCACACAGAACCTGGTGTTGCACATGGTACACTGTATTTTTCCAAGTCTGAAGAGAAGCCAGCAGTGAATGGCCTCCTGCTCTGGCCTCTCCTGAGCATCTCTAACCATGTTTTAGCAGTTTGCTCCAGCAACCCCAGCCATGGAACTAGAAATGGAGTCCTGCTGGGCACACCCCAGGCTCCTCCCTGCCTTTATCCCTCCACCCCCCATCTCTATTATTAAAAACCTGCAGTCACCAAAATTTGTTTAGATTTCTAGAAAGCTGCAATCCGTCTATGTTATTACAATCATTTTTCCAAGCAATTATTACAGCATCAATTTCTTCTATTGACAGATTTTAGGATTAGGATTTTAATTCTTTAAATACTAAAAAGGAAACTTCTTTCGTTTGATAAGAGAATTCTCAGTTGACAAAAACAAGCTTGGAGGCTGATTTTAGGCTCTATGGAATTTAAGAGAACTACTATTAATTTATATAAGAATATTAATATTTAAAGAAACTACACAATAATGACTCTTATTGCTTATTGTATTGTATCCAGTCTCCCTTGCTTGGCTTTTAGTGTCTTAACATTAATAACAAAATATAACGATCTTTAGAAAATCTTGCTTCTCATTTTTCCCTAGTCCGAACAAATGTTATTTCCTTCCATTTGGTCCCTCTCCTCACAGTATGCCTCACTCATGCTTGTCTCTATTTCTCTTCCTGCTGTTTGCCCTCCCACATGAAGGGTCCTCGACCTCCTTGATATTTCAGCACAGATCAGATTCCACCCCCTCCTTGAAACTGAATTCAGACTCAGTTTCAATATTGTCGAGACACAATATTGTCATCAACAATTTATTTGCATTTAGTATCATTAATTTTTTTATGGATGTTTGGTTTTTCTACCAATGAACAATGGTAATGTAAATCACTTAAAGGATTTTTTTTTTAATTCTTCATATTCCTTCCATACCTATCTCAAATACTTGAATACTAATCGTCCTCTCTTAGTAAACTTTGTCCATATCTTAGTAACAAAAAAAAGTGTTAAAACAATTTGGCTTTATATTCTCAAATTTAATAGAAATACAAGTGGATCATTACCAAAAAGGAAACTAAGAGGTAACATGTATTTGGCAAAAGTAAAATGCAAATCCTTATTTTTTTAATGATTAGGGAATATCTTACTGATAAGGAAAAACATAAAATTCATAGATTAATGATTATATGAAAATATCTATGCATAATGATAAATTTCAATTAACTGGTAAGTATAAATTATTAATGATATGTACATTATATAAAAATGCTTTAGATTGCCTATTTCTAATACGGTATTTTATTGCTATTCTAAGCAAATATAAATAAATTCACCTGGTCATATTAAAGTTAAGCTATTGGTTTCTAGTCCTCCTAATGTGAAATTACTCCTTTTCATATTCCTTCCCTGATCCCAGCCTCCTTTTGTTCCACAGTTTGTAAGTAGATGAACAGAAGATAGCATTTTGCAGGAGGAACTATCTCTACAGTGAAGTAGAAAATGCAATGTGTTCTTCAATCTGAAGGAACATTTCTTTCTTACTGGGGAATTCTAGAAATTATTCTGTAAAATTTTAAAAGCTGCAGGAAAAAAAAGAGGCATCAAGTACTTGGGTCTCCACATCCTATCTGATTATGGAACAAGCACATTAGGGTGACCAAAGAGACATGGCAGCTCTTTTAAACTGTCTAACTCCAAAGCAGCACCTGAGACGGCATGCTAACTCTGACCCACCTCAGCTCCCGGGGTCTACAAAGGGCTTGTCTCTCTTGGTGGCCCTTTCATCCACAAACTTGGGTTGTAATTACACACTCCCCAAAAGAGAAAATAAAAGCTGAACATATTTTGATTTATGCTGATATTTCAAAATATAAAACCTGAGCTCAACAATGACTTTTTGTGTTGTTTTATTTTCCTTTCTATCTTCCTATCAACCTAAATGCTTAAATAATATCTATTCTATTGCCATACTTATACCAAATAAAAGCGCCAATTATAAATGCATGCATGTGTAAAGGAATCTTCTCTCTTTTTCCCTCTTCTCCTAGGATGTCATAGGCATAATATCCAGAGGCGTCAGGTTGGGTAATTGACTTCCTGCGTTTGTATTTTCTGTTGAATAATATCTGAATAAGAATTGTATATATACACTATTAAACCTGAGTCCCAAACTTTAAATGTGTTTTCTTCCTCAAAAGCCTCCAATTGATGACAATATATATATATATAAATTATTATCTTTACTTAAAAAAATTGAAAAAAACCAATAACCTTATTTTAACAGTTTTATTAGCAACTGCCCAAACTATGGAAAATGTGCAAATATGAATTTTAGTAGTCTATGGAATATAAAAATCAACTTAGTTGTTGCTGTTGAGAAGGCAATAAAAATTAATGTATGCTGGAATTTGATGTTGCTTAGCCCCAAGCAGTGAAATAAACCATATTCTTCAAATAATGAGTGTTGGCTTTAACTTAATATTAAACTAAATATCCTATAATTTAATAAAAATACTATGAGAAGACTAAAATTATACAACAGATAAGGATTTTAAGTGTTCAGTTGTTTTTTCATAGTGTTTGTGGAAACAAGTTGTAAAACAAGACTATTTTATTTGACCATATAACCTACAATAACTTCACTTCTAGTCTTTCACCTCACTTAACTCAAAGAATTTACATTCTCATTTTTAAAACTCCATTTAGAACAAAGACAAATCATTTTAGTCTCCCGGATTAAAAAAAATTCAGTAAGAAAAATAGGTACTGAAATACTGCTACTAAATAACATCGAAGTGCAAATGGAAAAGAACGATGGACATTTTCTTCACCCCCTATGTTTTTTGTTTGTTTGTTTGTTTGCTTTTTGAAGATTTATTTATTTATGCATACAAGAACTGGGGTACAGGTCAGAGGTGTGGGGGGTGAGACGATTCACCAGAGACAAAGTGGGGAACAGAACAGGCAGACTAACTGAAGTACATTGCTGAGGGGAGCAGCAGGCTAGTCAGGAGAGGTCTGCTGCACCATGTGGGCTGCTCCCTGGCTGGCTGGGGATCGAACTTGTGCTGCAGTGGCTGTGGACAGCTTTATAGGTTGCATCTTAACCCCTTGCACCACCAGGGAGATCCCACCGCCCATGTTTTATTTTGAGTTCCAACTTTATGAGATACAGTTTGAGGTATAATCTCTTTGAATTATGTGGCAGCTCCTGCCTCCATGGTTGGCAATGCCACTGTTGCCACCATTGCTCGCCAGTAATTGGATGAAATAAAGAGTGGCTGTACTGTGGATGCTCACAAATAGAGTACGTAAGACCCTCTTCCCCTGTGTGCTGGACTGGACAGTCAATGACGGGTAAGATTGGGGGCAGACTAAAGAAGGCACTGGCCAGCCTCATGTCTGTGACTCCTGACGACCTAAGACAGGCGCAGTCCCCGAGGGGCTTCATCATAATAAACTTTGGCGTTCAGATCAAACAAGGCCTACAAGCCTATAAGCCCAATCTAGGCAATAAGCCTGCAGTAAAAAACCCCTTCTTTGCTTGAAAACAAGGCTGCTAAGAGCGTTGCCTACAAACAAGCCTGATGGAATTACCTACAAAGCAGTTTAACCATTAACCAGTTAATCATTGTTTCTGAATAAGTAGTAACTTAGCAACTTGTCCATAATTAATTTTCTTACCTGACTTTTTCTATATATGTAAAAATCAGTTTCAGGAAATGTAACCACATATGCTTAGCAACTGGTAAACTATTAGCTAGAAAATTGTATTCTATGCCTAGGTAACAAGAAACATTGTTATGCTGGGAAAATAGATTTTGTGTGACCTAATGCCTTTTGAAAATGTATAAATATGCGTAATGATTTGAGCAAATTACACTCAGATTTTCACTCTCCCTTGAGTGTGTCTGTGTGTCATTCTTTCTTGTCCCCCGCCCTTAATTCCTTTGACCACCTTTTGCTCGTTCTCACTCAACCCTGAGACTGTCTCGATCTCCTGCCACCGCTGAGCTGGTCTGTGGCAGAATTATATATTAGATTTTGAAAAACAGCTTTTTTCCAACGGTCCTTTCAGCATAAATCCTGATAGAGAGGAAGTGGAAAAAATGCTAGCACTTAAAGAGAATGAGAAGGAAAGATTACAGTGCTGGTTAAATAACATGTTTGTACAAATTTCATAGAGAAAGATACTTCTTTATTAGTTAAGGAAACTATGTTAAAAGGAAAATGTGTGTGGTTTTGGCAGGGTTGGGGGTTGGGGGGGAAGTGATTTGCAACTAGTCCCAAATATTCGAGCATGTACTGCCTGGAGAGATGTTAGTTTGTTTGATTTCATCTGGTTCTTTGTTTCTCCTTCTCCCCTCTCTCCTGCCTTCTCCTTTTGATTATAGAATGGATTTAGTGTACAGAACTACAATTTAGATCATGTTGCTTTGGAGAGTTTCTGTGACTTCATTGTTGAGCTTATAAATGGAATCTAGAACCAAGATCTGTTTTTCTTAGGCAAATACACACTGAGGACTACACTTTTGCCCTTGCTTTTATTTTGGGGTTTGATTCCATTCAAAGAACATGGGCTTGGATTTTCAGAACATGTTAATCCCAGGAGCCTCACTACTTGTGACCTCTGCATTTGCATCAGCTACTAGCCCCCACAGAACTAACTTGACTGTATTAAGACCCCGGTGTTTATTTCCTGATAAGCTTTTTGGTTAACCATTTCTGCCACACGGTGACTCTCTTTGTTGAATCTTCAGAGCCAATTTATCCTGTATTTTGTCAGTTTAAGTTAGCTCAGTGTAACTTTATGACACCAGCACAACTCCACAGAAACATGGAATAAATACCATGTTACCTGTTTGAAGACAGAACTACTCATGTAGCCGATTGACACTAGTCTTAGAAGCTCTTACAGGTGTCATCTAAAACAGAAACTTTTTAGTTGACATCTAAAAAGTTTTATTCAGTATAGGAAAACAAAACAAAGAGCCAGACAAAGCCAAGCCAATAACAGAACCTAGAAATCTCACTGTGGACTATAGGCTACAAGAGGGGGAGCGGGGAAGCACAGTGGGGAGGGGCCATGATTATTTTTGGTGCAAGACTACAGTTGCCCAGATGGTGGTGTAATAACATCTGCAGGATGTGATCCTATATCTCTAAATCATGTACAGAGTTGTAAAGCAATGGTACCTCAATTAGCAATAATAATAGCTCTTATTCTGGAAAAGAGTTGCATGAGTTTCTCTTTAATTTATTTATTTTTCCTTTCCTTTTTCTTCCTTTTTTCCTGTTCTTTAAATGATTTCCAAGTTAGCTATATGGGATCTTAAATTTGGATTTCTAAGGTATCTTCCTTGGGGTTCATTACAGTTCCTGGATCCAATGCTTGTTTTCTGAAAAGTTCTAAATCAGTGTCTTCAAATATGGCCCCTACCTTATGTTTATTCTCTTTCCTCCTCTTTGTCCCCCTCTCTTTTTCTTCTTCATCTACAATTCCAATTAGATATATGCTGACCAATCTTTTCCATGTCTTTTCATATTTTCTACTTCTTTGTATCTCTTGGCCTTAATTATCCAATTTGGTAAAAAATTTATACAATATGTATAAAACCATCCACTGAGCCTTGAATTTCTATTAATTTTTTTTCACTTATAGAAGTGTTGGGTTTTATAAACATGTATTTGTTCTTTGATAATGTTTTTTTTTTCTTTTTGAATCATTTTGAATAAACTTATTTTGTTTTTTTCTCTCTGACAATTCCAGTGTCTGAAACATTTGAGCTTCATGTGGTTTATGCTAATGTTCTCATTTCTGTGCTGATCCTGTGTATTTGTTGATTTTTTTTTCTTCTTAATTTTGAGCTGTCATTTAATTTGAACTTGATCTGTGGAAATGACTTAAGGTCAGGGATGAAGGTGAATCCCTTTCTGGGAGGAACTATGTTTGCTTCTGTTATGCATATGTGGGCATTACCTGTGTTTTATAAATTTAAATTATTGACCTGAGGGGGGTTTTGTGTGTGTATATACATGTGTATTTCATAATTCCAGCTGGTGTGAATTCAGGATACAAACTTGAATGGAAATCAGATCGATGTTTCAAATCCTCAGGAGAAATACTTCCCACCTCCTCTCTGAATCAATGAATAAATGTTCAAGTTTCAAAGGGGGCATTTTTTTTTTTCAGTTGCAAATTGGTGGCAGAGTGTATTTCCATTTCATTCTTAAATTAGAAATAGAATACTTTGGTGATCCTCTTTTATGTAAAAGTGTTGTCTTAATATATAATCTTTAACGTGAATGGGGTATGGACTTTATCTCCCATTCTTGAAACCTGAAAATTAAAACTTGAAATCATTTGAGATCAGCAAAATCCATTAAGGCAAAAAGTTAACTTCAGTGTTTTATATGCCTTTCAGAGGTCTTGCCTTAACTTTTTAGCCTAAGTAATATCTAATATTTTTGCTAGCATTTGCATGCATTTAAGATTTTTAAAATATTTCTCCTCAGCAGTTTTAGTTGTTTTCAGGAATAGGCTCAGATCAGGTACTTTGTTCAACATGTTACCAATAATAGAAGTAAAATTGCTTTAAATTTTCTTTTTCTATGTATTCACAGCAATCATCTCAAGCCTTTATTCCATTTTATTATTTATTTGCCCCCTGGTGTTTCTGATATTATGATTTACTTATAACATTTATAATAATGGATCAGTTCTTAGGTTGTTTTCTTATCTCTGAAATTTTACTTTAACCTTTTAATTCTGATCATCTTAATTTTAGCTCTTCTTTCATTAGATTATGTTTTGGGCTATTACATTATTACAAAGCCTGTAGTTAGAATTATGTTTACCTTCACACTTGTGCATATTATAACCCATAGGTTTTCCTCCCTCCCTTCCTTTTTCTTTCATTTACTCTACTATACTTTTGTAATTTCCATAGCATTTATTTTACCTTGATCACATTTATCATCAAGTATTACCATCTAGTTCAAAATAGTATATATCATTTTCCTTGAAATGCTGCTTATCTTTAACCAACTGCTTCAAGCATATGAGCAGTCAGAGGTGGCCAGATGCAGGCTAAGCTTGCAGGCATAGCAGGGCTGGAGCTGCCACGGAGGAAGAGTATTACCCTCGCTGGAGATCTGGCATCTGAGATATTTTCTGTGATTCTTATTATGGTTTCTTGGATTGACCATCATTGAAATGAAACCTATTGATCTTTCTTATCAGTGATCAATTCTCAAGTATGTAGTTAGAGAAATATTTTTGTAGGTTGCTCCTCATTTTTCTCAAGACTGCCTACTTAACTTCTCAACAGGTATATTTCCAAGTTAGATCTAACATTAGTGAAGATTTTCAGGATATTTTATACTCTTTTCCCATTAATTCTTCTGACAGGTGAAAGCAAAGCAAGATTAGAAAGTATAATACAATGTACTGGTAATTTCTGTTTCTTGCTTTGACTCCATGTCATTTATGGTATTAGGTTTTAACCCTTTATTTGTTTTGCATTGTTGCTGGTGGTAAGTCTTATCCACATTTTGTAGAGTTCTGTAATTATTTATTTGATTGTTGACTTAAGTTATGGCAAATCACTTCATTCTACAATCTTTAGACAACTAAAGCTTACTTTAAAAATACTATCCTACAATGAAATTTTTTATGAATAGCTTAATTTTAGATAATCAATTTTTAATAATATATATAGATCTGTGAAGAATAATGGGCATGTAACAAGAGCAGCTATTCTGTATAAATTATCACCACCTTTAGAAGAAACCATGTAGAAATGATATACAAAATAATTACTTGTATTGGAGGTGATACAATTCTGTCTACCAAATTTATGTGGGAGCCCATGGGAGAAGTAAGATCCCCATTGTCTGGAGGCTCAGAACAGATCCTGATTATCTGGTAGAACGATTCTGGAAGTTTCAGGGGAAGGAAGAACTACCAAAAAATGAGTTTGATTATTTTTCATTAAATTCCAGCCCAGAACTTGTTTTTAATTTTCTAAAGTAACCATTAAAATCTTCCTGATGCCAAAGAATCTTTGTGTTGATTTTAAATAATGTAAACTAGCTTTGGTGCTTTTGTCATAATCAACAGTTGCGGCATAAAGAACAGGGATTTGTATTACTATTTGCTGCCCTCTTCAGGCTAATTTAAGAGGAAACAGATAATATGGAATTCTGGAAAAAACAAAACAATACCCTCTATATTCCAAATGAGATGCACATTAGTGAACTTGGAAAGATAATAGAAAACCCAGAATGCATTAAGAGGATTTTGAGAGTGAAGGTTTTCTTTCTTTCTTTCTTTTTTTAAGATTTATTTTATTTATTTAAGCATACAAGACCTGGGGTGTAGGCCAGAGGTGTGGGGGGTGGCCGGGGTGGGGGGTGAGGGTAAGAGGATTCACCAGAAATAGAGTGGGGAGCAGAACAGGCAGGTTGACTGAAATACACTGCTGAGGGGAGCAGCGGGAGAGACAGGAGAGGTCTGCTGAGACATATGTAGGTTAGCTCCCTGGCCAGGCATGGAACTCAAGCAATAGTGGTGATACTGCTGGGACTTGACCCCTAGGCCACCAGGGAGGCCTGAGAGTGAAGATTTTCTGAGGCTACTTTGCTTTTGGAACCCTGAGCAGCTAAGAGCCTCCACAGATTTTTGTGTTCGAAAGAGTGCTATATCGTTCTCTTAAATATAATTGTATAGGATATGAGGCTAGATATAATTACATAGGATTTATATAGACACCGTGAGCAACCTATGGCCTTGAACTCTTCAAAAAACAAAGATAGAATTCAGAAGTTAGAGGCAGCTGCCACCCCAGAGATTGCTAGGGATGCAAGAAGACACCACTACAGACTACATAATGAATGCAATCACATCTTGATGTTGATGTCAGTATGGAAAGACAACTTCTAAAATTGCTTACATTTCAAAGATTACAACACAGCACTGAGACAGACCTAACAAGAGAAATAGATGTACTTTCCCAAACCTGGAGAGATTAGTGTAGAGGGCAGAACCTGAATTTGAGTAAAGCATGAAATGCTCAAAAATCCCTAGAGTGACTGAGGTTGTGGAAAGTAGTTCAGTTTTATTCCTCAGACAGAATTGACTGTTAAAACAGAGATTTCAGGGCCTCCCCGGTGGCGCAGCGGTTGAGCGCTGGGCTGCGAAGCTGCCCGCAGCCTCTGAAGCGCCGTTAGATCCCGGGCCTCCGGGCGAAGGTCCCACATGGCGTGACAGACTTCACCTGCCCCACCTGCTGCTCCCCTCAGCAGTGTATTTCTTAAGTCTGCCTGCTCTGTTCCCCGCTCTGGCGCTCTGGTGAATTTTCTCACCCTCCCGTGCTTCTGACTATACCCAGTGCTTGTATAAATAAATAAATAAATAAATCTTAAAAAAAAAAAAAAAAAAAACAGATTTCACTGAGAAATAAGTAGAACAAGTTATGTTGTTCACACAATGTTTATAACAGGGGAAAAGAACAGTGAAAGATTCCAAAGAGATTTCTGAAGAAATCTCACAAGTGCTAGAATTTGGCATTTGTCCATCCTTTCACTAGCATCTTACTCTCTACTGATGCTTAATAATCAGTTCTCCTCTCCTGTTCTACCCCTAGCTCCTCTCTGAGTTTGGCTCACCTTCCCCAACTAAAAAGGTAGCACCAGGAGGACAGATATCATATACACTTCATTTATCATTTGTCTCCAGTACCTAGAATGACTCCTGATTTATGGTACATGCTCCAAAAATATTCATTAAAATTAAATATCTTTTTAAAAACTAGATAACTAAAGCACCAGGTTTTTATAAAACTATAGCTTTATAACTGACAGAAACCAGTTTTTTGTTTTTACCCTTTCCTTCTCATTAATGGATTGTGAATAGTTTTTGTGGCTACTTAACTTGGTATGTGATGGTTACTAGGACCCAACTCAGAGAGTTTAACTCACCATTTGTCAACAAAAAAAGGACTAGCAGATTTTATCCTTTTCTTTGGATTGTATTCTAAATCTTACAATTTGTTCTCTTCCCTTTTGAATGTTCTTCTCCTCCTTTACTTTTAAGAGGTCAGAGATGTACTCACTAAGCTAAAGAATAAGAGGACAAGTTTCAAATTAACTTTTAAGTAAAAAATTTCATTTCTCAAACAAACATTGTTGTTTGCTGCCCCTTACTGGTAAGATAATAGAATTGCTAAATCATATTTTAGAAGAGATTAAGATTGTACTTTACAGGAAACAGTTCCTTCACCAGAACAAAAAAATTATGAGTGAATCATCTCAAATACTGAAGACCATATGGGAGGAGCCATTGAAAATAGTTTTCTACCCTTTGATTTGGATAATTGTAGAGAAAACTAGGAAAGATACTAAATCAAACCCCACATGTGTAAGGTATTCTCCCTGGCTTTAGAACTTAAGTTTTCATTGACAGCAAACACTGTGGGCATTATGTAATAACATAAATTTTGAAAGGGCGTGAATCTATATCCTTAAAATATACAGTGTTCTAAACAATTACCTCAATTAAAAAATAAATACATTTTTTAAAGTAAAAATTATCATTGGCAGCAAATACTTTCAGTCAATTGGTTTTCATGAAGTGACACTCTTATTTCATTCACTTGTGAGAAAATATCTGCCAAATGCCCATATCTAAATAACCATGACTCGTCTGCCAGTCAGTCTTCCAAATGCAAATGGCATTGCATGAAAAGTAGCAGTTAATTCAGGTTATAATTGAAACTAGAACCAAGTGCTTTTCTCACGATAACCATCTTTGTTGGTTATTGAACAAACCAATTCTTTGTTCATCAAGATGCTTTACATACATTTCCCATGTCATCACAGAGAACATTAGAAAGGAGCAGATTTAAGCTTCCAGGGAACTTCAACAGGTGCTAAAGAATGAGTGCAGGATTCTGAAGGCTTCCTGAACTATGGAGGTGGGGCTCTGACTGCAGAAACTGCAGACCTTTTCTTGTTTTAGTTAATGGTTAATGAGTCCAGAGAGTCCAGTTATTTAAGTAATGTTCTTCTGCCTTTACTGCCAGCTTGGTTATCCATGGAGAACTTTAATTTGGGCAAGGAATGGCCATGACTTTACCAAGAAGTTTATCCAGAACTGTGGGTTAACAACCTAATGTGTGACTTCCATCACCATATCAGTAACAGCATTGGTCCCAGTGTTAGTTCAAGATAAGTGACCCATGGCAGTACAGAAAAAACCAGTATATAAGATTGTGGATTAGAAAACAATGCTGAAAGTCTGGTCTAAAAGGTAAGGTAAGTGGTCCTCCCCGGAGGCGCAGCGGTTGAGCGCTGGGTTGCGAAGCTGCCCGCGGCCTCTGCGTCGCGGGTTCGATCCCCGGCTGCTCCCCGGTCACTGGAGGAGGGTCCCACATGGCATGCAGACCTCTCCTGCCACCCACTGCTCCCCTCAGCAGTGTACTTTGGTCCTTCTGCCTGCTCTGCTCCCTGCTCTGGCTCTGGTGAATTCTCTCACCCTCCCGCGCTTCTGACTGTACCCAGTGCATGTATAAACAAAACAAACAAACAAACATACATACATACATACATAAATAAATAAATAAATAAAACATGCCTCTATTTAATAAATAAATAAATAAATAAAAGGTAAGGTAAGTGAAGAACAAAGTCAGACGTCAGGCTATGGGGAGGAGAGAAGTAAGAAGCAACTGATAAATTAACTTTTGCAATATCTTAAGAAAGCCTCCAATACCACAGGAACTGGCAGTCCCTCCATGTGGTACTTGCTATGTAACGTGGGACTTAATGGAACTTCCCTACAGGAATTGTGCAGGGCCAAAGGAGACTAAGCAGGAAGAAAACTACCTGAAGCCAAAAGGAAACAGAATCATTAAAGTGGCCCCAGAAAGGGAGTTCCCATGCAGATGGTAATTCTAAGCATTGATATGATGGGTCCTCTTGTAGTTTAGATAGATATTGTGTCCTCCTTCACCCCAGGAAGAGAGCAACTACTATCTCTTTCCATTATGTTATAGGACAGGGAGAGGGGCAGCCCAAAACCCCGCAAACCTGCCTATTCTAAATGGGTTCTGCCATCCGCCGCATCAACACAAAACATAGGAGACTTTAATGGGAAGGAACTTTAATACAGCTAGGAAACAATACAGGTAAGGCCAAGAGTCTAGTTTCTAAATGAAGCACCCAAAGTTACCCGTCCCCTCGTGGGTAAAAGTCCATCCAAATGGGATTGGCCCAGAACAAGGCCCCAAAGCCTGCTACAAGTCTAAAGCATCTTCCAGTGGGGACCCACAGAAAAGGGTCACAAACAACTGGACAAGCCCGGAAGGAAAAGAGCAAAATCAACATCAAGATAAAAGCTGCCATGGTCACCTCCCCACGGGTCTCACCCACATCTGTGTCACCCAGTCCACGACCAAAAGACAAGCGCAGTTTCTTCACGTGTCTCTAGGCTCCATCCTGCTTCCTTCCTCAGTCTCTTCTGCAGCTTCTCCTCTTCCTGCTCAGCTCCACCCTCCCTTGGGTGGGGCAAGGAACCTGGAACTTCCCCCTTTCCTGGGGACCACCCTGTTACAGTTACAGTTATCAACTGTCATTTGTTCATTTGTTCATTTTCAGCCAGTGCACACAAACTTCATTCCAAACACTCCAATAAATGCAGTAGAGTCATTGATGGGTTCCTAACTGAAAAATCCTGTAGATATAGTTGTTTTGATACTCATTTTGCTATTTTGTTTCCTTCAAGTTTCTGCCCAAGTCTTCTCCAAATAGAAGCCTCTCTTAAATCCCTAATAAAGCAATCACTTTCCCTGATGTTATCCTCTTTTTACTTTATACATGTAAAATTTCAGATATATGAATGTAGACAGAATAGCTTTACAATTAACAAACTCATAGGCAACTTGTTTTATCTTACACAAACTCATTTCCTCTCCGATGTTATTTGAAAATAAATCCCAGACATCATGTCTTTTCATCCATGAGTATTTTTACATGTGTCTCTATAAGATAAGGACTCTTTGTTAAACAAACACAGTATTATCATAATTGAAAACAAGGTAATAATTCTTTAATATATCAAATATCCTATAT
Source organism: Talpa europaea (assembly GCF_964194135.1). Classification (NCBI taxonomy): domain Eukaryota; kingdom Metazoa; phylum Chordata; class Mammalia; order Eulipotyphla; family Talpidae; genus Talpa; species Talpa europaea. The sequence continues at coordinate 80,921,346 of NC_140070.1, forward strand.
AAGCTCAAGTTTCCAATTTAGTTGTGACTATTATTTTTGTCCTAGTTTGAATCGGTATCTTTTTCTTTTATTAAGGAAACATTGGTTTACAACACTGTACATATTTCAGGTGTAGTTTCTCACTTCACAGCTGTATACATCACCCCACCCCCACTGCCAAATATTCAGTCACCACCCACTGCCAACCAGCAGTCCCCTCTACCTACTTCCTCTCCCTTCCTCCCGCCTTGATAACCACCATTCAGTTGTCAGCACCTAAGCGTTTGTTTTGTTTTTCTTTTCCAACTCCTTTTTTTCCCTTTTTATTCCACAAATGGGTGAAATCATACTGTATTTGTCTTTCTACTTCTACTTATAATAATATATGTGACTGATTGGTTGAGAAGTTTATTTCTCTTTTTATTTCTATGTTTCCTCTCTGTATCCCCTCTTATTTACCCTGCAATCTATTCACTGAATTAAAAACTTACCATTTGTCCTATAGCGTTTTCCACAGTCTAGAATTTGCTGTAAATTTCATTACTAAGTTGCTCTGTATTCTGTATTTCCTGTGCAGGGCTGGTTGGATCATAGGAGGTTTGCTTGTGAAACTGCTTCATAGGGAATATGACAGTCTTCTAACAGAAAATATGTGTGATTTATTTGGTTTTTTTTTCCTAGTAAGTCTCAAATAATGAGTTTGTTGTAGAGCAACCCCGATACAAAACGGGGTGCCTGACTGTGGGTCCTCACCCACGCGCTTAAAAGGACTTATCAATGCTCTACTGCAGGCACACGTGAAAGGTTAATAAAAGGTTTATTTACAAGGGAAGGGGAAATGAGGAAATGTACAGCTCTGGGAGAAAAGTGGGAGACAAAGTTTTAAATGAGTCCTACCCGATCCGCCGATCAGGAAATCAAAATGGCGCTCTGAGAGCTGTCCGCCAGCCAGGAGAGGTGAAGCCGGGAGGCGAGCGATTGCGAGCCAGAGAGGGAGCAAGGCCCACGTGTTTGGTTTTTATATCCAACCTGGCTGCCCAACTCCACCCTCAGGTCCCAGCCACCCTCCCCTTGGTGGTGATGGGATTTGTCTTTCCCAATGTCCTGATGGCTTTAGTCTGGAGTGGGGGTGGAGTCCACAAAGCCTGTATGAGATTATCTCAGGACATCCTTTCCCCCTAACAATTCTCCCCTTTCACTTTTTGCCACCATTTCCATGGTGATGAAGATCAAACATATGGATGCTGGGATACAGTCTCAGATGAAAGTTTTCCAGGGTTCCAGTCTGAAAGAAAACAAATCCCTCCAGGTATTGTCCATTGTGGAAAGCAAAAGTCCTCCATTCCTGGAAAAACAGTTCATCAGTCCCAGCCGAAAGAAAACATCTGGAGGCATTAGCCAGAACAAGACAGCAGGTATGTCAAAATCACAGGAAAAAAAAATGTTAAAATGGTTCAACTTATGCAAAAATGAATTCTCTCAACCTTGATCCCAAACTTTAACAGCATAGCAAAAGTTTGCAATTAAGTCTACTTTTAAACCATTTTGCCTATTTTTGCATAAAATCACAGGGCAGAATAACTAAGCAGCAATTTTAGCTGGCTTTGTTGAAATACTCCATATAGGATCAGAGCGAACCATTGGCATCCGGTCGATGTAGGCTTAGGACATCCTTTCCCCCTAACAAGTTCACTATCATCCCATTATAGTTACCAATTAGTGCTATTATTTGGCACTTAGCTAGAATAAGTCAAGAAACTCCCTTACTCCACCCATACAAATTTAATGGTTAAAAACAGTAAAGCAATTCTTTGGCGAAACAAGGCCCAGATTCCCCTCCTGCCATAATACTTGTTTTTTATACGCAAAATACATTAAGCAACAGTTTGTAAAACATTGGCCATTAAGCAAGAAGGGACAGTTATCCCTAAGAGATGGGACATGAACAAGGTCAACCCAAAAAATTCCCCTAGCTGACCTGAAGGAATCGACATTCCACAACACAGAGAGGGGAAACTGAAACATATCCCATAGTAGTCCCTGACTTCAGGAGATGAAGCTAACATTCAAGAAAGTCTAAAAACCTGAGATTTTACAGCACAAGGTTGCAGAAAGGAGAATTGTTTATAGAGAAAACTCTGAAGATAAGCCAGAAGCACCGCTTCAAATATCCAGGTGAGGACTGACTGGTACATGCGGATGAGGAAATTGCCTGAGTTTGGAGAAAGGGTCATCTGAAAAGATTAGAGACCACAGGGCCCACTGGTCACAAAGGGCCAGGAATAAGGGCCCACCAGTCACAAAGGGCCAGGAATACTTGTCCCGACTAGTCAGACTAGAAAATCCCATGATTTATAAAGCATTGGAAATAGTACATGGAAGGATTTTATCTCAACAATAAGGATTACTTACAGACTTATTACTTAAAGATTACTTAGGAATTGATCTCACCTAAGAAATCTTAAATTCAAGAGTCAAAATGTAAGCTCTCTTCATATAACTATAATCCCAAATAAAAATGGACACACATGTTAGAATTAGCAAATAAGAGCCTTATAAAAGTTATTATAATTGTGTCTCACACATTTAAAAAGTTAAGCAGAGGGCCTCCCTGGTGGCGCAAGGGGTTAAGCACTGCACTATGAAGCAATCTGCAGCCTCTGCAGCACTAGTTCGATCCCCGGCTGGCCAGAGAGCAACCCACATGGCACAGTGCTGCACCTCCCCCTGCAGTGACCTTTAGGGCTAACCGTCCCTAGGTCCGGCTGGGCAACCAGCCCGCAGGGGGAGAACAGCAAAACACCCTGAAGCAGGGGAAGTACAGCGAAGTTCCCTGAAAAGACAGAAGCTTATCAAAAGATAACGACCACCAGGAACCACTACAAGAATGCTATAAAACCTTATCCCGTCTTTCTAGAACTACAAACTTTAATCCCTTAGTGTCTTTCTAAACTTCCTTCTTTCTTCTATAAAGGTCATTGCTTGTTAATTAAAAAATCATATGAAATCCTTAAAACAAGGCTGACTCAAATGAAACATTACTAAACCCTGTAATAATTAAAATATAGTTTAGGTAAAAAAGTAGTTAATAAAAAATACGATTTATAGTTTAAAAACAAAACTAATGGTCTATCTACTTAGGAATGAGGCTGAGTCCAGATGTAGATCACAGCCCTGTTGGTGATAGGCTGAGCCCATGAGCAAGCTGATTTCATTGATATTCATTGTTCCTGTGCTTTTGGAAAACATATATATACTGGTCACAAACTCAAAGAAAATTACACTCAGATTTTCACTCTTGAAGTGTGTCTGTTTGTCATTTCTTTCACCGACGCCCTGACCACCCTGCACGCTTCTCTCAACCCTGAGGTGGCCTCATCGTCTACTGCTGTGCTGGTCCGCGGCAGCACAGCAGACCTCTTCTGACTCACCCGCTGCTCCCCTCAGAGCATATTTCAGTCAGTCGGCCTGTTCTGTTCCCCACTCTCTCTCTGTCTCTGGTGAATCCTCTCACCACCCCCGCAATCTCTGGTTTGTATCCCAGCTCTTGCATGCATAAACAAATCTTTAAAAAAAATAAAAAGTTAAGTAGAGACACTACAGATATTAAGAAGACTCAAACTGAATTGTTAGAGATGAAAATGATACTGGTGAAGTGAAAATGTTGAATGTGGCTAAAAGCAGATTAGATAGTTCACAAGAAAAGATGAACAGATTAGTAAATTTGAAGTCCAAGCAATAACAATAGAACTTCCAAAATAAAACACACAGAGGAATACTAAATGAAATGAGCAAAGCTATGAACTGTGGCACAATTGAAACAGGCTAATCTACACATACTTATAGGGTAATCAAGGGTAATTAAAAGCAATTAGACAAAATAGACACAATGTATACAGAGAAAGACAAATTCAGATGATAGCAGATTATTTTGTCAGAAATAATGCGAGCAAGAAGATAATAGAGCAACAATTTTAAAGTGCTAAAAGAAAAAAATTCAATTCTATACCCAATAAAAATATTTTTTAAAAGGTGAAATAAAGATATCTTCAAGTATAGAGAAGCTGAAAGATATTCACACTATAAGAGATATTAATAGAAATCCTTCAGTTAAGAAGAAAAATGATGGAAATATGACCTATAATCAATAAATGAAGAACTCCAAAAAATGGCAAATTTGGGGCAAACATATGAGTGTTTCCTGTAATTTCAATCACTGAAAACATAATTGTTGCTTAAATAAAAATAGTATTGAGGTAATGAAGAGTTTATGACATGTACAAAAGTAACATATATGACAATATTGCCCAAAAATCAGAAGGGGAAAGGGAAGTGTACTATTTGAAAATTCTTATACTATGTTTGAAGGCAGACTGTCATAAAGTAAGGGTGTATATATACTGTAAACCTCAAAGCAACCATTAAAATAACAAAACAGTAAGTTGAAGCTAGTGAGGAAACAATGAAGATAAAATGAAATCATAGAAAATATTTTAATCAAATGAAGGAAGGAAAAGAAGGAAAAAGAAAAAGAGAAGCTGAATCACATAGGAGACAAATAACAAGACTTATATTTACACTTACACTTACATATAGTCACATTAAATATAAATTGTCAAAGCACATCAATGAAAGAAGGAAATAGTTGAATCGGAAAAGAACCAAGAGCATACAATGAAGAAACTCCACTGGCAAGGAAAACAAAAGCAAAAATAGACAAATGGGGCTACATCAAACTGAAAAGCAAAGCAAAATAAGCTATAATTAATAACCAACATCAGAGGAAAAAAATGCTCATCATGACTTATCACCAGGGAAATGCAAATCAAAATCAGTTGATACCACATAACTGTGAGAATGACAGAATATCAAAAAGACAAGAAACAACAAGTGTTGGCAAAAATGTGGAGAAAAGAGAATATTCATGCACTGCTGGTGGAAATGCAGGTGAGTAGATCCAGCCTCTATGGAAAACAATATGGAGATTTTTCAAAGCATAAAAATTAGATCTACCAGATGATCCAGCAATTCCACTTTCAGATATCTAGCCATAGAATGAAAAACATATGGAAAATATATTTGCACTCTTTTTTTTTTTAATTTTTGGTTCTGGTTCATGAAAACCTCAAATTCTTGGGCCTCCCCGGTGGCACAGTGGATGAGCGTTGGGTTGCGAAGCTGCCCGCGGCCTCTGCAGCGCTGGTTTGATCCCCGGCTGCTCCCCGGCCACCAGAGGAGGGTCCCACATGGCGCGCAGACCTCTCCTGCTGCCCGCTGCTCCCCTCAGCAGTGTGCTTCGGTCCTTCTGCCTGCTCTGCTCCCCGCTCTGGCTCTGGTGAATTCTCTCACCCTCCCGCGCTTCTGACTGTACCCAGTGCTTGTATAAATAAATAAAAATAAATCTTAAAAAAAAAAAAAGAAAACCTCAAATTCTTAACATTTTCTTTTTTTTTTTTTTTAAGTTTATTTTTATTTATACAAGAACTGGGATACAGGCCAGAGGCATGGGAGGGTGAGAGGATTCACCAGAGACAGAACGGGGAGCAGAACAGGCAGACGGACCGAAATAAATTGCTGAAGGGAGCAGTGGGCAAGGCAGGAGAGTTCTGCCATGCCATGTGGATAGCTCCCTGGCCACTGGGAATCAAACCCACACTGCAGAGGCTGCCGACAGCTTCACAGCACTGTTCTCAATCCTCTGCGCCACCAGGGAGGCCCTGCACTCCTATCTTAATTACAGCACTACTTACAATACCAAATTGTGGGAGAAACTTAAGTGCCCAAGGACAGATGAGTGAATTAAAAAAATGTGGAATGTATGTACAATGGAATACTACTCAGCTATTAAAAAAAAAAACAAACCTTTTTCCATTTGTGACAACATGGAAGGAACTGGAGGGGATTACGTTCAGTGAAATAGGTCAGGAGGAGAAAGACAAGTATTGAATGAGTTCACTAATATATGGAATATAAAGAAACAAAACAAAGAAACAGACCAAAAGAAACCAAAAGAAACACTAGTAATCTGACTATAGAATGAAGGCTACAACCAGAGGGGTGTGGGGGTGGGGAGCACAAGAGGAAGGGGTTCAGTGAATTCTGGTGGAGAAATATGGGTGCTTTGGTGGTGGGTATGTTGTGGCAATATACATTTTAAATAGACATACCCCTAAATTATTTACAGTGATGTAAACAAATATTTCTCAATAAGAAATAATACATTACATAAAAAAGATGCCAAGAAGCACATGAAATTTCAGGCCTTATGGGCCTTCCTGGTGGCGCACAGGAGTTAAAGACACAACTTTCAAGCTATCACCAGCCAGCCACCGCAGCCCAACATGAATTCGATCCCCAGCCAGGCAGCTAACCCACATGGCGCAGCAGATCTCTCCTGCCTCGCCCACTGCTCCCCTTGGCAGTGTATTTCAGTAGATCTGTCTATTCTACTCCCCACTCTCTCTGGTGAATCCTTTCACCTTCCCCGGCACCTCTGGTCTATACCCCAGTTCTTGTATGCATAAATAAATAAATCTTTAAAAAGAGGGCCTCCCCGGTGGTGCAGCAGTTGAGCACTGAGCTGTGAAGCTGCCCAGTGGCCACCGGTTTCATCCCTGGCCTCCGGCGAGGGTCCCACATGGTGTGATAGACCTCTCCTGCTGCCCGCTGCTCCCCTCAGCAGTGTGTTTTGTCAGTCTGCCTGTTCTGTTCCCCTCTTCTGGCTCTGGTGAATCCTCTCACCCTCCCGTACAACTGGCCTATACCCCAATTCTTGTATAAATAAATAAATAAATCTTCAAGAAAAAAATCTTTTAAAAAGAAAAGAAGGGCCTCTCCTGGTGGCACAGGCTGCTGAGTGCCGCGCTGTGAAGCTGTCGGCAGCCTCTGCAGTGCTGGTTCGATCCCAGCCGGCCAGCGAGGGTCCCACATGGTGTGGCAGACCGCTCCTGTGGCGCCCGTTGCTTCCCTCAGCAGGGTATTTCATCAGTCTGCCTGTTCTGTTCTCTACTCTGCCTCTGGTGAATCCCCACACCCTCCCGTGCATCTGGCCTGTACCCCAGTTCTTATATAAAATAAATAAATAAATAAATCCTAAAAAAAAAAGAAAGAAATTTCAGGCCTTATAAGGAAATAATGTATTCTGTGATCCCTACTATTTCTACAACACAAAACTAGACACAACATTACAAGAGAAGAAAGTCATAAACTAATATCCCTCATAAGCATTAATTAAAAATTCTAAACAAAATGTAGCAAATCTAGCAACATATGAAAAGAATAATACACCATAAGCTTATGTGGTTTATCCCAAGATTGGTTTAATATTCAAAAATCAATATAATTCACCATATTAATACATTATAAAGAAAATCTGTATGTCCACTTCATAGATGCAAAAAACAAAACCAAATACCCATTCCTGATTTTAAAAAATCATAAAATCCTCTTGGCAAAATAGAAATAAGACTATCTCTCTCTTTTTTTTTTTTTAGAATTTTATTTTATTTATTTTTTAAGGTCTTTAATTTTGAAGGTTTTATTTTTTTAATCTCTCATTTTTATTTATTTATTTATTTATTTTACATCAATGTTCATTTTTAAACCATATTTGCCTTCCCCCATGCCCTCAGGTGTAGTTCCAATAGAGTTTTCTTCACCAATGCACTCCTGCACCCTCACCTCAGTACCCTGTGCTCCTCCCTCTCTCCCTCTGATCCCTCTCCCTCCTCTTCTCCTGCAGTATGTCTCTGATTTATAATTGTCTGTTTTTGCTTTGTTGTGTTTTGTACTGTTATTTTTTTTTTTTACACTGATGTCTTATTTGGTTCCCCTCTATTCCTGCTATAAGTGAAACCATCCAATATTTTTCTTTTCCCTCCTGGCTTATTTCACTGGGCATAATTCCTTCTAGTTCCATCAATGTTGCTGCGAATGGCATGAGTTTATCTCTTTTGATTGCTGAATAATATTCCATGGTGTATATATGCCACATCTTCTTGATCCTGTCATCTATTTTTGGGCATTTGTGTTGTTTCCCGGTTTTACCTATTGTAAATAGTGCTGCAGTAAACAAGGGGCACAGGTGTTCTTTTGACTCAATGCTTTTGTGTCCTTTTGGTAGCTCCCCAGTAGTGGAATTGCCGGGTCGCATTTTTAGTAGACTGAGGAACCTCCAGACAGCTTTCCATAGTGGTTAGACCAGTTTGCCCTCCCACCAGCAATGCAGGAGAATTCCTTTTTCACCACATCCTTGCCAACATTTGCTGTTGCTTATTTTTTTTGATATGTGCTGGTATCTTTTTTGATATCTTACTGGTGTAAGATGGTATCTCAATGTGGTTTTAATTTGCATTTTCCTTATTGTAAGGGATGTTGAACATTTTTTCATATGCCTGTTGGCCATTTGCATTTTCTTTTTGGAGAAATGTCTTTTAAGTTCTTCTGCCCATTTCTTGACTAGATTGTTTATTTTGTTTTTGTTGAGTCATGTGAGTTCTTTGTATATCTTTGTGATCAGTCCCTTATCAGTTGACTGGGGTGCAAAGATTTTTTTCCCAATCAGTGGGGTGTCTCTCTGTTTACCAATGTAAACCCAGGTGTTTCTCTTTTCCTTGACTATCTTTGCTTTGGGTGATGAAGTCTTTAAAGATGTTATTGCTATGTATGTCTTGTAGTGTTTTACCTATATATATCATCTATATATTTTATGGTTTCAGGTCTTATGTCCAGTTCTTTTATTCATTTTGAGTTTATTTTTGTGCACAGTGAAAGGTAGTGGTCTAGTTTCATTTTTTTGCATGTGGTGGTCCAGTTTTCCCAGCACCATTTATTGAACAAACTGTCCGTATTCCATTGCAAATTCTTTGCTCCTTTGTCAAGGATTAGTTGTCCACATAAGTGTGGTTTTATTCCTGGGCTCTCTATTCAGTTCCATTGGTCTGTGTCTGTTTTTTTTTCCAATACCAAACTGTTTTAATTATTAGGGCTTAATAGTATGGCTTGAAGTTTGGCAGTGTGATACCTCCTTTCTCCTTTGTTTTCATCAGTAGGGCTTTGGCTATTTGTGGTTTTTTGTGGTTTCATATGAATTTCATCAGTATTTGTTCTATTTCTTTGAAGAATGTCATTGAGGTTTTTATTGGAATAGCGTTGAATCTGCATATTTCTTTTGGTAAGATAGACATTTTAATAATGTTAATTCTTCCGATCCATGAGCAGGGGATGTCTTTCCATTTCTTTGTGTCTTCTTCAGCAATAAGACTATCTCAACCAGAGAGTTAGTGATATAGTGTGCAGATAGAAACAGAGAGGTGCTAGCTAGACAAAGTGGAAACACAATTAAGAGATTTTTATTTTCATTTGTGAATAATCTTATCATATTTAGGCAAATTCTATTATGACTACTAATATCATTATAGAATAGATAGATATAGGTTCATCCAACATATTGATAATTCCTAGAGAAAAAAGACCATTCGTTTACACCCATGATCATTGTTTGAAAGTGAGACTAACACCAACAGTTTTCTTTTATTCAAAAAAAAAAAAAAAAAAAAACAAAGGCAGCAAAGGCAGTCTTAAGTTGTAAGAGGAAATAGTTTGCAGGGTACCAAGAAATGTGATTAGTAAGAACTAAGGATGGTCTTAAATTGGTCAAAATGTATTTATTTTATTTGCTCAGTCCTATTTTCAACTTTTAACAGATATCTTAGTCAAGAATGATTTAATTTCTCATTAATAGAGAAGATTAATAGGTAAATTAAAAACAAAGATGTCAAACATTGAACATAAGCATTTTCAAATAAATGTAAGATAATTTGAACTGTGCAAACACACACACACCAGAAAATAGAATATATATTTCCTCCAGAGAAAAGCCTCGAAATACATACAGTAAGAATCTACTACGCATGGTTACTATGTGTCTTTGAGCAAATTTGCTGCAATACAGCTGTTATACGACACTGAGAAGCTCTGTGGTTTTGTGGACACAAAAAACAGTCAACCCAGAAGTGTCACCACAGTAGTCTATTTTATGTAGGTACATGGTACCAAACAGAACAGTTTAATGCTAGCCACAGAGTGAAAATGTCTGTCTACAGATTAATACGTGGTAAAACTTGAAATGTAAATAATCATAGTCACACCAGTGCAAACCACATGTTTTTCATAATATGTTTTCAGTTTTCCTGGTGGCGGACTGAGGACCTGTAATTAGAGAAAGGCTTTAGACTAAAAAAATCTTATTTTTCTACCCTGAACCTCAGTGATTGAATTAACTGAGGTAGAGCAGTAGCTATAATTTTTTTTGTATTTTAGTAAATACAAATTACCATAGCTGAACTACAAGTGTGCCTAGAGCTGTCCTTTATGTTTTACTAAACCATTATGCTTTAATATAAAAATAGACATTAAAATTATATTTGTAAAAGATACTTCCAAAATATATCAGATTTTTGAAAACAATTCTTATCTTTCTATTTTAAACCTGTATTCTTCAGTCTTCATTATGAACTGGCTCTTACAATCTACAGAGATATTCTGAATTATTGGTTTCTGAATTCTTAAATTTTAGTGTCTTATAAAATATCGGTGTACCAAAGATGAAAAATGTTCCTTCTAACTGAGTCAGAAACAACTCATCGATTTCTTGAAGGTAAACAGGAATGACCTAGACTATACTGCCAAACCAAATGCCCAAGTTGTAATCTACTGTGGTAGATTCTCTGGTAAACTATGAATAGATAAAAGAGGTAATGATAGGCATTTTTATTCTCTTTATACTATAAATACAAAAGATATATTGAACCAGGGAAGGTATAATGAAAATAATCTTTTTTCTCTATAATAAAGAAATATGTGTATTTGATAGCTAAAATTCATATCACTGCAAGCTTTGCTGGAATGAGGAATAAGGGAAGCTGTCATACTGGAGAACAGCAGTACAACTCCTAGCAGCATGTGGAAAATGATCAGATTGCAAGTCTGTTGGATTGGCTTTTCTATTTAAATAAAAAACACATACAAACATTCATTTTTTTCTGTCAGTCTGGGTTTTTCTGAAGCAGACACCGATGGAGTTAGAAATGCAAGAATTATACTGGAGGTAAACTCTGTGCAAGATAAAAACCAGGGAAAGTGGATAGTCCACAAGGCTAGCCTGACACTTGTGAAAGTGAAAGGGGAAGAATGAAGATTGGGGAGGAAGAGCCTCAGACTAGAAAGCAGCTCTGAGAAAGCCTCAACGCCCTGGTGCAAAGAAGGCCCATAGAGGAGTTTCAAATCCGGAAGAAAGAGCCATGCGTTAGTCCTGCTGCTGCTGTACTTTGTGTCTCCAGGGAGCTGCTTGGAAAGCAGGGCCTAGATTTGAGCAGTTGGAGACTGTCAGTCATTCTGTTCCCAGAGGCAGTTTTTCCCTTGAGGGGAGATCCCAGCAGCACTTTCCTGGCTTTCATGGCTGCCACATCTCCTGTTGGGATCACAGTGACCCACAAGAATTTCTTTCTTTTTAATCATAGGATAGTTTTCAAAAGTCAAGTATAAAATGCTCTATCTTAACAATTCATCATATGGAATATGTGATCTTTCAGTTATTGTGAAAATTAAATGTGTACAAGGAAACCTCTAAAAGGTTATAGGAAAATGCAACAAGACATCTAAGAACAAAATAAAGTGACATCAGACTTCTCAACAACAACAGAGAGGACAGGGGACAATAGAGAACTAATTTGAAAGTGCTGAAGGAGGTTGGAATTCGAATTTTACATATTGCTCATCATTTAAATGTGAGGATAAGAGGAAGATGTTCTCAAATACACAAGGTCTCAAAAATCTTATTACACACAGACTTTATTGAAATGTCTCTGGAAGAAGAATCCAAGGAAGAGAAATGAACAACTAATAACATCTACTTATTTTTATAAAATCACTACCAAAAAGAAAAAGGAAAAAATGGGGAGGGGAGAGAGAAAGGTACATCAGTGAAGGGTTCTGAGATAAACTAATAATAATATCAGCACGGTTGGAGAATGGTAGAAAGACAGGGAGAAGTTGAGAGAGGTCTAAGGTAATGGTTTCCTTTCAAGAGTTTATATCACAGATGTTTCAACCTGGATTTTCACAAAATCAAACCATGAGCCAAAGATTTGAATGCAAACATTTTGTTTTGGAGTTGTCGTTGTCCCTGAGAAGCACTGTTGGGCAACAGCAGAAGCAAAACAGGGAAGATATAAAAGTGAATAAAAGGCAAATTTTCATTTTGGGCAATGAGATTAAATCCCACTGGCACCCTTTGGGATACACACACTATGCCTCAGATTTGTCCCATTCAAGGGATGAAAAAGCTGGATCAGTTTTGTTACCCATCAACTCCTGTCCCTCAGAGGTGAAGACTTGTTTCCACGGAAACAAACTCTTCTGAGATTATGATCTGCCCATATATGGCTGTGCACTCTCAAGAGTCAAGACACCCTGGGGCTAAGGGTCACAGTCCCTGTAGTTAGGAGCCATGTATGGGAGTGGAGTGGGTACGAACAGCAACTACTGTTTTCCTGCATTTACATTGCAAAGATCTAATTATGCCCCACATTAAATTCCCTGTCTAGTCTCTATTCTTACATGTAATCACTTTTTACAATTTAAAAATAAAATAAAATACGAGTAAGAGGAAGCTAATGAAACAAACTCCTATTTCTGCTTCTGTAGTTGGCCCCAGGGCTATGACTTCTTTCATTTCCTTCTTTAGTAGCCGTTTTACATTCCTCTCATCCTTGGCTGGCACATCTGCTACTCCAGGTTGTTTCATATTAGTGAAACTAAGATGTTCACCCCTGAGGGCTCTGATCCTCTTTTTGCTGTCTTCTAAACAATCTATGGTTGACAAACATGCCTTTCACTGTTAGAAGCACCACAATAAACCCAGTGAATTCCCTACTCTCTAGACATACTTCTCTGTGACCCCATTTTGTAGTGGCAACTCTATCTCCTCCAATGGTAGGTCAGCTGCACCTGCCTGTATAGTAACTTTCTTTGCCTTCTGTGCTATTGGTTTGCAGAGCCAAAATTGACCAGGTGGCAGCCATAGCTTCAGATTTAGTAGAATCTTACCTGTTTCCTGCCGTCCAGTATAACAATATTTGCAGATAAAAATACAGATATCTGAAATGTTTCATCGTGAGGGATGAGTCCCTCCAACTTCTATTCTTTGATTCCTCACTCCGTGTATTCTGGGTGTCACACTCGTCCACATACAATGGAAGTACAGTGCATATCACACAGTATATATTGATGGGGAAGGAAAGCACTCCAGTGCCTCAGAAAGTCATCTGCTAGCTAGCTGATGTTTAGCTTATACCTATAAGCAGCCATTTCAACTTTTGGACTCGCAGATTCAGATAATGCAGTCCAGGTGGTTCCTGCACGCGTGCACAGTATCATCATTGTTTTGCTGTAAAAGGATCCGATGCAATCAACTACCAAAAAGTTAATTGACTGAGCTCTTTGAGTCATCATAAGTGTCATTTTAGGGTTCAGCATCAGTCTCTGCTGCTGGCAAATCTAACATGCAACAGTATCCGTAATTAGATAATGAAGAGGAAGCTGGGCTATTAAGTCCATACACAACCTCCATCTCCACCATCATGACTACTTTTTGTGGATCTGTTCTGAACACTGGCATGACCAAGGACAGAAGCTAGCTAAACTTCCTGGATGAATTATCTATATATTTGTTTTCCATTTTCTCCTCTTCATTTTATAGTCAATCCAAAGACTTATGATCATGTCTCTTCCTTAATTTTTCATGAATATGATCATCCAATCTTGCTTCTTCTTTAAGGCTCTGACCTATCAACCAATTCACAAGGCACTTCTCTAGATTATATTTATAGTCTTCTTTCAGACTACTGGTCTGACTATACAAAGGTGGTGACTGAGTATGCTATATGAAGCTGTGCCTTGTGGGAGGATTTCCCTCAAGGTGTGCCTTTCAGGGCACACCTGGATAGGTCCATAGTGCAGTAACAGTTCACATTTGGCTCACCCCAATATATTGAACCAATTCATCTGCAGAACAAGACACGATATATTGAAATACTTAAAACTGAAAGACAATATAGGATATATCAAGTCCACGGAACATTAATAAAGCAATATTTAATGGCAACATTTCAGTTTTGAATGTTTAGAAAATTCAAACAATCAAAAATGAATGAGGTAGAAGTTTAACCCAAGGTGATAGAGATGGAACAAAAGAGTAAACCTGGTGGGGATAAAAGAAGGAAATAATGATCAATAAAATTAAGAATGGGCCTCCCTGGTGGTGCAGGGGGTTGAGTGCAGTGCTATGAAGCTGTCCGCAGCCTCTGCATTTGAGTTCGAGTACTGCCGGCTGTGGAGATACCCACAGAGAAGGGCAGACCTCTCCTGTCTCGCCTGCTGCACCCCTCAGCAGTGTATTTCAGTCAATCTGCCTGTTCTGCTCCTCACTCTGTCTTTGGTGAATCCTCTCACCCTCCCACACATCTGGCCTGTACCCCAGTTCTTGTACACATGAATAAATAAATCTTTAAAAAGAAAATATTACTTAAATAAAATTAAGAATGACAAAAAAATGAAAATAAAGGAAAAAGGAAAGAGCTGGTTCTTTGGAAAGACAAATAAGATAGACAAGTAAATATGTATATACTCTATAACTCATAACCACAGACCTGGTAACATACCCAGAAACAATCTTACACAGACCCATAAAGGAACAAAACCAGTATCGCTTATTTCTGCATTATTTGTGAAAGTGGGCATTTGAAGGCACCTAACTATCCATTGCTGAGATAATAAAGTGTGGTGATGCATGTTACAGAATGTTAAAGAATTATAATATAAATCTATAATTTTATAGAATCAAAATCATATGTTAGATCTTGAAAACATGCTAAATGAAAAAAAAACAGTGTGATATCCATTGTGTATATTAAAAACACATGAATGCACAAGAAATACTACATGTTTTAGGGATACAAAAATTCTCTTGTTCATAAAGTATATTAGTATTTATCCAAGGAGGAAGGGGCTGATATGAGTAGGAATAGAATCTGTAGAAGAAATATAATTAAAGAAGACAAAATAAACTAGAGGAAGGACTGTGCTAAAAATGAGAGTAACCTGAATCAAAAACAGAGACTGGTGATTTCTTTCAACCGAGGTTAAAAAAAAAATCGTGTTGTGTAACTATTAACTTCTAATTAACTTGGCATGGAAATTATTTTATATATTTTATATAATGTAAAGGTCACATTCTTTCATCAAGTCCAATACATAAACATAGCTTTTTGATAGTTTTGATTTCCTTTTTTATAAAGATTTATTTGTTTATGCATACAAGAGCTGGAACATAGGCCAGAGGTGCAGAAGTGTAAGAGGATTCACCAGAGACAGAGTGGGGAGCAGAATAGGCAGAGCTACTAAAATACACTACTGAGGGGAGAAACAGCAGAGACATGAGAGGTCTCCTGCACCATGTGGTTTAGCTCCCTAGCCAGGGATCAAACAGGTGCTGCAGTGGCTGAGGATAGCTTCATACTGCTGAGATTTAACCCCTTGCACCACCAGTGAGGCCTCCAGATTTGATTTCTGATTCTGATTTCCCTTAACATCTGTAATGTTCTCTCCACAAGCAAAATTTGACCATAATATTCTCAGTCCCTAAGGAATGAAAATACTTACCCAACTTAAATCAATAATGAATACTGCCATTCTGGATGAGTTCATTAAATGTCCATAGTATGAGTCATAAGTAGAAAATAAAGTACCTGATACTTAAAGATTATCTAAACAAAACATATTTGTTCCTCCATATTAAATGTTATAGACAGATATTTCTAGACTTCTGACTCTCAACATTTATTCATATGATCTAGTAGGGAACATTTTTCTAGTACATCAAAATAAAAATCTAAGAGATAAGTACTCTAAAATAAAACATTACATAAATAGCATAAGAATCAATTTTATCGCTGTAATTTTTTGTGTTTTATTTAAATAGCAAAGAAAGTTAGAAATCATGGAAAATATATATATAGTTAGCTAAATATCAAAATAACCCTAAAAAAATGAATTGCATTATCTGAACCTAAAAGTCTAGCTTTATATCTATATTTTTAAATTTTAATTCCTGATTTACCTTAAAATATTTTAATGACTTTTAAAGTAGATGTACCTTAAGACAATTTTTAGATTAAAGCATAATCTACTTATGCCTTATTAACTACAAAGATCCTTGACAGATCTACTAATTTATCTCTCTTTTTAGACACTTTCAGAACATAATAACCAAGTTTGGGTACTTTCCATTGCTTTTAACACTAGTGATAGCTTTGTCCTAAACTAAACACCACTTGTATAAAAACAGACATAGTTAAATTTGGTAATCCATTTTGGAGGTAGATTGAGTAAAATTTTCCTTTAGCATAATAATTGTGCCAAACAAATCTGATTTCAGGGTATCAAGGTATTAAAGCTGGAAGAGGATTGATTATAATTTATAATCCATTTTCTAAAAGAATCATTTGTGCTTATAATATAATTTATATGATTTCGTATATTGTAAGTATAGCTGGCACTTAATATTTCTGAATGACTGAGGTGCCAACTTATCATGGCATATCATTTCCTTTTATTTATCATTTATTTTGTTTTTGTATCATGTGTATTTTTCCCCTATTTCAAAATTATGTTTATTGAGTGTTGATTTACAACACTGTACATATTTCAGGGACGTAGGTTCACATTTCTACAAATGTGTGTTCTTTCACTATCTGCCACCAAAGCACCAATAATCTTCCACCATACTCATTTCCTTCTAAGTACCCTTCATTGAATGCTTCTGTCTGAAGTAACAAGAAGGTTTAGGAGGTAGGAAGTAGGGCCTGGAGGTTGTGCAGGCAGAGCCTAGTGAGAGTTTTGTCTAAGTGATTTTTATTTTCCTTCTGATGCTGCTCCTGTTGCTTATAATAGGCCTCTGACCAAATATGAGTGAGAGTTTTGTCTAAGCCTTTTATTTTCCTCCCTGTAGTGCTTCTCCTGTTGCCTATTATAGGCCTCTGACTGAGTATGTATCAGGAGGGGTCGTATGTCCTTGAAAGTAGACATTAGCTGATATTTAGAGCTGTTGTAGATCAGATATATACATATGTATGTATGTATTCATTTTAGTATTGGGTTACTATGAATTTATTCTCATTAGTTTCACTTTCATTTTCTCACGGTGTAATGGGCTGATTTGGTTAGTGTTTGTTTTACAGGCACCAATTGTTCAAATTTACCTTCTTTAAAACAAAAAACAGCATCCTCAACCAATCCTTTTACAAAATGCTACTCAGAGACTTGGCTAATTCTGCATATTTAATTCACTTGGGTTTTTATTGCTCATATTTTATTTAACAGTACTTCTTTTATTCGCAACTTCTCCTCTAACTGTGATTTTGAGAACATGACTTGTCTCCTGACTCATTCTGTGCTTGGAGAGACTTTCCTGCTGAGTTTCACATCACTTCTGCATCTCAGTCATTTCGTTGGATTTTGTGTTCCTTTCTTCCAGCAGTCATGATGTGTAAATGAGTATAATTCCTTAGGTGTCAATTATATGATTTTACATATCTGATCTTATTTCCAAATTCCTCCGTGATCTTGAGTCCTCTCAAAGTTAGCAACTATGATTTTAGCTATCTTTGTATCTCTAGTATTGAAATCAGAGCATGAAATTTGGAAGAGCTCAGTAATGGCCTAAATGAACAGAAGGAGAAACAGTTTGGGATTGGAATCTGGGAGAAATTTATTCTATTTGTCAAATTCATTCCATACTACATGTCATTTTATATGGTCAAAATATTTTGTTTACACTTTCAGCAAAAGTATGAGGAGTTTTTTAAAATTCTGTTTTTTAATGAACTAACATTTCCATCTTTGATTGTGTTTTAGAGGTATAGGTATAGGATGTCCCTCCCCCTTCAGGTGTTGTTTCCATACCACACCCACCCCGAAAGCACCCATAGTCCATTAAGCTCCCTTCCCACTTTTTTCCTGCCTCCTCCTCTTTTGTAGCTTCAGTTCTAGAGTCAGATTTTTTGGGCTTATTATTGGCTTGTTTGGTTTGTTTTGGCCAGGATTTCTTTCTAAAGATTTATTTATTTATGCATAGAGAACTGGGGTACAGGTCAGAGGTGTGGGCAGCGAGACAATTCACCAGAGACAGAGTGGAGAACAGGACAGGCAGACTGACTGAAATACACTGCTGAGAAGAGCAGCAGGCAAGCAGGAGAGGTCTGTGGCACCATGTGGGTCGCTCCCTGGCCAGCCGGGGATCGAACTCATGCTGCAGAGGCTGCAGACAGCTTCACAGTGCTGTGCTTAACCCCTTGCGCCACCAGGAAGACCCTTGGCCAGGATATTTAATAGAAGATTTTTTTATACATATACTTGTTACCAACCTCACAACAAAGTATTATCCTCATTTGTATTTAAAGAACAATCTAGTGCTCAGGGTTTGAATAACTTGCTTAGGTAAAGTGGGATTAGTATAAGTAATAAAAACTTCTCTTATAAGAGTCTCAGCTTCTTTTTTTTTTTTTCTTCTATCTTAATCCGGCTAGTAGAAAATAGGTATGGAATTTCTACTTATCTAAACATGGTGTTGGCCAAGGAAGCAGGCATATTTGTGGGGGAATTGCCTGTTTACAATAAGAAGTTATTGGATATTACCCAATGGTGTTTGGATTACCAGTCAGAAGGCCTAAAAGAATCTGGGCCTCTAATTTGTCCTAGAAAGGACAGAAAGGAAAAGGAGCCAAAAAGTTGTATAGGGTAGTTCAATTCTCTGTATAGATGTAACAGTCAAGATGTCATAAAAAACAACCCAAGGTTAGAAGGTCTGGTTTCATAATCTGTCTCCCCAGTATACCTCAAACCCAATAAAACTTCATAGAAAAAAGACCTATTTCTAAGAATCTTTAATCTATTTTTCCAGTTACCTACTGCAGTGTGGCAAATTACCCCAAGATATTGCAACATCAAACAATTTCACTGTGTCACAATTTTTGTGAGTCAAGAAGTTGAACAGGTCTCAGCTAAGATTCTTTTCCTCCATGTGGGAATGATTTGAAATCAACAGTTTATATAAATTGGTGGATGGGATGGATGATCTGAGACCTTTCAACCCACATGACTGGTACATTGGTTACAGTAAGGTCTAGAAAACTGAGCTCAGCTGGAGCTGTTGATCAGAGCACCAACATGTGACCTTTCTAGCATGATAGCTATAATGCAGTCAGATTTCTGACATAACACAGGGCTTGCAGAAAGAATTTTTCAAGAAATAGGAAGTAGAATCTGTCAGTTTCTTAAAGTCTGGCCCTGGGAACAAAAGCATTATTTCTGCCACAATCTAGTAGGTGAGGGGACACCGACCCTCAATTCCGGACAGAGGGAATGCCAGAGAATTTGGGGCTGTTTTTAATGCATGACACAGCCCAATTAACTTTCAGCAATTCTTGTTTGTAAATGATATTGTGCAGTATGTTTTTTTTCCAAACCAATAGGGATGAAAACTTTTTGTTCCTCTCTTTTCTCAGATAACTGCTTCTATAGTTATGCCTTATTCTACCTAATAGTGGCTACTGTGCATATTTTATCACCACTTCTCAAGTTTACATTAAGATATTTTTACATTTATGCCAAAGATGTTTATACCCCAATAAGAATGCATAGTTCAGATAGAAATATCATAATGCTTATTGTCGTCCTCACTCTTTTCTTGTTGGCCTCCAACTGTTTAAATATTTCAGAGATTTTGCTCTTTCAAGAGCAGATTTAGTGTGTTGACATTACCATCATCTTAGTGTGCTCAGAGTTTTCTTTCATTATCATTAAATAGTAGAATGTAAAGCTAAAAAGCATTTTGGGAACTCTATAGACCAAATTTGGCAGTTCACAGAAGTAAAAGCTAAGGCTCAGAAAAATTTATATTAACTCTTCTAAATCATGCAAATAAATTAATAGGTGAGTCTGTACTGACACTGAGGGCTCCTTGATCTTCTTCATTTGTATTGATTGCACATCTGTTTTGTGTTGGTAGTTTTTCAAAAGGAATTTTATTAGGAAGTCAGAAAAGAAAAATTATTTTTAAAATGCCAAATTAAATCCAAAATACCAAGCTATAGACACTATTGAATTTCTTGAAGGCACGTTTAAAAAAAAAAAAAAAACTAGCAAAACTGTTAGTCATTAGTCAATAACTACCTTGTAGTTCAGTCTAAATAGTGTCTGTTCCTCTCTCTCTCTTTCTCTCTCTCTCTCTCTCCCTTTCTCTGTCTCTTTTCTTCTTCTTCTTCTTCTAACTATCCTGTCTTAAGCACTGTCTCCTTTCCCTTTTTCAATGGCAAGCTTTCCGTCCTTTCTCCCTCCTTTGGTTAACTTAATTAGGTCCTTTCTGCCTCCAAAATAGTTCCAGTCATTTTAGTCTAATGAGATCACTGACTCTTAATTGTTTACAAGATAATTTCTTGTAGAAAACAAAATGCATTTCCCTTCCAAGTTAGGAAATATGTTAGTCCCTATTTCAAATATTCAGTAGAAAACTCACCGCCCTTAAATAACCTATAAAGGGCAAATCAACTTCAGGTTCCATTTTAACCTATTGGCAATCATAGTTTCTTGAACTTCTTCAGACTGCTTTCCTGGTATTGCGGATATAGATGATACATAGCACTTATGTCAGTAAAGTTATAATGTCAAGGGCCTCCCCATTGGCGCAGCGGTTGAGCGCTGGGTTGCAAAGCTGCCCGCAGCCTCTGCAGCGCCCGTTCGATCCCCGGCTGCTCCCCGGCCGCTCCCCGGCCACCGGAGGAGGGTCCTACATGGCGCGCAGACCTCTCCTGCCGCCCGCTGCTCCCCTCAGCAGTGTACTTCGGTAATTCTGTCTGTTCTGCTCCCCGCTCTGGCTCTGGTGAATTCTCTCACCCTCCCGCGCTTCTCACTGTACCCAGTGCATGTATAAATAAATAATGTCAAGGTTTGTAATTAATGCATATATTCATTTAATTCATTTAATTAATTTTATAGATAACTAAAAGAAATTCAGTTATTGTAAGAATTCTCACTTGAAGAAAAATATAAATCTCATTCAGCGACGTTTTCAACCCATCCTTTATAATCACATGAGCAAGTTGAAAATGTCTTATAATACTTTTCCAGTAGTTTATTCTCATTGAAGTAATAACATCTGCTTTAAGGGATCACTATCAATAAGCTCTAGTGGTTGTAATACTTAAAGTATAGACAAAATTCTTTATACACTGCTCCAATTGCCAAGGCTATTAAGTAGTATATACATGCTAGAGTGTTGGAGAAGTTGAATAAAGGAGGTTAATGCCAAAAAAAAAATGACATTTTCTATACAGATCCTAAATGTTTTATTTCTGAATTGTTAAAATTAATACAATCACATCTCACATGTATAAAAGCAGAACAAACATACAGAATATCCCTAATGAATTAGATGGGTTCACATTTCAACTGGTCATTTGCTCCAGGGACATTAATATTCTCTTAAAATTATGAATGTGCCTATACAGGAAAGTAAAAATCTCTGTGATTCTGTTGCTAGATATAAATGTTAACACTTTCAAATGAATTTATTTGCAATTTATTTTTTCATTTAATTTAAAAATATGCTGTGAAATTTTTGCACATCTAAATCATCCCCCACAACATCTTTTTCTAAGGACTGTGCAGCAGACTACTCTATGATTAATTCGTTAAAAAATGTAATTGTTTACCATTTAAATTCTAATTTTTTTTGCTAGTAAAGCAATGCTGTTATGAATATTCTAGAAATGCATTCATTGTGGATGTTATTAACTATTTCTTAATGATAGAATTAAAGTAGTGGGGTTTCTGGGCCAAAGTCTTGCATAGTTTAACACTTTTACTAATTCCCGAGTTGTATCCAGAATCTACAGTTTTTACTCTCTTAGCATTGTAATGCGACATCCATTTTCTCCATACACTAACAGTTAAAAATAATAATCATCTTTACTAACCCACACTAAGTTACATCACTGATATTTCAATTTTCTTTTATTTGACAAGTATGAAAAAATATGGGGATTTTCTTCCTCAATAGTCCCTTCCATCCTACCAGATTTTCTTTGGGAAAAAGAAGCCAATCTTGTGCTCTTCAAGTAGAGAGCAAAGAGTGTCTTTCAGAATATGCAAACTGGAGTTTGTACCTTGTTTGTACTGAATAAATGAAGGAGACATCAGGGAAAAAGAAAAGCAGGCCACTAACTTAATGGATAGTGAGCATGAATCACCTATGAGTAGGCTTTGAAGACACACACAGACACACACACACAGACACACAAGCAATTCACACAAATATTATCAAGAAGAAATTCATTCTCTGCTGAATATAATGCAGGGACTTATTTGCAACTAACTGGTAAAATAACAGTCTAAAGTAAAAATTCTTTACTTGGAATATTTAAATATGGTTTTACTAAAGTATGACTATAACCCCAGAACTTGAATTAGAAGTTTCAAGTCCTTTCAAACCTATTTATGGGCCTGCTGCAATGGACAGATGAGATACATCCATAATTAGATTTTCTCTTACCTATATTAAATTCATTACTAACACCTTTTTAAAAAAGTATATTCTCTTAAGTAATATAACTAATTCCATAGGTTATCTAAATATTAGTAAAAGAAAAACTGCTGAGGGGAGCAGTGGGGAGAGAGGAGAGGTCTGCTGTGCCATATGGGTCACCTCTCTGGCCTGGGATCGAACTCGTGCTGCAGAGGTTGCGGATAGCTTCATGGTGCTGAGACTTAAACCCTTGTGCCACCAGGGAGGCCCACTATGTATGCATTTGTCCATGTCACTATCATCAACTGAAGAAAGAAACACTTAACTGTTCTGAATATCTTCTAGAGGAAAATCTTCCTAGATGACAAGGCAGTATCAACATTTGCTGTTACTTTCGTGGGAACACAGGTTCAGCACCCAAGTTCCTTTTGTTTAGTCATTCTTGTTTTTACTAGAACCTGGGGCTTAACCAGTCTGGGAGAGATAATAGAAGATTGTACGATAAAGTTTAGTATTTGACTTCCACCCACTTTTCACTGGACAGAACTCCACCACTTAGAAATAGAGTCTGGGAAATGCATTCTAGTTATGAGCAATTAGGCATTCTGGGCTACATCACATTTTGGTTTTTATCATACCTGTGTAGCTTCACATGGTGCCATCCAGTATTTGGCTCTACCCAAGTCTCATACAAGCTTAAAATATTTTTCCATTCAGTTGTTTTTTACATTTCCAAGGATTTATTAAAAAGTGAACTATCACAATTATAATTGGAAAACCAAAGTGAAATATCCGTGGATGGAACTTAACTATAAAAATAAATATTCTAGGGCCTCCCTGGTGGTGCAAAGGGTTAAGTCTCAGCACTATGAAGCTGTCCGCAACCACTGCAGCACAAGTTCCATCTCTGGCCAGGGAGCTACGCACATGGCACAGCAGACCTCTCCTGACTCGCCCACTGCTCCCCTCAGCAGTGTATTTCAGTCAAGCCACCTGTTCTGCTCCCCACTCTGTCTCTGGTGAATCCTCGTACCCTTCCACACCTCACTTCTAGCCTATACCCCAGCTTTTGTATGTGTGAAAAAAAAAACTTTTTAAAGAATAAATACACTAAAAGCAAAACGATATTCCAGATTCTAAGGTGATATCAGTACCTAGAGACACTTCTAAGCTGGCTCTTTGTTGAGAAGGAAATTAGCAAGGGGTTCAAGGAGGTACAGTGCATATTTTATCAATATTAAAAAAATTATATTCTTTTCCTTTCTATTATTGTGAATTCTATTTGGTTTTGGTTGGAATATTGTTAAAACTGTTTTCATGTCCTTAGCATTTGACCAACTTATCACTGTCAAACTTTTGGTAAAATTTTATTAGTGTTCAATAGGAGACTTTCATATGTGCTAATGACAGATCAGTTTGAGTGTATTCCTGCTATCTCATGTTTTATCTCCTGCACTGCTTTCTTCCTGTTTTATTCCTTTCTTAATTTCTTTATTGATTGAATTTCCTTTTCTAAATTCCTTCTCCTTTAATGGGATTGAAAGTTACACATCCAGTTCCTCTTCTTCTCTAGCTTAACCTCAGCACCCTTTTATGTTTTGTTTACTTTGCTTTTTACCCTCTTTGTTTATTCCAAATTCTTAAATGTTATCATTAGGAATTTTATGACCATATTTTTCACTGTTTTTAAGCTCTAATTATACATCAGCAAAATGAAGACTTAACTGTATATTTGTATTCTGCTCTTTCTTATATATGTTTTATTGTATTCATTTAGTTTTTTTCTATTATATAATTATGTATATGTATTTTCTGTTGTGTGAATATTTCAGAAAGGTTCTCTGGGTGATTACTTTTATGCCTTTACAGATCAGAACATTTATTTATTTTGATCTCACATTCAAATATTGTTTTAGAAAAGAATATATACTTGCATGTTTTTTTAAAATACTTCATACACAGCAGTTGGAAAATATATCTGGAGTGTTTTCTAATTCTATTAAGCATATCTCCAATTCTCAGCAGATACTGACTGGGTGTTTTACAGTTGTAACTCAATTCTGACATAATCTACTTGGAAATAGCATGAAATTCAGCAGTTAAGGGCTCACATCCACAGAATGCCCTATCTTCAGATGCCAATCCCGAATCCAGTTGGCACTTGAGTTTCTGGCCCACTCACTACAAGTCAGGATTCCCATGGCCTCCTCCTTGGTTCTATTCATTTGCTAAAGCAGCTCACAGAACTCAGTAAAGCTCTTGTATACGATCACCAGTGTATTCTAAAGGATGTTATGAAGGACACAGATGAGTGGTGATCGTATATAAGAGATTTACTGATGAGTAGCCTCGCTGCAGTCACAGGGG
The DNA here is from genome assembly GCF_964194135.1 of Talpa europaea. Classification (NCBI taxonomy): domain Eukaryota; kingdom Metazoa; phylum Chordata; class Mammalia; order Eulipotyphla; family Talpidae; genus Talpa; species Talpa europaea. Next base: position 80,946,331 of record NC_140070.1, read on the forward strand.
TTAAGACCCAGCCTGTGAAGCTATCTGCAGCCACTGCAGCAGGAGTTCAATCCCCAGCCAGGGAGATACCCACATGGCATAGCAGACCTTTCCTGATTCGCTCGCTGCTCCCCTCAGCAGTGTATTTCAGTAGATCTGCCTCTTCTATTTCCCACTTTGTCTCTGACGAATCCTCTCACCCCCAAACCTTTGGCCTGTACCCCCGTTCTTGTATTCATAAATAAATAAATCTTTTTTTTTTTTAAAGAGCTTTATTGATGAGATTCCAGGCTGGTGAACACATCCACATGCTGGTGGTGGTGAACCCTAGTCCCATGGAGTCAGAAGCTACTATGTTCCTGACCCTTACCTCATTTATTTATCTCCAAATCAATCATTTTATTTTAATTGTTCATTTATTATATCTTATTTATAATTCATAGAGGCCACACTTTGTGCTGATTATAGTCTTTTTGTTGCAGTCTGTTCTTGTTTTGTAGATACAGTATTCTCTTGTATGACAGCCTCTCTGAAGGTAGCCAATACGTTTTTAAGGTGTTCTATTTTGGTTTCTTGCACATCTGATTGGTCTTGTTAATGCCTTTGGTTTTGCTAAACACCTGATAAATTCTTTGAGTGATTGACTAGGCTGATGAGTTAAGCTGGTGTCATGATTTGAACTGTGGTCTCCAAAAAAGATAAAGACCTACTCCAGGACCTCTGAGTATAATCTTTACAGATGTACTCAAGTTAAAATGAGCTCATTAGGGTGTGTACTAATCTTATGTGACTGGTGTTCTTACAAGAGGGATATGTGGATACAGGGGGAAATGCCATCTGACAATAGAGGCAACTGAGACAGATTGAAGTGATGCAGCCAAAGTCAAAAATTTCCTGCAAACCACCAGCACCTAGGAAGAAGCAAGGGAGGGTTCTATCCTATAGATAACAGAGGGTTTGTAGCCCAACTTAAAAAATCTGATTTCAAACATGCAGCATTCAGAACAATGAGAGAATATTTGTTATTTAAATACACCCTGTTTGTGGTGTCTGCTATGGAAGCTCTAAGAATCTGAGAGAGGTGGGTTTTCTGGGCTTTATTTGCAGCTTTTTGTTTCCCCCCACAATCTCCTTGGCGGAAGAGCTTTATAAGTGAGACTGTACCTAAAAGCATATGTGGGTGAAGGTGCAAACAAGACTAAAGAATGCATTCTTTTTTACCCGAAGAAGGAAGGATTTATTCACATTATATATTTATCAGACATAATTCTCAACAGGAAACAACCCCTCCCCCCCCACAGACCCTTACATATATTGAAGAGATTTAGCAGAAGAAATTGATTAATTCAATTATGGAGGATGACAAGTCCCAAAAACTTCAGTCAGAAAGCTGGAGACTCAAGAGAGTCAACCTTGTATTTCCAGTCCAAATACTGGCAGGCTCGAGACCCAGGCAGAAATTCCCATCAATCAAGGGAGCGTTAGCCTTTTTGTTCTATTCAGGCCTTTATGGTTAGATGCGAGGACAATCTGTTTACTGATTCCACAGATACAAATGTCAATCTCCTCCAAAAACACCCTTACAAACACATGCAGAATAACATTTGACTAAATATTTGTACACCATATGCCCAGTTGCTGCACCTCCCCCTGCAGTGACCTTTAGGGCTAACTGTCCCTAGGTCTGGCTGGGCAACCAGCGTGCAGGGGGAGAACAGCAAAACACCCTGAAGCAGGGGAAGTACAGCGAAGTTCCCTGAAAAGACAGAAGCTTATCAAAAGATAACGACCACCAGGAACCACTACAAGAATGCTAAAAAACCTTATCCCGTCTTTCTAGAACTACAAATTTTAATCCCTTAGTGTCTTTCTAAACTTCCTTCTTTCTTCTATAAAGGTCATTGCTTGTTAATTAAAAAATCATATGAAATCCTTAAAACAAGGCTGACTCAAATGAAACATTACTAAACCCTGTAATAATTAAAATATAGTTTAGGTAAAAAAGTAGTTAATAAAAAATATGATTTATAGTTTAAAAACAAAACTAATGGTCTATCTACTTAGGAATGAGGCTGAGTCCAGATGTAGATCACCGCCCTGTTGGTGATAGGCTGAGCCCATGAGCAAGCTGATTTCATTGATATTCATTGTTCCTGTGCTTTTGGAAAACATATATATACTGGTCACAAACTCAAAGAAAATTACACTCAGATTTTCACTCTTGAAGTGTGTCTGTTTGTCATTTCTTTCACCGACGCCCTGACCACCCTGCACGCTTCTCTCAACCCTGAGGTGGCCTCATCGTCTACTGCTGTGCTGGTCCACGGCACCCAGTCAAGTTGGCACATAAAATTGACCATCACAAGTCTATCCCTTGTCAAATTGGCACCCATATGCATCTAATTAAACCATACTTTATCTTCATATAGAGAAAATGATAAGGTCAGAATCCCATGTAATATAATACAACTATCCATCATTAAACTAAAAATGTACTAACCCCTTCCTTGGAAGAGAAAATCAAGCTCTCTGGTGATGTTTACTTTTCATGTTATCTCATAACTTAGATACTATGATATAAAATTAAAAATACGGGGCCTCCCGGTGGCGCAGCAGTTGAGCGCTGGGTTGCGAAGCTGCCCGCAGTCTCTGCAGCGCTGGTTGGTTCCCCGGCCCCTGGGTGAGGGTCCCACGTGGTGCGCAGACCTCTCTTGCAGCCCGCTGCTCCCCTCAGCAGTGTACTTCCGTCCTTCTGCCTGCTCTGCTCCCCGCTCTGGCTCTGGTGAATTCTCTCACCCTCCCTGCGCTTCTGACTATACCCAGTGCTTGTATAAATAAATAAATAAATCTTTAAAAATAAATTAATTAAATTAAATTACATTAAAAATACTATGCTAAAAAAGTCAATACATTTAAGGGAATAGGAGAAGAAAGATGATAGAATCTTTATCTACAGAATCAATAGAGATACAGATGTAGATATAGAAACACACACAAATGTATTCATAGCAAAATAAAAAGAAGTAGTCCATGACAATTGCAATCCTTATTTCTATAACTGCTCATGTGGTAATAACTGGTGTTTATAACTCCCTTTTCCTCTACCCACTTTGTATTCCCAACAAGCATTCTCATTAAGATGTATTTCTTTACATGGTGGGGTGGCCCACACCTTCATTTCTGAAGGGATTGTGCCATTAATAATCCTGGCTGGGTTGAGTAGTGTAGTTTTCCACTGACCTTAATCATATGGCATGGGGTTGTAACAGGGTGGTCCCCAGGAAAGGGGGAGGTTCCCTGCCCCACCCAAGGGAGGGTGGAGCTGAGCAGGAAGAGGAGAAGCTGAAGAAGAGACTGAGGAAGGAAGCAGGATGGAGCCAGGAGACCTGGAGGAGGCGCATGGAGCCTAGAGACATGTGAAGAAACTGCGCTTGTCTTTTGGTCGTGGACTGGGTGACACAGATGTGGGTGAGACCCGTGGGGAGGTGACCATGGCAGCTTTTATCTTGATGTTGATGTTGCTCTTTTCTTTCCGGGCTTGTCCAGTTGTTTGTGACCCTTTTCTGTGGGTCCCCACTGGAAGATGCTTTAGACTTGTGGCAGGCTTTGGGGCCTTGTTCTGGGCCAATCCCATTTGGATGGACTTTTACCCACGAGGGGACGGGTAACTCTGGATGCTTCATTTAGAAACTAGACTCTTCGCCTTACCTGTATTGTTATCTAGTTTTATTAAAGTTCCTTCCCATTAAAGTCTCCTATGTTTTGTGTTGATGCGGCGGATGGCAGAACCCATGTAGAATAGGCAGGTTTGCGGGGCTTGGGCTACCCCTCTTCCTGTCCTATAACAGATTTGGCGTTCAACGTGAGTTAGGACAGAGCCATCCGTGGTTAGTCAGCCCCATGGGGAAATTGGGCTTCCCTATGGCACTGGCTACCATAAGCGCAAATGTGATTTTTGGTTTCTCCGGTGTGTTTGTTTCATATGTCGATTTGCTGTTGAAAAACTGGCTTGGGCTTTGTGAAGATCTGTGTGTCTGTATGTGATTTGTTTGTAGTGACTTGCTAAGACATTTGATTTTGTGGAAATTGTTCTGTGCCAGTTTTACTCAAAAGATTAGGCAGTACGTTGGACCATGTGGCCATGCCAACGGTTCGCTCTGATCCTATATGGAGTATTTCAACAAAGCCAGCTAGAAATTGCTGTTGGTTGTTTCTGCCCTGTGATTTTATGCAAAAATGGAAAAAATGGTTTAAAGGTAGATTTAATTTGCAAATTTTTGCTATGCTGTTAAAGTTTGGGATCAAGGTTGAGAGAATTCGTTTTTTGCATAAGTTGAACCATTTTAACATTTTTTCCCTGTGATTTTGATATATTTACTATCTTGTTTTAGCCAATGCTCCAAATTTTTTCTTTTGGTTTGGATAATGGACTATTTTTAAGTAATGAAACTCATACTGGACATTCATGGACAATGCTGCTGACTAATTGTTGCTTCTCTTACACACATTATAACCCTGAAAAAAGACTGTCTCCTAATATTGCACCATAAAATCTGTGCCACCATAGATATGGTGGAATAAAAATTAAAAGGGGGGATTGTAACAGGGTGGTCCCCAGGAAAGGGGGAGGTTCCCTGCCCCACCCAAGGGAGGGTGGAGCTGAGCAGGAAGAGGAGAAGCTGAAGAAGAGACTGAGGAAGGAAGCAGGATGGAGCCAGGAGACCTGGAGGAGGCGCATGGAGCCTAGAGACATGTGAAGAAACTGCGCTTGTCTTTTGGTCGTGGACTGGGTGACACAGATGTGGGTGAGACCCGTGGGGAGGTGACCATGGCAGCTTTTATCTTGATGTTGATGTTGCTCTTTTCTTTCCGGGCTTGTCCAGTTGTTTGTGACCCTTTTCTGTGGGTCCCCACTGGAAGATGCTTTAGACTTGTGGCAGGCTTTGGGGCCTTGTTCTGGGCCAATCCCATTTGGATGGACTTTTACCCACGAGGGGACGGGTAACTCTGGATGCTTCATTTAGAAACTAGACTCTTCGCCTTACCTGTATTGTTATCTAGTTTTATTAAAGTTCCTTCCCATTAAAGTCTCCTATGTTTTGTGTTGATGCGGCGGATGGCAGAACCCATGTAGAATAGGCAGGTTTGCGGGGCTTGGGCTACCCCTCTTCCTGTCCTATAACAGGGTCACCAAGAGACATCCTAAAGGATTTTCCTATTTCATACCTACTTTTCCTTACCTCCATTTTGGAGTAGTATTCCAATTTCCCCTTGGTAGTCAGGATCAGTTGTCTGAGCCAGCACATAACTTCCTTCTTTACCTTTTGATTCAGAAGTATGAGGATCCCAAAATGGGCAGTTAGCAGTCTTAACTTTCAGCTCAGTAGACTCATTGTTGTATCTGTTAGTGGAAGCATTCCTTCCTTTGGAAGTAAGACCTCTAGGTTAGGGGAGCATGAAGTTGTGGGGATAGGTATCAAAAATTGTGTTACTGTATCATTAGGGATGATAGTGATTGGTGTCTCTCCCATTTCCACGCCTTGATTGCAACACTGACTATGGGAGACACCACACCATACCTGCTGAGTCTAAGTATATATACAGCCTCCTTGAGAACCTTGCTCCAGTCCTGGAAGGTATTACCACCTATCTGGCCTATTAGACACTTAAACCTCGATGCTTACTTAGAGACAATATCCTGCTCTTCATTTTTGTTTACTTTGAGCGTCCCATTTTTCTGGTTCTTTCTGAATTTGGAAGTAGTTTCCTTCAGGATGTGGTTTTCTTCTAGCGTCTGGGCTTTGGTTTATCTCTGCTGTCTCACTTTTTATTTAATCTAATATGGTCTACTTTCCACTGTTCATGCAACCAATTTTTCCATTGTCCAAAAATTCCTCAAGATATCTTCTCCATTCAGGGTACTCTTTCTTACTTTATAAAACTACTGTAAGTTCCTTCTCAGATCTTAAGGAATGTGAGAGCACAAAGGGAAGTAAACATGTGTCTGGGCTGTCCCTTCTATTTACACTCTGTTTTAATCTTTAAATGTAACATACTCAGACTAGAAGCAAAGAACTTCTGGTTAAAAACTGTGAATTGGCATGTATTTATCTCTCATAAAAATTCACTGAAATGAAAATACATGAATTAAAAGTGTGTGTGTGTGTGTGTGTGTGTGTGTGTGTGTGTGTGAGAGAGAGAGAGAGAGAGAGAGAGAGAGAGAGAGAAACACATGGATATATGAAGTGGAAAAGGACACAACACATGAGAAATTTCCTAATTTTTCAAACAAGGGAATTTAGCGGGGTAGGTAATAAATGCCTGACAGGAGTGGAGGAAGTACGGAGAGGGAGTCAATTCACCCTGCACAACCCCAAGAGGCTTCACACTTGCAGGCTGCAGGAAGACTCTCACTGTGCTCCATGTCCACTTCCCAGACCACATAAATAGGCAACAATTTTTCCACTCATACATCCACACTCCTCACCAAGTAAGAGACCAGAAGCTTATTCCCTGATAAATGAACCAGAGAAGGTCCAGATTCAGTAAAACCTGTTGGATAGAAGGTTATGATGAGGCAAGGGGCTAACAACATGGACTAAAAGAATTATTCTGTATTGACCATGAGTTCCTATATTAGTTTCCTCTTCTTCTTGTCACAAGGTGCCATAAACCACGAGGTTGGTGGTTTAAACACAAGAAATATATTGTCTTATAGTTCTATAGGTTAAAAGTCCAAGATCAAGGTTGATCTTGGATTGATTCCTTCTGAGAGCTGTGCAGGAGAGAATCCATTACATGTCTCTCTTTTAGCTTCTGGTAGTTTGCTGGTCTTTTACTGAATCACCCTGATCTTCGTCTTTAGGTTTACATGTTCTCATTTTCTCTCTCTTTCTCTCTCTCTCTCTCTCTCTCTCTCTCCCCCACTCCCTTCCTCCCTCCCTCCCTCTGTAAATTTTCCCTTTTAACAAAGCATCATTCATGTTGGATTAGAGGCCCACCCTGTTCCACTATGACCTTTTGGTACTCATTTTATCTGTAATTATCCTGCAAAGGTCACATTCTGAGGTACTGAAGTCTAGGACTTCAACATGAATTTTTGTTGGGGTGGGGATGACACAATTCAACCCATAATAGCTTCTTTATTTATGCTGCTCTCAAAATTCCAATAATTGTGCATATTATACACATCCTTGTTATCTCTGTTCCTATGAGTTAGAAGAAACTGAAAGCACTTAGATAAAAGATTTTCAAAAACCGGTATATGAAGTTCTTCAAAGACTGTTTTGATTCTGATTACCTATTGCCTAATTCCACCCATGAACATAAGGATTTGAATCCACTATTATGTTCTTAAGTGTAAATGAGCATCTAAGAATCACTAGATAGTTAAATAATGTTTCCAGTAAGACAGAGATAGAAAAACAAGAAGTCATAAATACATAAATACCGGGATAGGAAAGAAACAGAGACAATGCAAGAGCAGAAGAAAGCTTAAAAAAAATCATAGTCATAGAAAGATAAAATGATATAATCATAAACTTGAAATGGGATACTATGAAAAGAAAGTTTTCAGAAAATAAGGAAGGTGTATTAGAATCAAAAGTAGAATTGAATAAATGGAGAGTAAATTATCAAACAAATAATATCAACATAATACAAAACTATGTAAATTGCAATATTTTCCTGCTTACTTTCTTTCCAGTCATCTTACTTCTTGACCCAGTCTGATTTTGTTTTTCTCTAGGTCCAAACTGCTGTCATCCTGGGGTATCTATTTGCTTTGCTGCTTTTCTGGCAGTAAATATTTATTATATATATATATATATACTTATATAAGTACATGTATAAGTATATGTAATTTAAAAATAATGTAAACTCACTTTATAAACTAAGGAACAAGTTTTAGAAAAGCGTTAGATTTTTCAATATGCAATCAGGTACTGAGAAACAATAGAGAAATGTCTTCAAATTATCAAAGAAAATGTTTTTTTATCTTCTTAACCAAAGATCAGTTAATTAGGTGTGAATCATGGGGTTATTTTCAGAAAGGCAAAGTTTCAAGAAATAAGCCCTCCATACACTCTTCTTTCCTTCCTTCCTTCCTTCCTTCCTTTCTTAGACTTATTTATTATGCACACAAGAGCTGGGGGATCAAGCCAGGGGTATGTGTGGGGGGGGTGACAGGATTCACCAGAGACAGAGTGGGGAACAGAACAGGCAGACTGTCTGAAATACACTGCTGAGGGGAGAAGCGGGTGAGACAGGAGAGGTCTGCCACGCCATGTGGGTTGCTCCCTGGCAGGCTAGGGATTGAACTCGTGCTGCAGAGGCCGCCGACAGCTTCATAGCAGTGTGCTCAATCCACTGTGCCACCAGGGAGGCCTCCATACAATCTTTCTTAGGAAGTTCTTGGAGTAAGTGTTTAAACCAAGCAATGGACTAAATAAGTGGGGCTGTGGAATGCAGGATAGGATCTAGTCAGAAAAGCAGCAAAGCGAAGTGACATCCCTGGGTGAACATTGCGTTGGACTTAGAGAAAAGAGAAAAACAGGTTCTTATTTGAGTAGGAGGGGAAAAGGCAAGGAAGGGAGGCTCTGGGAAAATCAATGAAATCGTTTGACACATGTAAGCATTTGAAAAGTATCTGCCTCATAAAGGTACTTGTCATATCTCTTGGTGCATTTGGAAATAGAAAATATAGCAAATGAAAAAATGATATCATTTAAAGAAAAATTGAAAAATTATATGAGACGGGAAATAATCACAGCACACTATTTGGTGCAGAGGTAGACAATCATTCAAATGGCCATAAAAGTGGGATCATTTTTATTGATTTTAACTACACAAAAATGCTGTGATGAGGAATAATTGTAATGGGAAAATAAAAACACTGATCCCTTTTATGCTAAACAGAGAAGTTTGAAGAGTGTCATCTGATATACATACGAGCCCAGGGGCTTGGATTATGACAATCATTGGTTAATGTGTAACTAAGGACACAGCGACTATTTGGATATCTAATATTCAACATAGGCCTTGTGTTCTGATAGGCGTTGCATTAAAATATGTGATAGGTACTCATTTAGAGGCTTTGGTCAATCCCCAAAATAGATTTTAATCTGTAAATTGACATTTTATGGATTATATAGACTGCAAGTTTTCTTTTTTTAAAAAGATTTATTTATACACACAAGAAATGGGGTACAGGCCAGAGTTATGGGGGTGGGAATGAGAGGATTCACCGGAGACAGAGTGGGAAGCAGAACAGGCAGGTCTACTGAAAGACACTGCTGAGGGGAGCAGTGGGTGAGTCAGGAGAGGTTTGCTGCGCCATGTGGGTATCTCCCTGGCCAGGGATCAAACTCGTGTTGCAGTGGCTGCGGAGATCTTCTTAGGTTGCTTCTTAACCCCTTGCGCCACCAGGAAGGCCCTGGACTGCAAGTTTTCAAAGAATATGCAGACCATTCTGAAAATTTTCAATTTTTGTTTCTCTTCTCATATAAATAACACTTTGAGACTCAAGATAAACCAGTGACAACGATATGGCTGGCAACTATTTAGTTTCATGAACATTGCCTAGGGGAACTACCAAGAAAACACAAGGATATTTGATGTGCCCTTTCCCATGTGCTACCATCCTCCTCGCCACCTCCTTCTCCTGGTTGTCACTGTATTACGACAATGAATCATCATTAGAAGGGATGGTCCATGAAGGCAGGAATATTTTATTTTCTCTACTGCATCTCTAATGGTTAGAGAAGGGTCAGGCATGTGCTCGACACAATAAATACTATGATTGCATATTATTCAAAGTTAACCAAGAACACTACAAATAAGTGATGTAGTTTCAACATATAAAGGAGAGAGCTAAGATTTACTCTAATATGTACTTAAAACAACTGACATCAAGTAACTTATTGGAGAGGTATTCAGGTGGAAGGCATGCTATATATCACATGCATCACAAATAATTCTTATTTCCTAGAGAGACTAAAAAAGGTAATTGTTCTGATACCCAGAGGAACATACATTTGATTGGCTTACATTTAATAAAAGTTGTGAAATTGACTATATAGGAAAAATGAGACAGGTTTCTGGTTTGAAGATATTAAGCTGAAAGCAGAATGTGTTGACTAATTTCTTAAAGTCCTTTCTACTATTTCATTCCAGGAAAAATACTTTATACTTCCCCCCTGAAAACTACATAAAACTACTAACAGGCAAGACATCTGCAACTTGTATGCAATTTTTGGTTCCCAGTGGTGAGTTAGAATATAATAAATCTTTCAGAAAGACAAAAAAATTTGAGAAGCAAATCAAGTGTTTGTCTGTCATTGAAGTGTAGAAAATTAAGTTTCCAAATAAAAGCACTGTTTATTTAAATATTGCCTACATAATTTTAGGGGTGGACTATCTTCAGCTATGGTGTGAATCTGATTTCACAGAATATATCCTTTTACATTGGCCCTAAGAATTAATAATTCTAGAGATTTTACTAGTAGAAAAATAAAACTCAAAATTAGTAAAATTCTGCAAATCTTTTGTAATTATGAAATGCTACTGATTCACAAAACAAAATGTGCTTTCAAAAACTTCTGAAAAATTTTTGAAATTTATTTCTAAAAGTCACAGACAAAACTTTAATGAGACATTTATACTGATACATGCACGAGCAAAAAAAAAAAAAAGTATGGGTATACAAAACTGAACATAGTAAAATTTTAATGAATACAGTATTATGGGTACAAACAAGATATTTGTATTTACCTCAGAAGTCCAGTATCATAGTATGGATTGAGAAATACCAAGATTTAGGATAGCCACTTCACTATTCACATTTTAATCAGTGCTGACCAGATAGATGTTAAAGCAATTTATTTAGGGTTAAGGTCTTTATTAGAACTATAGAACAAAACTTCTATTTAAAAAACATTTTAAGGTGATCTGTATGCAGTTAAAGGCAGTTGGGGCAAGTCAAACCACAGAGCCCTTTTACAAAGACTAAGCACCAAAATGATGAATTGTTTGTGGCTTTTATTTTGGGCCACCTTAAATTTTATTTTAAATGTGTTTTCCATTAACATTCACATACAAATTCTTTTAGGCAAAAGTTTTAACATGGAACTTTCTGCTTGGGGATCTTGCCAAGTGTTACTTACAATAGTTTTAAATAATGAATACTTTAGAACAATCCCAAGTAGACTCTTAATTGGCTACAATTTTAAGATGCAGAAATTGTTCTTTCATTTTTCTGGTCCCAGAAAATTTAGTAGAGCCAAATGCATCAAGTAGAAGTAGCATTTTTTTTTTTTTTTTTTTTTTAGTTTTACTCAAAGTTGAGAATGAATAACTATATGGGCTTTCATACACAATTTTTCTAAATTAGTGCCCTGTAAGAAATGATTACAATGTTCTTCAGGCTTGCTATATGCTCCATAAGATCAAAAGAAACCAACGAGAAATTTAACATTTCAACAAGCTAGAACTATTTACTGTAAGCATATAGTGAAATTCTGGAAGACATACTACCATACTTTGAGAAAACACTATTAATAGGTAAGCATGTGTTGAAAGCAGTTTATAAATGAAACATTACAAATCTTATGTTTATGCATACAACTTATAATAGAAAAAAAATGCTATTCTTCCAATAGTATAGCATCACACTAACACTATATAGTTAAGGTTGAAAGTTTCTGTACATGTCCACTACACTTCCACAGCAGCATATGCCTTAGATATTCATTTCATACCTAACATATGCCAACTATGGTTTCACGGATTTGTACAAGTTTGAGCAGGCTAAAACAATCATTTGCTTTATCTATTTCACTATGAGACAAAGTTAAACAGTTTTAGGGAACAAAAAGTTTCATAATCAGTAAAGAAACATTAAATCTCTATAACAGGATGGAAAATGCTTCTAAGGACATGATATAATCCTACTAGATAGATAGATTATACCCCTAGATACAGCATCTGTGGAAATTAGTTAGGAGCCTGGAGAAATACTAAAATAAATATAGAGGACCTAAATGATCAAATCAGTTGTAACAAGTAGAAACATTAACTGTGAATTACTGTTGTTTTTCTAGTGTAACGTCATCCAGCTTACTGCTTAGGACTACTCAGTGATGTTGTCACTATGTATTTGCTATTAGCACATATTAATATCTAAACAATACGGAACAGTCTGAATCACATAGAAATTTGGAAAATTAAGAGTGATTGTTTATCTAAATTTTTTTTTGTTCTGAATAGTGTAATAAAACTCAATTATTCCCTAGCTTCTTAGATAATTCAAATTAAACATGGTTGCCTGCAAATTCTTTACTAGAGGAAGGAAAAGCAAAGTACATATTGTTTGTGTTTTGCTGCTTATCTCCTCAAACATGTGCTTTGTCAATGAGAGCAGCATCACTCCAGGCATTTATTGTGCTACTTAAACATAAATGAACATGAGCAAAACCGATAGTTCAAATTTTGACAAGTGATTTTGTTGGTTTACTTTAAAACGAAAACCTACACAAAAACTAAAACCAAATGGGCACTTTGACAATCTGGACTAAAATTTTAAGTTTGTTAAAGAAACTTAGACATGGAAAGCTGTTTCTAAAAAATATAAAATCATAACCTTTTTCTTACTTTGGCTTTTTATTTTTTTTTAATGAGTATTTGTGATAACTTCAAAGTAACTCCAAGTCACATAGACTTTGTAATAGAAATGTATCTGTAAACTATTTTTCACTTGAACATTTTCAGAGAATTAAAGATTTTTATTTTTAAAGCGCCAGCCCAAGTTTTCTAGCAGTTTAATTCTCAAACAATGTAATTTGGGTCTCCAATGAAGACGTAACTGGGTTCAGCTACTCTGATAGCCTTAACAGGACAGTGAGATTCAGAGAGAGCTCATTTCCTGAACATGGTAGACCTTTGAAAGAACCTATTATTTCCTTACCCAGTTATGCAGGGTACTGCCAGATCTCCACTACAAAAATCTTGCCGGTTAAACACTTTATGCCACCAGAGGCAAAGCAAATAAAAGTGAAAGTCTATTTACCTAAACAAACTCATAAAATTACACAGTTATGATGTATAGAAAGTAATTTCCTTAATATCCGATCTGAAAGCCAAGATAATTACTAATTCACTGAAAAACAGGAAACTCAATCATAAAATATCTACCTGTTTAAATCAAAATGCAAATCTTTTAGTCTTTGAACACCAAGAGGTAAATAAAAAAGGCTTCCAAGTTCAAGAGGATGCTTGAAATGAAAGCTAGGGTTCAAAATTTTTTGTTTATAGTTAAGAGACTAAAATCATGTCACTGCAAAATTCTCCATGGCTTTTGGCACTGACATGAAAAGATTTTAGTCTTTTGGTCACGTAAAGCTGTTAGTAAATAGAACATTAAGTCTAAAAAGGGAGGAAAAAGACAGTGAGAAACTGAGGGAAAGTTAAGCTAACTACATCATATACAAGTAAAGCATAGTTTGAAATAGAGTCATTTTCTGCTAGGGATCTGATGATATAAGAATTTTTTCCCACCACCCTTCCTTTTTCAAGAGGATCTGCTAATGAGAAATAAATCCTTTATATGTTACTGTGAGTGGTGTTGCCTGGCAGCAGCTTCGATTTAGTCTTCAATCCAAGTAATTAAGTAATCTCACAAGGAATAATCATATATGGCAACAGGGTAAAAAAGCGGGCAGTTCTTCCATGCACAAAAATTTCAGGAGAAATACCATCAATTTTAAAGATAACCATCAGGTTTCTGGTACTAGCACACTCTAAACCCTAAGTGTTGCTTTACACCATTGGTGACTAACAGTAAGTTTTGCAGTGAGGTTTTGTTTTGTTTTGCCTGCAACTATATACACATCGCAAAACTATTCTGCATCACATGATTTTAAATGAAATAAATATAAAAATGAACCACACAATCAACACATAACTTTAATACTCCACATTATTTATCTTGATCACAATGGTGATAACCTCCTTGTCAACAATCTTGTGAGTTGAGGAGTTGATTCTCATTCTCATATCCATCAGGCAGATATGCTCTCCGCAGCTGGTCTGACTTAGGTATGGAGCCTCCATTCTTCACGTGGCGAGATAGGAAAGCGCGAACTGCTGGGTGATCAGCCTTCTCAAGTGGGATGTTGGCTTCCAGGCACATTTTCACAAAGTCCTGGATAACACTGACTTTCTCTGTTTGCGCAGTACTGTTGCACTGAAGGGATGCAGTTAGGGGCCTCTGCTTCTTTCTCACATTCTGCTCTTCAAATTCTGCCTTCCTCTTGGTATGAGTCTTTGACTTGAGGTGGTCACTAATGGCAGACTTGCGAACGTGATTCAGAACCACATTGCAAGAAGTGCAGAAGAGTTTTCCTCCATCTTCATGCAACTCACCTCCAAACTCAGTGACTCGATCTAGGGGAGTCACATACAAAGCAGTCTTAGAACGGTTTCGAGCAGGGGGTGCTGTCACGACGAATCGTTCCATTCTTACTTTGAATTAGGCTCTTTAAACACAAGAGAAATAAAGATAATTGTTATAACAATGGTCCATTTGGGAAGAAATTCACAAAGCAGGTATAAACACTGTTAGACTTAAGATTTCAGAAAACTTAATTCAAACTGGTAGACTGCATATATTAAGTATTAATTTACCCGAAAAAGGCAAACTAAACTCCTACTAACAACGAGGTTCATTCCCTTGACAAAATGAAAATACATTAGATCTATTAAAAAAGAACTGCAACTGTCCTCCATGTCACTACTGTTTAAGAAAAACTAATCATGGATTAATATTTATTAATTATATTAACATCATCCACTTTAGATATGTATTGAAGCTTAAAAGAACTTCTTTCCCCGTTCATCATTCTGGAGCAATTGTTTATAGGAACACAATTGTAGCAAATTGTGCAAAAATTTGTTCAAATAGGAAGGCCACTAAACTGCTTAATTCTACATGAAGATGAATGTAATTACCAAAAATTGTTCTGAGAAGATAAAAAGTGAAAACTACAAAGAACACAACCTGAGTAATTAACAGCAACACTGACATTAAATTTTAAAGTCAAAGTATAGAACTCAAAGTTCTCTTTCAATGCAAATATAATTCTTCTAAGTTTTCAAAAAGTTGATAATCAAGAGATGCAAAGTGTTTTCTCCAATTTACCCCCCTTTTTCCCGCTTTTAAAGCTTTATAATTACATTTGTTAATACTTTACTTAGTAACTTATAAGTAGAACAAAACTAAGCACTTAATACAGTACCTACTATATAGTAGACGCCCAATTACAATTTGTTCATGAATAAGTAATTATCTTCACTACTTTTCCATTCATTTAACTCAGAAACAGCTTAATATTTCTCAATTTAACCTAGTAAGCTTTATGAGCACTGTCAAAATCATGCTTTTATGGCATTGAAAACTTGAGATACAGAACAAAGTTGGTCAGAAAAAACTGTGCGTTCCCTGGAGTCATGTCTTTGGGTAATAAGCACTTATATTTAGATATAAGAAATCAAAATGAATTTGACAGAATTCAAAATGAAAGTCTGTACTATATAAATATATTTGAGAAAATTTCCCAAGTGTGCTCTAAGGAATAAGGCTTTATAAACATCATCGGAAAAAATGGCATATTCTGTTAATCCATACTAAGAATTAACAGCTGGGTAATGTGAAACTGACACCTGTGGACATAAAATACTCAGGAGAATTTAACATTTCACAGGAATTCTGTAAACTATGACAAAGTTTAGCTTTTAATTCTATTTTTCTTTTTAATTTCTTTAATGCATGGCTCTCATGATAAATACTGTTAGATTAGGGTTTTAACAGCAGATGAGACAAATATGATTCCTCCCAGTGAGCAGTGAATTACTATTAGACATATGCAATTTAAATTTACAGTATGTTTTATACTGCTATAGCAAATAAGTTTCAATTAAGATTAGTAACCCTAATTACAAAAAATATTAAATGTGCCCAGTAATGCCTAAATCTATGCGAAGTTTTACGAATATTTGAATTTCAAACTTGCAAATAACAAACATGCATGTAATTCTTCGAAGCAAAAAAATGCTCAATCACTTGTGTTAATGTGAAAGTCCTGTGACTCCCCTGTCTAGTGACTTTCAAAAGTTTAAGTTACTGCAGAGGCTAATATCCCCCCAGTAGAGGATGCTCGAGTTTACAGATCCCAACGAAAGTGTTTTCAACAAAAGGTAAAAGATATTTTAAGCAAACGAGTTGGTCAGAAAGTTAAGACCATTGATTAGTCAACGAAGGCATCTAAACCGAAATAAAACGCACTGTAAAGTTTTCAAGTTTAAATGTTTACCGATTTCGTTTCCAGTTTTTTTCCTCTTGGTACTCGGGAGTGAAGAGACTGCAGCTCAAAACCGGAGGCGCATGAAATCCTGGCACTTTCCGTTCAAACTCGGAGATGCCTTCAAATCAGTTTTTCAACAAGTGGTGGTGGGGAAAGAGTTTCTGGGCTTGCACCCTATTTTCCCTGCGGTGCCGGGAAATCATGCCTTTACTGCGAACACACACACACACACACACACACACACACACACACGCAAAGAGAAAATGGGGGAGGGGAGGAGCGGGAGGGGGTGAAAGATGAACAAGAACGTCAACAACAGGAACCGCGCAGGTGTCTTTTAAATCGCTCTGAGGTCACGCCCCGCCGCAGCCCCGGCCCCGAACGCGGACCCCACACCGCTTGCCCCGTCCCCCCTCAGCTGCGCGGCCCGCGGCGCGCCTCCTCCCGCGCCCCGGGCGCCCGGATTCCGGAGGGGGCGGCCGGGCCGGGCGCGGGACGCTCGGGGCGCCCGCCCCCCTCCGCCCGCGCCGAGCCCAGCACGCCGGCGCCGCCGCGCCCCGGCCCCGCCAGCCCCGGAGGCCGCGTCCCCGCCGCCGGCCGCGGGCCCGGAACTCGACGGCCGAGTTGGCGGCAGCCTCGGGGGAGGCGGCGGCGGGCGCCGGCGGGGGCAGCGGCTGTCAGGCTTCCCGTCTCCTCCCTCTTCCTCCCGCCGACAACGGCCCCGGCCCCGGCCCCGCCCCCGCCTCCCGCCTCGGGACGGAAGGCCCCGGGCCCGGAGCCCGCACCAACGGCCGGGCCCACCCTCGGCCTCCCGAGTTCTCTGGTACCGTAGGAGCGGGGCGGCCGCTAGGGGAAGTGGACGAAACCCGGTCGAAACGGAAAAGAGGAGGAAAGGGAGGCCCAGGCGGGTGAGGTAGGAGGAGGACCCGTCGCCGCCGCCGCCGCCGCCGTTGCCCGAACGAGCCCCGCGGCGGCCGCCGTGTCCCCCGCCGCGCCCCGTCCTCCTGCACCGCCTATGGCAGGGCTCGTAGGAGGGCCCCAGCAACCGCCGAGGAGCATTTGACCAACGGACCGCGGGGCTAGCAAACAGACGGCCGACTTGACCAATGGTCGTGCGAGGGCGGGTAGGTACATGATTGGCGGCTGGAAAGCTCCAATGAAAACTGGGGGCGTGGGTGGGCGGAGCCGGAAGTAGAGCTAGCCGGGAGGCCCCTGTCCGGCTGGGGCGGAGGAAGGGGGAGGGAACAGGAGGAGGAGGAGGAGGAGGTTAGCCGAGGCAGCTACGGCGGCGGCGGCGCAGGGGCTGGTACGCGCTGGGCGGCGAGAGCCTCATGGCGGAGGAAGAGAGCGACCAAGAGGCCGAACGCCTCGGAGAGGAGCTTGTGGCCATTGTGGAGTCCCCGCCCGGCCCTGCGGGGCTTGGGGCTGCGGGCGACGGCAGAGGCGGCGCCGGCGGCGGCGGCTGCGGGGACGGCGGCGGCGGGATCAGCAGCCGGGATTACTGCCGACGCTTCTGTCAGGTGAGGCGCCGCCGGCCGCCGCGACTTGTCACCCGGTCCCGGGCCTCCCCGTGTCTCTCGGCCCCCAGGCCCCCGGATCGGGGCTGTGTCGGGCTCTGCGTCCGCCGGCCCGACGCGCAGAGCGAGGGTGAGGCGCCCTCCTCCACCTCTCCGGCCCGGTGGGGGGCGGGGAGCGGGACGGGGATGACCCCGGGTTCGGGGCTGCTGAGAAAGTGAGAGTTGCCGGCGACGGCGGCGGCGGACGGCGAGGGTCAGCTGGCCCGGGAGCTCCGTGCTGACAGCCACCCCTGCCCCATGCGGACCCCTTTCAGCCGGGGGGTCCCGCCTTTCTCGTGTCGCCTACCCGGTTCCTTCTCCCCTCGTCTGGAGTCTCTGGAAACATTTCCTGCCTCCCCTTCTCCTCCCCTTGCCCCCGGTAGTCTCCCCTTTTTCGGAGATGGGAAGTATGCCATCTCTCTGTCGCCCCCTTTCCTGTCATCGCCACCCCTCCCCCTCTGCTAGGGTCTCCTGTCATCCCCTTAAGACATCCGCGGGGCTGATCCTCCATTTGGATTAGGTGCTGCCGAGGGTGATTTAGTTACTTTTTGGAGACACGGGGCTGTGGCATCATGACTGTCATCGTTCCTTTTCTTACCTCCGTGCTCTGATACACGCACTCTTTTTTTCTAATTAATTGCTCATAGAGAAAGTTCTTTTTCTTAAACTATTGCTCCACTTACATCACCACCCCCTCCCCTCAGTTTAAAAATTACAATGTATTTTATTTAGCCTGTAAAACACAGCGTCCCCACGGTTTATTATTTTCTTTACTTGATTGGCTGCCACTACGATTTAATGTATAATGTTTGACCATAATCAAGGGTGATAGCAACTAAAGTTCCTGTCTAGGGGTCAAATCTGTGTAATCTGCATCATTCACATCTACATACCTCTGTAGCTTAGAGGTTTTGTTCTCATTCATAACACTTTTGTCTTGCCAACTGTTTTAGCTATTTCTTTTCCACTTCATTTTTAAAAACATTAATTGCTTATCATCTTAGATGTATCGGATTCAAATTCTGGGTCCACCACTTCCTAGCAGTATTAACTTGGACTAGTGACTTAACCTCTTTGTGCCTTTCTTTTCAGTCAAATAGGGAGAGTAATTAAATGAATGACTATCTAAAGGGTTTGGATTCTTTACATATTAAAGTTAGCATTTCATTTTGGTAACAAGTGGGAAATAATGTTAGTAAGGAATGGGCATCTTGTTTGCTGAAATTTATTTTTTATGCCATCCCAAACTTTGAAAGAGAAAGGGTGGAATTGACATTTTAAGGTAAGTTAATGCTTTTGTTTAAATTGTCTTTTGATTTCATCACTCCCCCATAGATAAGTCATTGTCTTGGTACAAAGGGTGTGCCCATTTTCTTTGGCACTACTCTCTATATAGTGACTTTCTTGAAAATGTATTTTTATCTTTGGTGTTAGCATATACCAGATTTAGAGGTTCAGTATCTTTGCAGTACTTTTCATGGCTGTATCTTTCACATCTAGAAACCAATTATTGGTAGATTGTGGATCTACTGAAATTTTAAACTAGAAAATTAGGGCACAGTGGATCTTTTTTCTATATTCATGGACGGAAAGTCTTGTTTTCCCCATGTTGTGCTTTTTATGTCATTAATGAGCAACTTGATTTTGGCTACACTTAACTTTGTAAATTTACTTGATCTGATAACCCTTAATTGCTGTAAAATTTAAAATTTTGAGGACCAGAACATTTTTGGAAAACTTGTAGCTACTCTTATTCTATTTAATGATACCAATTTTAAGAACAGATGAACAAATTAGGGATGTGAATAGTGTACAGTGACAATAAAGTATTTGAAGAATAAATGAGGTTGATTATTTGATAAAACTGCTACCTTCTATTTTTTTTTTAAGTTCTTTTTTTTTTTTTTTTTAAATTTTCTAGAGGCATGTCTTATTTATTTATTTATTTATTTATTTATTTGGTTGGTTGGTTTATACAAGCACTGGGTACAGTCAGAAGCGCGGGAGGGTGAGAGAATTCACCAGAGCCAGAGCGGGGAGCAGAGCAGGCAGAAGGACCGAAGTACACTGCTGAGGGGAGCAGCGGGCGGCAGGAGAGGTCTGCGGCAGGAGAGGTCTGCGCGCCATGTGGGACCCTCCTCCGGTGGCCGGGGAGCAGCCGGGGATCGAACCAGCGCTGCAGAGGCTGCGGGCAGCTTCGCAACCCAGCGCTCAACCGCTGCGCCACCGGGGAGGCCCAAAACTGCTACCTTCTAAATACCCAAGGAAATAAAACTAAACTTAATGAACTTTTATATTCCTAAATTATGAATGTTATACTGAAATACTTTAATGTTAACAACTATTACCTGAAACCTTATGACATGTTTTATAAATACTCTAGATTACCAACAGATTTGTTTTTAGGGTTATTGTCCTGGTTCCATCTCGCAGGTCAGCTTTGTGAAGTCTTTTTTTTTTTTTTTTATTAAAACTTGGAATTACAGATTACCTGTATGAAATTGAATTTTATCCATTGATTAAAATTCTAGTATAGTAGTTCTGCTATATTTACTAATAAAGAAAGTATATAATCTCCTTCTCCTTCTTTACTAGTAAAGAAAATATATAATCTCCTTCCCAAAATTGTTTGTTTTTAAACATCTGATTTCCTAATATTTACTAAGGGCAATATTAAGTAGTGTGCATTCATTCATAAATTATTTAATATTGAATAAACATTAAGTGTATAATATGCACTTGGGTAGGTGATAGTTAACTAATAAATTATACACATAGCCTTGTGACATGGAGAATAAAGATTCCAATTTATCTTCCTTCTCTTAGAAAGAAATATGAATCAAGATTTCTTGGTAGTTCATTTCTGGGTGAAGGGAATGAGGAAGGAATACTACTTTTCAAGAGGGGTTCTTGAGTCTTACCAAAAGAAAAGTAAGACAGAATACAGTAGATAATATAAGTGATAAATTACACATGCAACTTAGTGTATTTTATGATATACATTTTATTTGAGAAACAATACCAGGAATTTTAAAATCTCAAACTAAGGGAATAGTCTGTTAGGCCTCAGTTGAATTTTGAAATGAGTGATTTGGGAGATTGAAAGTGTTGATTTCCAAATAGTTACATTCTGTAATTTTGGAAGAACTGCCTCTGTCACATCCTCCTTTAACTCTTATTGGTACATTCTCAATAGATGCTTAAACAGAATAAGCCCCTAACTGATGGTAAATTTACCTTGAGGAAGGGGAAATACATTTTTCATGAGGTCCTACAACTTCTTTAGGCCTTCAGATAGGTCTTATTATGCAAGTTACATAGTTGAAATTGAGACTTGAACAAATTAACTTGTCTTCAGTTCTAGTGGGTAGACAAGCTGGGATTTGCATCCGGCTTTCAATTTCTACTGAAAGGCACATTGAAATTACAAATAAATCCTCAAACAATTATGAAGTGATTTTTTTTGACAGGTTATGCAGAGGGAAAAAAAAAGTTACTGGAAGTACTCAGGGAATCATGAATTGGAGATACAAAATTATTCTTTCTGTGTGCCACAGTGTAATAAATATTTCAAGAAACAGATAATGATTATTTCTCTGACTTGTTAGGTACTGTGAACATTTCCCCAATTCCTGAAGGTTGTAATAAGTCAACATGTTTTGATGCTAGATACGCTGAAAATTTTTGATCATAAGTTGATTGTAAACTAAAGAAGTTAAGGTGCTAGAATGAATACAGTATATGATAAAAAAAAGCTTTTCTAGAAACACTTGATATGTTGTTTAAAATAAACTTTAAAATTGTTTTTTGCTACAACAGGGTTAATAATAGTCAGGAGTATAAAATGAGAGAATGAAGGTAAAGTGCTCATTAGGTAAAGGTATACCTAATGCACAGATAGGCTTAAATAGAAGAAGCTACTAGTAATTCTTTCATGTGAAATCCTCTGAAGGTTTAAGAGGGACATTAAAGATAATCTTATTTGTAGGTTACCTACAGTTTATATCCCATATTTTACAGAAACTTTAGAAATGTTACAATTATAAAATTTTGTTATTTAACTAGAAAAATTGAGGGACTCTGATGAAGCACTAACTGATTTACGAAAACAACTAGATTTTCTCAGAAATTTTGTCTCCTGCTGGGGACATTTACAATATCTGGAAATATGTTTCATTGCCATAATTGGGGGTTTGCTACTAGCATCTAGTGGATGGAGGCCATGGATGCTGTTGAACATCCTATAATGCATAAAGAATTATCTGGTCAAAATATCAGTGCTAAGTTTTCCCAGCTATATCATGACTTTGGAACTTTTAGCGGATACTTGTGGTGTAATGCTGATATAAATGGCAAATAGTATTTAATGATCCTTACATAATTAATTAAAACAGCTAATATGTATCCAGCACTAGAATAGGTACCTAAGAGATAAAATGGATTCGCCTTTTTAAATTTTTTTTTTTTTAAGATTTATTTTTTTTATTTATTTATACAAGCACTGGGTACAGTGAGAAGCGCAGGAAGGTGAGAGAATTCACCAGAGCCAGAGCGGGGAGCAGAGCAGGCAGAGGGACCGAGGCACGCTGCTGAAGGGAGCAGTGGGCGGCAGGAGAGGTCCACGCGCCATGTGGGACCCTCCTCCGGTGGCCGGGATGCAGCCAGGGATCGAACCGGCGCCGCAGAGGCTGTGGGCAGCTTCCCAACCCAGGGCTCAACCGCTGCGCCACCCGGGAGGCCCCTCGCCTTTTTAAATTTTTATAAATATTTGTATATGCTTAAACAGTCATGCAAGAGTTAATTGTTAAGAATTCCGTTTTGCTGCTAATAGACACCTGACTTAAATAGTTTAAACTATAGTACACATTTATTTCTCATGTAGAAAGTCTTGAATGGGTAGTGTAGGGATGCTATAGTGGCTTTATCAGCACATGTCATCATTTATTTCTTATTTTTCTGGTCTTATTTTGAATTTGTTTAATGATCTAACATTACTGCTGGTGTTTCATTCACATGTCAGTTTCAAGCTGTAGGAACAGGTATCTCTAGGGTAAGCCAAAAGCACCTTGCCCTAAATTCTATTCATTGACTTTCACTTCCATCTTGTTAGTGCTCTCCATTTGAAAAGAATGTTAACAGATTTTTTTTTTTTTTTGGTATTATTTCCTTGATAAATGTATAGGTGATTCTGTTAGGAAGGAAGGAAGGAAGAAAACAAGTATGGATATTGTGGAGGAACCAGGCTTTTTTTTTTTTTAAACCACTTACAACAAAAAATAGCCATCATACTGTCCCTTTCTTTTCCATATATTCCCCAGAGGCAAGCATTTGCAGCCCTTTTAACCATCTTGATATTTACCTCTGTTTGTAAATAATGTTTTCCAAGTTGTAGATGTGATCAATTTGCTTAATTGATAGAGAAGATAGGGAGTACCTCAACATCTCATTCTTCAGTAGACACACTTTGATTTTAACCCTCCCGTTTTTCTATATCCTCTCCTATCTGTCCTACCGTTTCCTCCCTTACTCTTTATTTCTGAGTCTCTTTTAGTTCAGTAGTTTTTTATCTAGAAGGGGAAATATTTAGAGCAGATATTCAGCTGATCTTTCTGTTTTTGACTACTTTTGCCTTCAATTTTAAAGGTATGTGGTAATTTAATTCCTAAGATTTTCTGGTATTTTTCAGCACAAATCATTTTGTTCCTGAACTTATTCCCTCCGTTTTAAAAAGTAACTACCCAAATATTGTTTCTGTCAGTTTTTGTATTCTTCCTTGTGGTTTTAGGTCTTTTGAAACAGAAATTAGTTTTTAATCTTAATAAGGAATAATAGATATGAAAGATGATGAAAAGCAAAGTATTAAAACTAATTCTTAGTGATTTATTTACTTTTGAAAAATGATATCCTACTTCCTGATCTACTCTGCAGTGAATATTCAGAGCTAGAAATAATTTCATTGCATGGATTTACTTCTGTTTTTCTGTGGCAATACTATTTTTGTTAGTAAATTACAAATTAAAAATTTAGGTTTTTAAAAATGGTTTTCATGTTTTTAAAGAATATTCATATGGGAAACTGTTCATGATATGGCAACTGCTGAAAAGATACAGGAGATATATCTTATGTCTCTTTCAGTTTTAATTTTGTAGATAATATGGTAGAAGAAAATATTTTTAAAGTTTGCTGCTTGTAAGTTTTTTAATGATACAATCATTTTGCCTTTTTGCCAAACAGAAGGCACCAGTTGTACTGTTATTGCTGGCACTGAATCTTTTTGATTTTCTTGCCAAAATGTGCTAAACTATACCTTAACAATTACAAACAAAAGCAAAATGAGAGCTTTAAAGAGAGAGATGGTGAGATATATGTGTGGTGAGGTAATTAAAAAAATGAAATATGATCAGTTAGGTATTTGAAAAAAAATAGTAAAATATGGTCAACTGCAAGAATTTAAAATGTATATTCACATGTCAAGGAAAGGCTATTAGACCATTTAAAATGTAATTTAACTACTAATTCTGATTATGTTTTTAAATCAACTACTAAATTGGAGTGTATTTTTAGGTTTTGTAATTTCTCATAACTCCCAATGCCAGGTAACTTTCAACCTTCATGTAATACATGTCACATTGATTTCTTAGCTCCCTTTTTCTGTGACAGATCTGTTCATTGTTTAAGCATGCACTCTATTCAGTTTGTATCTGCTGTCTTGGATGAGACCCATCAGCATCACCTGTTATAAACATAGTGGAACATGGTGGCAAAAAAGATGAGAGAGGAGGTCAGTCTGTATAATGTGTTGCATAAGTGCCTAAAGTCCATTGATGCTTCCTTGTGTCAAGAAGTACATTGATGCTTCTTTGTGTCAAGCACTCAGTACCACCCTCAACTCTCCAAAGCACCAGTGATTATGAAATAGAAGGCAGTAGGAAAAAAAAAAGTCATTGATGTTAGGGTGGAAACTTGTCTGTTATATAACACACTGGAGATACAGCTGTAACAACAAGTATTGTTCCCGGTTTTTGTATACTATAACTTTGATATCTTCTATGAAGGTATAAAAACCTATAAAATAGGGACTAATAGAGGCTTGATGCTTGGACAAGTTGAACTCTGCTGAGATTCTTTGGTTTAGTTTGAACATGTTGAATTTACAGTGCCTTTCCTCATCCAAGGAAAGATCCTAAAGATAGCTGGGTTTCCAAAATTCAGAGCTCAGAAGTGAGGTCTTTTTATCATAGCTATGTAGATGGTATTTGAAATCACTTGTGAATGAACTCACATAGGGAAATGATCTAGAGTGGGAAAAGCAGAGAACTGAGAAATGAAGCTTTAGGGATTCTACAGTTAAATTGCCTGTAGGAAAGGTTGCATTTTCTAATGAAGTCTGAGGAGGATTAGTTAGAGATGGGAGAAAACCAGGAAACAGTGGTGCCACAATGGAAAGGGAAGAGAATGTTTCAGGATGGAATGAATTATAGATGTTGTTGAAAACTGCTGAGATCCAAGCATTGAATTTACATCGAGGTCTTTGATGACTTTAAGCAGAATTTTTTGATACAGTGATGGGAGCAGGAGTCAAACTTTGGAGTAGCTTAAGGAGTGGGAGTCAAAGAAACAGAGGCAGTAGATATAGATGACCTTTAAAAGAAAAAGAAAGATGGATGGTAGCCAGAGAGGCTGTGAATTGAAGGTGAGGAAGTAATTTTTATGAAATTGGTGAGAATTTGGCATATTAAAAAATCTCATAAGAATGATCCATTTGAAAGTAAAAAGTGTTCTACAAAGTAAAAAGTAAAAAAGATCTGCCAAAGAAAGGACAATATCAGATTAAAATCTGGCCAGATTGACAGCCAATAGCCTGTGTACTTAGCCATTGTAGTAGACACATTTATTGTATCTAAGAATATGAATTTGGTGGTTTATTATTAGTATCTGTGCATAGGTATTTGATCGATGTTATAGCTTACTAGAGCAGTTAATGACTGAGTAGAAACAGTGATTTTTAAAAGACTCAGGTAGCAGAAGCTAAAGATGTTCATTAATGTAAGAGAGAGATAAATCAAATGTAATGCTATCAGAAGTTTCCTATAAGAAGTGATTTTCAGTCCTCTTATTTTTTTCCCCCAACCTACCTGACTGATATATTTAACTCAGAATAATGGTGAGCTATACTCGTTATTCTTAAAATGCAAGAGTTATTAGGATGATTATGAATCGGTAGGAGTTACTATCTTATGTTTTTGAAAGGAAGAGAGTATGGGCTATGTTTTAGATAATCATCTTAAATGATTACATTTTAAAGTTTCAGTCTCTGTAGTATTTATATTTAACTATGAATATCTAGAAATTTTATTACTTCAGAGTACAGCAGGTCCTTGGATAATATAATTTTGTTTAACACCATTTTGTTAGCACCATTGATGAGACAAAAACAATCTTGGCTGATGCTGAATGAAAGGAATTATTTGATATTATTCATTTTTTACTTAAAGTTGCAGTTTCCAAAAACCTACTGACAGTGACAGGTGATAATCTATAGAAGCAGTTTGTATACTTCAGGAAGTCTGTGAAGTTATTTGCAAAAAAAAACTTGGTGAGCATTTCCAAGATATTTTTGTTGTTGTTTTTGAGAGAGTCTCTTGAGAATTTCAAAATGGACTAAACAAATACAAATCAACAACAATCGAAAGACATTAAAAGGTATGAACCTTTGCGGTGAGCCTTTGCTACACAAGCAACACTGCCTGTTTTTGCAAATAAAACTTCATTGGAGTATACCAGTTTCATTTCTGTATTTTCTGTGACTGCTGTCATGATACAACAGCAGGGTTGAATAGTTGGGATGGGGAATGTATAGCCCAAAAACTACTTTCTGGCATTTTAAGAAAAAGTATGTCAGTTCCTGTCCTAGATTTTCATTTTTTCTTTGAGACAACCCTGTGAGATAATATTTTTTAATCTTCATTTTATGAATGTTGAAGCTGAGACTCAGAGGTGTTAATTAACTACCCCTAAGTCTCTCAGCTAGGAAATACACCAAGATTAATAGTGTCTATATGTGGAAATACGATGATGAGTGATCTCCCCCTCTCCCCCATATATTATCCAACTTTACTACAGTAAGTATATATATATATATATATATATAGCTTGTCATCTGGAGTGGAGTAGGGGGGAGATTGAAAAAAAATAGGTAAAATTGAATTGTGAAAATATTAAAACTTGTTTATCTCATTACTTGATTTCCTATATTTCATCCTGTGTTTATAAACTTAGAATAAGTATGCATTTTTTGCTTTTCTTCTTGGCACCTAACTTGTACTATGTAGCTCTTTCTCAACTCTTGATTTTATGGATGCAATAATAAATTAGTCTATTTATAAGTTCTTTACAAGTTTTATATTAACTGAAGCCATTTTGCCCTTCAACTGTCATTCTTTGTTCTCTTGTTTATATATTGATGTTCACCTCTATAATTATTACATGCTCATAACTTAATAGGTGCTTATGCAATGTTGCATGTGTTACTGACAGTACATAATTTACTTTTTCTTATTATCAATAAATTGAATTATCCTTAGTTATTGAGGCATACATCTAGATATATAAAGTACCATGAAATTATTGTAGATGGTATCCCTAAAAGAAAAAGTTAGTTGTATACTTTGTGATAAACTTTATATTAATGATTATAGGGGACTTAGGGAGAAAAAAAATTACAAACCCTGCTCTCAAGAAACTGACTCTTGCATCCCCTGATAGAACCTTGATCCAAACTATAGTTATCTTCCCCCTGCACCATTTTATCTCCCTGCTTCTGATTTTTCTGTTTATTCTCCATACAGTCAAAGTAATCTTTTTAAAGACACAAGAGTAGGGTCTTTTCCATGTTTTTCTCATAGTCAAAGCCGAAATCCCTACAGTGGACTACAGATACCATTATTTAACGCTGGTGTAGCTCTTTAACTTGTTTCCTATTCTATGCCACCACTACTTACCTTCAGCTATACTAATGCTTTTGCTGCTCCTTCAACTTGAGTTCAAGTATAGTACGTTCTCACTTATCATCTATGAGTTCTTGGAAATGTCAGCTTTTAACAAAATGATGTGTAACAAAACCAATTTTACTATAGGTTAATTGATATAAACTAGAGTTAAAAGCCTATAGTATATTTCTGGTCACAAAAGCAATACCAAACTTCTAAGTAAAGACTCAAAACACTTCTAATAGTAAACCATAATTTGTATTCATTCATTCATTCATTCATTTTCCAGCCCATTTATTCCAGTTCAGGGTGTTGGGTGCCTGATCCTATCCCATTAGCTCAGGGTGCAAGGCAGGAATCAACCCTGGATAGGTGCTCTTTCACAGCAGGATACAAACATTCACTTAGAGTGGGACAAACTAGAGACACCAAGGAACCTTATGGAAAAAACCCATGCAGTTAAGGGGAGA
Source organism: Talpa europaea (assembly GCF_964194135.1). Taxonomy (NCBI): domain Eukaryota; kingdom Metazoa; phylum Chordata; class Mammalia; order Eulipotyphla; family Talpidae; genus Talpa; species Talpa europaea. The sequence goes on from NC_140070.1 coordinate 80,974,680, forward strand.
ATGTGCAAACTCCACCTGGACTAATTCCTGCCAGGAACTGAATTTCTTATCAACATAGAACCCATGTTGAAGGGAAATTTGATGTTAATTTGAGGACCTGCTATATATTCTTGCCTCTTGACTTCTATATTTTGCCTTTGTTTTGTCTGCCAGAAATACTTTTCATTTGGGTATCTATATGGTTTGCTCTGGGACCCTGTTCAAATATCCATTTATCAGAGCGATGAAGATATTCCCTAATCATAACAGATAAAGTGGCATCTTGTTTCTAGTATCCCCTCATCCCTTATGTTTTATTGTTTTCCAAGGTAATTAACACCAACTAATATATTTACCTATTTTCCTTCCACTGAAAATAAAAACATTGGGATACACAGTGCATAGTAAGCTCTTAATAAGGTTTGAGTAAGTGAATGAGTAAATACAAATAAACCCTGAAATGGGGAAATGGTGACTTGTACCACTAACACAATTGTATATTAAGTCCTCTGCCAGGACTCTGATACAGATAGTTGGGAATGTTTTGGTGGAACTGAATTGAACATTTGAATTGATTTTAAACACTTTAGTCTTTATTAATATTAAAATGTAGGTATGAAAAAAGTGCTATGGTTAGGAGAACTTTATAAGTAGAGCAGATAATTCATGAAAAGGTAGATGGCATGGCATAATTTATGAATGGGGGTAGTTAATTGACCAGAGCTGGTTCTTACAACTATTTAGAGTGGTTCTTAGAAGTGTGATTTCTCCAGATCAGGAACAAGAGCATCTCCTGAGTACCAATAACTGTGTAAATTGTTGGTCCCATTCTAGTCCTACAAATCTGGAAACTGGATTTGGGACCCAGCAATCTGTGGTTTTTTATTTGTTTGTTTTTTTTTACAAGCTTTCAGATGATTCTGATGCATACTAAAGTTTGAACTGCTAACTAAAGTTAAACTGCTGGACAAGAACATATATAGGTATTGAAATTGGAAAAGTTAAGTGGTTCATATTTTGGCTGTGAAGTTTGAATTTTATAGGAAGAACTGTAGATTTAAGGGCAAAATATTGGTATTACTCATCATAAAATATTATTTTAAGATAGATAAAAGGAAGTAAAGATTGAAAGCCTAGACCAGAAAAAGAAAAGCTGCAGCTTCTTGGGCATTTCAGAAATGGGGTAATTGAAGGTCTGGCTGAGTAGTGGCAATGAAAATGGAGACTGGGAAAGTTTCATGAAATACAAAGTATTCAACATCTGGTTGAATATAGAAACAAGGCACAAAGGCGTTTATGAAATTACATTGGTTTTCTAATCTAACTGTGTAGGAACATGGTAGAAGGAACAAGGGTTCTAAATGAACAGGAGGGTTTTCATAGAAGAGTTAGTGTTCAAAAAAAAAAAAAAGAAATTGTTAATTATCAACTATCATGGGCATTGTTATTAATTTTGAGGATACTTAATGAGGACATTTAAAAACAATGTATTTCCAGGTAACTAATAATAAAGTTTATTGAATTAGAGATCTTATTTTGTTTCTCTTTTTAGTTATATTTCAGTGGAGTATAAAACTTTTTATTTATTTATTTTTAATTTTTTTAACAATTTTTTTTTTATAAGATTTATTTATACAAGCACTGGGTATAGTCAGAAGCGCAAGAGGGTGAGAGAATTCACTGAGCCACAGCAGGGCAGGGAGCAGAGCAGGCAGAAGGACGGAAGTACACTGCTGAGGGGAGCAGCGGGCGGCAGGAGAGGTCTGTGCGCCCTGTGGGACCCTCCTTTGGTGGCCTGGGAGCAGCTGGGCGTTGAACCGGCACTGCAGAGGCTGCGGGTATCTTCGCAACCCAGTGCTCAACCGCTGCGCCACCGGGGAGGCCTGGAGTATAAAACTTTTTAATGGTGATTGCTTCTGTTTGCATTAATTTACCAATGATAGTCTTTAAGTTTAAAACTTCCTTTTAGTTTTTAATCTGAAAACAAGACTGTGTCAACAACAGCAAAAAATAATGTATCAAATCCAATCAAATGAATTTCCTCCAACTGTTAAATTCACAAAGGAAAATTAAAGTTTAGAGTCCAAAAAGGTTAAGATTCCAATTTCCTCCCTTGCTTTAATATTGCTTGAGTGGAGTCATTGCCTCTAAATCAGAGTTGGGGGTTTTCAGTAGCTGCAGATTGGATTGTCCTTCTCACCTCTCGAGGAGATTTAACCCCAGCCTCCCTGGTGTTCTTTCTGAGAATCCAGAAGTAATGCATGTATTTATTCCTCTAGCCCAATACCTATTAAATTTAGATGAACTGTTAATTCCTTGAATTTAGTGCATTTTACAGCTAATTCACCTTTTGCAGTAGGACATAGTGATATGAGAAGTGGAAGATGTGTTTAGAGAAAATGGAATACCAAGTCAATTCTGATTTTACCCTCACCAGGGTGCCTGGCACTTGTACCAGCTGCCAGAACCTATAATTTGTGTTTAAATTTTACTGGGAAAATTTATGAAGTGGCTAATTATGCCATTGTGTGTTTACTATATTTGCAGGGTTGGGTATGGGAGCACTTTGCCAAACATTCCTACTTGCTTGAAAGTTGTATATGAATTTCTGTCTTGCAGAGTTCACAAATTTCATGGATGGTAACTTCAATGATAAGGTTATACTTGATGTTTTTCCTTTATATTTCTTTTATCTTAAAACTTTTAATTTTCATTTCCTCTGTCTTGTTACGGTACTCTGTGCTGCAGTAAGCAGGGATTCTGTTTCAGTGGCACATCATCTATGCTGGCTTTTGTCAAGAGTATCACTTATTTGGAGTGTATGTAAAGCTCAAAACAGCCTTTACACAAGCCTCCAGCCTTCCAGTCTCCACAGCCTGGGTGTTCTGTTGGGTCTGGATTTCTCTGTCTTCAACCTTGTGCCAAGGTATTTTCAGTTCTTGGCTGGTACCCCTTACCCTAAAATTCTTAAGCCTGTTAAGCTAAAATCATAACAAGTCAGAAATGAAAGCCAAGGGATTGTGTCTTTATCAAAAAGCATTCATTATCAGACTTATTTTGCCCACTGTTATCTCCCTGAGATCTAGGACTCCCTGAGATCTAGGACTGATCTCTTAATATTTTCTTCTGCATTGTTTTTCCTTATTTACTCCCTGGGGCCTAACTTGGAATTCATTGGACACTTCATGGCACCATGTCATAGTATATATATACATTGCTCCTTGTTACAACCTTTAATTTGAAATGCACCTGAAATGCTTCAGTATTTGAGGCAATCTCCCATGTTTTTAACCTTTCAAATCTGTACAGATTTTAGGGTACATTCTATGTCAATCTCAGTCTTCAAGGTGTGGTTTTATTGACTCTCTCTTTAACAGGGCATTTTGCTATAACTGGATTTTCAGCTTGGTTCTCTCTGAGATTTCCATACTATAGTTACCTTCTATACCTCTGTTGTTACCTTTGGAACCATTCACCCTCCCCTTTTAATGGACAACTAAAATATTTCCTCCTATTCCATGTTTAAGAACACAATTCTGAGAGAGAGAGAGAGAGAGAGAGAGAGAGAGAGAGAGAGAGAGAGCGAGAGAGAGAGAGAGAGCGCTATATCCTTTTTCTTTTTTTTCATATCAGTCTCATCTGATGCCTGAGAGTGAACTTATTAAGGAAGTTCCTCTCTTTTATCTTAATCAACATGATGACGTTTTATTTTTTAAACTCAATTACTATTATTTTTCATTATAAGTATATTATCTTTTTTTAAACACATTTAGTTCTGATATTGAGCAAAACTAGTACTTAGAGCTAGAGTTTAAGGTGTAGGTTTTTTAAATTTCCCTTTTGGCCTTTAAATTTGTAATAATTCTGAGATTTTTTCTTTTAAGAAAGTGACTCATGCCCTATATAATAAGGAACCTGACCCTACTTAGTTTGCTTGATAAAATCTATTAGCCATCTTTGTTGAGCTCAGATAAAATCTTGACATCTATAGCTTTGATTAGATTTATGTCCTTATCAATCCCAGAAAGCTGCCTGAGACCATATTATGACAGTGATTCTAGAAGCCTTTAGATAAGTCACAATGAATCTAAGAGCTTGTTTTTGAGAATAAAATAGAAGAACAGAATAAGGAGCATCTGACTTAGGGTTAACACTAACAGTTTAAAGGCTAGACATTCACACATTACTGTTCTAATACCCAACTTAACCAACTTTTCATTTTAATCTTCTGACTTGTAGTCTTTGTTGAGAAACCAGACACAAGGATCAAAAAATAATTTCCACCTATTACACCTAAAATGATTTTTTAAAATTCAATAATATAATCACTGCCTGCAATAGGTGGCCAGACCATAGTAAATTGACATGAAATGAAGCGTTCTGCTTAGCTCATGTCAGTTAAGACATTATCATGTGCATACATTATATCTGGCTCTAACCAGCTGTAAGAATGCAGAGAGGTCTTTCCATCATACATTTTCTTTTTTTTTTTTTCTTCCTTTTTTTTTTTTTTAATTTTATAGAGGCATGTTTATTTATTTGTTTGTTTTTTGTTTATACAAGCACTGGGTACAGTCAGAAGCGCGGGAGGGTGAGAGAATTCACCAGAGCCAGAGCGGGGAGCAGAGCAGGCAGAAGGACCGAAGTACACTGTTGAGGGGAGCAGTGGGCGGCAGGAGAGGTCTGCGTGCCATGTGGGACCCTCCTCTGGTGGCTGGGGAGCAGCCGGGGATCGAACCGGCGCAGCAGAGGCTGCGGGCAGCTTCGCAACCCAGCACTCAACCGCTGCACCACCGGGGAGGCCCTCCATCATACATTTTCATTTGATGTTCATATACATTTTCTTTTGCATATTTTTTGGGGTTCCTTTGTGCTCATTTTGATGTTTATGAAGGAAGGATTTAATATAGTACTTTCCCCCATGAGTTTGGAATGAAATAAAAATGAACAGGTATCAGATTTATTCAGAGCTTTTAAAATGAGCTTATATTTATCTTAAGAGGAAAGTTGGATCTTTAAACAGATACACAGGTAGTCACATGGAAGGGACCCTGCCTGCTTCATACCTTGTGGATAGAGAAAATTCATGGAGATGAGGACTTCTGGGAGTGATATTATATGGATATTCCTGCCGTAGTTGTAGCTTTGACTAGAAAATCATGAAGATTCCTTTTCACAATAAAAGTTAAGATTGTATGTAATATTAAGATTATGAGATGTTTATTCCATTTTCCATTTTGTAAAAGGTTAAGTCTTACTATATTCACAGAATCTATTAAAGACCTTAGTGTTGCAGAAATATTCACTTGAGTAGTGCTTGAACAATGTCCTATTGAGCCCCTAAAATTACTGGCTTTTAGATTGCTGCTAAATATTATGTCCTTTGCAGATTTCAAACAACTTTTAATTTACTAGACTCATATCTATACCATTTTGGTGGTTTTTTAAAATATGAATTTAATTTTATTTTTCTTTAGAATGATTATCATGATTGAAAAAGACAAGAGACAGATGACTCTTTATTTTTTAAATATAGCTTTTCTTTACCTTCTTCATTCTTCATGGAAAACTAAAAAAGAAAAAAATCCTCAGGTCTGTGTTCAGGCATGAAGCATTTTATTTGTATTGCCTTGTTTAGGATATGCTTCATTTGAGTATTGAATTAAATAGCTGGAACTTAGCAGTAACTTTTGAACGAATTTTATTTGGGATTAGCCTATCTGCTTGCTAACAGCTGGTAAAATTTGTTGTGGAGAATCACACCTGGAAACAAATTTTTAACCAGTGCATGCTGATGCATAAGCCATCAAAACAAGCTTACCTTGCCATTTTCTTAGGGTACACTGATAATTATAGTTCTTATTTGTTAATGTGCCAAGAATTATCCTAAATTTCAATATATTACCTTACTTGATTCTTCAAGTAACCCTGTGATTAAGATGATATTAAATTAATTTCGTAGGAAACTTTGAGAATTGAATAACTTTGCTATGGTTACATAGCTAATAAATGACAAAGCCAGATCTATCTGATTCTAACTTACTTACACTCTTTTGACAGTGTTGCCCATCTACCTGCTTTATTTTTTTCCATCTGATTCTTAAAAAAAAAATACCCATCAGCACTAGGAAATCTTGATGTGTTGGTTAGTAGCAGAGTACAGAAAGTAAATACAGAATTGTGCTTATATTATGAAATAACCCCACAAAGTAATGAGAACATTGACATTTTAGGGAAAAAGTGGAAACAGAATAGTTTTGTATTTAAACTTTAAAAAACTGAACTAATGTATACTTACCAAAAAATACCTAATTATCAAAAACAGAAATGTAACCTTTAATGTAATTTTTGCTAAATTAGAGACTTTTACTGGAGAATAGTGTTTAGAGACCAGTATTTGGGCCTAAGTATGATATAACTGGAGTGTTATTGCTCCTAGATCTTTTCAGTGGACAGGGCTAGGAAGTACACACACACACACATGCATACATACATACATACAGTAAATGTACATACATACATATAGTAAAAATGTACACACATACATATACTACATACAAATGTACATACAATGTACATATAAATGTACATACATACATATAGTAAAAAAACTAACTTGAGGTTTATTTTAGGTATTTAGGAAATTAACACATTTATTCAATGCATAGGTTGATTTATGGCCATATTTTGATGCTCCTAGAATGAAATGGAATGTGATATGTGATGTGTCTTCTGGTGGTGGTAATTGTAATCCTGAAAGCCACCATCCCAAATTCCAAAAACCCAAATGTTGAAATCTCTGAAGATCAACATTTACAAAATCTATAATCCTGAAAATCATAATTCTGAAAGGTCAGATCATGAAAAGAAGTGAGAAACTCAGGTGAAAAATATAAGAACCTCCCTTGCCAAATTATTCAGTCATGTGCAACTTCTGCCCCATCACATACAGTACTGTATGCTTGCCTTCAAAGAACACCCTTTCCTTAGGTGTAGTCCCCATAGAATCACCTCTACCAATTCAACCACGCACCACACCTGAGGGGGGAAAAAAAAAGCAAACATTGTTTAAAAATGAACAATGAGGCCTCCCCTGGTGGCACAGGCAGTTGAGCGCCACTCTATGAAGCCATCCTTCCGCAGCCTCTGCAGCGCCGGTTCTATCCCGGCCTGCTGTCAAGGGTCCCACATGGCACGGCAGACCTCTCCTGTCTCGCCCGCTGCTCCCCTCAGCAGTGTATTTCATCAGTCTGCCTCTTCTGTTACCTGCTCTGGCTCTGGCAAATCCTCTCACCCTCTTGCACATCTAGCCTGTACCCCAGTTCTTGCATAAATAAATAAATAAATAAATAAATAAATAAATAAATAAATATTTTTTAAAAAAGCAGTGATGTAAAATATAAGTTAAAAAAACAACAAAAACCCCAAAATATCCTTTCTTGGGCCTCCGTGGTGGCGCAGGGATTAAAGTCTCAGTACTGTCTGTCACCATCACTGCAGTATGAATTACAGCCCCCCATCCCCCACCCGAGCTAACCCACATGGAGCAGCAGACCTCTCCTGCCTCACCCACTGCTCCTCTCAGCAGTGTATTTCAGTAGATCACCTATTCTGCTCCCTGTCTCTGAATCCTCTCTCCTCCTCTGACTTATTCCCCAGTTCTTGTACGCATAAATAAAAATAAATCTTCAAAAAAAAATCCTTTCTTAGAGAAGAAAAAGAATTGGACATGCTCAGCAATCTTTTGAACCAAAGAAGTTCCTTTCACTGTTACATAACATATTAAATGGTGAGCTTTTCTTAATGAGGGATTTGAGTGCTGAAGATGATAGACTTATATGCATAACTTCATTTTGGATACTGGATGGCACTTTCAAAATGTCCCCACTATTTTTCATCAATTATATACAATTCATCCCCTTTTGGATTTGAAAATTCTAGTACTAATGCCCTCATTTATGTATTAATGACTGGAAAGTGAATTGTTTTATAAATGCTTATTTGAAGATTTGGTGGACTTTATAGGAGAAAATTATTTCATTTGAATCCTTAAATCATAATGATAGATTTAGACTGAGGTGTGATCATCAGTTCTAAAAGTGAATTTCAGGTTATTACCAATAAAGTTTACTTTTTTCCAGTTAGCCTGATGCATTTGGTGGAAAGTTCAGATAACTGGATCACCATGTAGTACCAGATGATGAAAATTTCAGTTTAAAAATTCATCATTTGTCTGAATTAGCATTCCTAGCATCTGATGCAGTTCTAGTAGCTTTTAATGAATATAACCTTATTTGCCTGAAGAAAGCAACAAAGTTACATATTTAGTTTGAAAATAAGTATGAACATAGTAGGATAAAAAACCACTTACAGTGGTATTGCTGTTTGATTATCAGTATAGTTTCCATCACTTTGTGGTCTACATCAGATTGCCTATGGAATGGATATCCACAAACCAAAACCACAGAAGCATGGCACAGAAGATGGGAAAATCGAAAAGGGAATGCTCATGTTGGTATGTATATCAAATTATAGAAGAATCTCAAAAAGAAACATGCCACATACAGAATGAATGTTTACATATTATGTGAAGAGAGTCATTCCCTAAAACAGAAAAAGGGCAGCTAGACTTCACAGTGTAAGACTTCAAAATTACAGTTAATTGTGATAGTCGGCCAACTCCTATGGACTGCCTCTGTATAAATGTCCATAATCTCTATCCCTGTAATCATTTTTAATATGTTGAACTGGTTTTTAGTTTCTTTCCCATTATTTTAAATTGTCAGCAATTTTTTTTTTTTTTTATAATTCCCTATGCAATGTATTTCATCTTTACATCATTTCTAATACTGGTAAAATTTAGAGAAAGATTTTTGGAGAATTCATAGTATAAACATTTTTCACAAATTTGACCCTGTGAAAGTCTGTTATCACAGTGCTGCTTTTGTGTGTACATGTAAAAACACTGAAATTGCCTCAGTAAATGAAGAGATATCCTTTCTTTTACATCTACATTTGTGAAAGATAAAAATTCTCTTGACAATGAGTTTTATGAATGACCAATGAATAAGTTTTTATGTTTCTCAGTCTCCTTTAAAAATGTAAATGAATGTCTTAAAGGAATTTTTAAAATTAGTTTTTCCAGATTATATTTTCTGGATTTTGCTATTTGGGATTATAAATTTTGGGCTTTTATTGGAATTTGATATTTGGGGACTTCAGTATTCAGGATGATGAAATTGGGGCTGGATATTGGATTTCATTTTTTGGAATTATAACCCAAACTCATCTTCTGGTATGTTAATCAGTGGGATGGATTCACTGTAAACAAGTGATGAAGTAATCATTAGTGAACAGCTTGACTGACATCTTTGAACTTTCAGTTTGAGGTGTTGGAAATAATGAAAGTTGATGACTGTGGGAGATTTCAGGGAGGAATGTTAATAACGGTCAATAGAAATGCAATCATGCTTGGTACTGTATTATGATCTAGGTTATTATTACCTGGATTTAGAAATCAAGAAGTGTTTGCTCAGTGACAAACTAGTGTTTGGTGGTCTTCATTGTTAATATTAGAAAAAAGAAGAGCTTAGTTAAGAAATGATAACCATATTTTTGTTGATCGGTTTATATATTTTTGCTTCCTAATATGCTACATTTGTATTATTTTATACATTTGTATATTAGCTTGAGGTGCTGTTACAAAATACCACAGACTGGATGGTTTTAAACAACAGAAATTGATTTTCCCACAGTTCTGGAGGGTGGTAAGATCAGGATGCTTGCTTGGGTGAGTTTTGGTAAGAACTCTCTTCCTGGCTTGCATATGACTGCTTTCTCTTTGTGACCTTACCATGCCATTTCCTTAGTATATGGGTGTAGGTAAGGAGAGATGAGGGAGATAGAGCAAGAGAGTGCGCTCTTGAGATCTCTTCTTATAAGCCACTGTTCTCTCTGATTGGATTCCTTCCTTATGAGATCATTTAATCTTAATTATGGCCTAATAGTCCTATCTCCAAATACAGTAACATGGGAATTAAGATTTAAACACATGAATTGTAGGGAGACACATTTCAATAAGTCCATAGCAATATGGGCGATGTATTTTAATGTTTCTAAATAATGAATGTAATTTTAACTTATTGTACCAAAACAGGTAGTAGGCCAAATTTGGCCTCCAGGCTATGTAGTTTGATAATCCCTGACTAACATGATAAATTTTAAAATAAAACGTTATCTTAATATAACAGTCTTGAATGATCATAATTAACATTTTATAATAATTAATAGTTCTAAAATCTTTTCTCATAAATTGCCCCAATTTAGTTTTAGAGTATATCTGTCTGCAAGATAAGCATTATCTCCAACTTATGGTGAGGAAACTAATGCACAGAGAGGGAAGATGAGCTACCCAAATTCATAAAACTAGTTAACAGACAGAGCCAAGACTGATTATATTCTGAACTCTTCTCCATAATACGGTAATACTCATTTACTGCCAGAATGCTTAGAGTTCAGTCTTAAAATAACACTGATATTAGTAGTGCAGGCTCATTTCTAATTTTCTCCATTACTATGTTCTACTGTCTAGCTTTCTTAGTATTTAATAATTGGTATTTTCACAAAAGCTAGATATAGGAGGTGAAGGGTATTTGTTAAAAAGTTTGGTAAAGATTTGGACAGTACAGTTGTTCGTTTGCTCAATTCTTTGTTTGTATTTTAAAGGTAATAATTTTCTTTTCAGATATACAACATGAAACTAAACAATAAAAAACTCCCCCAGACCGTTTTCGTTCATTAACTAATGTTTTAATTTGTCTAGTAACTTTTACCCAAATTTTTAAACTTGAGATCTTAAGAACAGTTTCTATAATAATGTACTTTTTGGATTGCTTCCCCATCAGGTGGTTGAAGATTATGCTGGACGATGGCAGGTCCCTTTGCCACAGCTTCAGGTTCTTCAGACTGCACTTTGCTGTTTTACTTCAGCCAGTGCATCATTCCCAGATGAATGTGAGCACGTACAATATGTTTTGAGTAGCCTTGCTTTGTAAGTACTTTTTACTTCTTATAAAATTATTTTTCTCAATGTATTTGAGAATTGTTTTTTGATTATTTTCTTAGTAGAAAGAACCTTTATTAAAGTCTCCCTCAACCAGAAATTTTCATTTCTTCAGTTAACTATTCAGGTTTAATTTTGAACCTTTAATTTAACCACAATATTACTTTCATTTTTATCACAAATGGAATTGTGATATAGATTCTTATGGTCACCACCAGCAGTTTACTTTTTAATTTCCCAGAGTGCCTTGGCACACTTTAATCATAAGTCCCACAGTACAGCAATTGAGGCTGTCATACTTCACATAGGAATCTTAAATAGCAAGAAAAAGTTAGGAAACTGCTGGTTTATAAAAATGTTTATGAATGACTTCAAGTTAGAGATTACAAACTAAGCATTTGTGTTTATTCTTTTTGCTCTCCTAGATAGATCCCACTAAAATTATAGCAAAGGAATTAAAAAAGAAATAAAGTAAAAAGACAATGGAAAAGTTTACTAGTGAGTGAAACTTTAGCAATTTCCTGGGGGACAGAAAGTAGGTGGAACAGTGGTCATTTAAACATGGCAGAGCAAGTCACATCTTCATTTGTGTGTGTGTGTGTGTGTGTTTGTGTGTCTCATATTGCACTCATATCACAATAGAAAATATCAGAGTATGTCTCATAGGATGAATATTATTTTGTGAAACTCTTATTGTTTCCTTCATTTTTATGTATGTGTATAGTTCTTTGTGAAACATTTTTAACTATGGGTGGCAGTTAAAACAAAATTATACACTAATTTATTAGAAAGAAGGAAAACAGTCTGTCCTGCCCTGCCTCCCACTAGAATCCTAGAGAGGTATAGAATTTGAACATGCAAGGTATGCAATAGAGAGTATATATTGAGATACTTTGGGTGAATGAAGATAAAGGAGTTAATTGCAGTTTTTCCATTTAGGCCAATCATTGAGCAGTGCTGAATAGGGAAACAGCATTACTACTTTCTTTCTTCTCTAAAGAAATTAACTGATTTTAGAGCAGTGACCTTTGCATTCTGGCAATCAAAGGTCCCTCCTTAAAAGACTAATCAGTCCCAAACCCTAAACATGCTCAGAGGGCTCTCAGTCTGCTTTTGGCCTTATTCTTAAATATTAATATGTATTCAAGAATGATCAGACATTTGAGGAATGCTTTAATATGAAAAAATACAATGAAGCAAAAAATTTGTAAGAAAGTTAATATGCAAAACAAAAAATTACAAAGAAAAATATAAAATCTATAATTAGCATTTTCACAGTTAATACTTATTAAAACATCAACATGTTAAGATGTGTGAAAGGAATAATAAGATATCAAAAATGAGTTTTTGGAAATTCAGAACATAAGGAATGCTAATTTAAAAAAAAATTTAGAGATTTTTTTATTTTTTAATTTTTTTTACATTGTTGTTCATTTTAAAACAATATTTGCTCCCCCCCCACCCCCCCTCCCTCAGGGGTAGTCACCATGAAATTTCCTTCCCCAGTGCACCCATGCACCATCACCTCAGTCCCCTGTTCTCTTCCCTCCTTCCCTCTGATCCCTCTTCCTCCTCTTCTCCTGCAGTATGTTTCTGATTTATAATTGTCTGTTTTTGCTTTGTTGTATTTTGTACTGTTATTATTTTTTTACACTAATGTCTTATTTGGTTCCCTTATATTCTTCCTATAAGTGAAACCATCCGATATTTTTCTTTTTCCTTCTAGCTTATTTCACTGGGCATAATTCCTTCTAGTTCCATCAATGTTGCTGCAAATGGCATGAGTTTATCTTTTTTGATTGCTGAATAACATTCCATTGTGTATATATGCCACATCTTCTTGATCCTGTCATCTATTTTTGGGCATTTGGGTTGTTTCCAGGTTTTACCATTGTAAATATTGCTGCAATAAACATAGGTGTACAGGTGTTCTTTTCAATTAATGTTTTTGTGTCTTTTGGGTAGATCCCTAGAAGTAGAATTACTGGGTCATGTGGTAGCTCCATTTTTAGTAGACTGAGGAACCTCCAGACAGCTTTCCATAGTGGTTGGACCTGAAATGTTAAAATTTAAAGCTCTACAGCAAAGTCTAAAGGTAAAGAATATATATAAAACATAATCAAGAGAAGGAATGTGTCAGAAAAATGTAACATTTAGGAGGTTCAATATATTAACTAGCTGGAGTTCCAGAAGAATTTAGGGAATATTCATTGGAGTAAAATTTTTGAAGACATAATAAAGGAATTTCTTGGAACTGAAAGTCATGAACCACCAGGCTGAAAGAGCCCAAGATGTGCTCAGCACAGTGAATATAAAGATAATCAGCTAAATGCATTATTTTGCAATTTAAAAATACCAAGAATGAAAAACTAGATTTGAGCACTTGGAGAGGAAAAACTAGGTCACCTACTAAGGAACAATCATCAAATTGTTCATAAAAACAACAGCAGGTGGTAGAATATAATGAATCAGATTTGAGGGGAAATAATTTGTAATATGGAATTTTATACTCATCCAAACTATCAGTGAAATGTGAGAGTACAAAGAACATTTCCAGGCATGTAAGGACCTAAAAGACTGACTTGTGCATACATTCTTCTTAGGAACTTACTGTAGAATATGTTTAGAACAATGAAGGTGCAATATAAAAGACCAGGTAATAGTGGATCCAGTAAACGGTAACTTTGATTTAAGAAAAGTCACAAAATCATTGCAGAGCAGTAAATCTTAATAGATGTCACTACTAAGAAGGAAATAACAAGTAGAAACAAAGATTTGAGACTAACCTTGATAACTTGGAATTATGTAGCATAGTAATAAAAGCAGACAAGGCAAAGGATATGAGCTCTTAGACACTCCAGGAAAATGAAAAATAGTCTGAATAGGAAAGGACCAGTCATAGTAAACTACTTAAATGTGCTTTGAGTATTATGGATAGTTTTCAAAATATAAATGATGTTTATTGAGTTTAAACTTTCAGGTAAAGTACAAAAATAATTGTAGTTAGAGAACAAATGAAAATTATTAACTTTTAAATATGGGAATATTTGATTATTTGAATTGAAAGTGAAGGACAAGGGTATTACTTAAAGGTATTACTTCCCTTTAATTCTCAATTTACAAAATGGAATGTCCAGCATTAGATAATATAAATAAGAGTATAAGTAAAGTAACATAATAGAGGAAATAATAGCAGTGACTAACTACTATTGTGTGACTAACTACTATTGGTTGTGTGGAGAGTTCAGTTATCTTCAATTCAGTTCAATCCAGCATGGAGTTGAGATAATATTTAAAGTTGGTAAATTAAGATATATAGCAAAGCTTATCAAAAGCTATTATAAATATTAAAAGTAGTTAATTCTGGAGCATTAGAAGAGACAGACTTGAAACCTTTATGTACAGTTAGCATTTTTAGATCTTGGCAATATGTTAATTTCATATAGCAACTATATTTTATATGTACTTATGAAAATTTAAAGGAGTACATATATTGATACATTATAGCAAAGAATTATGAAATGATGGATATGTTAACTAGCTTGATTGTGGTGATTAATTCACTTTGTATATTAAAATATCAAGCTGTACACTTTGAATATATGTAATTTCTATTTTTCAATTATACCCCAATGAAGTGGAACAGAAGATTGTAGGAGAGTTTATAATACAATGCTGTTTAGATTTGTAAGAGCAAGGGATTAAACAATTATTTTAAAAATATTTTTTGTATTTAATTTATGATGCCTAATTGAATATGGAAACTAAATTAGGACTTTTTGATTATAATTGACAGATCTTATTCAAGTTAGCTGAAGCAAAAAAGAAGAGTGAAGAGGGATTTATTAGGTACTAAACCATGGAAAAACAGGGACTGGAACTAGTTGAAAGAATTTCAGAATCCAGAGGATAATATATTATTTATTATTGTTCTCACCTTTTCTATCTTTGCTCTTTTGATTTCTCTCTCTCGGGGCTGATGACTACTCTTAAATTAAACTTAGTTTATTAATCAAGAGAAAAGAAACCCTTTCCCCCTTCATAATACTCCAAATGTCTTAGGAACTTGAGTCCAACAGGTTATATGCCTACTGCTTGAATTAGTCACTGTTAAAGATTTGCATATGGAAAGATTTTTGGCCCAGTCTCATGACAAGCCCAGCTAGTGGAAATGAGGCATTCTCATCAGAACCATAGAAATAAAGAATGGATAAGCAGTTCCCTTAAAAAAAATGTGTGTTAATATGAAAGAGAGCTGGCTAGGTAGACAACAAAGACTCTTTTTATATGTTAATTTGAAAGCTACCAAAACATTTTGAGTTACTTTCTACTTATTTCTGAGGGAAATAAAGTAAATATTAAAAGAAACAGTAATAGTATACTTGTTTCAGTAACTACTTGGATTTTCCTCCCTTTCCATCTATGTAAACTTTTAAACTTTAGTATTAAAGTATGAAAGTGTTTCTGAGGCTTTCAAAAGTACTTTTTTAAAAAAATGTAAGTAATTTGTTTATTCTGTATTATTGTTTGCTTGCCTTTTTACTACTGCTCATGAAGATATATTATAAACAAAGAATATATTAAACAGAAGCAAATTTTATCCCAGATGGACAGTACTAGGCAAAAGAAAGTAAATTATCTTACAGTTTTGTTAGATAATAATGACTCTAAAGGAAACTTTATGTATTACTTAATTTAACAGAAAAATTAATTGTATTTTCAGTACCAGAAGAAAAATGAGGATTTAGCAATATGTTGATAGTAAAGTCTATAACAGTAGCTTATTTTATTTAAATATATAGTTAGGCCAGAAAATTCTAATGATCATTTTTCCATAATCATTCATTCATTCTGTAAATATGTGCTTCTGCGGATAAAATGGAAAACATAAAGGATAAATCATTGTTATCAAAGACCTTATAGAGCGAAAAGATATTAAACAAGCAGTTATTCTGTTAGATATTATAGAATTATAATTACAGGGTACAATGAGACAGTATAGCAGGGGACTTGACTTGGGCTGGAAAATTAGGGCATATTTGCTGGGTGGGCTAACATTTGAGCTGAGCTCTGAAGGAATGATAGAGAAAAAATTAGATGAAGATGCCAATGAACTGCCAAGGCATGTCAAAAAAAATGTTCAAAGTGCCTTGGACAAGATTTTAGGGTGTTAATGGATTTCATTATAATTCATATCTTTGTAGAATTCTTTTTTATATTGTTTTGAATTTTTTGCTCACCCGACATACTAAAAATTTATAGGTGAGCCAAAGGAATAATAAACACATGTCATATAGATTATAAGTTATATGTTAAACATTTAAGTTAACTTTAGTTTCTGGCACTGTTGTGTGATTTATAAATCCATCTTCATAAAGTCTATACATACCTTGTAAATGATATGTTAGGATCTGTATTCTATTTGACTCTCCTTACAATCAGTATTTTCTAAAGAAATGAAGATTTCACTTTATGTGTCTATGTATATATTCACACTAAAAAGGACCTCATATTTAACTCCCTTTTATAGAAAAGAAAACTGAGACCAATCTCTTACTAAATTCCCTCAAAATTGTTTTGTTTTTATCTCAGGATTTGTTGTAGCTAAAGTCAACTTTAGAAATACCTGCATGCTTTTCTTACACTGACCATGTTTGAAAACTCATTTCAATTAGTGATAGTTGTGGCCAGCACTGTTTTGTTCTTCATTGCTTCCTTGGTTAATTTTGGAGTGAAATAATTGTGGATATAGTCACTTTATGGGCAGAAATAAAGGGATCATTATTTGTTATATATGTATTGACAGAATAAAAAGTGATTAGGTGATGACATATCCTACTCCCACCCATATTAGTGTGTATTAGAATCTGAAGGAAGGTATATGTGTAGTTTTTAAGAACTGGCATTTATTGTTTTTCTAATATAAAAGAAGGAAAGCTTGACAATTTTCTTGATTAGTATGGATATATAAAAAATTAGAGTAAAAAGACAACAGACTAAAAGCTGTTATTTCTACTGCTGTTAGCTCAATTGTCTAGGTGTGGTTATTTTAAAGACTGTAAGTACATGTTTTTTTCTTCCTAATATTTGAATGGCTTAATTTTGTACTAAATCAGAACCCTGAAAAGCTACAACTCTTATAAACCTTTTAACTTTTACTTCTTCTCCCCTCTAATAGCTTTCATTCATAGAACTAGACCATAATATTATACTATCCACTCTCACTATAGACTGAAGTAACAAAAAGAAGGAAAGAGGGAAAAAAAAATACAAAATACTTTTGTAATTGCTGAAAAGTTAAAATCTTGCCCATCAATTCTTATTCAGAATCTTGAAGAAATTTCCCTAGGAAAACCTAGATACCTGAAGCAAACATAAAGAGACTTAAGGAAAGAGAGAGCAATACAGTAACAGTCGGGTACTTTAATACTCTACTCTCATCATTGGATAGGTCACCCAGACAGAAATTCAGTAAGAAAATATTGGCCTTGGGCCTCCCCGGTGGCGCAGCGGTTGAGCGCTGGGTTGTGAAACTGCGCGCGGCCTCTGCGGCGCCGGTTCGATCCGCGGCTGCTCCCCGGCCACCAGAGGAGGGTCCCACATGGCGTGCAGACCTCTCCTGCCGCCCGCTGCTCCCCTCAGCAGTGTACTTCGGTCCTTCTGCCTGCTCTGCTCCCCGCTCTGGCTCTGGTGAATTCTCTCACCCTCCCGCGCTTCTGACTGTACCCAGTGCATGTATAAACAAAACAAACAAACAAACCAGCAAACAAATAAATAAAAGCATGCCTCTATAAAAAAAAAAAAAAAAAAAAAAGAAAATATTGGCCTTAAATGACACATTAGACTACGTGGACTTAATAGTCACATACAAAACATTCCATTCCAAAGTAATACAGTAGACATTCTCCTCAAGTGCACATGGGACATTCTCTAGGATAGATTATGTTAGGTTACAAATTGAGTCTTAATAAATTTTAAAAAAATTCATATCAAGCATCTTTTCAAGTCACAATGATATTAAAGTAGAAATCAGTTGCAAGTGGAATACTGGAAAATTTACAAATATGTGGAAATTAAACAGCATGCTACTGAACAACCAACAGGTCAAAGAAGGAATTAAAGAAAAAATTTAAAAATACCTTGAGACAAATGAAAGTTGAAATACAACACACCATAACATAGACGATGCAGTTCAATGGGCATTCATAGTGATAACTGTCTACATCAAGGAACAAGAAAGATGTCAAATAATGAAGGAACAAGAAAGATGTCAAATAAACAATCTCAAGGAACAGATAAAGAACCAGAACTAATTTTTGAAAAGATAAAACTGACATACCTTTAGCTATATTTACCAAGAAAATAAGAGAGGCCTTAGATTAAATAAAATCAGAAGAAATGAAAGATATGTTACAATTGATATGGAAGAAATGCAAAGAATATTAAGACTATTATGAACAATTACATGCCAACATAAATCTGAGAAACATACAACTTACCAAGACTGAATCATGAAAAAATAGAAAATGTGAACAAGATTGATTACTAACATGGTTGAATTAGTAATCAAACTTAACAACAAACAAAAATTTAGGAGGTTTCATTGGTGGATTTTGACAAATATTGAATTAATGTCAATCCTTCTGAAAGTCTTAAAAAGAAACAGAAGAAAATATAATACTTTGAAAATCATTTTACAAGGATACCAGTACCTTGCTTACAAATCCAGACAAGGATTCTGAAAGAAAAAACCTAAGGGCCTCCCTGGTGGTGCAGCAGTTGAGCTCTGGGTTGCGAAGCTGCCTCTGCAGCCTCTGCAGTGCCAGTTCTATCCCTGGCAGCTCCCCGGCCACCGGGTGGGGGTCCCACATGGCACGCAGACCTCTCCTGCCACCCGCTGCTCCCCTCAGCAGTGTACTTCGGTCCTTCTGCCTGCTCTGGCTCTGGTGAATTCTCTCACCCTCCCGCGTTTCTGACTGTACCAAGTGCTTGTATAAATAAATAAATAAATAAATAAATAAATAAATAAATAAATAAATCTTTAAAAAAAAAGTTATTTAAAAAAAAAGAAAGAAAAAACCTGAAAGACAATATCTGGGCTAAAGATAGATGTACAAATGCTTAAGAAAATAGTAGCAAGCTGAATATAACAGTACATTAAAAACTCATGCATCATGATCAAGTAGATTTTTTCCAAGATGTAAGGGTGATTCAGTATCTGCCAACCAGTCAGTGTTTTATACCACATTAACAAAATGAAGACTAAAAATACCATATTGTAATAGATACAGAAAAAGCATTTAAGAAAATCTACACTCGTCATTTGATTACAAACTCAACAAAAAGGTATGGGTATAAGAGAACATAACTCAATGTAGTAGTAGAAAGACTACATGACAAGCCCACAGCTAATACCATTCCCAGCAGTGAAAAGCTGAAAGTGTTTCCTTTAACATCAGAAACAAGACAAGGATAACAACTCTCACCACTTTTATACAATATAGTATCAGAAGTCCCAGCCAGAATGGTTAGGCAAGAAAAAGAAAGGGAATCCTGGTAGTAAAGGAAGTAGTAAAACTGTCACTATTAGAAGATGACAATGTGTGTGTGTTTGTGTGTATGCTTATGTGAGAAATCCTAAGAACGCCATCAAAAAACTATTAGGGATAATAAGCAAATTTAGTAAATTTGTAGGATGTAAAATCAATATACAAAAATAACTTGCATTTCTAACCACTAATAATGAATTATCAGAAATAGAAATTAAGAAAACAATTCTATTTAGAATTGCATAATAAAGAAAAAAACCTGGGAATAAATTTCAACAAGGAGGTGAAACACCTGTACACTGAAAACTATAAGACTTCGATAAAAGAATTAAATACACAAATAAATAGAAAGATACCCCATGTTAATGGATTGAAGGAATTGCAAAAAATGTTCATTTTACCCAAAGTAATTTACAGGTCAGGGTAATTCATATGTGAATTTCAAAGACTTTTTTTTTTTTTTTTGGTGGGACCCTCGCTGGCAGGGAATGAACCGTCGCTGCAGAGGCTGCGGGCAGCCTCACAGTCCAGTGCTCCACTGCTGTGCCACCAGGGGAGGCCCTCTCAAAGACATTTTTCAAATAAACAAAATGAACAATCCTAAAAGTTATATAGGATCACACCAAAAAAAGACCCTAAACAACCAATGCAGTCTTAATTAAAAAAGAACAAAGCTGGAGGCCTCACACTTCCTTATTTCAATCTATACTTCAAAGTTATAGTAGTGTAACCACCATACAGGTCATCGAACAGAGTAGAGAATACAGAAACATACCTTCACATATATGACAAATAATTTAGAACAGTGGAGCCAAGAATATACAATGGGAAAAGGATGTTTCTTAAATAAATGTTACTGGGAATGCTGTACATTCACATGAAAAGTAATGAAATTGATTCATTATCTTACACCATCTAAAAAACAACTCAAAGTGAATTAAAAACTTGAATGTAATACCTAAAATAATAACACTCCTCGAAGGAAACATAGGTAGTAAAGTCCTTGACATTAATCTTGGAAGTGATTTTTGGCTTTGACACAAAAGAAAACAAAACAAGAACAAAAATAAGTGGGACTACAGCAAAACTTATGCACAGCAAAAGAAACCCACAAAATGAAAAGCATCTACTGAATGGGAGAAAATATTTGTATATTATCTATCTAATGAGAGGTTCATAGCCAAAATATATGAATGACTACTAAAATTAAAAAAAAAATCTGATTTAAAAAATGGACAAAGGATCTGAACAGTTTTTCAAAGAAGACACAGGGATGGCTTCCAGGAATATGAGAAGGTGCTGGACATTGGTAATCATCAGAGAAATTCAAATCAAAATCACAGTGAGATATCGCCTCACTCCTGTAAGAATTACTATTATCAAAAAGACAAGAAATAGCAAGTCTTAACAAGACTGTGGAGAAAAGGGAACTCTCTCATGCGCTGTTGGTAGCAATGTAAATTGGTGCTACCATTACAAAAAACAGTATGAAGGTTCTTCAAGAAATTAATAATAGAAGTACCATATAATTCAGCATTTCTTCTGTGCAGTTACCCAGAAAACAAACCAACCAACCTACCACTAACTGGAAAAAAAAAAAGAAATCTTGTTATTTGTGACACCATGAATGGTCATGAGTGTCACAGAGAACGGGTGTTTACAAATAACTTTTAACTTTTTAATCATTTGATTAAAAAGTCAAAGAAAGATATTGTATAATCTCACTTATACATGGGACCTAAAACAGAACAAAACTAAATACAAAGTTTTGATTAACAGATAAATAGATCAGATTGGTAATTGCCAATTCGTAGGTGGAGGTTGGGGGGGGGTGAGGAAAATATGTAAGGGTAGTCAAATTTAGTTACAAATAAATAGGTTGTGGTGATGTAATGTGGAAGAACATTTTGTTAACTCATTATTAACAATGTATATTTGAAAGCTGCTAAGAGAATAAATCTTAAAAGTTCTTATCACAAGAAAAAATTTGTGGTAGTGGGCTTCAACAAGACATGTGTTGATCATTTTGCAATATATGCAAATATTGAATCATGTTATATACATGAAACTAAATGTTATATATCAGTTATATCTCAATTTAAGAATAAATTAATTTCCCCAGAAGAAAGGCTCAAGACAGATTTAAGTACTTAAATTATTGGTTGTAGTTTCTGAAAGCACAGTATTTTGAAAAGTTTTCTTTCCATTCTAACTTTGGAACTTGGGGAATAATTATAAAAAATTTATTTTTGTTTCCTCATTTTTTTTTTCTTTTTGATTAATGTTATTTTAAGTATATCTAGTTAGGGAGATGTAATCTATGAAAGTCACTGCCATTGAGTACTGAATTCTAGGCTGACAGTTCTCCCTCAGAACTTTAAAGCTGTCCATCCAACTGTCTTGCTTGCTTGCTTTTTTTTCCTCCTGAAGAAGGGGCTGTTCTCATTCTTATTTTTGTTTTGCTGCATATAATGTGTCCTTTTTCAAGGGGAGCTTTTAAGATTTTCTCTTTATGACTTTTTCTTTTGTTTGAGTAGGTAATACATGTTCATGGTTCAAAATTCAAAGTTTGATTATACATTGAGATATCCAGCAGTTTTTATCTCCCAAACCTCTAGATTCCATTTCAATAGGCAAATAAGTGATTATTTTCTTGTTTCCTTCCAGAGATATTTTATGCATATATAAGAAAAATATTCATATCAATATTTCATTTTCCCCCAATTTCATACAAACGTTTGCATTCTACACAATGTTTTGTATTTAGTTTTTTTACTTGAATATTTTTATCCATTGGCAAAAGAAAAAGCATCAGTCATTAAAATGCACTTTTATGGATATATAGCCTACTAACTGGTATTTATTTTTTGTTACAATCAATTGCTGCTATTAACAATTCTTAATGAATTATTTGAATGAATGGTCTTTGGAATATGTATGAGGTTACCTGTATATCATAGATATATCCTAGGAGTAGAATTACTGGATCAAGGAAAGATTATGGAGGATTATCCTTTGATTTTGATAATGCAAAATTTCCTCAGTAGAAGTTAAACCATTTTATGTTACCATAGTAATATAAGAGTACTTGTTCTGCCACACCTTTGTCAGTGGTGTTTTTAAGAATTTGTTTTTATGATGATAATTTTGAAACCTACACAAAAGTGAAAGAATATTATGCACTATCCTTACCCATCATAAACTTCAAAATCTTGTTTCACCTATAACTCTTCATTCTTTACCCATTACTGGCTATCTTTTATATACTGCTTTATTGAGGTATAATGTCCTTAATATTAAATTTATGCAGTGTAAGTGTATGTATTTCAATGATTTTTAGTAAATTTATAGTTCTGTGGCTATCACCACAGTCCAATTTTACAATACTTTCATCACCTCTAAAAGCTGCATAATCACTCAATTACAGTCAACTCCCAGTGCTGTTCCAGCTCAAGGAAATCATTGATCAGTGTTTTATCTCAGGAGAGTTGCAATTTTTAGACATTTCATATAAATAACATGATAAAATATGTAGACTTTTACAGATATTATAAAATATGTACACTTACAGATATGGTTCATCTGTATTGTAGCATCATTCCTTTCAGTGCTGAATTGTATTCTGTTATACAAGTACAGTACATTTTGCTTATGATTCAACAGTTGATTATGATACTGAATTATTTTCAATTTTGGGGCCATGATAATTATGTTCAAATTTTGTGTGAACAAATGTTTTTGTTTTTCTTTAGTAAATACCAAGGAATGAAATTGCTTAGGTATTATATTTGTATGTTTAACATTTGTTTAATACGGAACTGCCAAACTTTCCAAAGTGGTAGCTAAACTGCGATATATGGGAGTTTCATTTTCTTCTCACTTCACTAACATTTGTTATTATTTTTCACAGTGTTTCTAGTAGTTATGTAATTGTATATCATTTTGGTTTTGTATAGCTAGAACAATATCATTGTATAGCTAGTACAGTATCATTGTATCAATGATATTGCTATTGTATATGTTTTGTAAAATGTCTATTCAAATCAATTTTCCATTTTTAAACTGGAATGTTTACAGTCTAAGTTGTAAGAGTCCTTTATATGTTCTGGTTACACACTCTTTATCCAGTATGTTACTTTTGAATATTTTTATTGATATCTTTTGAAGAATATTACTGGTTGTAAGAAAGTTGACTATAATTTGCCTTGTGTAGTTTTTCCCACATGATTTTTTTTATCCTACACTTCTTAGCTCTCTGGGTTTATAATTGTTACCAAGTTTGGGAAATTTTTTTTTTAGAAATCATGTTTTCAGAAGGGACATCACTTGATGTAAATTGACAGTTGTCTCCAGCTTACTGATTGTTCTATTCATTTTTTTCAGTCTTTTTTCTGTTTGTGTTTTATTTCAACAGTTTATTTATTTCAACAATTCAAGACATTTATCCTACCCTTACAATGTATTTTTCATCTCATTATATTTATTATTTATAAAAG
Source organism: Talpa europaea (assembly GCF_964194135.1). NCBI lineage: Eukaryota > Metazoa > Chordata > Mammalia > Eulipotyphla > Talpidae > Talpa > Talpa europaea. The sequence goes on from NC_140070.1 coordinate 80,998,766, forward strand.
TTTTATTCTTGTGTTGGGAACCATAAAAAACAAAAACAGGACATGGGCCACATTTGCCAACTCCTCAGGCAAAAAGCCATCACACTAAATACAGAAATGGAAGATAAAGGACCCAAATAAAACTTGTATGTAAACAAAGGTAATTTCTTGGAGAAAAGGATTTTATATTTCCTTAGTTACCAAAAGTTTTATCTAGTTTATAACTCTGCCTTATTCTTTTTTTTTTTTTTTTTTTTTGGTATGACTACCCAAGTTAGACATTACACCCCAGGATGTAGGTCTCTTTACTCTTGCTTATTGTATTTTTTACTTATTTTCTCTCTGTATTACGTTCTGGATAGTTTTTTTTAGATTTTTCAGTAAATCTTTTTTTTTCCCCTCCGTGTCTCACCTGCAATTAAATGACTGTTGACTTAATTTAAGTGATTTTTTTTATTTCTAGAATATTTTTGATTTGCTAATATCTTCCACTTTGTATTGTCAACATTTCTTTATTACTAAAGCTATCTAATATTCTGACTCTGGTTTTAATACATAAACTGTAGATTTTCTGTTGGTTCTTGTTCATGGTGTTGTTTCCTTGTTCAATTTTTTGTGTATTTCCATCTCTTTAATTTAGATCGGAGAACTCCTGTCAACATTTCTTGTAGGGAGATCTAGTGTTGTCAAACTCTAACTTTTGTTTAACTGAGGAAACGTTTATTTCATAATTGAAATAGAGTCTTGCAGGATATAGGATTCTTGGTTGGCAGGTTTTATATTTGAGTATTTTGAATATGTTATTCCATTCTCACTTTGCCTGCAAAGTGTGTGCTGAGAAGTCTAAATGAAAATCTGATGGAATTACCTTTCTTACCTGTGCTACCCCACCTCCAGATACCTTCAATATTTTTTGTCCTGGACTCTTACTAGTTTCATTACTGTATGTCTTGGCATATGTCTCACTGTATTCAGCTAATAAGATGTTCTTTATGGCTCACAGACTTAGATATTTTGTTTCTCCTCCATATTTGGTAAGTTCTTCTATTATTTCTTTGAATAAACTATATGTTCTTCTCTCTTTCTTTGCCTCCTGTGATTTCCATTATCCTTATGTTGCCTTTTATACTGGAGTAAGATAATTCTCCAAGTGCTTTACCTTTTTTTCAGATCTTATTTCTGTCTTTTTCTACCTGGATCCTTTGTGTATTACTCTTTTCAAGATCACTGATTATATTCTCCATTTGGTTCATTCAGATATGTCTTTGGGGACTTGACTCCAAGACAAGGAAAAAGCAAAAATTTAAAAAATGGCACTAAAGCAAACTAAAAATGGCTTCTGCATAGCAAAAGAAGGTATCATTAAAATGAAAAGACAGCTGAGTGGGAGAAAATATTTTCACATCATATATCCAACAAGGGTTTAATATCTAAGATCTACACAGGACAACTTGACCACAAGAAAACAAATAACCCAATCCTAAAATGTGCAGAAAGATAAATAGACACTTCTGAAAAGAAGACATACAGAAGACCAATAGGCACATAAGAAATGCTCTTCACTGGTTATCAAGGAAATTTAAAATCAAAACCATCTCACACTTATGAGAATGACCCATAATCAAAAAGCCAAAATCAATTAAGTCTAGTGAGTTTGTGGAGAAATAAAGGAACCCTTGTTCATTGTTGGTGGGAATGTAAACTGATCCAGCTCCTTGAGAAAACAGCATGGAGATTTCTCAAAATATTAAAAATAGATCTGCCCTATAATTCAGCAGTTCATTCCTAGATGTATATTTGGATAATGCAAAACCACTAATTTGTAGGGAAATGTGCACTCCTGTTTTCTTTGAAACACTAAGAGCCAAGTTATAGAAGCAACTGAAGTGCCCAGTGACAGCTGAATGGATAAAGAAGATATGGTACATACACATAATGCAATGTTATTCAGCTATAAAAAAAAAAGAATGAAATCTTGCCATTTGTGACAACATGCGTGGAACTGGAGGGGTTACTTAGCTAAATGAAATTAAGTTAGGATGAGAGAGAAATACAATGTGATTTTATTCACATTTGGAAAATAAACAGACAAAAGTAAACCAAAATAAACCCTGAAAACCTGACTGAGAATTGAAGTTATCAGAGGGGAGAGAGCTGGTGGTGAGGGGGGACCCAGTGGACTATGGTAGAGGATTATTGGGGCTTTTGTGGTGGGTGTATTGTTGCAAAATACATCTGAAGAGTTGTGATCCTATACCCCTAAATCATACGCACTGTTGTAAACCAGTGCTATCTCATTAAAACATGATATAATATAAAATGTAACAGAAAGGTTTCCTAGGAAAGCTTTACTTTCACAAGTGGGGAAACCTGTAAAGGGGAAAATACAGCCTGAATTCCAGTCATTCCAATGACAGAATATAGTCTATTTCATAAATTGGGCCTCTAGTGGTGCATTATTTAAGCTTGCATAGCTAACAGGTATATACTGATTATGAAAGTCAAGTATGAGTATATGGTATACTTTTTTTGATTTAAATAGTCTGTCTTTTTTAATTTAATAGTTAAATTTAAAGAATTTAATTATATAAAGTCTACCCAATATAAATGTTTTGTTTTAATATAAATAATTTTTTAGGTAATTCTATTTTGAATATTTAAATTTAGGTAAATTGATTATATTAAATAATGTAAAGACTACTATAGTTTATATTGTACTGAACATATTCACTAGTAAATACCATACAAACAGTATATTTTTTATTTATTTTTAAAAATATTTATTTATTTATGCATACAAGAGCTGGGGTACAGCCAGAGGTGTAGGAGGTGAGAGGATTCACCAGAGACAGAGTGGGGAACAGAACAGGCAGACTGACTGAAGTACACTGCTGAGGGGAGCAGCGGGCAAGTCAAGAGAGGTCTGCGCCATGTGGGTTTAGCTCCCTGGCCGGCCAGGGATCAAACTCGTGCTGCAGAGGCTGCGGACTGCTTCATAGGTTGCGTCTTAACCCCTTGCGCCACCAGGGAGGCCCTATTTTTTTTTTTTTTTAAGATTTATTTATTTATACAAGAGCTGGGGTACTGGCCAGAGGCGCAAGAGGGTGAGAGAATTCACCAGAGACAGAGCAGGAAGAAGAACAGGCAGACGACTGAAAACACTGCTGAGGGGAGCAGCGGTTGAGGCAGGAGAGGTCTGCCGCACCATGTAGGTGTCTCCCTGGCCGGCCGGGAATCAAACCTATGCTGTAGAGGCTGCGGATACCTTCACAGTGCTGTAATCAATCCGCTGTGCCAGGGAGGCCCCAGTATATTTTTTAAAAGAAACTTTTTGGTGAGTTTAATCACATCTTAAAAATTATAATAAAAATGAAAAATAATACTTGATGTCTTATTTTTCAACGAAATGATACATACATAGCTGAAAACAAATAATCTCTGAAGAATACATGTTTGCTTGTAAATTGTTGAAGGGAAACTTAGATAGCAATGTTAACAGTACAATAAAGTTATAAGTTATAGTACAATAAAAATTGTACTGTATTAATTTCAAACACCTAGAGCACTGGCAGGGATTGTGAGTCATCACAAGAGGTAGCTACTACTATTTTATAAATCAAGAAACTGAAACATATTGATATTAGGTGACTTAATGTAAATTATGTGGCTCTAAACCATGGATGGGTTAAAGGCCAGATACTATTTTGCTTTTAGTGCTTAAGGTTTGGGTTGCCTCTACTCAATTCTGTTATTGTACTGTAAAATATCTATAGTCAATATGTAGATAAAGCATGGCTTTTGAATTACATGTAATTTTACTTGTCATGAAATAGTCTCTTGGATGTTTTAAACAATTTAAATATGGATATGTTTTCTTATGTAATGCAATATACAAAATTGGCATTTCTGTAGTCAAGTTTGTTCCTTAGGTAGTAGACTGCCAGCCCTGCTCTTCAGGTATATTTTGGGGTACTATGTTCTCTTTTGGATCTTTTACCCTGTACATTGTTGGGTTTTCTTTCAAGAGGACTGTTCAGGTGGATCTCTAAACATGTAGTTGATCCTTCGCACTAGTCAACAGAAAACATAGCTTGTTTAAAACATGAAGTTTCTACTTCTACATATAATTTAGATTCTCCTCCTAGTGATTTGACTATTGCAAAATTATTTGTTGACATCTCTTTATCTTACTTTAAGAAAGAGCTTAGTAGACCATGATGTTTTTTCTTACTTACTCTGCATTTATTTTGCATGTTTTTTTCCCCTCATTTATTATCATGGAGTTGGGCCTTGTTATTCAGGTAGCTGTGAGGCATGAACAGATCTTTAATTTTGCTTTTCCTTTTATATTCACATAATGCAAACATTCTATAATTCTGTATATTTGGTTATCTATAAGGTTATGATCTGCATAGTGTTTTCTACATTTACTGTCATAACATATTTTATTTTTTTCTAAAACCCTTTGTATCTCTCCCTCCATCAACACAATTGATTGCCCTATCAGTCAATACCTGTATTCATTATAGTGACGTAATCCTACTCCTTTTTACCTAGTGCAAATTTAACTGCCTCAGTATTTCAACATGTTATAAGAGATATGCAAAATTGTAGTACTGCAATAGTAGAGAAGAATCAGCTTTATATCATCTAGGCCAAATTCTTAAATGATATCATGTGACTAGATGTTGAGGAAGCAACAGAGTAAAAAATCTACAGATCCTGTAGGAGTTTTAGGGAAGTGAGAGAAGTTTGCTATGATTGGAAAGCATGGAATTTGTGGTAAAAGGTATATGTGTGAGAAGTTCTGGATCAGACATGAAGGTTCTCATGTCATAAGGAATTTGAGTTTTCTCTTCTAGATCAGTGATTTCAAATACCTAAATAGAATAGAAGGGGAAAGTAAGTAAGAAATAAGACAAGCAGACTGTGTTGGAGAAATAACAGAAGTGGATGAAGACTGTCAAATAAAAAAGGGAAGTTCATGCTCTTTCTAAAGACAGTAGCTGCACAGCTTATTTTGCCATGATGAGATGCCAGGCTCTATGTAACAGGGATTCTTGTTTTTTGGTAGCTCAGAGAAATCTAGAATCAATATGAAAGAATTCAGGTGTTAAGTATTGACAAATAAGTAAAGTATTTTATCCAGAAGTATTTTATACAAAAGAATTATGTCAATGGAAGGTCTTTGCTTTAGATGGTACAATCCAAATACCAGTTTGGAAAGTCCATGTCAGATAATTTTGTGTTTGAGGAAGAGAGATATGAATCAATGCCTTATTAATAGGCATATAGAAGATTCCAAGGTACATTGATGGGGATTTTTTTCATATTATTATTCAAATCACTGCAAAAGGGTTAATAATGAAAAAAGTAATTCTCCCCCCTATGCTGACCCCTAGTTTGTTTGCCCTGTGCAAAGAATTGCTTTTACCAGTTTATTGGATATCTCTCTAGATAGTCTAATATCCATTGGTTATGCATGCCCTCTACACTCTCACTCCCACTACAAAAATTATAAAATTCATTCATATATATGCATATTCCCATATTTTCATTATATGTTCTTGTATTGGGTGTATTATAATTAATATTGAAAGTGGTAGACATTTAGTATATTTCCATTCTTTTCCGAAAAATCATCTGGATGCCCATGTGTATATTTGTGTATATTCAGAGGATTAAATTTTCCTATAAGTAGAACTGCTAAGTCATGGTATGTCATAAAATTTTTATGACAATTACTGTGCTGCCCTTAAAAGAGGAGGTAGTACCAGTTACCACCCACCAAGAATTAGAGTCTATTCTTCTGCATTAAAGCCATCATAGGATACATCAATATTTTTATTTTTATAAGTGACAGGAGAAATGGTATTGTTCTTTGTAATTTTCACTCAAGTAGAGCACCTTTTCATATTTGAAAAAAATTTACTTGTTTTTCTTCTATGAAAGCATTCTTTTCCCCTATTTTTTAATCAAACTATTGACTTTAAAAATTATTTGTATAAGCTTTGTAATTAAGGAAATCAGCAAAGATTCATTTCTTCATGTCTCATTTTGCTTTGGACTGGTTTTATGGTTCTCTTTGGTCTGCTGACATTTAAATTTTATGTCAAATTTATAAAAATGTCAGCTTATATAGTATGTGTAGAGAGGTCCTTGTAATTATTATGTATTACTTATGTCTTTTACATAATTTTTAGAACTATACCATTTCACAGTTACATTTATAGTTGGTATCCCTGTAGTTGGTATCTTCTAGTTGAATTAAAATTCAGATTTTGATTTATCATTTATGCTCCTTAAGATTGCCAAATAATTAATAATTTTATAGTTTTTCATGCTCATGATTAGAACATAGTATTTCTTCTTCTATGAGCTCATCAATAATTAAAGACACAATGTATTGAATGATAGTATTTTTGAAATAATTTACTTGGAAAGGAGAAACCACAACAATGGCAATCTCTCAAGAGTGGGATAATCTGTTAAGCCTAAAATTCAAGGGCCTGTTAGCCATTTATTAGATATGCAATTGGTGATTTTGTTAGAGAATAAATGTTGGCTGTGTAATAAATGGCTAACAGGCCCTTGAATTTTAGGCTTAACAGATTATCCCACTCTTGAGAGAATTGCATTGTTGCTGAGTTTCATTACTTTTCCAAGTAAATTATTTCAATAAATACTATCATTCAATACATTGTGTCTTTAATTATTGATAGTTCATAGAAGTAGAAGTACTATGTTCTTTTACATCATCTGAAAATTTTTAATTTTTGGCAATGTTAAGTGGTAGCATGTTGTAAATGATAAATCAAATCTGAATTTTCTAATTCTCTTGTAGTTACCAACTACAGGGATACCAACTATTAAAATTTTACTGAAAACATAAAAGGAAGCCTAAATGATTTATAATTTTTTCAAAACCAAATATTTTAAAACTAAATATTTTATGTTACATGACTGTTATTTTTTAAATTGGGTCAAAAACATCAAAGAAACAATGAAAGTTGTTCACTTATTCTTTCTAGGAGTTTCTTTGAGTTGCTGCTGTTCTTTGGAAGAGATGAGTTTTATGAAGAGCCCTTAAAGGATATTCTTGGATCATTCCAGGTAAAACAGTTTACTATTTTACAGCTGCCTATTTTTAAAACAGACTTTTATTTCCCTCCTAAAAATAATATATCAGTTATTTTTTACCTGTAAGTTTTTATATTTACTAAGGTAGTAATGCTTAAGATCCTATTATAGTGGTGGATAAGAAAGTTTCTTGAATCTTTAGTTGTATTTCTAAGCAGTTCATAGACAGGATTCCAATTTCACATTGGACAATCCAGAGTTTGCTGCCATCATCCTTACAGACTACTCCTAATATATCCTATACTTATACTCACTATTTTATTATGACAGGCTTTATTCCTAAAGCTCCATGTAGGACTCAACCCTAAAAAAACTCTGCTTGTCTAGACTAGGAGCATACTGTCTCATGCCACTTTCTCTTGACTGTACTCTAATTATATCATCTATTTTCATAATAGCTTTCCCAAGATAGGAGGCAGGTTTTTGAGGACATATTGGTAAATGAAAGAAGAAAGTAAATTGGGAATGGCAAAAGATCCCAAGACCTCTCCTATAGATGCAAGAATACTTTGATCTTGAGTGACAGCAAATCTAATAATACAGTGGCTCAGTAATGTGTTATTGGCATTATCTCATCTGCATTTCTCAGATGAACAAAGGAAGATGTACTTTGAAACCTCCCCCCCACCCCACCCAGGGGTAAAAATGTTCAGACACATTATTTTACATTTATTCCTATGGAGTTACCAAGAAAGGTGAGTCAGAAATATTGCTCTCCACCAGAGTTAGAGAAAAGTCATTCAATACTTTCTCTTACCTAAAACTTGTATTTCACATTTATTGAAAGAGAACTTTTAGACTGAATTAAAAAAGATTTTTATGAATGATCTGGTACATATGTAAAATGGGGTCAGTGTATAAGTGACAAAGATATTTTTTGTTCAGACTAGAAGTAGGTCTTTGTTAACCTGGGGCTTTTTAATCAGCCTGTGTTTCTTTGAAAGAGTGGAAGAAGTTGCTGGAAGAAGGTAGGGAATATAACCTCCCAAACAGGAGGATGCCCAAGGCTATCTTACTGCAATAACAACATAAAAGGAGCAATCAATCAAATATAAGGAACCATCCACAAGAGAGGAGTTTAAATATGTTGATATGGCCACTCTTTTTCACTGGGGCGAGTAGTGATGTCCCCTAAAACTTTAGAGTGTGTATTTATTGTCATAAATCTACAAACATTCAAGAATTTCAGCCAATGTGAAATTTAGAACCATTGACTTGACTAAAATCTTCTGAAACCCTGGACCAGGTCCCTCTCTACTTGGAATAAACTGCCCAAAGAGTTAGTTTGACAGTCTTTATCTTGGTATTCAAAACCACCTTAATAGTGCTGGTTAAAGGCTTTTACAAAATATAACGAAATCAGCCTAATAGCAAGCCATTTTGTGAGGAGCAGTTTCAAAATTGTTTTCCCATATTATCTGTTCTGATGTCCTCTCCTCTCTCTGTTCAATTCTGTTTTGACTGCGTATTTTCCTGTAAATCTTTAACCATTACTGTAACTCGAATCCATCTGTATTTTATCTGTGACTTGAACGTCTCTAATTACACTGTTAGATATGGTAGGCAGAGACTGATTTTCATCCCTGTGTCTCTAACATTTATTAGTCTTAGTCCTTTAGTACTGATACATTTATCAGCATAAAAGAAGGAGAAATAAATCATTCCAATCTGGTGTCAAACCATTTCTTTTAAAAAACAATCCTTTTAAAGATGTATCATTCTTTCTGAGCTCTAAAAAATAATAGTGAGGCATATTGTCTGAAACTCTACTTCATGGTCCATTTGTTTATGATTATGTACCGTGAAGTAGGGGAAAGATCAATAAACATCTTCATGGAATGAAACCATCAATATTTACTTGTGTATTCTACTTTGATAATGTATAGAAAACAAGTTGAAGTGTGCTTAGTTGTGAGAAAAATGTAAAGGAAAAGATTTTATTGTCTATAAAAGAAACATACTTGCCAAGTGTACCACATATTTAGCACTGAAGGGAATGGATGTTAAAATTAAAATTTCATATCTTAACATTATTTTATAAAGATTGTATTCTTTAGATAGACTGCTTGGAATGTATAAAGTTTTGATATTTTTCCCACTGGCATATATCTTTTTGAAATTATTATTCCTGATTGATAATTAGTGTAGGTCATCATCTTTTCACTTTCTCTGTAATTTTTTCAAAATAATCTGTTGGAGAAATACCCTGCTTCAGCTGTTAACAGTGTATAATCACTTTGAAGAGATAAAAAAACCAGAGTTATTTCAAGCATAAAATATATAATAAATTAGAGATAGTTAAGCTCAAGGGACCAAGAGCAAACATCCAAAAGATGAGGTATCAGTACCAGTAAGTTGCATATCTCAAGAAAGGTCAGTGTATGCTGACAGATGCAACGGTAGTCTACCAAACATTGTGCATTGACAGTTAATCACACCATACTTTTAAACCATAAACAAGGATTTATATCCTGAGCATATTGCAGTCTTTTATTGTAAGGAGCAGGTATATAAGTGCTTTCTGGTGCCACTGATAGAATTAACACTTTGAAACTAGCCCTGAAAGGCGTTATCAGGATCATTGAGGCATTCATTGTTCACTGAAAAATGACTCCGTAACATATCCTAACATGTAACAACTAGAATTATTAGCATAGTAGTGTAGTGCTTGAAGTAGTTTGAATATTTTTTTCAGGCAAAATATTAGATCATAGTAAATTTAGCTACATTTTTGTTTTGTTTTGTGTTTTTTTTTTTTTTTTAATAGAGGCATGTTTTATTTATTTTTTTGTTTGTTTTGTTTATACATGCACTGGGTACAGTCAGAAGTGCGGGAGGGTGAGAGAATTCACCAGAGCCAGAGTGGGGAGCAGAGCAGGCAGAAGGACCAAAGTACACTGCTGAGGGGAGCAGCGGGCGGCAGGAGAGGTCTGCGCGCCATGTGGGACCCTCCTCCGGTGGCCGGGGAGCAGCCGGGGAGCAGCCGGGGATCGAACCGGCGTCGCAGAAGCCGCGGGCAGCTTCGCAACCCAGCGCTCAACCGCTGTGCCACCGGGGAGGCCCAAATTTAGCTATAAAGAACTATAGAAAGCATTAAGGTCTGTCGTGTATTTTAATAAATGATAAAACTGAGGATCAGAGATTTTTTTCATTCTTCTATTCACAATATTTACTGGAGATTAAGTAAATTTGTCCAAATTATATCATAGGCAGTACTGTGACACCTGTTCTTTTTCACTGACACCATTGTTCTTTCTGCTGAATCAGATTTCATATCTTTTTGTGGGAATCTGCTCAGATAAAATCTGTGTGTACCCTAATTCTGCTTTAGGGTTTATTTGTTTTACAGATTAGAACTACAAAAATAGCACCTCTCTGTTGGCTTTATTATTTCATTACTTGTTAAAAAATGTTCATGGTAGAGTTGTGCTTGCATTAGCAAGGCAATCACCAGTTAATTTTTATATTTGATTTTTTTCTCATTGGTGGTTTTACTATATTTATGGTTGGTTTCCCTTTAGGATAAATTCTGATTTCAAGTTTATGTACTTTTTTACATTTACTAAAGTTCTTAAAATCTACAAAAATGTAATCAGGAAACAATTACTCATATTTCAATGTTTTTTAAAGTCCCCAAAGGGTATAGCTTTAATTGTTCATTAAATACATATTCTAATTATTTTTAAAAATAATTTGTAGTTTATACATTTTTATACAGGGAATCACTTTACAAATTGTTTAATTCAAAAAGGTAAAACTCATGCCATTTGTAGCAACATGGATGGAGCTGGATGGAACACATTCACATTATGCTAAGTGCATTAAGTCAGAAAGAGAAAGACAGATACTGGAATGTGTCACTTATATATGGAATATAGAAAAACCAGACACAGGGTCAGATAAAGTCGAAACTCACAAACTAGCCCTTGAAAGCTAACTTTAGAAATGAGGCTCTCAGAGGGGAAAGGGGAGAGGCAAGCACAAAGAGGGTAGGAAGCACAATATGGTAGTGTACTATGGCAACATCACTGGAGGCGGGGATTCCTGTATTTCCAAAATGCAAACAGCAATATAAACCAGTACTAGTTACCTCAATTAAAAAAAAAATAAAAAAGAAACTGTTTACTCCAGTTCCTTTGTATTAATCAAAAAGTTAAGCTGCAGTGGAGTTGAGGTTTTATAGAAGCAGAACAAAGGCCTATAAGTCTTACCCTCAACCAAGATTTCTTCCCAGCACTTCCTAACCTATTACATGAAATGATGTAACTGTGTATTTGCAATAATGAATATGTCAAAGGATAGATTTAAAGAAATGTTTTATTTATACTGTTATGGAAGTGCTTCATTATCTAAAATTTTTTTGAAAACTGCCTTACTGGGAAGAAGGAAGAATAAAATTTATCTGAGTGATAGCAGATGAAGGGCTAAACTAGATAAAGCTAGAAATGTTAAAGATGCAGCCAATCAGATGTTACAGAAAACTGACATGATGTTTAGGATCAACAGAAGATGAGTTCTGATTTCAGACACAGACCAGTAACACTTAAAGTCAGAAGTCTCCTGACCTCTGATATCACACCCACATACAATTTAAAAGAAATCTGAACGTACTGACAATATATATGTATTATATATGTGTATATACTAATACTACATATATTGTGAAACATAAAAATACATTTATAAAGTGTAAAAGTAAAATAATGTTTTACAGTCTAAAAACTTTATTGGCACTGTGATTGAAAATTTTAACACTTGATCACTTTAGAACTCTGATTTTAAGTTCAGTTTATTGAAATTTGATTACTGTATTTTGTTTTAATTGGTGTTATTTTGAATAATACCCATTTTTAACAAGTGAATTGAAAATTTATTAAAAAGCTCTAATGGAAAAAATTTCATCAGAAAATTCTAGTTTGTTTTTTTTTTAATGGCATAGATACACATAGTATTGGTGACAATACAGGCTTCTGGCAACCATCATCATATGATGATATAAATATTTCCAAACATTGATTTAAATAAAAGACTTTCTCAAGAACTTTATTTGGAAAATCACTAATTTCATTGCTATACTGTCCCCTTTACCTTATATGGACCAACTCAGAATGTTTTTTTAGAAATCAGTTTATTTACTCCTGAAGAATTTTATATTAAAGAAGAACAAGTTTGTGATAATTGTCTTTTTGTAAAAAAAAAAATGGTAACATTTTAGATTTTATAATTTTTGGAAGTGCCTGACATTAGTGTAAACAAAGTGTAATAAAAGATATTCTAGTCTTATTTCAAAGTAGTAAAAGGATTTTACTATAATTTAGGGGCTTTGTTTTTTTATAAAATTAACTACATTGAAGAACTTTTATATTTTTGCTTGATTTGTGCAGTAGCTAATTAATGGATTTGACGTGTGTTATTATATAAGTTGTAATCTGTATTTTTCATTCAGAATATGACAGACATCGCATAGTACTTCCACATACATAGATTTTCATAAAATCCTATTTTAATTTAAAAAGTCATTCTTAAGAATATATATTTTCTAGTACACCCTTTTTTACTCTGGCTCCATTTAAAGAAGTTTAGGAAGATGTCAGCAATAATGCAAGGCCCTTCTCTTAAGTGGTAAGTTCCAGAAAAGTGAACTGGTACAAATTTTCAGTACTTCAGGAAGAAGTTTATTATGGATTGAGGTAGCTATTAGAGGCCTCAGGGAAAAAGTGGGACTGATAAAGATAGGCAGGAAATGATTAAAATAGGTTTACAGACAATTGTAGGAGAAATTAATATGAGAAAAGACAAAGGCAAGAGAGTACAAGATGACTTTTGGAGACACAGAAAAGACCAGGCTGGAGAAAAGGATCATGATGTGGAGGAGGTGAATGAGTAGGTAGGTAAGTTTAGAGGTCCTTTAATATGAATTTGGGGCTTTTAAGAATTTCATCCTATGAGAAGCTGCTACAAGGTTCAAATCAAGTATGTAGAAATGGCCAGAACACTGACCGATAGCTTCACAGACATGTTGTAGTAACCAACTCTAAAGTGGCAATAAATCCAGGAAAGAGAAGTTTCCTGGAGCAACACATTAAGTTTACTCAACAGTGGACTGTGATTCTGAAAGAGTGAGAGTAGTAGTAGTTGTGTTTTCTTTCTACCTTTTTCAAAGGAACAGGGTTGACCATTTTTGAGGAACAATGATAACAGATAAGAAATTACTTAACTAAAAAAAAAAAAAAAAGAAAGAAATTACTTAAGAAAGGGTTAGGTTAATATGCGTCCAAATTTTTAATGAAGTAAATGTATATACTCTAGGAATGATAAGCTGTGAATTCTACAGTGATTTAAATGCTTCCATTTTAACTTTGGAGACTTTTGAGTATCATCCAAAAAAGCCACTATATTATTTAAAGAAGAGCCAAAAGATACTTATTTTTAAGTATCCTCTGTCTTTTTAAATAGACCAAAATGGACTCTATTTCATTTTTTATTTCTTATCCAGGGCTACTTCCCATAGAAGTAGTCTTTCCAAAATATGGACCCAGGACACAAAACCTGACACAAAAAATAAACTCACACTTAGAATTATCTTGGAGAAATGAAATTTAATATCTTGACAGGCATTACAATAAACATTTATAAAAGTACACCCTAGATGTAGGAGGTGCAATAAACAGGTATGCCAAGAGTTGACTATGGGATAAAGGTTGTTAAATATATAGATTTTCAGGGTTTTGTCCTAGAAATTTTGATTCATTAGGTTTGAATGTGGACCTGGGAATCTGGACTTTTTTTCAAATCAAGAGCTCATAGTGTTTCTTAATTTCATCTAAGCTTAGGATATTGACACTAGACCTATTTCACCGTATCTTGATTTAGGTCTATGTCAGGTTTAGTCCCACACATCTAATGGTGTGGTATGATTGGTACCTCATCCATCATAAAATAGGATGGGTTGAATTTTAGGGGCAGCAATATGTGTGTCTAGAGTAATTTGGGAGTTTTTTTACCTTGAAGTTTGAAACTGATTAATTGTTTTTAAGCATGAAGCCATTACTATAGATTGTTACTGTGTTACTTGAAGTAAAAAGAAGCCTGGCTGAACAATAACTTTATACCTTACCCTTATTTTAATTTTTCTGAATGCTATAATATTCTGACAATGTGGAAATGCAGAAATTAATTTTATGCTAAGGCAACTGGATATCCTAAATTATAGTATTTATACAAAATATTAAAATATAACAAATAATAGCTAACATTAAGTGCTTACTATGTGTAAGGCACTTTCCCAAGCACTTTGTAAAACTTTGTTATTCAGTCCTCACAACAATCCTATGAAATAGGTGTTTTTAATATCTATTTTGCAGAGGAGTTAACTGAAGGAGCACAGAGAGGTTAAGTAACTTGCCCATTATACATAGGGTTTTTACTTGCTTACCTGCTGGTTTGAATTTGGGAGTACCCTAACTAAATTTTTAGAAATAACTTCATGTTCTGATGTAATGATCCTTTGATTTATATGACTGAATAATTATCTTGATATTTGATTTCTTCTAATGCATTGTTTTCTTAAAAAAACATTTTCTTGTATATTTTAATAAGGAATGAAAAGTGACATATAGAAATTACTTTGGAACATTTAATGAGGAATGAACTTGGCAATTTAACAAAAGCAGAGTTTATTGCCACTTTGAATATGTAGTTTGATGATTCATCTGGCAAGTAAAGTTTGAAGATATATCGAAGCTTTCTTCATTTTATAGTTGTTACTAAGTTTTAATTTCTGACAGAATTTTTAGCACAGAAAAATTCTGGCAACTGCTTAAAATTAAGGTGGAATTAATCAAAATTTTAACACTGCCAATTTCAATAGTTTCTTCTTAAGGCTTTACACTCAATTTTTGCATTTTTAAAAGTATTTATACTTGCAGTAGGTGTTCAGTTAATCTTTTTAATTATCAAGTTAAATTCTTTGAAACATTTTTTAAAACAACACCCAACAAAGTATACAGTGAATGAAAGAAGTATAGTGAAACAATTAAACCTTGTAAATCTAAAAAATCAAATTTATAAACTCAGTAAACCAAGTTCGCCTAAATATTAAACTTTGTAAACTTTTCTGTTATATATATTGCATATTATAATAAGTATAAGATTACAGATTCTGTTAAACCATTTCAGATATATTAAGAATTCTAGAAAATATACACAGATTATTAGTTAATGCCCAATTTACCAGTACCTCTTTATCTTAAATCTGATGCCGTTGTCATATTATAGACTTGACTCATTCCTTTAACTAGACATTTCTTCATCCCAAGACTACAAATCTACTTGCACATCAAAGCAGAATAGAATTTGTATCTTCCAGTCTTCTACCATAACTAAGATTATTCATTTGGGATCAGGGCAGGGGACCTGCCCTGATATATATACAGGGGACCCTTGTATACTTGCCAACCAAAGTCTGCACTAGGCGGGGACCACTCTATCCCCTTCTTATAGTCAGGCTCTTGCCTGTCATTGTAGCTAAATATTTAGGTTTTACATTTTTGCAACCTGGTTCTTTTCCAAGAAATGATGCATCCCTTAAGTTTTTCCCTTAGGTTACACCTTATCCCTATTATAATGGGATCATCTAAGTCCAATTATGTATAAACTGTGTAACCTTTGGCATTAAAGCCTATTTGTGGACTAATGGGGTTTTGATACCCTATGTAAGTTACTATAATAACCCTTTCTCTTTTATAATTTAATAGCTGTCTGATTGACCATCAGTCATTTCACTGACAATGATGATCAAGTTTAGTTTTTAACCCCTTTAAATTCACAAAGCCAAAATGATTTTTCTCTCCTAGGAATGCCAGAATCACCTCCGCAGATATGGAAATGTGAATCTGGAACTGGTGACTCGAATCATTAGAGATGGTGGCCCATGGGAAGATCCAGTGTTGCAAGCTGTTCTTAAAGCCCAGCCAGCATCTCAGGAGATAGGTACTTCAGGAGACTCAAAATCAAAACCAACATTTGTGAGAAGCAAACACAATTTCTTTTTCTTAACTAGAGCAGTAATAGTAATTTTTCTTTATTTTATAATACTGAGTATGCAAGTAATGTATTTTCACATTAAGTATGTTATTACCAACCTAGCCCAAGAGTGATTTTTAATATCAGAGTAGGTGTCTAGTAATGGGAATTCATAGTGTTAACAGATTTACCATCCAGATGTTACTTATTTACAGATAATTTTTGTTACTTCTGTTATATTTTTTGAAATCTGTGTAAGTAGGAACACCCTTTAAATAATAACAAAAACCCAGTTTAAGCACATGGAAGCTCCTGTATATAGGAAACTGACTTTCAGTTTTTGTCACCATCACTGCATATCCTACACTTAGCCCACTGCCCGGTACTTGATATAGGTTCTAGCTCAGTGAATGAATGACCACATTATGAATGCATAACTGAGTGAGTTACTAATTCAATGATTTTCAACAGCAGATACTCTAGAGCAGTATTTCCCAAACTTCAGGAATTAACAGAAGTTAATTTCTGTATTGTCCCCTTACTACCTGTAACATACTACAACATCACTTCCTCTCAAACCTAGATCCATAGTGATTCCTGTAGATAAAAATTTCCTTTTGAGGCAGGATGTTCTGTCAATCACTTAGTTAATTCTTTTAATAAATGCTTACAGTGTTATTTCTCAACCCCTGAACCTTATCAAAACTTAGAGTTTAAGCTCAGCATCATAAAAGTGTGGATGCAGTTATAAAATGGTCAAAGGTCAAGACTCCCAGCTCTGGAGCCATTCATTCACACCTTGGTCTGGGTGAGAAAGACTTCACACCACAGTTGTGTTGAGCAGGTTAGGATCTTTCCATTTGTCACAGGTTAAGAGATGCAGTGTGAATTGTGAGTAAAATTGAGTGAAGATGGGCTTTTGACTCTTGGGCTCAAGAGTAAACACACCCCAGATAGATACAAGTGTAGTGGATGATGAAGAAAGATCAGTCTAGAAGTAATGCAAAAGCATTGGCAATGAGATGGGAATTAGGGCAAGACTTGGAGGAAAAGACTAAGGTATATGTGAGTATATCTGACAGTGGTATAGTGGCACATACACAGAGATACAAAGGAGACTAGCACTTAATGTGAGGGTCTCAAAAAGGAATTAAAAACTGAAGAACGAATGCAGTTAGGACTGAGGAGGAAGAGTTGAAATATTGAGGAAACGTGAAAAGTTAAAAGTGTTAAAAGTTTTTCTTTTCCTCTTATACAAGGAAGGCAAGGGTGACATACTGAAGGAAATTATGAGACTGGAGAAAGAGCTTCAAATGGAGTAAGAACAGGGGACGAAATCTGGGCCTTTAGAGCTTTTAGAGCTTAATCTGGGTAGGGGCTAGAACATTCTGTTGGTTGGTGTGAGGGTTGATGGCCTGAAGGTAGCAGTGCGTGTGTGTAACTTTCGTAACACTCCCCCCTCATATAACGGTGTACTTCATTTTGGGGGAAGCTGCTCTAGAGCCTCACTGACATGAATGATTCAACTTGGGTGCTCATTAGGGTTAAGGCCAATCTGAAGTTTATCTTTGCATTAACTATACAGATAATCAGTGTGTGCTTATCATAAATTATAAACAGAATTGTAAAGCAAATGTTGAGCCCCAAATAATACATTTACTCATAAGCATTTTTGAAACTACTGTCTAAACATCTGTTTAATAACTATAGTAATTAAAACACTTTTGTATTCAAAATCATGAAATATGGATTTCTGTCCTGCACTTATTCTTTGTTCTTGGGCAAGTCATTTGACCTCTCTGAGACTCAATTTTGTGATCTGTAAAATAATTATGAAGCCTATCATAAGGTTGTTGTTAGGTCTAATAAACTTATGTAGATGAAGGTATTTATATGTTCTTAAATTGTGTAAAAGCAGCTACAAGTAATTATTCTTAGTGATATGTGAACATATGTGCAGTCTTATTTGGCACAAGTTTTAGCTCAGATTTTTGTTAAGTAAAATATTTCTTTTATGATTTAACTTTTTCCTTAATTCAGATTATATTTCTCTCATCTGAATTAATGTGGTTTAATTACAAATTAAGAGCCAGCCATCTAATCTTATAGTTATGAAAATATTGGACACTCAGAAGATAAAGTATGTAATCTTTGGCTAGAAAGAAATTATAGTCCCCATGTTATTTGAAACATTGACATATTAGTGAACTGAAACAAGAAAATTTCATGTTTTTTTAATCTTGTTTTTTACTTTTGAGCTGAAGAGAAATCAACATTTCTCACACTCTTTTTGTCATGTATTTCCATTTTCCCAACAACTGAATATTCTTTTTTACAAATTCTTAGTAACGAAAGTTACTATCAACTTAGTGATAAAGATTCAAATAATAATCAGAGTTTGAGAGAATATTTTCTTGAAAGTAATGAGTCTGTTTTCTTTTTAATATAGTGAATAAATATTTAAGTTCTGAAAATCCACTGTTCTTTGAACTACGTGCCAGATACCTGATAGCTTGTGAACGCATACCAGAAGCAATGGCTCTTATTAAATCTTGTATAAATCACCCAGAAATCAGTAAAGACTTGTACTTCCATCAAGCTTTCTTCACATGTCTGTTTATGTCACCTGTAGAAGATCAGCTATTACGGGAGGTACTGTCTGTGATTATGTTTGTCTCTTAGCATTTTAACCCTACCAAAAAAAAACTGTCCATTCTTGTTAAATTCCTTTTATAGTAATAACAAAGGTTTTAATATTACATTATCTAGATGTGTTCTCTTTGGCACCGTTCTTAAAGCTCACATTGAATTAAAATGTGATACTGACAAATATTAAATTAATAAAACTCATTAATAAGCATTTTCCATGTTGAGCTTTTGATATGACAGAGGTCAAATAAAAACTGAGAGGCATTATTTTTACCTTTTACATAAAATACCAAGAAACTAAATACTCTTCTTTTTTTTTTTTTTTTAAGATAAAAGACCCTTTTTGTAATAAGCATGTGCTCAAATAATGGTTTTCTGTCATATCATCATGTTGATAAGGAAAAAAAAAATCCTGGCCAATGTTAAACAAAATGACATTATTTAAGGATCTAGTTTCATTTTATGTTGTTTCACTTGAAATCAGTTTCCAAGACCTTATAAATGAAATTGCATAAGGATTTTACTATACTTACTACTTAACCTATAAGTTAAGAACTTTAACAAGATTGAAACAAGTCATTGGAAACAGTAGGTGCTATACAGAGAAACTATGAAAATATTTTGATATGTTTCTTTATTGTCTTTTGTAGGAGTAAACTAGAAATCTAATTTCTTCTGAACGTTTAATTTAAACATATATTGCAACTTGTATATTGGATTACCTATAGCATTTCAGATACTTTTAATAATATGAATGGGTTTTTCTTTTCCTCTTATAGCATTTATTGAAAACCGATTGTAAGAGTGGGATTGATATCATCTGTAATACTGAAAAAGAAGGCAAGACTCTCTTAGCCTTACAACTCTGTGAATCATTTCTTATTCCACAGCTCCAGAATGGGGATATGTACTGTATCTGGTAAGTGTTCCTATTATAGAAATTGAAATAGTAAGATGAGGACAGAAGAATTTATTAGCAGAATTTGGACTTAATTTTTTTAAAAGCTATTTGGAAATTTAAACCACTATTTTCCATTATTTTTATACAATAATTCTTGGTTTTTAAAATTTTTTATTTATTTTTGGGTAGAAGAACTGGGATGTAGACCAGAGGCACAGGAGGTGAGAAGAATCACCACAAACAGAATGGGGAGCAGAATAGGTGGAGCTACTGAAATACACTGCTAAGGGGAGCAGTGGGTGAGACAGGAGAGGTCTGCTGCACCATGTGGGTTAGCTCCCTGGCTGGGGCTCAAACTCAGACCATAGAGGTGATAGCGCTGAGACTTACTTAACCATGAGGTTACCAGGGAGGCCCAATGTTGAGATATTTACAATATTGAGTATTCCAATCTCCTGAAATGGTGTACTTCTCTATTTAGTTGCTTTATTTCATTCACCAGAGTTTTGTAATTTTCCTCATGTAAATCTTGTACATATTTTGTTAAATTTACACCTGATTATTTCATTATGGGGGTGCTAACATGGTATTGCATGAGTATTATTTCTAAACATTTGAAAAATAACTTAGAAGTTATTAGGCCATAAAAACACTAAGTTTACCTAGCAATCACGTGGCTTAGAATGTGGTATGAGAGTATCTACCCTTCAAGTGCTATTAGGTGAAATCATAAATGATAATTATAAAAGAGTCTAATAATTTCTGCCTTCTTTACACATAATACAGACACACAAAACCCTCATTGCTTTGGTGTTTCATTATTTCTTAAAAGGAAAACTAGGTTTCATTTGCTGAACATAATAATTAGAGGTGATATGGAATAGAAATACTTTTAAATAAATGTTTTCTAATATAAAATCTTATGTTTAGAATAATAGCTTAAAGGGGAATTGAAAAATAACCTCACTTGGGCCTCCCCTGGTGGGGCAGGCGGTTGAGTGCCATGCTATGAAGCTGTCCGCAGCCTCTGCAGCACCGGTTTGAGCCCGGCCGGCCTGCCGGTAAGGGTCCCACATGGCACAGCAGACCTCGCCTGTCTCACCTGCTGCTCCCCTCAGCAGTGTATTTCAGTCAGTCTGCCTGTTCTGCTCCCAACTCTGTTTCGGTGAATCCTCTCACCTTCCTGCGCATCTGGCCTGTACCTCGGTTCTTGTATAAATAAATAAGTAAATCTTTAAAAAAAAACAAAATAAAAATAAAAATAACCTCACTTTGTATTCTTGTTTCATAGATTAAAACTTTTAGACTCAGAGTGAAATAGCTAATTTGTAGCAGAGTATGTCTAGAAACAAGAGGAGTTATCTTCTGGGAGAGCACACTTTTACATTTTGCATATTTTTATTCAAAAGTTTATCATGTAAATTGGAATTTCTGTAGGAGGGGATTGAGAAATGGTAGTAAGACATATACATAATTTTCAAAGTATTTTTTGATATGTAGTTATTTTGAAATAATATAGTCATGACCGTTATAGTAGATTTCTTCCTATGAGGATAGGAATTTCTCTATTTTGGGCTGTATTAAATCATTCAAATGGGATTTCTTTTAGTGTTTTTATTTAAATATATCTATATTAAACTGGAATCAAGTTTAAGGAAACGAACAGGAAAACATTTTATTTTCTTCTCTTTGCTAACAATTTTAATAGAACACTCATATCCTTTCTGCTACTGGCCAGTCACCCTCTAAGAATAAAAGCTGGGTGTGCAATTCCCACCTTCCTAACAGGAGAGAAACCTTTAGCCTGCATCTTTGTCCTTTCTTCTGAGTAGTCTGATTCTGATAGCTTGCTCGTCTAGCTCTCCTCTGTATTTCTGAATGCCTGTGTCCTTTTACTTTCAGAAGTTGATTTTTTTCCCCTGTAACTTGAAAAGTAGGATTCTTTCCAGCCTACAAGGGCTGTGTTGTCTGTTTCATTTTGGCTTTCCCTATGAGCTAGTTTAGCCTTCATCTCCTCTTTCTTAGTATAGAATCTGATCCACAGTTCAACTTGGCTCTGTAACAAGTTAATGGGGTAAACTATTAACCACATTTTTCTCATTACTACTCATGCTAATAATAATAGCTGCTAATATTTGCTGAGTGCTTCCTAGTATCTTAGTCCAACTATCTTATGGGATAGATACTATGCTCAAGCCATTCCACTAGTAAGTAGAGAAGCCAGAATTCAAACCCAAATAGCCTAACTCAAAGGCTGTGCTACTAATCACTTACTATAAATTGGTCAAATCTGGAAAAAAAAAAAATCTGTATTTTAAGGCCACAGACCCTGTTAAAGCCTATTCTCTACAACTGTTAACAGTTAGCTACTTGGGATATATGTTTGTATACCAAATTGGTGCTCTGTTTTTTAGAAGATCCTGTTTGTAAAGAAAATGCAGGCAATAAGCTTCATTAAGCATTCCTATTTAGGCCTTGCAGAGACTATTGTCTTACTTCAGTATGTTTTGTTCTTTGGTGTTTTCCAAAATCCTGTGTACAACTAACACCTGAGATCCCTTTTTGTGAATTAAATCAAGATGGAGCTTTATAATCATATTTTCAGATTTCTGCTTGGTTTGCTAAAAAGCTAAAAATCCATATTGATAGTTGTCTCCTGGAAAATTTACTAGGATCTTGGGATTGCATTATATTTTATTTACTGAGTTACCTCATGAGTTAACAGAGACAAAGAAAAATGCCTTCCTTTAAAGAAATATAATATTGCGTCTGAAGAATGGCTGGCTGAAAAAAATATCAAATTATTTTCAGGGACAAGCTGGAAAATACATATATTCATTTTGAACATGTTAAACATTTTTATAATAATGAATGGAATACTCTCCCATAATTTCCATTGCTTTTTTTTTGTCTTTAAATCTGTTGCAGAGAGATGCACAGTTGGTTTGTTTGCCTTCTTCCATCTATACCCCTCTGTTCATAATATATATCCCTTATCCTTTTCTATGTCCACATAGAAAAGGATGTAGACATGTCTACAGTTTCCCTTCATATATTTTCTTAAGAGACTTATAAATGCGTTCAGCTTTTAGGAATACAATTTTTTACTAGATTATTAACTAGCAGATATTTATTGAGTAACTCTTACTGCTTGGTATACTGAGAAGATTGTAACAACAAAAAAGAAACTAGCAATTTATGACACGTAGTATCTATCAGACATTTCACCTACATCTTTACACATCTCTCTTAATTCTTTTTATGTATAAGGAAACTCGATAAAAATTAAAAACCACACATAGCTGATACAAAATTTATACTAGTCAGCTGGTGGCTAAAATTTATACTAGTCAGTACCAATGATAACATCCTATGTCTAATTAGCTTAGGAGAAAGTCACTTATTGAGAGGATACTGAGTTGTGACACAAGTCACAAAAAGGGTAGAGATATAGTTGTTTCCCAAAGATAACTGCTATCAGGGACAGTGAGATTTCCTAGTATTTTTTTAAAAAATGTGTTTCACTTCCAGTTAGTCTCTTGTTGGAATCAAAGGAATGCTGAGTCCCTAAGTTCATAGGATAGAGTCATGAATGGGGTCAGTTTCCTATCCTTGAATTGATGATATAAGAATGGTGAGGTGGCTCACATAGGAAATATAACAAATGGGATCCCAACCCTGAATATAGGGCTATTCCCAAGGGTCGGTGGCTCAGTATGAATAGGGCAGCACCATGTCTGTTAGTGTATAACGAATGCTCTATTGAGATTTGGGTCTCTTCATTTTTAATCTCCTGTTCTTGGCACTATTTCCTCTGTGTGTGTGTGTGTGTCTGTGTATAATTATGGATAATTACAACATTACAGTGTTGTAATTGGGAAACAGGTCTTATAAAATAAACAAGGAAGAAAAGGTACTTGATATGGGAACATAAATTCACCTTAGAAATAAAAAAATAAAGAAGTATTTCCCAAATAAAATAACCAGCATAAACAAAAGTGAGAACAAATGAAGCACTCTGACAGTGAGGAAATCAACCTGTAAGAATGTCCAGAATTTAAATTCTGCTTCATCTAGCTCCCAAACACATTTCTGTTGCTATTAACACTGTACAGCATACTGAATAAGCACTACATGAAATGATCTGGGAAACTGAAAACCAATTCATTTAGCAACCGCTGTAGAAGTATATGTTTAAAATTAAAGGGCCTAGAGTGGTAGTATTGAAAAGAATGGTATGGCTGTAGGCAAAAATACAATTGAAATGAAAAGACTAAGAAAAATTAAACAGGTTAAAATTAAAAAGAGAGAGGAATGTTTTGTATAATTTATTGATCTAGAAAAAGATTATCAATCTTACAAAAATATGATTAGTTCTATGTGAGTTAGGGTGATAGAAAGCAATCTGAAGTGATATATCCCAGTATGGAAACTAGGAAAGAAGTCAAAGGTAGATATTTGGGAGGACTATATTATTAAACCTGATGAGCATTCTAAAAGAAGTATGTTTATAAAGAAAAAAAGTGGGTAGTAGACTGAAAATTACTAACTGCCCCACAAACCCCAGATGGTATGAAATGGAGATGGAATTTAGGGTTTTTTCTTTTACTTGCAATCATTTTGTGTTTTCTGTATTGTCCCTCTAAGAAGACTATACACCCTTCATGATAGTAGTCAAGCTATTTTTAGATTTACTAGCAATTTGTGCTGGGTGCAAAGTGTGTAGTCAATAAATTTCTTTGAAATGTTAAAAACAATCTTCATCAATACTCTTTAGATTGTGATGCTTTATGTACCTTTTGTAAAATGCTTTTAAAAATTCTAATTTATGAAAATACATCATCCAAACCTAACAATTAAATCGTATGATTTCCTTTGCCTAGAAACTTACTGCTCTTACCTTGTTCATCTAGTAACCTTGCCATATTACAGAAGGAGTCTACCTGTGAAATATTTTAAATTGTCCATTGCCTGTCTTTTTAAAAGTACAACACCTTAATGAAATAGCAGATAATGTAAAATGTGAAATTTTAGAACTAGCATAATATACTTACACTTTCAATATGTGATACTTTTGGTATGTTAAGAGAGTGAAAATGAAAAATATGAGCCATTCTTTGCAGAAAGCCTACAATACTGATTTCTAAATTTGCAAGTAGAGTATTAAAGTATAAAGGTTTTAAGTGATAGCATTAATATTGTTACAATGGGATTAGAATTTGTTTTGATTGAGGACTAGAGATGCTCTAGGTTTGCCAGAAAATGATTATCACTCATTCCTTACTACTGCAAAATTACAATCTCTCCCCACCCCCACCCCCCAACTTCTATTAGTTTCAAATAGGTAGCAGAAGTGGCTTGGTGGAGGGGGAGGAGGGAGAGCTGACTTAATATCCATTTATACCCACCTTCTATACACCCCAGCCAGGGTGCATTAGAGAAAGGCTGCTAATGTGTGTATTTGAATAAGCTGTATTTTTGATATTTGTGTTTTTCTCATTTACAGGGAGTTGATTTTCATATGGAGTAAACTTCAGCTTAAGTCTAATCCTTCAAAACAAGTTTTTGTAGATCAATGCTACCAGCTTTTAAGAACAGCAACTAATGTGAGAGTCATATTTCCTTTCATGAAAATCATTAAAGATGAGGTAAATAGGATATATTTATCCCTTCATTTTAAATGAAATTTAAATGCCATTCACTGAAATATGAATCTTTTGATAATATTCATTTGATTATGACATTAAAGAGGAGGATTTTTAAGGCCATATTCTCCATACACATTTTTTCCACTCTCAACATCAAATTCCCAACATGGTACAAAGAGTATATATAAATGAAAATAACTGAAAAAAAAGACAGTAAAAAAGCCAATTTAGTGTTGCTAAAAATTTGAGATGGGAACATTTGCTTCCAAGGAAGCTATGGTATCTTTTATTATAATGAAATAATTCTGCCATGTTTAATATCCTAAGTCATATTTGTAGAATCTTAACTAATTTGCAAATGAACTTTGTATACCTATAGGTAATACCTGCTCACTGTCAGAAAAATGTAATTCAGTTTTAAATCTGGTATTTAGGTGACAAGGATCAATACATTCTGAGGTATATTTGAAACTTAAGGACATATTTCTAAGATGTTTATTTGAAGTAATAGTCAAAACTTATTATTTTTAAAAATTGTTCTCAAACAAGTGTTTCAAGGACCACTTGCAAGTGAGTACAGTTCTGCATATGGCTCTTATATGGACGTGATAATGGATCCTGCAGATCTTTTCAATTTTTCCTTTACATTAACCAACTTTCAATGCAAAGAGAGGAAAGATAAAGCTACCTTGCATTTTAGATAGCTCCATTAAGAATCATTATGTGGGTTAATTTTAAGTATATAAAGAAGAATCCATTATATATATTTTTTCTTATGTATTTATGCATTTATCATATTCATTATCACATAACTCATTAGATGACTTTGTGGTGATCTTATTTTCATACAAAGTTGGCAACACTGTATCATTGTGTTGTTTTGTTTTCCTATTTAATTTGCAAACTGTATTAATAGCGTCATTATTATTAAATAGTAAAATGTCACTCAACTGCACTATAAAATTTAACCTCTCACCCTATCAAAAGAAGGAGGGAAAAACTATGCTATATAATAGTTCTCAACATCTGAGTACATCAGAATCACCTACAAATTTTTTTTTTTAAATAAATGTGTCCATAAATACACTCTTCACATGGCTTTAATTTGCACCAAAAATTGAGAGACCTTGTTATAAAAAGATTACAATATAGATGATAGGCCCAGTAATAATAGTTTTTCTATTTTTTTAGTTTTATATTTTCATTATAAAAGGAAAAATTCAAAGGTGAAACCATTACAAATGTGCTTAATTGTTCACACTACTAAAAATATTTTTATCTGACAGAATAGATCATTCATGTATCTTAGTGAAAAAGGCATAAAAAATGCTGTGTGAGTTTAGATATTATAGACGTTATATTTGAAAAGACTTCACAAAAAAAACTTGCATTTTTGAATTATAGATAAGGATTTCATACTAACATTTATAGAGGGCTTTGTAGTTTACGGAGTACTTTTGCCTCATTTCATTAATTTAATTCTCAATTTTCCAGTGACATTAATAGACTAGTACAGAAAAATGGTGGCGGGGGGAGGAGGGAAGATAATAAAAAATAGTTAAGATAATAAACTATTCAGAGAGACTGCAGGGGGTGGGGTTGCTTCTTAGATCTTAAAGGGACTTGAGTGCTACACTAAAAATTGGAATATCACTCCATAAATAATACTGGAATCATTAAAAGACTTCAGGTAAGTCTATCCCCCTTTTGTGATGATCCTGATATTTTAAATGTAGACAGTTGGGTACATTACAATTGCAGGAGTCAATATAGAAGCCAGAGATAGAATTTTGAAGAAAGAGAAAGAATAATTTTGAACTAATGAGTTTTAAATTTGTTGTATCTGTGAAAATCTAGAGTAGAAATAGCTAATTGTATGAGAAAATAAGACATTATAATTTAGAATAAGATTCCACTGGAAATGATAGATTTAGAACAGAAAACTAAAGTCAGTGTACTAGATCAGATCCCATTCATTCTGTAAACATTTATTCAAAAGTCACTATATACCAACTGCTACGTTAACGATAGGAGGATACAAAAAAGTTAAGATACTATGCCTGTGATTTAGGAATTCAAAGGGGTAGAGACATACATAGATAGTTATTAAAATATATACGTACTTTTTACAAATGAGTATAAGTTACTCTCAAGTAAAAAGAAAAGGAATTTTTAACTTAACATAGGATGGATATGATAAATGGCGAGAAAAACTTCTAGAGTGTAACTGATTCTTTAAAGAATGAATAGGAGATGGTTAAGAATTTACTATGTTGATAAAACTGGGAGTATGATAAGCAAAGTTGAGGTCAATTTGTGGAACTGCAAGTAGTTAAGGTCACACAGCACACAAAGTAGAAGACATGAGGTTGGCAAGATAGTATTGTCATTTATAACATTCTATTTGTAGGATGACGTAACACACACACAACTTTAAAGACATATTATTGTATCTTTCTATTTGAACTGGCATTTAGACTTTTACAAATCACTGAAGACATTTATAACTTCAATTAAGATTGATAGACAAGTTTCCAAGTTAAAACTGATACAGTTATCTTTGAGCCACCGGCAAAAGTTTCAAAGCTTGAAACATTTTCAGAACATAACTGCTAGTAGGTTCATTATTGATATTATTGTAATTGCACTTTCTGTGTGGGCCAAACTGATTCCCTTATAAATTACTTAAAGTAATAAAATAAGTAATGTAGTTTCATACAGGTTTATGAAAGTTTCTACATATAATTTAACACTTCTGCCACAGAATGTGAGATGGATACTTAAAATAATAAACAGGGGCCTTGATTTTTAGGCATCTTAATCACTAAGTTTAGAAAGCATTTTGTATTTTAATCAGCGTAAGCTTTGGAGGCAGTTTGTATTATGCTCAATAGGACCTTTCAAACTTGATTATTACATAAATTGAAAACTAACTTTTACAGATTCCTTTCAAGTTAAAAAAGAACAATTTATGTCATATGTTTAAAAAGTCAAACAAGGGTACCCATTGAGGAAAACTGCACATTTGGAATACTCTGTTTGTTCAGCTTTCATTTCAATTGTATTTTAAAAATATAAATCAGTGTAATAATCTTAAAAAATATTTAGTAGTAGTGTTTTTCTTTTTACAGGTTGAAGAAGAAGGCTTACAAATTTGTGTTGAAATATGTGGTTGTGCTTTACAACTAGACCTTCATGATGATCCCAAAACTAAATGTCTAATTTATAAAACAATTGCACATTTTTTGCCAAATGATTTGGAGATTCTCAGAATTTGTGCACTCTCAATATTTTTTCTTGAGCGCTCCGTGGAAGCTTATCATACTGTTGAAGAGCTTTACAAACATCCAGATGAAGAATATAATGAAGGCACAAGCTGTGTCCAAAATCGTGTTCGTTTTGAATTACTTCCAATTTTAAAAAAGGGATTGTTTTTTGATCCTGAATTCTGGAACTTCGTAATGATTAAGAAGAACTGTGTAGCATTACTGAGTGATAAATCAGCACTTAGGTTTCTAAACGAAAGTACACTGGAAAATTCTATAGATAATCTAAAAAAGGCAGCAGAACAGCATGATTTGGATGAAGGATTTGACTCTCTTATAGATGAGATCACTGGAGAGCTTGATCCTGACGATATATCTGGAATGCAACCTAAAGATCATATTAATACAAAGAAAAACCTTACAGCTCTTAATACTTCCAAAGTAGATCACAATGTCCCAAGGCACCGGTGTATGTTATGTAACAAGGAATTTCTAGGTGGTCACATTGTAAGGCATGCCCAGGCTCATCAAAAAAAGGGCAGTTTTTCATGTGTAATATGTGGTAGAAAATTTAGAAACAGAGGGCTTATGCAGAAGCATTTAAAGAATCATGTTAAGAAAATACAGAGACAGCAAATTGCTGCAGCTCAACAGGAAGAAATTCCAGCTTTGGAAGAAATTCATTGCTCCAATTCTTTCATTTCATTTGAAAATGGGAATTCTGATAACAAGGATTTGGAAGTTGAAATTATTACTGCTTCCAATGATGGAAACAAAGAAGTCATTCCTGCACATGTGACTGAATTCATTGAAATCCCTGTAAGTGTATCAGAAGATGCCACTGAAAACATTATTGAAAATGGTAGTCCTGATACTTCTTTAAATACTGTCTCAGAGCCGTTACCTATATGTGAGGACGAGGAAGAGGAAGAGGATGAAGAAGGTGATTATGAAGAAGATGATTACGACTTAAACCAAGAAACTTCAGTACTTCATAAAATCAATGGAACCGTGTGCCATCCGAAAGACATATATGCTACAGATCAAGAAGGAAACTTTAAATGTCCTGCTCTTGGTTGTGTCAGGATATTTAAAAGAATTGGATTTCTAAATAAACATGCAAGGACTGTACATCCAACTGATTTAAATGTGCGACAAACAGTAATGAAGTGGAGCAAAGGAAAATGTAAATTTTGTCAAAGGCAGTTTGAAGATTCCCAACATTTTATAGATCACCTTAATAGACACAGCTATCCAAATGTGTACTTTTGTTTGCATTTTAACTGCAATGAGTCGTTTAAACTGCCATTCCAGCTTGCTCAGCACACAAAGAGTCACAGGATATTTCAAGCTCAGTGCAGTTTTCCAGAATGCCATGAGCTTTTTGAAGATCTTCCTCTTCTCTATGAACATGAAGCTCAGCACTATTTAAGTAAAACACCAGAATCATCTGCACAACCAAGTGAAGCAATTCTTTGGGATGTTCTTACAGACTCAAATCCTAATCATCAGGAAAAAGACTCATCTAGTAATGAGAAACAAACTGTTAGTCTGCCAGTTTCTACTAGCAAATTAAGGAAAGATTCTACAGAACCAAAGATGTGTACAGAAAGTATGGAAAAGAAAACAGACAGTTTAGTTCAGAATGGAAATGAACATTCTGATGACACTGTTTCTGATAAAAGCTTGATAGACCAAAAGATGCCTGACATTGAGCCAAATTCTGAAAATAATTGTAGTATTAGTGATTTAGTCAATGGACACAGTGGACTAGAGCAGGCGGCTTTAGTTTCATCAGATCCTGCTTTGAAAAGTGATACACATAAAATCAGGACAGAAAATGGTTCCATCTTACCCACTGTTGTATCACAAGAACACACTACTCTACCGGTATCTCAGGCACCTTCCAAACCAAATCTGACAAGTGAACATACTTCATATGGCTTAATTTTAACAAAGCCATATGTTAGACCATTGCCTCCCAGTTACCTTGATGAACGGTACCTTAGTATGCCAAAACGCAGAAAATTTCTGACTGATAAAGTAGATGCCTGTTCTGATCAAGATAATGTTTGTAAAAAACCGGTGAAAAGATTAAGATGTGGCAAATGCCTGACCACCTACTGTAATGCTGAAGCACTTGAGGCTCACCTTGCACAAAAGAAATGTCAGACACTCTTTGGATTTGATTCAGATGATGAAAGTAAGTCTTCTTTCAGTAGGTATACCTGTAGATATAGAAAATACCATTGCTCTTTATACATTTGTATAGCACAAATAATAAAGCACGAACCCATATATTATTTCCTTTAATCCATACAGTCACAATGAGATGATACTACTATTCCTGTTTTACAGCTCAAGAAACTGAAATTCACAAGTTAAGTAATTTGCATAGGCATAGGCCTATAAACTTGTGGAACCCAACCCGAACATAGGTTTTTCACACACTTTCATGTATCTGAGGCTTTTCTTCACTCCTTGTATAAAAGTTCCAGAAACGAAGTAATTAGGATGCAAATATTTTTCATTTGTATGCCAGAATATGAACCAGGCGAAGTTGAGCCTCTTAAAAAGAGAAAGTTAAAAAAATCAGAAAATAATTGAAAAGTAAAGAGCTTGCCTTTTTACTCTCTCAATATTGTTTTAGCAAGTAAGGGTATAAATTAAAAAGGAATCTGATTTAGAATTCCAGCTGAACCTCTATAAAATTTGAATTAACAGAGGTGTTCTATTTTACAGGTGCCTGATAAAAATGTTTCAGAAAGATCTGTCGATCAAGCAGTAGTGTGAAAAAAGCACTACAAGAAAATGCATCATCAGTTTGCTATTTCCCTGATGGCCTTAAATTTAGAACGGTCTTGGATTACTTAAGAAAAAGACAAAGCACATTTTCTAGAATGAACTCACTGAAGAGATGTGCTGGTATAGACTCCAAAAGGGTTATGACAAAACTCCCAAAGTACCAGTTATCCAGAAAACCACACTTTTTAAAAAGTTGATGATTAATAGCAGCATGATCACGTTTCACTTATGTGAGAAATATGTTCAGGCAACTAGTCAGAAGATAAACCAGCTATGGCCTTACAGAAAGGGAAGAGTTAATCCATTATATAAAAGGGGGTGGTGTTGGTTTATAATAAACAACTTAAAGCATTCTACAAATGGAATTTGTTTTCTTGTCATGCATAATCAGAGTATGTCTTCCTTTCTGGTCAAACATGGATTAAGGAACCACTACTCTTAGGTTTATTATAATTTAGAAACTGGAACATGGAAATAAATTGATTTATGACCATACTATCTGGCTGTCTGATATAAATTATTACAGATGGTTGATTACATCAAAAGTTGAATTAATGGCATGCCAGCATTGGAAATTTCAAAAACTAAAACAAAACAGCAATGCTTTGTTTAATAATAATAAACTCTTCATAAATCTTCCACATACCTACAAATGAGTAAATTTAAAAGGTAACAGTGTCAATTAAATAGGATAAGTACCAACAGTGAGTAACTGGGGAGAGATGGGAGGAATCTAAAACCATTAAAGGCTATTAGTTGAAGGGAAACACTGAATTGCATATTCCTCAATGTGAATAATGGTATAAGCACACTGGGATATTTCTTATTTGTATATAGAGTAGTGTGAGGACATTGTTTGATGATTCATAGTAAGGTCCTTTAGACATTAATGTGAGTTATCTAAGTACAGTCCTACAAAAACAACTGGTTATTAAAAAAATCATGTCATCTAAAGAAATCAGGGCAAGAGTTCGTTGGTTTTATTCAATTAGAAGAGTTAATTCTAAAGCCATATTATTTATTAGTAATGAATTTGGTCTGAATAACAATTTTTATATAAGGAAATATTTACACAAAAATTTGCACATCACGAATACAGTAAGATATAATGATCTATTTATTTTCCTTGAAAACCAGTAATTTTCTTAAGGAAGATTTTTAACTTATTAGTCAATACATTGTTAAAACACATTCTTTAAAATACCCTATCACATATTTTCCACTTGTCCATTCTCTTAAAGAGGAAGCTTAAATACCTTCTCTTACCTAAACACATGTTAACCTAATAGCAAGGATTAAAAGAAACCTGCAAGGGACATTCCTTAAAAATGGAGCTACTGATATACCAATGTCAAGCAAATATTCCATTTATTTCAAATGATGTATTTTTGTTCAAGTCAGATAATCTTATCAGATCCTACTATTACAAATGTTTGAACATAAAGCTTCTTGAATAAATTTACTAAGGAAGTGGTAGATGGGACATTTTCTTAAAGTAGCATCCAGACTATATTAAATTAGGATTTCCACGCTATGGCAGATTAGATATCTAAAATAAAATTCCCCAGTATTATTAATTTATTTATAATGAGAATTCACTTCTATGCAACTTATATTCATAAATCCCTTTCAGTCAAATTCAGGTTTTTGTTGTTATGTAGCCTACATTAGGCTGTGAACTTGTCATTTAAATAGCAGACAGGTAAACACAACTCAACAGATTTTTAAATCATTTAAGGTCAACTAACAAAAAATATTTCCCATACTTCCTAATACTAAAAATTTAATACTTGTGTTCTATTTCAGTCTAAAAGAACATCAGGTAATAAAAAATTTATTTGGAAACTATTTCATTTGGACAATTTTTTTTTACATATCATTTCTTTGTACATTTTCCAGAAGTTTAGAATTACAACTTAACATTTTATAATTTTTAACTTTTTTGCAAGTTATAACCATTAGCTCTATGCCCTCAAATTATTTTCATTCTATAGTTCATATCAAGATTTTTTAAACATATTCCACTTATTTGTTTTTAATTTGTGATTTTATTTCTGTTTGTGTTGTTAAGGGAAAGCTGTTTCTGAAAGACAGATTAAAATGGTTTAGATAGAACTAAAAGGAATGTTTTATAAAATTCTATTTGACCACACCGTCCTAATCGCTCTATATACTTTTCAAATAACTATTGAAAGAGTGTACATTTTATTATGTATGTCTTATACAAATTTATATCATTTTGTTTTTATGGAGTGCATAAACTTGCAACAGTTCTAATTTGGGAGTCAAACAAAAAGGAAGTTTTCTCAAGTTATTCTTTTTTTCTTCCTGCTTCTATTTTGAGGATTTTTTTTTAATCTTACATGGGCCAAGTTTCAATGCTTTATTTTTAAATAAAAATTTCCTTCAAACATTAAATACTAACTTTCTGCTATGTTTCTGTAAGGTCAAGAAAATAGCAAGTCCAAATTTTCGCTGCTCAGATATTATGGAGGACGTAGAAAAGGGAGAATCTCTGTGGACAAGGACACTGGTACTTTGGGCTTTAGCCATATTCTTTTTTTTTTTTTTTAACCCACCAATTATATAATAGGTACATAATTTATAACATTGAACTTGTGATTCTTTTCAAATCACACTTGAAGGTTCAGCCGTACTCCTTTCATGTTTGGTTTAAATTGTTGTATGGATGAAAAACCTAAAAGGGATGATAGTGTTTATTTTTTAATTTATTTGGTACTGTAAAACACCTTTTCAGAGTGACTAAATGCTGCATATGCATTTTGGAATTGTTAATATGTGAAAGATATAAAAGATTCAGCAAGAAAGGAAATTTGTGCTTCCTTGTTGAATATTAAATTATTTTACTTTGCATTTTATAAGAGTACAAATTAAAACTGAGCCATTGAACTGCAATAAATCAACAATAGTGTCTCATTTCAAGAAATTTTTTGTACTGTACATAGATTTGTTCAATAAAACATTGTCCTTGTTGGTAATGAAGTGTTCAGTTTTATGTAGCACACTGCTTCAATTCAAAAGAAATTAGGCTTAAGGTATATATTAAATTAAGAATTAGGCTTATTGTATATATTAAATAAGAAATTTCTATTATGTCTCATTGTAAGAGAAAGAGGTATGTCAGTTAAGATGCAGATACTGAATAAACTCTTACAACAAAAAAATCAAAGTTCACACAAAAAAGACATTTTTTTTTTTGTGAGAACTGGGGTGTAGACCAGAGGTATGGTGGGGGTGAGAGGAATCACCATAGAATGGGGAGCAGAACAGGTGCATTTACTGAAATACACTGCTGGGGGGAGCAGCAGGTGAGACAGTACAGGTCTGCTGCTCCATAAGTGGGTTAGTTCCCTGGCCAGGGATTAAACTCAGATGGTGCTGAACTAACCCCTAGGCCCCCAGGGAGGCCCCTGTAGACATTATTTTAGCTAATATTCATATGCAGGAATTACCAATTGCTAGCATACTGGTTACTAAAGTCATTTCAGGTCAATGGTTTCAATATGATACAATACTTAGTAAATGGAAGACAAGTATCAGAACTATTCAAAAGCAAGAGAGTAGGTAAATTTATCTACATTGGTAATTCTTCAAAGATGAAACACTCCTAGTGGAGCTTGAGACTGAGAAGTCACTTTGAACTTGGATGTAAATAATGAAAATCACTTTACAAAAGCAATTCAATGAGGAAATGTTTAAGCCAATTTAATTAATTATCTACAAGTGATGTCCTTGGGCCTGAAGGTTCCTACTTCTTTGGTTTACAAAAGAACCCCCCATATACTATTTGCTATATTTGCAACTGAACAAAATTGGGGCTGAAATAGAAAAATAACCTTTCGGATATGTTGAGGTAGTACTGCAAATGAAAGAATAGATGTGTTAAATGCAGTGAAACTTATTAAAGCATTCTAGACCTGAGATCTATATGTCTCAGTGTATTATTTATGGTTGTAGGATCCTAGACTATTAACTAAATGTACTGAGGTATCTGGATAGTTATTGAGGTGATCTAGATGTTCCTTTTTCTTTTCTGAAACTTGAACAATTCTGAGAAGCCGTCAAGTATTGCGTATAATTTCAAGACAAATCAGGTTCTTGTCATGGCATCAAATAAGATCCATAGGGATTTGAAAATCAACTGATACCAGGGACAGAAGTTTTGGCTATATATCAATATCAGAAATGGAGACAATCCAATTTAACATGGAATAAAAATGTTTAAAAATGGGAACTAAGTTCATGCCTTATTTATGGATGCTGCACACTGGAGAAGAAATGGCTTCAGTTTTACTAAATTGCTATATATCAGTTACTTTATATCTGTTACCTCTACCTGTCAAAGCAACTTGAAAGGTAGATATGAGCTTTGTGTTTTTTAGACACCAAGGCTCAGAAAGGCTAAGTCACTCCACTGAAGTCATGCAGGTAATAAATACAGTGGAAATTAAAAAACAGATGTGTCCTAAAACCACATGGCAAGCAGCTTCCATTCTTTCATACAGTTTTCCATACAAGTCTAGAGCATAAGTGGACCTAATAAGTATAAATAGGTCAGATTTGCATGAGGATCAATGATTTCAGAGACAAAGGGCCAGAGGTGATGGCCCGGATAATGACTGATGCTTCATTATCTTCACAGCGATTCTTACAGTGTAGTTCCAAAGGAGCAAAATCCTCATCACCAAAGAACTTGTTAGAAATGCTAAATTTTGGTCAGTTAGGAACAAATGTGTCTTTTAAAGACCTCCAGATGATACAGGCTAAGATTTGAAATCCACAGTTCTTAATACTTTACTAGAGGGTAAATGCTTCCCTAAAATTCATACCCTTATCATAGAAGTGCCCTATTAATATGGGCTTAAATAACTACTGCTGAGTGAATGGATATTTTAACAGGGGAAATAATACACAAACCACTATCTATGGAACTTCTTTCTCAGAAAGTACTCAGTAAGTGAAACTACTATAATATCACTTAAGGGAATAGCTAAAGAGATGTTGGAAAACAGTTTTATTCAAAATAGAGTAGAATTTTAAGCAATTAAGTATGTCCCAATGAACTCAGACTTTCACAACTGTTAAAAGAGTTGTTTTTGCAAGCTTTAATCATGAAGTCTGAAGGATCTTGCTAGGATTTTACTAAATTATATTTTCAGGTTATAGTTTCTGTACTATCTTTGGCTCTAGCTGAAACAGCCATGCTGTTTTACTCTATGCATTTTACCTGTAATTCTTTAACCTCTCTCCATCCTCCCTTTGTCACCTTCCCCCCCCCATTCTCCTCTTAATTTCTCCAGAAAATGGGTTCCTCTGGATAACTTATGACCTCTCCTTTGAATCCTCCTCCTACTTCTCCCAGTCTTCCTCATAGTAAACAATTTCAACCGCCCAAACCAAAAGTTTGTAGTAATCCGGAACTTGGTTATCAATTCCTCTGCATTTAACTGAAGCCACCCATTTCCCTCATATTATGCAGGTACAAAAATCGCCTAAATAGGATTGCTGTCTGTCTCTACCCTTGTCCTTTTTCAGTCTGCTCTTCATACCAGTAGCGAAAATGGTTCTTTAATCATTGAAGCAAATCAGATCGTGCCATTCCTCAGTATAAAATCCTCTAGTGGCTTTCCAACTCATTCAACAAATATTTATTGCATACCTATTATGCACCAGGCTCTGTAATAGGGAATGAAAAAAAAAAATCTCAGGCTTACAGAGCTCACATTTTACTAGAGGGCAACAAACACAGTATAGGAGCTATGATGAAAGGTGGGTAGAAAGGTATCAGGAAGCCATGGAATCAATGGTAGTGATTTAAACAGGACAATGAGAGAAGGCCTCCTTGATAAAGTAAGTTTTCTCTCTACCTGAATGAAATAGGGGCAAGATAGCCATTCACATATCTGAAGGAAGAATATGCCAAGCAAAATAGCAAGGGCAGAGGCTCAGAGATCTCCATGGTAAGTTTAAGGAATAAACAGCATGGGAACCATTATGAGCAGTCTGGAATAAGAAATCGAAAGAGTAACAGAAAATGAAGATAGGTGAAAAATAAAAATCAAAGTCTTTATAAATAAGTTTGTAAGATTCTAGAACTGTACTATCTAGTACATTAGCTACTAACCACACATGGTTATTATGTAAAAAAATATATAAAATTTAAAAAATTTTAAAAAATAATTAAAATTCAGGGGGCCACCCTGGTGGCACAGGAGTTAAAGAGACAGCACTATCAAGCTATCACCAAGCATGGCAGCACAAGTTAGATCCCTGGCTGGCCAGGGAGCAACCCACATGGCACAGCAGACCTCTCCTATCTCACTGGCTTCTCCCCTCAGCAGTATACTTCAGTAGTTCTGCCTGTTCTGTTCCCCATTATCTCTGGTGAATCCTCTCACTGCCCCCCCTCAACACCTCTGGTCTACACCCCAGTTCTTGTATGCATAAATAAATCTTAAAAAAAAAAACTTAATTAAAATTCAAATAAAATTCAAAATTCAAAGTTTCTCAGTATACCAGCCACATCCTAAGAATGCAAAACCCACCTGAAATGGGAAGCACGGATATTATTTTCATCATCCCAGAAGGCACTTATGGACAGGTGGCTCTGTTAGTGGTTCCTATCTAAGGGTGAATTACTTCTAGAAACTTGGCAAATTGTAGCTATTTTTGGTAGTCACAACGGTATCAACAAAGTGTAGAAGATGCTACTGACATCTAGTGGGTACAGGGTAGGGATGTTGCTAATGCATAAAAAAGAATTATCCAGTTCATAATGTCAAAAAGTGTCACTGTTCGTAAACCCTGTTGTATCTCAATCTTGACTGCAACTCTAACCTCATTACTTCCTTCTTACTAGCCTCCTTGCCCTCCTTCCTATTTTCCAAACACTACTTTTCTGTAGAACCTCTATTGTCTCTTAGGACAGTCTTCTGTGGTTCACTTTCTCACTTTCTTCTAGTCTTTCCTTCAATGTCACTTAGAAAAGCCTTTCTTGACAGCCTCTATAAAATGGCAATATCCTCGCCACCTTCCTATTTTCTCCAGCATTTCCTGGCATAGTATATAGCTTTTTTATGTTTATTGTAACTGTTTCCTTCCACTAAGCACCAAAGGATTGACATTTCTTCTCAACACAGAGAACAGTAACTGGCAAGTAGCTTGTTGATCAATAAATACATATTTAAAATATAAAAGAGAAAGTTGAGCATTCCTTCCATGTAGTCCCACACCTGAATTATGAGCACTTACCTGTCATGGCTACTTGCAACATTCCCAAGAGTTCCCTGAAGGAGATTCTGTGTCATTTCTCAGGATCTTCAACACCTAGCATAGTAGGCACAGATTAATAATGTTTAATGAAAAAAGATCTGGTATCTGTTGAGTAAATGATATACCCCAAATAACATCCACTGAAAAACTGGTTCAACGATATTATGGAAGCCTTGTTTTAAAGGTATTTACAGTGTATTTTATGACTGATATTTAGCTGTAATATCTTTTTAATCAGCGGACGTGTACATTTCAGTTACTCAACGGCAATACCCTCATAAAGTTTTAACACATCTAAAACTTGGCCCAAAAAATGGAGACAGACGCAAGTGACAAGTCTGATTGCACAGCAGGCTTAATCTAGCAGAATAGCCATTTCCCTGGCGGGAATGTGTATTGCTCCACTCAGATCGAGCTCAAAGCTCCAGAACTTTTGGCCCCACCCACTCACCACCCCGCCCTTCCGAGGTTGGTGTCGCTACTAGATTTACGAAATCCATTTCGAGATAGTAAACAGAGGAAGAGAAAGGCTAAGAATCTCCCCCACGGTCACAGCAGGTAAATGAAGCCGCAGAACCCTGGAAATCTGGCTTCCAGAGTCCCCAACTTTAATCTGCTCACAGTATCGCCTCGCCTAATGCCAAGGCGGCGAGGACCAGACGGGAAACATTTCGATTCCAGCTGGTTCGAGTCAGCACAGGCGTGGAGCGTATAGGTGATTTTCCCTCTTAACTTTATGTTCACCAAAGCCAAATTATTTCAGCCCAATATAATTTAAGGATACCGAACTACAAGTTCACCCAATTCAGAAGTGACCACTGAGGATGCTCGGGCACCTGGGGGCCGGGCCGCGGGAGGAGGTGGCGCCTCCACGGGCCCGCCCCGCGGCATCACGGGAGCTCGGCGTGCGTGGGGGCGAGGAGCGGCCGCCGCTTTTCCACGCACCTGCACTTGCGCAGTCCTCCCCTGCGCTGTTTTGAGGAAGGGATTCGTAAGGAGCTCAGGTCTTCGCTTACCGCCACCAGATCGCTTGCGGAAAGCCGATGTTTTCCACGTAAACGCGGTGCTTCCCTAAAGGGAGATCCGTGGGATTCTGCCGCGTCCCGACTAGCTCGGAACGACAAGTCGGAGCCCCGCGTTTCCACAAGTTACCTCTTCGGCGACCACTTCCGCTCGGGGGGGGGGGTCTGGAATACCCGAGGCCCTTTGGCGGCGCACTTCGGGAAAGGTACTTCCGGTGTCTGTTGCCTAGGCGCCAGCCCTGTGGGCCTGAAGGGGCGACGGTAGTGGCTTCGCCCTGACCCCCCTTCCTGGGGGTCGAGATGTCGGGGCTCAGCGTCACAGAAAAGAAGGGCTGTCAAAACCTGCTAAGCCTACTGGACAACGACGAGATCAAGGCCCTGTGCGACACCGTCACCAACCGCCTGGTGCAGCCTGAGGACCGCGAAGGTGAGGGTAAACGCGGGCGTGACCCGGGCCCCTGGCTGCGGGAGCCTGGGAGTGGAGCAGTGGGGGTCCGCGCCATCTGGGGCGGAACCCCTGGGAATCTGGGGCCACCGCCCGGCTCCAGGCCTTGAAGCTTCCCGCACAGCCTCTGGCGTTCCCCCCAGAGCGTCGCCCCTGGGGGAGGTGGAGGTATTGAAAAGACCTGCCTTTAGGTTTCATTTTCTGAATGTTACGACCAAGATGTTTGTGTTTCGAAGATTCAGAATACGTGAATAATAACTTTTTCAAAGTTTCCGGATAGCCAGGGTATTTTCTTTTTTAAGTTTCGATTCCCAGAGGCTTGTCAGCCGCTTTTTTTTTTTTTCGTGCCAAGGAGAATAACAAA
Organism: Talpa europaea; assembly: GCF_964194135.1. Taxonomy (NCBI): domain Eukaryota; kingdom Metazoa; phylum Chordata; class Mammalia; order Eulipotyphla; family Talpidae; genus Talpa; species Talpa europaea. The sequence goes on from NC_140070.1 coordinate 81,039,302, forward strand.
CATGTATTCTAGGTGAAACAACGTACTGTGTAATAAAGAGCAGATAGTTTAAATCTCTGTCTGTTTTTACATTCACTTTTTTTTCCTGATATAATTTTGTGTAATAGGAACCCATTACTCTGAGCGTCAGATATTTCGGTAGATTTCAATGATTGTTAATACTTAGCTGGTGGTTAACTACAATAGTTTGTGTAAAAATGTATAATGAGCAGCTAAAGCATTTATGTCATTTTGTAAATTAGATGGCTAATTTTTTTCTTATTTTAAACGTGCAACATTTTATATTATAATGTGAAAAATCCAGACACCCATGTTAGTATTTGACTTTAGTATCTACAAAAGGTTCTGCCTTCTAAAACGATATTTCTCTGCTTTTAAGTGTGAAATTTACATTTTTTTTTACCACTTAAGAAAAGCATTCATTTCAAACTTTGAAGCATGAACATTAAAAAAGAACTTTCTAAAAATTTAGACCAAAAAAATTTATTTAGTTTTTAGCATTTGTTTTGCATGCTAATCACCTATTGATGAATGTGAATTTAAAATTCTGGTAAATAAAACTGCTTCTTTCAACTGATAGTAGATATAAAAGCAAAGAGAGAAAGAAACTCTGGTAGAAAAAAATTTAAATAATTTGAAGAGACAATAAGAATAGGAAAAGAGAGTCAACCTCTTTAGAATAAACAGTGGAATGAAAATCAACCACAAGATATTTATGTACCAGATGAGCAAAAAACTACCACTATAAACTTCAAGTGTTAGTAATTATATGAAGTAACTGACAACTGTCTTAAGTTTAAAATTAAACTATCACTTTGGAAATCACATTTGACATTATCTCCTAAAATGAAAGATTTGATTATTCCTAGGCACATATTCTAGAACTGAGCTTCTCAAACTTTAATGTGCTCATGAATCCTTTAGAGATCTTATTAAAATTCACATTCTGATTCAGTGCTTTTAATATGGACCCATAAATTCAGTGTTCGCTCATGGTGTCTTCCCCGCTGTGAACTTCACATAATGCTCATGCTATTTTCCTCTCTGAAGTAGGGGAATGATGGAAGTTAATAGTGTTTGTAATTGGATACATACAGTAAACCTCTGTAAACAGGAGAGCTACCTGTGATATAGACACAGTTAGCTAAGATATAGGAATATCTCAGGAATAAGTGAACATTTGATTGTAGAAGGGTATATTGAACATTCAAATAATTTAAAAAAAAACATACTCGGTTGTTTAGGGGTGTACTTAGACTTTTCAACAATGAAAAAATAACTTAGGTCCATTGGCATTATTAGAGAAAAAAACTACTCCTTCCTCAGACTCAATTTTTGTTCTTAAAAAGAAATGCTGAAATTTCAGTCTTATGAGAAGTGAAATAGAGGGTTTTTTAAGTAAGGGAGTTTAAAACAAAAGGAATTTTTTTTAAAGATTTAATTTTTATTTATACAATAGCTGGGGTACAGGCCAGAGGCACGGGAGGGAGAGAGGATTCACCAGAGACAGAGCGGGGAGCAGAACAGGCAGACGGACCTAAAGCACTGCTGAGGGGAGCAGCAGAAGCACAAGAGAGGTCTGCCGTGCCATGTGTGACTCTCCCTGGCCGGCTGGGAATCGAACCCTTGCTACAGAGGCTGAGGACAGCTTTACAGCGCTTTGCTCAACCCGCTGCGCCACCACCTGGAAGGCCCTAGAGCAAAAGGAACTTTTAAAAAAAAGCCCAAACCTGAGATAACATGCTTCATGTTTTTTTAGAAATGTTCAGCTCATGCAAAAGCAGTAATGCCAGAGTCTGTATATATTATTTGATAGAATTTCTGCTGATGCTTAACAAATTTACAAGAAACTAATGATTTCCTGTTAATCTTTACAACTTTTTTCTAGATGCCATTCATGCAATAGTAGCATATAGTCAAAGTGCAGAAGAACTTTTGAAGCGCAGAAAAGTCCACCGAGAAGTCATATTTAAGTACTTGGCCACACAGGGGCTAATTATACCTCCGGCTACTGAAAAACACAATCTTATTCAACATGCAAAAGATTACTGGAAAAAGCAATTACCACTGAAATTGAAGGAAACACCAGAGCCAGTGCAGACAAAGGACATTAGATTCTTTCAACAGGTAAAGTAGATCTTATAGTAATACTCTTAATGTAGAGCTTTCTGAAACTCTTGAAATAATCTTAATTTGGGGTAAGATGGTTAATAATATTGTACTTTTTTAAAATAATTTTAGCTTTACATCAGATCCTTTGCATCCAGTAAAGCAATTAAAATATTTCTGACGTTTATTGATATATGTGAAATAATCAATTGATTTGTGAGGAGAAAAAATGTCTTTATACCCTTATCAAATGAGGACTATTGGATTTTTAAAGAGAATGAATAAACTGCAGAATCATTTTAGTTCTCATCAAGCCTCCAGTTTTCTAATTTTTTTCCTTGGTAAAAGAAGGCAGCTCTAAGTCCTTTATCATCTCGAAGACTTTCTTTGGTATTTAGTTGCAAAGATTTCATGGTAGAAATGTAAATATATTTTACATTTGGCTTTTTTTTTTTTTTTTAATTAGAAAAAAGCGGTTTAGTAATTCCTCTGACTAATGCTTGCTATTCCTATTTCTTTGTATCTCCACAGCACATTTTAAATAGTCTGAATATTTAAATATTGATTGAATAAATTCTAATTTGCAAGTTTTTGAACACCATATACTTTGAATTAATAAAGTTTTACAGTTTGAGTTACCCTTCATATTAGTAAAGAATCTTTTAAGAACTTCCTTAATGTACTGAAAAGAATGTTGACTTTGAAATCATACACATGTGATTTCAAATTAAGGTCTGATGTTTACGTATACATAAGCAAGTACTTTGATCTTTCTGAGTCTTATTTTCTTCACATAAAAAGCATGCATAGGGGGCCTCCCCGGTGGCGCAGCGGTTGAGCGCTGGGTTGCGAAGCTGCCCGCGGCCTCTGCGGCGCCGGTTCGATCCCCGGCTGCTCCCTGGCCACCGCAGGAGGGTCCCACATGGCACGCAGACCTCTCCTGCCGCCCGCTGCTCCCCTCAGCAGTGTCCTTCGGTCCTTCTGCCTGCTCTGCTCCCCGCTCTGGCTCTGGTGAATTCTCTCACCCTCCCGCGCTTCTGACTGTACCCAGTGCATGTATAAACAAACAAACAAAACAAATAAATAAATAAATAAAACATGCCTCTATTAAAAAAAAAAAAAAGCATGCATAGAATCTTTATCATAAGGCATAGAAGAAAATAGCACCTCTGTACAGTGCCCACTATATTCAGTAACTAATGCTCAATAAATATAAGGTCTCTAAATGAGAGGTTATGATGTTCTGTTGTACATAGATGAATAAAATCTAACCTGTCAGGTTTCTTTTTGCATTAACATTGACCTTAAAAAAATGAAAGTATGAAAATTTTAGAAGATAATCTATTTCAGTCATGTTAAAAGTATCTGTTTAAAGACTTTATTATCAACATTATTGTGGTATAATTTACATGCAACCAAGTGTGCCATTTGAAGCATACATTTTGGAGGTTTTGATTTTCAAGCAAGAGAAAATGTTTATATAAATCATTATTCTCTGTTCATATTGACTATTAAGAGGCTTTGTTGAACCTTAACTTTTTTTTACTGAGCTTTCAGATGTTTAAGCTGGGAAATTTAAAGTGATTTTTCCCTTTTTGAGAAAAGAAATCACTATGCATGGTGGGCTCCATGAATTCACATGCTTGCATTTCCCTCTATTATAATCAACACATTAAAACTTAGCTCTAAAATAGAACAGACTGAAAGTAGATATGATAGTTAACCAGGTTTTGTTTTATGCTTATTATATATTTTTCATGTAGGAGGAAAAAGAAGATAAGAAAGCTGAAAAAGTTGATTTTCGTCGATTAGGAGAAGAATTTTGTCATTGGTTCTTTGAACTTCTTAATTCTCAGAATCCTTTTCTGGGACCACCTCAAGATGAATGGGGGCCACAGCACTTCTGGCATGATGTCAAGCTTAAGTTTTATTACAACACATCTGAAGAGAATACGATTGACTACCATGGAGCAGAAATGGTGAGCCTTCGGCTGTTGTCATTAGTGAAAGAAGAATACCTTTTTCTCAGTCCAAACTTAGATGCCTGTGGACTAAAGTGTGCTTCTTCCCCCCATGGTCTAGTTATGGTTGGAGTTGCTGGTACTGTTCACCGAGGAAACACTTGTTTGGGCGTTTTTGAACAAATTTTTGGACTCATCCGCTGCCCTTTTTTGGCGAATACCTGGAAAATCAAATTTATCAACCTGAGGATTATTGGAGAGAGGTCCCTTGCTCCTGGAACATTAACAAAACCAGCTATTCCATTTGAACCCTGTGAAGTGGAGTCCTTTTATAATGTAGTCACTGTATGTGGAACCGTGGAAATACGACTTAATGTAAGGCAGGCCTTGAATAGTGGAAATGGAGACCAGCCTTTATGTGGTGGAAATGAGGCCTTTTTGAACAAAAAGGAACTGAACTTACCTGATCCTTTAAAGCGATGAGCACTGTTTGTCAGTCTAAAAAAATCTATACACAAACTCTTCCAAATACTATATCAGTAATACCTAAGTGATTTCAGATGTGAGGATTGATATATTTTAGTTGAAATCTTTCTTGACTACAGACTTACATGAGAATACTTGCTTATTTCTACCTACGTTACAGCAGGTGTTCTAAATGCTTACTGCAGTTCATCAAACAAATTCCACTTTAGATGTTATAATTAATGGTGTGCCTTAGAAACCAAGTAATACTTTGGTGAATATTCTGCCAAAATCTGTATTTCTCACATGGGAAAGGATGACTAGTTTTGAAGGCATTTCCTTTTTAAGTATTTACTTTAAATCTAGATAATTGTATGAATGCATCTTATGACAGTATTGTTCACAAATTACATAGTATACATGTTTAATGTAAAACTCAAATTTACCCAACATAGGACATTATTCAACTTGAATGACATTCTTACGCAAAAGCAGGTGGAGAAAAATTTACTTTGCCTTTTCTTAATATCTCAGAAATAATTTTAAAGCTGCCTACTGTAGTCCAAGAGAAATATGTTATAATCTGCAACATTTTCTTAACTACTTTGGGCAGTGATAAATATTGTTCTCAAAACAGACCTTATTCCTATCTAAGGCTTCAGCGAACAGCTTTATAGAGCTGTTTTTTGTAACATAAAGGAAACTTGCTGTTCAGTTTTTTTAAGTGTGACTAGTTCCTCACTTTGAAGTGAATTACTCTTTTACTTCTTGATTGATCTTGGAAGAGGTGACCAGAATGTGGGCATGTGTAGATACACATATATATCATCATAGTCCCACATCACAAATAAAATGGTTAGAATTTTGCACCTCTAATTTGTCTTAATTGGTTTGAGTTAACAAGGTTAAGTTGCCAGGTTAATTACATAGCTGCTTTAAATTTCTCATCACCCAGCAACAAATTGCCAAGCCTGATTCAATTAGTAATTTTAAAGTACAAAAAATGCCATTTGGAAAAAAATTCAACCAGAAAATGTTGTGATGATATATCGTACATGGTAATTTTTTACCTTTAACTCTGCTCATGATCATTCAGGGTTAATGATACAAATTTTGGAAACAGGAGGGAAGAACTCATCTTTTTTGTTTTTTTAATACTATGCCTCTTATGAGGAGTACAAATTGATATGTCCTAAAATAAGAACTTAATAAAGGAAGGAAATACCTTTTGTCTACTCTAAAAACAGTGTATTATTTAGATTTAAAGCCAAATTACCTTTTTCTTTGAGTTAGGAAATTTCATTATAACATATATAAATACCTTAGAGTATGAAATTAAAAACACTTCCCATCTATTTTCGTTGTGCTATTGATGTCAAGTGCTGCAGAAATATTACTGCAGATTCCCAGGATACATAGGGATTTCCTCTGGCTATCTTCAGTATTGAATTTTTTATTTTGTGTAATGCTCAAGATGGCAAATCTGTGTGTTCTTTCAGTCATCCTTAAAAATTGAAATTTTCCTGATATCTATTGAGGATTGGAACCGTGTTGTATTTTGAATCCCCACAGCTGGACACACAGTAGGACCTAATTTAAGGGAACAGGTGAAGGAATGACCAGGAAAGTATAAAAGATTTTGTCTTTAGTTCTCATCAGTGATGGTTTTGATCATATTGTCTGTTTGCATTTCATGTGTGAGTACACAGAACCTTTCAGGTCCCAAACTAAACCAGATTTGGGGAAAATATTTTCATTTAAAATTAGCTGAATTTTAAAAGCCAAGGTCAGGGTGGGATATCCTGGAGGGCACTAAGACTACCAAGAAGCTGTTACAAGGGAAGTATAGGAAGAAACACTGTTCTGAGAAAGAAAATACTGGAGAAATTGAAATTTGTATATGAAGTTTAAAGTGTGATTAAGCCTTTGAGGTCAAAAAGCATAATGCAATTAAACTCTTAACTATCACCCATTATTCTATTTATATTATGGAATGGCAGACTCCAGTTTTAAGACTTTGCTGCTTCCTTACATTTAGTTGGTATTTGGAAAAGCTGTGGGGTCAAGTAGTAAAGAATACAGCATTCTGTACACATAATTCATAGTAATTGGGTGTTCAAACCCGAGTGGTATCTGGATTTTACTTACTGTAGGCAGTTGCCTTTTTCTAATAGGGTATAAGTCACAAAATTATTTAGAATGCCAATAAAAAGCATTTCATGTCTCATATTAACAAAATACTTAATAATAATAATTTTAAAAAGGCCATCCAATTTATTAAATCAATTTGGAAATGGCAAACACAGGTCAGGAAACTTCCTGGATTTTAAGAAAGATAAAATGTTATGCTAAGGAAGACTACCTAGTTCCAAGAGGAAATTATAACACCAGGAAAATATTTAAAGAACAGTTGTTTAAAGAAAAGTGAGATAATGGCTCTTATGGCTAAGTAGATCATAAAAGTGAAAATCACGCCTTGAAACTTTCTTGGCATCTGCTTTTACTAATTTAAAAGCTCTTCACTGTTCCTTAATTTGATTTTTTTTTTAAAGATTTATTTTATCTATGCATACAAGAACTGGGGTACAGGCCAGTGGTGTGGGGGGTGAGAGCATTCACTAGAGAGAGTGGGGAGCAGAACAGGCAGATCCACTGAAATACACTGCTGAGGGGAGCAGTGGGCAAGACAGGGGAGGTCTGCTCCATGTGGGTTGCTCCCTAGCTGATCGGGGATGAACCCGTGCTGCAGGGGCTGCTGCAGGGGCTGCTGCAGTGGCTGCCAATTTCTTGATAGTGCTGTCTTTAACCCCTGTGCCACCAGGGAAGCCCTGATTATTGAATTTTGAAAAAAGAATTATTTGTCCCTAGAAAAAATGTTTGGATGTAGTATTATAATTGTTGCACTTCCCTAGATCACACCTGTGAATCCTATAGATATCCTTATTTCATGTTAAAGTCCTGCCAGAATAGTTACGTTACCCCCAGACTACTCTTGTTACTACATTCAAAAATAATTTTTAGAAAAATTTGTCCCCTTGTACCTAAAGTAGTGGACTAAATCTTTCTTATGAACGAAAGTATTTTTGTATAATAGTTGTTAACTTGTGAATTTTGTTTTTCAAAAGATGACAGATCAAGACTATTGAGATATTGTCATTTAAAACAAATATTCAGAATTCATTTTATTTTGGCAAGATAAATTTAATGAACAATGAACATGCTTTGGAGAAATTGAAACTCTGAAAAAATATTTTAAATGATGTTCTCTAGACCTTTACAAAAACTCTACCCTATGAAAATGTTTATTTAGGAGTAATTGTATATTGCTAACTCTGAGTTTAGAATTTTAAAAATACAAACATTTCCTCTAAATAGCCTATGTATGTCAATCTTCCTCTTCCCACTACTCTCACCTCCCACCCTCTGTACCCTATTTATTACCTTTGTCTATAGCCACTTTGAATGCAGATAGAACAGCAGCACTTCTAAGAAACAAGGCTTTAGGGATCTGTATTCTTTTCAATTTATTTGCCATGTATTTAGTGAGCACCTGCAATTTATAAGTCACTGAATTAAGCATTAGATAAAAATAATACATCAATAGGTTATTTAACTAAATTTATGTTGAAGTCAAATCTCAATCTGGGTTTAGAGTTTTAAAGAAATTATATCAGAACTGTATCAATGTGCTAAATCCATTTACCTTTATTTTACTTTAAATGTTTCCTATAGTCTTTCAGTAAAGCATTCATATTAAAATTGAGTGTGGATATTTACTGTTATAATGTTCTTCAAAATATTAAACCAGAAACGTCAGAGTTGGTTGTATTACACATAAAATGTTAAGAGAATCACCGGCTTAGAATTCGGTACTTTTAATTTTCTGTTTCCAGTACTGCCATATTTCGTTGTTTTTTTGCAGTGAGCCATTTAGTGACTATTCTTTGGTTTTCATCTTTGTTTTGGATGTCTGAAATTTCAAGTATGAAATTAGTTACATTTGAATTATTGAGTGTAAGGATTGAAGGAATGCCCTGTTGCCTACTACCAACTGTGTGTTACATGTCTGACTTAATATTTTTCTGAGCAAAAAGTAGAATCTATAACTGCTTAGAAAAGCCTTTTTCCTGAAGCATTTAGTTTCATAAATTTTTATTAATCATTTCATCTCTACTATTTATACCTGCTCAGTTACTCATTTAGTAATTTAATACCACTTGGAAAAAATATATAGTGTTCAGGTTTAACAGTATTACTTATGAAAAAGAATAAAGATTTGGGTAATATATAAATATATGTAATAACTTATATCAAATTATTTCACTGGGTCACCTTAATCTGTATTCCTTTCCTGATCATAGATACCAATGTGCTTTCAACTTCAGAAATAGTCTTTGTTTTAAAACATTCAGTTTCTGCTACATTAGGATGTAGTATATCTGTAGTATCATACTCAGTTTCACCTGCTACTGTAATGAGACCTTTTTTACCTAACTTTTGTCTTTTTTTATTATTTAATATTTCTCACATTTGTGAGAAATTAGAGTTTTCTTAAAATACAACTTTGATCACACTGTCCATGCTCAGAATTTTCAGTGTGGTGCATTGCTTCCCAAATAAAGTCCAGATTTCATAATCACTTCATCACCACTTGGATGATGACTACAGGTGTTTTTTGCATTATTTGACCTAGCCGACATCTGTTAAGTAGTATTTATCCTGTGCTTAATCAGCCCCCTGCTTTTTATCAGCAGTTACTCAAAATTGAAGAGTTCATTTTTTGTTGTTGCAGACAGCCTGATGCTATAGAAAAAAAATAACCTACAGTTGAAATGGAATAACGAAATTATTTTTTTTCTCTTTAGTATTTTTTTAGTATTTTTCTCTTTAGTATTTTTTTCTCTTTAGGAATTTTGTGTATGTAACCTGTCTAGGATAGTCTTTTCCCAACCCTTTGCCTGGCTCCTTCATTTTCATCTTTGACATCTTGTATTTGTCAGAGCACACTGTTTCAGTCTGAGCACCTTAGTTATTATTAATTTATTAGTCTTCCCCAATAGATTTAAGCTGAGCGCAGGGACTATAACTTTCACTTTCATCACTTTCACTTTCCATCGCTATACATAGACTTGGTGGGTATTTGGTAGATTGCTGTTTACTAAAGATATAAGCAAGGCAACAAATGGTAACGTTTATTAAGAGCCTCATGTAATGCCTATCTACTAAAGACAATGTCTAGCATACATATTGTTTAATGAATAAAGCCAAATTAATCTTCCTGAATAATGTTATATGAGCTCTATCTAATACTCTGGTAGATGGAATTATTAAAGTTTTATGCTTTTGTAAAAGGTGAAAAAACTGAGCCCCCAATGTTAGGTAACTGCTTGAAGTTCACCCAGTTTTGTTGTGGGTTTTTTTCCTCTGACTTTTGGGCTTTATTTTTCATTTTTAACTGAATTTAAAGCTTACTTTTTTTTTTTTTCTTGCACCTTATTTCCATTCTGATTATTGCTGCTATCTTATTTTGGAAGAATGTAAACTCTAATCCTATTCTAATGAAATTCACATGAAAAAATGACTACTTAAGAGATTTCTAAAGTACTCCATTTCTGAAGTTAATGATTTTGTGATTATTTGCAGCCTCAGCAACTCAAAAACATTGCTTGTAAAGGAATTTATAGTTTGTGTTAATTTAAGTCGTTACAATTTTACTTCCTCATACAATTTTTGGAAAACACTTCATTGTGTTTTCAAACAAATATACATGTTTAAATATATGTATGTTGAATATTTCTTATTTATAGGGGGGGAGGATGAAAATATACTTAATATCTAGAATAGAAAAGGGGGTAAAGTATAAAGTCTTTAAGATATTTTCACATCACTAGAGATTCTGAAGCGGTTTGTCACTGCTTGTTCTATGAAACCTTGTTTGTTGCCTATGTTCAAAATATGTTTCCATGTTTTAGTTAAGAAAAGTGCAAAGTGGTCAGCAGAAGGCCATATTAATAGATTGTCAGTGATCCTGCTAAAAACAAAGATATGAATAAAATAATCAAATGTAGGTGATTCCCAAAGTTGACTATGTAATATGTGTTGGCAAATATTTGAGTGACATTGGAGACAAGTGGCAGATTTAGGATAGGATTTTCCTGTAGGTGCAAGGCCCTGAATGTGTGCTGCTCACAGGTATTGAAAGTTACTCCATGAAGTTAATGGAAAGCATTTATTTAACAAAGATCTGAGGTTTTGCTGTACTGACTACTGGTTTTGCTGTACTGCTGTACTGATAAGAGCAGTACAGCTTGATGATAGAATGAGCTTAGCGTACAAAACATGTCAGGGATTTTAATGCTGGATCTATAGACTATAAATCATTGACCATCAATAGACTCCTAGGAATTAAGAGAAGTAGAATAAGCCACAAGTTTAATGCTGCGAGAGCAACTTTATGTTAAAAGAGTTTACAACTGAGGAAAAAGTTGATTTTAAATAATGTGTCAGTATCTTAAATTTTTTTGACTTGGTAAATGTTTATTGAGCACTTACTCTATGAACCAGGAATTTTAGTACATAAAGTAATTTTTCTATTTTTTATGCTTTTCTCACTTTAACTTGTATAAGGTACCTTTTACTGTTTAATAAAGAGTTTATTTTATTAGAAATTGCTTCTCTGTGATCTTTTATTGATGCCATTCTTACTACTTTACCCACTGTCATCTTCTGGTGCTTTATCTGAATTGTAGGTAAAATCCTAACCTTTGAATTGGAGCAATGTTGCTAAAGTAATGGTGGTCTTGGTAGTCTGCAAGTAGTTTAGCAACTTAAGAGCGGAAAAGGAGCACTGAGACATTTCACAAATATTTTGCAAATTTTGTGCACATAAGTCACATATTTTGCAGATTTTAAGTATAAGGTCTGATTTCACAAAAATCTTACTAAATATTTTAATAGTGTTTTGTAATGTGCAATCTAGGTGCATTATATACAAGGACTGTGTTCATCAGATTTCTCAGCCAACAAGAAGTCAACAGTGTTATCTTCACTTAATGTACTTTACTAATAATGTCAGTGTTTGTGAAATGAGGGTTTTATGATTAATACTCTTATCCCCACTCATAAAAGTGAAAAAACACCTCCATTCATGAAGATGTCATAATGTTACATAGTAGAATGAACTTCACTGTGAATGCAAAATTACAACCTCTATGTGCTGTGCAAGAAAGTCTGGGAGTGATTTTTTTTTTCCCATAGCATCAGCTGAATTATAAAAGGAAGGACAGTGGTCAACAGTTGAACTGTTTTTTGGCACACCATTTACCATAGGCCACCATAGGCCACCAAACGCCAATAGCATATTTGCATGTTAACATCAAAGTTTTCACATCACTTTTAAAGCACACAGATTTCACTGGTAAATGAATGTAATTAGATTATTTTTCCTAAACAAGGATAAAACACATCTCAGCTTAAAATGTGCATGCAAGATGGAGAAGAGATCAAAATTGCAGAAGCATTCAGATTTGGATTCCTTAAAACCAAGTAGACACTTGGCTAGTTTCTATTTCAGGAGTCTGGTACTTACAACCTGCTCACAGATGGTGGCAGAAAACCATCTCACTTTAGACCACTGGCGTCTTTATCTTGAAGTAATCATTTGGACACAGAGGTAAGTTTTAGCATCTTTGTGTTAATGGTTATATGCATCTGTCAATTTGTTTTCTGTGTTATACCTTCTAAAGTAATTCTCAAAAACAATGTGTACTATGGGGCCTCCCCAGTGGCGCAGTGGTTGAGCACTGGGCTGTGAAGCTGCCAGCAGCCTCTGCAGTGCTGGTTTGATCCTCGCCAGCTGGCGAGGGTCCCACTTGGCGCGCAGACCTCTCCTGCTGCCCGCTGCTCCCCTCAGCAGTGTGCTTCGTCAGTCTGCCTGTTCTGTACCCCGCTCTGGCTCTGGTGAATTCTCTTACCCTTCTGCGCTTCTGACTGTACCCAGTGCTTATATAAATAAATAAATCTTTAAAAAAAAAATGTGTACTAGCTTTTCATAACCGTCACATATTCTGTTATATGTAGGTCTGAACTGGTAGACTTGGTTCAAATAGCAAGTCTATAGCAAAATAATAAAATGACACTTGCTAAGAAGTTTATAAAACTATCATTAACATCAATAACAAGTATGATCAAATCAAGAACAAAACAAGCTATTGGAAATTTCTCTCAAAAAGAAAGTTGCATAATTTGGGGAAAAAGAAGAGGAAAGAGCAATTCCTACCAAATATGTAGTCTATAAGATTATTGTATCTTTTGCAGACAGAATCACTGATGTGCAGTGTCTAAATCAGTTGGGGTATGTGTACTAATATATGTGATTGAGAGGTCCTTAACGACTTCTTCTATTCATCTCTGAAAACCCATGAATATAGAAAACAAGATTATACTTGGGAAATAGGTTTTGGTAAGGAATAAAAAAGTATCATGATCTTTAATGATGGAGTTCCAGCTATTTGGACAGTAGTGAATTAAAGTAATTAAAGGTATTACACAAAAAGTCAATTGACTTATTCCTAACTTAAATGAGAACAGTTCATTTTCAACAAACTCAAGAGACTATATCATTTTCATAATTTTATGACAAATGGGACAGTGTCACAAAACTCATTTTTTCCCTCGGATACTGTATTTAGAGGAAAAGTATTCACATGAGGTTTTAAGGCCAGGACAGATATTTAAAACATTCTGTTGACACGTTAGTAATGTTAGTAAAGGGCCTTTCATTGATTTTAGGTGCTTGGCTGAAATGACACATCAACCAGTCTATCCACTGTCTTGAAGAGAAGTCCCTTCAGGTCCAGAATGTTCACTATAATGACAAGATCAGATTATTTCAGGAAAACACAGCTGTTGTGCCAATGGCCCAGTTCTAAAATTTTATCCCCCTTGCACCCCCCTTTCTGATTTTCTTGTCTTACCACAGAAACATATTTCAGGAGTTACTTAAAATCATGTCCAAATAATGAAACATAACATGAAAGAATCCTGAGATGAATGCAAAGGACGGATTGGAAATGTATATGACACCATCCGCAGGTAGATATTTCTTTTGGTGACTCTGGTGAGAATTGTGAGGATACATATGAATAAAAATTAATTTATATGTGACTTAAGAAAATCAAGTTTTAAAACCAGAACAGTGACAAGCTTCCTCTTTCTGTATGAATATGATAGTAGGGAGCAAAACTGTGCCGGGAAATACAGAGATTCAACAAGTTGTATACCTGACTTTAATCCTGTTTGAGTTTTTGGCGTGTGTGGAAAAGCAGTAATCACCTTTCACACAAGCAATTTAACTGAAATTTTCACCATTCAAGGTGATAATTTAACAACTGTTATTTAGCAAACTTGTTTTCCATCTTTTTATAACCCTGGTAGTAACTGTTGCTCAGATAGGCTTAGTTTGAAACATTTACAGCAGTAGAGTGAAAAAATCACTTTTTATTGTTCATGTTACCATTAATAACATTTTCAGAATAACATGTCATTTAATAATGCAGTCTTTTAGAAGTGTGTAGAGCAAGGAAATGTTTTGCATGCTTTTTGGAGGGAAGGGTTATTTTCATTGGATCATTTTTTATATACTTTGTTATTTTCTAGCCAAAGAAATCTTTTTATTCATTATCATAATGAATAAATGGGTAAATACTGTCATATTTCTGTACCTAAATCAGAGAGCTTGCTGTGATGTCTTTTTCATTATATAGGTTAGTCTTTGTAAGTCTGGCACTCTTGGACTTTCATATTAGGGAAAGTTCCAAGAGTTGTATGCAAGTATCTAAAATATTTCTGGTTCCATTTGCTAGACCTTGACTAGCGATAAATTTAACTCTCACCTGTAATTAAGTGTAACATAACAACAACCAAGTCTCAAAAAACAAAAGATAGTATTATAACTATAAAACGGTCCTGAGAAATCAGTAGCTAATTGTTTCAAGATTAAGTGCACTTGAATCATAAAAAGTTTTGGAGGCTGCACAGAACCCTATAAATGAATAAACAGGCACATTTCCTTTTCTTTCCTTTTTTTTTTTTTTTTTTGTGGGACTCTCGCCGGTGGCGGGGGATCAAGCCGGCGCTGCGGAGGCTGCGGGCAGCCTTGCAACCCAGCGCTTAACCGCTGCACCACCAGGGGAGGCCCCACGTTTCCTTTTCTAAGGTAAATTTCCTTTCTTGGATAGGTTTTATTTTTATGCACAAAATATATTAATTTTTTGAGAAGAAAAATGTTTCCTTTTTCATGTTGTTCTGTTTCAGAGTACTTTCTTTAAAATATTAAATTTTAATTCCACTTAAGCACATTTATTGGATTACTTTTGCTAAAATTAATTTGTAGAAGTCCAGATAGCATGAGATAACATTGCAAAACCACCTTTCCTTTCTTGATCATTCCTTCTTTTACCATTATTCTTTTTTCTTTATAAAATTAAGAAGGAATTAAGGGTCCTCTTGTTTAGAACCCCAATACTGCTGCCAATTGTTTTGAAGGAAATAAGCAGGCGTTAGCATCTTAAGAATGTGGAATTTTAGTGACATCTTGTGGCCAACACTTTCTCAGCGTATTCTATGTCTATGTCATAGGATTTGCTTTGTAGTAACTGACTTTCAACTGGAAAGCATGTACTTCTGAGGAGATCTGAAGACTTTCTGAAAACGTAAGCTGGTATAAAGAATTTTAAGGAAGTTAATTTCCTTATACTCAATCTCCTGAACTCTCCCTGCACTAACCTGACGTTGCCATTTTTTTCTACCTCCATTTTATAGCTAACCGTTCTCTCACTTAACAAAGGAAAGGGCTGTTTCTTTACTCCTCTTTTCCCCTCTTAGCTTCATTAAAGTCTTTGTTCTGTGGTATCAATACCTCTGGGTGTTAAACACAGAGAAATCTGAAATACTGGTGTTAATGAAGTGAAAGGGGATGACTGCAATGATGGTACAAGAAAGGTTATGCTAGTCAGGTTGCTCCTAAACTTTTTTTTTTTTTAAAGATTTATTTATTAATGCATACAAGAACTGGGGTATAGGCAAGAGGCATGGGGGGGGGATGGGAAGGTGGTGAGAGGATTCACCAGAGACAGAGTGGGGAAAGAACAGGCAAATTGACTGAAATACACTGCTGAGGGGAGCAGCGGGCGAGTCAGGGGAGGTCTGCTGCGCCATATGGGTTGCTCCCTGGCCGGGGATCGAACTAGTGCTGCAGTGGCTGCAGATTGCTTCATAGGTTGCGTCTTAAGCCCTTGTGCTACCAGGGAGGCCCTGCTTCTAAACTGTCTTTAAAATTATTATTTTCACCCATGTAAAGGAAACGTGAACTCATTAATCTGATTTCATCTGATGGGTCATCACAAAAATTAAATCTTTGCAATCAATCACTTGCTAATGTTTTTCCTTGAGATGTTAAATTTACATACAGTAAAATGCAGACATCTTACTTAGGAATATGTTCAAGAAATTGGGTGATATAATTTTTCATAGATATGTGAATAGAATTGATGATGAACTCTGACTTATACAAACAATAAATCCATTTCATTAAATTATGTATTTCCAGTAAAACATGTGAACTAGTTATATTGTTTTGATTGATGAAATAATACTGAAAGCAATAACTCAATGCAGAGACAATTTTTTAGCACTTAAAACACTGGAGGGGAAATATTTTTAGATTGTGATCATATTTTTGTTACATAGAAATATGGTATGAGAAAAGTATTGTACATTGGTGGGAAAGCACAAAATATTTTAAAGCACAAAGTGTTTCTCATAAGGATAAAATTCTGTGAAATTTTGTACTGGAATAGAAATACAAATGAAAGCAGCACAAGTACAATTTCTAACTTCAAGGGGATCTTTTTATTTAAATACTGGTCGGTCTAGAAGTCAATGAAAATGGATAAAGAAATAATTTAACACTTTTATTTTAAAAGACAAAAGTGTGCCTTTTCAATTTATGGAACAGTTTAATGAATTATTTCAGATGTCAACTAAAAATCTGTGAGGGGATTAAGTTTGCAAACATTCTTTTAGGAAACATACAAGCAACAAGTTTAAAGGTTAAACAAGTTTATATCGTGTAACTTGGCCAACCACTTCACTGACTCAGATAATAGTTTGGGAGGAAACCCACTTTACTTAGTTCATAACCTAAATAAAATGTGAAGATGGTGGAGGATATTGAGCAGGGAAATGACGTGATCTGATCTTTTAAAAAGATTTTTGTGATGAGAATGAGTAAAGGCAAGAGTGGTGGGAACAGTAAAACCAGTTGGGAAACTATAGTAAACCAGTTAAGTGACATTTAGTAGCAAACCAGGTAAGTGACATTTAGTAGCGGTTGGGGGAGGGAGTGTCACAGAATGGAGGCGGTGAGAAGTAGTCAGACTCAAAATATTGTTTGAAGGGAGAACTGACAGATGAGAATTTTCCTAATGGCAAGACAAAGAAAAGAGACAACAGTGTTTTCCAAAGTTTCATCTTGAGCACCCAGAAAGATGCAGTTGCAATGAGCTAAGATGGAAGAAACTATCTGAGGAGCAGAGTTGGGGTAGGAGTGATGTGGAAAAAAGGCCAGAAACTTGTTTTTAAATATGTTCATTTGAGAGATTGATTAGATATTTTAGTGGGGTTATAAAATTTGCCACCTCCAATGAAATGAGCCCTTTTGAATTTCTCAAATAGTGTCTAAAAACAGTCAAAAAGATGGGGCCTCCCCTGGTGGCACAGCGGTTGAGCGCTGGGCTGTGAAGCTGCTAGCAGCCTCTGCAGCACCAGTTTGATCCCCGGCCCCCTCAGGGCGAGGGTCCCACATGGGCGCAGACCTCTCCTGCTGCCCGCTGCTCCCCTCAGCAGTGTGCTTCAGTCCTTCTGCCTGTTCTGCTCCCCGCTCTGGCTCTGGTGAATTCTTTCACCCTCCTGCACTTCTGACTGTACCCAGTGCTTGTATAAATAAATAAATAAATCTTTAAAAAAAAAAAAAAAGATGCAAAGCATGTGTAGACTAAATGAAATGGTCAGGCTTTTAAGCTGCTGGCCTGTGTGGCTGTCACCAATGGCCTTGACCATGCTAACGCAGGAGGCGCTTGGGAGTATGGGCTCAGGGTACACATGCCTGATGGTGGATACCTGGAGTATGGTGTACGCGTGTGTAAGTGTGCATCCCTAAGCCCGGAGGTCCAGGCTATAAGGCCTGCACAATTACATTGGCGGGACAGTTATGAAGAGAACAGAAGTTGACACCAGAGAGAGGCCAAGGAGAAAAGGTAAAGATTTGCCAGGGTCTGGGAGGTCTGCCAGCCTCCCGTTCCCCAGTCCCCTGGCCCTGCGCCTGGTTGCAGCTCTACAGAATGTGTGTGGAGAACAGACTCTTCATCAGGTATGAATTTGGAAGTCCTTAGCTTAAAGATGCTATTTGCTATAATGAGCATGACTGAGACCATCAAGTTGTGAATTTAAGGACTGAAGTTCGAGGATTGAGTTCTGCAATGTGAGGGTCAAAAATGAGGAGTCAGTGAGAGAAATAGGGAAATGGATAGGACAGAAAAAAAAAAAAGAAACAAAGAAAGATGGTGTCCCAAAGTTCCTGGAAGAAAGTATTTCAAAGAATGGGCCTCCCTGGTGGCATACCAGGGGTTAAGCACCGCACTATGAAGCAATCCCCAGCTTCTGCAGCAGAAGTTCGATCCCCGGCTGGCCAGGGAGCAACCCACATGTGAGGCAGACCTTTCCTGTCTCACCCGCTGATCCCCTTAGTGGTATATTTCAGTCAGTCTGCCTGTTCTGTTCCCCACTCTGTCTCTGGTGAATCTTCTCACTTCCCGATCTTTAGCCTGTACCCCAGCTCTTGTATGCATAAACAAATCTGAAAAAAAAAAAAAGTATTCAAGGACGAAGGAACAAACAATTGCTTTAAATGATATGTCACTGTGACCTTGACTAGGTTCACTTTAGTGACAGACAGTACAAGTCTGAATTGTTTGGGTTCAAAAGACAATGGAAGGAAAGCTGTTGGAGTAATAAACACTCTGCAAAACTTATGATCTGAAGGGTGGCAGAGAAATGAAATATTACAATTCCCTATAACCGGGTTCTTGAATGTGTCATTGGGTTCTGGTGATCCACTTATTGAAAACCAAATCAACAGGAATGTGCTGTCCCTGGTGGTGTCAGGAGGAGGTAAATGGAGACCAAGTAAAGCATCTGTGAGTACTTAAAGTTCTTGAAATCTGAGCTAGAAAACCTCAAAGCCCCAATCACTCAATTCCTACAAGTTGGCTACCCTGTTCTGATAACCAAACCCACAAAACCAGGTCTACCCCACTTCCTATTTCAACCCAGGGCAGTTGTCATCCCACCCCTATTGTGTGATCCACAATAAATGGTCCTAGCTTGCAACCAGTTAATGGCCATTTCAAAATCTTTGTGGGAATTTATTAGTGGAAACCAGTCAAAGACCATTCAGATTAGTGAGAGTAATATTGGGTTGTCTGAAAAGTCATGACATTTTTTGTAAGTTTTTAATGCAAAAATGCATCATGACTTTTCAGACAACCCAATAGTTTGAGAGATGTGGGGTCATGGGAGGGCTTTTTAAGATGAGAGGAAATTTGTGTCCCTCTATGGAAGTGATAGAGATTGATAAACCAGACATGCCAGGGAGAGCATTGGAGAGAACTGCTGGAGCTACACCCCAAAAAGTCAGGTGGGTTCTGAGGCACAGAGCAAGGATTGTTCTTCCATAGGAGCACAGGCAAGTCATTTATATAAAATGTGACACAATATAGTGAAGACTTAAAGAGAACAAGCTTTCCCCATCACTGGCTGTGTAGTCAAGGGGCAAGTTACCTTATCTCTCTATGCCTCTGGTGTCTTAGTTGTAAAATAAGGATAAAATGTCCCTGCCTTATGGGGTTAGCATTAAGATTAAGTTAATTCATGTAAAGTGCTTTGAACAACTTCCAGAAAACAATGCTGTAGCAGTGCTAGCTATTGTTGTTATAACAATAGAAAGGTAGATACAAGTGTCAAGTGCCAAGGGCAGGGCAGATATGGTGGTAGTGGGAGAATAAAGAAGTTCTTTTCTGATTATATTCACTTCTTATGAACATAGGAATTAAGGCCACCGGCTGGGAGTGTGTTAATTTTTTTTTTTTTAAGATTTATTTATTTGTACAAGAACCAGGGTAGAGGCCAGAGGTGTGGGGGATGAGAGGATTCACCAGAGACAGAGTGGGGAGCAGAACAGGCAGACTGACTGAAGTACACTGCTGAGGGGAGCAGCGGGTGAGACAGGAGATGTCCCCCATGGGCTGCGGAGAGCTTCACAGCCTGCGCTCAACCCGCTGCGCCACTGGGGAGAACCGTGAGTGTTAATTATTTGAAAATAAGGAGGAAGATGTGAAATAGATACTTAGATAAGCAGAAATTTGCCTGGGATAGGAAAATACAGAATTTCATGATAGAATTTTATGCCGTTTGGGGTTAGTGAACAGATATTCTAAGTGAGAGATGGTTATGCTTTATTTTCCCATGCTCATTTTCTTAGGCACAGGTGAGGAGTAGGCATAAAATTAAGTGAATTGAGGTTGGCATTTTTCTGGAAGATGACAGTGAAGGGGAATGGAGAGAGTTGAGGGTGTATGTGAGAGACATGGACCTTTGGTTAGTGTGAAAAATGAAATAAGGGACTCAAAATTAGATATAGCAGTGAAAAGGTTATAGGAAACATGGACTGTAGGTCTGAGAAGTTTTGGAATCATGGCGTTAAAGAGAATGACATGGAAATATAAGAAGTAATGACTGGAAAATAGGATATCTGAAATTGATACTATGAAGGCAATGTAGTCATAGCTGATAAGATTTTGGGTGTGCTGGCGGGAGTAGAGGGTGGCTTAGCTTCAGCTGCCACAACAAAATAGACAGGATAGACAGGGTGACTTAAACAACTGGAATTTATTTCTCATAGTTCTGGAAACTAGAAGGCTAAGATCAAAGTGCCAGCAGGGTCAGCCTCCTTCTTGCTCTGCTTGTGTCCATGGAGAGAGAGGAAGCAAGGTCTCTGGCATCTCTTCTTATTTTATTTTTTTAAGATTTATTTATGCATATAAGAGCTGAGGTGCAGGCCAGAGGTGCGGGGTGGGTGGTGAGAAGATTCACCAGAGACAGAATGGGGAGCAGAACAGGTGGATTGACGAAATACACTGCTGAGGGGAGCAGCGGGCAAGATGGGAGAGGTCTGCTGCGCCATATGGGTCACCTCCCTGGCCGGGGATTGCACTCATGTGGCAGTGGTTGCTGATAGCTTCCTAGTGCTGAGACTTAATCCCTTGTGCCACCAGGGAAGCCCTCCGGCATCTCTTCTCATAAAGCCAGTAATCCTATTGAGGGCTCCGTCCTCACAACCTCACCTAAACCTAATTACCTCCCAAGGGCCTCATCTCCAAATACCATCACATTAGAGGCCAAGCTTCAGCATATGAAATCTGGGAGAGGTCTGCTGTGCCCTGTGGGCATCTTCACGGCTAGCCAGGATCGAACCCACACTGCAGAGGCTGCAGACAACTTCACAGCAAATGGGGAGGTAGTCTGATCACTGGAGTAACAGAGGGCAAGGCACGGAGCTGCTGTCAGTTATTGGAGTGATAGTCTAGGAGGACATGGGAACAAAGTTGGAGAAAGTAATAGTGAACTAGGGAGTGACTTAGGATCTGGAAATGATTGCAACAAGGAGGACTTTATGTGGCATAATCTGATGGCATGAGATTCAGAGCTCAGCATTTTCATAATGGTGTGAGGAAGAATTGTGACCTTCATGCCTACTGAGAAGAGGAGTAGGAGGGGAAAAAATAACTTCTCCTTGAGAAGAGTACAAAGAAGGGAAACCCTCAATTTATACTCTGAGCAGAGATTGTGTTCCTAGCAGAAGCCTGATGGGACACTTGCAAAAATAAAAAAGAAAGAGAGCAAGAGAGCAGGCGAGTGAGAGAGAGAGAGAGAGAGAGAGAGAGAGAGAGAGAGCACAAGAAAGAGACACATCACTAGCCTTGAGGGGTCATTGCACCCTTAACTTGGAAAGTCTTGGCCTTGCTTTTACAATTATATAAGAATTATCTGATTATCTGGTTTCCCTTTAATTAATTATGTAAGCTCCTAGAAATTGTGTATAATTAGAATTTTTGGAAATAAGATGTTAAGATGTTACCACTGATGCCAGGAGGGGCTGGCTATGCAAGGGCTTCAGGGGCTACTGGGGCAGGTGCCAGCAGTGGGAGTTAACAGCTGTGCTGATGGCACAAAAAGGGGAATTTGAATCACTTTTCAGGATGAGTCAAGGGGCACCAATGGACCAAGATATCAGGAAGAACACCCAATCAGCATTTGGGGCGGGGGAGCTTGAGGGGGACTGTTATTATCCATGCCATTCTGTTTTCTCTTTTCCCAAATTAATGTTTTCTGGGTTGACCTTGTAATCCTTCTTCATTAGTATTATACTGATGATGGATGATAGCTATCTGTTGAAAGGAAGTCTGGAATACCACTCTGTCTTTACAAATCTGAAAAGAAAGTGCTTTTACCTACTAAAAATAATATATATTATTTTTGTGGGAACAGGATATGTTCCAGAGTAAAGCTAACAGTCTTAGTATGAATAAGTAGAGATTTTATAACTAGTCAAGATGGTGGGGAAGCTGGAAAGAAGGTTTCTAGAATGTAAATGTTTAATAGTCCACAATGGGGTGGGCAAATACTTGATTCCAAACTCCTCCACCCTCCTTCAACACCAAACCATAACGGACACCCATAATCAATCTTCTCATTCTTTCCCACTGAGCTCAAAGGAGGTCACACATTCTTGAATACATTTTTCCAGGCACCATTCCTAATCAATTGGCATTAGAAAGAGAGCTAAAATCCAACTATCATCTCAGATCTAGATGTTTTCTGTGATTCATGAGAAATGTAATCTCCTTGTTATGTGCTTCAAAGGGGGCCATGTCCTTGAACCACAAAGTTGGCATTTTGAAAATGGTAAGTTATTCAGTAACATTTATTTTATATTTTGACACTCAATCTTATTCTGTTCCATGAATGTGGGATATATTCTTCAACTGTTTGTAATGTAGATATTTAGTGTCTCAGGTATTAAGAAATGATTATTTCTGCAATGCATCTGTGATGATTATAGTGATTACATGTAAAATTTGGTTTAATAATTTGAAATCTGAATTTCTAATATTATAATTATATAGACATTTTAGTTAATGACATTATTCATGTCTAGCATTTACATATAAATAGATATTTGTTTATACTTTCTACTAGTAATGTTAGTGAGAAATTTGTTGGTAATTTAAAGATCTTTAATATAAATAACACACTTCATTTTATAATTATATGGATTAGAGTTTGAAGAGATTATAGAGATTATCTATTGCTCCCTAAAAAGTAATGTAGAAATTTCTTCTACAATATTTCTTACAAATAGTTATCTAATTTTTAAGAACATATTCAGTAAGAGGGAGGTCACTATCTCCCTAGATAGCTCATTTAATGTGGGGGTAATTATAATTATTAATAGTTCTTTTTAAAAGAAAGTCCCAGATATGTTTTTTTCAACTTTTTTTTTTTTAGTGAAGGAGGGATTTTCTAATAAAACAATTATACTATTTTTACATCTAACAAAATTAAAAAGGAGAAAGTGAATTAATTATTGAAAACCTTTTCATTGTTTTGGGGGGATAGTAACAAAGGGGTAAAATTACTTTCTACTTTTGAATTTGGAAAGTCTTCTAATGAAATGATTTAAAAACTGAGTAACCAAAAAAGTATCTATTTCATAAAGAACAATCTTATGTTGAGTGGAAATCTGCCACTTTGTAATTTAAACCCATTTCATCCACTAGATCTCTGGTTCTCAAACTTCAAGTGCATCTACATTATTGGAGGGCTTGCTGTAATAGATCGAGACCCACCTGCAACACCTCAAGACACTTGCGTTTCTTAGTTCTTTAATGATACTGATGTGCAGGTACTCACTTTGAGAACCAGCTAGCTCATGTTAGTTCCAGTGGAGTCAACAGTATGGCCTGAGTAAGTGATGACCATGCTTACTGAGGGTTGTGATTGTTTGGGTTTGAGGTGATTAAATAAGAAACTGGCAGCAAGTCATCTTCTATGCCATGCTCTCATGAGTTCATTTATATTTCCAAATATAGATATACAGGACCTTTACACAATCTGTCTACCTGAATTGGTCTTTTCATTGTAAGTATAAATTTTACATATGAGCATGAGCTTTTCCCATGCAAATGATACATAAAAATATTTTTGCTATATAGAGAAACTCAATTATTTTGAGTTCAGTAAACTTTCTGCATTGACAATGTTGTCACCTCTGTAGACCCAGTAATCACTTCTGGGCCTGCTATATTTGATGCACATTTTTATTCCTAGAAACTCATTTACTCAGCCTCATTTACTCCTAGAAACTCATTTAGATTTGATATGTGCATGTTTCACTTTTATATTACTCAAGGGTTGAAGGAAGTTTTCACTTCACAGTAGCCTAAGATCAGAAACTTGAGGAACTAACTATACTCGTAAATGGCAGAGCATACAAAATGCTGAGATAAGGAATCTTTGGGAGAAGGGCATCTTGAGAAAACTCTGGTTCTCTCATCAAAAATGTATTGAGTGCTTTCTATGTATAAAACACTATGTCAGGTATATGGAATACATAAAGATGATGAGACATGAATCTTGCTTTCATGGTACAAACAAATAAGCAAGATGTAATATGAATGTTAGCAATTTCAAATTATTTTCCATGCTCAGAGAGTTCCACACCCCCCAAAAATGCTGCTTAATAAACTGAAAATCTGCTCAACATCTGAAAATAAAACTATTAGGTAGTCTTCATTTTACATTTTTATTTCTTTCCTGTCAAACCTAAGTTTCTGGAAACTATCTTCTATATTTTTTCCTTCCTTATTTGTTACTTGTCAACCTACTACAATTTGGCTTGGGGAAACTCAAGCTCAAACTATCCCACTAAAATTCCTCTGAGTAAGGTCTTCAGAGAGCATATTAACTACAAATTAAAAAACAACAAGAAGCTTAGAGATTGTTTTAATCTTAATAGATGTTTTTGATAAATTTCCTTAAAATGTTTTATTTCCTTGACAACCATGATATTATATTTCCCTACTTCTTTTACTCTAGGTAACATGGTGATTAATGTCTTGATAACAGAAACCTAAGCTGTATAATCTGTTTGCTTTTATATCACACCAAACCTGGCACATTGCAGATTAGTTGTGTTCTAAAAGAGGTTAGGGCACACAATCAAGAGTTTGTAACAGCAATGGTATTCTGGGCATTTCTTTATGCAAATGTTCTTGAATGACTCTATTCGGGAGAAAATATAAGGAACATGCATGCATATTCTA
Source organism: Talpa europaea (assembly GCF_964194135.1). Taxonomy (NCBI): domain Eukaryota; kingdom Metazoa; phylum Chordata; class Mammalia; order Eulipotyphla; family Talpidae; genus Talpa; species Talpa europaea. The sequence goes on from NC_140070.1 coordinate 81,064,338, forward strand.
GAGGAATGTACAATCTATTGGGTCCTATGTGATCAAATAACTGTATGATTAGGAAGTTTAAGGTACAAGTTTTAACAGAAGTAGCAAGTACTATTTAGAATTTCTTTTCTGTAAATTTGGCCAACATTTAAAATTCTTTACATTTTTAGCAGGAAGGTAGATATGTGGATTGACTTTAGGATACATGTGATCATTCGTATTATAGTTTTAAGAATGACTACTACCTACAAAACAAATCTATAATTTCTAGAAAGTAAAATGAAGGGGAAACATGAATAGACATAAAAGGAGGTTGAAATTAACACACAAAACATCAAGCCAATTAGAAAGCACAAATAAAACATTCACAGTAAGTTCAATTATACCAAGAGTAATAATAAAAGTTAATAGATCAAATTGCCAGTTTAAAAGAAAAAGTGAGATTTCATAATAAATATTTTAGCTATTATCATCACTGATGATCCATAAAGATGCCACTTACCTCTCCAAAGCCTACAGAAATCATTTCCACACGTTTAACAAACTACATGAGAAAAGCAAAAGTTTCAACCTCTTAAAGGAAAATAAAGGAGAACACACATGCCACAAATTAAAGGACTATTTTTCAGAAAAAATAGCACAAACCACAGGAAAGATGGTTAAATTAACTATATGCACATAAAATTATTTAATTAGTAGAAAGAATTATTAGTTACTCAAATATTAACCACAATAGTGATATTTAAATTTTCTTCTTAGAATGAAATACAAAATCACAAAAAAAAAAAACCCACAAAATAAGCCAAGGCTGAGTAAAGATATTGGAAAGTATAAGAAAGATTAAGGATAGCATTCAAGATTTAGTAAAGTAGAACAACAAATAGAAAATTTTGTAAAATAGATCACAGGACATTTTTAAGAGAAGGAAGACCAGTGACAAACTTGTTCAAATTATATGTACTATGGAGAGATGTAAGAAAAAAGGTGCATCTCTCAGATTAGCAAAAATTGAAAAGCTCTAAGAACACTGATTTTCATTGAGACTGGAGCAAAGAAGCAATGCTGAGAGTGAATATTGGAACACGTCCCACAATTTTACAATTTAACTTTAGCTATCTATAGAGACTTAGAATAAGTCTGGAATACAAGTACAAGTTAATGATTTTAGCTATATTAATTATAATAGTAAAAAAAAGCTGAAGCCAATAAAATTTCTCTCACTTGCAGGAAGTGGATAAAAAAGTTTATTTTATCACCATGAAATACTCATTATTAGTAAAAATAAATGCATTGGCATCATTATATGTGATGCCATTCCCCCACCCCCAGTTCCCCTGTCAGGGCATAGGATAAAATAAATATACAGCATGACACTATTGAGATACTTTTGAAAAATTGAAAATTCCACTATACATTACTTAGGATTGTATAACTATATAACAAAATTATAAATAATGCACTTGAATGAAAAATACCAAATTTATAGTTAGCGTTACCTTTGTGAGAGAGGGAGAATTTCTTTGGGAAAGGTATACTGAGATCCTCAGCGACGTGTTTAAGTATTTATTTACTAGTTATATTCCTTTTCATATCTTTTTATATATTTGAAGTATTTCAAAATAAGTGTTTTGTTTTGTTTTTTAAAAAAAGAGCTAAAGTATTTGGGGTTGGGTGGAGAGATCAGCTTTTGTTGTTGTTGTTGTTAAAGATTTATCTATCTGTGCATACAAAGAGCTGAGGTACAGGCCAGAGATGCAGGGGGTGAGAGGATTCACCAGAGAGAGAGTGGGGAACAGAACAAGTAGAATGACCAAAGTGCAGCGGGCAAGTGAGGAGAGCAGCGGGCAAGTGAGGAGAGCAGCGGGCAAGACAGGAGAGTCTGCTGCGCCATGTGGGCTGCTCGCTGGCAGGCCGGGAATCAAACTCATGCTGCAGAGGCCGCGGATCGCTTCATTGTGCGGTGCTTAACCCCTTGCGCCACCAGGGAGGCCTGAGAGATCAGCTTTGACTGCAGCGAATCAAGGAAGTTAATAAGCTGGTCAAAAAAGCAAAGGGGTGAAAGACAGCAGTGGGAATGAAGAGGTACAAAGTGGATGGGGGCACCATGAGCGTTCTCACCTGAATCCAGAAGCAAACTCAGAGACCCGAGGCTGGCCTGGTTCCACATGAACATGGAAACAGCAGAAAATAGGAGATAAAATTTTGGGTGCTTCAGAGAAAAGCACTGACCATTAGGATTTTCTACTTTGTTCATTTACCTTGTGAAGATATTTAGAATTTTTTAGCAGGGAATTATAAAGGTTGGCATGAGCGCTAGAAATAGAAAAGAAGTACAGAATAAATGAAGACTTGACATGTTAAAATGACGAATCTTATATGTGAGGATACTTATGAAACCCCTGCAATGTTCCAAGAAGGAGATGATGGAGGGTGACCTGTAGCTAGGAGGGTAGAAGGGGAAGTAGGAAAAGAGATGGGCATAAGAAATAGTCTTTAGATTAAAACAAAAAGATGCAGAGTCTAACTGAGCATGGGTGATTCCAGACAACTCCAAGTTTGGGACTAGCTGGCAGAATAGTTATGGCATTAATAGAAATAGAATTCTTGAGGGCCTCCCCTGGTGGCACAGTGATTGAGAGCTGAAGCTGCCCGCAGCCTCTGCAGCGCCAGTTTGATCCCCGACTGGTGAGGGTCCCACATGGTGCACAGACTTCTCCTGCTGTGCTCGCTGCTCCCCTCAGCATTGTGTTTCATCGGTCTGCCTGTACTGTTCCCCACTCTGGCTCTGGTGAATTCTCTCACCCTCTTGTGCTTCTGACTGTACCCAATGCTCATATAAATAAATAAATAAATCTTGAAAAAAAAAAGAATTTATTAAAAAAATAGAATTCTTGAGACTGTACTAATTTTGAAAAGAAATTTCAGTTTTATTCATATTGAAATATGTTTTGTATATATTAAGAAAGCAGTCATGTATCTGCTTAATGATGATATTGGACACCATTGTTATGATTTCATCCAAAAGAAACCAATAAAGACATTATTGATAGGAGTAGAATTTTCTGGAATGACTATTTTTTAGGACTATTTTTAGGACTATTATAAGAGCCAATGTTGAGAGAGACTAAGTAGAAGAGTATCTTGCTGAAGTGAGGCAAGGGAACTATAACTGAATTTAATGATTCGTAGGGTACTGGTGTATATTGAGAGAGGGGTTTTAAAAGAAAGGCTAAAAATATAATGCATTGCTTAAAATTTGAATGAAGTTAGTTTTTAAACACATAACATTTCTAATGCTATTTTAATTAATTGTGACATTTGGTTCCAATTCTTTGATTATTTCTTTCTGCCCTACCTTTTTAGCACTCTTCTAGGAACTTTCTCATCTTCAGGGCATTGCCAAACAAGCTTCCAGAAATAGTTACAGGACAAATGAAGTGTAGTGAAACAATCTAGTTTCATTTTTTTCTATTGACAGAAGCATCTTTCAAAGTCCCACGGTTTCAAGAGTGACTCTGCTCCAGTGATTTTAGTGATAATGCCTATTACACTTACCTATTTCAGCTAAATCCATTGAATTAATGGAATTGGCTTATGTTTTTCTTTTAAACTAGAGAAATCAATCTGTCAAGCCTATGACATGCCTAGTCTTTCAGATATAACAATATGCTTTTGGCATTCCATGTTTTCAAGTCTTTTATTTAGAATATTGTATGGTCTTATTCATGACTTTATAGACTCACAGTTGCTTTTAGAGTATTTATCTAAAAAAGTATTAGTAAATCCTAATATTTGGCATTTGGTTTATACATTTTTATTGGTTCAATTATTATATTCACATGCAAAATCTTCTTGAATCTTAAATCTGGATGAGACCTTACAGAAAAATTAGTTTTCATCATTTGATACATGAGGGATGAAAGTCCCAGAAAAATGAGGGGACAAGGTAAAAGTCACATGACCTGTTAACACAGGTTACAAAGGGTACGAAGTTACACAGGTTACATAGTTACAATGGCCAATACATAATAAAACTATGTACACATTACTTACCCACTTCAGTTGTCCTACCTATTTTTCCATTTCTACTATGCACATACTGGGAGCTGAGGAGGAAACTAAAGGAGACAGTGACACAGTCCTACCCTCTAGGAGGTACTGGGAGACAGTCTGCTGTGCCATCCAGAGAACCTAAAATAGAAACTCGTCAGTGTTGGATAAAGGAAGGTAAATGAATAATTTCAGCTAAGAAAACACATTTTATTTATTACATGGTAATATTATTAACAGACAAGTCAATCTAGATTAATATTTTCTTAAGCAAAGTAGATTGTCAGAAAGACCTTTTACAAGGAGGATTGGGAAATTTAGGTAGATTTATCATCCTCTTTCCCTCATTTATGAAATCACTTTACTCTCCACTTCATATTAGAAAAAAAGGGGACTGTGTACAAAGGCACCTTGAAATATGTATATAATAAGAAAACAGGAGATCTTCGATGTTCAATCTTATGGCACACAGTTTGGAAGACTCTAAAACTTAAGCTTAATTCAGGTTAGTATAGTTTGTGCTTTAGATAAATTTGGGGGGAAAGGGATAATGTTTAATAAAGGAATATCTAATGTAGAGGAATAAAGATATGACATAGTTTTCTCTGTATTTTTGCCTTCTAAATAGTGTATTTGAGATAATTTTTAATAATTGCATTTAGATACGTGTAGGATGAAAAGATAGGAATGAGCTATTAGGAAAGAAACCACAGCAAATTATACCAGCAGGACATTAAGTCATGATGATTAAAGAATACTCATAAAATTCTGGGACTAAGATTAATTTTCAGGAAACCATTCAAATTAGTTCCATTTAGTATTGAGTAAATGCTAGGGAGCATTACCTTTACTTAAGACCTGAAGAGCTAGCATTCCCAGAGTGGTAAGCGATCCTGGATCTGGCCACAGTGTGGAGATGTTGCGACACAGATTCACCTTGCCTTGCCGGAGGAATGCTGAGTTCTCTTATTGGAACATGGATTTCCACTGCCTGTCCTTATTTTCCTTTCCATTTTATAACCTCTTATCACAAACTACTGCTTCCATTTTCTAGTATCAGTTTATAAATGTGTGTGCCACACTTTTTTTTTGGAGGAAACATTAAAATGTCTATGCATCTGGTACCCCTAAATGTTGACATGTAATATGATGCTTTAAAAACTGATCTTCCATACAATAACTAGGAATCCATGTGATGTTAAATAAACTAATTTCAATATATAGTTCTCTTGAAAGACTCACTAGCGCATATAAAACTGTAGCAAACACGCCAATAGGTGTGGGTTTCATCTAAGAATGAAATGACATTCATTGTAAAAAGCATTCTTGAGTTCTTATGCAAATCTAGCTCTTCATTCATTCTACAAATGTCAAGCGCTTATTCTGTGCCAGACACTCTTCCTGGATATGCAGAGAGAGACAAAACAGACTTGATACCTACCTACTGAAATAGAGTGACATTATATGCATCATTACTATGTGGGATAAACAAGGTAAAGGAAAATGAAGACATAATGAAATAATACAAACTGATTCCAGTGGAGCTGAGGAAGGAGGAGAGTAATAAGATAGCCAGGTGGAAAATTTTCTCCAGCAGACAGACAACAGCATGTGGGAAGGTCCTGCGGCAATGATAGGGGGTGGGAGGAATTTGGCAAAGTCAACAAACTGAAACACTGTAACCAGATCAATGGGGCTAAAGAATTTTGGGGTGCTAGGGTAAAAGTGTCAGGAGATGACCTGCCAAGTCAGCAGGGGCCAGAACTGTTGAGGCTTATGAGTTTACTCCAATTTTTGTGGGAAAGCATTAGACCCTTTGTAAAAAAGAACAAGATTATCCTTTTGTATTTTGCTGTAACATGTAGATTCCAACTCTAAACATTTAAAAACTTTAAAGATTTTTTTACTAGCATTTCCCCCCACACACCAATTTTATTTTTCGTTTGCCAGAAACTCTCTATCTTGGACAAAGATTGCTTAAAGTTTAAGACATAGAGGTCTTGGGGTAAAAAAATAAAATCCCTTTAAAAATGTTTGGTTTTGCTGGTAATATTCAGTCAGCAACGGGCTTGTGTAATTTGGCTTGAAAAAAATTTACCTTTATTTGAAAAAATTTGGATGATTAAGTTATTAAGTTGATTTCAACACTATTGAATTTATTATTCAGTGGGGAAAAAAAATCCCAAAGATTATGTTCAGTATATAATTGTTTTAAAGATTTATTTATTTATGCATACAAGAGCTGCAGTACAGGCCAGAGATGCAGGGGGTGAGAGGATTCACGAGAGACATAGTGGGGAACAGAACAGGCAGACTGACTGAAATACACTGCTGAAGGGAACAGCAGGTGAGTCAAGAGAGGTCCGCTGTGCCATGTGGGTAGCTCCCTGGCCAGCAGGGGTCAAACTTGTCTGCAGAGGCAGCAGATCACTTCATAGTGCAATGCTTAATCCCTGCGCCACCAGGGTGGCCCTGTTCCTTATATAATTTGTGGAAATATAGATTCCTTAAACTGAGTTAAGTATCTTTGTGGCAGGCATAGAGAACACCTAGGTTCTTCCTTATTAGATTAATAGTCTGTGTCCCTCTGTGTAAACTTTTTACCATTCTTTTGCTCTCTGAGAATTCCAGCAACTCTATATCACACAGTGTGTCCTGAAGAGTGACTGCTATGTGCTAAAGTGACTGACGGTGCATCAGAATTGGCTACATGTTTAAAAAATAAGCCAATTATATCTCCACTCACCAGCTGCCAAGCTGCAACATAAAGGGAAAAAAAACCCAGAATGATAAAGAGTGGATATTAATTATAGGATGGCATTAAGCTAGTTCGGTCAAATTGACTTGCAACCCGCCCTCAGGCTAGAAGGTAGAAAATTTACACAAATAGATGCACGGGAAATTTGTTTTAAAAGTACACAAGTTTGGAGGGATTAATTTACTTATTCTTGGTAGTCGGTGTCTTTACTGGCCGGGCCGGCCACTGCAAAGGGATGCAGCAGGGAGTGGGTGGGTGGGTGGCTCCATCAGGCCAGCAGCTCTCCCCAGATTGATAGATGGAGAATGCGCCCCTCTAGTGGCCGATCATCTTAGGCCTGCTCCCAACCTGAGTCAAGGGCCTGCCAGCCGTGGGACCTACTACTGAACGCACGCCTGGGGCAGGGCGAGCATGACCGCCCCACTGCCCGGGGCGTGGCCTCGTTGGCCTGGCGCATGCGCTTATGCACTTCCACCCTAGGCTTCCACGGGCCTGGGAGCCGAGCCATTGCGTCATCCGTGGCTGGGCAGGACTGCAGCCCACGCTGGTAAGTGAACCTGCTGCTGTCCACATTTTTTGGATGCTCTTCTTTCCTCCCTGTAGATCCAGGTTTTCAACCGGTATCATTTTTCTTCTGCCTGTAGAAATTCCTTTATCATTATTTTATTCCTGTGCAGGACTAGTAAATATGAACGCTTAGCTTTTTTGGGGGAAACATTCTTTATTTCACTTATTGTTTCTGGTTTATGAGATTTTCACTTTGAATTACTTTGGGTACAGAATTCTCATTGACTTTTTGTTTTATTTCAAAGAAAGTTGTGGCTGCCTTTGCTTATTCCTGACAATGAGAAGTCCGATGTCATTTGTCCTGTCTAGATAAGGTATCTTTCCCACTCCTTTGGCTGCTTTTAAGATTTTCTTGTTTTCAGCATTTAATAATGGTGTTCTCATAGTTTTTGTTTTTTATCTTGCTTGGGATTTGGGAAGCTTTTGGAGTCTATGAACTTATAGATTTTTTATCAAATTTGGAAAAATTTCTGCTGTCACTTCTTCAGATACTTTTTCTGTACCCTCCTTCCTTCCGTTCAGTCCCTGCTCCCGCCTCCAACAACAGAGCCAATGCTGCTTGATTGTCCCAAAGGACAGTATGACTCTGTTCAATTTTTTCGATGTTCTTTGTATTTTATTTTGGATCGGTTATGTTTCTATGTCTTTCTGTTTACTTCTGCTTTTTTCCCACATATCCCTGAAATGTTCAATTTGCTGACAGTGCCATCCAGTGAAATTTTCTACAAATAATGTATTTTTCATTTCTCTAAGTCTCATTTGATTATTTCTTATATCTCTTTGTTCTTTCCTCATTCATCATATTTATGTCTTCTTTTAAATTCTGAGCCTATTTGCAATATTTACTGTAGCTGTTTTAAAGTCCACTAATTCCATCATTTCTAACATTTCTTGGTCTGTTTACATAGCTAGATTTTTTTTTTTTTCAGTTGTAAGTTTATGTCCTTAGGTTTTCCTGCTCCTTCACACATTTAATAATTTTTGGACACCAGAAGCTATAAATTCCTTATTGTTGAGTGTTAGATTTTGTTGCACTCCTTTAAAATTCTACACTTTGTTGTGACAGGTTTACCAAAATTCCTACTGCCGAGTCATAGTCATGATGCCTAGCAATCATAATATTGTAGCACTTTATACTGGGCCTCAATCTCATATAGCTTTTGTTTCCCACATCTTTTGATAGCATCATTTCCCCTGATGCTTTATTTAATCCTGTTCACTATAGCCCTTAAATGTGCAAACCCACTGCTAAGATTGTATTTACACAATGATGAAATTGCCTAACAATGCATTTCTCAGAAAGTATCCCTGTTTTTAAGCAACACATGATGGTACTTGCAAGTGTGATTGGTTTTTGGCTTATTTTAAACTATTTTTGGGTGAGTAAATGTAGCTGTTCTCTAGGACTAAATCCCCCTTGTAAAGGACTGTCTTTTTCTGGGAATTCTACTGATACCCAGCATTGTCTGTTTGTACTGCTGAAACAGAATACCACAAACTGGATGGCTTAAACAATGGAAATTTTCCCACATTTCTGGAACCTGGAAATCCAAAAGCAAGGTGCCCAGTGTTGGTTTCTGGTGAAGGCTCTCTTCTTGGAGGGCAGATGTGTGCCTTCTTTCTGTATCCTCACATGGCCTTTTCTCTGTCCCTATGCTCTGAGAGTCTGAAGACTGGTGTCTCTCCTTACATATAAGGAGTCCATTCCTATTGGATCAGTGTCTTACTTTTAGGCCCTCATTTAACCTTAATTACCTCTATAAAGGCCCTATATCCACAGATAGTCACATTGGGGGTTAGAAATGCAACATATGAATATTATGGAGATATAGTTCAGTCTATCACAGTCAGCGAGGTTTCTCCACTCTGCCTGCCAAGTATGTTTGATTGAATTATTCTCAGTTCTGTGTAACCTTCAAATTCTTTATTTTGTGGGTACCCTCTAGTTGTTCTTCCCCTTATTTTTTCCCCTAGTTTTGTGGAATTTCACCCTATCCATGCTCATATTGTTCCACATTCAGATACTTTAGGAAACCCCTATGCTGATTTATGGAATCCTCTCTCTTATTTTATCTTTTTTTTTTTTTTAAAGATTTATTTATTTATGCATACAAGAGCTGCGGTACAGGCCAGAGATGTGGGAGGTGAGAGGACTCACCAGGCAGAGGCTGTTGATTGCTTCATAGTGCGATGCTTAACCCCTTGTGCCACCAGGGAGCCCCCTCTTATTTTATCTTCTGCCTTAAACACTAATCTATGTTATTTCACCTTAGCGAGACCACCGTGTTCTAGTTATGTTCCCTTCCTTGTGCTGCACCTGGATACTACCCACAGGTAGATATAGGATTCACATTGGGCTCCTCTTCTCTCAGGTTCACAATTCTTTTTGCTTGTTGTCCATTGCCTAAAAAAAGTTACATAATTTTCCAGTTTCCTACATTTTTGTTGGTAAGTCTCATTGAAGTTATTATTCCATTGTCTGAAACAGTTCTTTCTGTTTGTAAAAATTAAAGATTTGTGACTATATGACTATATATTTTTTGGATAAATGATTGTCAGACTTGATGATTAACAGACTTGCCTTTTAGATAGATCTATAATAGATATGTGATAGACGGACACATAGGTATGTAGATAGATAGAAGGCAAGTCTAAGTATATTTGAAAGGCAAGCTATATTGTCAGACCCAATAGTAAGTTATACTGTGGTTCCAATCACAACTGCCAAATCCTAAAAATTTATGGTCCATTAGATAACGTTCAATTTCACAATTGTAAAACTAATACGAAAGATACTGTGAAAAAATGCCCTTGCTTGATAGCCATTGTTATAATGTATTCTAAAATTGACCAAACCTGTGAAAATGATGAAGCTCTTTGTTAAGCAATTGAATATCATTGGTCTCCTGAACATTCTGTAACAGCATCATTTAGCCTTTTGTGCAAGTGAGAATAAAGCACATGCAAGTGGTAGGCAGTGCATCTGAGATTAAGCAGTAATATAGGTGATGTGCTCAAATGTTGAGATACTGTTCTAGAGCTCAAACTTGAGTGTGTGTCAGAATCAAATGGAAGTCTTGTTAAAATCCAGATTACCAAGGCTCGCTCCTTGAGACTTTGAGTCATTAGGGCTTACCAGGACCTAAGAAGGTGCATTCAAGCGATTTCCAAGATGCTACTGCTGCTAGTCCTGGGACCATACATTTAGAATCATTGTTCTATAGCATAGTGACTTGTGTTGTTTAAATCTGGCAATAGTAGTTCTCTGAGCAAAAAATTTTATTAATAATGTGATATGTGAATTGATCATGTTCTATAGTCAGAGATGTACAGGAGCTGGAATTAAAATGGAAATAAAATGAAACACTGGTTCAGCCACTGCTAGAAAGTCATTTTTGTGTCTCTGAATCATAGATTCATCATCTATAGAAAGGTAATTATAATATATGATTAGCTAGCTATTTTCTCACATAAGTAGCACATTTTAATTTATTAATATTCATTAATAAACACTACTTTTACACCATTTCTTTCCTTACTGAAGAAAAAAATTATTCCAACAAGAGTGTGTAAATTCCTATTCACTAGAAAGCTCTAAACAACTAAGGTAAAAGTCAGTGGAGAAACTAGAACATAATCATCATTTTAATCATCTAGGTCAATTCTGAAATAGTTTTTTAAGACTTAAGAAGAACAGTGGGATTGTTACAGGGCAATCCCAATTTGAAATGTATTGGCCTGACTGTGGGTTCTCACCTGCGTGCTTAAAAGGCACTTATAATAAGACTCAACTGCAGGCACACACAAAAAGGTTAACAAAGGGTTTATTTACAAAAGAGGGGGAAATGAAGAAATGAGTAACAGGGTGAAAGAGAGAGAGAAATTGGTGAATGCGTCCTACCAGTTCCACTGAACTGGAACCCCAACAGCATGCTGAAAGCCAGGGAAAAACCAAGAAGGACCCCCCAAGGCCAACATATCTGGTTATACACCAGACCTGGCTGCTTAATTCCACCCTAAGTTCCTAGCAGTCCTCCCTTCGGTGGTAATGACATTATGGGATTTGTAGTCCTTGACTTGGATATCTTTGGTCTAGGGTGGGAGTGGGGTCCATAAAACCTATTTTTGGAGGTAGTTTAGGACATCTTTGCCCCCCAACAGGACCTGAGTTTAGGTTCAATAGAATATATCTTGACTTTCTTTAACTCTGTTTTTGAATATACAAATTCTGGATTTACTTTAGAATTAACAAGGATTTTTGAGATTCTAGTAATATGAGTGAGAATTATGAATATATCCACCATGATTATTTCAGACTGAACCAAAAACCATGACATCTACCTATTTGGACTTTCTGGTTTACTGTGGGTAATTTATGAGAAATAAACATGACTCTGCTGGAGAGTTTGCTTGAAAGCTTTTACCAGTAAGATGCATCAGTCATTAGGAGGTTGCTTTTCAAAACAGACATGTTACACGATGTTCTTCACTGCATTTTCTTGCTGGGAGGATGTGTAATGTGTGTTACCACTTCTGTCATTAAGAGTATGGATCTTGCTTAGCATGACATTTTGTGGGATACTCATTGTGTGGTATATTTATAGGCATCTAACCGGATGAATAACATCTGATGAGTTCAAAGCACACACATTAATGGTAGTATGGACATCTTTCTGAATAAATTACAAAAACAAATCCAAATTCTGTGGTAATTCTTCCATCTGTCCTGTGATACTCATTCTTGTTGAGTATCATACAGTGGTCGTGTCACAAATGTTATGTCTCTGGAGCATCATGTAACCTTGGGAGCAGAAATATCTGAAGAACCAAAGGAGAGTAAAGGCTATAATTAAAAATAAGCCCCAAGAAATAGTTTCCATGTGGTTGTAAGAAGCCCTTGAGCACAGCTGGAAAATTTCAGGCTGAAATATGTTGGAACAATAGTTTACAGAGGAAAGTAGCTGGGTTTGTGGTTACACTTAGAAGTGAAATTTCCTTGCTTGGTCATAATAGCAAACTAGCTATAATGTTTGGAAGAATATTCCCTAAAGAAGATTTTTTACTCCCTGAATTACAGAGAAACATAATAGAAGATGGGTTTTTTTCAATTCAGAGTGTGGGATTTTACTCACATTAAGAATAGTTTATTATGTACAAATGAAAATAAGTTTCAAGGTATAAAGAAAAACAGATTTATTTAATAAGGGTTGAGGGCCTCCTGGGTGGCACAAGGGGTTAAGACACAACCTATGACTCTATCTGCAGCCACTGCAGCAAGAGTTCGATCCCCGGCAGCCAGGGAGCAACCCACATGGTGCAGCAGACCTCTCCTGACTTGCCTGCTGCTCCCCTCAGCAGTATATTTCAGTCAGTCTGCCTGTTCTGCTCCCCACTCTCTCTCTGGTGAATCCTCTCACCCTCCCACGCCTCTGGCCTGCACCCCAGTTCTTGTATGCATAAATAAATCTTTAAAAAATAATAATAAGGGTTGAAAAATCTAAATTTCAGGAGGGGAATTTGGATTTAGAATAAAGTTGTAAAATCAGGTTATATTTTAAATCTTGTGGTACAAATCTTTTCTTTGGTATTTGATAAATATCTCGATATATCCAAAATCAACTCCTCGTTTCCTTCTAGATTCACTTTGTATTTTTGTTGTTGTTGTTTCTGGCTTCATCTTCCTTCAAGTGATGTAATCTTGAAGGTTTGATGTTAATTTTTATTTCTCACTGTATTCATTTTCCATAGTAAGTCAATTCTTAATTTTTATCATTCTGCTTTTAATAGATCATTCACATCCCATGTCTATTTATTAAACTGCTTTAAGATGTTGAGATTATTGAAAGTAGTCTTAAATGCCAGGCAAGCAAAAAAGTGCTGTGAAGTTGTAAGTTTTTAGTTGTGGATAATCATTTGGAAATGAGAAGTGGCAGGGTGGTTAATTTGTGGTTGATGAAATTTTAAGAAATCAGTGCACTGAAAAGCTAGAGTGGAATCCAGGAGTAGGCACAGAAAAGCTAAAGTGTTGTGTGACAGGCATATGTGGGTAATCATGAACAGTATTATGGATGATAAGGATGCATTTTAGAATAAAAATGTATACTGCTGCTGACAAGCATGTTATCAAACTCTCAAAAATTTTTCTTAATATTGTCTGTTTGGGGGTGGAAATGGATTCTCCCTGTAAAGAATGTAGCTTTAATCAGTGTTTATTCTACTGCTAGACATATTATTATAAACTGTTTCGTAGAATATAATGCTGGAGATTTTGTTTAGAAGTTTTATTTGCCAAACATGAGTAAAATTTTTATTGTTACCAAGACAGAAGCTAAAAAGTCCAATACAACCTATAACTGTATAAATGTGTATGCTGGCTCAGTGGTATGGTTAGCAATACATGACAAATTTAAGTACTTTGTTCAAGATCTAGGTCTTAATGTAAGTTCAGTGAGTCTTTATTAGTTTTCCATTGCTAGGATTTGTTCTCTGTATTAGTTAGAAAATACAGATTATTGGAAAAGCTTTTTATAATGTGTCACATGATTGTAATGTAAAACAATTCATTTTAATGAGATTCAACTTATTTTTAAGGAATATTATACAAGCATTAGTACTTTGACTTCTAAAAATAAATATTATTATTATATTGGTCCCTCCAAATCTAGTCTGATTATCAGCTATGAATCATTTCCTAGAATAACAAAACCAAAGCTAATTATATTGTAAATTGGTGGTATTAATTATGCCATGGAGATACAGAACCCTTTTCTTTCTTATCGTAGTATATACCATGAATATATTCTTGTTCGTGAGGGCTTTTATTCAATTACTTCATTAAAAATGCATATATGAATCAAATATAATCGTTTATCAGCATGGATAATTTACTTCTAGTTTGGAATAAACCATAGAACTGAAAAACTCATTAATGAGAATGTCATTAATTCAAAATGTCTAAATATTCAGCTTGGACTAATAGAATTAAACTTCGTATGATCTATAAAGATGTAAGTAAGACCTATTTTATTTTTATATAGAGCAGACATTGAAACAAGGGAAATGTTTAACCTGATATAAATGGAATGATCTTTTGTTAGTTCTTTCATATATTATCTTTCAGTATAAGCTACACATAAAACATCACATAAAGATATATTACTTTTCTCTAAAGCAATGTTTAAACTTCATCATTTATTCTCTTGATGATTAAATACTTACTGAGCACTAACTATGTTCCAGGTACTGTACAAGAGGAACTACAACAACTACTACTACTAGAAATACCTATGGAAAATATTTATTGAGCAGCTGCTATTTTTTCAGAAAATTTGCTAAACTCTTAACATGCATTATTTCATTAAGTCCTTACTACAATCCTATTAGTTAACCATTATTAGCTATTAATATTCACATTTTACATAATTGGATTGAAGCATAAGCTACTAAATAATTTTCTCAAGGACACAACTAGTCTAGATTCAGAATACACATCAGGTAGTCTGATTCCGAAGGCGAAAATTATTTCTTACAATTACTGTTATAGTAATAAGAGTGAAAGAAAAATTTAGTATCCTGCCCTAATCAGACTTAAATCCTACTTACTGGAGATAGCATTAAAGAAACAAACAACCAAATATAGAATGGTAATTAGTAATTTATTTTTATGAAGAAAGATGATAGAGTTACAGAAGAACTAATTTAAGTAGAGTGGGAGTTTGGCCTTAAATGGGAGGGGGGCAGAACTAGCATTTTCCACTGGAAGAGGGAAGTCTGGAGAAAGGTGGAAAGAGCATGGTAGGTTGAGGAACTGAAAGCAAGGGGGAAAATGGCATGTAATGGGGTGAGACAGGACTTTGTTAGTTAGCAAGACCTTTTAAAAGTTAATTTAAAATAATCCGAGGGTTTCAAATTTTGAATAATTATTCATGGTGTAATTCAGAGAACAGTTAGAAGAAGACTTTGGAGATGACCAATTAGGAAGCTATTGCAGGAGATCAGGTACAAGGCAGTTTTGCTTTATTAGATTAGTAGTAGTAGAAAAAAGATAAATGAATTAAATTTAATGCTAACTGAAAGAGAGGCACCAATTAACTTGGGTGTGTGTGGGGATGGTGGTGTAAGAGAGGCATGCGTGAATAAAAAGGGAGGAAGTCTAAGAAGAAACAAGCAGAGAAACAGGAAGAAGACCTGAGCATGTGGTATTAAAAAGCCTGGGAAACTGTGCCTTTAAGGAAAATGTTTAATTGTGTAAAAAACTCAATAGAAATCAAGAAAAAGAATACTGAAAATTTTCCATTGTATTTGCTAGCATGGAGTTCATGAATGGCTTCTGCAAGTAGAGTTTTAGTGGGATAATGGGATCTAAATCCAGATTAGAGGTAGTTAAGGAGTAAGGGAGATAGATTGGGTAGAAAATTCTTGAGAAAGTTGACTGTCAAGTATTATATTGAGAAAAGACTATAAAATTAATAACTTATTGATTCAATAGTTAGATTAATGGACACAGATTATTTGCTACTGATCCCATTTAAAGATTCGAATTTTCCTCCCCTAATTTTGGCTGACTTTAGTCACTTTCCAGTAGAATATGGCAAAAGTGCTGTTCTGGCACTTATGAGGAGGCTATTAAAAACCTTGGAGCTTGTACCTAGGCCTCTTGGAAAACTTACATGGTTCCATGAACCATCATATGAAAAGCTTGAGAACTGGGAAAAAATGCTTTAAAGAAGGTCAGACTAGACACGTGACGAGGCTTTATTAAGGGAGGGATACCTGGATGTTTTCATCTGTTCCAGCCATTCCAGTGTGAGCAACAGGCCTAGTGTAAAGAAGCCATCTTGACAGTTGTAGCCTTAGTGGTTGCAATGTGGAGAGAAGAATGCAGAAATCCAGCTGACAGCCAGAAATAAGGATTTTGACACAAGGCCTCATGCTAGTAAGTTTGGGAGGTTTTTTCTTTCCTCCTTATATATAGTAGTTGTTCAGTAAATACTCATTTTGTTAAATAGTACAATTCACAAAAATCCAGTGTATTTAAAATTTTTACAGAATGGGCCTCCTGGTGGCTCATTGGGTTGAGCACAGTGCTGTGAGGTTGTCCATAGCCTCTGTAGTGCCGGTTTGTTTCCTGGCTGGCCAGGGAGAGTCCCACATGGCGCGGCAGACCTCTCCTGTCTCTCCCGCTGCTCCCCTCAGCAGTGTGTTTCATCAGTCTGCCTGTTCTGTTCCCTGCTTTGTCTCTGGTGAATTCTTTCACCCTCCCATGCCTCTAGCCTGTACCCCATTGCTTGTATAAATAAATAAATCTTTAAAAAAAATTTTTACCAAACACATGCTTAAAATAGGACAAATAATTATGTGATAACTAGAAATTTCTTAATAAAGTATGTAACTCAACATTTTAATTTAATTGACATTTGCTCTATTTACTCAAAATCAGGGAAAAATTTCATATTCATAATTTATTTACAGTCAAATTACTTGAACTTTATTTAAAGCAACTTTTTACCCTCCCCTTTAAAGAAAATTCTGTGTTCACTTGATACACACTTTCTTGATATTATTAGATACTATTCTAGATGTTATTCAAAGGGCTTCACATACAATAATTTGTTTAGCCTAAGAACAACTGTGCCAGGTAAGTATGATTTTTACTTGTATTTTACAGAAGTGAAGTTAAGTAATATTGTCAAGGTGTGCAGTGAATACCTGACCAAACAAAAATTTGAATCCAGGGGGCCAGAGGTGATTGCTTCCTCCCCTGTGAGATCTCAGTCTAAGTCTGACCCTTTATCTGTCTTATTCATTGGAGGATTGATGTGCTGAGCCTGAGTCAAGTCTTTAATATTTTATATCTGCTCCAATACAAAATTGCTGAGACCAGGTTTACTTAGAGCCTCCTATTCATTTTAGCTATGCTTTATGAGGTCTCACTAGTTAGTCACACATTCAAATAGATCTTAATTGATAAGATTTGCAGTTTTATATATGCTCAGCATTCACAGCCAAGTTCATTCATAAATACAAACTTCTCCCCCTGGAAAGATAGGTGTGGTACTTCTGTTTAGGAAGTTGTTGGCAACTTTTAAATATTATTCAGTAACAATCTCCCGCATCAACTTTCAAGGAAATGACACTGGACTGCTACCAAAGCTTTGTTATGTGTTCCCCAGAAATGTGAATCTTAGTGGTAAGTTTTTATAACGTTCTCTAAATGAATTTTTTGCCCTCAAGAGAAGTGTTATGTGTTAGAGGTGACTTCTGATCAAACTGGCAGGAACACTTTAGCAGGAAAAGTAACTTGAATTTTTTAGTGAAATTTAACTTTATCCCACTGAAAACTATAATATATGAAATTAAATTGGATTTGTATAATGTATGTTCTTTCATACATTTATTTATTTTTGCAGGTAAGAACACCTCTTTACCAATGTTTTCAAATTAAACAGATATTCCAGAATGATAGGCTTTATGATCAACAACACCCTCATACGTTTGGTGTTCCTTTGAATAGGGACAGAAGATATGACTATAAATGTATACAGTGACAAGTTTTCATGTATCATATGGAGGAAGCAAAGCAATAAAGGGTGAGATAAGACCAAGCAAAGCAAGTATATAGATGAGTGTGCAAAGAAGTAGGGAAGCTGAGCAAGTAATATTGGAAAAAGCCATTTTTTTTCCCAGAGTATAGGACGATAGTGGTTAGGAAAAGAAATCGTTTTTAGAGATTTCTGTAATTGAGGACTAGAGATATTTTTATTGCTGGTACTTGAAACTTTTTCCTCACTCTTTTCATATGAAACAAAGATTAATGTTCCCCTTTTATAAGAAAATTTTAGTTTCTAGACAATTTTCACATCACGAAAAGCTTAGAGTTTTCTGTTCTCTGGTATTATCTATTTTCAGATGCTTTCGCTGTTATTGTTTTGTTTCCGAAGCCATTTTCTTAATTTTCAGAGAAAATTGCCTCTAGGTTTCTGCCATTCCTTTTCTGACTCTGGGGTATCCCAGACCATGGAAACAGAAGACCCAGGAGTCTGCCCATCCGGTGGGGCCCTCTTTGGCCTTGTGGACCATGTGCCCTGGAAAGAGAATTCCTTTTCAACTGTAGGGGATAAATCTTTTTTAATGTGTATATGTATACTTGATATATAGCATTATATTAGTTTCAGGCGCACAACATAATGATTTGACATTTGTGTATACTGTGACACTACGAGTCTAGTAAAATCTCAGTGTACATAGTTACCACACTTTTTTTCTTGTAATGAGAATTTTTAAGGTCTACTCTCTTGGCAACTTTCAAATATGCAATACAACATAATTAACTATAGCCACCATGCTGTATATTGTATCCCCATGATGTTTATCTGACAACTGGAAGTTTGTACCTTTTAACTTCCTTCACCTATTTTCCCCACCCCTTACCTCTAGCAGTCACTAATCTGTTCTGTATCTATAAGACTGATTGATTTTTCTGTTTGTTCTTTCTATATTTCACATACAAGTGAAATCAGAATGTATGCCTCTTTCTGACCTATTTTACGTAGCATAATGCCCTCCGAGCACATTGCCACAAAATGGCAAGATTTCACTCTTTTTTATGGCTGAATAATATTCCATCATGTATTTCATATACACGTGTGTGTATGTGTGTGTGTGTGTATAGATATATAGGTCACATTTCTTTACTCATCCATCAGTGACACTTAGGTTGTTTTTATAGTTTGGGTATTATAATAATGCTGCAATAAACATGAAGGTGCAGTTTCCTTTTTTAGTTAGTCTTTTCATTTTCTTTGGATAAATACCCAGAAATGGAATTACTGGAGCATATGGTAGTTCCATTTTTAATCTTTTGAGGGACCTTCATACTATTTTCCATCGTGTCTGCTCCAATTCACATTCTTATCAGCAATACTCAGGGGTTCTCTTTTCTCCTCCACATATTTGCCAGCACTTGTTATCTCTTGTCTTTTTAATGAAAGTCACTCTAACAGATATAAGGTGATAGGCCCATTGTGGTTTTGATTTGCATTTTCTTGATGATTAGTAGTTGTTGACCATCTGTATGCATTTTTTTTAGAAGAATGTCAGTTTAGAGACTGCCCAAATTTCAATTGAATTTTTTCTCCTATTGAGTTATGAGTTATTCATATATTTTGGATATTAACCCCTATCAGAGGATTTACAAATGTTTTCTCCCACTCAGTAGGCTGTTTCTTCATTTCGCTGATCATTTCCTTTGCTGTGCAGCAGACTTTACGTTTGATGTAGTCTCACTTGTTTATTTTTGCTTTTGGAGTCAGATCCATATTTTTCTTCTAGGCAGTTTATGGTTCCAGGTCTTACATTCAATCTTTAATTCTTTTAAACATAATTTTTGTATATGATGTGAGACAATGATGTAGCTTCTTTCTTTTGCTTATGACTGTCCAGTATTTCCAACACTATTTATTGAAGAGGCTGTCCTTTCCCCAGAGTAAGGGGTAAATCTTGATTAGTTTAAACCCAACTTGGTGATTCATTCCATCCACTTATTGTTTTGTGCATGTCATGAACTTCTGATCAAGGGATAAGAGGGAAATTCATTCTGGGGGCTGTGTCAATTCTTAATTTATTGTCTCTCAGCCCTGAGTGCACCAACTCTCATTGCTCTATAGTAAATAATGGAATTTCTTTAACCATTTCCCCTTGAGTTGAATATGATGCTAACCTTTTTCAGTAGAGGGCACTGGAGAGACATTGCATGAGAAGAAAGCTTCCTGCAATTTGCAGCCTGAAATATGGATGTGAGAACTTTGCAGGGAGCCTGCCTGAGCCAAAGACCCAGACTACATCTCTGTGACCTTCTTGTTATGACCTAGTGATAAACTGGCAGGTCTGGGAGGGAGAAATCTGTCTAGAAACTGTTTTGCCAGACTTGTATTCTCCTCTGCTTCCCCTCCACCCTCAACAGACAAGAGAGTTCTCAGTCCCCTGTTGACGTCCACACCACTGGTAGCTGACTTTCTCCCTATTCCCCAGCTCTGCTTCCTGCACTGGGCAGAGCGCCTGTGGTTTGCCCAGCAACTCCAGACCCTCATAGGACTGGCTAGACTCTACAGCCTCCCTGTTATCCTATGACGGTGGCACCCCTTCTCTAACAAAGCCTGAACTCTTTCCAAGTTTGCCTTTCCTTAGATATTCTTCCTTAGCCTCAGGGTACCATAGAGAGGTTCCTTATCTTATTATAACTGTGTTATTGTAGTTAGTAATTCTCATATTAAACTCTTCACATTTAACCTATTGTGTAATTTCTATCTCCTAATTAGACCAGACAACTGTAGGGGGTTTCTGAGATGCAATCTTCTCATTCAGAAAAAGCAATGGGTGAGTGATGCATTTGGATGCATTTTCTGTACCTAAATGTTAATATGTGTAATCCCTGAAACTTCAGGTCATTTGCTAATGGGAGGAGACAGATTGAAAAAAACCTGGAATTTTAATGACAGCTTGATATCCAACTTATTTACCACGATATAGTTCTACACTCAGATTTATATTAGGTGGGGTAAAAAATTACTCTCCTTTTAAAGCTACTTTGCAGTAGAAATTGTAATTATTTGGAGCACAAAGTTGTATATAAAGATGTATAATATTCCCTGTTTTAAGTCATCACTATTCTATTTGAAGGTTCTGCTGAGGATAGCTTATGATGGACTATCTATTTGACCCATTGGAAGGTTTGGTCTCAGATTCATTCTGATGGGTCCTACGTGTTAAATAATTCAGGGGTCTGCTACCTCTATATTGGCTGTTCTGTTGCCTTGAACCTTTGACACGTTCATGTGTGGCTTGGTATTGCTCAGTTATTTTCGTTTTTGCTTTTCAGTGAAGCTCCTTAATCTTTCTTCTGTGTTGCATGTTAATTTTGGCATGGTAAAGATTCTGGATTGGAAATATTTGTTTTTAGCTTACAGTATTTCTACTGAAAAATCTGCTGACAGTTTAATTGGTACTCCCATACTCTGTTTTCTCTTGATGACCTTAGTCTTCTGTCCTTGTCATTGGTTTTCAACAGTTTTATTATGACGTGTCCTGATGTGCATCTGTCGTTCTATTTTGTTTGGAACTCCTTGGGTCTCTTGGATCATGTGTCTGATTCCTTTCCCACATTGAAATGGTTCGTAGCAATTATTTCTTTAAATAAATTCTCCATGTCTTCTTCTTTTTCTTCTCCTTCTGGGACCTCCATGATATGGATGTTGTTTTTTCTTCAGGTTATCTGTTACACAATTATCTCTTACACAATTTTCATTTATTTTAATTCTGTTTTCTCTTTGTTCCCTGACACTGTGCTTTGGAGCTCACTAATTCTCTCCATTGCTTACACTAATTCTCTGCATTTCTTGGCAAGACCTTCAATTGTGTTTTTAAATTTGGTTATTGTATTTTTTTAATCAAGTCTTCATTATTCTAAAGTTTTCTTTTTAGCTTTAAAAAATAAACTATCACATTATTTCTTGGCAATCCTTGGCAATGACATGGACTTTTACTCTTTAGTCATTAGTTTTATTACTCACCTTACTTAATACCGTCATTGTTATAATGAGGGTAGGGCACAAGGCAGGGGTGGGGTCCATTGAACTAAGGTGGGGGATTACTGGGGCTTTGATAGTGGGTGTCGTATGGTAACATACATCTAAAGAAGTGTGAACCTATACCCCTAAATCATATGCAGTGTTGAAAACCATTGTTACCTCAATAGAAAGTAATATAATTAGGGCCTCCCCAGTGGTGCAGTGGTTGAGCGCTGGGTTGCGAAGCTGCCCGCAGCCTCTGCAGTGCCAGTTTGATCCCCAGCCACCGGGCGAGGGTCCCACATGGTGCACAGATCTCTCCTGCCGCACCTGCTGCTTCCCTCAGCAGTGTGTTTCGTCAGTCTGCCTGTTCTGCTCTCTGCTCTGGCTCTGGTGAATTCTCTCACCTTCCCGCGCTTCTGACTGTACCCAGTGCTTGTATGAATAAATAAATAAATCTTTTAAAAACAAAGTAATATAATTAAAAAACTCATTTCACTGTTATACAAATTCAAGTCCCTCATATCATAAAATTATACAGGCAATTCTTTTTTAAAATTTAAAAACATATTTTTTCTTAAATGTTGAATGAATATCATTCTTATAGCAAAAAGCAATTCCCTTGATATCAAGGTCCTTTGTGTACTTTTTTTCAGGTTAAATGTTACTCCTTCCTCAGAAACCTAGGTCTTTCTAAAGGAAAGCAGATACTTTAGTGGATTTCCTGCTTCTTTACTTGCAAAAAGTTGGGTGTAATAATTTAGAATTGACAATAGACAATGAATACAAGGAAACATAAAAACATAAAACATGAAAAATACAACACTATAAAGCCTATGTCTCATACTGCTGTGTCACCTGAAACTTACAGATTTCATCCCTTACTCAAAGGAAATCTTTCCAGAGTGGGCTGGGCTGCAGGGAAAATATCAACCATGTGACTTTTATGACTATGTTCTGCGCATCACCATGTCCTTGCTTGCCCCCTCTGCCCTTTATTTTCAATGTGTTGTCCCTGGATTTGCCTTTACTTACTGACTTTGAGTCTTCCTCCAGAAACCACGTCCAGTACTTCTTGATATCTCCAGCCTTATTGAGTTGGAACCAGTTCTTGTAATTCTTTGTGGGAGAATAAAGATCTAAAAGTAATTTACCCGTGCCTTCCCACCCCCCAATCCGATCCAGTCTCCTTCCTCAACCTCCTTCACCTGCATAGAATGATGTGATGACCACACTGCTGCCTTTTCTTGCTAACATCTCATCACGAGCTCTTTCTTTCTTCTTCTTTTTTCCTGTTCTTCACAAAGTGACTCACTCTGCATGCCTTTAAAGCATTGTTTCTATTCTGGGCTTTGGGAGACCCGTGTCCCTGATTCCCTTCCCAGGAGACCTGTTGAGCTGCCTTAATACTCTTCCAGCTTGTACACATCTTCTAGTGAATAATGACATGCATGCTTTCTCATGGAGCTACCTAGGAAGTTTGGCTACTGCTAAAGTTCATCACTGCATTACTCATAGGAAAGTTCATACTCTCAACTTGCAAAGTTAACTTGTTTTTGTTGCAAAAGAAATAGGATTTAGGACTTAGGTATAAGGTTTGAGGGGCAGAAGAAGGAGAAAAAAACAACTTCCTCTTACTGTTCATTTGCAATGCTCAAGGATACCTGTTTGTCTAAGAAAATCAAAGTGAGACTCCAGATATCTAGTGGCATATGAGAGGAAGGAGGTCCTCAACATTATGAACCCCAGAAACCAGAATCCCCAGCAGGTTATCCCTATTTAAATGGTGTCCTTCCTCTGTATTTCCATTTTTCAACCCTGTGGTGCAAAATTGTCGTAACCATCAACCGACCCGCTAATCAAATGTCTTGATATTTGATTTTTAAAAATCAGAAAAATGTCAGTGAATGTAGCTCTTTGAAATCCATATAAACCTGCAAAGAAACACTAAACTCACTAGCGAAGTTTGAGAAGCTATTCATTTTACAATGGGAGGAAGGAGCCTTAAAATTAAAATTCAAAAGTATAGCTTTCTTTCGTGAATTGTTGAAAGACTGCCTGCATTTTTGCAGTGTTTTCCCTCTCTCTCTCTCTCTTGCTGTCTTCTTTAAGGGAAATAAGGAATGCCTAAAATAATACTTAACATTTGTCTCAGTTGCCCTGGTCTACTTACCGTGTCTCACTTCTATCCAAAACTGAATGATGAGGAATTCAGTGAGGACAGCTGAGTTGCCCTGTCTCAGGACATTTCAAAAGTGATCTTGATTTCTCACACCTCAGCACCGTCAATCCTGAATCTCTCTTCAGGAGGCAGACCTTTAAAGATTTATTTATTTATTTATTTATACAAGCACTGGGTACAGTCAGAAGTGCGGGAGGGTGAGAGAATTCACCAGAGTCAGAGCAGAGAGCAGAGCAGGCAGACTGACGAAGTACACTGCTGAGGGGAGCAGTGGGTGGCAGGAGAGGTCTGGGCGCCATGTGGGACCCTTACCCGGTGGCCGGGGATCGAACTGGCGCTGCAGAGGCTGTGGGCAGCTTCGCAACCCAGCGCTCAACCGCTGCGCCACCGGGGAGGCCGAGAGGAGGCAGACCTTTAATCTTAAAATCATTAAGGATAAGATAGGCCCAGAGGCTTTACCACTGCCCGCTCTCCTTTGTACTAGGGACAACATATCTTTATCCTAATTGTGCATTGGGTGTTTAATAAAGTATTGATATTTATCAATTGTTAGTAAGTCTTAAATTTTTTGCTTAACATTGCCATTCTATTTTTTATGTCTAGGGATTTAACCTAAAAATTAGGAATGTATACACACACACACAAACATACCAATACGTACATACATATATAAATTGAGCTACAGGATGTTCATTGTAAAATTGCAAAAACCAATACATATGCATATACATATTATTACATTCACACCCATATATGAAATTATCTACATATAGTAGATATGTGTCCTTAATCATGTTGCTTGTGGAAAAACATTTAATAACCTAAGAAAATACTTACCTTGAAGGGAAAATCAGATTAAAAAATATGCCAAATCTTTATTATCTTACATCGTTTGTGTCTGTAGGTGCCATGTCTAAATCCACATCCTACCAGCTACATCACTGATTAGTTTTATTGCTCTCACCATCAGTTTCTTCCCCTCCACGCTACTCCTCCCCTCCCCACCATTCTTTCATCCTCCTTCCCTGTTCTACTCACAAAAAGCTTATGTTGCTATCTTGAAGTTACAATTATGGATGGTTTATATTTTGTTCTTTCTCCTTACCTGTATTTAGTAATTTTTCTATAATTATTGCATGTAATTTGGCTTCCCCTACATCTTCTACACAACTTCCTGTAATGACTCATGATAGAACTTAAGAGGCCTCAGAAATATTCTTAACAAAAAAAGATCATTCTATCTGATTATTAGTGGTTTCATACAGTTTTCAGTTTATGTTTCAGTTTACACCACAAGAGACAGACAAAATTTGGAGATTATCCCATTCGGTTCCTCATCTTAAGGGGAATAGATTTAAATATGCCTAGAGAGGCAGACAATCAAGGCAACTTAAGAAGTCACCTACCTGGTGGCCTGAAGGTTTAGTCTCAGCACTATCACCGCTATGTCCTGGGTTTGATCCTGGGGCGGTGAGTGGTGGGGAGCTAACCTAAATGACACAGCAGACCTCTCCTGTCTTGCTGGCTGCTCCCCTTTCAGTGTGTTACAGTGGGTCTGCGTGTTCTGCTCCCCACTCTGTCTCTGGTGAATCCACTCACCCCCCCACACCTCTGGCCTATACCCCAGTTTTTCTATGCAAAAATAAATAAAAATTTATAGATATGTATTTTTTTTTTAAAAAGAAGTCATGGTGCAAATACAGGGTTCTCACTATACTATGAGTTTTATGACAACAACATGAACTTGTTTGAAATTCTATCATTTTTCAGTGGTTGGTGAAAAACAGATAATTAATACTACATGCCCACTAATGACAATAGGTTTGTATCTTTACATCAGATTATTTAAAATTCAAGAAAAAGTCCTAATTCCAGTGTAATTGTGACAAATCTAGATATGATGTGCTCAGAATGGCTTCCAATATTGAGTTGAGTCTTATTCAATTTTGAAAAGAGAGCACATCAAAAATCTCCATTATAAAAGGAGAATTTTCCTCAAATATTATGCTAACAAAATTCAAGCAGTAACTTTTACCTCTAAAGAACTGTATGTCAAGATATCAAGAGAGGCTTCTTAGCAATTATTATATTTTAGATCAAAATTTATCATAAAATTAAAACAATAGTTTAAAATAAATCCTATGCATATTATATGGGTGTGTGAGTGAAAATAATTATTGCCATGATTCAAATATAGTTAGAACTTGACCTTACTTCAGCTACGTATTTTGTCTTTGAAAAAAGATGCCTTGTGCATCCTACCTACCTCCTCCTGCCTTCCACAGACAAATTGACAATCTAGACCAGACCATGCTCTGTAAAATTGCAGCAGAGAAATTTGCAAAGACCTCCATTTGAGCTCCTGGTTCCTGTTATTTGATCTGGTTCAGTCTGACATGTTGTTTGTGTTTATACAGTGTAGTAAGACATCTGCTGCCCACCAGAACCTATCGTGATCCGTGGCTCTTCCCAGCTGATTGCTATCCTATTTATATTAACTGAACGCAGTGTATTCTGCATACACTGCTGATTACCCTCATTTATTTCAGTTCCTAAAGACCCAGGATTTCTCTCCATGCCTTTGTAACTTTGTTCTACTCATTTGGCTCCAATTAGCTTCAGCTAACGAAAATACATTACAACAAACCTCTGGTTAGCCATTGCTGTTTCTAATGACATAATTTGCGAGTTTTTAGCCCTTGAAAGTAAGACACTGGGAATTAAGTTATAGTATCTTCTGTGGGGCTGAGAAATATTAATTGCAGCCATCTGAGCTCACTTCCTCAAAGAAGATTTGTGATTTCTATTTAGCTAATAAATGTTGACATAATTGAAGACCTATAAGCTCCATATGTTGAACTTTCTGAGGAATTTCTGATTATACCCTTGTTCAGTTAAGTAAGAAAATGCTTTGGCATTAACACTATATTGGATTTATTTGCACTTAATGCTTTATAATTATACTGAATGATTAAAAAAAGAATTTCCTTAGGAATATATTAAAAGATAAAAGTTTATCCTAAAATGATAAAAATGTCATTAGTTTTGTGAAAAAGGCATATATTTTTAACATACATTTTTCTTCTCAAATTCTCCATTCTAGTGGCTTGTTTTAGGTCTAGAGCCCTGGATCATACTCTAATAATAATTTATACCTTAAAAATTAAATTAAAAATATATTAAAAATATATTTTAAAAATACTAGTCTCTAGTACTAGTAGTCTAGTTCAGCAATTTTCCTGTCTTTTACACTAGGTGTTTGCATATTATACAAGTGTCCTGCATGGTGTAAAATCTGAATTTTGATCTGTTTTGAAATATAGTTAATTACCTTATACTAGTCTGAGGAAATTTCATTGCTGAATTATAACCTTAAGCAAAAAGTCTTCCTACTCATCACTCTTTTGGAAGTTTTAGTTTTTAAATGGTGTTCTCATTTCATTTTATGTTTTTTTCCCCCTTCCATCCCAAACTTGAAAAGACAAGGCAAATCATAGTCAAATACCGTAAAAGCTGTGCTCCCTTGGTTTTTATGTAAAGTTAATAAAATAAATAAGAGGCAGCTGTGCATTTCAGGAAATCACTCCATTGAGGGGTTCTGGGAATACTATAACCGCAAGTGTGAAGCTGGAGTCACCAGAAACCCTCAATGGAATTATAGCTCAATAAATCAAAATTTGCTCCTTTTTACCTTTACAGTATAACTCTGCATTCTATGTGGTGCCTGTGCTTTACAACAGTCCTACTGCTATCTTTTTAATTATCATGGAAGTTCTTGCTTCCTGTTCCAGCAGGTTGGGATTTGAGGTGGGGTGGAGGGACTTTTGTTGTATGCTTAGATGCAGTGGGTCTCTACTATTTTGGCTCTAGGGGACATGACATAGTAATAAATCCCCCTCACTTGCCACCACCAAGTGAAAAAGAAAGAAAGTGAATATGAAGAACCATGAGGAATTTTGATAGCATTTCATGGAGGTATATAACAAATACATCCATGCCAGATTGTAATATCATACATGGTAATAGGCTGTGGACTGGCAAATGGACCACCTAGAAGCCTCTACAGACTAGTGAGTCTTATACTGACTGATAGACTGTGAGATACTGTTCTTGACAATCACCGCTATACAGTTGTCATTCTTCTCTTATGCATTCCTTGTTGATAAGCCTGGTAAACTACTTTTTTCCTAGAATTTCTTGTTTTCATGTTTTCTTTACCTCCATTTTCTTTTCAAGTAATATCGAAGTCTTACTTTTCTTGAAAAAACACTACAGAGATTCTTCCAGCTAAGCAGACCAAACACCACAAAGTATGTATCAATTTAGAGTGTGGGTTTCTGTGCTGTTTTCCCCCTATTTATTAGCTTTTTGTCCATGAGCAAGTTATTTGTCAAAAGTCTCAATTTTCTCATAAAGTGGCAATGTATTAGTGTCCATATCCTAGGAATATAGTGAGGTTTATCAGTAAGTTCTGCTATGTGACATGCTACCTAAACCTTTTTTAAAAAAGATTTATTTATTTATGCATACAAGAACTGGGGTGTAGGCCAGAGGTGTGGGGTGTGTGCATACAAGAACTGGGGTGTAGGCCAGAGGTGTGGGGTGTGTGTGTGAGAGGATTCACCAGAGACAGAGTGGGGAGCATAACAGGCAGACTGACTGAAATACACTGCTGAGGGGAGCAGGGGGTGAGACAGGACAGGTCTGCTGGGGCATCATGTGGGTTAGCTCCCCGGTTGGGGATCAAACTCATGCTACAGTGGCTGGTAATAGGTTGATGGTGCTGTGTCTTTAACTCCTGCACCACTAGGGAGGCCCATTGCCTAAAACTTAGTGGCTTAATACAGTAAACATTTATGTCTATAATTGGTTGGGAAGTTCTGATCTGGAGAAGCTTGATTGGATATGGATGGAGTAGAATTTTTTTTTTTTTTACATATTGGTGGTTGTCTGTGAGATGGGTAGATATCAGGTGCCAGATGGACAGTGTGACTCTTACTATCCAATAGTTAGCCCAAGCTTTTTCATGGGGTGTCCTCAGGCAGCAAAAGAGAGTAAGTCCAGTTTTAAGCCTCTACTTGCATCATGCTGGCTTATGCCTTTGACTAAAACAAATCACATGATCAAGTCCAGATTGACGGGATGGAAGGATAGATGCTACCCCTTGATAGAAAGAGTGGAAATTTACATGCAAAGGTGGGTACAATTTGGCCTTTATGCAGTTTGCAGCAAGAAGGTGGGAAGACTTTGTAGTGCCGAGAGTAAAGTGCTTCAAATAGATATTACCATCTTCATCATGTTCTTAATTAGCACCATCCTCACACTTGCTAGTAAAGCAGGTTTAGTGTGATTATCTCTCATATGTAAGTGAGACATTTTATTAGTTTAGTTGCTGTTGAAATTCTGTTCTTCAGAGTCCACTAAAATATCCTCCCCTGGGGAATCTGTTTAAGAAGGTGAGTAACATGGTTGTTATAAAGAAAATGAAATGATCTACCTTCCATTCTTCCTTTATACTACTGCCACAGTGAAAATATTTAAAAGTCTGGATTTTTCCTTTTTAATTTCTTATTTTCTGGTGTTCATTTTCAACAAAATTCTTAGCCTACCTTCAACCCACATGCCTTCAGTTGCTGCTTAAACTGACTGGAACTTATTGCAAATGCATTTCCTTCTGCCTGGAATCTTTTCTAGTGATACTTAGAGAACTGGAACTTTGTGAAATGTCATATTTTTAGAAGACCATGCCTCCTGTCTCCTGCAGATATAAGGACTCCCCCTTCTGATTTCTCACAGAGTTCTGCACATGCCAGAAATTGAACCCAGAATTCATTTGGCCAAAGAATCCTTTCAACACAACACTCCAGGTAGCTGCAAACATTTAACTGTTCAACACAAACTTATAATGTGAGCTGGATTCTGACTTTACAAACATTTCCTTTTTTTATATTTTTGTGTTGTGTACTCTATGCTCATTGGTACACAAGAACATAAACCAAAAGATTGGTTCAAAGTGAGGGAATTATTCTTTAGTGGTGAGGAGAGTCGAAATAAGTGTGTGATCGGGGTAGCTCAGTGAGATGAAGGGATCTGTGGGGCCAATTCAAGAGCAACTAGGATGTTGGAAAAACAAACTCCTTTCAGAATACAAAAAACAACCTTCATAGGAATTCTCTCTCTCTCTCTCTCTCTCTCTTCATCCTGACAGGATGCCAGGATCTGTCACAGAACAGCAGTACAGGGTGGGGTTAGCTAGATGATGCTGAAAAGAAAAGCTAGAATAGTTCTTCAGTTGATTATTTAGTCCTTACAGGTAGGTGATAATATGTGACAACCTTTCTCGTCTTCTCTTGTTGTTCCTATATTATTAAAAGTTAGACACCTAAAAGAACACTGTGAACAACTGTAACTGTGGGGTGAATGCGAAGATTCATGATGCGGTACCAGTTTTAGGTCCCATAATGAATACATACTTTCTTGGCCATTAACACAAAGTGTGAGAACAACTCTGGCCTGGGGAATAATTTTCATTAAATGAAATTATTGTCCTTATCTTTAACAGTGTTCTCTAACTTTCCCTGAGGTCTATTTATTCTCTTGGAGGCAAGGATCTGGACTCCATCATCTTTCTCCAGTCTGTTCAAACCACTAGAGTTAGTGGAAGATGAAATTGGACTTGAAAGGAAATATTAGATTAGACAAGTCACATGCCCTGTTGGGAAGTGGCTGCTGTAGGATTTCTTTCAGGATAAGACCTTTTAAGTGGACATTGTTCATACAAATGATCTAATTTCTGTTTTGTGATCATCTTGGTATTATTCTTTCTTTAGACAGTTTTCTCTACTGTGGGTGAATGTGACCCCTCAGGGACTTGCCAATGTCTCAAGACATTTCTCATTGTCACGCTGGACAGGGAATGTTACTGGTATCTAAAGGGTAGATGCTACTGATGCTATTAAGCATCCACAATGCACACGACAATGCCTCACAGTCACCTCTTCTGGCCCCAAATGTCAACAGTGCTGCTACTTTAGAATAGACTAATATTGACCAGGTTCAGACTTTTGAGTTTCCATCCCTTGATAGGATTATGCCTACATAATGAAGTTAATTCATTTTATCTCAATTTTGTTGAGATATTGACATGCAGACAATGTTTTAGGTATACAGTATAATGATTCAACTTAGATATATTGTGAAAGGATTGAGACAAAGTTTAGTTATCATCCATCTCATACACATACAAAAAACTAAAAAAATTTTTTTTCCTTATGATGAGAACTCTAGGATCTACATTCTCAGCAATTGGCAAACATACCATACAGCAATATTAATTATAGTCATATGTTGTAAATTATATTTCTGGTATTTATGTGTCTTACAACTGGAAGCTTGTGCCTTCACCTAACTCCCCCTTCTGAAGTGTAATTCTTTAATACTATATTAATAATTTTATTAAAAATAGCGCTGACCATTTTATTTTCTTGAGAGTAAAATCCTTAAGATTTAAAGTTAAATGGTTTTGAAGAGAATTTATTTTAAATGAAGCAGAAACTGACCAAGTGGACCTAAAATGACTTCGAACTAAACTCAGCTGACTGCCTTTCACTAGAATATCTAATTGATAGTACCTGGATCACAGTTTCAAGCAGTATTCACAACCTGGACCTTCAGAATATGAAATGGAACCCTTGAGGCTGATATAGTAAATGAACTCCTATTGGTTTGGATTTCATTATGCTTAATAACTATGATAAATGCCAGTCATGGATTCTTGCAAATTCGGTCCTGGGAAAGTTTCCATAAAGATGTGACTCAGGTAAAATAAATGTGTTTTAAGTATCTAATCTACAATGAACAATTTGTTCTATCCCCAAGGAATGAAGCAATAATTTCAAACACATGTTTGGGTAACTGGACAGTAAAGGCAATGTGAGGATTGCCATAATGGCTTGTTTAAGAAGATGGTATTCATTTGTAGTCTCACCAGTAAGATTCTGCTCACATAGTGAAACTGATGCTGTCCAGTGAGTGGAGTATTCAGTTAGGTCTCAAAAGTGCCTTCTGCGTGCCCCCCATCCAGGCATGCCCCCAGTTAAACTGGGAACTGATAGTGCTATGTATCTGCTTCACAGAGCCCCAGAAGGCCTTGTTAATCTTTACCAGGAAGAATATACAAGCTCAGATGCCTGTAGGATTAGGCAGTGAATAGATTAGTGAAGTTGGCCAAGTATTTTGCAGTAAAGAATGGTGGGGACTTGGTCAGGTATGAAGTCCATGTCCTACCTAAATGGGTGACCACAACACAGCTCCAATATTTTCCAGATGATCTGATTTTTCACCAAAATATGTAATTTCATCTATTTTTGTGTGGGAATTAAAAAAAATTAAATCAGTACAGTGTTCCATTTAACAGTATATTGGTGGTCCTAGCCAGGATAATTAGGTAAGCAAAAGAAATAAAAGCTAGCCCAATTGAACAAAGAAAAAGAAGTGAAATTCTCTGTTTGTAGAGGATGCAATATTTTATGTAAAAAATTCTAAGGAAGTTGCTAAAACAACCTATTAGGACAAATGAGTCTTCAGCAGAGTTACAGAATGTCAGATCAATATACAAATATCACTTGTATTTATATGTACTTGTGTAATGGACAACCTGAATGAAATTAAGAAATTAATTTCATTGGAAATTACCATAAAAAATAATAGAATATGTAGAAATAAATTTAAAGAAGTTCAAGACTTGTTTGTGGGAGCTATAAGAAAATTAAAGAAGTCCTAAATAATGGAAAGATATCATATATTAATGTATGAGGACTTGATATTCTTAAGATGGTAGTACCCCCTAAATTGATTTACCAGTTCATGTACCCTTATTAGTTCCAGCTCACTTTGGAAATTGTTAAGCTAATCCTAAAATTCCTATAGAAATGCAAGAGATTCAACATAGCCCAAACATTGCTCAAAAAGAATAGCAAATAGACTGGGAATTCAGGACACTTCTGATTTCAAGACAGCATTTTCTACAGTATTCAGCACAGTGTATTTACTGGTATAAGTCTGAAACATATTGATCGTCAAATAGAATTGATAGTGCAGAACTATTTCCTTGCATTTTGGTCAAGTATTTTGACAGTAATGCCAAGACAATGCATTGGTGGAAAGAATAGTCTTTCAACAAATGATGCTGGAACAACTAGATATTTACATGTAGAAGAATGACTTTAGACTGCTATCATACATCATACACAAAAAAGAACTAAAAATGGACCATATGCCTAAAATAAAGAGTTAAAATTTTTACAATCCAGGAGAAAATACAGTTGTAAATCTTTGTGGTCTTGGATTCGGCAGTGCTTTCCTAGATATGGGCCCCAAAAGCTAAAGTTATAAGATAAAGAAAATATATATTGGACCTCATCAAAATGTTTTGTTGCAAACATGAAAGTAAAAGGACAACCCATAGATGGGACACTGTTTATTTTCAAATCATGTATCTATATTCAGAACTTATATTCATAATATATAAGGAATCATTCAACTCAATATTGAAAAGCCAAACAATCTAATTTAAAATTGGACAGAGACCGAATAGACGTGTTTCCTAAGAGGATATATAAATGGCCTCTAAGCACGTGAAAACGTGCTTAACATTACTATTAGGAAAATGAAGATCAAAATCACAGCAAGAATCACACACACGGGATAGTTAGAATCAAAAAGGTCAGCTAGAGTTGGTGAGGATTTAGAGAAGTTGGAACTCAAATACGCTGTTGGTAGGAATGCAACAGGGTACAACTACTTTGTAAGACCCTCTGACAGTTTCTTGAAAGGTTAAACATAGAGTTACCATATGACCTAGCTGCTCTTTCCTAAGTATGTATCTAAGAGAAATGAAAACATATGTCCACTTAAAAATTTGTGCACAGATTCTCATAGCAGCATTATTGATGATAATCAAAAAGTGGAAACAATCCAAATGCCCATTAACTGATAAATGGATGAATAAAATGTGGTCTATATATAAAAAGAATATTATTTTGCAATATAAAGGAATGAAATACTGATATATGAGACAACAGGAGTGGATCTTGAAAAATTAGGCTGAAGTCACTAACAGAAAAATTTACATGGCAGGATTCCATTATATGAAATAGCCAGATTGGTCAAGTCTACCGAGACTGAAAATAGATTATTGATTTTCTAAGGCCATTGAGGTGGGGTAGGAAGTTATCTATTGATTAGTACAGATTTCTTTAGGGAGTGATGAAACTGTTCTAAAATGTGATTGTGATAATGATTACGCCAATTCCTTATATAGACTTAAAAAACGGTGTGGGAAACACACACACTGTGCCAACCAAACCAGATGTATTTGAGGACTGAATTTGCCTTGCAGGTTGCTGATTCATGACTTCTGTTGGGGATGGAAAAAGAGACACAAGTGGATGTTCTTTCCATTAAGTCATCTTCAGACTAAGAGAGATGAGAAGATATACTTAATTATAAGAGAATTATTTGAAAATAGGATGCTCTGGCTTACTGTATGGTCAGGGAGAAGGTGTTATGAGATGGGGGTTTGAAGAAATAATAGAGACAAAGGCATTTACATAAAATATCAAAAAAATCTAGGTGATCCATGTTGATATGATTTTAGAGATGCACCCTGATTTGCCAAATGCTCAGTGATGAAATGGTAAGAGCAATAATGTCCAGCGCCAAATGCAAACATCACCTTAATAGAATGAACTTGTAAGGATAAGAACCATACTTTTCAAAATCGCCTTTGCAGTATGATCTGGTTTCCTGTTGAAAGTAATTTGCATGAGATGTAGAAGATGGACGTGAAGTGTTCTTGGCATGTTCTTGGAAAATTTTGGTGCTAAGACACAGTGGCTTTTCAGACTGCTTTATGATCTCTCACTTTGGTAGGGGAGCTACCATGTTCCCTGCCCCCACTTTGCATGTGGCTGCCTTAATTAGCTACTGGGAACTGTGGGCAGAGCTGAGTAGCCAGGTGAAGCAGTATAACATGGTAGGCAGGTGGGTTAAAACAGAGCACTTTTTCTTTAGCCCGACTTGCATCCTAGTACTTAGGGGAAGGAGACACGGGGAGGAAAGACATGCAGAGACAGTTGGAAGAGACATGTGGTGAGCTGATAATGGTTGCCATTATCTTGATTTATACTTTGATTTTGTTCATTTTCTCCCAGACTTGCCTGACCTCTTTTGCCCCTTCCTTATGTTTCTCTGCCAGAAGTTGCCTGGGACTTGTGGAAATCTTGTGGATTTTATTAGCTGCACTTTGGGCTGAGCCTGTTTGGCTGGGCATTTGCCCATGAAGGAATGGGGAGTTTGGGGGTTTTTATTGGGAAACTGTTATATTCTTTTCTCTTACCTCTTTGTGTACAGTAATTCTTTTAAAGATCGTTCACACTAAGTGTCTGCTCAGCCTTTCTGCAGCAAATGGCAGGACTGCATCATAAAGCACACAAGCCACAGCTTCTCCTTACTCCAGTCCTTCAGGTTGAAGCCATTAATAACTCTTTCTGACCTTGGTTTTCTCTTTGCAGACCTTAATTTTTCCGCTCCTGCTTTAATCACATGAGCCCTATCCCTCTGTCAAACTCCTTATTTTCATAACTTCTAACAGTGACTTTTAAAAATCAAACAGACTGATAAAGTTTTATTCTGATCGCTCAATAAATTTTGTATTATTACTTATATTTTATAAGCTTTTCTTGTTTCCAAAACAATGTGTTTTTCCCAAATTTATCTAACATACTCTCTCGTGATTAATATCAGAGATATTAACTATCAGTATAGTTTTCTATTCAACCATAGGAAATTTCTCAACATTTTAAAACTAATTTGTCAGCTATTGTCATTGATTATTATTTCTTCAATAACACTTAATTGCATTTAAGATAAGGGACAGAATTTCAATAAATAAAGCAAGAGTTTTTTTTAGTTTAGGTGATAGCTAAAATGCTTTTGGGCCTCCCTGGTGGTGTAGTGTGTGGAGCGCCATTCTGTGAAGCTATCTGCAGCCTCTGTGGGGCAGATTCATTTCTCAGTCAGGGAGATACCCACATGGCTTGGCAGACCTCTCCTGTCTCACCCACTGCTCCCCTCAGCAGTGTACTTCAGTCATTCTGCCTGTTCTGTTCCCCTCTCTGTCTCTGGTGAATCCTCTTACCCTCCTGCGCCTCTGGCCTGTATCCCAGTTCTTGTATGCATAAAATAAATAAATCTTAAAAAGATGCCTTTATCTGTATTTGAATGTAAAATTTCAGAAGAAGGCAAATCTAAATGTTATGTCTTATTTATATTACTGACATTGTTAAACCGATAAGATGTGTTAATAACTTATCAAACATCTGTCATTGATGAGGGACTTTAGGAATGCCAAAAGTCCAAAAGTTCTATGATGATCCAAGTGCCAAGGCTGAAGCTAAAGTCAAAGAGAAGATTTTGGCAGCACAGTTGGGGAGAAGCTGAAAGTATATTGTGAGAATGCTGTGCACAGAGGGGTACTCTAGAAACATTCATTTTCCCACTAGTGGAGGAGATTAATTATGATTTTCAAAAAACAGGTGCAGTTTCAAAGATACATAACATGTATCAGCAAGTATAAAAGCTAAGAAAGAAAACTAGCCTGGTTTCCTTAACCCCAGTCTTGTTTAGAGGAGAAGGTTTGCTTTAGCTTCCCTCTGAAGTTCATTGAAAGGAGCTGCTTGGAAATTTTGCTAATCAACTCAGCATTTCATAGCAATTAGAATATTAATGAAGCACTTGTCATTTCATCTGGAAAAAAACAGACTGTTTTGAAAAAATAGTTTTTAGGACACTGTGTGGTAAGTGGAATGCTGCTTTGCACTCACAAGACACATGTTCACTTACAATTTGCCAGAAGTGATTTTGTTCTTTTCAGTGTCTGACTTATCACTATGTAACTGGCCTGTAGATATCCAGATAAATAAAGTATATTTGGGGAATGCAGGTGTTGTCTAGAATATCTCTATGATATTTCTGTGGAACTTGAGAGACAAAAGTTGTCTGACTTAGAATTATATTATCATGCATGCAGAAATATTTAGAATTTTAAAATTCTAAAGACTTTTCCCAAATTCATAGGAGAAAAATCAGTTAATTTTCCACTTCTAGAATCTTTTCCAGATAATATGAATAACATTCTTTGCCTTTGGTCTGCTGCAAATAGTGCTAGGAGGTGATGATCAGGTCATTAGAAAATCAACATGATTATTGATGGAAATTTTTGCCACTGGGCATTTTGGGAACAGGAGAGTTCTAATTGTCAAGATTGTTTTCTTCAAGGACCTAAATACTAAGTACTAATAAAAATTGGTGCAGATAACATTAATCAAAGAAAAAAGTTTTAAAAGAGTTTATTTTTGAGCTTTATTGTCTCTCTTCTTAGTGAATTGATAATCTTAATTGGATATATTTGGAATTGATCCAAATTCTTCTTTGGAGATTGAATTGTTTAAGTGATTAAAGAAAGTAACTGAGGTCACCACCCTATTCAATAAGATATTTTTTTGGCATGTAATTAATTATAATCTCATTGTAAATCCTTTTGATTTAAAGATTAATGGCGATTCTTTGCTTCAATTATGCTATTCATTTTTTTTAATTAAAATTAAGGCGTGCAACAGATCACTGTAGAACTTCTTTATGATGTTGATGCTATTCATTTAAATAGCCTGTTTTATTGTTTAGTAAAAAACAATGTATTTGGTATAATTACACTTGTTCATTCTATTGCATAGGGAAGATGCATAGGGATGCTGCATAGAGATATGTTTTGTATTTTTTTTTTTTTTTTACATTTTGAAAGGACAGGTTTATTAGGAAAAAGAGAAAGAAAAAGAGAGGCACCTGCATAGTCACAGGCAGGCAGAAGCTGTATTCTTTTATCTTTTTATTTATAAATGTTAGTTCCATTGCTTTGATTTTTTAAATACTATCAACTCTTCTAGTTTTTCTCCAAGTATTTATGAATCTCATTCATTTTCTTGATTATACACACACGTGTCTAAAAAGAAACTGTTAGCAAGGATGGTTGACTATTAGTCTTCAGATTAAGTACTCGTTGCAGGCTTTCTCATGGTGTTTCAAACCAAATGAATGACTTCACATGTTTTCTTACACTCAGATTTGCTCAGAGTTACAGTCCATTCAGCAGCTTACAACTCTAATTCAATATAAGATATGTTCATAAACATCATGAGGGATAATGTTAGAAATCAGAATTATAAACTAGGGCAGTATGTTGTCTTTCTCTGTATGGTTAATGAGATTTTAATGTTTTTATGTATTTGCTAAATATAGGTACCTACCTTGTAAATAATACATAATACTAAGTGAACATTTATCTGTATAGGAAGAATGAAAAATGACATATAAGAAACCATCCATTTATTCTTAGGAATAGAAATAACATGGGTAAAATGCAGAGTTGCCAGTCTTCTGAAGCATATGACACTCTCTTATGTCTACCAATAATGACTTTGAGGTTATTTCATTATCATCTAGTCATAGGATTAACTTCTTGATCTGCCACCTATGAAATGGATGAAATGGAGATCAGGTTGTGTCAATGGTGAAATTTAGGACACTTTTAATTTAAAAACCATAAAAATCAACTTGTTCGCTGTCCCTTGGAATGAGCTGTTTGAGTTCCACCAGAACAGTGAATGCGAGAGACAAAGGTCAAGAAGTGAAAGGGAAAGAAGAATCAAACCACTGAGTAGGAATATGAGAAGTAAAATTGGACAGTTATTCAATCTTCACAATAAGTAGCACTAGCGCTGATACTTTAGATTGAGGCTGGGTCTTGTCAGGAGCACTTTTAAACCCACCAAGTTGGAGGGAATTCTAATCCCTATCTTACTGTTCTCGGTTAAAGCCTTTCCTGTTTCTAGCTGTCAAAACAGAAGTGTGAGAATTTGCCCTACCTTCTTCACCCTCAGGTAGAGCTCTACATTTTTTTCTAATTCTGATAGGGGGCCAGATCAAGTCTAAAAGCATAAATAATGTTAATAACATATAAATGTATAGAGATAATAACATTTGGTTATGTGGTTCATGAAGATGAACTTTAAATGTGGAATGTCTTTTCAATGAGAAAGGTAGTGTAGTTTCAGGACTATGTAAATTAATTAATCAACAACCTGTTTACACCCTGGACGTAGCCCCTTCTTTGGGTGAAGTCTGAGAAGTGTTTTCCTACTTCTCCAAAGGATCTCTGGGGATCTTGTACACCTCTGTAACTTCTCTTTCTACCTTAGCGCTCTCAGAATCACAGTCTCTACAAGTCTTGATTATGTGAAATAAGCCCACTGTCTTAACCTATGAGAACTCCGAAGTAGTTGAAAGGGTATGTGAACTCCCCACATTGACATCAGTGTTTATTCTGCTTGCCCTACATAGAGAAATTTTCCAACCCAGTGCCTCAGACAGGAACTAGATGTCAAACTTACTCTTACTATTAGAGTTCAGAAGTCACCTTATAAGTTGCTTACTCAACCTTAAGTCTTCTGTTTCAGTGCTATACTGAAAATTAAACTAAGAGAATTATTTCCCCACAAGGGGCGAGGGTGATGGTTCACAGGTTGACGTGCTGTGGGAGACTCATGGGGATTACACCTAAGAGGAGAAATCAAATATCATAGAGAAATGAACAACAATATAAGAAAATAAAAAAAAGTTTAATTAATAAAAAAAGAAAAAAAGCAAAAGAGGAAAAACAAAACAATAAAAGGAGTGTTTTACTATATCAATTTTACATTAGGTTAAATTCCACAGCTGCTGCTATCCAGGCAAAGTACCACCAACTTAAATAATGTACTAAAACTAGTAGTTTGACATATTGTTTCTAAACCAGTTATCTACTAACTAGTGCTGTGACCTCTTTGTTTTATTTTTTTTCTTTATTTTTTTTTTTTTAAATATTTATTTATTTAGTAGAGGCATGTTATTTATTTATTTATTTGTTTGTTTGTTTTGTTTGTACATGCACTGGGTACAGTCAGAAGCGCGGGAGGGTGAGAGAATTCACCAGAACCAGAGTGGGGAGCAGAGCAGGCAGAAGGACCGAAGTACACTGCTGAGGGGAGCAGCAGGCGGCAGGAGAGGTCTGCGCGCCATGTGGGACCCTCCTCCGGTGGCCGGGGAGCAGCCGGGGATCGAACCCGGGCCGCAGAGGCCGCGGGCAGCTTCGCAACCCAGCGCTCAACTGCTGCGCCACCGGGGAAGCCCTGTGACCTCTTTGTTTTATATGAAGATTACCATTCTGTTTACAAGGGCCTTAGTTTTATTGAGAATTTAAGTAGAGTGTCACACTCACCATGCAAGCATT
The DNA here is from genome assembly GCF_964194135.1 of Talpa europaea. NCBI lineage: Eukaryota > Metazoa > Chordata > Mammalia > Eulipotyphla > Talpidae > Talpa > Talpa europaea. The sequence goes on from NC_140070.1 coordinate 81,104,822, forward strand.
TTCTGAAGTTGCCATTGTTCTGAAGTTACTTGAGGGTAATAGAGCACCTGAATGTGACCCAGAGAAATCTGGCCAATATCTAGTTATCTCACAGAAGTCTGATCCTGTAGAGAAAGTGGAATTTCTCATTTCTATATTGTGTAGTCTCATATGACAGTTAAAATCAACCAGAATACATGGCTGATCTTCGTCAGATAAGATTCTTCCTTCCTTTACAGAGGCAGGCTATTTTCTATTAATATTACTCATGTAAGGAAACTGCTTAATTTATCATAGGGTGTTCTAAGGTATGGTCCATATCTCTTGTTTAATCAGGCATTTGACTGCTAATCAATTAAAATAATATAACATGAGGTAAGATGTAAGTGAAATTCTGGATCATGACCTCACCTAATGTTCACTTGCATAAAACTTTAAAGTAGGATATTAATTCCAAATTTGCTTATGTCTAAACTTATGGAAAAGACATCATTCTGCATTTTTATTATTTTTTTAATAGTCAAGAAGGTTGGTTAAATATAATGATGACACATGATTTATAAGGTCTTTTTATCCTCAGGTTTTTGGAAAGCATTTTACCAGGAATGGAGATGACTAGCTTCATCATTCCATTTATCTATTTGGCCATAAACATTTCCATACCTACATAATGTAACAAATGTAGAGTATCTATAGTGTTACATGCTATGTACCATGGTCTGCAAGTAAGATGGTAAATTAGACAAGCATCGGCCTCTCTGGTGGCACAGGGGCTTAAGTACCGCACTATGAAGCAATTGGCAGCCTCTGCAGCATGAGTTCAATCCCCGGCTGGCCAGGGAGAAACCACATGGCGAGGCAGACCTCTCCTGTCTCACCCGCTGCTCCCCTCAGCAGTGTGTTTCAGTCTGCCTGTTCTGTTCCCCACTCTGTCTCTGGTGAATTCTCTCACCGTCCCCTTCCCCCCACATCTCTGGCCTATTCCCCAGCTCTTGTATGCCTAAATAAATAAATAAATAAATAAATAAATAAATTAGACAAGCATCTGCTCTCAAGTTGCTCACAGTCTATATTTAGGAAATATTTGAGGAGCAGACATTATTTTTCATTTTCCTAGCTTCCAATTGATTCTTTTCTTAGTGCCAGTTTGAGAAAACATAATATCTGGGAAAGCTCCCATTAAACAAACCATCACCTTCCGTCTTTCTGGTTCACTTGTGAGCATCTGACCTTAGCTGGTACAATTGGGGTAAATCTTTGTGGACATTTGCTTGGTATTCAGTTAATGGTGTTATCTCTCCCATTACAATTCTGTATGACAGCCAGGATCATAGGTTAGAAACACCACTAGGACACAAGTGACAACTAGTCAATCAATAGGCAAGATATTTTAGTGTATTTGGTTAACCTGTCATGAAAGTAATCCGATAAAATGTACATTAGACACTTGGGAACTTCATTTACTTTAAAAAACAAAGTGATGGATGTCAGTTTTCCTTATTAGATTTGAAAAGAACCATTAACTAAAAAAATAAAACAACATTTTCATAAAAATTCTTATTAATGGAACATGAGTCCAAAAATATGATGTAAAATCACTGATTAAAGCAGTGATATCTTTAAAACAGATTCATATTAAAGCATTGATAGTAAAGCAGATTCATATCTTTAAACTCCCAGGAAGATTTATTTTTGACAAATGAAATTATAATATGTTATCAGGTGATGATTTGATTTATGTATATATTCTGAAAGGATTTCCAGAATTGTGTGAACACAGCCATTGCCTCATATATTTAACTTTTTTCGGGGGTCGGTGGGTAACAACATTTAAGTTCTACTCTCTTAAAAAATTTCAATTATATTACACATCAACTGTAGTCATCATGTTATACATTAGGTCCTCAGACATTATTCATCTGATTACTGAAAGTTTGTATCCTTTGCCAAAGACTACCTATATACACCCTCCTCCCTCCACCTTCTGGCAACCACCATCTACTCTATGAGTTTTGACTCCATTCCATAGAGCGTCGTTCATTTAAAATCTTTTGTTGGGGGAGGCAATGCCCAGTAAAATAATAACTATTAGTCCATGATAAAAGAGGAAATATTAACACTTTCTAACGTTTGAAATAGTTTAAGGTAAGAAACATTAAATAGGGTGAGAAAGAAGTAATATAAAATCTATTTCTTAAGCGTGTCTTCCATATAAAATAAAGGACTGGGTTTGCAAAACTTTACTGATGCAAACATTTAAAATTTTTGCTGCTGAAAGAGGTCAGTTGAATATTTGAAAGTCTTAAAGGATAAAGGAGTTATTCCTGATTTCTGGTCACAACTTTTTCTATAGTGGTGGATTAAGAGTAAATATGGATAATAATGAGTGTTGACATTGAAAATGCTATATTGACTAAGTTATGGAGGAGCTTTCCCTATTCTGGGAAATTTGGACTTGATCCTATTGAAAGTAGAGAATAAGTCAAGAATTTTAAGTAGAATTGTATGATCTTACTGCTTTTTTTTTTTTTTTTTGGGTTACTGATTTTTTTTTTTTTTTATAAATTGCTCTCACTGAAGGAGGGGGTGGAGAAAGTACTTAAATATTAGTGGCTATGAGGCTAGGTGACTAGTGTTAAAATACAGGTAAGAGCCAAACCAGTAAGGAAAGGGAGAATGAGAGAACTTGAATATAAAAATAGTGGGATGAAGAGAGAGAGAGAGAGAGAGAGAGAGAGAGAGAGAGAGAGAGAGAGAGAGAGAGCACAGATTTAGACACTTGAAACAGTGTAATCAGCATTTATTGGGGAGTGGGTGCTTGAATAAGGTAGTAAGGGAAAGGAAGAATCCAGGGCAGTTGTCAGTTTTCTGTTTTGGTCAAAAATGTAAGTGGTGGTGGATTTCACAGACATAGAGATAGTGGAATAGGAGAAAGGATGAGGAAGGGAGAGCCTGATTCAATTTTGTCCATGTTAGATTTGAGATTATTGTTGATCCTGGAACTAATTACGAATAATTGGCAAAGGGATGCTTCTTTTGACTTTTGGGGTGTGGTAACTAGGAAAGTCATAATTATATAAACAGTTTTAGCAAACTTCTTTGAGACATTTGGTCTACAAAAATTGCAAAGATTTAAAACAGATTCCAAGTATCCTGCAAAGCCTCTTTATGAAATAGGCATGTTTCAAAATCAGAAAGAATTGGAGGACTGGAAAACTACTGATGTCAGACTGAACAGCTATCTAAAATATGGAAGAAGAAAGAAACAGACTTATTAAAACTATCAAGTCTTAATTTTCTCTAGAGTTTTCATATTGGAATTAAAGAAAAAATTCAGTATTTATAACCCGTGATGAGTTTTGACTATTTTCAATTTGCACTTTATATTCAAAGAAAAATGAGGAAAGTGAACACTCCTAAACAAATAACAAAAATATATATGGAGGAGTGAGGAGTCTATAATGCCTTCTTCTTTTTTTTATTTTTAAAGATTTATTTATTTATTTATACAAGCACTGGGCACAGTCAGAAGCACAGGAGGGTGAGAGAATTCACCAGAGCCAGAGCGGGGAGCAGAGCAGGCAGAAGGACCGAAATACACTGCTGAGGGGAACAGCGAGAGTGGCAGGAGAGGTCTGTCGTGCCATGCGGGACCCTTGCTGGTGGCCAGGGATCGAACCAGTGCTGCAGAGACTGCGGGCAGCTTCGCAGCCCAGCGCTCAACCACTGCGCCACCAGGGGAAGCCCTATAATGCCTTCTGATGAAGTTAGGTCATCTGGCTGGCTGTCCTGTCTGTCCGTCATCCATCTATCTACCTACCTATTTATTAATCATCTATCTGTCTATTCCTTCTACTGGCTCCATATCTCTGCAGAATCCTAACACAGGACATTTACTAAAAATGCTAAAGTTAGCCCTGAAGTTTCTGTTTTTTAAAAATAAAAGAAGACAAATTTGTACCTTTGATCCTGAAAAAAGCAAGCCTAATGTAAATAGTGATGAATAATAGTTGAAAGTTAATGTTAATCCACCATTGTGAATAGAAATGATTCCACTTAATTTGGACACATTTAATGGTTAATATGTAGACGTCTATATAGTTCTTAAACTTTTGTGTTTTCAAAGGAAAAAATGAATTCAAGAGTTGCAGAAATATGTATCACCAGTGTTTCAATGGAAATATTGATAGTATAGAATCCTTATGTTTGAGTATAACTTCATAGGTGGTTGGCCTGATCTATGGGTCAATAAACAGACTTAAATATGGGAAGCAGGCAAAGGGAGAGAATCATTTTATAATCATTGTGCAGATGTGATTAACTGAATAATTTCATTTGAAGAAACAAACCTCTGCCTCATCTATTTTAGAATGAGGACTTATCAAATAAGAATTTTCATCCGTTTCCCAAATTATAGAGTTGTTAGTTGCAGTAAGGGCAGATTGAAAAAAATTATATAGCTAAAAAGATTAAGAAATAATATGCAGTAATTAAGAATGATGTTATATATAATTTTGACATAATATGAAGTTAAACCTAACTATATATAAAATAGAAATATTATAATAATTTGCACAAGTTTTCCGGTTTAGAAATGAACTACCCTAACACTTAGGGTAGAAAATGGGAACTGCTCACATAAATAAAAAAAAAAAAACAATATTTTATTTTATTGGATGACAACGTAGGCACAGAGGAGAGTGAAGGGATTGAGAGGACTCAAGTCCACTGAGATGTTGTGACAAAGGGATTGCTTACAATTGAGGACCAGTGCAAATTCCCCAGTAGTACGTTTATCAAAGGTCCATTCAGAATTTGAATGTCTGTTGTTTGATTTTAATGCTATTGCTGTGCTATAATCTTGTTGTTGTTGCTTTGTCTTACTACTAAATCTTCAGTGAAGCCTACTGTACTCCCAGATGCTTGTGTGAAGTAGATCTTTTTTGTGGAAATCAAAAAAGGGCCTGAGTTTGATATTAGAAATCGAAGAACATATATAAAAGGTATAGCCTGGAGACAGGCAACTGGGAATGAACAACAACTTGGAATGAAGTTCATTCACAGGGTATGGAGTTAAGGTTCAAGGCAACGTTATTTAGATGTTATGGGAAGAGGAGGTTATAGCTGACCCCACCTGACCCCATCTGCTCCACAGTTTGGAGCAGAACATCATATGCGGCATACCAATTGGGAGGATCCCAACTATATAGAGGATAACAAGATCATCACTAGGCTGGCCACCTGGAATAAAAGTCCAAATAAATACTTAATTCCATTTTGTCTTAGTATGGGAGTCAGCATGGAAGCCGCAACACAGTTACATGCTGGATGAAGTGATGATTACTCATATAGAGAAGAGACAGGAAGGTCGGCTTCCTTGTGGATGACAGTCTTTTAAGGCCAGTAGGACTCTCCAAAGCACTAGAGCAGGGCAATTTACGTATAAGCATCCTTCTTTTGAACCAGGGAAAGAACCTCATCTCCTCCCTGCACAGACTAGGCACGATCTAATGCAACATTTAGAAAGATCAAGGATGCCTACATTGAACTTGCAATAGAAAAAGATATTCCCATATAAGGTGGTCAGTCTAGTCCAGACCATGTGGGCTCTTGATTTCTTGGTAAGGAAGTATCTGAGGCCTGAGGTCCATTATTATGCTGTTGAGTGGGGCTTGAAAGACTACTGCACTTGAAACTGCCTCATTTATTGGTATATATGTCAATAGATTGCTCCATAGAGCATTTTTTTTTTTTTGGTACAAGCTGAGGCTACATTCAGGCATGCATACACATTCACACACTCACAAATATTAAAACATTATACACCAAAATGTAAATTGTTTTTGTTTCTAGTAGGTTGGATTTAATACCACTCTTTATATTTTCTTATCTGATGTTTTTTATGATTAATATTGCTAATTAATATTGATATTAATATTGCTAATTAATATTAGTATTGATAATATTAATATTAATAATATTAATTTTGAATCAGAAAGCAGTGGTATTTGTGTTTTGAAAAAACAGTTTTACTTAGCCATTAGAATAAAACTTAATCATGTAATCATGCAGAGGTTGAACTTGCAGATATTTTCAAGAACAGAGCAATAACCACTTTAAGCAGTCTTTGTAAATTCTGTGTAATATTGAAGATATATGTGAAATGGCAGTGCACGTCAAGTCTTTTTCTTTTCTCCTGTTGCTTCACTTTAAACAGGTAAATTATGGCTTTGGAAGTTTGTATGAGATAGATGATTGTCTTGTCTTTCAAGCTGTATTTTAACATGGGATGCTGTCTCCTTTTTCTAGAATGGCCTTTTTCTCCTCATCCAAATACACCTTTTTATTAATTGAGGTAACATTAGTTTATAACACTTATATGATTCAGGGGTATAGGATCACACTGCTGTAGATGCATGTCACCACCCACACCCACCACCAAGGCACCCATAGTCCTCTTTTTCTAGAATGGCCTTTTTCTCCTCATCCAAATACACCTTTTTATTAATTGAGGTAACATTAGTTTATAACACTTATATGATTCAGGGGTATAGGATCACACTGCTGTAGATGCATGTCACCACCCACACCCACCACCAAGGCACCCATAGTCCTCCACCATAGCCTACTGGGGCCTCCTCTACACTTTGTTCTTCACACTGCTCCTCCCCTCTGTAACCTCAGTTCTATAGTCAGACATCCCTGGTTTGTTACTGGATAGGTTTTAATTGCCCCTTTGTTTAGATTCTTTGTCTTCTACATATAAGTGAAGCTGAGTGATGTTCGTCTCTCTCTTTCTGACTTATTTCACTTAGCATTATCCCCTCCTGTTACATCCATGTTGTCACAAATGGTGAGGTTTCATCTCTTTTTATAGCTGAGTAGTATTCCATAGTGTACATATACCACATCTTCTTAATCCATGTATCTATGTTTTTGGGCACAGAAGTTGTTTCTACAGTTTGCCTACTGAGAAATAGTGCAGCAATGAATATAGGAGTGTCACTTTTTTCTTGGTGAACGTGTGTACAGCTTCATTAGTAGTTAATTGCTTTGTCTTTGATCCCATAAGCTTTATAAAATCCTTATCACCTTGTTGTATGCTTTTTTCCCCTATCTGCAGCTAGTTTCTTCACTTGATGATTAATTCCTCAAATTGTTATTCATTCTTTGTGGAGAGACTATTGGTGTGCCCAAGATTTCTGTGAATTCTCAAGCTCATTCTGCCCCTGCTTTCCTGACCATAGTGAATGTGATGAGAGATCACTTTGTTGTCTCACTTGTGCTGTGCTGAGTGACACAGGGCACAGAGCTCTTCTTTTTATCCCCTCTCCTTAGCACAGTGCCTGGCATAGAACAGTTCTCCAATTTGTGTTGCATGGATAATGAGCACGGGGTCAAGTGTTTAGACCTATGCTGACTCAATCCAGTCATGGCTATAAGCTGTTCCTTACACAAACCCACAAAACAGATTTAGAACAGGCTTTTTAGTATAAGTACTATAAACACATGACCAAGTAAGTTTTTAGTTATTGATGCTTTAAATAATTCATACTTAATAGGAATAAGTATGTCTGTTATACCATTCCCCCCCAATACTGATATTTTTTTAAAAAAATACGCTCTATTTTCTCCCTAGAGTGATACTTATTTTGTAACACATTTAGGATTGTCCCATCTGCATTAAGTTTAACTTCAAAAATATTTGGGATCTGTTCTGTATCCAACTCTTAAGAGAAAACTGCTCTGTCCTTTTTCTATCATCCATTATTATTGTGTTTTCTGCAGTGCTCTATACCATGTGTAACTAATAATTTAGAATTATAGAGAAGCATCTGCTTCTGTTTTAATGTCTTGATAAAAGTGTTGTAAATATTTTAACTGTGTAAGATTCCTCTCCTTAAAGAATCTGTTTCATTTCACCTGGAAACTATCTTAATTCTTAAATCCTCCACCCAGATGCTACATCTAAGAGACGAAGTGCATTGTTTTTAATCAACTCCTTTGTTAATTAGTAATGGAAAATATGTAGTTTCACATTTTCAAGAAGTGGTGTTAAAATTCCAAGATAAATAAAGAGCCAGGGATATAATGTTTACTCCTGTAACACACAATTAACCTTTTAAAACATTGTCCTCATATTCATTTAGTTCCTCAAGGCTTGAAAATTATACTTATAGGCAAAAAATGACTGGTTAGAGCAGAGTAGTGTCCTCATCGTGTGACTGTTCAGGGAGTCCTGTTTTTGAGAACTGTCATTCATGTGATCACTTCCTGCTGCCATTTTCACTCAGTGATAATCACTTTAAACAAGCTTATGGGGACAGCTGGAGGGTTGCCCTTTTCCATTAGGACACACATCCCAGTGGGAACAGGGAGCATAAGGATGTAGCAATAAACTCAAGTTGGGTCATAATCAGTTTGCTGCTTTTAGGTTAGAGGTTAAGGGGGCAGAGGTTAATTTACTGTGCCTTTTCCTGAAAAACCATAGTTTCACACTATGTTAGAGCTGAAAGTGGACCTGGATATAATCTAGTTTAATATTCGTTTCTGGGTAGAAAAACAGAGTTTCAAAAATTAAATATGTGACTCTTGGGAAAACAATGCCTTCCTAGGTGTTAATCTACATAATATTAACATAAATTGCCAAAGCCCATTGGTGTATCCAAGGTTTTTGTAAATTGTCAAATTCCCTTTTGGTTTGCATTTCCCTCATGTGGACTTTGATGCGAAATCTGCTTGCCCTCTCAGGTGTGCTCCTAAATCACATAGGATTGATCTTTTTTATTACTTTTTCTGCAAAACAGTACTGTTTTTCCAGACTCCTGCCATTCGGTTCATCTCTGCTCTTTCCTTTGTTTCCAAATCACTGTTTGATTTTCAAGCAGAATGTTATTTCTTCTTGACCTTGCCTTCCTTGTCAAATGGTTTATTATGTGTACCATATATTTGTAGTATATATTGAGTGTATACACATACACACGAAGTTCCCTCTTGCACCAGAAAATGCTAGACACCAACTATGTATATATATAATGTTAGTTAAAAGCCAATACCTAATAATAGAAATAAATTGGTTTAATAAGAGCTTAATAAATTTGATAAGTTATATTAAACACTTCATAAAATATTCTTTGAGTGCATGTTTACATAATGTTGGAGCTATCCCTTTCCATTTAAGTGATACTTCTGTTATACAGGAACTGCTCTTTTCTCCATCTGTGATACTTATCTGGTAAAACCAAAATTCTGGTTAAATCTAACTCTCTGTCCCTGCTCCTGAGCAATTCAATGTGGTTGTCACAAAATACCCAGAATTGCTGAGTGATTTCCCATTAATTCATGACTACATGGGACTTTGGCATCCAAGTTCTTGACTCTCCAACTCTCTGAGACGATAATTTCCCAAGATCTCTTTTCTCAAATGGCCAGGACTTCCTTCTATTTTATCCTCTCAGCTGACGAGTTTGCTTCCTAATTTCACTCAGCAAATAGAGGCAAGCTGAAGAGAACTTTCTCATCTCTACACCACCCAGTCAACCAGCCTATGTGTGTCTGTGCCATTAACTGTGTCGTCACTTTTGTTATAGAGGAATGCTTTGTGCTCATACCCAAGGCTCCTCCACATGTGCACACATCCCAAGCATTTAGTGCTGTGCTTGGCACTTGCTGGGTTTGCAGTAGATACTTTGGAAGGCATGAATGGATGTCACTCTTTGCTTGGTTGACATAGATTCAAGAGCTGCACAATGAGTGAAACTCTGATCTCCACACTAAGATTTTATGCTTTGTTTGTGGGTTCAGGTTGGATGTGGCTGCCACCTACCTGAATTTTCTTTGTTTGCAACAAAAGTTTGAAGGGCTGTAATAGGAGGTGAAGATAAGACAGGTAATATGACAATATCCCTATTTTCAAAATATTTCCTCTCTAATAAGGAGAATTATTTTAAGCTAAAATTTTGTTGACAGGTTTTGAGATATGTTGAATCTTACTCATTTAATTAATTAAAAAATCAAATTAAACAAATATAGGAGGATATTTTCCCTCTCTACTTGTCTGATTGCTTTTTCTTAAAACTTATTTATTTGGTTTAATGTGTATTGTATCTCTTTACCATGTCTCTGTTGTTCTTTCACCTGAATTCTAACTACTGCAGCTGCTTTTCCACTGTACTTTACCCCATGATGTGTAATTAAGCTGCCCATTTTCCTGTAATTAAAAAGGTTAAATAATTGATGGTAGTCATCACTCTCTGGGAAAGCAGCAGGAATAAAATTATGATGATAGCTTTTTTTAAACCAAACGTATTAGTATATGTTCCTTTCAAGTGGATTTTGGGATTTATAGAATAAACATCTTACCCATCCCCAGATATCTAGGCAGATATAATTTTTCTTTTCAATAGGTTTGTTTTTTTTTTTGTTAAGATTTTATTTATTTATTTATACAAGCACTGGGTACAGTCAGATGTGTGGGAGGGTGAGAGAATTCACCAGAGCCTGAGTCGGGATCAGAACAGGCAGACTGACGAAGTACACTGCTGAGGGGAGCAGCGGGTGGCAGGGCAGGAGAGGTCTGTGCGCCATGTGGGACCCTCGCCTGGCGGCTGGGGATCGAACCAGCACTGCAGAGGCTGCGGGCAGCTTCGCAACCCAGAGCTCAACCGCTGTGCCACCAGGGAGGCCCTCTTTTCAATAGTTTTAAAAGAGAGGAATCATTTTGTCTTTCTCGCTTAGTTTTATGTTTTATAAATTTTTACATATATAATTTTTTTCTTATATCTTATGTGACTTATCCGCATTTAAGCTCAAGTTTTCATCAAATATATGATTAACCTCACTATTTAATTCATCCAGTTTCCTTCATTTAATCTACATGATTTCATTTCTCTGACACTTTCCTTTTTGGGCATTTTCCCACAACATTCTCATTGCTTTTCTATAAACATAACTATCAAATAGCATAATATCAGTCTATATTTATTATAAATAAAAAATATCTTTGGCCAAATACAGCAGATAAAGTACCCCTCACTCTCTTAGAGCACAATTATACCATAAGTACTGTTATTATCTTCATTTTTTCACATGTATCTGCATTTTATGCACATCTTCAATATTATAGACATTCAGTTGGCAAAGCTGAGTTCTGAACCCTAGCTTTCTAGTTTCAGAGCTTGTCCTATTAATCTCATTCAGAGGCTGTGCCCTGGACTTTTTCACTTCGGCACTTCATTGAACACCTACTAAGTGCAGGACACTGTGGAGCTAACCACCTGTAAGGTACAGTTCTACTATTAAAGAGCTGTCATCTTGTTCCTAGGTCATGAAAAATCAATTCATAGATTTAGTGGTGGGAAGAAAAGCAACTAATGTGATCAAGAGGAGTCAGTGCGTTGAGGGTCAGAAAAGTGTCGGATGAATTTACTTGGATAGAAGAGAGCATTTAGGCAGGACACCAGTGGGTGTGACTATGCAGTCAACCAAGGACGAATATACAATGGTGGTTTCCCAAATTCTTATGACCTACTGATGTGATCATCCTATTGTCACAGCATCTTACACAGCAGCCTCATAATCTCCTGATTGCTATCTTTTGATAGCATCATTTCCCCAGGTGCTTCTTTTAATCTTGTGTTGTTTTATTTTTCATGACCCCAAAGTGCACAAAATCCACAGCTAATGCTGCCAGTAAGAGGCCACATTGAGTGATTGGCCTGAAAACCAAATTAAAAGTAACTAAGGACTACAGACATGGAAAATCAATGATGCTTATTGCTTGAAAATCAGGCATATAATGTTTCACCATAGCTTTGATCTTGAACAAGGGTAGTGCTGGCAGTTGTTAGAGGATCTGCTCTACTGAGTGGGACTAACACAAATTCAAGAAGGGCCTCTATCTGATATGGAGAAACTTCTAATGACGTGGCTGAACACCGGACACAGAAGCATATTTCTCTCAGTACCATAATAATTATGATCAAGCAAATATTTGTTTGCAATGTTGGAAAAAAGATTAGACCTGATTACAATGTTGAATTTACTGCTAGCTCTGGGTGGCTTAAACAATTCAATAATTGTTATTCATCACATGTCATAAAAATGAATAGTGAATATAAGAGTGCTGAAGTAAAGGCAGCTGGAAATATTTGGAAACTTTAGATAGCTGAGAGTACAGAAAGATTATTTACCAGGGAAAATCTTCAAGATGAATAAAAGTATCCCTGGAAACAATGCCTGAAAGGACTTTTATTTATAAAGAGGCCAAGTCAGTGCCAGATTTCAAGACTTATGAGGCAGGATAATAGTTTCACTTGGAGGTATTATTGCAAGATAATTTATGCTTTGGTACAATGAGAACCCCAGTATCTTCAAACAGATCAATAAGCACACACTGCTGGTATCCTACAGGAGCAGTAAGAACTTGTGAATGACCCAGCTCCTCTTCCAAAATGCCTTCCTAAATGGCTGTGCCAGTGAAATGGAGAATACGTTTGGAAAATAACATACCTTTCCAGATTTGCTTATTGTTGATAATGTGCCTGAACATTCTCCTTGTATTGGTAATCATCATTTAATATCAGTGTGGTGCTTCTTCTTCCACACAGCACCCTTTGAAGCAACCAGTACATCAAGGAGTCACCACAGCTTTTAAGTCTGCCACCTAGGAGAACCTTTGTCCAGGCTTTGCTGCAGCTGAAGGAGACATTGAGAAGACACTGAAGTGATTCTAGAAAGATTACAACATCTTTGTGTGTATCAAGAACTTTGCTTGGGCTTGAGATAATGTCACCAAGGAATGTAGGAGTGGCATCTCTGAGAAAACACTTAGGAGGTTTTCCTATGATTTCAGAAAATTTGTCAAGAATGAGAAGGTTGCAAAAGTTAGCAAACTGTGGTAAGATGGCAAACTGTTTTATCCTGAGCATGGCTGAGATTTGCATTTGGGAGCTCTTATTTTTTTTTTAAGATTTATTTTTATTTATACAAGAACTGGTGTACAAGTCAGAGGCGTGTGAAGGTGAGAGGATTCACCAGAGACAGAGTGGGGAGCAGAACAGGCTGACGGAACGAAGACATTTCTGAGGGGAGCAGTGGGCGAGGCAGGAGAGGTCTGCAGCACCATGTGGGTATCTCCCTGGGCAGCTGGGAATTGAACCCACTCTGCAGAGGCTGCGGACAGCCTCTCAACCCACTGCGCCACCGGGGAGGCCCCATTTGGGAGTTCTTAGGGGCACTTCCTGAATAATTGACTAATGAAGAATTGCCGGAACTGAGACAGGAATATGTACCTGAAGAAGAGGCAAAGGAAAAGCAAATTGCAGGAGAACAAGAAGAAGCCTAAAGAAAGGGCTAGCAGAAGCTTTTGCAGAACTTAATAAGTGCCCTTAAAAAGTTTGAAAACATGGACCTCAATACCAAAAGGTTTTTGTTAAGAGAGAATCTTGACCACAGTACATTATTTGTTTATAAGCAAATATATGAGTAAAAAAAAGAAATAATCCAAGCAAATAAACATGGACATATTTCTGAAAAGAACAGTACCTATCAAGAAAAGCCTCATGCAGGTCATTCAGGATGCATCCCAGAAGGCAATGCTCTCATTGGATGACAGCTCAATGCAGATTATTGTTAGTGAAAACCTCCTAATAGGATGAGATATGGAGGCGGAAGACAGACATTAATTCTGAGCACTTGAGGGCCTAGGTTATTATGTGTATTTAAGTCTGAGTTTTTAATAAAAAAAGGTTAAAAAGTAAAAAAAAAAATAATATAAGGGACTTACAGAATAGGGATAGAAGGAAAGAAAATACTATTTAGGTGTGTTTTTTAAGCTAAGTGGTGTTACAAATGAGTCAGAAAGTCCAAAAAATAAAAACCAAAGTAAAAAAAAAATACATTAAGCTAAATTTAGCTTATTAGTGAAAAAAAAAAGGGTTCTTAAAATAAATTTTGTGTGATCTAAGTATACGGTGTTTATAAAATCTCCAGGAATGTTGGTAGCGTCCCAGGCCTTTACATTCTCTTACCACTCACCCACCCACTCACCAGGGCAGCTTCTAATCCTACAAGCTCTGCTCTTGGTAAGTGCTTAATGCAGGTGTACCATTTTTTTGTGTGTGTGCCACATTTGACTATACCTTTTATTGAAAAGGTACAGTCTAGCTATGTTTAGATAAAAAAAAAAAAAAAAACCACCACCCTGCCATTGTGTTGGAATTGCCTACGTTGTTCAGCATGTAACATGCTGCATGGGTTTGTAGTCTCAGAGTAATAGGTTATGTTACATGGTCTAGCTGTCCAGCAGGCTATACCATCTACATTTGTGTCGTGACACTCTATGACATTCATACTGAAACTAAGATGGGAGCTGCTGGAAAAGTGGTGGCAGTTTTCCACCTGGCCCCAGAAGCTGCTTGCAGACTGCACAAGTGGCAGCATGCGGTGGGCATATCACTGCCCACGCCAGTGGCCCCAGTGGGGCTCAGGCTGCAGGCAGAGGCCAGCAGTGATGGTGGGCAGCAGTTGTTTCCCTACCACACCACCCCAGGGCACACAGCTCCTGTTTGGAGTTGCAGGGAGGAGTTGGTAGCCCACTGGGCCAGCTCCAGACTGTGGCTGCCTCCAGCTGCAGGGAGTAGAGAGGCCTATGGATTTAGTGCCTGGATTGTAGTACACACAATCAGTTGTGTGCTGTGAGCTGATTGGTAAATGGTCCAATCAGCCATAGGATTGAAATGGTCCAATTAGAGCAGGAACCAGCTTTGCCTCATCCGCACAGATGAGCACTGAGTCTGAGGTGTTTTCTCTGGCCTCTGAGGAAAGAAGGGACTGACTGTCTTGCTCTCACTCAGTTCCTGACCCCTGAAGAAGAAAGAAGGAGGACAGCAGCCTACTTCCGAAGACAGAGCAGAAGGTGAGAAGCTTCACAGAGAAGCCGAAGAGCTTCGCAGAGGCTGAGCTACTCACACCTTCCTCTGGCCTGCTTCTACCACCATCTAAAAGGAGCTCCAAGGGCCCTAGGCCGGGTTTCTCAAAGAGTGACTTATGAAGAGCTGTTAACATGGTATTTCTGAAACTGCTGCTTTGCAGTACTGGTGACTGGCACTACTGGCCAGTGCTGCCCAGCACTGTCGACAGGTGACTGGCACTTGTTTTTGGGTCATCTCTGAGAGTTGTTCATCATCCAGCATCGCTTCCTTGTGCTGCTGCCTCCATTGCTATATTGTCCAGTGTCCAGTGCTGTCTGTCCTGACCTTCAGACTGTTGCTGTGGGGCTGCTCTAGTGTCATCTCAGCCGCCCTGCCTGTGAGCATTTCCAGCTACGAAGAGTTGGATCCTGGCCCACTGCTTGCCAGCTGCCATGCACTCAAGGCCCTTGTTGGTGGGACAGCGCCATCTTTGAGGAGCAGTCTTTTGTTTGGGACTTTTGGACACTATGGACTCTATTTGGGCTAAGCTATCTGGCCACTTGTGGCCTTAGAAACTCTTTGCTATCTCTGTTTATTAAATAAACCCATTGTTACTGTTCCTTGAACCTGAGTCATCTTGCAATTCTGTGTGTGGGTCAGAACTCGCAGACAGTGACCTGCTCTGTTGGGCACTGTCATTGGCCCTGCCATAGCTCTGTTTCAATACCATGACAGAATTACCTAATAATGAATTTCTCAGAATGTATCTCTGTTGTTAAGCAGTGCATTTCCTAGGGTTGTCATAACAATGTAACATAAACTTGGTGGATTAAGACAACTAGACATTCCTTCCCAGATAAAGAGGCTAAAGTTTGAAATCAAGATGTGGGCATGGTCATGGTCCCTCTGGAGTTTCTAGGGAAGAATCCTTCCTTGCCTCTGCTAGCGTCTGCCAGTTTCTGGTATTCCTTGGTGTTCTTGGCTTGTAGCTGCATCATTGCAATCTCTGCAGCCCTTTTCACATGACCTTCTTTCTGTGTGGCATCTTATAAGGACAGCATCCATGGGATTTAAGGTTCAGGCTAATCCAGTCTGTTATCATTTTAACTAATTATATTTTCAAAGACTTTATTTCCAATAAGGTTACATGAATTTGGGGGGGTACTATTTAATTCTATAAGTGGTGACAATACAAGAAATGGGATCGGCATCATAGTTTCTGAGAAAGAGAAGTAAACAGGATATGTTTGAGGGGAGAAAATGTGCATTGTCCTTTAAGCCACTTTAGTTTGAGATGACATTTTTGGGATATGTTTCAATGATACTATGAAACAACCTTTTCATTGGAAGTATCACTCATTTCTAGGTCCTGTAAAGCACTTGGTTATTGTCATGCAAGAATTAAGTCGATTATCCTCTGATAAATACGTTTCCTTCTCTTTCATAAGCTTATATCCTGAAGTTTTTGGGGGTGTTCTTCTACATCCTTCTCTCTCTTTTTTTTAAAGATTTATTTATTTATTTATACATGAACCAGGGTACAGGCCAGATGTGAGGAAGGGTGAGAGGATTCACCAGAGACGGAGTGGGGAACAGTACAGGCAGACTGACGAAATATACTGCTGAGGGGAGCAGTGGGCGAGACAGGAGAGGTCTGCCGCGCCATGTGGGACCGGCCAGCCGGGATCGAACTAGCGCTGCAGAGGCTGAGGACAGCTTCACAGTGCGGCGCTCAACCGCCTGCGCCACCAGGGGAGGCCCTACATCCTTCTCTTCTTCCTCTTAATTAGCTCTATCATGGAATGGCAACCATTGAGTATCTGTGACATGTTTGGAACCATTTTAAGTCTGTACACTTTATAAAAACTTGATGAAAACTGTCCTGTAATCTTTTTTACGAGGGAGGGAGGAAACAGATTTTATTTTAATGCTGCATTTTAATGATCATGAGATATTCTTGGGATATTTTATCTCCTAATTAGTTGCAACTACGATGCAAATTGTAGTTAAAAAAGTGTCACCACATGTTGGTTACCAAGACAATAATCAGATGAATAAATGGCTCTTATATTGGATAGGTACTCAAAAGTACAAGAAATACTCTGCCTAGAAATGGAAAGTTTTCTTTGATTTTGGTTACAGAACAAAATTCAATTAAAAAAAAGTGCTGGGGCTTAAAATATGTAGCATCAAGGATATCTGATAAATTCAGTTTGCCAATCCAGGAATTATGCTGTGCATTTCTTTTGGTGACATATAGTTCCTTGGAACTTGAATTGCTGATTTATACATAGATTTATTCAGAAAGTGGTACTTTTTGAATAGCTGCTTTAAACCTCTCTTTCTGAAAATATTAGGTAAAGGATTCTAGAGAAGTGACTAAGAACATGAAGATTGGACTCAGCCTCCCGACTTGCCATCCTGGTTTACTGCATGCATGTGGGAAAGTTGCCTAAAGTTTCTAAGCATCAACAACCTCATGCAGGTATGTGTAAGTAACATAAGGGACTACTGTTTGTTTTTTTTTTTTTTTTTTTGCAGTTTTATTTAATAATTAAAAAAAAATTTACCTCATTTTTCATTTTTAAACAATATTTGCTTCCCCCCACCCCCTCAGGTGTAGTCCCCATAGAGTTTCCTTCACCAATGCACCCGTGCACCATCACCTCAGTCCCCTGTGCTCCCTCCTCCTCCCCTGCAGTCTCTGATTTATAACTGTTTTTGCTTTGTTGTGTTTTGTACTGTTATTATTTTTTACACTGATGTCTTATTTGGTTTCCCTATATTCCTGCTAAAAGTGAAATCATGTGATATTTTTCTTTTTCCTTCTGGCTTATTTCACTGAGCATAATTCCTTCTAGCTCCATCCACTTTGCTGCGAATGGCATGAGTTTATCTTTTTTGATTGCTGAATAATCCATTGTGTATATATACCACATCTTCCTGATCAGTCATCTATTAAAATTAAATGAAATCATATGTGTTTATCTATAGATTTAATAACTAAAATTTAGTAATGAATAAAAAATACACATTTAGCTCAATATTTATGGAATTATGCATAATGGATCTTTTTTTAGTGCTTCAGTTTGTTGTTTCAATTTCATTATTTAGATCACCTTGTTGAGAGTTACAAAATTAAATGCAAAATTCTTTCATATTTCAAATGTTGATGGTCTGCTGTAAGGGAATATGGAAGATTCAATTTGAATGATTATTAAATTACTTGTTACATGTGCATACTTATTTTTATGTAGTATACACGAGAGTCTGACTTGGCAATTCTGAAAAGATTTTGAAAATAGGTCAATATTTTCATTATACTACTGGAATCGTTTCCATTTTAGACAGTTCTTTTAACTCTAGTTGAAGTATTAGTTGATGATAATCCTGTAATTTCTTAACTCTCAAGATAATTTATTATCTTAATGTATGTAATGCTTATTCATAATTTAAAAAATAAGATTCAGTGACTTTTTAAATAGTAATTTGAAGTAGTAATAAGTAGCAAATTTTTATATAAATTGATTTTATCTCTTGCAGGTAATCATTTTCTCTCAATTCCAAAATCTCCTTCTGTTTATATTTTGTATAAAATAATATATTTTCACACTCTATGCCTTTACAGAAAAGTGACTAATTCATAACTCAATGCCTAAGTATCACTTTCCCCAAGATGACTAATTTCCCGATTAATTTAGTTCTCTGTATGTTAGAAATTAAAGGCAGTGGAATTCTATTAGTTGATTTATTTTTGTTTCTCTCATGAAGCAATGTGAAGCCTATGGACATGTCTTGGATTATAAAGCACACGACATTTACAGACAGAAGCTAGAAATCAGCAGGGGTAATCTTTGTTGAAACATTCATTTAGCTAATGATTTTTAAATTCTATTAGGATTAGACTTGTAGGGCTTGTTATAAAATAAGTTACTTCTATGTAATAAACTCAATAAAGACTGAAAATGTCACACATTTAGCTTTTGTAGTTTCCCTAGATTTCCATCCTCATCTGTTATCAAATGTTATTTCAATTTAACATTTCACTTACAGGAAACAAGCTGAGTAATTTTTTCTGAAGATTGGTATATAAAAAAGGAAAGTAATATTTTGATTTTTAAAAAAAATCTTAGATTATAGACATTATAGTTTTCATGTTTATATAGATTTGCTTTTGAATTCAAATTTTAGGTCAATATATCTTTGAAGAAACACATTTACAAAAGAAATTTGGGTTCATTTAAACACAATTCATTTATAATGGAAAGATTCTTAAAAATCTGCTAACATCTACTTTCGAAGGGGTATTTTTAAATCTTACCGGTAGGGATATAACATCACTGTATTTTTCCTTTGTTTTCTGGAAATAATGAAAGGAAGTGAATGAGCCCAGCTCATCAATATGAGTCTGGATACAAAGAGCGTGTTGCTTTTCTGAGCTTGGGTATGGCTTGATGATAGCTTAATTATCCTGTTAGAATATAAGAAATTGTTCTTATTTTTTCTGAAAAAAGTGGGCAAAGAGAAGAGCAGACAGGCATAATGGAGACAGCAGACAGTAGAAAGGAGACTGGTGTCACATTATGGGGACAAGAATACACCTAGGAATGAGGATCTAACCATGACATAAAAAATTTTGAGGCTTCACTGTCCGCAGCCTCTGCATGCGGGTTCAATCCCAGCCAGCTGAGGAGATACCTACATGGCATGGCAGACCTCTCCTGTCTCGCCTGCTGCTCCCCTCAGCACTGTATTTCGTCAGTCTGCCTGTTCTGTTCCCTGCCCTGTCTCTGGTGAATCCTCTCACCCTCCTGAACATCTGGCCTGTGCCCTGGTTCTTGTATGCATGAGTAAACAAAAAAAATCTTAAATTTTTTTTTTGATGCTTTAAAGTATAACTTCTCCCTCTCTCCAAGCTTTCCTAGAATCTGCAGCACCAAATATTTTTTTTAAATTAACTTTTTTATTTTCTTACTTCGTTGTTCACTTTTGTACAGTACTTGATCTTTCCTCTCAGGTTAGTCCCCATAGCTCTCCCACCACCATAGCCCCTGTGAACCATCACCATAGTCCCTGTGCTCTTCCCTCCCCTATTTTGACCCTTTTCCTACTGTCCCTCCCTCCACCCTGCTTCCCTACCTCATTGTATGCCTCAGATCTATGGTCTGCTTGCAAATTTTGTCTTTTTTCCTAATCCTCACCAAAGATTTTTGAATGTGTGTAAGTTGAAGAGGAGGACTGGCAGTGAAGTCAGTTATCATTTGAATTTCAGTTAGTTCTGTCATTCTTTTTAATGAATTAAAATATTCTGCTCATTTATCTCTTCAGATTTAAAATAATCACCAACTTGAAAGTATTCGAAAGTATAACATTGTGATCTCATGTCATTTTCAAATGACACAAGCATCATTTTAAGGTCTCCAAGGAGTGCTTGTCAATGACAACACAGTAGATGTGTGCAGTGTTCTTATCGTTGGGTATCAGCACCCTTCATGGTGGTGTGTGTCAACGCCCAGGGTGGTGTTAACAGCTCTGAGGGATCATTTACGCAGTACCATAATGATAGGAAAGTAGGGGCCATTGGCAATTCATGCACTGAGCTTATGTCATTAAGCAGTCACTGGCTGATTTATAGTGTGTGTTATTATTAGCCTGTGTCACAGAATATTAGAAGTTGGGCATCCATATGTGGAGAGGGGCTATGAACCATTTAACCTACCATCAAGCATTTAAAAAGAAAAGAGGATTTCAAGTGATATTAATGGTATTAGTGGTAATATTAGGTTGCACATGTTGTTCTTTTACTTGGTTTTTAATGTATTAAGCAACAATCATAAAATCTCTTGAAACTGGGTCTTAGTTGTGGTGAGGTCAACATGTGCCCTTCATATAATGTGGAACAAAGTTCATCTCAATTGCTACAGTTAGTGAAGTTATAATGGGATTATTTTTTTCTCATGCAGAATCCATGGATTTCTACTCCTTTTCAGAATGCAAATCTCAGGAGATTACAGTTAAAGACTATGTTATTGACCTAATTTCTCTGATGGCTTAAATTAATTCATATTTTCATCTGAGGAATTTTATGCTTATAATTCTAGTTCATGGCAACTATACTTCATTCAATCCCATTAGATGACCTAGTGGGCTTTGAATAATTAAAGCCTTAGTGATATATAATGTCTGTGTGTACATGTATGCATACATAATTAAAACTGAATAAACAAAATACCAGCTTTAATTCACGTTATGCTGAATGATTGCATTAGAGATTAGTTTTCTACTATTACATAAAATATGTCATGTCATACCATAGTTTAAGATCATTGAAGATATTTTTTGGCATTTTTGTGAGAAAACAATATACAGAAACAGTTTAAAATAAAACACTGAAGTTTACCATAACATTTAAATTGTACAGAAGTATTCAAACTATCTGCAGCCTATTATTGAGTAATTTTTGTCTATCTTTTGTTAATTAATTTCAAATGTTTATTGTGAAAGTTAAATGTTAGTCATTATTTCTGAAGCTACAGGCTTTTTTACTTTCAATTAAGGTATTCAAGTAGTTTTAATTGATAATATAATTGAATTATTTTGAACCTATTTATCACTGTCATTTAGTTTTAGAGAGAGATAACTAGGAAGAATTATAAACTCTAATGGAAGCATATAATTTACATTATGATGTTTAAAATGAACATTGCTATTAGCTCAATAGAAATTTGCACAGATAGTGTTATATTTGATGTTCAATATGTGCTTCCATACCTTCGTAGGTGACTCATTTAGAATAAATCAGTGGGGACAGAGAGGTTGGTGCTCACTTCTAAAACCACTTTTCTCCCCAAATGTCCCATTCTTCATGCTCCATCTCTTCCTCTCCTTTTATGTGTGTTAGCTGGCAAATGGCATAAGTGAAGTAGCTAGGTACTATTCTGAAAGAAATGTCCGATTTATTATCTAGTTAAGTATTATACTATTACAAAATGAAACAAAGCATATTTCTGTGATTCCTGGAACATTTTAGTTGGAATACATTTTTTTAAAAATCAATGCCTGTTGTTGACCTGATGAGCAAATACCCTTCTTTTTGAGAATTGAGAAATATTCAATACCCTTCTTTTTGAGAATTGAGAAAAAACAGTTTCTTACTTTCCCAGCCCATCCTTGTGATGAAGAGTCACTGAGAGAGACAGTTCACAGATGTAGGTAGAAGTACTATAGGGTTCTTCCTTGTTTTTGCTTTTTTTTTTTTTTTTTTTTTTCGTTTTTTTTTTTTTTTTTAAATTTTATTGTTATATTCCCCATACAATTGCAGCCCCCCATTCTGACCCCAATCCCTCCCCTCCCGCCCCCGCCCCCCTAAAAGTGTCTCTGGTTCATAGTTTTTTGTTGATTTTGATTTTCACTTTCTTATAGTTATTCATTTTCCTGGTCCATTATTTAAGTTTTCTAGATTCCTGCTATGAGTGAGACCATCCGGTATTTTTCTTTTTCTTTTTGGCTTATTTCGCTGAGCATGATCCCTTCCAGCACCATCCATGTTGCAGCAAATTGCATGTGTTTATCTTTTTTGAATGCTGAGTAATATTCCATGGTATATATGTACCACATCTTCTTGATCCAGTCATCTATTTTTGGGCATTTGGGTTGTTTCCAAAGCTTAGCTATTGTAAACAGTGCTGCTATAAACATAGGGGTGCAGGTGTTCTTTGGAATTGATGTTTCTGTGTCCTTTGGGTAAATACCTAGGAGTGGAATTGCTGGGTCATATGGAAGCTCTATGTTTAGTAGGTCCAGAAATCTCCACACAGCTTTCCACAGTGGTTGGACCAGTTTGCACTCCCACCAACAGTGCACCTTGTTTTTGCTTTTGAGACCCACATAGTGTCTGGTACTTCGGTGACCGTTTTGTGAACGTGAGGTAGAAAATACGTGAAAAAGGATACTGCGAACCAGGAATCCAACCCTGGCAACCACCTCCCTTATCTGTATTGTCCAATATTGCAGTCACTGTCCACACCTGCCTAATGTGCACTTGAAATGTGATTAGTCTGCATTGAGACTGTTAGTGCAACATATACACCAGATTTCAAAAGCTTACTATGAAGGAAACAATTGATGTGATTAATATTTTTTTAAAAGATTTATTTATTTGTTCATTCATTTTTTTTATTCATTTATTTAATTATACAAGCACTGGGTACAGTCAGAAGCGCGGGAGGGTGAGAGAATTCTCCAGAGCCAGAGCGGGGAGCAGAGCAGGCAGAAGGACCGAAGTACACTGCTGAGGGGAGCAGCGGGTGGCAGGAGAGGTCTGCATGCCATGTGGGACCCTCCTCCAGTGGCCAGGGAGCAGCTGGGGATCGAACCGGTGCTGCAGAGGCTGCGGGCAACTTCGCAACCCAGCGCTCAACCGCTGCGCCACCGGGGAGGCCCTGTGATTAATATTTTTAATGGTAATTACATGTTGAAATCATAATACATTGGATCTGTTCAATTACATAAAATATATTACTAAAATCAACTTTGTTTCATTTACTTATTTAATGTAGCCATTAGAACACTTACATATGTGGCCTGAATTTCTCACATTATATTTCTTACTGGATAACACTGCTTTAGACTTGCCTGTGTTTTAGAAAGATATTGTTTAGGCAAATAGAAATTGGGCTGTCATTTATGGCAGAACACTTTCCTTGCTGTTACCAAATGCCAGTTCCAGTCTCTGAATAAGAAGATCATGGAAATCATTGGTTGACTCTTTCCTACATGTATAGCTGTTACAATTTTCATCAAACCACAGCGAAGAGTTTACTATTTTTGTATTCATCTACTACTACCTTCTGATTATTATTACTTTTAAACAAATATGTATTTTAAGTAGTGCAATGAGACAGATCTAGGTAAACTAGGCTCAACTCCTTGCCAGGATATTATGCAAGTTAGTTAACCTTCCCCGTTCTCAATTTCCCTGATTTTAAAACAAATGCCTACCTTGCAAGATTGTGTAGGAATAGGTGATATACTTTTTTAATGAAATAATTAACAGTGCCTGTAGATCATTATTGATTTAATGCATGGTAGCTTTTATTATAAAGTGTCCAATGGAAGTCTCCAGCAGGGATTGGGTCAACCAAGGAGTAGAAGTTGAGACAGAGCTATTAAGAAATAGTGTGAGTTGTTGCTATGTAGAGTGGTAAAAACATACTGTAAAGACTTGGAGGACTCGGTTCTTGAGCTGGGGCTTGATCATCCACCTATTCATTAGTGGTTCTGCCAAAAGCCTTCCTCCCAGCCTCACTTGCTACCATTTACATTTTCTCTTTCCAAGGCCATTGAAAATTGGATACAGGCTCAACAGAATTTAGAAATAGCAGAGAAACTCTAGTCAGGAAAGGAAAAACTGTGAAATTTGATTTTATAGAAAATGATCTTGTCTGATGTAGGGAAATTGTACAATTTGATTTGTTTTTCTAGAATTTGTGCCAACAGAAGTGTTTAGAAAGACTTTTTTTTTTTTGGCTATTAAGTATTTTAAAAGGAAAGGGAAAGATTAGAGAAATAAGAGTACAGTAGTAGGTAATATTGATACTGGTACCAGAGAGCTCTTGGAAGAAAAAGGGAAGGGAATTCGCAGAAATAAACCCATAATCAAATAAATGTTTTCTTGTGTGGTCCAAAAAAATATTCTAATGAAGACTAGTACCACCACTAAGATACATGATTTAATAAGAATCAGTGCTATTGCAGTCAATATTTCAAATGCCACATACTAAGAGGAGCACAGTTGGGAGATAGAAGGGCTTAAAATGGATTAAAATTTAAACAATTCTCAATCAAATGAAATGTTCTGGGAATGATGCCAGAGAATATTGTTGAATTGGTTTTAATATAAGCATTCTAAATTTATCCAGCTGGAATTATTTGCATTGTTTTGAAATTACATGTGTGGGATTTGTAAAGATATTTAAAACACAATATTCTTTAAAAAGTTTGAACCTTGTTCTTAGTGACTGAGGTGTCAGAATATATATTTTGTAAAATGTAGAATAACTGAATTTTAAGTTGGACAGACTCTTAGAGGTCAGTGAGCACAATTCTGTTTCTTGTTGATAGGGAAATGAATCTGGGGAGATTGAGGCTTACAGTCGGCGAGTAAGTGGCTAAGACAGGCCTGGGACCCAACTCTTCTCAAACCCAAGTCAGGGCCTCTGTTCATGATACCCAGATGCCTTTTGCATAAACACTGTGACAGGCTGCCTAGGGTCGGCTTTCTGGACACACAGGTGTGCTCTTCTGTTAACCTCCTGGGTACAAATGTACATTTAACAAAGGTGAAGGGGTGAAAGCTTAATTTAAAGTACTGGTGAACATGGAAACCTCTGGAAAACATTGCCATAGGCTGGAGAGAGTGTTTGGCATTATCTGTAATGTAGGAGTAGAACTGAGTCTGTGGAAATATATAGACTGAAGGCTGTTCAGCGTATCAGGACTGCATGCATTGTTTTGATAATGATTGATGTTGAAAAAATAGCAATAGCCTACTGCCCAAGATCTTGAGAGTTGTCTACACATAGCAGTTATCTAATGATGATGATGATGATAACAGCAGCAATAATAGCAATAAAAAGACAGTATCTCTTTTCCCTCCTTTTATAAAAGAAATTTTGTATTGCAAGGAAAGAGAGACAAGAATAAGTATTAACTTAGCTTTAGGTTAAGCTTTCCATGTGTCTTCCTGGTACTCCTAGCTTCTTTCGTTTTTATATTATTGTTTTTTATTTATATATGTATTACATCATTGTTTATTTTTTTCTTTTTCTTTTATTTTTTAATTAATATTTTATTTTATATAATGCTTACATCATTTTTCATTTTTGCACAACATATGCATTTTCATTTTGGTTATATTCCCCATACAATTGCACCCCCCCCCTTATTTTGACCCTAGTCCTTTCTCTCCCCGCCTCTCCCCCCCCCCCACCATAGTGTCTCTGGTTTATAGTTGCTTGTTGATTTTGATTTTTACTTTGTATTAATTAGTCTTTTTCCTGTCCCTTATTTAGGTTTTCTAAATTCCTGCTATGAGTGAGACCATTATTGTTCATTTTTAAAAAAATGTTTGCCTTTTTTTTTATCCCCACCTCCGCTTTCAGGTGTAGTCCCCATAGAATTTCCTTCACCAGTGCACCCGTGCACCATCACCACAGTCCCCTGTGCTCCTCCTTCCCTCCCTCTTACCCCTCTCTCTCCTCCTTCCCTGCAGGAAGTCTCTTAAGCATTTTTTTTTTTCAGGACCTGACTCAGTCACCCCCTCGGTATAGCTGGCACCCATTCTCCATATTGCAGCTAGAAATGAAAACAGTTAGTTGCTTGCGGAGATCTCAGCGTACCTACTGGCATCCTCTGCAGGAAAACTGTGAAGTCCTATGCCTGCTGACAGTTCTGGGTTTTGATTTGCAACAGGTAGGATGCAGGAGGAGACTTGATGTTGGCAGCAGTGGGCAGTGCCCAGATTTGGGGAGAACTGCTTTTTGTTGCTGCTGAAAGCTAGCAGTGGAAGCATTGGGAAAAAATTACAAAGGGTTAGAGAGGCAATTGCTAAAACAATTAGTAGATACTAATTGAGTAATATGAATATCAAATAAGCTTCTGAAAGTCTAGCATAATACAGGAGGACACAGGAAATAAGAGTATACATTACAGACTTCATTTCTAATCTCAGTGGCCAGATCCTCATCTACAATGAAAAACTAAGAAATAGGTTTTCTGCTTTGATTACCTTCCAGAGTGGCTGTTTCTAAGGACCCAACTTGTCTGTGTTTTTGTGTGTGTGTGTGTGTGTGTGTGAACATGTGTGAGCAATTTGAATGAGCATGTGTGTGTATGTGTGTGTGAATGTGTGTATGTGGGAACCAGGAAAGAGGGTTCAGAAGGCAAAAGGCTTCGCTTTCCTTATCCAGTGCATGTGCTGAATACATAGGTACAGACACTCCAAAGTGACTTATTTAAAAACAAGAAATGTGACCCAACATAAGAGGGAGGGGAAATGGCTTATGTCCTATGGTTATAATTATGACACTAAAATTTTCAGATGCCTGTATTATTATTATTTTTATCTTTGGGGGTAGGGAGGACCTTTTAGCTTGCTTTTGAATGTCCAGTGGCACCGAGTGTAATGTCTTGTGATATACTTGGCCAAATAAATTGAATTTACACTTCTGTGCTGTGTTTTCAGATTCTGAAAATTCATAATGATAAGATCTGGTGATGACCTTTTATTTTACCCAGTGATTTGGTCACTAGGTGAGCCCTCTCAATTTCAAACTCAGGTTCCTAAGCTCTGAGAATCTTTCAAAACTGTTTTTATATCTAATTTTCTTCAGTTTTTGTTTTTCCTTTCTGAATGTCTTACTAGTTTGTTGACTTCCCAGTGTTCTTGAATACTATTGCATTCCCAGTATTCTTTTTTTAAAAAAAATATTTATTTCTTTATTTTATACAAGAACTCAGGTACAGGTCAGAAGCGCAGGAGGGTGAGAGGATTCACCAGAGCCAGAGCGGGGAGCAGAACAGGCAGATGGACCGAAGACACTACTGAGGGGAGCAGCGGGCGAGACAGGAGAGGTCTGCTGCGCCATGTGGGATTCTCTCTGGCCGGTGGGAAATCGAACCGGTGCTGCAGAGGATGCGGACAGCGTCACAGCGTGGTGCTCAACCGCGGCACCACCGGGGGGGCCCCCCAGTATTCTTTTATTTGTATTTCCTTTTTCTTATTTTCATTCTTTCCACATGCATTTCCTGAGAAATTTCTTAAATTGTTATGTATACTTTTGAATATTTCCTTTCTGACATTTTTTTATGAAAGTTCTAAACAAGTTCAGTTTTATTTTTCTTTGAATTTTTTTCTTATTTCAAGGACCTCTGAGGATATTCAGTATAGTATAATTTTTCTCTGCTTTCGGACTTGTCTCTTATTTGTTAGAGTTTTTCTCTAACAGATAGATTAGAGGTTTTTAGGTTGTCTTTTACTGTTCATATTTGAGTAAGGCAGTAAAAGTTGTATGGACACTGTGTGTTTGGTGTGTGTTAAGGGTATAGTAGTATGTTATGGGTATGGTAGTATGTTAAGGGTATGGTAGTAAGGGTATGGAGTAATGTTTGGACTGCTTGACTATTTCATTATCAGAAGGTTTTTTTTTGTTTGTTTTTCTTTTTAAGATAATCAATTTTTTTTCAGAGAGGGAATCCTCCAGCACACTACCTGAGGTATACAGACTTGTCTTACTGTTTTAGTGCAGAGTGGGAGAAAGGATTGGGAGTCATCCCTTCATATGCAGACTTTCACTTAATCACTTAGTTTTTAGTGTGATACCCCACCGTGGCTTAGTCATTTCTGTTAACAAATATACCACAGACTGGGTGACTGAAACAACAAACACTTGTTTCCCACACTTCTGGCGACTGGGAGACTAGGTCCAGGCAGATGCTGTGTCTGGTGAGGATCAGTTTCCTGGCTTGTAGACAGCTGCCTCCTCACTCTATCCTCACATGACAGAGGAAAGAGATAACTTCTTAGGCTTCTGCTTACAAAGGCATTAATCCTGCTTGTGAAGGCCCCACCCTTATGACCTATTACATACAAGAGGTCTCTCTTCCAAATATCATCAAATCTCCAAATATCATGGGGATTAAGCTTCACTGTATGTATTTGGGGGAGAAACAAACATTTAGACTGCAGCGCATTCTTAGCTGCATTTCCTGTCCTGGAGTGTCTGCTTCAGCTTCTCCATAGAATACTTTTGTGAATTTTGTGGTGGAAGTTAGTTGGTCAGTTACCTAGCTGCATGAAAGGGGGCATGTAGGGGAAGGGTCAGGAAGACCAAAGCCTACAGTTTTTCCTCCATCTCTTCTTCATGAGTTACCTAGTGCCTTTAATTCCTGGGGTTCTGTAAAGTCAATCAGGTGCCATTTAAGATCACCCCCATGCAGATGTATGTCACCACATTTCACCTATCACCAAAGCACCCATACTCCTCTACCACTATAGCACATTCCCTACCTTCCCCATTTGGTTGCCTCAATTCTATATTCAAATTTCTAGGGTGTGTTTTGGTTTATTTTTATCTACTTCCTTTGTTTCATTCATGAGTGAAACCATCTTATATTTTACTTTCTCATATTGACTTAGTTCTCTCAGTATAATCCCCCCAGTTACATTCATGTTATGCAAATGGCAAGATTTCATATATTTTTTTTAAATATTGAATAGTATTCTAGTGTGTATATGTACCACATCTTCCTAATCCACTTATTGGGCATTTAGATTGTTTCCATGACTTGGATACTGTAAATAGTGTGGCAGTGAACAGGGGAATTCGTATATCCCTTTGAATTAGTGCTTTTGCATTCTTCAGGTGGGTGCCGAGGAATACCAGATCATATGGAAGATCCACTTTTAATGATTTGAGAAACATCCATATTGTTTACCACAGGCACTGGACCAGTCTTCATTTCCACCAACAGGACCGAGGATTCCTTTTCTGTATACCCTAGCAGGTTTGTTTGTTAGTTTTGATAAGGGTTGTTCTCAGGAATGTGAGGTGGTGTCTCGTGGTTTTGATATGCATTTCCCTGATGATATGTAACGATCGATCAGCATTTTTTTCATCTGTCTGTTGACCATCTCTGTTTTCTGTGAAGATGTGTTTTATTTAGCTCTTCTGCCATTTTTTTGATTTATTTGTTTCCTTTGTGTTGAGTTGTGTAGATCTTTGTATTTTTGATATTAGCACCTTGTCAGATATAACATATTTGCATGAACAGGTCTTAACTAAAAGTTAATTTTTGTTTTATTTATTTCACTGTCAATAAGCATGCAAATTCTTAAGGCATTTTAAAAGAATTAGCATCTTGAATTTGTCTAAAATTTTTCATTTTCAAACATTAAAATATTTTACTTCATTTTATTCTCAATATAAATTATCCTCAAATGATCAGTCAGCAATTCAGCAAATACTTGGTGAATGCCATACTTTGGGAACTAGGGATATAGTGGCAACACAAGTATATATCCCTTCTGCCAAAGAGTTTATTTTATTTTTAGCAGAATAAGAATTTTAAAGATGAGATGTGATATACAGACTAAACCCCAATCTTTTAACCACAATTTTGGGGCACTTTTCTCAAACCATAATATTTCAATTTTTTTTTTGCTAAATGTAAAACATAAGAAAACATACACATACTATAAAACTGTCATAGGAAGTATCCTCAATAAAACTAGACTATTATTTGCTCATGCCAATGTGAAATTAACTGTCTTTCTTTTATGATACAATGAGACAAAATATACTCTAGTGTGAATACTTCCTGATTGGGAAGAGATCTGTCCTACCAGTACCAATCATTTGGGCACATAGTTTTACTTCTGATTTTTAGTTTCCACTTTAAAATAGTGAGCTTTGGTCAAACTTTCAGATTCCTTTTAACTTGTTGTATACTGAGTATTTAAATATTTATTTACTGTAATATTCATTACAGTGCTTTATGAAGGATTTAAAAGTAAGGTAAGGCAGTGCTTGCTCTGAAACAATGAATGATACTGAATGATAGTGAATGATGGAGAGGACAGTGACAATGTCAAATGCTGTTGTTACTCAGTGGTGACTCCTGTTGGCACATTGATGGCCAAAAATGCAACTAAACACTACAAAGTACAGGACAGCCTCCCTCATAAAATCACCTGACTCAAACCATCAGTAGTGTTGAGGTTGAGAAACTGCTCTAGAATTAAAAATGAAAAATGATGTAAAAATATATAAAATAAACAAAGTATTTTAAATAACAAAGTTACAATAAATTTCCTCATAAATACTTCAGTAAAACTAAAAAAAAAAAAAAGAAAGAAAAAGAAAAAAAAAAGAAAGATGAATAAAGTTTCATGGAAGGGTTTTGTTTTTCCATGAACTGCAGGATCACATTTGGAGAAATGGCATAAACAAGGTTATGGAGAAGAAAGTTAACATTGTTTGGGGAACAGTGAGAAAGAAGGTGCAGGTTCACAAATCAAATGGAGAGTTAAATCAATGCTGTATTGTGGAGAACCTCAAATTCCAGGATGAAGACTTCTCACTTTATTTATTAGACAGTGGGGAGCCATTCAGTGGACCTACTTTAGAGTACACAGTGTTTTTGCTAGATTAGCCTGGCAGTGGTCTGAGGATCTATTGTAGTGGAGCGTCTGGAAGATTATCAAGAGGTGATTGTAATAGTCCAGGCTTGAGGTATTGAGTATTAATTCAAGCAGAACTTGACTTAACCATGATACTTGTACCAAATATTCCTGTCTAATTGCAATTATAGATTAGGGAATAGCCATTCAGCAGTAGTAGCAGCAAATTATGTTATCGGACAAGTATATAAACAAAGAGTTCTAGTTGGCAAATGATGTACATTTGCAAAGTGATGCAGTTTGGCTTTTGTGTTTGCTATGCTTAAAAAATTGTGATTTTCGGGCCTCCCTGGTGGCGCAGGTAGTTGAGTGCCACACTGCGAAGCTGTTCACAGCCTCTGCAGCGTGGGTTCGATCCCAGCTGGCTGGTGAGAATCCCACATGGCGCGGCAGACCTCTCCTGTCTCTTCTGCTGCTCCCCTCAGCAGTGTATTTCTTCAGTCTGCCTGTTCTGTTCCCCGCTCTGTCTCTGGTGAATCCTCTCACCCTCCCTTGCATCTGGCCTGTACCCCAGCACGTGTAGAAATAAAAAATAAATCTTTAAAAAAAATTGTGGGGCCTTTCTTGGTGGCACAGGCGGTTGAGCGCAGTGCTGTGAAGCTGTCCGCAGCCTCTGCAGCACTGGTTCGATCCCAGCCAGACAGCGAGGGTCCCACATGGCGCGGCAGACCTCTCCTGTCTCACCCGCTGCTCCCCTCAGCAGTGTATTTTGTCAGTCTGCCTGTTCTGTTCCCCACTTTGTCTCTGGTGAATCCTCTCACCCTCCTGTGCATCTGGCCTGTACCCTGATTCTTGTATAAATAAATAAATAAATAAATAAATAAATAAATAAATCTAAAAAATTGTGATTTTTCAAAAAACTGAAGAGATGAAAAACTTGTTTGAGAACATTAGCTTTTATGTCTTTAATTTTGATCCTTTCTGTCCCTCTTCTTGTGTCCCCTCTAGAGTAATACTCCTTAAATGCAGGCTTCCATAATCACAGGGCACAAATACATTGCTTTGTAAGTTTGTCACCACATTTGTTTCCACTTGCCTACACAAAAATAAACAACTACCAAAAAGTTTGCTCCTTAGGCTCTCAGTGGGAGGTGGGATGAGAATACTAGGCAACTTTTTTAATGCATTTAAGTATCATTATTGACTTTATATCAGTTAGTGCAAGCAATAATTTTTCCTCCTTTACTTTCTGGTTTGCCACTGCTCTAATTGAATAACCCCAGTGGCATGCACTCAGACTTAGATTTGGATGAAGAATTGTTCCTCTGAGGTCAGGATGAGGCAATCTTCTGACCATTACTCTCAAAGGTCCTTGTTCTACCCAGTTGTCATAATCACTTTTTTATGCACCGTGGTTGCACTTCAATAAATATCAAAGATGTCAATGAACAAATGAATGGGTAAAAGGTACAGCATGGCAAAGATCCTGAAACTGACACCTCAAATTACCCATCCTCTCGAGAACAAATGCCCAGCCAAACAGGGTTGACCCAAAGTGAGGTTGCTGAGGCCGAGTTTTCCACTATTCTAAGGTACCTTCTTCTGATGGGGAGCCAAAGGAAGGAGGTTCTGAAGCAGGTCCCAGAAGACAGAAGAAGATTCCATATCAAGATAATGGTTGCCATTGTCACCCTCTACCCCTCCTAACCCCTAAAGTGTCTCTTACCCATGTTTCTATTTCAAGTGCATTTCTGTGCCTTCCCTCCTTGTGACTCCGTCCATGACTCCTTCCCAGCAGTACCAGGAAACAACGGGCTGTAGGAGCAAGAGCTCTCTCCCTTTTTTCCCTGAGGACACTGGCCTTGGATGTTATATATCTTCACCTGGCCATCAGCTCCACCCCTTGGGACCTGCAGTCCAAGGTGACTGAATGTAACTGAGGGCAGGGAACATGGTACCTCCCCCAACATTACCATGCCCCTGAAGCTTGCTGTTTATACAGATATTAAAGGAAAGAAAGACTCTTGGAGATGGAAAGATTTGGGAAACTACTATATGAGTGATAAACCCCAGAAGACAGGGAAGAAGGAAATGAAGTCCAAAATCTAGGTATTTTTGTCTTTTTCTTACTTCCTAAATATTATGTCTCTATTACATTAGGTTAAAATACAAGTATGCTTTGAGAAACAAAAATGTAAAGAAAAGCAGCAATAAGCAGGACACATTCTGAGGAATAAGTGATGCTAGTTAATGGGAATTGTCTGGCCACTTGATCCCCATCAAAGAGATGGCTTAACAATTCCGGCTTTAATTTAACACCATCTGGCAAAGCCATATCTTCTCCCTTAAGTTTCAGGATGTTTCTCAATATTCATGTTTTAATGCTCTCTTGGGACATCTCTAAGTGGAGTACACCCTGACGAAAATGATGCACTTGACATTATTTTGGAAATGGAGGGGGAGACAGAGATGAAACAACACAGTGGGCCACAGGGCTGGAGGGCCAGAGAGGCCCGAGGGAGGAGCTATCCTTACGGGAGCATGACGAATAGAAGATAATCTCAACCAATGTCCTTAGTGTTCCTAATAGGACTTTGAACACTGGAATGGGATTTGGGAGGATAATTTTTATGTGCATTATCCATTTATGTAGCTCTAATGTGGTGTCAGTTAATGAGGCCTATTCTTCAAGAGTGAACCTCACAATATGGCCATCAGCCTTTCATTTATCTATCTATCTATCTATCTATCTATCTATCTATCTATCTATCTATCTTAAAGATTTATTTTTATTTATACATATGAGAACCGGGTACAGGCCAGATGTGTGGGAGGGTTAGAGGATTCACCAGAGACAGGGCAGGGAACAGAACAGGCAGACTGACTGAAATACACTGCCGAGGGGAACACTGGGAGAGACAGAGGTCTGCTGGGCCATGTGGGTATATCCCCAGCTGGCCAGAATCAAATCCACACTGCAGAGGCTGCAGATAGCTTCACACTCTGTGCTCAACCAGAGCGCTATGCCACCAGGGAGGCCCACAGCCATCAACCTTTTAAAGCTAAAATTTATTCTAGAAGGAAAGCAAACATGAAGCTTCACGTGTGATCTGGAAAACTTAATCCTCTGGGCTTCAGTTTCCGCATTTCGGAAATAAAGAGATTGGAACAAAAGTTTTTCTAGTGCTGTCAGATAAAAGATTTAATGATTTGATAATGCTAACCACGCAGAATTTACTGGGTGCTAACTTCAAAGCTCTTTGTAGAGTCTAGGAATACAAGGGGTTTAAGACTGATCTTTATCTTCAGGTTATCATAAAAATAATTGAAAAAACAGGGCATGGTAGAAAATTACAAGGTGTAAATCCCATTTCATAAGCTTAGCTCTACAAAAAAGAAGGCATTGTTTATTTGCTAAAAAGTAATTTTGTATTTAAAAATTATCTCACTTATTACAAGGAATCTCCCCCTTCATAAATCATGCCAAACACAGACCTGAGGGCTTATACAACTAAACTGGGGTGGCCTGTTATGCAGGTTTTGGTTTGTGTAAGGTAATATTAAGAAATCCAGGCTTCCGTCTGCATCACCACTGCAGGTCCTGGATAGTCTGTTGCATCCTTACGTCTGGGGTATAGGCAGCTTTTCAAGGCTGCCCTCTGCTTACCTGAGACACTAACCACACAGGCAGCGCTCTCTGGTTTAGGAAGTTTTGCCAGATACCTTCTGGGACCTGTGTCCTCTGAAGAAATATGGAAGTTCTTCAATCTCCTTGTCCAAGCTGAATCCTTGGTCTGGGGCGAATCGTTTTTTCCCTTCATGCTTCTTCAAAGCTGCTCTATTTATGTTTGTGAGCACTCTCAGCTCTCCATTGGGTTTTAGCTTTTGAAATTCCAAAATAAGAAAGACTTTTAAGCTACTTCTTGGCCTGACTTCCTAAAGCAATGAGTCACAGAGGTGGCTGCCTTCTTTAAATGGAGGAAAGGAGAAAGGGAAAATACATTGAGGAGAAAAAACTTACTACCTCAAATAACTTGATTTGATTAATGGTAAAAATATAATGGAAAACATAAGAGAATGAACTTTCCCCTGGGTGTGTACTTCTTTTTATGTTATGCAGTACTTCATAATTGCAATGTATATATTTTTGCAAGGCCTCTGGAAGAAGTCACTCGTAGGATTTGCAAAAGGGAGAGTTGTTAGGATCTGATGTAGGTGGGAGAAGAATAGCACTTCTAAGAAGGATAGTGGATGCCAATTTTCTCTGCTTTATGAGTTAACAGAAAATTGAGAGTGTCCTTTCCAGAGAGGACCTCAGCGAGAATACCATATGAGGGTGTCTGGTTTAAGAAAACTGCAGATGGTGGTGTTGGGTTCGGTACACAATGTGGGTGGTGCAGGGGGAGAGGCAGGTCAACTTGCATTAGGAAAGAGATTTCTGGAAAGTGACACTCCCTGTTTGAGGCCACTAGGTCACCAGACTCTAAAGCTTCAAGGGTCTGAATGAATGGAGGGAACTTGCACTATTTGTGTGTTTGGTTTCCCTTAGAATCTGGTAAGTGAGTATGTTTGAACTTGGGGAAAGAAGGCTGGTTGGGAGTGCCAGGGGCATGGTGATTTGCCAGGAGGTAGGAGGTTTTCCCAAGGCACAGAGAAGCCTTTGTTTTTTTCTGCAATAGGTGTTCAGGTGATGGATGGGGCAGTCAAAATCAGAGGACACATCCAGGTTACCCAGGACCCAGAGAGATGGCCAGTGCAGACT
Organism: Talpa europaea; assembly: GCF_964194135.1. Taxonomy (NCBI): domain Eukaryota; kingdom Metazoa; phylum Chordata; class Mammalia; order Eulipotyphla; family Talpidae; genus Talpa; species Talpa europaea. Next base: position 81,140,655 of record NC_140070.1, read on the forward strand.
CTAGTATGATTACCTTCCCATTAGGTTCATGGCAGCTGGGAAGGACAGAGTTGCTATATGCCCAGAAATTAAATCAGCCAAGCCAGTATGTGGTTAGACCAGATTTATGTGATGGTTCAAAAATGTGCACTGTAAATAGGACTGTTTCAGTGATTTTGTTACTATGTTGTTATTTCTTTATTTTTTCCCTTTAATTTTGTTTTTCATTTACCATCTTAGGAGAGTTTCTTTTGAAATGTTCAGTTTATCTCAACATTAGCCATGGGATAGAGAATTCCACCCTCTTCCCCCTACCTAAACTTGGAGAACATAAGAGTCAATGTGAGGGTCACAGTTTCCTAGCAGACCAGTGGGAAGTAGGGCAGAGAGCACACCTGAAGTGTTCCTGAGCCAAAGACAGGGTGCATAAGACTGAACGTGTAGTCCTTGAAGTGGGCACTGTAGCTTGTTCCATAGGGAGAAATAGTTATGGTTAGGTTTGTGGGGAAAGATTTCATGAAATCATTTTTATTTATTAGACCTTAAAATATGGCTTGGACTTGAAGAAATGTAGTTAGGTGTGAACCTGCTTATCTGCATTAGTTTCAACACTCAATTCACTGTACATGGTGTGTTTTAGGTGCAGCCTTTTAAAGTCATATTTTTCATGTTTTGGTTTCTCAGGCTTGGCTGATTGTGAATGAGGAGGCTGGCAAGTTACTTGCAAAGCTGCCTATAAAATAAGTTGAGAGTGGATTAAATGAAGCTCTATGGAATACTCTAAAGAAACTACTTTTTAAGAAATCTAGAAATCAGGGTGAATCATGGTTTTAATATATCCTCATATGAGTTATGGGATGGAAGAGAAATATTAGCAGGCAGTAATTTACTATGTTTTATTTAACCTATGGCTAAGAAAATTCTGACTTTGTCTTTCACAGCTTTGCGTGCAGTGGACAAAGTCAGAAAATCCTAGTTTCGTATGCATATGTACACTTCTGCGGAATTTCATCTAGAAAATTGATTGTTGGGATAATAACTTTTAGATGATTTGTTTAGGGAAAGACACTTTCACTTCAAAAAGATCAGCTTCTGCGTCTTATGTTACTAACTAGTACAATACCTTGGGCAAGACACTTGATGGCACTGATACTGGAATGCTGGCCAGTCTTGTTTCCCTTGGTCAATAAGAGGAAACAGGGTTTGAGGAGAAGGAAAGTAGTTTAATATTGTTGACAGCTCGATGAAGGCAGCAGAATCATGTCTGAAAGACTACCGTCCTGCTCTTCGGCCGAGGGCAGGAGTATTAGAGTTTACAAGGGGTAGCAGGGGGAGTGGGCAGGGGTCAGCATGTCTGTCCTTATATTCTGGTTGACACCAACTTGTTTTGTGGTTGTCTGGTGGTCAGCAATGCTGATGTTATCTTTGAATTGAGACCTTTTGCCCTTGGAATGTAAAAAAACAGGGTTTATTAAGACTAGAGGGAAAAGAAAGAAAATGGAACTGCTTACCTGGTGAGAAAGAGAAAGACATACACTTTGTTGCTGTATCAGTTCTCAGTAGTCCCATTTTGAGAGGTTGAACTACTCTTCTACCTCCTTACACAGAAGACTTGCAATATGACAAAAATACTAAATGCTCGCTTGGTTCTGAGGAAGTTGTTTTTGGGTAAAGAGCACATTCAATCTGTTCAATACTGATACATATAGTTCCTATCATAGAAACATAAATTCAAAATAAATTATAAATTACCTATTCTATTTCCTTGGTTTCAAAACCCAGAATTTTCACAACCTCTCAAACATCTTAATTTGAATATAAGCAAACAATAGCTAAAGTTGATCCTCTTTATGAGCACCCGACTTTTAGAATCTAAACTCATCTCTTTTCTGAAGTTCATGTGGTGTGATTTCAGGTAGATAATCTCTCTCTTATCTGGGCTACCTTTTACCCTTGGGAAATGAGATTTTTTGTTGGTTCAAGAAATCCTAGGGATTAAGTCTCAGCACTATCACTACTACAGCCTGAGTTCAATCCCTGGCCAGGGAGCTACCCACATGGTGCAGCAGACCTCTCCTGTCTTGCCTGCTACTCCCCTCAGCAGTGTACTTCAGTAGATCTTCCTGTTCTACTTCCCACTCTGTCTCTGGTGAATTCTCTCACCCCCTGCACCTCTGGCCTACACCCTAGTTCTTTTATGCAAAAATTCATAAAAATTACTTAAAAAAAAAGAAATCCCCACTTCTTGTTAGAATTTTGATTAAGTTCCTGTTTCTAATATTTTGAACCTTTTGTGTACAGTCCATTGTAGAAGCCAGTACCAGACACTATTAAGTAAAGTATTTGGCCTTCTCTGGAAAGGAGGTTTGGCTCTTATTCCTTCTTCTGGGAGGTAACATCTAAAGCCTTGGATTTGCTGAGTGGTAGGAGTGTCTTTGTTATTCCTGGTGAGGCTCCTGGATCACACCCGATAGCGTATGCTGGCAAGGTGACTTAGGTTGTGTTAGTCACATCCAAAAGTCCAAATGAGGATATGACTTGGGGTAGGGGTCTTTAGTAATGCAGTAGTAGTCAACCTAGGGATTCCTGGCCAGAGCTCCTAAAACTCTTGTAATTTCCTAAGTGATCCCAGTGATAGAACATCGTTAGCTACATTGCTTTTTTGTCCAGGGCTCCTGAAACAATTCCAGAGAGATAAAAATGAAAGTAATGTCTTTTGTTATTTATAACAAGCCCCTTTTAATCACACCTGAGTTTATGTAAATGTGTAGACCTTTGAAAAGCCCCTGTGGTTGGGTTGGGGTGCTGGTTGCCAGGGGAACTAACTAACCAGTTGATTATAGTGGGCAGATTTAGGGGTACTCTGGGACCCCCAAACCTTCCATGTTCTAAATAGGCTCTGCCATCTACCACATAATGACAAAACATACCCTTAATGCATAAGACCTTCAATAAAAATTAACTAATAGAATTAGTGTGTAATAGAGAGAGAAAAGAGAAAGGATTATTGTTTCCCAGCGAAACACCCAAAGTTAATTGTCCTCTAGTGGGTAAATTTCCAGCCAAACAGGGTTGGCCCAAAGTGGGGTTGCCAGTGCCTGAAAGCTTGCCATAAGTCTAAGGCACCTTCTGGTGGGGAACCATAGGAAAGAGGCAGAAGAGTTCAGGCAAGCCTGGAAGGAGAGGAGTACAATGTACGAGTCAAGATAAAAGCTGCTGTTGTCAGCCTCCCCATGGTCTCTCACCCAGGTCTCTTCCAGTTGTATCCGTCCATGTCCTCCAATTCCCTGGTGCAAGTCCAAGGCCAAGAAGCAAACATGTCTTCTTCCTGTGTCTCTCTGTCCCTCCTTCAAGTCTTCTCCACATCCTTTTAAGCTTCCCCTCCTTGCTCAACTCCTCCCTTCATTAGGTGGGGCAGGGAATATCGAACCTTCTCTTTCTAGATCACACTGTTATATATTCAGCCCTGCTCTTCAACCTCTGGGGAGTAAAAAGGGCTGAAGATTGAATTCTGTCACCCAATGATCTAATTGATCTTTTCTATGTAAGGAGAACCCCTTAAAAACTCTCAATGATGGGGTTCAGAGGGCTTCAGTGTTGGAGAACATATTGAGGTGCTAAGATGTTGATATGCTCTGAGAGCATGGAGGTTCTGTGCCTCTTTCCCATATCTTGTTCTATACATTTATTTCATTTGGCCCTTCTCAGTTGTATCCTTGATAATAGACTGTTAATAGTGACATACTTTCCTGAGTTGTCACTCTAGTAAATTAGTGAATCTGAAAGGAGGTCTTAGGAATCTCCAGTTTATAGCAGGTTGATCAAAATCATGGGTTGAACTTGGGACTTGTGCTTGGCATCTGAGTTCTTAAATTTGTGGAGTCTGCATAGTTAGTCTCAGAATTGAAATAAACTGTAGGATATCTAGTTGGTGTCCCAAAAAAAAAAAAACTGGAGAACTTCTTGATGTGGAAAACCTACACATTTGGTGCCAGAAGGTATGTTAATCTGTTCAGGCTGCTACAACAAAATACTTCAGACTGGATGGCTTAAAAATAGCAGAGTTTTGTCTCCCAGTTCTTCAGGCTGGATGTCCGAGGTCCTTACACTGATAGCCTTGCTGGAAGGGGCTAGGGTCTCTGTGGACCCTCACTTAAAAGGACATCAGTCCCATTCATGAGCCCTCAGAATCTAATCACCTCTCAAAGACCTCTCTCATTTGGTTGGATACTAGAATTTACTGTGAATTTTGGGGGTATCCAAACATTTGGACTATAATGGGAGTGTTGTGGGCATGTAGAAAACAGTATGTTTTCCTTTATCTCCCAAGTTCATATTTGACTTTGTGGCCTCTGGGTATTGGCCTTTGCTAATACTCTGAATTTCTGTAAGAGAAAGAATGAGCATTTACCTATAACATCATTTCTCCTCTTTTCAGTTTTATCAGCGCTAAACCGGGAGGCAGTGCTCTCAGAAGGGAAGAGAGCTGCGAGTCAGTGCTCCCTGAAGGGAGGCCCACTCTGTGCTCCCAGACTGCTGATCTGGCTCAATTGCCAAGATCTCTTCTAGCATTTAAATATTAATATTCTCTATAAAAGTTTAAAAATATTAATGTCTGGGCCTCCCTGGTGGCGCAGTGGTTGAGCGCTGGGCTGCGAAGCTGCCCACAGCCTCTGCAGCGCTGGTTCTATCCCCAGCCGCCGGGCGAGTGTCCTACATGGCGCGCAGACCTCTCCTGCCGCCCGCTGCTCCCCTCAGCAGTGTACTTTGTCAGTCTGCCTGCTCTGCTCTCCGCTCTGGCTTTGGTGAATTCTCTCACCCTCCAGCGCTTCTGACTGTACCCAGTGCTTGTATAAATAAATAAATAAATCTTAAAAACAACAGCAACAACAGAAATTATTAAAAAAATTAATGTCTGTAAAAACAATGTCTAATTTTCTGAACTGGAATGGGAACACAAAGTGATAGAATATATAATTCCTCTTATAAGAGGAGTTGACTTTCTCTTTACTTAATGATGGTGAAGATCATTGACTTGTGCCCATACACGAGTTTTCCCATGAGGTGAGACTTTTGTATGAGTTTCAACCTTTTTGAACAGGGGCAGAGGTCCTTATCCTGTCTCCACCCCATCATTCTCCTTTAAGGATTTCAAAAGCACCCCAATATAAAGTGCTGTTTCTTCTGTGAGCATGGTATTTGCAGACATAGGGATTCAGTGTTTGTGCTCTGTATAAGAAATTAGGTGGGCAAGTTTTAAATGGTGTTGTATAACAAGAAAGTTCTTTAGTTTTGCACGATGTAGACTCTTAGGTTTTTGGCCCTATGCTTTTGCTTCAGTACCACCTCACTGCTAAGTCAAACAATTTAGATGCAGATAAGACGATACTCTGTCAGTGACATTTTGCCACATTCTTGTCTTTCTACCTTAAAAGAAAAAGCAAGTGGATTGACTCTGAAAAAAGGGTGCACAGAAATCCCTGTGTTTACTTCTTTTGACCTCAGGCCTCTGAAATTATTGGTTCCTCAATACAATAAGAATTCATCGCCTCGATTATATTTGTAATAAATGAAGTCACATGGTCATTCCAGAATTATTACATATTTATATTATACAGATTATATGATATTTATAGTTCTAATTTAATAGCAAGCACACAGTTTCCATGCTGCAAATGGCTATTAAAATCACAGGAATCATGGAAATTAGATTTATTTGGGCTTCTGTGGCTGCCTGAATTCCACAAGATAAATGCCAGATTATTTTTTATTGCCAGACCCCATACTTAGTGAAACCATGAAAAACTTGGAATTTCCTAAATAACTGTCACAAAGATACAGTTCAATTTAGACTCTAAAAAATGCATTATAATGCAGATTCCTCTTCCCCACCCCCAAACACTGCCATGTCTTCATTTCCCTCTAGCCACCCAGAACTCTTTGCATGCTGCTCACATGTTAATGCCTTTTCACTTAACATAAAATTCTAAAAATACAGCACTGGGTTACAAATTTTATTATTAGAGCATGTGTCATAGCTAAATTTCATCATCCTAATAGTCTTTTATTATTTGATTATTTGGGCTAGATTCTTAAGCCAGAATTTCAAGCTGCATTTGTCAATAAATATTAGTAAATCATTTATGAGTCCAAAACTGTCTTTAGATCGGTGGGCATATAATATACTCTTTGGCATTACTTCTGTCTTCATAGGGCTGATAGTGGCAGGTGTGATAAACCATTCAGAAGACAGATTGAGTTTGAAAACAACTCTTAGGAGACTATTATAGATATATGAGCTTTGAGCAGTAGCACTTCCTATTAGTCTTAGAGTGTTGACAGGAAGAATACAAACTGTAGGAGGGGAGGTGCACTTGCAGCTACTGGTAAGTTGTGGAAGTCAAAAGAGACAGATGACTCTGGCATGAAGATTTCTTGGTACAGACCTAAATCTGAATAGTGAATTTATGAGTACATTTTGCTCTCTCTGAGCTTTGAGAGGTTTATACCATATCTAATAGAAATTACATGTGAAAATGTAAGATATATACATACATGTATGCAAGCATATATCAGAATATGACTATGTATGTATGTATCTATCCATCCACACACATGCTTAAGCAAATACATACACACACATATTAAATAGTCATACTGATCTTAGTCTAATTTTAAAAACTATGCAGGGATATTTCTGAAGAAATATGTCTATTACCTGTCCATTTTTCAGATTGCTGTCCATGTAGAGAGTAGTGATCTAGTTTGTAAGTCTTTCTGATTTATTTTTGATGCTGTTATTTTTTATATTTCTTCAAGAGAAGCCTAGATTTTATCCATAAATATATGGTAGAATCGAATCTCTTCCTTTCCCTTCCTTATTATATTATTTCCAAACAATATAGCTTTAGTATATATAAATATTCATTTTTGGTTGACCATTTTCCAAGGTTATATTATTTTGCTTCAATTAATATTACATTTGAATATTTGCATATCCCATAGCATCTTTGGATTAAATAGAAAACATATGATTAATTCCATTGGTAGCCACATCACTGCTCTAGATATCTTATTAACATTATAAATGATTCAGTTGAAAATGGAATATATTCCCATTTAGTCAGAATGTGGTAAAAGCCACCTCGTTAGCAATATTTCCCATGTGTTTCTCATGCCTTTTGATCTAACATCCCTACCATTTTTTCTGATACTCTTGCAAGTAAGTACTTACCTTACTGATGTTAATTTTGCCCTGTGCTCAAAATTATATCTTTTATTTTTTAATTTTAGTTTTAGAATAAAATAGATAAAATTTTATGTAAATATTCGCCTGATTTTTTTCTGTAAGAAACCAAATTTAATCCTAAGCAAATTGACATTGGTTTGCATTTCATGAAAGGTCTCAATTTTGTTTGGTTATGCTGACTGTGAAATGAGGAAACTACAGAAAACCAAACAGAAATGCAGACCTAACACTGGTGATGCTGCATACTCTGCTGGAGACTTGGGGCGGGGCATCTCAAAGTTTTCTTAGAAAAATAACTTTGGGCCTCCCTGGTGGTGCAGGCGGTTGAGCGCCACCCTCTGAAGCTGTCTGCAGCCCTGTGGCGTGGGCTAGATACCTGCGGGCCAGCGAGAATCCCACATGGCGCAGCAGACCTCTCCTGTCTCACCTGCTGCTCGCCTCAGCAGTGTATTTCGTCAGTCTGTAGGTTCTGTTCCCCGCTCTGTCTCGGGTGAATCCTCTCACCCTCCCACGCATCTAGCCTGTACCCCGGTTCTTGTATAAAAGTAAATAAATCTTTAAAAAAAAAAAAAGAAAAAGAACTTCTAAACTCACTCAAAAGACCAAAGTTAGTCAGGGAGAATAGAAGGTAGAATAATGATAAGAGAGGGAATAGATTGGAGAGAAATTCAGGTGCAAAGTATGTCATGGTGGTACATTGAATGGCCCAGTGTGAGGCTAGAGGTCAGACAGGACAGGTAAGAAGAAACAAGCTTGGAAATGCTTTTTTACATTATCTAATAGGATTGAGTTTTATGGCAAGAGCCACTGAAGTAAAACAAAGCATCAACGTACTTATGTGCTATTAAATTAATTAAATAATGAGGCCATTAGACTGAGGGGACTCTAATGCCATAGTAGAATATACTAGGCCAACCAAATTCTAAGCTTGTAAATGCCTTAGGCTGCAAAATCAAAACATTAAGGACAACTGATCACAGTCAACTAATAGAGCACTCACAGCTACTTCTGGTTTGGTACTGCCTGTTTCAAATTCATTTTTGTTTAAATATACTAAAAAATTTTAATATGCCTCAATTTATCTTTTAACAGTACCTATATAAGATTGCTACCTTAGTCATAATAATATGAACATAGAGCCATATTTTCTTTTAATGGCAAAATGACTATCTTTAATAACATTCTGAAAGATCAACCAACAAAGTAATCAGTATCAGTTAATGAGTTATCACTTTAAAACAAAAACTAGAAGGAAACCCCCTGATTTTGGCTTTTATTAAGATGTCTTACATGATGCTGGATCATTTTCCTGAAAACTATGTCATTTAGTTTTGAAGACATGACTGGTATGTAAAAAATTAAATGATATTTTTAACATACTCATGCCCCAAAATGTTTTTCAGGAATAACTTTCTCCTACACAATGTTATTAAGGGAAAAAAATTTCCATAAGTATTTTGTGTTTTGATATGAAAGATCAATATCGTGAAACCATTTATTAAGAAAACAAAAGATGAAACTTAATTATCCTGGGAAAAAGTTGGGAAATACTTTTAAAGCCATGAGGGGAAAGCACATATTTACATTATTATAAAAGGTAAAAAATTAGTCATTGTAGATAGGTGTCCTTAGGTGTTTGGTATTCTTAACTGTCTTGAATTATCATAAACTGGAAATAATTTGAAAATGAGACTACTGAGGATGAACATGAACAAAAATCATGCCAACAGTTACTAATGCAAAAATTACAGAAGAAAAAAGAACCTGCATTCATATAGATGGTGCTAGCTTTCAAAATCAGTTTCTAAAGATGAAAGTAAAGATATATGAGAATTTTAAAGAAATACAGAGAAAAATAAGAAAGAATAAAATAATGCCAATAAAGGGAAGAAACCAACAGACAATAGAAATGACAACTGAAATTAGAAACAATGATAGCCACTGTGAAAAATATCAAGGTATAAAAAAACTGCCTATATTTGAAACAAATAAGAAACATTGAACAAAAAATATTTAGTCTAGGGACCAGAAAAAAAGAGAACAATTGGACACACTTCAGTATTTTTGAGCATGTTTCCTTGAAGCAGTTATATACTGTGTCAGTATTTAATCAGTATATAGAGAGATTAAAAAATTCAAAGAAGTATGTTTCTGAATAATGCTATTTTATTAAGGAAAGATCAGTATGATCCATTTCTTTAAATGCCATAATAAGTAATCGTGCCATATATTTAAAAATGTTTGATAAAATAATTGAAATGAAAGTTTCAGAACTTAAAGTATCACATCTCCATCTGTCTGAAATTTCTTTTTAAAAATTTATTATTTTTATTATTTATGCATACAAGAACTGGGGTGTAGGCCAGAGGTGCAGAGTGTGAGAGGATTCACTAGAGACAGAGTAGGGAGCAGAACAGGTGGATCTACTAAGATATGCTGCTGAGGGGAGAAGTGGGCAAGACAGGAGAGGTCTGCGGTGCCATGTGGATTAGCAACCTGGGGTGGCAGGGGAGAGGATCAAACTCTTACAACAGTGACTGTATAGCTCCAAAGTGCTGAGACTTAACCCCTGCATCACCAGGGAGGACCCCATTTGTCGGAAAATTAATTTATCTAAATAATCCCTTTCTAAGTTATATCTCCTCCCTGACTACATTTGTCTTAATATCAACAAATCAAAATTTATTTGTCTGAGTTACCCAGCTAATTTTATTGTTTCATTTTACCCATCTCCTCATTTCATCTGGGTAGAAACATTCTGATTTTGGATCTTATTACTAAATCACTTCTTTCCTGTATAATTTGTTTAATAGAAGGTCATTTAAAAATTGTTTTAGTGAAGAATATAATCACTTGCTTTCTCAACCGTTAAAAATTAGAAATCAAGGTTTCAATAATACATTATGTGTTCAACTGGAATCTAGAGCATTCAATATTAATGAAAATTATAATAGTAATCCCCTATGCATTAATAGATTGCCTGAAGAATAAAATGAAACAAAATGCAAATGTTGAGACTTTTCTATACAGTCAGAGGGTTTGGACATTTTCCATTTTTATCTGCTCAAACCATGCTGCCATGGACTGCCTGAATTTCCTTATCTTTAGTTTCATACCTGAAGTGGATGCAGTTAGTTTTTTTTTTGTTTTTCATTTTCAATGTGATTCAATTTTGAAAACTTCTTAAAAAGAGTCCAGAGATTGTAAAAATCCTTGGAGTGGAGCCATATTTTCCTGAATTAATATACACTCTTCTCTGCCCTCAGTTACACATGACTGCCATTGACATTTGTTGGGTACCTTTCCATACCCATTGATAATGTGTCACAGGCTTCCATTGTACCTTTGCAGACACTTCACCAAGTTAGCTTTAAGCCAATAAACTTCTCTTTCACTAAAATGTGATGATTCTAATAGGAACGTGTGGTCAAAATTCAGTATAATAAATAGAAAATGCACACAATCAGATTTTAAAAGGTCAGCTGTTTCTAATTACTGCATACTTTTTTGCACTGCTAGTGATTAAAATTGGCATCTATTATTAGCAGGGATTTTCTATATTATTTTCAATTCCTCTGTTTATTTGTAATCTAGAAGGAAAATTTCCTTTGGGAACTTAATTTTATCTCCAGTGTTCTTTGATTCCTTGTACTAATCATTCTAGAAAATATTTGCAATAGTTATGCACTGTTATGCACTAATTCTAAAGCTATAAAAAATGGTAGAAAGATCATTTCATCTGTTTTGCTTTGTGTGTGGGTGGGTGTGTATAAATGTTGTATGAGTATTAATCAATGTCTATTCAAAATAATGTTTCATGAATTGCAAACCTTTAAAGTGCTTCTCTCTTAGATAAATGCATAGCATATGATGATGCTGTACTATTTATTTAGTTCCATGTGTCTAGGAAAGATTATAAAACCTCACAAAGACTTAACCCTATAAGGCCTTCAGCCTGTTCTGTGGCCAACCATTTATTTACTGTGAAGTTGTAAGTACCAAATCTCAGCTATAACACATGGGATTCCTCTTATCAATAAAAGGGAAATAATTTATGGTAACTGTAAAGGTTAGATTTTCTAAAGAAATATCCTTGCCGAGGACTTGGTGTCTCTTCTGATTAATGGGTAGTTAACACTAGATACCGAAACACAAGTTCTCCTCTTTGATCTGCTTAAAGTTTCCTTTGGAAAAACTTCTGCTGCTACAATATGACTGCACTGAAACTCACTGAAATCCTTAGTGTGGCTTTCATGGATAAGTTATATGCATTTCAGATAATGGAAGAGAGCCAGCCACATGGTAAAAACAAACAAACAACTCCTCAGTGTGGAGTTACCAATTCACTTGAATGGATACTAATAGAAAAATATCTCTAGGTAAGTTATTTTTGTAAAGATTATATTAATATGTATGATTGTTGTGAAGCTTGCAGTGGAAGCTGGTGGTGTTTCACCAAGAGAGATTCCTCCCAGGCATGAGCACCCGTGGTTCAGCTTCAGTGAATGTTGGTTACTAGAGGCTCAGAGTTATTTTCCTTTGTAGGGCATTGCCCTCCCTGGGCTGACATTAGTTGCTAGTCTGGAGATGGAGAGGGAAGATATACTTGCTACCACCTCTGCTCTCTCAACCTTGGCAGAGTGCAGTTGATGACTAACATAGAGGTTCTGTGAGAAACTTTGAGCCTGTCTTACTTGGCTGAAAGGGACACAATTCTGGTATGTCATTAACTGTCAAGAGCTCCCAGTGGGGTCAGGCTGAGAGAGGGCTCAACTAAAACCATACCTTTGTTTAACTTCTTCCTTGGCCAAGTCCTGTTTCCTTGCTGCCCTACAGGGTTCCCCAAGGGCACTTAATGGATCCCTTGCGTGGAGATTTAATTCCTGGCTCTGGTTGGAAGCAGTGGGCCTAAAACAGTTGCTTTCACTCCTTCAATTCTAGAAGCCTTATTTAATAGACAACTGTGGAGACATTGTACATTAACAAGCAAAACTGCATAAGAATTTCTGCATTTAGGCGGTGGGGGGAAGCAAATATTCTTTTTTTTAAAAAAGATTTAATTAATTAATTAATTAATCATACAAGTACTGGGTACAGTCAGAAGCACGGGAGGGTGAGAGAATTCACCAGAGCCAGAGCGGGGAGCAGAACAGACAGACTGATGAAGTACACTGCTGAAGGGAGCAGCGGGCGGCAGGAGAGGTCTGCGTGCCATGTGGGACTCATGCCCGGTGGCCGGGGATCGAACCAGTGCTGTAGAGGCTGCGGGCAGCTTTGCAACCCAGTGCTCAACCGCTGCACTACTGGGGAGGCCCGGAAGCAAATTTTCTTTAAAAAAGAAAAGAAAAGAACAGAACAGAAAAGAAAAGAAAAGAAAGTGTGTCTTATAGAAAAAATAAAAGTGTGTCTTACAACAAAAAAAAATTTCTGCTTTTGAGACACTCAAGGTATGGTGACCGTAGAACACCTACAAGGTCATTTCAAAGGGATATGGGCTATGGCAGAGGAGCAAATGGTCTGGTATGAAGTGGGATCAGGAGACTTCTAAAGGAGGTTGACAATGGAACTGTGTATTAATTAGTAGGAGTTGGTTATACAATAACAAAGGAAAGAGACAAAAATTGTTTTCAAGGATGCCAAAGCATGATGTCTTTGGGAAACAGTCTTAAGCTCAAGGTGTGTGGAATATGCCTGTGGAAGGGTAATGGAGATTGAGGTTAGGCAGAAAGCAGACAGGGTATGTGGGACACCAATGCAAAGAGGTCATGACCCCATAGGATATGGACTTCTAAGGAATATTAGACATTAGAACAACATGATCCTATTTGGAATTAAAACAACAACAAGAACAACACACATTAAGCACATAACCCAAGGAAGAAGAAGGGATTGTGAAAAATATTGATGTAAGCAATGGCAGAGAGAATTCTTTGAGTGAGATATGAGAGATAGATTCAAGAACTTTTTAAGAATTTTGTGATTTATTAAATGTAGGGGATGAAAGAGAGAGTCTAGGATAAATTGTGGGGATCTGGCTGCAGTAACTGTATCTGATGGTTCCCCGAGGAATACAGAGAGATCTGTTGATTTTATCAGCAAATGCTGTTTTTAAACTTACACTGTTTTGCATATTTCTAATGCTTCCTTTGGCAAATTTACTGGTAACTGGAGGGAAGATCTAATTATTTCAACCTTCTAATGTCTCTCTTTCAAGTTGATAATGCCACTAGTTGGCAAATTGAATTTTGCTTCTCTGCTCCTTTTATCCCACTCAAATTCTCCTGTCAGTTGAAAACTTTTACTAACCCTCATGCACTTGAGTACCTGTCCCCCTCATTTATTTTTAATGTATTAGGTAGTTTGTAAAAACTATGATTGAATGTTATTTCTATTTTCTTTGCCAATATTGCTCTATTTGGAAATCTTTTTGTAAAACATATCATTTCATAGCTTTTAACATATCGTTAGTTCAAATGGTTTGGAGTGAAGATGCTAACACAGTGGTTCCCACTAAAATTTTCCCAGGTTTTTTTCAAGGGCATGTAACAGAAGTTTCATAGGCATGGTTTAATGAAGCTTGTGTGGTGCTTTAATCTGTTAATATAAGGGCAGCTAAAGCTGAGGCACAGAATCACAAAGGAGTGACCCTAGATGGGCTTTGTGCTGCCACATCATGGACGCAGAAAGCATGAGGAAAATCTGAAGGACGGTTGTCCTGAGTTACAGATACTGATTTACAATGAACTGTTTCTCAGATGGACAATTCTAGTATAGCCAAGGTAACTTAACAGCCACAACTAAGGTGTTTATTTAATGATTTCCCCCAAAATACTAGACTAGAGATTTGTTGGTCTTAAAATATGTAGCTTCAATGAAAGGGAAATGAGAGTATGCGTGGTAATCACTTTTGTCAGAATAAAGTGAGAAGTACTTCTGAGTATATCTAAATTACTATTTTTGCATTGGTAAGTTGAATTTTAGAATATACTCTAAATAATTTTGATTGTAACTTCAAACTTCCATTAGGGTCAGAAGAAAACCAAATATTCAATGATTATAGACCAAAATTATCTACTTACAAAAACATTTTATTTCCAATATGTTCTGACCTTACCACCTATCCATTTACTATAAACAATGAAATTTATATTTATATTCCTTATATAAATATAACTGAAAATAAATATTAATCTGATTTTGATTGATTCCTTTTTCTCTTAGCCAACAATACATCTTTGAATAGGTATTTTTGAGCATGTGCTTATATAATACTAAATAGATTTTAATATTTTACTAATTAATAGAACAAAAATATTCTTTCAAGGAATACTTCCATCTCAGTATTAGTTGATTCAAAATCATCCCCAGTTCCATAAAGACATTTAAAATATATAATTTTAGATTCTAAAACTTTATAATAAATCAACAATTATGGACTTGCTAAGGAAATAAAGTGTGGAAATCAATAAAAAGATTTGGTGAATTTAGTTACACTGTGCTATTGTTTACTTGGTGAAGAACTGGTATACCATAGGAAATTATTGTTAAGCCCACGCACCAAGTGAATGGACACTTTTGCTTCTGTGCTATTCAACAAAGAGTACTTCTGTTTTACCACAGTCAATTTTGCCAACCTGCTAATGCCTTTGACTTTGATCTGAAAACCTTTTACTTGGATGTGACCTCTTAAATAAGGTAAATATGGTCATGGCTGTGGTTTGTGGAGGGCAGAGAGACAGCCAATGTGGGTTTACCCAGCCAGTACTAAGTGTAAATTATGGTGAAGAAGAGGGAACATGCCAACTCAAAGATGAAAGAATTTCCTGCGCTTCACTTCTCAAAGCATTCAGAATTATTGAGTTGGTCCCTGATGTACAGAAAAATATTCTAAACTGGAAAGTCATTTGTTTGAAAGGATTTTCTCCCATGGTGAAAACCCCATAAAAAAATATATATTATAATATATATATTATAATATATAAAAGTGAAAGTTGATATCCTAAATCTCTAAGTAATATTTTCCCTACATGAGGGAGTCTCTTGAGTCTTGATAATTAAAATGACCCCATAATACTGGCAAAGTGGCCGTAGTTTGAGATTTTCCACCACGTAAGTATTGGCTAAGTTTTATTGCTTGAAAAAAATGTGCCTTTTCATTAGCAAGTCTTTCAATATTACTGTGTGCCAGTTCTAACATTTATTTTTGTTTTATACAAGTTTTGATTTTTCCTTTTATAATTAAATTCAGATTTTTATTGACTGGCATTGGTTTCTAAGAAATTCGTGTCTTCAGAATGATTCCTGCAAATAACCTCTGAGTGGTCTTGTTTTTGTACTGAAAAAAAGAATGGTTTAGATGGAGAGGAAAGATGAGAAGTGTGTACTGCTGACAAATGAATATTTCTTTCATCATGCCACTCCCATAATTAAGAACTTAACGTGTCTTAAAGTTTATCTCAAAAAAATACTAATTCATTCACTTGGCATTGGAGCTTTTATCAACCACACTTTGTGATCTTAATTTATCTCCTATTGTCGGTAATCTGTCTTCCTACCAACACTTATCCAAATTTGTCATTTTGACTTTTTGAAGCTTTTCACATGATTTTCCTTCTGTCTAAAAGATTTTGTTCTTTTTTCCTGCCATGCAGATTTAGCATGTTCTTTAAGACCTTGCTGAAATAGACCTCTTGGAAGCTTTCATAATTAAACTCTGGCCTAAGAAGGCTCTTTGTGTACCTATCTCTATGACTTTAATCATGTATATGTGATATCACTATCATCTAACTGCCTGTCTGCCTACCTACCTATCATTATCTATTTGTATCGATCTAGCTTGGAGTTAGGTGCCTGATTTTGGAATATAACAACCTAAATATCTTAGAATACTTTATCTCTTGAGATATATAAGCACAGGCTGCAATAGCAATTAGTAAAGGGGAAATTTATACATAAATTCAGGTTGAGGAGATAGGTTATTTCATTTTTTAAATTGCTCCTAACATTTTAAATTCACTTTTTTTTTTCCAGGTAATGTCCTCATAGAAATAAGTTGGAGTTAACTGAGGTTTCAGATTCAGTTGGGTACATGAAGAAAAGGTAGACTATTCTAAGTAGGAGAATACCACAAGACATGTTCTGGGGATAGAAAAAGATGTGTTTGCATGAACAATAGTAGATAAATTTAGTATAATCTGCAAATTTGAAAGCCATTAGCTTGATGGGACCTAACAACTTTTTTATTTTATCTATGTTCCTTTGGCTTTATGAAATATCGAAAATATAATAGGTAATAAAAATAGCACAATGCATTTCACCATAACTGTCCCAAAAAACATGAGCAAATAGATGGGTTTATCTTAAAGAACCTGAAATTATAGGTCAGTCTTCTAGTTCAAAATTTTAACTTTCATCTATATTTAGCAGGGTTTCTTTTTTGCATATTGTTTTATGCTTAATAGATTACTTAATTATATTGATGATACAAATGGTTCTCTACGTTAAATAGTTCAACTTAATGATTTTTCAACTTTGTGATGGTACTTTCAGTACCATCATGTGTAATTAATCCTGAAAACCCATACAACCATTCTGTATTTTACTTTCAGTACATTATTTGATTAGTCACATGACATATTCAGTATTTTATTATAAAATAGGCTGAATATTAGATGATACTGCTAACTTTAGGTTAATAGAAGTGCTCATTTAAGATTGGCTAGGCTAAGCTGTGAATTTTTGACTATGCCATTTATTGGGATGTAGCCGCCATTATAAATCAAGGAAAATATATACATATACATGTCATGTATGTCTATGTGTGCATATCTTCCTTGACTTATGATTAACATATGTGACATATCTCATGTATAAAATCTGAAAACTTGTCATTTTTTAATCATAAATTCTTGGGAGAGATCATAAGGCATATAGTCCACTAGTATTGACATTCTAAAAAGTTGCATGCAACTGATAAGACACCCATCAAAATGGGATTGATGTGAGGAATTGTACTTTAACTACATATATCTATTTTGCTTTAGATTAAGATCATGTTTCTAATTTTATTGAGTTGAGAACTGATTTGAGAGTATTGACATAAAATTGCTATCAGATAACCCTCAATAATATCATCCTTTTGTTTATGAATATTCATTGTGTGACCCCGTGTGAGATTGGTATTTAACTTGTGATATATTGATGCACCAAAAAGATAAGCAAATCTGCCGTGGTGGAGCTTACCTTCTTGTTGTTATGCATGATGGAATATAACATAATTATTAAAAGCTTGAGCACAGAATTTGGACAGAAATGGTATCAAATTTTAGTTTTACCTTTGATCAGCTTGGTTAAGTTACTTTTCCTTCCTGTGCTTGTTTCCTTATGTGTAGATTAGAAATAATACCTTCGTGTTAAGTTTAGTATGGGAATTAAATGAGATAATGATTTTGAAGAAGATAATACCAATAATATTTAAATTTATTAAAAGCTTTAAATAATAGGGTATTGTTAACATATATATCAACTTCAAAATAGAAATTTACTAAAATAAGAATGAGTTTAAGTTAGCTTTGCTGCATATACCAACCATATAAATTCATTTGATATTGTTAATATTTTTACAAAAGATAATTCTTTTCTCTATGAATCTGTAAAATTGGAAAAATAGTTCCTTACTGATTACTACTGTAGTTTTGAAAGCCAGTTTTTACTCTGCAGGACCTTAACTGCTCTCTGATTACAAAGAGTCTAATGTTACATGATTTTTTCAAACATACAGGGTATTATTTAGTAAATGACTGCTTCATGGTACCAATTGGTACCTTTCTAGTCTGAAAAAATGTTCTAAATGATCTAATATGTACCTAGAGGAAAGAATTCTTTGACTAATGAGTCTACTAAACACTGACTGTTACTCAGTCTTCTTATGCTTTATTTCAATCTTCATGTTAGTTGGCTCTTAAATTAGTCAAAGGCTGACATTTATCTAAACAACTGTTCATCTAAATTTATGGCAGTTCATAGACTTAGTTTATTCATTCTTTTGTTCATACATTTGCTTTTCTTCATTAGCTTTTTTCATGTTACTATATTACAATCTATGAAACAAATAGAATATTGAATGAAAAGTTGACTTGGAAAGAGGTAATGAATTGAGCAACTAGAATAGGGTGCATTATTGGCAGAGTGCAACAAGTGTGAATGACTTATGGTGGTCAGGAAAAGCTTCTAGGAGTCAAAATTTGAAAAAAAATGAATGCTGAGCAGTCAGGTATTGAAGGTTGAGTGCATGATTCATCTTTTATTGGTATATTTTATAGTAAGGTTATTTTATATCCTTTCTGAACAACATACCCTTCAGTTAGGTAATGGGATTTAACATGCAAATAGTCAAAGTTAAGCTGGAGTTATATGTCTTATCTGTAAGGTTTTGAAGCTGGTAGATTTTTTTTTTATTTCTCTATACATTTAAATTTGCAATAGTTACACATTTTTTTTCCCTTGAATTTTTTTTTACCCTTACTGATTGGAAAATAGGTCAGGACTAAAACACATTCACATACACACTGAAAGCTGCTTGAGCTGGATGAACAGTTTTCCCTCAACTGATGTGGCCTTGAAAATGAGCATGTGAAGGAAGAAACTGGTCTCTATAAAAGCATTTCTGATTCTTGGGTGGCTTATGGTTAGTCTTATTGTTTTTAAAAAAAACCACTCTTGGCTTCTGTGGTACATTGACCTGTGTAAGGAATCCCAAAGTAAATGTTTTCCACTCTGTGGGACACTGGGTCAAAGACAATAGCTCTTGCTCTCTTTCCAGTAAGAATTTGTTTTCCTCAATATTCACATGATGATTCAAAGTCCCTCCCTTTATCTGAAGCAGACCTTCTTTCTTAGAACAAACATTCCATAATTTGTGAATCCAGCTTTCAATCTAGAAGTTCATTGTAAAGCAGTCCTCATTTTACTTTAATTTTAACAGTGTAGAGAGCTTGCTTTCCATTACAAGTAGCTGCTACTACCAGCCTTGGCCCTTAACGTTTTTGTTAGGGCATGTTTCTTCATAATGTCTTTCTTAACACTTTCTTTGATTTAAGTCATTATCAGTTTGAAGGCAGATTGATTGACTGGATTGTCTAGAAAGAAAATGAAGGCATGGACAGTGGGTGCATATATTTTCATAACATGGGGGGAGGGAAAAGGTAAATCAGGAGTTCGGTATTTTATCCTGTTTGATGATGGAAAATAAGGAGGCACTGTTTATTGGAAGTAGTCAAATGTATGTCTTCTGAGTAGAGAATTGGTACAGTTGCATTTCCATGAAAGGGCGGGGGGCATTGCTACTCAGTGAATGGGCACCATTTCCCCCATCCTCACTAACATGTATACCTCTTGGATTATAGGTCCAGCATGCCAGGAAGAGTACCTCCTTAATGGAGGATAGCCAGGGGGTGAAATGAAAGAGGAGGGGAATGATGTGGGGGCAACTGTAGAGACACTTGGAAGACATACGTGGAGAAGAGACACGTAGGGGAAAGACTCATGGGGAAGCTGCTTCTGAGACTTGCATTTTGGCAGAGACAATAGCAGCTGTTTTCTTGGCATCATGATGAAATATATGGTACATTTTGAATTTTGAGTCTTTCCTTCTGTCCCTACTCTCTGGAACCTGCATAATCCTTTTCTGTAGTTCCTTACCATAAAGTACTTTATGCTTGTGGCAGCTTTCAAGGCCTCAGCTGCTCTGATTCAGGCTGAGCCTGTTTGGCCAGGCATTTCCCCACAAAGGGGATAGTTAAGTTTTGGAGTTTTACTGGGAATCTGTTATTTGAAATCTTTTCTTCTCTCTCTTTCTCTTTATACACACCAGTTCTAATAAAAATCTTTTAGGCTAAGAGTATGCTTCCTTTGCCTTTGTGCTTACAGATGGCTGGATCCTCCTTTAGAGTGTGCAACCCTTAGCAGTTTAGGAACTGTGTGTACCCCTTGGTCATGTGCTAACAAGATAACTAAAACAGAAAAAAGATGCTGAGAGATGAGGATCCCCCAAACAAACTGCCCATATAACAAATTTGTCTGAAATTTTCACTGATTAGGGTGAGACTTTGTCTAGAGTGTAACTGGAATGAGGGTTTTCCCCCTTAATAGTTTGGGGTCCCTGAGTACCCCATGGTTCATGCAATTTCAGCACTATATTCAATTAACTTTTCTGTTTACACATTTGTTCTGTCTCCTGTGCCTATATGTTCTTTTTGAGGTGGTAGTTTCACAAGCCTTTTTTACTTTTTTATATTGATATGATAGTACATAGTACTATCTGATAGTACATAGTATGATAGTACATAGTACATCTGACATAGTAGCTACTAAATAAGTATTTTCAATGACCACAGGAAAATACTATCCCAATACTTGGGATACACTGTCATTGCTGACTAAGGGCTGCATCTCAAAACAAACCTCTGATTCTACATGAGCATCACACCACAGATTAAATTTGCATATGAATGAATTGGGTTTAGATCTCTCAGAAATTGTTAGACCTCTAGCCATGTTCCTTTAAATAATGAGCCAAATAAGATTTTTGCCCAAACCTAAGGAATTATTATTGCCAGAAGCCTAGATTTTGAAATACACTACTCAGCTAATCTGAATTCATGAATCCACTGATTTTACAGTTTCCTCAGGCTAATAATGCGTGCCAGAGACCCTTTGAGATTTTACTTAAAATATTACTTTCCTAGCCATGCACATCTTTCTGTTTTCCCAACTCACATCTCTTATCTACCTAGTAGAGCTAATTGCCAAAAACTCACATATATAAATGCATTGAAATGTTAGAATAAAATATTTTCGAAATAAAACCAACTATCTAAGTACAGTTATTAGCTCCAAAGTATATCTGACCCAATGACATAACCATAGCATATATCTCATCACTGTATTGTGTGAAGGTTTGACTCCAATTCAGGGGTTTAAACTTTGTTCACTGTACATTTACTTTTCAGTAATGATAATTAGCTAATTTGTGAGACACAAATAAGCTATAATTAGCATGGTGCTTTGATATTTTATTTCTAACAACAGGAAGATGATTACCTTCAAAAATAATAAAAGATTTAAATCTAAGTAAGGATCTAAATTACAGTCGTTGAGTTGTGAAGAAAAGTGAATTTAGTTAATCCCCATTTGCATGTGCCAATTAGTTAAGTATTAATCATTTTCCTATATAAATGGAAATGAGGATACCAGGATTCTTTGGTAAGATAATGTTTCTCATTAACACAAACATAACCTCCTGACATTTTATGAAAAAATGTCATTTCTCTTTTGCAAAATAGCTGTTGATTTATTTTCTATAGTTTGGAGTCTGGGCATTTTAACACAATAATAGAACCTTTTTTTGCAGAATTTCTCTTAGAATCTAATAAAAATAGCTATAGAGCAGAAATTTAGAGTATGTTTTTGTTTTTTTATAATTGAAACACTTTCCAATATTAAAACATGATTTGGTATTTTAAAATGTAGGAAAGCCAAACTTTTCAATTACATGAAAAATTTCCTGTAAGCTTTGCTCCAGTCTCTTTTTCTATGTATGTAGTATGCACAAGTATATATGTTGAAATCTTTACATTTTAAGTAAATATTGGAACTTTAAAAAGCCAGTTAATTGGGCCAGACTTTATGGTGCTGATTTTTGGTTATGGACAGAAAATCAAATGGGCAGAAATTTCAATGTGACTATTAAATAAATCAACCATTTTTAAAATATGCTTTTATGGCAGTTTTAGAGGTGAAGTTTACACAGGGCTGACATAGAAGCAAGAAAATATCAGCATCTTCTGCTTTATTCCTCTGGGGTCCACTTGCTCCACTTGCATGGCTGCTCCTAAATGTGTCATCATATTGACATACTCCTAAAATTCAATTAAAAATTATTATTGCAGGAAGTGAGAAATTAAAATAAAAGTAGGATGGTTCTTGAAATGTGGTCAATAATGTGGGAAATACTGTAGTAAGATGAATAGATTAGTCATCTGATTTTCCATCTTATTAACAAATTTTAAGTGCTAACAAGCCTGCCAATTCTCAGATTACACTCTCTTGATTAACCATCAGAATTTTTCTTATTTATGAAAGTTAATATTGATCAATGTAATTATTAAGAAGTTTTTAAGCTAAATGACAAATTTATAAATTTTATATGATGTAGTCTTTACCTGCTTGACCCAAAGTATTTTCCTTTTTTTAAGTTTATTTAATAAACAAAAAAATTACCCACAATCCTAAGATACCATTTATTAAAATAATAAGAGAGTAACCTCTTATACTCACTCTTGTTTCTAAAATCACCACAAATAGTTAAAAATTTCATGCCATCTTTAAACTTTTTCTTAATTTTGTTCAAATGAATCCATCCAAAAATATGTACAAGTTTGCAAATACTTCTCAAAAATGGAGTCATGTTAATAAGTAAGTTATACCATGATTAGTTCAACTGTTTCCTTATTGACTAACAATTAGTAATGTTTTGTTAGTTTTCCCTATTTCAAACAGTGCTTCAATGGGAATTATAGTACATACGTGCTGGTGGATCTTCTTGTTTTTGTTTGTTTGTTTATCACTTCCAAAATGGTTGTACTTTTTTTTGACTCCGTTATGAACCCATCAGATAGCCTTATCTTTTCATCAATCCTGATTGTTATCCTTCAGAATTTCTGTTAGTCACATGGTAATATTTTATATTTCCTTAAGTACCAAAGCAGAATGTCTTTCAGTTGTTTGTGAATAGTCCAATTGCATTTCCTCTTCCTTCAATTCTCCACTTCTCTTAACATATATAAGACTGGAAAAACAATTTGTGGTTAATTTGAATTCCCCAAAATTCAGAAAGTGGCTTGAATCCATATGTTTTTCCTAATCATATGTTTAAATATATTCACTTAAAATTCCTTTTACTCTCCTCTTTGACTTTAAGATCTAAGCTTGATTTTCGAATGGCTAGCATATGGAACCAAGTGACTAGTATTATGACCCACAATACCATGAAAGAAAAAATTTGAAGAAAATTTGTATCTGAATTGATGACAGCACATATTTTGTAGTGGTTTTAATGACTAAATCCCTCTCTTAGGTCTCATGCAGCTGATACCCTGAGTTAATAGTTCACTCAAGAAGCTAGACTATTTAATAGCTATACAAAAAGTTAGTCATTTAAACCTAATGTTACTCTGAAAATGTTTTGATTTTGAATGCAGTTGTCTAGATGAGGACCAGTCCAGATACTCTGCACACCAGTCTATACATGTAGTAATGTGTATTTATTTGTCTATATCTATATATTCCCCCCCATGTATCCGTAATGACATTTTTTTGTAACACAGTATCTGTTTTAGCAAGTTGAGTTGATTATAGTGTCAACATGCAAAATATAAATTTTGTTTTTCTATACTGGTAACAATTAGAAAATGAAATGAAAATATACCATTTTCAAAGCATCAAACTAAAAAAATTCCTGGGAATAAATCTCACAAAAATATGCAAAACCTTTTCATAGTAAACTATAAGAGATTACCAAGAGAAATTAAAGAGTACCTAAATAAGTTTAATGATGGGTAGATTTTTAATGAATTAAAAGATGCTATAATAAAAAATTCAGTACATTCAGTACAATTTTAATTAAAAATTGGCCAGGAGTTGTTTTTCGTTTCTGTTTTATTTTTTTGTGGTAATTGATATACCAATTCTAAAAGTTCCATGAACATTTCCAAAGGAAAGAATCACCAAAGCAATCTTGAATTATAAAAACTAAATTGGGGGCCTCCTCTGGTGGCGCAGCAGTTGAGCTCCAGGCTGTGAAGCTGCCCGCGGCCTCTGCAGAGCTGGTTTGATCCCCGGCGCCGGCAAGGGTCCCATATGGTGCACAGATCTCTCCTGTATCACCCACTGCTCCCCTTAGCAGTGTGTTTCTTCAGTCTGCCTGTTCTGTTCCCCCCTCTGGCTCTGGTGAATTCTCTCACCCTCCCGCGCTTCTGACTGTACCCAGTGCTTGTATAAATAAATAAATAAATCTTTGGGGGTAAAAAAAAACTAAATTGGGAGACCTGCACTACTAGGATTTTATTATAAAGCTATGATAATTTAGAAACTCTGATATTGCACAAAGACAAATAGACAAATAAGACAAGAGTGCAGATTCCAGAATAAATCTTTAAATACATGGCCATACATACTGGATTTTGATGAAAGTAATTACAGTGATAATGAAGAACGAATTTTCTTTTAAATAAATGATGCAGTGTTAATTGGGTATCTGCATGAAAACACTGAATCATGATTCTTAAATCACTTCAAACACAAAAATTAATTCTTGACTTTATAATTAAGTATGAAAGGTAAACTGATAAAACTTATAAAAACACATAAATTAACATCTTATGCAAAACAAAAAATACTGTATTTAAAAAATGCAAACCAAAAAATAGATGATAAATTGAATCTTATTACAATGAAGGACTGCTATTCCTTTCATTAAAGATTAAAAGAGTAAGTTATGGGCCTCCCCTGGTGGCGCAGCGGTTGAGTGCTGGGCTGCTCGCTGCCTCTGCAGCGCTGGTTCATTTCCCGGCCGCCGGTGAGGGTCCCACAAAAAAAAAAAAAAAAAAAAAAATTTAAAAGAGTAAGTTGTGCTTACATTGTAAAAATTTGTTAAAACTGAGTATAATTTGTGATTCTATATCTATGCTATACTACAACCAAATTGTGTATGTAGTACATCCTCAAATAATGCCATTTCATTTAATGTTGTTTTGTTACAAGGTTGATGAGAAAAAAAATTAATCCCAACCAATGTTGAACTAAATAATGTTATTTGAAGACTTGCTTTCTTTATATGTTGCTTTGTTTAAACTTATAGTTTCCTTAAACTCAAACAGGTTATCAATGGTAAGCACTTACTTTACTTTTGGAAGTATAGTATGAATTTTATTGTAAGTCAGTATACACTATGTGGTGTGACAAATAAAAATCTTTAGTAAAGCTAAAATTAGTAACACTTTCTGAATAGCATTCCTTTAAGTGTCCATAACAGTTTTATTGATAGTATTTTTAATAATCTGTATTTTTAAAAAATAATCATTCTGACTAGAGAATAAATTAAGCTTTTTTTTAAGATTTATGTATTTATTTATACAAGAACTGGGGTATAGGCCAGAGGCTCGGGAGGATGAGAGGATTCACTAGAGACTGAGCGGGGAGAAGAACAGGTGGACTGACAAAATACACTGTTGAAGGGAGCAGCGGGCAATACAGGAGAGGTCTGCCATGCCGGTTGGGATCGAACCAGCACTGCAGAGACTGCAGACAGCCTCACAGCACTGCGCTCAACTGCATGCACCATCAAGGGAGGCCCAAGCTTTTTTTTTAAAAGAGATTTATTTATGTATACAAGAGCTGGGGTGTAGGTCAGAGGTGTGGGGGTTGAGAGGATTCACCAGACACAGAGTGGGGAACAGAACAGGCAGATCTACTGAAATACACTGCTGAGGGGAGCAGCAGGCAAGACAGGAGAGGTCTGCTGCACTGTGTGGGTAGCTCCCTGGCCTGGGAGAGAACTCATGCTGCAGTGGCTGCTGATAACTTGTAGTGTTGAGACAACCCCTTGCACCACCA
Organism: Talpa europaea; assembly: GCF_964194135.1. Classification (NCBI taxonomy): domain Eukaryota; kingdom Metazoa; phylum Chordata; class Mammalia; order Eulipotyphla; family Talpidae; genus Talpa; species Talpa europaea. Next base: position 81,166,555 of record NC_140070.1, read on the forward strand.
GGGAGGCCCAACTTAAACTTCTTAATATTATTTAAAATGATTTTTAAAAATATTTCTAGTTTTCAAAGACAATTAATGATGAAAAACAGAAAATTCCTGAGTTTTTTTTAAGTTCACAGGGAGTATTTAATTATGAAAAAAAATATATATATTCAAAAAGTAAAATACTAGCCAGAATTAGTTATAAAATAGCTACTTAGGACAGTAAAGGCTAGGAAGTATGGATCGTTATAGGCAATGGCTATATATTTTTCTAAGTGCCATAGTTGAAAAGAGGCTGGGATTATAATATAATATTAACTTAAACTGTTTTCTTTATACCATACACAGTCAACTCACTTCTGTAGTCATTTTGTTGAAACTTTCCTGAGATATATTCAGATTTTTCTAAAGTCTTTCATCGTCATAAGCCACTTCATTTAATTCTTTCATCTCAGAAATAGTAGTTCTACCACCTTTCTGACATCATACTGGCATGATGATTAATTACTTAATGTTTGTAAAGTGCTTTGAGGATGCAAAGTGCTAAATAAGTGTTAAGCACTGTTAAGTATCACAATCAATCAACATAATTTTTATTGTACAGAATCTCATGTTACTTCAAATGCATTATACCAATTTAGTTAATGTAAGCATTCTTTTAAAATTAGGACTATGTCACAAAATTAGCAGAAACTAAAAATTATAATGATCTGGTAGGGAGGAGAGAATTGTACTTATTTATAATGTTATAATTTTTACTTATAGCTAATTTTCATTTTAAATGAAAACCAATTTACTCATTTCAACTTTCCATTTAATCTTATGCATTAAAGTTATTCACAAAATAATCTATGCCAGAGTTTTGTTATCTGCCCTCAATTTTGAATGTAGTATTTTATTTCCAGAAGTACTACTGATCTCTTTGTAAGAATATCTATGTCTAGAGCTACAATCAATTGTCCTTTATTATATCTTCCAAAAAATCTAATAAATGCATTAGTAAAAATGAATGGCAAGAATTTTATAATTTGGATTTCAGATAATATAGCCAGTTTTCTATCTTTCTGTTTAATAGGGGTAGTTTAAGAGTGACTTGAAAATGCTTGATATAGAGCAGATAGATACATGGATTCTAACTCCAGATGTATACAATAATAAAGAATGCAAGAAACATGAATTCTTTCTCATTTCCTTAAATCCCGCAGGACAGTCATATCTTTGTGTAGGAATGAAGGGTTAAATCAAGTATTTTACCCATCCTTAATGTATAAAGGAGCACATGGTAGTTGAAAATAATTCTGTATTATTAAAAATAGTTATTAGTTTTAAAAAATACCTGAATCATATAATGTAAGTACACAACAATATATTGTTCTCAGTGTAGCAGCATGTAATTTCACTCCTTTGGAGGAAGGCTTAAAGTATATAATAGGCAGAATGAAAGCATAAACCCAGAGTTTATATACTGTAGACAGCTCTCTCTTGCCTTTGTAGATTTAAGGAAATTCTTTCTCTGTGTTGACGTCAGTACTTGCGTGAGAATAATCTAAGGACAGCAAAAGATTTAATTAGGTAAATGACTTTGCAAAAACAAACCACACTTTAAAAAACATACATATCCCAGAATCTTCACTCATTCTGGGAAATTATTTTCCTGGTTTCCTAAAGATCATCTGTTACATTCTTACGGATGAAGGTGATGAGTTTAAACACATTTCTGACTTGCCACTTGCCTATGACATAAGACTACAAAACTGTGCTGCTTAGTCAGGGGCTCTTGCACTGCTCAGAGATCTGCTGTCTTTGTGGGTGAGGGTTGGACACAGGTCTTGGAATTAGACAAAGGAATCCTAGGTCGCTGTCTGGCTTCCTCACTTTCTTTAATTTTGATACATAAATCCTTTATAAAATGGAGAAATGCTGCTGCTTTTTAGGGTGGTTATAACGGTTATAGAAAATGTATTATAAGTAACCAGTGAGGGGCGTGACAAACAACCTAATAGTTAAAGACTAAATAATACGACTCACCTACAGCCTCCTCTACATATTCTAATTCTACATTTTATTGGAATGAGAAATTGTGATTATCGTAATACTATATTATGTTAATATAGTATGTTAATTCAACAACTGTTAGGTTGTGTTTTATTTCTATTTTACAAGCGAGAAAGCTCAAACTTCAGGAGAGTAATGGATATGTGTGACAAAAATCAAATTCAAGTAACTCAACTCAGAATCAAAAACCAACCCAAGGAACATCACACAGCTGTTCTTAGAGAATGGAACCTGTCATGTTAGCTCATCTTTCTTTCCTTATGCTACAACAGCCTACCTAGATGACATTAATTTTACCCTAAAATTAAGTACTCTTCCTGAAAATAAGCAGGAGAAATCCTCCTAAGGGAATACAAAATAAAAAAAAAAAAAGAGGGCAAAAAAAGTATGAAATATATGAGTAGAAGAATTCAAGACATGATGCGTATGGTTCTTGAATAACCAATGCCATCTCTACATTCTTTAACATTAATTACAGCATTTAAGAACCCAACTATTTTGTTTCTCTCATGTAAAGTTAATTCCATATGAATTTGAACTTTTTTCTTAATCTTGGTGTATTATCAATTAGATGAGGTTTATTTAATATCCACTTCTTGCCACCAATTTTACTGACTAAAATAAACTCAGTGCAGTATCTGTTACTGACATAGGATTCATTTGTCACTAGTGAATGCACATTATGTCCTCTTCTGTGGCAGTGACTTTATCCACGGTTCCTTGGGGAAACAGAGTATATCACTTACAGTGCTTGGTGAGCTCATAAAGCTATTCATAATGTGTAACACAACCATTAATAGTTTAAATATTTATAACTCTATTTAATAGCTATATATCACTGGTACAACAACAAAAAAGGCACATGGAAAGAAAATGGTTTCTTTTCAGAGGCAAAGCTGATACCTTTTAATACACTTGCAAGAAAACTAGATTAGCATTTGCCCAAAACTGGAAATGGCCCCTTAAGAGAATAGTGTCCTAGAATATCTGTTGCATATCCTTATAACATTGTTCCTTAACCTGAACATTGTGTTTTTTGGTTTGTTCTGCTTTTCTTACTGTCCTGTGTACAGTTCATGTTGTCTGTTTCTCTAGTACATATCTCAAAGTAAACTGATAGAAAACTGAACTGACTCCCACCTTCCCAGCTCTCCTGAAATTCCCAGCTCCTCATCCATTCCTGGTCTATGGCATGTTCTATTCTTTTTGTTGTTCAGACCACAAACTTTTGAAGCATCCTTCACATTTGTCTTTCTCTCTTTTTCTGGATCCTCTAATTAGAAACATGTTTGTCAAAATATCTCACAATGGGGGCACACGGATGCCTTGAAACTGAGAGGCTTTATGGGCTTTTGATTAAGAACTCCTGTCTAATGCCCCTTCCAGGTTTATAATCACATTATGCTTTATAATGAAAGTTTTTATTGTAAAATGATACAAAATGAAATATGATTCATTTTCCAACAAATACATGATACTTTAATCATTGGTTCTTTTAATCTTGAAAACCAATAACTTAATATTTCTCATTTTCTCTTCCAGTATATAAGTAAGGTCTTATAGGAAAATTGTCATGAAGAAGCTTAAGGATAGCCAGGGACCAGGTCTGTCTTACAGAATCTAGAAGACTTACACATTTACCATATGTCCGAAGAACAAGGTTTTGTGGCTTATTAGGTTATATACATTAGTTTAAACTTGCAATATAAAAAGAGTGTGACCTACTCTGTATATAAACAAGAAATACTGAATTTTTTAAGCTCCCTGGGAACCTTATTTGATAAATTACTCAGCGACGAACAAGTAAATTTTTATTATACAATTAGAAATTGCCATGTTACCATAAAAACTTTGTGGAAAAATCCCCATGAGATTCTAAGTACTGCCTAAAAATTATATCACAGTTTATTTAGTGCTCTGGGACTTTGCTTATCATCTTTAGTTTTAAGCAGTAATGAAGACCATGGTTTTTATTTGATTATATCTTTTTCATTTTTTTCTTAATACTCTTTGTCCTAACAAAATTGTGTTTTTATTTTAAGCCTTTAATCTCTATAATCATTTGTATGTGAGAAATTCAACATTTAAGTTAATACTCCCAAATTTAAAATAGTAATCGAAACATTACATTTAAAATATTTGTGTAGCTGGTACCTACTGAGATTATAGTAGTAAAACATACTTGCTATGAACAGAACAAATTTAATTTTAGACTCTTCTAGGTGTGTGCATGTTCATATACTAAGTTAAAACAAAAATTCAGTAATAGCATAATTTTAGAATGTAGTTAACATATTTGGAATTTTAATTTTTAGAACAGTTTATAGTTTAAGAAATTAAATATATTTTTAATATTCAATTGACTTTGAAAAGATTAAGAAACTAAAAAGCATGTATGTTTGTAACAGTTTTGTAATCCAAGGCACAAAGTCAAAACCTGAGTTTATAAAATAAATAAAATACAGTGATGTCTTATAGTTAAAAATAAAATAAATATTTTTACTGACTTTAACATTAGATAAATGACTGTCATAGAGTCACAAATTTAACTGATCATAAGTTAGGTGCAATAAAAAATTGCTTAGGAGTATCCAATATTGGGATTAAAAAAATTTGTGGTATGCATTGGAACACTGTGTTGCTGGGACTGGCCAGCATCTTGGGTGAGCTTCTCTGCTCCCCTCTGGCTCCTCCAGGAGCCATCTGTCAGTTTCAAGCAGTCTTTACTGAAGAAAGGTCCCTGTTCTAAGATGCCGATGTGGGGACACACACCCCTGTGTGCTTGGTCTGCCCCAGCAGTGGGTTCCCGCTCCCCCTCTGGGTTTGGACTGCAAGCCAGAAGTGGCCTGGCGTGGGCGAGCTTCCCCGCTCACCTCTGGCTCCTGTGGGAGCCTTCTGCATGCAGTCTTTCCTGAAGAAATATCCCTGTTCTAAAATGGCGGTGCGGGACGCACTCCCTGTGTGTCCGGTCTCAGGCACACTCTTCTGCGCGCCCGGTCTGCCCCGGCTGTGGGTTCCCGCTCCCCCTGTGGGCTCATACTGCTGGTCTGAAGGGGCCTGGGGTGGGCTAACTTCCCAGCTGGCCAGGGGTTCCTTCAGGACCCTTCTGCAGTTTTCAAGGTCCCTGGGTGTTAGTGACTTTTTTTTTCTGGTTGCTAGGTGGCGCCAGAGTTCTCTCCTAGTCCGTGGGGGGCTGTTTTTCTTCAGCCGGTGGGACAGGGAACAGAGCGGGAATGGTAGGGAAAACCTCAAGGCTTTGGGGTGCTGTGTCTGCCTTGTGCCCCACCGATGTGGAGGACCCACGCTCCGAATTTCGTGCTCCGGGTCTCAGTTCCAAAGCCCTCAGGTCCAGGACGTGGCCTGTAGCCCAGTTCAGTGGCTGCAGCAATGGGGCCTTTTGCACCCCGCTCCCGTGTCCGGGAGCCTGGTTTCTGATTACTGTGAGGGACTTTCACTTCAGTGAGGGAACCCGCGCGTCTCCCCGCAAGCCTAGGTCGCAGGCGCGGGGACCTGGGCAGCCGCCATCCCGATCCGCGTTTGCTTTTCAAGCGCGCCAAGTGCGCCGCTTTTCTGCGCAAGCTTACCGGCCAAATAACTATGAACCAGAGACACTCTATAGGGGGTGCGGGGTGGGGAGGGGAGGGATTGGTGTCAAAATAAGGGGGTTGCAATTGTATGGGGAATATAAAAATAAAATTTATTAAAAAAAAAAATCTTGGCCTCCCCGGTGGCACAGTGGTTGAGCGTTGGGTTGTGAAGCTGCCCATAGCCTCTGCAGCGCTGGTTCGATCCCCGGCTGCTGCCCAGCCATCAGAGGAGGGTCCCACACGGCACGCAGACCTCTCCTGCCGCCAGCTGCTCCCCTCAGCAGTGTACTTCGGTCCTTCTGCCTGCTGTGCTCCCCACTCTGGCTCTGGTGAATTCTCTCACCCTCCCACGCTTCTGACTCTACCCAGTGCTTGTATAAATAAATAATTAAATAAATAAATAAATAAATAAATAAATAAATGAAATCTTTCCCAAAATAACAACAACAAAGGCATAATTCTCAACCAAACAAGATCACCTGCTCTCTGGAGGCCATTGTACTATGGACAGAGAATGGTAACTAGTTTTATTTATTAGCCAGTTCATATCAATTGAAAGTGACTTTTAAGGAGTCTGTTGGAAAGTATTTTGAGGTCACTCCCAGATTTAGCAGATATAAACAGTTTTCAGTTATTAATAACTGCTCGAAGGAAGGGATAAAGAGAGTAGTAGCAAAAGATTCATTCATGATATTTGTGAGATAATGGTGGCAGTGATAAAATAGTGTCACGTATTTTACTTATACTTCATAGTGCATAGCACGACTGATGATGAAAATACTTTTGATTTTTTTAATCCCAATATTGGATACTCCTAAGCAATTTTTTATTGCACCTAACTTATGATCAGTTAAATTTGTGACTCTATGACAGTCATTTATCTAATGTTAAAGTCAGTAAAAATATTTATTTTATTTTTAACTATAAGACATCACTGTATTTTATTTATTTTATAAACTCAGGTTTTGACTTTGTGCCTTGGATTACAAAACTGTTACAAACATACATGCTTTTTAGTTTCTTAATCTTTTCAAAGTCAATTGAATATTAAAAATATATTTAATTTCTTAAACTATAAACTGTTCTAAAAATTAAAATTCCAAATATGTTAACTACATTCTAAAATTATGCTATTACTGAATTTTTGTTTTAACTTAGTATATGAACATGCACACACCTAGAAGAGTCTAAAATTAAATTTGTTCTGTTCATAGCAAGTATGTTTTACTACTATAATCTCAGTAGGTACCAGCTACACAAATATTTTAAATGTAATGTTTCGATTACTATTTTAAATTTGGGAGTATTAACTTAAATGTTGAATTTCTCACATACAAATGATTATAGAGATTATAGAGATTATAGAGATTAAAAATGATTATAAAGATTAAAATAAAAACACAATTTTGTTAGGACAAAGAGTATTAAGAAAAAAATGAAAAAGATATAATCAAATAAAAACCATGGTCTTCATTACTGCTTAAAACTAAAGATGATAAGCAAAGTCCCAGAGCACTAAATAAACTGTGATATAATTTTTAGGCAGTACTTAGAATCTCATGGGGATTTTTCCACAAAGTTTTTATGGTAACATGGTAATTTCTAATTGTATAATAAAAATTTACTTGTTCGTCGCTGAGTAATTTATCAAATAAGGTTCCCAGGGAGCTTAAAAAATTCAGTATTTCTTGTTTATATACAGAGTATATAAACTTCTGAGCCTTCCAGAAAGAGAATTTAAAATTGCCATGATTAAAAAAATGACAGAACTCATAAAGGAAAACAATGATCAGAAGAAGGAAATTGAGTCCCTAAAGAGGGAATTAAAAGAAATGCAGGAGATCAAAGAATTAATGGAAGAACTAATGAACTCTGGGAAAAGCAATGAAAGCAGAATAGATGAAGTGGAAGAACGAATAAGTACTCTAGAAGACACAGAAATAAAAAGAACCAAAACAGAAAAGGAAAGAGAAGTACAAAGGGAAAAGAATGAAGAAAGACTTCGGGAACTATCTGACTCCATGAGGAGAGGAAATATAAGAGTTATAGGAATTCCAGAAGGAGAGGAGAGAGATGTAGGAACAGAGAAAATATTCCAGGAGATAATTGAAGAGAACTTCCCAAATGTGAAGAAGGAGCTGAAAATTGATATACAAGAAGCAAGAACACCAAACTTCCACGACGAAAGGAAAAATACAGCAAGACACATAATAGTAAAGCTCCCAAGAATCCAGGACAAGGAAAAAATAATGAAGCTGACAAGAGGGAAGAAACAAATAACATTCAAAGGAAAACCAATCAGGCTGACATCAGACTTCTCCAAAGAAACACTACAGGCAAGGAGAGAGTGGAGGGACATAGTCAACAGACTCCAAGAAAACAGATGCCAACCGAGAATACTCTATCCCGCAAAGCTTTCCTTCCTCTATGAAGAAAGAATAAGGATCTTCCCAGACAAACTACATTATGATCAAGGGGACAATACTTCAAGAAGAAATAACACTCATTAACATATACTCACCAAACGAAGGAGCACCAAAATATATCAGACAACTGTTGTCCTCTCTGAAAACAGACATCAGAGAAAACACATACATAGTGGGAGACTTCAACACACCACTGTCAACAATGGATAGATCAACAAGACAAAAAATAAGTAAAGAAACTAAAGCTCTAAATAAGGACCTAGAGCATTTGGGCTTAACAGACATCTATAGAACACTAAACCCTCAAAAAAACGGAGTACACATTTTTCTCAAGCGCACACGGATCATTCTCCAGGATCGATCACATACTGGGGCACAAGAAAAATATCAACAGATACACCAACATTGAAATCATACCAACAATCTTTTCTGACCATGAAGGCATCAAACTGAAATAAACCATAAAAAGAAGGCAGGAACTTTCCTACCTCATGGAGATTAAAAACCACACTACTGGAAGACCATGGGACTAATGAGGAGATCAAAGAAGAAATTAAAAAATTCTTTGAATTGAACGACAAGGAGGACACCAATATCCTAAATGTATGGGATACAGCAAGAGAAGTAATAAGAGGAAAATATATAGCAATAGAAGCTCACATCAAGAAACAAGAAAGAACTCAAAGAAACAACCTAATCTTGAGGCTCAAAGATCTAGAAAAAGAACAACAAAAAAAAACCCAAAACCAGTAGAAGAAAAGAAATAATAAAAACCAAAGAAGAAATAAATGAAATTGAAACTAAAAAAACAATCCAAAAGATCAATGAAACCAAGAGCTGGTTCTTTGAAAAAAATCAATAAAATAGACACACCCCTAGCCAGGCTCACAAAGGAAAAAAGGGAGAAAGCACAAATAAACAGGATCAGAAATGAAAGAGGAGAAATCACAACAGACACAGCAGAAATCAAAAGAATAATCAGTAACTACTATGAACAGTTATATGGAAACAAGTTCAACAATCTAGAGGAGATGGAGAAATTCCTACAACTCTACAATCACCCAAAGCTAGATAAAGAAGAAATAGAACACCTAAACAGATCAATTACAAGCAGCGAAATTGAAATGGTAATCAAAAACCTCCCCAAAAACAAAAGCCCAGGACCTGATGGATTTACAAATGAATTCTACCAAACATTCAGAGATGAATTAGTGCCTGTCCTTCACAAACTCTTCCAAAAAATTGAGAAGGAAGGGACAATACCAAACACGTTCTATGAAGCCAACATTACACTAATGCCAAACCCGAACAAGGACAACACAAAAAAGGAAAACTACAGGCCAATCTCCCTAATGAACACTGATGCAAAAATCCTCAATAAAATTTTAGCTATCAGAATCCAACAATGTATCCATAAGATAATTCACCACGACCAAGTAGGATTCATTCCAGGGACACAAGGATGGTTCAACATCCGAAAATCAATCAATGTTATCCAACACATTAACAAAAAGAAATATAAAAACCATATGATAATATCAATAGATGCTGAGAAAGCTTTCGACAAAGTGCAACACCCATTCATGATAAAAGTCCTTGAAATTCTTGGGATACAAGGAACGTACCTCAACATCATAAAGGCCATCTATGACAAGCCAACAGCCAGTATCATTCTCAATGGTGAAAAGCTGAAAGCAATTCCATTAAGATCTGGAACAAGACAAGGATGTCCACTCTCACCACTGCTTTTCAATATAATATTGGAAGTCCTAGCCAGAGCAATAAGATAAGAGAAAGACATACAAGGAATCCAAATAGGAAAAGAAGAAGTCAAACTATCACTATTTGCAGATGATATGATAAATTACATAGAGAACCCCAAAAACTCCACAGAAAAACTAATTCAACTCATCAATCAATTCAGTAAAGTGGCAGGATACAAAATCAACACGTAAAAGTCAGTAGCCTTCCGATACACAAACAAATCTGAAGAAGAAGAAATCAAAAAAAACATCCCTTTTATTACTGAAACAAAAAAGATCAAATATATGGGAATAAATCTAACAAAAGAGGTAAAGGACCTATACAAAGAAAACTATAAAACACTGTTAAAAGAAATAGAAGAAGACACAAAGAAATGGAAAGACATCCCCTGCTCATGGATTGGAAGAATAAACTTTATTAAAATGGCCATCCTACCAAAAGCAATCTACAGATTCAATGCTATTCCAATCAAAATTTCAATGTCATTCTTCAAAGAAATAGAACAATTATTGATGAAATTCATATGGAATCACAAAAAAACCCCGAATAGCCAAAGCTCTCCTGAAAAAAAAAGAAGGGAATGGAGGCATCACACTCCCAGACTTCAAACTATACTACAAAGCCATAATCATCAAAACTGCATGGTATTGGAACAAGAACAGACATACAGACCAATGGAATCGAATAGAAAATCCAGAAATAAACCCACAGATTTATGGTCAACTAATCTTTGACAAAGGAGCAAAGACTATGCATTGGCGCAAAGAAAGTTTGTTCAATAAATGGTGCTGGGAAAACTGGGTCGCTACATGCAAAAGAATGAAGCTTGACCACTACTTCACACCATACACAAAAATCAACTCAAAATGGATTAAAGAACTAGACATAAGACCTGAAACCATAAAATCCATAGAAGGAAATATAGGCGAAACACTACGTGATTTGCACATCAAAGACATCTTTACAGACACATCACCCAAAGCAGTGATAGTGAAGGCAAAGATAAACAGCTGGGACTACATCAAATTAAAGAGCTTCTGCACAGCGAAAGAGACAATAACAAAAACAAAGAAAAACCCCACCAACTGGGAGAACATTTTTGCACACAACACTAATGATAAAGGACTGATCACAAAAATCTACAAAGAGCTGATGAGACTCAACAACAACAAAGAAAATAATTCAGTCAAAAAATGGGCAGAAGAGCTAAAAAGAAACTTCTCTGAAGAGGAGATGCAAATGGCCAACAGGCATATGAAAAAATGTTCAACATCACTTGCAATCAGGGAAATGCAAATCAAAACTACCATGAGATACCATCTTACACCAGTGAGAATGGCACATATTAAAAAAACTAGCAACAACAAATGTTGGCGAGGAAATGGAGAAATAGGAACTCTTCTGCACTGTTGGTGGGAGTGCAGACTGGTCCAACCACTATGGAGAGCTGTGTGGAGATTTCTGGACCTACTAAACATAGAGCTTCCATATGATCCAGCAATTCCACTCCTAGGTATTTACCCAAAGGACACAGAAACATCCATTCCAAAGAACACCTGCACCCCTGTGTTTATAGCAGCACTATTTACAATAGCTAAGCTTTGGAAACAGCTCAGATGCCTAAAAATAGATGACTGGATCAAGAAGATGTGGTACATATATACCATGGAATATTACTCAGCATTCAAAAAAGATAAACACATTCAATTTGCAGCAACATGGATGGCGCTGGAAGGGATCATGCTCAGTGAAATAAGCCAAAAAGAAAAAGAAAAATTCCGGATGGTCTCACTCATAGCAGGAATCTAGAAAAGTTAAATGAGGGACCAGGAAAATGAATAACTATAAGAAAGTGAAAATCAAAATCAACAAAAAACTATGAACCAGAGACACTTTTTGGGGGGTGGGGTGCGGGAGGGGAGGGATTGGGGTCAGAATGGGGGAGTTGCAATTGTATGGGGAATATAAAAATAAAATTCATTATTTTAAAAAAAATAAATAAAATAAAAAAATCCGCAGGCAACTGCAAACTTACTTCAGCAAACAACACCAAGTAACATTTACAAATATTAAAAGATTTTGTTGTCCAGCGTAGCAACCTTCTTGTGCTAAACAAAGATATATATTTTTCTTTATTATTACTGATGTAATGTAAAAGTCCCTCTAAAAATCAATATGTGTTACAAAAAAGAATACAAGGATAAATGGCATGCATATCTTTAGTGTAATATTCTTTGCTTTCCTTAACTTGAAGCATAAAAGCCTTTTAGTAACTGATGTTAAATTCTTAAAATAGACTACATTATCTTCAACCATATTATCTATTCCCATATGTCATAAAATGAAGATGTTTCCACCAGAATACCAGGAAATACACAAAAAGAATGCACAAGTGGTATTGTTACCAGAGTCTAAAAAACTGTCATTGGATCAGAACCTCTCCCAGGTTCCAGTTACCTGCTACCACAAATGCAAACATAAAGGGCATTGGTGGCAGCAAAACAACTCAGTTTATTCTAATCAACAGGGTGAAGTAAGAGGGAGAACTGGCAGGTAGAAGGACCAGGAGAAGGTCCAGTTATTGGTTGATGGTAGGAGGTGGAGCTGTAGCTTCAGGAGCCAGTGGGTTCTGGCAGAGGCTGCAGCAGCTCAGTTGGAGAGGTGAGGGTGGCACTTAACTAGGGTGGGGTGGTGTATGAGTACTTGTCTTTAGAAAGTGTGGCTGCCTTACAGGGCTCTCCCATTATAATGAGAGAGGGAGTTGGGAGAGAGAGTGAGTAAGCCCACATTTGTCACTCCGTTTTAAAGGCACTGTAAATATTAGCTCAGCTCTACCCCCTTCCCGGGGTAGAGCTCACTCAGAACATCAAGTGCAGAGTTTAGACCAAGGTACTATGCAGTCAGCGTCCCCTCCTGCTTAGGTAGCATCTGGACATCAAGGGATGGAAGTTGGCCTCTTGTATGCACAGAACCATTCCAACAGTTTCCTATTGGGATGCAGCTTCACAAAATTATTCCAGTCTCAAAATGATGACAAGGTATCTTCAGAATTTGGAAAGAAGAGGGGAAAAAGTTTGCTTCAGGGCTGAATTTATCTGCACATCACAGGAAGAAAAGAATCAGAGAGAGAGAGGGGGGGAGAGAGAGAGATGTTGGTGCAAAGCCACAATCTTGGAACTCACACACATTCTGAGCTTGATGGAGTGACCATATCTGCAAGCTCTGATGAGTTCAGAGTCAGAGTGGCAGTGGGGCCCAGCACTTGCTTCAGATACCCTCTAACTGTGGTGGGCGATGTGGGGAACCTGATTCCAGAGAAGCACTCAGCCAGCAGGTACATGTATTATTTCTGGATCAGATCAGAACACCAGTGAGTCTGTCAGAACACCAGTGAGTACTCAGAGAGCCCACTGTTGCCCTGAGTCCTGGGCAAAAGCCTGCTTCCCAATCCTGCACGCAGCACACGCATCAGAGACTCCATCTGCCTGAGCACCACCAGCCTCCCAGATTCCGACACAAGCTCTTTCTTCTGCATGTGCCCTTACCCAGGTCTATAGCATCCTCAGCATACATAACTGAGTAAAGTAAAAGACTTCCCTTTATACCTCCAGGTAAGATTTAGAGGACAAAGGTAACCAAAGGCATCAACTTATCAGATTGACACTCCCTGCTGTGCCTTTCTCCTGCACACAGAACCAGAATATGACTCTTCCTCATGAGCAATCACATTTGGCAAGTCCAACGATGGTAGGTTTCTCTCTAAATGTAGGAATCAAAGTCTCCAAATTCTGGTGCCATTTTCTCTAGTTTTTTTTTTTTGGGGGGGGGGCGTCTTCAACATCTGAATAAAGTGTTAAGAGGGCTTAATCAAGTGAAAGGTTATATTGTGACTTACTTCTCAGGGTCTTTGGTGCTGAGCATTGTCACACTTAGTGGTGAATTCAGAGCAATGTGAAGGCAAGATTCAAACAGAGCACTTAGAATTACACTATTGTGAGGGGTAACAGAATAGAAAAGGCTAAGGCAGAGCACAGAACGTGGAAATAAAGGACAGAGAAGCATTTTGCCTTCTACCAGTGACCTGCCGCTTTTTATCATTTGCACTTCACATTTGTATGTCATTTATATCACCAAATACTGACATTTCAATTATTAATGAAGGTTTGATTTATGCGATATCAGCATAATTATGAAGTGAGGTAGAACATTAAATTTGCTGTTTTCATCGATTTACGTTATTGGGTATATAGAGGACACTGCAATTGATTGCAAGGATGCTCAGATGATTAAGAGTAAACTCTTTTTCCTTCCACAGCCTGAAACAAAGTGAAAGGAAATAAACATTTGCCCTGCAGCATGATCGGCAGGATAACAGATGTGTGGAAAGGGCACAGAGAAGCTGTTCTTTTGGGGCCGGCAGCAGCCTTCTTCAGAAAGGTAAATGTTTGTTAAAAAAACAAAATTCAGCTGAATAAAGTTCAAGGAGATTGTTGGTTTTAGTCAACAATTCATGAATTGAACAGCATCCAATCTAGTAAGTAAGATGGAGCTCTGAAGAGCTGTCCAAGGTGAGAGAATTTTATAGAATAAGGTGAAAAGGAGCAAGGACATTTGCTGATTGGAGAAAGCAGGGTTATTTTTCCTATATAAAGCAATTGGACGTCTTGGTGCTTGGTTAGGTAACTGGTGCTAAGCAATCAAATGCTGATTGGCTGACCTGCGCTGTCTTTTTGGAGAGTGGAACATGAAAACTTAAGTTTTGGTTTGGTGATATCCAGCTTAGCATGAGCAACTTCATCTTGGACCTATGCTGGTTACTCTAATATTTTGAACAATCGTGAGTAGGTTCTAGCAAATGGAGAACGGGGAAATGAAATAGTGTGAAAGAAGAAGACAAATGTTTTAACGCTGCCGTTGCCTGGAATATAGGAGAACAGCATGAGATCTGTCAGAAAAGACATGTAGAAGCACGCTCTGGGTACCTCTGTGCTTACTGTCTATCCTCTGGACACTGGGGGTGCTAGTGATAGAAGTGAGATGATGAAATTAGTATTTGGTAGAGAAAACTGTAAAAAGGGATAGTTTCATTATAAATGGTATTAATTATGTGACTTTTGTGGACCTTTACTTTTTCTTCGAAATTTTTAATGTCAGCTGTGAATATTCAAATGTAGATAATTCCTCCCTCACTTCATTATCTGGCTATGCTGCCATTTATCTAGAGATGTAGAGATATGGAAACTAATATAAAGAGGCCTCCCTGTGTTCATAGCAAATTATCCACAGTTACTAATATATTAAATCAAATAAATGTACATTAACAGATGACTGGGAAAAGAAATTATAGTATACTGAATTGTGTGATCCTGTACTTCTAAGTCCTACATAGCACTGTAAGCCCATGTTGCCTTAATAATAAGTAAAAAAATAGATATTGTGGCATATATACTAAGTAGAATGCTACTTGGCTATTAAAAAAGGTAAAATGGTGCCTTTGGGGGCAAAATGGATGAATCTTGAGATGTAATGAAAGACAGTTACCAAATGGTTTCACTCAAGAAAACAACTAGCAAAATACATCAAAAACATATCTTAACCCTGTGAAAAATGTTGTGGTTACCAGAGTGGAGTGGGGGAGCAAAGAGGAATATAGGGGTAATGCTATAAGGTAATGGCACTTTGCTTTAATGGAGGGTAAGTAAAGCATATGCACATGTTGAGGTGACATTACACCCCCAAAGTTATATGGTTATATAAATGAATGGCAGATCAACAAAATTTGATAAAAAACAAAAAATTATTTCTGTGAAATGAGAAAAGAAGCGATTCCTTGTGGTCTGATTCCATTTTGGGATGTCAACTTACATTTATCCTGTCATATTCTGTTTTCCTTTTCCTTGTCATATGTCTTTACTGTGGCTGTCAAACCAGGCATAGATACACCAGAAAGGAGGCTGCTAGTCTGTCTACATTGTGTTTTCTAAAAGACTAAATCTTTAAAAGAGTTTGGAGGGTCATGGAATAATTAAAAGAAAGAGGATCATGGCTATAGACAGAATGTCTTGATCACAGTATATTGGAGCATTGTTTCCCTGCCAAACTAGAATCATTTCTATGTACTTTGGAAGTTCAAGGAAGGACCAGATGAAGTCTTCGGGCCCTGAGTTTAGTATCAAACTACTTCTGGTATCTAATGTCACTGCTGGCACATCTATGAAATTTGAAGGTAGAATGGCTTGTGGGTGTCTTGGCAGGATGGATGGTAGACAGCTTCAACAAAGTTTTCTATGACCTCTAAGCATGGTTCAGTAGCATCAGAACCATTAGATCTGGCTTGATCCGTCAGGAGGAACAATGGGTAGCTCAGCAGAACTCTGTGATGACTGACTTCCAAACACCAGATACCCAGCTGATGTCTAATGACTTGAGACTAATCTATGTAAAGGGCACTATAAGAATTCTGCTTGTTGTGGTCTTACTGTTCCAGAAGGGATATTTATTTTCCCTTTGGTGAATTTCGAAAGATTGGAAGGGTGCACCTCCTGGAGAGACATACGTATGAGGAAGTGAAGCATCAAAGTTGTAGAGATGCTCCTCTCCCCAAAACTTTGCATGTCTTTAATCAGTGTATTTATAATGAAATTGTCCACTTTGGACTTAATGTATGTTTCTGATTCATTACCTTAGAGAGTAACCAACTTCCAGGTAGGTGACTAAATTTTTAGGTTCCTGTTGCTGAAACAAGTAAGTCATGTAACTTCTTTATAAGGAATTTTAAAAGTGAGATTGCTTATATAGTAATCCCCAATTAAAAAAATGGGATCAGTATCAATTACTTTTTATTTCAGTGTTAAGGGGAAAGAACCCAAGTATATAGTGTTTTACACGTACTCACTTGTCATTCTCATAGCTATCATGGCAAAAATTGTCCTCTAAAGGTAAGTAATTTTCTAAGGTAATGCAACTAGTAGGATGCCAAGTTAATATTTAGAGTGCAGATTTCTCTCTTCTGTCTCTTTCTCCTCCTCTGTCTTTCTCTCTTTTGCCTTTCTTTTCACTAATGTTTATGCCTTATTTCCATACTAGTAATATTTATTTTGACAAATATACATAATTGAGAGTCAAGTTAGCATCTTTTGTTTCTGAAGTAGTAATTTCTTGCAATTATACCAAGAGTATCACTCTTTTACAAAACAATTCAGAGCGCTTTTTAACATTTGTCTTCAGTATCAGTTTATGAGCCATGTGGGAAAGAGTTTGTTTTTTTTTTTTTTTTTTTTTACATCATACTGGTCTAAAATTTGACACTATATTGGTCACTAACAATTATTTTGAGATTTGGTACTTTATCAGCAGTGGATAATTTAAAAAAATTGTTAATGTATAGAAGATATGACATCTCTGCTGACTTTAGAAAAAATGTGTTGCCAGCTCTTGACGCATCTGGGGAAAAAAAAAAGGTTTATAGAGTGAGATCATAGCATTTTAGAAGTGAAACAGATCTTCGTCCAGCTTCATTATTCAGTACAAAGTTACTTTTAAGTAGTTTAATTGTGGTTTAAAGATAATTGTGGCTTAAAGATTATCACATTAGAAACACAAATTTATTCAAGAAAATGTTCACCAAAAAGATTCATTTTCCATCTTTACACATTCTTAAGACATTTAATTTCAAGAAGGAGATTTAATGTCTGCCACTAGAGCTAATGGAACAGTGAAGACAGATTTCTGCTTAATCCCCCTGAACCAAGGAAAGCTAATTTTTAAGGCTTCATGTAACAATGAAGATTAAGAATTTCATGAAATCCAGGTGGATAAACAATATCTATATTATGTTGTGTCTTTCAGAATTTAAAACTTTTCTTAAGTGTGTTTTAATTTCACTTTAAACTATAGTTGAGAACTTAAATACCCTGAATTTTAATCATTATTCTTTATTATTTTTGTGATGTTGAAATGTTGCACGTATTATGCATCACTATAATCTGTTAGTGATTCTCTGTTAAATATCTGATTGTATTATCTAATAGCTCTATAACAAAAATTTCTAAAATTTTGAGTTGTTCATATAGAATTTCAATTTGTTTATGATTATGGACTTCTACCTGAATTTTTATTAGGAAAAAAACCTTACTACCCTATAGTTATCCTATTGTATTAGTGGGAAAGCAAGTAGCATTGTATTTTTAGATAAGCCAACTGTAAGTAATAATTCTTTAATATTTGTTATAGTTTTTTACATCTGTATTATTCTGCCTAATAATAACTACTCAAGAGATTACATATGGCCTAAAATCAACATTTTAAAAAAGGTGCTTCCAAAGGTCTTTTAAAAATTCTCTTTCTGGAGTATATAATCACTAAAACTAAAGATTTCTTTTGCCAAGTAAAATATATGTTGTTGTTGGAGTAATGGTATTGATTTGCTGGGTAGAACACGTTTTCAAATAAAAGTGCTTGTGTTCTCCAAAGCAATCAAAAATTTATAAGAATTGTTAGTAGGCAAACTCAGGGGTATCCTGGAACCCCAAAACTAGCATGCTCTAAATAGGTTCTGCTATCTGCCACATAAAGACAAACTATTCTCTTAGTGTGGAAGAACTTTAATAGGATAGCGTGCATAGAGAGAAGAGAAGATAATAATTTTCATATAAAACACCCAGCTACCCATCCCCTGTGGGTAAATATTCAGCCAAACAGGGTTGGCCCAAAGCGGGGTTGCTGAGGCCCGAACACTTGCCACAAGCCTAAGACACCTTCTGGTGAGGGCCCATAGGAAACGGGCAGAAGGGGCCAGGCAAGTCTGGGAGGAAAGGAACAAAATCAGAGTGCAAATCAAAATAACCGCTACCATCGTCAGCCTCCCCATGGGCCTGTCACCTCTGTCTCTTCCAAGTGTCTCTTTAAATTGTCTCCTTCCATGTCCCCCAAGTCTCCAGTGCAAGTCCAAAGCTGAGAAGCAGGCACTGTCTCCTTCACATGTCTCCTTTCTCTCCAAAACTCTTCTCCCAGGCGTTTCTAGCTTCTCCTTGCTTCAAATCTACCCTTCATTAGGTGGAACAGGGAAAATGGAACATTCCATTTTTCTGGAGATTACACTGTTAGATAATGCCAGTATAGTTCCCATAAAAATAGAGATTAAATCAAATGTTTGAGCCGTGAAAATTTTATTAAAACTTGAATTGAGATAAAATATTTCTAAATATATTTATATACATATACTATTTCCTCAAACTCAATATATATACTTTAAAAATTAATTTTAAGAAATCATCTTATTAAATGGTTTAATTTACCTAATGAGAGAAATGTTTTTCAATTTAGCCCTTTAAATAGCCCTTGAAACGGCACATGGGTTTTTAACTTTTAATATCCTTACCACCAAAACTTAGAATCTTTCTGAAGCAATGCTATTTTAAAAGTATATTGATTGTAATGTTATTTAAGTAGATTATGGCTTTCTGAAGTTAATTTTTTTTCTTAATTGTGCTAGTGTCCCTTGTATTTAGCACAGTTCTCAGGATTTGGACTATTTATTCAGTCTGTTGCATAATAGATGAATATTAAGCTTTTCTTTGTGAAACAATTTTAGGATCTCTACATCTTTTGCATTTCTTTTGTTTCAGTGGAAACATCTTTTGAGATTCCTAATGTGATCATCCAATATTTTAGAAAATACATTAACAAAAGATAAATCAACATGTTATTTACTGACTACCCATATGAAAATAAAATAGAAGTTAAATATCTAATGGGCCTCCCTGGTGGCGCAGTGGGTTGAGTGCAGCGCTGTGAAGCTGTCTGCAGCCTCTGCAGTGCCGGCTCAATTCCCGGTCTGCCAGCGAGATACCCACATGGTGGGGCAGACCTCTCCTGTCTCACCCGCTGCTCCCCTCAGCAGTGTGTTTCAGTCATTCCGCCTGTTTTGCTCCCCACTCTCTCTGGTGAATCCTCTCACCCTCCCATGCCTCTGACCTATACTCCCCAATTCTTGTATAAAAATAAATTTTTTAAAAAGATTTTATTTTTATTTATTTATACAAGCACTGGGTACAGTCAGAAGTGCGGGAGGGTGAGAGAATTCACCAGAGTCAGAGTGGAGAGCAGAGCAGGCAGACTGACGAAGTACACTGCTGAGAGGAGCAGCGGGCGGCAGGAGAGGTCTGTGCACCAAATGGGACCCTCACCCAGTGGCCGGGGATCCAACCAGCACTTCAGAGGCTGCGGGCAGCTTCTCAACCCAGCGCTCAACTGCTGTGCCACCAGGGAGGCCCTAAAAATAAATTTTTTTTAAAAAAGAAGTTAAATATCTAAGATTTTGTCTACTTGGGAAGATACTGAATATTGGCAATGCTTAGTAAAGATAAATTGAAGAAATTTTGAAAACATTGATGTTGAGGCATGGCAATGAAACCCATTTTATGTCTTTTTTTCTACTTTATATTTTAACCAAGGTTCTAAACTCAGGATTTAGAATAAATAAGAGTCACTACACCATAAGAAACCCTTGAAGAATAAGATTGAAGACAGGTAGATCAACTGAGACTATTGCTATAATTTAGCTTTGATCTGTATGTTGGGAATGAAAATAGAGAGAGATGTAAAAGAAGATATTTAACAGGAAATACTGATATGAAGAGATAAATGTATAAAATATACTGAGTATGACTGACCAAATGGTGACAATAATTATAACAAAATGTGACATGAAGGGACGTTTTATGATGTTAGACTCAGAAAATTTTAAATGACAGTAAAAAATCAAAACACTCCCATAGAATAAAAGCATTGATTTAGAAATATACTTTAAATATCCAGCAGGGTCCTCCCTGGTGGTGCAGTGGATTGAGCACAGTGCCGTAAAGCTGTCCACAGCCTCTGCAGAGCGAGTTTGATTCCTGGCCGGCCAGGGTGATACCCACATGGCGCAGCAGACCTCTCCTGTCTCGCCCGCTGCTCCCCTCAGCAGTGTCTTTTGTCCGTCTGCATGTTCTGCTTCCCGCTCTGTCTCTGGTGAATCCTCTCTGCCTCCCATGCCTCTGGCCTGTACCCCAGTTCTTGTATAAATAAAAATAAATCTTAAAAAAAAATAAAAATAAGTAAAAATTCCAGCAGGTCATTTAGAAATGTGAGTGACAATGCAGAGCTAAATTTATATTTTTCTCTGGCCTGTACCCCAGTTCTTGTACAAATAAAAATAAATCTTAAAAAAAAATAAAAATAAGTAAAAAATCCAGCAGGTCATTTAGAAATGTGAGTGACAATGCAGAGTTAAATTTATATTTTTGAGCATAATCAGCAATAAAGGAGAAGTTGAAGTTGTGTAAATGGACCAAATTGTGGGGTAGATACAGTAACACAGAGTCACACTGACCCTAGTATGTTGAAAATGAAACTAGGAGAAGAAGCTAAGAATAATTAAGGAAAACTCAAAGAAGAAAACCAGACTACAGAAGGAGTGTAGGAAGGGTCTCAAGGACAGAGAAAAAGCTGTGGAATATGGAAACCTCTTCTTGTGAGCTCAGAGGAGCAGATTAGGCTTTCAGGAATTTTATGTCAGGTTTTAAATAGAGCTATTGAAAAATTTAAGTTACATAAACTTCCAACAAAATAAAATATATTAAAATAAAGAATTAATAGGTATCCATGGGGAATTGATTCAGGGACAATTAATGGAATAGTATGTGTATATAACCTATACACATCCTCCTTATATAAAAATCATCTCTAATTACTTATAATACTTAATACAGTGTAAATGCTGTGTAACAATGACAAAAGGAAAAATATCTGCACATGTTCAGAATAGATGAAATCACTAGAACTGATCACATAGTCCATATTTTCAATATGAGGGTGCTTGGACCCTTGCATGCTGAACTTGCAGATGTAGAGGAATGATCGCATTATTTCATCAAAAGATTGTTACATTTAAAAGCATAGCATAGTGTGGTCCTTTCAGAAGCAATGGAATCTTGGAAAAAAAGATTAAAAACAAAAAAGAGCATTGTATTTAATGAGTATTAGTAAATGTGTCATGCAGAAAACTGACTCAGTTAAATAATTTTCAGTGCAACTGTCTGCGTATTTTATTTCTTTTCTATTTTGTTGAAAAATATTTAATTGCTTGCTCTGTACTAAGCATATGCTAAATCATGGATACACTTTTTAGAGGTAAAGATAGGGTTTGTTTTGTGGAGTTTATAACATGATGTGTTATGCAGATTATGAGGAGCAAATACATAAACAAAGATATAACTACAATATTGTATAAACAGACTAGACTTAGGGAACAATAGAAATGAGGTGGAGTTATCCACTTGAGCAGGGCATCCAGGAAGTTCTCTGTGCTATTTCAGCTGAGGCAGAGACTGCGGAGTTTGGGTCTGGCAAAGGAAAAGTCTGTGTAAATATTTGGAGGATTTAATTTTTTTTTTTTTAAAAAATTACTCCCTTGCTATAAAAAAGTAATTACTTTCTATTGCTTTATTAATTATAAAAGAAACTGCATTTTAAATATTACTTGGTAGTTACTTTTCTCTAAAAATCTCAAAGTTAATCATGTGGAAGTTAATTTCCCAAGTTTCCTTTTAAATCGAGTGTGGAATTCTCTATGTGTTTACATTCGACCTTCATTAAAGTTAAGAATTTCTTCATTTAGGTTTTGGCATTGACGCTAATAGGTTACGTTAGCTTGTTTCACAATACTTTACATGAAAGGATGATAATTCATTTTCTTTCTTCACCTATGTGTTCCTAAATCTCTAAAACATACTTAGGATTAGATAGGGAGGAATTCATATTCTCATCTTATTACTTTTTCTTCATTCCTTGGAACTTCGGAGCTAATATATAACTTGTTATTTTAGTTTCGTGAATAAGTTTAACATTACTATGGAAATCTACCTTGTGAGAAAAGATTAATTGTATTTTCTCATCTTTTATTCTATTTGCTGCATGATTGTTTTTTAACAAAAGGCTAAGTCAGGTATAATAAGTTTCTCGAGTGATAAAGATTAGAGCTAATATTTGTGAATATTCTGAAGTGTTGACTGAAATATCCCCCCAAACATCACTTCCTTCCTTCTCTGCCTGACCTCATTCCCCCACATTTAAACTTCTTTCATTTTCTTTTCTTGGGCTTTGAGATCTTTCTCTCCAGAAATTAGTCATTGGATGTTATCATTGGAGAAATAAGAAAAAAAGGGGGGGGGCAGTAAATCCTTGGTTTAAAACTCAAAGGCTTTCCTTCCTGTGCAAGAAGGAAGTATTTAAGGAGAATACTTGTTATCTAGTTCTGACTTCTCACTAATCCTGCCAAGAGTTCTTTTGAACTGAAGAGGGCAGTAGAAGAGGGCAGGAAGCAAGATAATTAAACTTGCTTAGATTGGGACCTATGTTCTGCTTGACTCTTCTATCCAGAGTTATTGCAACATGGATGGGGAGGGGGAGATATTGATAACAATCCATGAGATAGTTTGCATATCCAAAAGTAGAAGGGTCTAGTTCTGGGATATCAGCTATCTCTTCTTCTAGAGATATTTCCCATATTGACAAAGATATAAGTCCTTAGGGCTTTGTATGGATAAATATTTAAGGTTTTTGTAACTCCAGAAAGCCTTGGGAAATAGCTAAATTTTTCTACTCTTTAAATAATAAAGGTACAGGATTGATTGAAAGAAGGGACTCGTGGTCTAAAGTGATTACTCATTTTAGGTTGTTGTTACTGTAGACCAAGAATGATGACTGATTCTTAAGGAATGGCAGTGGGAGTAATATAGGAACAAGCCATCTAAGAGATGACAACCTTGTACGGAGAAATGTCACAGAGCAGACATTCCCTCCTGACCACCCTCTTGATAGAGACTCATGAATGTTAGGTACCAGGTTGAAGAGAAAATAGAGGAGGGAAATTTTGAATGAATTACATTTAAATGAAATGATGAAAGATAGCAGGAATACTCTCACCGCCCCCACCCCCACACCTCTGGCCTATATGCCTATTCTTGTATGCACAAATAAATAAATACTTAAAAAAAAGAAAGATAGCAGGAAATGACTAAGATTAATCAAAGTTTAACATTGGTTATTGCAGCATATATTTAGCAAACAGTTCCTATGTGGTTGCCAATATTCCTAGTACTTGAAATATCCTGGGGACAGAGATCCCTGCTCCAGTGGAGGTTGCATTGGAGCAGAGTGACTCAAAGCGATTAAGGGTAGGAAGTAGCACTAAATAAGATGGCCATTTTTCATTTTTGCACAATGTATGCATTTTCATCTTGGTTATAGTCCCCATACAATTCCCATCACCCTTGTTTTGATGATGTAAAAAAAATATAAAATTAAAAAATTAAAGAAAAGGGCCTCCCCTGGTGGCGCAGCGGTTGAGCACTGGGCTGCAAAGCTGCCTGCAGCCTCTGCAGCGCCAGTTTGATCCCCGGCTGCCGGCGAGGGTCCCACATGGCGCGCAGACCTCTCCTGCCATGCCCGCTGCTCCCCTCAGCAGTGTATTTCATCACTCTGCCTGTTCTGCTCCCCACTCTGGCTCTGGTGAATTCTCTCATCCTCCCGCGCTTCTGACTGTACCCCAGTGCTTGTATAAATAAATAAACAAATAAATAAATAATAAATCTTTAAAAAAAAAATTAAAGAAAAGAAGTAGATGAAACAAATAATAAGGAATCCTTGCTAGTGACATGTATGTGCAATCATCTGCAGATTAAATCTTTGTGATTAAAAAAATAATAAAATAGCAAAAAAAAAAAGGTGGTCAGTAAGCCTCATTAAAAAATTGTTTATTGAGATAATGTTGGTTTACAGCACTGTATATATTTTAGGGGTATAGTTTCACACCTCTGTAAACGTATCTACAAATGTACAACACCCACCACCGAAGGCCCAATAATCCCCCACTGTAGTTCCCTGAAAGCTCTGTTCGCCCTTTGTTTCCTTCTCTTTACCTGCCCTTTATGAGAGTCTCAGATCTGAAGTCAGAT
The DNA here is from genome assembly GCF_964194135.1 of Talpa europaea. Lineage (NCBI taxonomy): Eukaryota > Metazoa > Chordata > Mammalia > Eulipotyphla > Talpidae > Talpa > Talpa europaea. The sequence goes on from NC_140070.1 coordinate 81,191,368, forward strand.
TTTGAGGGTTTGATATGACTTGTTTTTGTCTGTCCTTTTGCTTCATTTCTTTACATTCCACTAACAAGTATTTGTCTTTCTCTTTCTGACTTTATCTCCTCTAGTTCCACCCATGTTGTCACAAATGACAAGATTTCATCTTTTTAAATGTCTAAATAGTATTCCATTGTGTGTGTGTGTGTAAACGTGTGTGTGTGCCACATCTTTATTCACTCATCTGTCATATCTGTCACTGGGCGGTTGGGTTGTTCCCAGGGGTAAGCTGCTGTAATTAGTGCTGCATTTGAGCATAGTCCAAAAGCATTATCCTTTTGAACTTAGTGTTTTTGTATTCAGACAGATACCTAGGAGAGGGTTTGCTGGGTTGTATGTTAGAATTATTTTTAAATGTTTTGAGAAACATGACAAATATCATTTTATGTTCCATAGAGACTAGGCTAGCCTGCCTTCAAATCACTAGCACGGGAGGGTTCTTTTTTCTACAAATTCTCACCAATACTTGTTATTTCTGGTCCTTTTTTGATTTGGACCACTCTCACAAATGTGTGCTGATATCTTACTTTTGTTTTGATTTGCATTTTTTTGAGGATAAGTGATGATGAACACTTTTTCCATCTGTAACCTATCTCATTTTCCATCTCTTGGCATCTGTATATCTTCCTTGAAGTTATCTATTTAGCTCTTTTGCCCATTTTTGATTTTTTTTTCTTCTTTTTGTTGAATTTATGAGTTCTTTGTGTTTTTTTAAAATTAGCTTATTTTTAAATAAAGTACCTTTTTCGTATATTGTTAATTTTTGGACAGTCTATGATTTCTGCCTTAAGGTGTGGTGGCCGTAGTTCTCCCATCACCAAAGCACCCATAATCTATCACCATGTTCCCTTGTGCTCCTCTCCTTGCTGTTTTCACCTTCCAACTTCCCATGCTAGATGCCTCAGATCTATGGTCAATTTTCAAGGTTTGTCTTTGACCATTTGTTTTGTTTCTCTATATTCCATATGTAAGTGAAACTCTCTGATACCAATTTTCTCCTTCTGATTGGCATTATCCATTAGTACTATCTATGCTGCTACAAATGGCATGGGTTTATCTTTCTTTATATCATTGAGTAGTAGTCACATCTTCTTGACCCATTCATCAAATTGGGAATGTTTAGGTTGTTTCCATATCTTGGCTATTGTAAATAGTGCTGCAGTAAACATAGCAGGGCACATTTCCTTTCAAATTAGTGTTTTTTGTGTTCTTTGGGTAGATTCCTAGGAATGGAATAGCTGGGTTGTGTGGCAGATCCATTTTTAGTGTTTTGAGCAACTTCCACACAGCTTTCCGTAGTGGCTGGCCAGTCCATATTCCCACCAACAGAGTCAGTGGAATCCTTTATTTCCACATCCTCACTGGCACTTGTTGTTTCTAGGTTTTTTTTTGTTTGTTTGTTTGTTTTAATATGGGCCATTCTCTCTGGTGTGAGGTGGTCTTTTTTGTGGTTTTTATTTACATTTCCCTGATAATGATGTTGAACATTTTTTTCATATGCCTGTGGGACATTTGCATTTCTTCTTTGGAGAAATGTCTAGCTCTTCTGCCCATTTTTTGATTGGGATATTTGGTTTGATTTTGTTGAGTTGTATGAGCTCTTTGTACATTGTTTATATCAGTCCCTTATCAGATGTATCATGTGCAAATATTTTCTCCTATTCAGTAGGGTTTCTCTTCATTTTGGTTACTGTGTCTTTTGCTGTGTAAAAGCTTTTTAATTTGATGTAGTCCCATTTGTTTATTTTTGCTTTTGTTTCCCTTGCTGTGGAATGAAGTTTCCAAAGCCCTGAAGCCAATGTCAAAGAATGTGTTTACCTGTTTTCTTATATGTATTTTATGGTTTCAGGTCTTACTTCCAAACCTTTAATCCATTTTGAATTAGTTTTTGTCGAGTGAGATGTGGTCTAGTTTCATTTTTTTGTGTGTAGCAAATTTTTTCCTAAATACCATTTTTTGAATAGACTTTCCCTTCTCCATGCTATGTTCTTGCTTCATTTCTAGTAAATTAACTGTCCATATAATTGTGTAAGTATGGGTTTAATTCTGGGCTCTCAATTCTATTCTGTTGATCATTGTGTCTATTTTTATTCCAATAGCATAGTATTTTGATTGCTATTGCTTTGTAGTATAATTCGAATTCTGGGATTACTTCCATTCTCCTTTTTTTTTTTTTTTTTTGGTCAGAATTGCTTTGGCTCTTTGGGGTCTTTGTGGATCCATATAAATTTCATTCAAAATTGCTCCATTTCCTTTAAGAAAGCTGTTGGAATTTAGAAAGGGATTGCATTATATATTGCTTTCAATAAGATGACCATTTTCAGTGCTAACTATTCTAATTCATGGAATTTCTTTTCATTTCCTGTGTCTTATTTTATTTCTTTAACAATGTCTTACAGCTTTCAATGGATAGGTCTTTCTCCTCCTTTGCTAATCCCCTGACAAAGGAAAAAGCCAGCAAACTTGAACTATGGGTCAGTAGAAATTATCCAATGTTAATAAAGCAAAAATAAAAATTAAGTAATTTGAACAGACTTAAGGATATGGACCATATCAAAACCTCTAACAGAGCTGTAGTTGTAGTTTAGAAGAGAGGAAAGTGGGCCAGAAAAAGTATTTGAAAAAAATGGTGGACAATTTCTCCAGTTTGGTAGAAACTAAGCAAACACAGATCAAGATAAATATAAATCAAACTCTATCTGGTCACATCCTTGACAAACTTGTGACGATCAAATGCAAAGAGAATATTTTGAAAGGAGCAAGAGAAATATGACTCATTACCTACCGGGGAGAATGATTCATAAAACCCCAAACTTCTATTCAGAAACCATAGACACCACAGGATGATGAAACAATATCCTTAAAGTGGTAACATAAAGTACTGGAGCTACATTAGATCACTAAGGAATTAGACTGAGCAGAGGAACCAAGGAATTAGGTGAAGTGGCAAGACATACAGAAGGAAAACCAAGCCTGGGAGGTATCCTGGAAAATGTATCAAGGAGGAGGAAATGATTAAAGTGTTAAATGCTGCTATTATGTTAAAGGCAGAAAAGTAGCTGTGGAAGATTGAGCAACAAGGAAGTTAGTAATAACCCTGACAAGAACAGTTTTTGTAGAATGGTGGATTTAAAGCTTGATTGGAGTGAGTTTGAGAGAGAATCAGAGGAAAGTAAGTAGAAATGAGTCAATGCAATTCTCCCAAAGGCTTTTGCTGCACAGGGTGGAAATAGAGTAGTGGCTTAAGTGGAAAGTAGAACAGAGGTTTTATTTTGTCTTGTAAATATATCAATTAGCATAAAGCAATAAAAGGAAATCAAAAGTGATAATATAAGATAAAAAGAGAGGGTATCTGGTATTATCAGGTCTGTAGAAGAAAAAAACAAAAGTCAGCTGAATTGGGATAAAAGATCACACACTTTAATATGTGTCCTGAATTCTCGTATCTCTTCAAAGTTTCTTGCTCTCAGATTTTACTGTTTACAGTGTAGTCTTTCGTGAATGCAAGTATTTGAAAAGTATGACTGCTAAAGCGATGTAAAATTCTATGATTTTTATGAAGTGTTAACTCTGATTTTTTACTTTGTATTTTACATCTATGGACAGTCCCAAATTATGAAAGCTATATATTTGAAAAATTGGTTTTTAAGTTATTTTAGAACTCAGATTGTATTGCTCTAATAATATTGATGTTCTATGAGGTACTTTATTCTGACCGGCCCACAAAATCCTATCAAATGCCTGAATTTCAGTACTAATTATCTGGGAAGTTTCAGGTAATCCGACTTTTATTTCTATGGAAAACATATTCTAATTTCCAGCCCAAGATTCTGGAACACAGCTCCCATTATGAAGTGGTCCTGAAGGTGGGAGTGAAAACACAGTCTCCTATCCCACTCACCACCCTCATCTTCCAACAGTGAGGGTAGGACATCAAGGTACTCATGGCACCAAGTGTTCAAGCAATGGGGTAATGGAGATCCAGGACATTTATTTCCTCACCAGTGAAAATTAAATGAAGACCCAAGAGTCACTACAGCTATAGTGATGAGAAGGAAGTTTCAGCAGCTAGATCGTGTTGGTGAGTTCTTATCTACATGGCTGCATATTTAAAAGTCTGTGCTGGACAGGATCGTGTGTTTGTGTGTGTGTGTGTGTGTGTGTGTGTGTGTGTGTGTGTACACACTATTGTTCCTGTATATCCTGAAGTCCTCCTAACCTGTATACTCATCATCTAAAAAAAGTCAGTGAATTTTTGTTCAGATCTTTGACTTTATGCCTCTGAGATATTACCCATTAAGTAAACTGAAAGCAGGTACATTTTAAAGTATGTGTGGGAAAACCCCATTTTCTATGTATCTTGCACCTACAAGATTGTGCAGTGATAATGATGTATGTGTTTAAAGATGGTGTTCAGGGCAGGGAACAACCTGACGGGTATTCTGAATCATCCATAGTTAGATTATATCCATCATAGCTCTCCTTGTAAATCTTTGAACATTGTAAAACCACACAGTTCTTGGGTAAAAGAAATGTTAACAAGAACAGCTTCCAATTACGGGGTGAGGACTTATGGTCATTCGTTTAAGTGGAGAGATACTTTATTTAGATAAGTTCAAGTGATTTTGGTTTTTTCATGTTTCTTCTTGATCTTTTGGTTCATCACTATGATTTCCTTCATTCACCATTTCTGCCTTAACTTGAAATGTAAGACTAATATTTTTAGTTACACTTTGGACCTTAAGAACTGAAATTGTAAATGCTTATTTGTGAGGACATTGAATGATTTTAACTTGCTGGATGGAATATTTTTTTCATTCTCAAATGTACTAGGGAAACACTTAAGTTAAAAAGGTTTAGAGTCATTGTAATTACAATTCATTGAGAGTAAGAATTACAGCTAAGTAATTTTCTTTTCTTGTTTCAAAAGAAATGGGTACACAGATATATATTCTGAATACTTACAGAGCCTTAATTGCCTGCCATGAAGTAGTATTTAAGAGCATGATTAAATGGAATAAGACACATCAATAGAAAGGAAACCTCTAAATAAGAGGGAATATATGTTAACACTGCCTCTGAGATTGAATTTAAGATTTAGAGAATCACCATTAAAAAAAAAAAAGTTGCTTGTGGTTAGGCACATGTTGTTAGATAATAACTGAATTATACGTAAATGATATGTTCAATGCTGATTTACTGTCATTTTTCAAATAATAGTTGCTATTTCAAATCTTTTTAGTTTTCAGAAATTGCACAGATATTTTGAAGTACCAAGATCTCTTCTCTATAATCTTGTTCTTCTGAGATATCACTGGTGCTCAATCATGATCTGTGAGCTTTCTTAACCTCTTAAAAGTAAAATATCAATCACCAGACTGTATGTAATTATATGGTAGGGTTTCTTTCAACTTTGAAGGCTAATAGGTAGCCTCACATATTTAAATAACTGCTATCTCAGTTGATACAAACTGTCTATAAAAATTCCATTTTGATTTGTATGCCACCTGAACAGCTTTATCTTAGATTTATGTACTTAATTGGTATTGTTCAGTGGTACATGATATTTATGTGAACCTTTCTCTTACTGAAATATATCTGAGATAAATCATTCTAAGTTACATTTTAAAACTATATGCCAACTTCATAAACTAATCCATTCGAATCAATGTTTGCATACAAGATGAGCAAATTTAATACTTAAGGAAATTTAATATTGTATTAAATTTTGTTAGTCTTTTGTATACATGGTAACAGAGTAAATAATTTCCTGTTTTTTTCATATAGGAAATTTAAATGGAAACATAAATACTTTTCAATTAAAAAATTAAGGTATCTAGTGTTAAATTTATGAAAACTACATGATGATTTAATATTTCATTGTAATTTTTTGAAGTCTTTAATTTCATTGAAGAGTTTTATCAATCTTGTGCATTAAAATAATTAAGATATATTTGAATAATAGGTTCATAGCTTATTGTTAAGATTTATATGATAAAATATACATTAAATATCAAACTGAATCATGATAGAATATAAATCGTTATAAATAATGGAAATACAAAGACTTACAAATAGGAAAATGATTTTTGAAATTTCTTATTGACAATTCACCTTAGTATCCCAGATTTAATTGAGGTAGGTGTTTCTGGGTTTGATTCCTGTTCAGCAATATGTTTGCTATGTGACATTCAGGAAGTTTTGATGCTTCTGTGTAAAGCTGTTTCCTCATCTGTAAGATGAAATAATTATGAAGACCAGAATAATTATCTCTTAAAATACTCTATCTCTTAATATTTCATTGGCACTCAATAAATGCTACTGCACTGTTATTATTCTTCACAAAGAAAAAAAATCTTATTACTTTTCATTTTTACCTTGGTCATAGCTACCAAATGGTGACTCAGATATGGCACTAGATGATTGTGAATTATTTTCAAGCACCCAAACACTATATCCTCAAAATGTTACACCCTGTCACCACTAATCTAGTCACAAAATATTTCAGAAGATTCTAAAGACAATTTAGTTTTCTGAAAATTAACCACTTAAGGAAGGATACCATTTATTTTAATATATACATTTTGGTATGTTTAAAAACAATGGTGGGCCCCCTGGTAGCGCAGCAGTTGAGTGCTGGGTTGCAAGGATGCCCGCAGCCTCTGCGGCGTCGGTTCGATCCCCGGCTGCTCCCTGGCCATCGGGCGCGGGTCCCACATGGCGCGCAGACCTCTCCTGCCGCCTGCTGCTCCCCTCAGCAGTGTACTTTGGTCCTTCTGCATGCTCTGCTCTCCGCTGTGGCTCTGGTGAATTCTCTCACCTTCCTGCACTTCTGACTGTACCCAGTGCTTGTGTAGATAAATAAATAAATCTTTGAGGAAAAAAAAAAAAGTATCTGCTTAAAAAAAAAAACAAAAACCAATGGTGATGTTCTGTAATTATTTAGCTATTGTTTTTTTTTATTTAAATTTTATTTTTATATTCCCCATACAATTACAACCCCCTTATTTTGACCCCAAGCCCTCCTTTCCCAGCCCCTCACCCCCCATAGAGTGTCTCTGGTTCATAGTTGCTTGTTGATTTTGATACTTTCTTTCTTATAGTTATTCTTTTTCCTGGTCCCTTATTTAAGTTTTCTAGATTCCTGCTATGAGTGAGACCATCCAGTATTTTTCTTTTTTATTGGTTTTTATTTTCAATCTCTCCCTTAAATAGTAAAAGATAATATAAAATTGTATCTCATTAACTAAGTATTTTAAAATCTAAGTCACATTCTTTAATATAAGATCATTCTCAGATTACTTGTGTATATACGAGTGTGAATATCGCTTAGGTTTGAGAATTTTGACTGAAAAATTGTGGAGTGTGTGTAACTTATATTAGCAACTAATATGCCATAGTAAATAATCTTTGTAACAAATATTTGCTACAGTGTTATAAAAGTATATGACTTGAGGTGTCTGCATGACTACTGAGAAATGCTTTAGCATTGAGGAAAATCGATCAAACAGAAGATTTTTTAATTGAAAAAGAAAATGAGGCAGAATCATATGCATGTTTTCCTTCATTGTCAGAAAGAAAAGCCTAAGAGCCATAGTTAAAAAACAAAATAAAGCAAAAGTATATATAAATTATTGTTAAATCCATTAGAAAGGTTGATCGTTTTGCAGGTTCGTAAACCAGGTCCTTCATCTTATAGGCATGGCTTAGGCATAAAATTACAAAGCAACATAATGCCAGATGAAACTGAGATCTCCAGATATCCTGTCCCCCTCTCAGAATCTCCAATAGAATTTAATTTCTGATTTTCTTATGACAAATGATAGATGGTTGATGGTGATAATGACATTCAACAAACAATAATTAATTAACAACAAATAATAATTAAACTGTATGCCCCTTTCTGTGGTGTAATGATATGAAAAGAGAAAAAGGACAGAATAAAGAGAAACTTCTTATGATGAGACTGTACCTTATCTCTCCAATGAGTCTGTTGACAAAAATAGCCGTGTTCTTAATTAACATTATAATTGTACTTGGTTGCAATTCATTTAGTCAAGTTCATTATGTGTAAGTCACTAATTTGAGTAATAAATTCCCTTCTGATAAAGAGTGACACTGATATACAAATCATATAGGAAAAAACTTCAGAAATATTTGTGATAATAAAATAAGCCATTTAGAGACAGATCAAGAATCTTTGTCTTCTGTTCTGTTATATACTAGAAGAAGGTATGTGCATAGATGCCCTTCAAAGTTATTGTAACTATGATGGAACACAGAAGAGATTGCCGCATGGCTGCTTTCATTTTCTCAGCCTAGATTTGATAATGGATGTCTCAGGTCCATCAAACAGTCTTCTTTATTATTAAGAGATATTTATAGAAGGGGTATATAGTAAGAAATTTCTTTCCCTGGCATTTCAATAGAAATAATTTTAGCAATGTTTTTGCAAGATTAAACCTTTAAGATTTCAAGACTTCTAGACCCAAGTGCTAGAGATTTTGTGGCAGAAATTTACTAAATAAAAAGATATTTCTGCTAAAAATTATAATCAGGAATAAGTTCTATTCAAGAGTTATTTCAGAAATTATGAGATATAAACTGTTAGCCATCTGTAGGGAATAATCTTTTACCAAAGACTGTTTATAATATTCTGGTGATATGTGTGAAATAATTCCTGTCACCAAGAAAACTTTGTGGAAATAGCAAATGTGCCAAGCTTTACATGTTTATATATTTTGAACTTGCCATGAAGGCATGAGCTTTTTATTTCCTTGAATTTAAATTTAAATTGTTTAAATTGTTCTTCTCTGAACTTTAGTAATAATTACAGGTTCACGTTGAGCAGCTCATGAAATCTTAGACAGGAATCAACAGAAATAATAGCAAGAGAATAGCTTGTTGATTTTAGAAGAACTGAGATAAAACTGAGTTTAAGTTATTCACATTTATTTAAGGTCTATATGCTCAAAATTGAATATGCATAGATTTGATATGTTAATTAATTTCTTGACATGCAGCTTACATTAAAATAAAACTATCACATATGTAAATTTGCTGTCCTCCTCTTCCATTGGAAAGATCTCTATTTAGAAAAAACTACTGGAAATAAGGGCAAGAAGGCACATTTCTCATAGTAAATTAATAATGGAGAGACCTGTCATTACCACATTGTAAATTATGCAGTAAGTCTCAGGTGATTTAGTTAGTACCTTAAACACCTAGGAAATTCCAATCGTTGACAGAAATTGGAAATGTGTATTAATTACACGTTCCACCCCACATCTGAGATAAAGGAGAATGTCAGGAATAGATGAATTCTGGTTTCCTTTTGAATATCATATTTTAATTTCTTTTATGTTTCTTTAATCTTTTCAGCAGTGCTTTAGGATTTGGAAGATGTTGATTAAAGCATTTCCTCTTGATTAATTATATTTTGGCTTTCAACTGTTTTATTTTAAAATGAAGTGCACACACATTGTCTGGATTATATGAGCATCTGCTCTTCCCAGTCTCTGCAAATATTTATATAAATCTTACTGCCACCCAGTTCCCTCCAAGTTCTCACTGCTTAGCTAATCCTGATTGCATCTCCTCATTAAACCATCTTCAGGATATGGAAACATAAATAAAACAGACTAACAGTCTACATTTCAGGGACTCTTGTGTGCATGGCTTGCCATTTAACTGAAGTTATTAAATTCTCTGAATACATTCTGAAATATTAGGGTTTCCTTTACCTCGCCATTATTTCTTTATACATCTGATTATTATTATCACAAAACTTATTTTGGATATAATGAGTAGACCCTTAGAAAGAGAATATATTATTTTTAAGTAAAATCTATTAAATCAATGTGACCAAAAATATTTAGACGGAGGTTTAAATGTAACACCTGCATTTGACTTTCTCATTTTTGTTTTTGTTTTCCTTTAACTTTTTAAAATATTTGTTCCCTTTTTTCTATCAATGCACTAAGAGAATATGTAGTTTCCCTCCACAGGGATGGAATGCTAGTACTTTCTATAAAGATTGTCCATCACCTGGGTTTTCTTAACTAATTATGGCTTTCATATGGGGACTGTACTTTAATCTGGGGTCTTAGATTTATTTCATGCTTTGATGCAGAGTGAGAGACATCTATTTGACTTCATTTTACAAATTGTCCTTTGACCATGTAGTTTCTGCAGACAGAATGATTTTTTTTTTGATAGTAAATTTCTAAGACTGAGAATTTCTGTTCTCGCAGCTTTATGTAATTATGTTCAAAGGGGTTTGAATTAAAATGGAACAGATGTGTCCATCTTTAATTATGGTGTAGCAAATTGTGTTACTCTAAGGCTTTATTAAGTGAAACGCTCATCTTTATGTAATAATGGGCCAGACAGTTTCAAAATGATATCGGTGAACACAGTATATAGCCCATTCCACTTAGACTTCAAAAGGACAGTTAAAACTCAGAGGCTATGCATGTACAGCCCAGAAGAAATGATGGAAAATGCACTTTTTTAAAATTTGAACTTAAGTGGAAACAATTGTTAGAAACATATGAAGAATCTTAATGTCATCTAAATATGACATTTTAGAAAGGTAACATTTGACTTGACAGATACACTTAAGGGCTAGTGGGAATCATCAACTTTCTCTTATTGGAAAATAGCTTTGTAGGGTTTCCTGAAAAATCTTTTGTTTTATTTTGTGTAAACAGTTCTTTATAAATGAGTGGTCAGGAAAGGTCTTTTTTTTTGGTACCACTTCTAAGTCAGTATAACAAAGTCTATTTAAAGATTAGCAGGCAGTGCTTAGAGAACCAAAAATTAGCAAGACACAAACCCTATGACCTGAGTCTCCCTGGAGTGTTTCTATTTTTGTCATTAGTGGCACAATCTTTTTATAATTCAGGATATTTTCAACTTTTCATAATATTTCCATTACTATAACCCAATCAGTCACCAATTATTATATTTGTCCGATTTATTTTTTTCTTGCTATACTGCCTCTACTTCACTATATCAGCACCCTAATTCTGCCTCCATTACTTCATAGCCATGTTATTAAATAGCTTTCTTATGAGTTTTCTTGACTCTTCTACTTTTTACATCCTTTGTCTTTTTTCTTCTTTTCTCAATTAATAGCCAATCTGAAGTAAGAATAATAATTTTACTATGACACATAATTTCTTAAAATAATTTGTCTATTGTTAGCACTCAAAGGAAATCACCCTGTATCTCTCTGGGTTCTTGGATTGGGTAAATAATCAAAACAGCTTCGGGCCTCCCTGGTGGTGCAAGGGATTAAGACTCAACCTGTGAAGCTGTCCACAGCCTCTGCAGCACAAGTTCAATCCCCGGCCGGCCAGGAAGCAATCCACATGGTGCAGCAGACCTCTCCTGACTCGCCCACTGCTCCCCTCAGCAATATACTTTGGTTAATCTGCCTATATAGTTCCCCACTCTGTCTCTGATGAATCCTCTAACCCCCCACACCTCTGGCTTGTACCCAGCTCTTGTATGCATAAATAATAAATAAATCTTAAAAAAAAACAGCATCAGGTGGGCCAGCAGGGGATATACAGTTGATATAACAACACACATATGGAGAATTTACATGGTTGTAAATTCTAAAGAATAATGGGATGGATGAGAGAGATTTAGCCTGCATTTGTTGGCCAGGGGTGTCAAGGAGAGAGAGGAGACTTCACTTGACAGGCAAATAGGGGAGAAGTTGGTTACCTCATACTTACTCTGAAGGTAAAGTTGAGACTCTGAGAGTGGACATCATCATTCGTAAACCTGTAAATGAATGAGACCGTCTAACCTACATTTTTTCAGTCATCTTTCCCTCATTTGGTTAGGGAGTTGGGAAGACTTATGTAAGGAAGGAAGCATCTCTAGCCTTCAGGGAAAGTCCAAAATGTTCTTAACTCAAAACAATCTGCATTCTTTAAGCAATGGTAATAAACATCCAAGGCATACTTAGCCTTGATTGGCTGCTAGTATCCTTACCAAAGTGATTGGAGGCTTCCAGGGGAATATTGGGAAGAGCGTATATGACCCTTTTGGGGAGACTGACACCACTGTATGAGGCCTTATGATTAGGTATGGTCTTAAGATCATTTACCAATATAATCTCTAAGAATCTTCTTTTTACTCTCTAATAAAGTTAGTTATATGATCTTCCTTTCAAAAAGTCCTTCACATTTACTAACTAAACACAGCTTCCTCTAGGCAGCGTTGCTCTTGGTTAGCCAGTATCTATGCCTTTATCCTCACCTCCATTTCTTTCTCCAGTCTTGAATGCTCTGGTCACTTTCTCATTAAATCCTTCCCTTTTCTTGAAAGGCCAGATTCTCCATGATTCCATTTTCTTTTTCATTTTTTCCTGCTTCTGACTTAGCACTTCAGTTTTGATTCACCCCTTAATTATCCCTTTCCCAACTAGTTTTCAGTCTTCATGAAGATCTTAGTCTCCCTGTGAAATAAGGTCTTGTTCACAGAGTGATGCAACCCAGAGTATAAATTAGCTGATGAATTTACACTTCTTTAAGGAATTCATTGCTGAAACTCTCTTCCTGTTCATTGGTGTGGTGAAAAGGCAGAAAAATGAGATAGAAGAGAAAATTTAGCAAAAGAATGTTATATTTAAGTGAAATGTCTATAAGATCATTGACCTTAAGAGAATAAATACACTAAACTCAAAAATGAGGGAAAAAAGGGTAAACTCCACAGAGCTGTGGTCAACAAAAGGAGTTGAAAAAAAATCACTGGACTATCCTCCTTCACTTTCATCTCTAAGAAGTTAATTCCAACAGAGAATCAAAATAAACTTCAAGAAAAAATAGAGGACATCTCCCAATTCTTACAATGCTATTTAAGATAAAGGAAGCGAGAAAACAGCCGTTTCGCTGACTCATTCAATTTTGAGGGATCGTTTTTGGGAAAGATAAATTTACCTTATATTTGAGCATGTAGATAATAGGAAAATAGTCTTTGATTATTAAGAATTTGTTATTTATTTATTTATTTTTTTGTAATTTGGATGGCCTTTATCAGATTGAGGTGGCTCCTACCTATTTCTAATTTGGTGAGATACAGATTTCAAAATGGGAGACACGCACAAGGAGCCATTGTTAGTAAGTCCCTTTGCGTCCAGGACTGCTGCTCTGGGTCTGCTAGTCTCTGGCCTTAGGTTTCCCCTGCCTTCCTTCAAAAGACATACACACAATTTCACACACTCAAGGAAGGGACTAAAGCTTGATTTTCGGGGTCATTTGGGGCAGCAGAATAGATAATGTACTTTGCTATTTCTCCAGTTTATTCTCAACACTAGATTCTCATCTGAGAATTACAAATAACTTAAACTTTGACAAATTAGAGATAAGACAAAAACTGCAGTTGTTGCATACTTAATATTAGAAAATAAGAAAATGCTGATCATCAGGTTCACTTTATATAATAAGTATATTATAAATTGAACATATACAATATAGGATTTTTTTTCTTTTAATTACCAATTTAAAAAATACAGCCTTACATATCAAAAAGTGTAGAGGCAGAAATTAAAAGTAATATATTAGAATAAGATGTTAAAAATGAATTCTAGAAAACTTAAATAAGGGACCAGGAAAATGAATAACTATAAGAAAGTGAAAATCAAAATCAACAAAAAACTATGAACCAGAGACACTTTTAGGGGGGCGGGGGCGGGAGGGGAGGGATTGGGGTCAGAATGGGGGGCTGCAATTGTATGGGGAATATAACAATAAAATTTATAAAAAAAAAAAAAAGTAAATGCATAATAAAAAAAAATAAAATAAAATTTTTAAGGGGTTTCTTCTGAGAGATATGCCATTTCCATGGTTGGTAGAAAACTATTCATGTACTAATTGTATTTAATTTCTAATTACTGGATATAAAGTTTTTATAAATATCTGCTTATACTTCTGAAAAAAAAATAAATAAAAAAAAATGAATGACATTATTAGAAAAATAAATCTGTTATTGTAGATTAAATAATGAGGTAGAGAATAGGCATGGATTCAAACAAGATGTTGATTTTTTCTTTCTAACTTCAAATTATTATGATTTTTGCAGGAAATTTGGACAGAGAGGGAAAAATAAAATAAAAATATTACCCTTCAGTTTATCCCACCACATAGTGATAACAACAGTCAAAGTGTTGGTGAACATCTTAGCCAGAATTAGCTTAGGTTAAACATTTTTCCCATTACAAAAATGACAATACATTATATACTGTTTAATTACACTTTTCCCTTAACAATATATATTCCTTTACCCTTTAAATAATAATATGGTATACTTTTATGCTTGATAAGAAGCAACACTAAACGTATAACTCCCATTTTTTCTATTATAAGCCCAATTTATCTAATCATAAAGACTTATCTAAAATTACATATTTTAATAAATTATTTAAAAATGATGTTTTAAAAAATCTCCTATTTCATGAAATCTCATTAGTTTTTCATCTTTGGAAACCCCCTTCTGAGTCACAGGTTTTTCAGAACCGATCATCTATAATTTTCTGTCTCTTTGTGATGCTGTTACTGGAAATTTTATCCCAAGATATAAGTATTCATTTACATAACATTAAGACTTTTAGCATTTTTGTTAATCTCCACAATATAGCCATTTATTGTATTCCTTTTATGTGATCTTGTTTACCACAATCTCAACACTTGAAATTGTGTGGTCAGACTCTAGGGATACTATTCAATTTATCCGTTTGCTATAATTCATTGTTTTTACTGTGTCATACTAACTTTCATATCTAACTGTATGTCTCTCTCTCTCTCTCTCTCTCTCTATTTTTGTATCTGAACATACCTACACAAAAAAGCAACATTGATAAAGGCAATTTTGGACATGTCTTCTCCCAATTCTTACAATGCTATTTAAGATAAAGGAAGCGAGAAAACAGCCTTTGAGGGGATTGATTTTATGCTGACTCAATCAATTTTGAGGGATCATTTTTGGGAAAGATAAATTTACCTTATATTTGAGCATGTAGATAATAGGAAAGTAGTCTTTGATTATTAAGAATTTGTTAGTTTTTTTTTTTTATTTGGATGGCCTTTATAAAGTTGAGGTGGCTCCTACCTATTTCTAATTTGGTGAGGTTTTTTTTTTTTAGTTTTAACTAGTAATGGATGCTAGAGTTTGTCAAAAGTCTTTTTAGTACTCTTGAGGTTATAATTAATTTTGTTAATATAGTTAATTGCATGGATTAATTATAATGATATAGTCTATATATTTGTTCATGATGTATTATTCTGTATACATTCTATTTAATAAAAATTTGCTTACAGTGTTTGCATCTATTTTCATGATAAATACTGCTCTTTACTATTTCCTTCTACTTTAGGTTTTATTTGCTTTTTTCTTTTTCTAGTTTTTTAAGGTGGAATCTGAGGTCATCAATTTCAACTCTTCTCATATATTTAGGTATTAGTACTGTGTATTAATGCCATACATTTCCCCACTGGTACTGCTTTCTGATTTTATTTTTCAATTTCATTTGGTTAAATTTTTTTTTTAATATTTCTTACTTATTCTTTGATCTGTGGGTTATTTAGAAGTGTGCTATTATTATTTAAATATTTGAGGATTATCCAGAGATTGCTATGTTTGATTTCTAATTTAATTCCACTGTGGTAGGAGAACATACTTTTTATGACTTTAATGCTCTTGAATTATTGAGTCTTGTTTCATGGCCTAGGCTATGGTCTATCTTGGCAAATGGTCTGTTTGCTCTTGAAAAGAATCTTGTATTCTGCTGTTGAGTGGAATTTTCATAAATATTCTTTGTTAAGTTTATATATAAATTGCTTGAAGTTGTTCCATGTTAACTGATGCTCTTTCATTTTTTTTTCCTTTCTGTGTTTTATTTTTACTGGTTTCTATTATGTTCTCAAATGTATTAGTTTTTTCATTTGCAGTGTCTGATCTGTCTTTAATCCTATTCAATGTACTTTTCATCTCAGCCATTATATTTTTATCTCTAGGAGTTAGATATTGGCCATTTTTAATTTTTAACACATTATTACCACCATTTTATTGTTGTTTTCTACCAATTCTAAGTCCTGTATCAGTTCTACATCAATTTCCTTTCATTGATTCTCTTCATTCTGGGTCATATTTTCCTGCTTATTTGCAAGCCTGGTGATCATTGAGTGGAATCCCTATATTGTGTTTTTACTCCTTTTACTACTGTATTTCCAGAAATATTTTTGGACTTTATGAAATAGTTAAATTACTTGGAAACAGTCTTTTCTAGTTTTTCTGTCACCACTGGTTGTGCTCAGTCTAGGAGTAGGTTTTCCTTTCTTCTGCTGAGGCAAGGCCTGCCAGAGCATTTTACCTAATTACCTGTGAATAATGAGTTTTCTTTGTCTGGGTGATGGCTAACTGCACTCTTCCTCACCCCGTTTTAGTCAGGCTTTATTCCCAATGCTACCCCCACTCCTGTTCCTGGCCCCCTGGGTTCAGGTAGTTTTCTCAAGTGCCATGTACTGCTCAGTACTTCTGACGATATTCTGCAGACACCCAAGTTCTGTTTCTGTACAGCTGTTTTCCCTCTGGTTCTCTGATGTGTGAACTCTAACAGCCGATTTTCCTGAATTCTCAGTTCTGCTCCACAGTTCAGGAAACTCACTGGGCTTTTCCTGCATTTTCCTCTATATTGTGGCCTGCGAACTCTCTCAAGATAGTAAAGGAATTATAGGGCTCACCTCATTTTTCACCCCTCTCTTTGGGAATCACTGTTATTTGTTGATTGATATCTAAGGTCTTTTAGAACATTTTTTGTATTATTTTGTTGTCTTTTTCTTTCTTTTTTTTTTTTTTTGAAAGGTTGTTTCAGGTGGGATAATAAATCTGGCTGCTCTTACTCCATTTTGGGTAAAACCAGAAGATTCTTTGAACTTGATTTAAAACTTTTAAATCTTCAAAAATATTATGTGTGGTTCTCTATTTTTCCTATTGCCCTGGATTCAGCAAATGTTATGGTGAGTTTAGGCAGATGTGAGACAGGATTATTAAAATATACGGGGGAAAGTATGATAACCGATAGAACAACAAAGTCTCAAAGAGGAGGAATTGTTATTCAAATTACAGAAAGGTGATGATATAAGATATTGAGGAATGTAGTTTGTAATATATGTTTTCAATATTTAGAGATGAAAGTTTTGCTGAACCAAAGCAATAACATATCTTTTGAGTTTTCTATTTTTGATAGTTAATAGCCAGTTACGTTTTACCATTTGGATAATAGCATTCTTGGTATGTAGCAGAGAAGTTAGTTGGCTAAATTTTTTTATGTCTTCCTTGAAGAAAAAAATAATAAAGTACAGATTTTAGATTGGATATGGAAGAAATTAGAAAAAATTAACAAACTTAATGAATAAATGGGCAAAAACCATTTATTTAGCCTCTACTATGTGCCATACCTACTCTGTGCTAAATGTTCCAGATTATCTTATTTCATTTTCATAATAATTGTATTAGGTATCCTTGAGTATCAGAGAGATTAAACATAATTCCATTTTCTTTATGAGGAAATTGAGTCCTTGTCTAAATTTACAGAGCTAGGAAGCAACTGATCCAGGATGTGGATCCAAACTGCCTGATTTAAGAGCCCACATGTTTAACCACTGCCTCTACTGCCAATAAGGTTAAAATGGAAATGGATTAAAATACACAAGAGAGCTGGAAGGACTGAAGGCTGTGGTCAGAAAGCAGGATATTAACGTTAAAGGTGTTAGAGACAGAACTGCTTTGGATGATGTTGGATCTAAGGTGGGTGGCTGAAGTAGATTTGAAGTTAATTTAATTAGAATTAAAGAATTTCAGAAATTTTAGGCAGGGTTTTGAATAATTTATGTTCATGGACATTAAAATCATCTATTATACTGGCTGAATTTGAGTTTGTTTTATTTTTTTGTTTTTGTTTTTGTTTTTTGTTTTTGTATTTTGTCATTCACATTGAATGCCTTTCTCTAGGCCTTAGGAAAATTCAAGAAGTTGAAGAACCCTAACACTGGACACCTATTTAATTGGTCAGGACAGTTTCTTAGGCCCTTAGTTTGTCAGATAATCTAATAAATAGATAACTTTTCTGGTGTCCACTATTTGTCATCACCCCTTAAGTAATCTGGGTTTCAATCAGTGTCTTTTCTTAAGGAGGGATCCTGTTGTCACTGAGACTTCTGTCTGGGGTGACCTGTTTGGTCTCATTGGGCAGGTACAGTATAAGAGTCAGAAGGAACTCTGCTATCTATAAGGAGCAGGGGCACCTGAGGTTTAACTGGATTCTGGATTTCACCAGAATGAGTTCGTATGGAAGGACCAAAGCCTGTGACATCCTTGAGTTTCTTTGCTACTGATTTAATATTTATCAAGTAATCTCATGGAGTATCTACAGAGATCTCTGATGGCAACTTATCTTATAGTGTTACACTAATGTAGTTGTTACTCGTTAAACAAGAAGTTCTTTAAAGAGGTTTGTTATTTATATAAATTCTCTGATGGGTATTGAAGGGAAATTAAGATGAATTAGGCCAACTTCAGCCTAATAAAAAAGGCAATCAGGGATCTACACTGCACCCAATGAGATTTTCATGTGAAAATCAGCCTGAAAGTTATTGTCTTTTGGCAATATTCTCTCCTCTGATTTTGTTTAGTGTGGTTTCCTGCACTGTAGCATTTGGTTCTTGGTGGCGGGTTTTAAACTCCAGCATTTTGAGGTCACACAGATACACAGACCTGTGCCAGGTCATGGATTTTCATTTGTGGTCTGTTGTATGATTAAAACACTTCAGAGCATATCGGTGACAAGGCAGCATTGGCATTCCTGTGCACCCCGTTTGTGTAGTAATGAGTAAGCCACAGTTGCATGTGGGTATCATGTTGTCATCGTGTTCTAGAGTGACTTGACCAAAAACCAAGCGAAGCAGGGAAGCCATAAAATCACCCTATGAGGCAAATTAGGAAAGAGAAATTTATTTTTCTAAAAGAGATTTGAAGTTTTCATGTCAGCAAGTCTTATAGTTTGGTTTGTAAATGAGTCTTAAAGTTGAATACAAAATACTTTATTTCCTCGAGCAGTAATTCTGTGTCCTGCACCATATTTATATGTTAATATGGAATGGATACCTACAGGGTAATTTTTGAGCAGAGTGTTAAAGTGGTTAAAGCAATCACTATTTTTCAGGATTAAAAAAGGGAAAATAGAGTTACATTGAAGGGGGAGAATGAGGGAGTAAGGGTGAAATGTGTAATTGGAACCAATGCAAGAACATCATTAATACTTTAAGTTAGTGTTCTTTTCACAAACTTAGCTTGTGCCTCAATCTCCTCCCTTGTTATCCTTAAAAGGAGTTTTCTAATATATCCAATGGAATAGAAAAGGAATCAAGGTGAAAAAGAAAAGTCAAATAACTGCTGATAAGTGTTCACTTGTCCCGCTCAGACTAAGTTTTAATTGTGGAAGGAACACTAGATAATTAAGGATGAAGCAGAGAAAGTGTCACAGAGGGACAGAGGCAGTGAATGGAGAGAAGGTGCATTGAAGGTAGAGCTGGAGCCCAGAGCCATAGTATATACTGAGTTTTAATTTTCATGCACTAGCACCTTATATTATTTGTACTAAGATAAAAGTACTTCAAAGCTTTTAGAGATAAAACCAAAGCAAGAAATTCTAAGCAGATTCTGCATATCGTATTTGTATTAATAGCAGTAAGAAATCTGTGTTTATACTGGCCTTTAACATTTTTGTGGAAAGTGCTTTTGAAAACAGATCCCTTCACACCAACAAAAAGCATAATTTCTGTCACTCAGACATAGTTCTTCTGATGGGATTGAACATTATAAAGTAATTAAAAATTTCTGTATTATCTAAATTATTTGTTTTGGTCTCTGAGCATATAAGCTAGTATTAATTTGCAAAATACGATTAAAAAACACCTTATTTGGATAGCATTTAATAAGAATGCAATTCTTTTGAGTAATGGTAAGATGTAGTATTTGGTTCTTCTCCCAAGTAAACAGATTTGTTTCCAGGAATTTAAGTGATGGAAAAATGGCCTTTAAACCTATTTTTCAAGAAAGAGGCTGTTTGTTGTGAGAATTCATGTACAAACATTTTTTGAGAAGGAAAAAAATATGAACTAAATAACAGTTTAGTTGGACTAAACTACATGGACTTCAGATGATATTATTGACATTTTTCTTTTGTAAGTCAACTAGTTTTATAATGTGAATTTAGAAGATTTCTAATGAAGAATGTGTTTAATCACTAAAACTGTCTCTAGCCAAATTGAATCATTTCTGCTATTTTCCAGTTTATAACTGTGAGGTTCTGTTAACGGCTATTCTAGGCACCGAAGACACAGTAGTAAACAAAGACAGAGTTGACATAAAAAGAAATATGATCAGGGCCTCCCTGGTGGCGCAAGGGGTTAAGATGCAACCTATGAAGCTATCCACAGCCACTGCAGCACGAGTTTGATCCCCAGCCAGCCAGGGGGCAACCCATATGGTGCAGCAGACCTCTCCTGGCTCACCCACTGCTCCCCTCAGCAGTGGGCTTTGGTTAATCTGCCTGTTCTGTTCTCCACTCTGTCTCTGGTGAATCCTCTCACCCGCCTTCCCCACACCTCTGGCCTGTACCCCAGCTCTTGTATGCATAAATAAATAAAGCTTTTTTTAAAGAAAGAAATGATCAAATACATAAGAATTAACCAAGGAGGTGAAGGACTTATATAATGAAAACAGTAAGACATTGTTTAAGGATTTCAAACATCATAGGGAGGTTGCAAGATATTCCACACTTATGTCAGTATTCACAAAATGACTGTTCTACCAAAAGCAATATGTCAATTTAAATCAGTCCCTGTCAAAACACTAAGAATATTTTTTTGAACAAAATATTGACAAAAATATTAAGGTTTACGTGAAACCATAATAGGCCTCAAGCAACAAAAACAATCCTGAGCCAGAAAGAAAGAAATGGAGGCACAATGTGACTTGACTTTAAGCTATATTACAGATCAGCAGTAATTAAAGCAATATAGTATTGGCATAAAAATAGACACAGAAATCAATGGAACAGAATCAAAAGCACAGAAAGAAATCCACATACTTTTCACAACAAATTCCATCAGCAAGAATCTAGAGTTCCTTTTTAAACTTTTCTCCTCAATGTTTTTTTTTTTTTTTTATTTTATAGAGGCATGTTTTATTTATTTATTTTATTTGTTTGTTTGTTTTGTTTATACATGCACTGGGTACAGTCAGAAGCGCGGGAGGGTGAGAGAATTCACCAGAGCCAGAGCGGGGAGCAGAGCAGGCAGAAGGACCGAAGTACACTGCTGAGGGGAGCAGCGGGCGGCAGGAGAGGTCTGCGCGCCATGTGGGACCCTCCTCCGGTGGCTGGGGAGCAGCTGGGGATTGAACCAGCGCCGCAGAGGCCGCGGGCAGCTTCGGGCAGCTTCGCAACCCAGCGCTCAACCGCTGCGCCACCGGGGAGGCCCCTCAATGTGTTTTTATTAACCTTTGATCTACCCCTTAAACGTCAGTTTACCTTGTAACGATAGGCATAGAGTGAATGCCAGTAGCTATTAGAACTTTCTCATTCAAGTTCAGAGAGTAGGAAATTAATTCTTGAATGTTAGAAGAGTGGAGGTAACTTTTTTTAGAAACTCTGTAAACCTCTCCTCACATGCTTCTAAAATCTTACAAATGAATTAGCCTCAGCTTATTGATGAGGGGATCAGAATTATCCTAAAGTGAATAAGATCCTTCTCTAGATGTGTGTGGAAATACAGAAAACTCTCTACTTCCCACACTTAGTATGTAACTTGAATGGAAGAAAGACATTAAAATAAATCTTAAATCATTTTATTTTTTTAAGAGGACATAATGTAAAGAAATGAGACCAAATATTTAGGTAGTGGACATATTATGCAAAGTCTTTGGGATATTGAGTTTGTAGTTGACTCTAGTCCTCTTGTCAAAGGGAAAAATAATTTTTGAATTTTAATGCCTTTCCTACCTCCATTTTTTTCAGTGTATGTTTATCTGTGTGTGTGATATCTGATTGATGTGTTAAATTGATCACTGTTATGTGGTGTGGCAAGTTTAGACAATTGTTCCTATGGAAAACAATTATAGAAAGTGGAAAAAAATCAAAAATAATAATTTGAAGATACTGGAAAAATGATCAAAGGCAGATAGAGACTTGAAGAGTTTGCTACTGAAAGATTGCTACTGTGTCAGGAAGAAAACACAATTTTGTGGCTCTTTTGAAAAACCTCAACCTAAATGACTCAATTTTAGTAGTCTGTTAAAATAGTGCACATTAAATTGATAATGAATTAAATTAAAGTTGTAGCAGTGGACGTGGTGAGAGTAGTTTAATGAGGGATATATTTTTGAGGGAAGGATGATAGCACTTGCTAAGTTTCAACAGATGTTGACTATGGGGGAAGAACACAGTGGCCTCCAGTCTTTGGCAGAGGCAATGAAGTAATGAGCAAGCCATCCAGTACCCCTAAGGACACCGCAGAGAATTGGGTTTGACAGTGTGGGAGTTATGAAGAATTGTTCTCCCTCTGTAAATGATTTTTTTTATCATTTACATATTACAATAGAGAGAGTTAATGCTGAAAGGTATGATTATGTGCAACATAAAAATATGGAACTGTCTGTTACATATCTGCAGATCTAACTCAGAAATAAGGTACTTAAAGTTGAAAGCAAAACTGAATGCTTTAAGTAGAGTAAAAATTAGGACTGAGCACTCTAATGAATCAGTGGTCCCTCTTGTAACTACAGATGAGAACAGGCATATTATATACTGGTTTAACTATACCCACTTATAGATAAAAACACATTTTATACATCACAGAAAACCTTCCATAATAACACAGAAGTGCTGTTACCTGACAAGTGTTAGTGAAGTTTCTTCCTCTTCTAGCTGGCTGTTGTGCAATGCTGCAGAAAATTTGGCCCATGCACATCCAAGTGCAATGAGTATGATGAAGTGGCTCTCTGAAGTTTGAGTTAGAGACTAAAGAATTAGAGATGCTTCTGAGATATTCAGATGGACAATTGATGGGAAATGGTCTTGGGTTCAGTGGAAGGTCCTGGATGAAAACATGTATTTGGGAGTCATCAGCATATAGAAAGATTTTACAGAGGAACTGGGTAACATCTTCCAGGCAGTGAGTGTACATGGAAAACAGTTTGCTAAGGGCAGATTACTAAGGTACAGCAGTCTTTTAAAAGCATATATAAGCAAGGGAAGACAGTGTAGATATGCTTCTATATCTATTCATTATTATTCATTTCTTCCAAAATTCTATTTCATACACACAAAACTCAGTCCTGACATCTATGCTTACTTCTTTAACTATGCAGTTAAAATGCAGGCTAAAACCATTACTGTTTGGATCTTTCTGCTTGCTATATCCTCTATCTGGAACATTCCTTCCATTGGTTTCCTCATAATAGCCTTTATTACATTTAGATTTCAGCTCATATTATCCAAACTCAGAGAGGCCTTCCTTGCTTTCCTTGGTTGACCAAAAATCTTCTCCCTCAGTTACTTTCTATCCTATGATATGATTTGATTTTCTCCTAAACCACTTCACTATTTTAACTTATTTTGACTATTAATGGCCATTTCATTTATTTTTTCTTACTTTCCATATCTATAAATACTGGTATTCTCCACAATGTGACTTCAACCTTCTTTTATTTGCACATTGAATTTCTCCTTATTCTGGAATATATTAAGTTTAGGTTCTTGTCTGTTTTATTCATTTCTCAAATACCAGTTTCTATAACAGTATCTATCTGAGTCTGCATAGGTGCTCAACAAATATATTTTGTGCTCAACAAATATATTTTGGGTAAATTTTTGGATATTAGAAATGTTTATCTTAGTTTCTTAAAATGATTTATTTTAGTCTAAATTTTTATAGAGCTCCACCAGCCTTTATCTTTCTTTTCTTACCAAAGAAAAATTTCTTTTCCCTCTTGGTATTTTTTTGATCCACTATTTCACTCGCTGCAGGTTCTAGCACTAGCATTATATTCTCCATTTTAGTTTTCAGTCCTCCCCTTATAGTCATTGCTTTTTTCAGCCTACAAATATATTCAAAACAAAAAACAAGCAAGAACTTCCCTCGTTCTTGCCATTTTCTCAAGCTAACATAATTTCTGTAATTCCTTTTGTGGCTGAACTTATTGAAAGAGGACCAATATTTGACCTGCAAGTCAAACTTGAACACTGGTTCTGGCTTAAACCAAGCTTTTGATTATAAGGTTACCAGTAAATCCTAGTTATTAAACCCGATGCCTTCTCTCAACTCCCACCCTCCTCAACCACTTTCAGCACTTAATACTCTTGTTTATCCTTCCCTTTTTGTAACTCTTTGTACTTCAGTTTTCCTCCACATCTCTAAATTTACTAGTTTAACCTTAATCCTTATCTCAGTTTCCTCATTTACCTATAAAGAGAAGAAATTCTTTAGGAGTATTTTTTGCCACCCTCTTTCCAGTGACAACCTCCTTTGATACCATGGTTTTAATAATTAGCAATGTGCTGCTGATTATAAACCTTTACTTTGAAATTTTTGTAGAGCTCCAGATCCTTATTTCCACTGTTTTTTGGATATCTCTACATGAAGTTCTTGCCATAACCTCAAAGTCAGTATTTCTGAAATGAAACCCATCATCATTCCTCCCAAACATCTGCTTCTCACTATGTATCGGTGCCCCTCTACCTAGACATGGGAACTGTGGTATTTCCTCTGACCTCTCTCTTTCCTTCATCTTTCTATTGAATCATTTATTAAGTCCTATTTATTCTAGCAGTATTATATCCACGAATATCCCCTTCTCTACTTTCTTTTTTTAAAATTTTTAAAAGATTTATTTTATTTATGCATACAAAAACTGGGGTGTAGGCCAGAGGTGCCGGGGGTGAGAGGATTCACCAGAGTGGGGAGCAGAAAAGGCAGACTGACTAAAATACACTGCTGAGGGGAGCAGCGGGCGAGACAGGCAAGGACTGCCATGTGGGTCAGCTCTCTGGCTGGGGACCAAACTCGTGCTGCAGTGGCTGCCGGTAGCTTATAGTGCTGAGGCCTAACCCCTTGCTCTACCACGGAGGCTCTTCTCTACTTTCTTATTGCCACTGCTGTGTTCAGGTGCAGCACTACCTTCGATCTCTTAATGACTGAATCTATATTCCAACTGTTTTTTTTTTTTCCAGGTTGCATTGTCTTCTCTCATCTGTAAGCATTCTACTGTTAAGTTACCTAAAACACAAATCAAATAATGCAAATTTCATTATTAATAGTCATGAAAGCAAAGACTTACTAAGTACTTACTACATACTAGGGGTTCCTTTTAGCATTTAACAATTAGCCCTTGCACAAATACTTACCATAATTAGTCTTTAATATCTTGTTTTTTAAAGATTTATTTATTTATGCATACAAGAGCCAGAGATGTGGTGAGGTGAGAGGATTCACCAGAGACAGAGTAGGGAACAGAACAGGCAGAATGACTGAAATACACTGCTGAGGGGAGCAGTGGGTGAGACAGGAGAGGTCTGCTGCGCCATGTGGGCTGCTCCCTGGGGATTGAACTCATGCTGCAGAGGCTGAAGATTGCTTCAAAGTGTGGTGCTTAACCCCTTACGCCACCAGGGAGGCCCTATATATCTTCACTCCTGTTATCTTTCATCAGAAATGGAAATTGAAGCACAGACCTACCCATCGTCAGTAACACAGTTGGTGTGTTAAAGCTGGTATTTGATGATTTTAGCCAACACAGTATGTACTATCTGAGTCATAAAGTCTGAAGACTTCATTGTCCATATACAGTGACCATTGTGAATTTGATTAAATTGAAAGTAATTTTAATTGAAAGTAATTCAATTGAAAGTAAATTTAAATTGAAAGTAATTTTAATTGAAAGTAATTCAGTCTTGTTTAAACCTATACTATCAGTGATATTGTAACAGGGTGGTCTCCAGGAAAGGGGGAGGTTCCCTGCCCCACCCAAGGGAGGGTGGAGCTGAGCAGGAAGAGGAGAAGCTGCAGAAGAGACTGAGGAAGGAAGCAGGATGGAGCCAGAAGGAGACTTGGAGGAGGCGCATGGAGCCTAGAGACACGTGAAGAAACTGCGCTTGTCTTTTGGTCGTGGACTGGGTGACACAGACGTGGGTGAGACCCATGGGGAGGTGACAATGGCAGCTTTTATCTTGATGTTGATTTTGCTCTTTTCCTTCCGGGCTTGTCTGCTTGTTTCTGACCCTTTGCTGTGGGTCCCCACTGGAAGATGCTTTAGACTTGTGGCAGGCCTTGGGGCCTTGCTCTGGGCCAATCCCATTTGGATGGACTTTTACCCACGAGGGGATGGGTAAACTAGATTTAGAAACTAGATTATTTGCCTTTCTTGTATTGTTTCCTAGTTGTATTAAAGTTCCTTCCCATTAAAGTCTCATATGTTTTGTGTTGATGCGGCGGATGGCAGAACCCATTTAGAATAGGCAGGTTTGCGGGGTTTGGGCTGCCCCTCTCCCTGTCCTATAACAATGTAAGTTTGTATGTGCTAATGTTTTTTTCACATAAACATCACTTACTTATAAACTTTTAAAATGCCATCAGTATACCACATTATATCATATTATGTGCCACGCTCAGGACATATGTATCTGCAAGGCAAAATTAAAATCATTGTGCTATTATGCAGAACTTTCTGCCATTCAGATTTATTATTTATGCAATTGCAAATTTATGTATAACTTTATTTTCCACTTCTACCCTTTATCAATAAAAATTAATAAATGAATAAATGTAGTTTTTTTCTCACTCTTGTACTTCATTCTTCTGGCTTAAGTTTTATCCAAACTATTTCCTTACTATTTCCTTCTGTTAACTGAACTTTTGATGGAATATGTCCAAAATTCCATCTTATTTTTCCACTCATGAAGCTTAACTTAGTGGTTAATGGAGCTTGATATTTCTGTGTTCTAAACCAGTGCCTTCCAATGAGTCTCTTCACAATGATGGAAATGCATTGTCCAATATAGTAACCACTAACCACATGTGGCTGTCAATCACTTGAAATATAACTAATGGGACCGAGGAATTAAAATTTTAGTTTTATTTAATTTTAATTAAATAATTTTAATTAAATAATTTTAATTAAATAAAATTTAAATAACCACTTATGGTTAATGGCTCCTATACTGGGCAGTGAAGCTCTAAACTGTCAATTCAATACATTGGCTTTGCAGAAAGACCAATATGTTTTTAAAATTTATATTAGCGTAGTATATAGCTATGTTATTTTAATGCTTTTCAATTCCTGGAAGAAAGGATCTGCATTTTATAATTTTTATTTGCATTTTAATATAGCATATTTCTTTGTGTCTAAAATGATACAATAAATATTTGTTATGTGGTTAAATGAATAGAGGGCCATCTGTTAACCTAGTTTATTTGTGTTAAATAGTAATTTCAAAAGCTGCTCATAATTTAATTTTTCAAGACAACAAATTTAAAATAAATGCTCATAATAAACAACTGGCCCTCATTTTGCAATGGCTTCCACAATTCTTTAGGATAAAGTGCTTCATGTCATTAATTCATCCACTTTTTGCCTGGCCTCACTAGAAATCAAAAATCTTTTTTTGTTAGCAATCTCAATTCCAAGCTCAACCAACCTGCAAAGGCCAGATTTACCATTGCTCAGTCAACAAACCCTGTGCATGCTCCTGTAGATTCACCAAGTTCTAATCAGCATTTTGCATATGAAAAGTTCCCCATGTGGCTCAGACCCTGTGACACTCAGCTCTTTCTAATGCAACTGCCTGCTTCCTTGCTGGTTTCAGAATAAATGCCTTTTCAAAAAAAAAAAAATTAGATTTTGACAGCTTTTCTCCCCCATGGTTAATTGAGGTGATAGATATACTTGACATTTTTCTAAGCGCAGAATAAAAGATTAAGACATTTTCTACATACATTCTCTGTTTTAGAGGAGGTCACTTTCTAGGTCCTTTTAGTATGCCTGTGCAATAATTTAGTATGCCTGTGCAATAATAGTGCTGATAATTCTGCTTCGTATCACGTTTGTAAAGTTCTTTCAAATTGACAGATAAACTTTTTTGGTAGGTTTTGATTATTAGAATCTTCTTCAAGTATACATATTCTAGCTTTTCCCCCCTTCAGTCCTATCAATTAATAGTAGTTGAAAAATACAAGTATGTGAATCCACTCAATTCAAAGAAAATAGGAAGAGAGGGTTGTTTTGAGATTATCTTAATTATCATCCCTCAATATGTGAGGTCAAGACTGCATTTTTGGGTCAGTAGTAATAACATTTGAAAGGTCTTTTGCATGTTTTAAAAGTACCTCAGCATTTGTGTTTGCTGTTGCTTTACAATGCATACTATCATTTTCTAATTTTGAGGGAAATTTGTTTTATTTGGTCTTACTATTTTTAATCA
Source organism: Talpa europaea (assembly GCF_964194135.1). Classification (NCBI taxonomy): domain Eukaryota; kingdom Metazoa; phylum Chordata; class Mammalia; order Eulipotyphla; family Talpidae; genus Talpa; species Talpa europaea. The sequence goes on from NC_140070.1 coordinate 81,219,950, forward strand.
TGCCAGCATTATCTCATGTGGATATCAAATGTTATCTTCAGTAGTGATTTTCATCATCCAATTTACTGTTAGGTATTCATTTATTATAGTTGCTGTATTAAATAATTATTTTTATATTTCATTTCAATCTATAAATTTTTTAAATAAAATATTAGTATATTTTTAGACTATCAGTTTATGAAAGGGATTATGAAGGGATACTTTCAAAACAAAGAAACTTTCACTGTTACAAATATTTTAGAAATTGGTAATGTTTATTGAGAGAAATAGTAATTAAACATTTAGGAAATTATTTTAAAAGGAAAACAAAATAATTTTCAACTTAGAAAGTATAAATCATTCTTTTTAGACTATCCTTTGAGCACAGATGATAAACTAGGTCAAATTAAAGAGTAATACTGAAAAAATTCAAATGTTTCCAATGTAAGAGACAAAATTATTAGCCAAAAGGAATCTTACATTATGTCAATAAATACCAGTGGCTTAATAAAAGGATCTGGTAACAAAGGCTTCAAACTACTTGTTAACTTTCTTAGCTATTACATTTCACTATTTCTATAACAAAAGATCATTAAGGACAATAAGCACTATCTAGAAAACAACCTAGTACTATTAAAAACTATAGAAGTATTTTAGAAAAATACCAGTTATTCCTGAGTAGCACTACTTTAAAAATAAAACTCTCTAGTTATAATTCTGTTGAATGGTGATGCCCACATAAAAGACAATAAAGTACATTAATGTGTCTAAATTAGATTTAGAATTATGGCAGGAAAGGCACATAATAACGAAAAGAAATAGGAGAAAGGTAAATAAGAGCTTTGTGCCAGGAAAGGAAAATGAATGGTATAGACTCACCAAAGTTTTTAGGAGTTAACAGATTCACAGATTGATTTTTATTCCTTTCACATGTTGAGTTATTAAAAATTAATGTCTTCCTGCTTGTGTTTAATTTGTTCCTGCCAAGAACTTAGATATTACCATTTTGGCTTAAAATGTCTCCTTTATAGATGTGTAAACATGGTTTCCATAAAAGCAGAGATTAGTTTCCCCAGTGAAAGGGTTACTTAAAATGCCAGGGGTTTACTTGTATCAGGTGGAGACAGAAAGCTCCTATTAGGAAAATATGACACTTCACTGGCCCTGTACATGTGACAAGGTAGGACTAGCCTGCAGTCACTGTTCTAAGATAAAGGTATAGCAGAAGTTTTGATCATCAGAACTACCACTCTCAGATAACCCTGGTCAGGAAATGTATTTCTTGAAAAAAAAAAAAAAAGATGTTAAAGATGTTATCTGTTTATAAGGAAGAGATCAACAAATACCCTAAATATATCTCATTGAAATTTCTAGTATAGGAGACCAAATAGAATGATGCTAAGTGGCCCTGTCCATGGCCCATTGGACACGGGGGGAGGCAATGAGACCCCTAAAATAAAATATGAAAAGAGTAGTAAGGATTGGCTTTATAGATGATGCACAGGGACTATATTTGTTGCTGTCCAATACCTCGGGTCAGGTGTTGGTGGTTATAACACAGCATGGGACTGGCGAAGGAAGGTCTTTATAAGCCTAACCTTGGGACTGAAATATGTGAGTGGTTCCTAGAACAGTGTATCTCCAGTATGGAAACCCCCTGTGACTATTTTGACAAGTAGAATAAATATCTTTAATACTGGGTAAAAGTAAGCTTTTTTTAATTTAAATTTTATTTTTATATTCCCCATACAATTACAACCCCCTTATATTGACCCCAAGCCCTCCTTTCCCCACTCCCTACCCCCCATAGAGTGTCTCTGGTTCATAGTTGCTTGCTGATTTTGATATTTTCTTTCTTATAGTTATTCTTTTTCCTGGTCCCTTATTTAAGTTTTCTAGATTCCTGCTATGAGAGAGACCATCTGGTATTTTTTTTTTTAAAGATTTATTTTTATTTATTTATTTATACAAGCACTGGGTACAGTCAGAAGCGCGGGAGGGTGAGAGAATTCACCAGAGCCAGAGCAGGGAGCAGAGCAGGCAGAAGGACCGAAGTACACTGCTGAGGGGAGCAGCGGGTGGCAGTAGAGGTCTGCGCGCCATGTGGGACCCACCTCTGGTGGCCGGGGAGCAGCCAGGGATCGAACTGGCACTGCAGAGGCTGCGGGCAGCTTCGCAACCCAGCGCTCAACCGCTGCGCCACCGGGGAGGCCCTGGTATTTTTTTTTTTTATTGGTTTTTATTTTCAATCTCTCCCTTAAATAGTTTTTGTGCATGGTGTGCGGTAGTAGTCAAGCTTCATTCTTTTGCATGTAGCGACCCAGTTTTCCCAGCACCATTTATTGAACAAACTTTCTTTGCTCCAGTGCATATTCTTTGCTCCTTTGTCAAAGATTAGTTGACCATAAATCTGTGGGTTTATTTCTGTATTTTCTATTCGAGTCCATTGGTCTGTGTGTCTGTTCTTGTTCCAATACCCTGCAGTTTTGATGATTATGGCTTTGTAGTATAGTTTGAAGTCTGGGAGTGTGATGCCTCCATTCCCTTCTTTTTTTTTTTTCAGGAGAGCTTTGGCTATTCGGGGTTTATGGTGATTCCATATGAATTTCATCAATAATTGTTCTATTTCTTTGAAGAATGACATTGAAATTTTTATTGGAATAGCATTGAATCTGTATATTGCCTTTGGTAGGATGGCCATTTTAATGATGTTTATTCTTCCAATCCATGAGCAGGGGATGTCTTTGCATTTTTTTGTGTCTTCTATTTCTTTTAACAGTGTTTTATAGTTTTCTTTGTATAGGTCCTTTACCTCTTTTGTTAGATTTATTCCCAAGTATTTGATTTTTTTTTTGTTTCAATAATAAAAGGGATGTTTTTCTTGACTTCTTCTTCTTCAGATTTATTGTTTGTGTATAGGAAGGCTACTGACTTTTGCATGTTGATTTTGTATCCTCCCACTTTACTGAACTGATTGATGAGTTGAATTAGTTTTTCTGTGGAGTTTTTGGGGTTCTCTATGTATATTATCATATCATCTGCAAATAGTGATAGTTTGACTTCTTCTTTTCCTATTTGGATTCCTTGTATGTCTTTCTCTTGTCTTATTGCTCTGGCTAGGACTTCCAGTATTATTTTGAAAAGCAGTGGTGAGAGTGGACATCCTTGTCTTGTTCCAGATCTTAATGGGAATGCTTTCACCTTGGGCAAATGTAAGCTTTAAGCATCCACACAATTTAAGAAATGAGAAACAATGGTAAGGAAGGGCAAAATTGTTGAGATTCTTATATTTCAGAATGTTAAGTTTCTTCTTTTTAATACTCTTTTTTTCCTCTTTTTTTTTTTTAAAGATTTATTTATGCATACAAGAACCCGGGTACAGGCCAGATGCATGGAAGGGTGAGAGGATTCACCAGAGACAGAGTGGGGAACAGTGCAGGCAGACTGACAAAATACACTGCTGAGGAGAGCAGCGGGCAAGGCAGGAGAGGTCTGTCGTGCCATGTGGGACCCTCGCTGGCAGTTGTGGATCGAACCGGCACTGCAGAAGCTGTGGGCAGCTTCACAGCATTGGCGCTCAACCACCTTCGCCATCAGGGGAGGCCCCAAAACTCTTTTTTTTTTTTAATAAGGTAGCATTGTATATCCTTGTTAATTTTTTTTTTGACAGTATATGATTTCTTACCTCAGGTGTGGTCACTTTAGCTCCCCTACCACCAAAGCACCCATAGTCCTTCACCATAATTTCCCCCATTCTCATCTCTCTCCCTCCCTTCCTCACCTGATGTCTCAGATCTGTGGTGAGCTTTAAAGAGTTGATTTTTATGTTTGTCTTTGACCCTTCGTTTGGCTTCTCTATAATATTACACATATAAGTGATACCATTCAGAATTTATCTTTCTCCTTCTGGCTTATTACAGTTAAAATATTCCAGAAGGTTAACTTTCATCCTTTGGGTTAAGCCCTTAGAGTTCCTGGCAAATTGAAGAAGAAAATGGGTTATAGCTGCAAGAAATTAGACTTCCTTCTCATAAGAATTGAAGGGCTCAACCAATGAGTTAGAAAAGTAAAAAAAATAAAGTTACAGATGGTGTTTAATAGAAGTTCAGCTCCACCATTCTAAGAAGAGTGGTCACAGGCAATTCCATTACTCTTGTCCTGTGTTTCTCTCCCCACATGCTACATCTTATGTTTCTACATATGAGAAATTGCTCTGTGTCCTACTTGTTGAAACACCCATGAGAGAAGATCTTTTTCTGTTAGTCAATATCCAGTATAAAACATTTCTATTGAATGAGGATTCTAGGGCTAAGCCATCTCAGAATTAGCTTACATGTAAGACAGTTGCCTTTGGGAGGAACTGATACGTGGCACAATCCTCTGTCATCAGGATACCAGTGTCCAGAAAATGAAGGATGATCTGGTCCCTCTGATTTTTGTGCCATATAGTTGTGGTTGAGGATTCAGAAGGATGATACTAATATATATTATAGTCTACCAGATTGAGGATGGCTGGGCAGCAGCTGCCAATGGGTGGGGCTTCATTAAGATTTCTGACCTTGACCACTGAGGATATATGGTACTTCTGAATATGCAATCAAAAATATTATTCTGTAAAATATACTTATCAAAGTCTAAAACAGTTCTTAAAACAGTTCTTATTCTTCCTATCAAATGTTGCTTTTCCTTATTTTTTTTTTTTGCATTGTTTCTGCCATTATGGTTTCTATTATGCAGGAACCAATGGCAGCTTCTTGGTTTGTCCACTGACAAAATACTTTTGAACAAGTCTTAACTTGTGGTTGGGTAGGGGAGGGACATTAAGGCTAGCTGTGAAGACCTGAAGATGGAAGATGCAGAAGAAATAAATCACAGACTCATCAGTACTTTTAGTAACATTGTATTCATGCTTAATTTAGCCCTGTCTTTTGAAAGCTCATACCCTAGAGATGTGATAACAATATTGTTATGTTTTAACTATGGATTCTGTTGTTGCTTTGATTCAGTGGTGCCTAATGCAAATGTAAACTTTTTTTTTTAAATTATTATTTAGCTATATACTTCTGTTATATATTAGTGAGCTCTTTGAATGAGATACTGAAATAGGTCTAAAAGCCGCTTTCTAATCTCACAATGCCTATTAACTAACTCTGTGGCCTCGCATGACAGTTTATGGACCAAAAATTATTCTCAACTATTTGCTTCTTCTCTTCCTTTTCCTTCCTTTTCCTTCTTTTTGGAGTTCTCTTAGGAGATGAAAAATAGGGCTCCTGTATATCTCTTAATGGACCTACAACTTTATTCTCAGACTCAAAGGGCAATGGCATAAAATTATTGACATGGAAAAAAAAAAGATGAGAGATTATGAAGCATTGTAGATATAATATGGGCTTTGGAATTAAGTAGACAATCTGTAATGTAAGAGGTACTCATTATTTATGGACTCTTAAGCAAATTCTTGTCTTTCTGCATTGTGAATTTTTATCTGTAAAATGGTGATGGTAATGTATACTACAGAGTGTTGTATTAAAAAGAGGGTAATAGAGACAAAATACTCAGCATAATGTTTGGTGCCTTGTCAATTCTCCATTATTTTTAGCTCTCTTTCCAGATGGACACTCAGGGAGTTGCTTTACTGTTTACTCATCCGCATATGCCTAAGTAGTGTTTCTTATGCTTGGTTAGTCATAGGATAGATTCTGGGAGTTATTCATCATTTTGAACAACCCCTGCAATCTGTTTCTTTTCATATTCAGCTCTGCTTTTGACAATGAATATATTGATACAAAATATAGAAAATAACTTTCCAAAATTGCCTTCATATCATAGCTCATGCATTAACTAATTCATTTGTTCATTCATTCATTATTTCATTTTGTCCAGAAATCCTTACCAGAGTGGCTATTTTGTGGCTCTTTTTCAGACTGGGAATACCACTGTGAACAGATACATGAAATTTTGGCCCTGATGAAAATTAAAGTTTAGTAACCTGAGATAGACAGCAAACCAGAAAACAAATACATAACTCAAGATAATTAGATTGTGAAAAATCTAAGAAGGAAATGGTGTATTCAGTTATGGTACCTGGATGCAGAAAGGGTCTATTTTGGTTAGATGTTATGGGAATTCTTCCCTCCCAACCCTCCCTCCTTCCTTCCAAATTTGAAAAAAAGGTTGCCATGTGAATATTTAGAGGAGGAGAATTGCAAGTCATGGAATAGCAAGTGAAAGATTCTGAGGCTGGGAGAACTTGGCGAGAATGAAGAGTCAAGGAAGCCAGTGTGGCTGTTGCATAGCGAGGCATGATAGAGGGCTAGCATGATGTATCATGAGATAAAAATAATCTGACAGAGCCATTTTTCCCCAGAATGAGCAATAAAGACTCCTGGAACCATTTCATACAAGGAAATAGCATTATTTAACTTGTGTTTTTAAAGTAAATCATTGTAGCTTTGGACAATGACCTGTAGTGAGATAAAAATGGAAGCAGGGAGACCAAAAGGCAACTTGCAGTTATTCTGGTTTGAGCTACTGATGGATTAACTTAATTGGAGAGAATAGAATGGACAGATTGAGAAATATTTATGAGGTGTAATTGAAATGACATGGTCATCGATTGGGTGACGGCAGTGGGGAGTATAGAAGACTGAATCTAGGCTTATAAGTAAGTGAGAAGATAGTGTGTTAATTTCTGAGATACAAAAGACTGGATGAAAAAGAATTGGGGGAAGGAAGGAGTCAAAATTCTTTTTGAGATGAGATATAATAGAGGAGCCTTGGTTAAGTATATAAGTTGGAGGGCCTCCCTGGTGGCCTAGGGGTTAAGTCTCAATGCTTTCACCCCTATGGCCTGAATTCAAACCCCAGCTAGGGAGCTAACCCAAATATCATGCAGCAGACCTCTCCTGGATTGCCTACTGCTGCCCTTAGTGTATTTCAGTAGATCTGCCTGTTCTGCTACCCACTCTGTCTCTGGTGAATCATTTCAACCCCCACATCTCTAGCCTACACCCCAGTTCTCTGCATAAATAAATAAAAATAAATCTTTAAAAATGCTTTTTAAAAAAAGTACGTAAGTTGAAGATTTAAAATGGGAAGTTAGAAAAAGGATTATAGAATTTCAGTAGTTAAGAATAGAAAATTGGAACTGGAGAAAGGTATTAGAGATGCAAATTTGGAAATAGCATAAAGATATTTTGTACTATAAAATCATTCTGAGAGTACAAAATAAAAGGAAGAGGTGATTAAAGATAGTATCCTAATGAAATTTAATAATTTCACATTGATCATAAGGAATAACTAATTAGTATTGCAAACTGACATAAAGATGAGTGTGGTAGAAGGGAAACTAAAAGTGAGTAGTGATACAGAAATATAAAATGAGAGGTATGTGGTGAACTATCTTTATAGACTGCTGAGCCACCATATAAAAGTAGAACAGAAAAATTCAATCAAATTTTGGGAATATATGCTTTTTGATGACCTTGAAAGGAAAAGTATAAATTATGCTGGCCAGCTAGATTAAGGAAAGATTTCGAGTAATTGGAATATTTGGCACTGGAGATGGTAGAAATAAGCAACTTATTATACTATTTCTTTTTAAATTACTCTTTGTTTAAATGAGCTGAAAATGAGATGGTACCTGGAAGAGAATTGGGCAATCTATAAATTTTGTTTTTTAAATATAGATGCTACAAAAATATGTTGTTTGTAGACTGACTAGGAATAATTGTGAGAGAAAAATTGGTAAAGGAGAAAATTCTGAGAAATGCAATTAATAGAGAAAATGCTTGGAAAGATGAGAGGTGGAATCTGCAACTCAATCCGACTGAACCGCAGTCTGTTACAGTAATGAATGCTATGGTTCTGTCACTTACTTCATTCTAACAGGATGAATAAAAATTATGTAAGATGAGTTGATAAGGAGGTGATTTTTACTGATCTGGTGTTTGGGAGAGTGAGGAAGCCTAACATTTACTTCTTCAATAAGGTCTGAGGTAATTTACAAAGTAATAGAAGGGAGAGTGTATGTTGTGTGTTTCAGGACCTTGGAAAAAGTGTGAAATATGAACTAGAGGGTAGGAAAGTGAATATTTTTGAAAACGATAATAAGGCTAAGAGTACTATGCAGCATTCAATCCAGGTTGAAATATGAATGGAAAATGAAATATGGCAGTCCTTTAGTGAAATATTTTAATAGCAGTATTAAATTTCTTATTTAGAAAGGTACAGGGAAAGTATCAAAGAGAAGACAAAAGAATTGAAGCCTTTTCAGGGAATGATTTTAATGAACAGCATGTATTCTAAACTGGAATAAAAGGATGTGAATATAGGAAATGGGGGAGAATTGAAATTGTGAAATCAAGAAAAATTAGTAGTGTTCATCATATAGAGGTTAGATATCTCGCTGGGGGTACAATGTTAGTGAAATGGAAGAAAAACATGTGATGGCCAGCCAAAAGAATGCTAAACTGGAAATTTTTAATGTATAATTATTGGTGATGAAGAAATTCTGTTTGGACATGTGAGTAGATGGGGGAGGGGCAGGAAAAAGCTGGTCAAAGTGAGGATGTCAAGGAACCATAAGAGATCCATTGTTGGGTGGACTATCGACATGAATGGTAATGCCACCAGTAGTGAAGCCTGGCATCAAGATAGTGAAAGACCTGGTATTGAAACAGTGAACCAGAGCCAAAATATTCAACCAATAAATTGTGAGAATTCACAAGGAGATATAAGTCAGGAAGAAATTTGGAAACTATTCTCAAATTATTTTGTAAATCCATTCTTGATTTTAATATGTAGCAACCACTACCCTTTAAATATAACTAACTGCAAAACATGTTTTTTCTAAACAATGCCCCTTGCCTTTATGCATTTTTGTATCTATAATACATTTCTATATTCCACAGTAACACATGCAGTTCCCATGATTCCCATTATCTTTTAAGCCAAATGTTTTTATAAGATTATAATTTTTTAAAAAGATTTATTTATTTATGATCACAAGAACTGGGGTACAGGCCAGAAATGTGGGGGGTAAGAGGATTCACCAGAGACAGAGAACAGAACAGGCAGATCTACTGAAATACATTGCTGAGGGGAGCAGCGGGCGAGACAGGAGAGGTCTGCTGCGCTGTGTGGGTTGCTCCTTGGCCAGCCAGAATCGAACTCGCACTGCAGAGGCTGTGTCTTAACCCCTTGAGCCACCAGGGAGGCCCTAAGATTATAATTTTATACATAGCCTATCATTGTATCTATAGGATGTTACTGATATGAGGATTTTTTCCCCCATATTCTCCCACCTGTGACACTACCTTTTTATAATTTGTAAAGCTTATTACAATACTTTATCACAGTGTTCTCCAAGTTTGACTTCTTTTTTTTTTTTTTAAAGATTTATTTATTTATTTATACAAGCACTGGGTACAGTCAGAAGCGCAGGAGGGTGAGAGAATTCACCAGAGCCAGAGCAGAGAGCAGAGCAGGTAGAAGGACCGAAGTACACTGCTGAGGGGAGCAGCGGGCAGCAGGAGAGGTCTGTGTGCCATGTGGGACCCTCCTCCGGTGGCCAGGGAGCAGCTGGGGATCGAACCAGCGCCCCAGCGCTGCAGAGGCAGCGGGCAGCTTCGCAACCCAGTGCTCAAACACTGCGTCACCGGGGAGGCCCAAGTTTGACTTCTTAATTAACCCTGTCCTACTAATTTCAGCAGAGTAATTAAACTTTATTTTCTTCTTTTGCATTCCTGTTTTAGACTTTAAAAATTTCCTTTTTTTTTTTTTTTTACTGCTTACTGTTTTTCTCATATAAATTCTGATTAAATCATACATATACACAAACACAAACTATTGGTGTTTTACATGGAAGAGTGTTCTTTTTAATATCTATGTTTTTTTAAATGTAACTCTTCTAGTTATTTTTGGTGTTAGGCCAATTATGTTAATTAGAGTACATTGAGTAGTACATATTTCCAGTCTCTGCACATATATTATTCAATTTGATCAAGCTTCAATATATAAAAGCTTTTTGCAAAATGTGGTGTCAAAACATTACAGTCTTTGGTCAGAATCTTGGCAGATTGAGTCAATTAAAAAGGTCAAAATAATGGTCATTTATTTTACAGGAAGTGCAAATGTACAGAATTTATTATCAAATTAAATGTAAGTCTGTAATTCAGAATTAGGATAGATGATATAAATGTATCCAAACCAGGAAGTGGGAAGAGTTGGTTTATTAATAGTAATCAAGTGTAAGACTAGCTGTCCAGATCATTGCTATCTTATTTATCTCCCTTTGTTGTTCTGGAAGATCATTCTGTTCCTATAAAGACATAAACATTTTCTAGTTAAAGTCGTCTTCACTGTTAATTTCTGAGTAACCTGTTTATGGTTTCCTTGTTTAATCACAAAGGGATCTTCCATGGATGCTATGTGTAATCTCTGTGTAAGGCTACCTCCTTGTGCCCAATTTAATACCAAATAATAGTATTGACTGATCCATCCATTTAACAAATGTTCATTAGTTATCTATAGAGTCCTTTACACTGTTCTACGAGCTGAGGATATAGCAGTCTACCAAATAGACAGTGAAACAAACAACAAAACAAACTAGAACATGCCTGCCTATATCAGTTTATAATCTAATAAGGTGATATATATAATAAAATAACTAAGTTATATGGGTCAATTAGGTGGCAATTAATACTCCACATGAAGAAAAAAGCACGAAATGGAAGTTGGGAATAGCTGGGTAACAATATAATTTAAGAGAGAGACTCAGAAATGGCATACTGAAAGGGAAGGAACATTTGATTAAAAAACACATGGACATGAAACAATGAAGACTGTGATTTACTGAGAAGATTAATTCAGAACAGGGAAACAGCAAGTGTTAAGGCCCTCAGGCTGGAATATGTCAGACTGTGATTTAGGAACAACACAAAAGCAAGTGTGGCTGAAATAGAGAGAGGAAAGGAGAAAGATAGTGAAAGGAAAGATGGCAATAGGGGTGCCAGATCATGGAGGGACTTACAGCTATTGTGAGCACATGGACTTTTTCTCTAGAAATTAGTGAGCAGAGAATTTGGATGATCTGGCATAAGTTCATTTTACTTATTTATTTGAAAGTAACATTGCATTAAGCGTTATGTAAGTCTCAGGTGTGTGTCATTGAGATTGTGTATCATCTTGTAAGCCATGCTGCAGATCCATGCACCCTCAGAGTCATGGGAAGTCATTATAATGATTTATGGCAAGAGTAACATGATAATATATGCATTTAAAAATGATTATTCTCGAATTAGATAATGAGGGTAAAGGAAGACAGCTGTGAGTGGTGACAGTGGGAGCAGTGAGGATCCCATTTTAGCAGTAAGAGGTGATGTTAGCTTGATGATAGTTTAAATGGAGCTAAATGGATAGAAAAAAAATCTTTTAGAATATAAAATCAAGAGAATTTGAAGTTATTTGGATATGAGAAGGAGTGACAGAATAATCAAGAAAAAGCCCAGATTTTGGATGGATCACCTGAGGTGTGTTATTTCTAAAAATAGAAAATCTAGAAAAAGAGCATGTGGCATAGGGTAGTCTAGAGCAATAGGAAGATAATACCTATTGCCTTGGACTGAATTGTGAATATGTTAAATTAATGTCAAGTAGGCAGTTGAATATGTAGTTCTGAATTCAGGAGAAAATTTTGAATTGAAGTAAAAAGTGTAATTGCAGTAGCAGAGTAACATATCCATGATTTTAGGAGATGTGGCCATATAGATTTCTGAAATATTTAATGTGATTGTCTGGTTTATTCTGTGGTTATAGAACTGTGTGGTTGAAATGGAATGGAGAGAAATGCCACTGGAGATAGAAAGTTTGAGATGTAATGTTCAAAATATAGAATTCAGAATTGAGGGCCTCCCTGGTGACCTCAAACAAAGGTCACATATTGTCCCATATATCATATTTAACTATATAGAATTGTACCAGTATTATCTTTGTTTCCTAATACTACTTTCAGATCAGTATCATGTCCTCAGAGGATAACAAGTTTGCATTTTTATGTCAGGAGAAATAGCACTCAGCAAAAGATCTAACAATATACAGGTGATCTAACAATATATAGGTGATATACAGGTGATCTAACAATATACAGGTGGTAAACAGTATATAAGTTGAACTGTTCTTGAAGCTTTGAATGGGATAGTGATCAACATAGTTTTAGATGGGGATAAAGCATAGTGTATCATTACTGGAGGAGTGTGAGAGAAGAGAAAACTGTAGGGGAAATAGGGAATATAAAATAAAATTACTGTACATCCTCTCAATTTCTTAAGAAAAGGGGGCTTTCAGTCTTTGAAATGACACATGATATCTTGTCATTTTATTGATGACGGCTTTTCTTCTTGGTCTTTAACTTATTTTTTAACCCGTAGTCTTTATTTTTCTTATTGATTTAACATTGGTGTACAACATTGTAAATGATTTAGTGATATAGGATAGTTTTACTTCTCTTTTTCTAATTTGGATTTCTTTTATTTCTTCTCTTCCCAGTTTGCTCTAAGCATTTATTATGAAGTATGTTCTATTTACTCCCATTTTTTAGGGCTTTTTTTAATCATAAATGGATGTTGAATTTTATAAGTTTATTTCTCAGCATCTGTTGAATGATCATGCGATTTCCATCTTTTGTTGATGTGGTGAATTATTCTTGTGTCCTTGGAATAAATCCCACTTGGTCATGGTATATATTTTTAATACATTGTTGAATTCATTTTGCTAAGATTTTGTTGAGGACTTTTGCATCTATATTTAACCTATAGTGTTTAAAGAATAAAATTACTTTTTTTATTTTTCAATGTAATTTACATACAATATTTACCAACTTTATGTACAGCTTGATAAATTTGTCCATCATTGAACATGTTCATCATGCAGAAATACTTCCACTGTCCCCTCACCACTAATGTGTTTATTCACTCTTCAAAGTTTCAAAATTTTGTGAATTCCAATTTATCAGTCTTTTTATGACTTGTCCTTTTTGTTTCATGTCTATGTCATCTATATTTATCCTAAAATCATGAAAATTTTCTCCTAAAGTTGTATAATGTTAACATTTACTTTTAAATATGTTAAAATTAACTTTTGAAATGTATGTGAAGGGTCAAAGTTCAAATTTTTCCAAATTGACTCATAGTTGTTTAACACCATTTGTTGAAATTACTGTCTTTTCTTCATTTATTGTCTTAGCACTTTTGTGAAAATCAGCTGACCTTCTGTGTTTGTTTATTTAAGGACTTTTCTCTCCTGTGGGTGTAGGTACACTGCAGGTAATATGTCTACCAATATTTTTCTTTTTCAAAATTGCTTAAACTAGTTTAAATTCTTTGCATTTCTATATTAATATTGAAATCAGTCTGAAAGTTGGCACCCCCCCCCCCAAAAAACCATTTTGGAATTTCAATTAGGATTGAGGGAAATTTGGAGATAATTGACATCTTAACAATTTTGAATCTTCCAATTCGCTAAAATGGAGTGTCTCCATTTCTTTCTTTTTTTAACTCAGAAATGTTTTCTAGCATTTAGCATATAGATCCTTTACATATATTGGCAAATATATCCTTTTCTCCTATTTTTATTTTATTTAAGTAGTATTGTTTCAAAACTTGTATTACAATTGTTTATCACAGTTGAATACTTTTAACTGGTGGTCATATTAAACTGGTATTTTTTTATCATCTACTATATGCAATCATTTGTATGTGTCATCTTAGTATTACCATGATGAGCAAACTTGTAGGCTTTTTCTGATCTTTTAGAGTTCAAAATCCTAGTGCACTAAACAGACATTAATAAAACAGTTAACATGAGTGCATCAAGAGGAGCGTCCAGTTCTTTAGGGCACATAATCAAGCATTTTGACCTTGCCAGGTGGGTAGGGAAAGCTTTCCTAATAAAGAGAAAGGAAATTGAAGTCTGATGGGTGAACAAGAGTTGACCAGGTGAAAAAGGGAGAGAACAGTCTAACCAGAAGAACATTATCAAAGATCCTGTGATGGGAGGAAGAACTCTGAGCATATGGTACTGAGAGATGATTATGGTATTTTAGATTAGGAGAGGGCAAGGAAAAACCTGATGTTAGGTTTGGTTTGAGTACTATCTCAGTGGGTAGATATTATAATCTTGATGTCATATTTATCTTTATCCTGGGTGAGTTTATATAAGAACTTAACACCATTATGTTTTGAAAATTTGCAAAGGCCAGCATAACTATCATGTGGATAATGAGTTAGAGGGGGTCAATAGTAGAATTTGAGAGAAAGAATAGTTAAGTGAATATAACAATAGTCCAAGATGGTGGTGTGGAATAGAGTGGTGAACTGGAAAAGGAAAAAAGTTGTTATATTTTAGGACATAATTCAGGAAAAAAAACTAATAAAAACTGATGAATAGATATGGCAGGAAAGGGAGAGGAATGGGCCAGTGGTATCAGTGGCACCAAATGTACCAACTATATGACAGTGACTTCTTAAAGACAAACAAAAATATGGGTAGTAGTTGATAAGTGTGTTTGGCACTCAGAAAAGAGTTCTAAATAATAGAGAAACACTTATTGCCCAAAAGATGATAGATGTCAATCGAACCCTTAGGTGAAGATGAAATTACATAGATAAAGACTATATGATGAAAAAAGGAGAGAAGCACTCTCAATTGTTATTTTCCCTTTTTAAAAATTCAAGTATATTTTAGCTATAAATATATCAGCATCATCTGCTCATCTTTTTACCCTTGAAATTTCCATTTTGTCAGTTTTTCTCCTTTAAATTCTTATATTTTGTCTCACATTTGTAATAGTTTACTTATAAAGTTTTACTTGTTCCATTATTAGTCATTTGTTAGTTTTATTGAATTAATAGAGTAATAATAGTAAGAATACTGGTAGAGGGTAATTTATTAAAATGCTGATATTTCATGTAATGTTACAAAATTGAGAAGTAACAGGTTAGTTCAACAAATCTTTGGAAGGCATATTTACTTTGTGATCACTAGAAAGATATAAAATATGAAGGAGTTTACCTGAATTTAATAGACTGGGGAAGAAAAATTGAGAATGAAATGAATGCATTATTGTATCTATGTTCATAAAATATTTATCAGTGGTTGTGAATATTTTGGAAAAACGACTTTGATTATTGATTATCTAGTTATTTTTCCTATTTCCTTTTTTTTGTAAATCACCACTGCAGCTTGAGGCATCTTACTTCCAAATAGTAACTGTTTCATTGCTAAATGTGAAAAATAAGAAGTGGGTTAGTAATATATAAATTGTCCATTCCCCTTTTAGATGCCATCTATTATTTTATTTATTCATAAAGCAATTCTTAATCTGGGAGCTGAGCCAGTAAATTGATTTCATTTTCATGACTTATAACAGTTTTTTGGATAAGAACCATTATTATAACTTAGTAAAATTGGGTAACTGTTTCCTGACAACTTACAGGAAAAAAAATACGATTTCCTATAATAAAATACTGAACTACATCCAATTCAGAGAAGTATGCTGAATTCATGACTAGAAAATTAAATGCTCTAATGTAGAATGAATATAGATATTATGGCTGCTGGAATTGTTCTTGAACTTGAGCTGCCATTACTTATGCAAATGTCCAAAGAAAATGAATGGCCCATTGTTGAACCCACTGAACAAAAAGCTTTGATTTCTAATAGTGATTTTAATCAGGACTCATTATATGATTTAATATAAGATACTAAAAATTCCATGCCTTTGTGTCATCTACAGAAAAAAAATTACTTTCTCTCTGTCCTTGAACTCAAAGTTGTAAAGAATAATAATGCTTGTGTACCCACTAATGTAAATGCAAAAACTTAGTAATTTAAGAATTACTTAAAACCAAGCACCAGCTGTATACCTGTTAATTATAAAATAAGTGCGTATAGGACTAACATTTTTTTTAAATGCTGTGTTTACCAAATATATGTTCTTTCATTAGCAGTGCCACTCTTTCCAACCAGGTAGCCTTACTGTGGTAGAGGGCTATTATTACTTAGTTGTTATCTATAGTGTGGCAACAACACTTGAAGAGGTGTGACCTATATTCTTAAAACAGCAATATCTCGATAAAAGTGATATAAACCAACACCATCTCAATAAAAGCAACAACAGCAAACAGAAGGAGGTAGCATCTTGAAGGTGAAGAGAAACCATAGATACCCTATCCAAAAGTCAGGAGGCTTTGTTTAATGATGCTAAGTTGAGAGTATGGTTATGAAGTCTTGAGATCCTAGACAGGATGGTTTATCTACAACTAGGAGATTTACATGTTAATCAGGTAATTGTTTGGAGTTGTTTTTCATTCTTACTCTATGGCGGCAGAGAACATGTAAAACTCTTATAATCACTTGCGTGTATTACATGTATTAGTGCTCAAAAGATATTGAGGAAGGAATTATACCAAATGAGATCTGTATTCATCCTAGGTTCAAAGATACAAAGATGTATTAGATTGTCCAAGGAGTTTAAAAATCTGTCAGAGAAGGAAGACAATAAAGTTTAAGTATATAAAGTACTAACTTAAAAAGACATCAATATTGACATATGTGCTGTTATGAATGAATGATTTTAAAATTATGCATTCTTTAAGAATAGCGTATGTATTAACGTGCTTTTGGAATTATTCTATTACAAATTTGATAATAGAGATTTCAGTATTTCATTTGTAAGTCAAATTGGTTGATGTAGGCTTTTTTAATTTAAATTCTATCGAGGACATTTTATTGACTTAACATTTGAAAAGAATTATATCTCTAGCCTTAAAAATTATTATCACCAATGCAAGGGATTTTCAGGAATGGGTTGAAAGGTGGGTTCAGGGTGGGTTGAAAGAAGTAGAATATCTGTACCTACCCATCTAATCTGCTTCTCCTTCCAAATCTCAGACACAGTAACATAGACCAATCAGAATTTAATCTTTCAATCATTCTGTCACTTACTCACTTGATTATTTATTAAGTGCTTACATGTCCAGGTAATGTGCTGGACATAAGTCAGGCAGTATTGAATAAAACCGATTTTCCTGGTAGAAAAGATAATATACTGGCAGGATAGCCTGAGACTGAAATGGGACTTCCTATTTTTCATCAGTTAAAGATTGCTAGAGCCAGGTTCTAATCCAACCTAAGTTGCCACCCCAAATGCTGTCAAAAATACTGGAAAAGAAGAGAGAGTGTGGAAAATCTTCTCCTGTGCAAGTTACCCTACTCTGGAGTGCTTTGTGGTGAGGGGAATTACAAATGTGAGCTCAGCAGCAAAAAAAGACCTGGGAAGACTGGTCCAATCTTGGTGGATATACAACCTTGATTAATTAAATATGACAGAAATTATGGGGGATGCATAATGGAATGACCGATTAAAAGTGAAATAAAGCAAAAGTAGAAAGCTGTCACATAAAATGCAACAGATAATATCATATTTGAGAGTAGAAACATACATTTGTCCTTATACAAAATAAGTGATAGATTACAAATCAGTAATCAAATGATAAATACTAGAGAAGTTTTGGGTGAGAAATCCACTTAAACAGGCATAGTTGGGATTCCAAGGAAAATTATATAAGCTGAAACTGGAAGGGCATGTTAATTATTAAGCATTTAACAAATATTTGCTGAAAACCTACCATTTGGCAGCAATGAAACTGGTGCTGCAGTTGTAAAATTCAGTCCATGTGGGTTTTGCAGTCTTTGCCATATTTAAGAAGTGGCTAACTGGTCCACTTTACAGCTTAGTATATTTAAATGGACTTTTATCATGGAAAAAAGTCAAAAAAGAGGAAAAGGAGGAAGTTGGAATGAGGAAGGAGTAGAAAAGAGCATTTCCAAGGCTATGGATATTAACAAATACATAAATTAAGTAAAAATGTTATGTTTTATTAAACAACCTTTTGCTAAGGATCTGAGTACTTTTGGACTTAGGGAAAATAGGATGGGGGCAAAGGTCTTCTTTGACTGGAAAGAAAGGGAATCTGCTGTGATTCACTTGTGATTCTTTGGACAATTCCTTATACTATCACAGGTGGTAAGTTTCCAAATAGCTACAAAATGGGTTAAATGAAAATTGAGTAGCTAGAATCCATAATCCATTAATTTACTACATAAATGTCATTTGAAAGTTTGTTTTAACTTTGGCTTTTAAATAAAATCTAAACAATTTTATTTGGTTTCACATTCATCAGAACAATAAACATTTAAAAAATTATCACAATATTATGCCCTGGTGAGTATGTGGAATGAAGAGAGTACTTATATGATGGTACTGGTTATATAAATTGATACAGCAAATTCTGAGAACAATTTGGCAACCTCTAGTAGAGATGATTAGGATCTAACATTCCACTTCTAATTCCTGTATTTTCTGTAGAAAAACTCTTGCATGTTCTCCCAGGAAAAAATGCAGGAGTATTTGATGCAGCATTGTTTGTAGTAAAATAAAAGTAGAAACAATCAAGACATCCATTATTGGAAGATAATTTTATGTACAACAGTCATAATGAATAAAGAAAATAAACATCATGAAAAGGGCAAACTCCTAAGAATTCAAGTAAGATACCTGCTGTTTAAAAATTTTAAATGTAAGAAATTACATATATAAAAAGCATGAAAACAAGGTTATTACAGCTACATTTCCATTTCAGAATGATGAGTATGTCCAGGATATTGGGTAAATAGCATGGAATAGAATCAATTAGATGGTACAAAAGGATATTGATTAAGCCATTTTTATGTGTTTCCACAGTTATCTAAGAAAAATGTGATACTATTTCTATTAAATTTGAGAGGTAGAATAAAGTGTTTTTAAGATTATTTTTTATTTATTTCAGATATAAACCAATTTAAAAAGTAAGGGACCATATTTAAGTATTTTACAATATGTATACTGATTATCTCATGGATCAACTGGTAGCGGTATATAAATTATTGTTATTTTGTGTGGTTTGGTTACTCCTGTTTCAGATGCAGACCCTGTTTTTTATTTGTTAGCTGATAAATATTCCTACCTAGGTTGTATGTTTGTAATACAAAGGTCTTTCTGTGTTTTTGATCATTCATTTTCAAAATTAATTCTTGAAGATTTTCAAATATTATAGAACTCTAGACTCTGCTATATTTCTATTAGGTTTTTGAAGGTAAAATTGCCTCAAATATGATTCATTAAGCTCTGGAAGAATAAGGTCACCATTAAAAAATATAACTTTATTTTAAACTGGCTAATCTAACTGGTGGCGATAAATATGTGCCATTTCTGAGAAGACTTGCTTGTCGATAGAGATAATCTTACTCATTGATACAAAGGGATTGTAATATGGGCAGCACTCATCTTTCATGTCTGTGGTTGGGAGAGCAGCCTGTGCTTCCCAATAAATCATAAACCCATCATTATTGCCATTTAGAGAGCAATAATAATCATAGTTAACATTTAAAGAACTTTTATTGTTTACAGTGCTGTGATCAGCACTTTACGTGGATTTCTCAACCTATGAGAAAGAAGTTATTAATATTTATTCCTTATAGATGCAGAAACTGAGGCTTAGAGGGGCCAATGAAATCTCAAAGAAAATAAAAACTCTATAGACAAATGACAGTATAATCCTAATTTGGAAGCAAAACATATTTTAGTCTGAGCATGGTAAGTATCCTAGCAAAAGAACTCTGTTTTGATTGGCAGAGAAGATCAGAAAGAAGTTGGGAAAGATGCTTGGTGGTGGAAGAGAAAGGAGATCTGTGGATATGTAGTAGGGTCAGAGAAAGATATCAATACCTTTACAGAGAAAGATATCAATATCAAACAAACAGCAGTATGTTTCTATTCTTTCCTGATGATATTGAGGGACAAGTCCCAGGTATGTACTATATTTCTCTTTGTTTTCTGTATAGCTCAAGTCTCCCTCTGATGGACTCTACATGATCAGAAGCAAGGCAGAGCAGTATCAGAAGGAGAGTGGTGGACTGGGGATGGATTAGGAAGTGCATGATGTATAAGGGGGCAATGGACATGAATGGCTGTTCAGGAAAGGTGTGGGGCTACTAATGGATAGAGGCAGCACAGACTTGTAATCTGATTTGACAGGTAGACAGTGACATACTAAGGAAATCTTGCATGCCAAAAAAAAAAAAAAAAGAATTTCAAATGAAGGGAATAATATTTCATAGACTCAGGTATTTTGGAAATTCTGGTTATTCGCCTGAAGCTTGCATGTTTAATATTGCATAAATGTTAGCACAAAGCCATTCCTGTAGCTTTCTCTCCATTCCAGGCCTTATTAGAACAGGTTTACATGAAAAGAGAATTTTTTTCTACTTTAAATTTTAAGCTGTTTAAATCCATCATATCCACAACCTTCTCTCTTTGTTTCAACTCTCCCTTTACTTTTCTTTTTCTCTCTTTTCAGAAATCTGACTTCACGATCTAGTAATTATCCAGCACAAATTTCTCATTCTGTACTTGTCATTCCCTTTCACGGAGTGCACATTTTCTGTCCTAATTCAAAAATGGGTGACTTTTTGTCTCAGTTCTTACCCTGTTGTTTCTTCTTTTGCTCACCTGCATGCCTTCATTAACTCAATTGGATTTGCACTTTGTACTTTGTGCTTCCTGCTCTGCTCTTTGTTCAGGAAGACATGCCTACATGGATGACATATCAAAAGCTCTTTTACCCTCTAGCGGGCTCACTGTGAGAATTATGCTTCAGGAGATCAATGGAAGGAGAGAGAGTTCATCAAGTTCAGTCCCTGCTTCCTTTCCTCCAGGATCACCTCTTGGTGGCTCTGCTGCTTATCCACAGGTTGGAGTTTCTGTCAAAGCAGCCATTTTTGTAGGACCCCACCTTTAGTTTTCTAGATCTACATTCCCTTCTTTAGGTTAGGCCTAGGCATAACAATAGCTCAGCTTTTTCTAGCTTTGGACTCTGGCAGTATCTCCTGATTCTTTATTCCCTGCTGATACTTTGTAATAGTTCATTTAATGGACCATTTTCCTTTTATCCTATTTTCTGTTACCTGCTTCTTGTTGGAATTCTGACTTAGACAGTAATTTTAAGGCACTTTTCCTCTATCTCACTTTACTGATTTAGTTGGTCCTCAGCTCCCATTCATTGCTTATGTAATTATTATCCTGGTTTTCCATTTTGTTTTGGCTCACTCCCAGAATAGTTTATTGCTCAGTGACATCACAAATGCATTTGTTGCTGAACAGAAGTTCTTTGCCACCTAGTCATTCAGGGATGCAGGCTCCACCCACTGTGGGGGTCTGCCTACTTAGACATAATCAGACTGTAATATAATCAAGGATGCATTTGATTGAGATTAGGAAACCTGATTTAGGCCCACAGCCAACGGCGAATTCCAAGGTGTGTACCAACAGGGTACCGGGCCAAGGCAGTTTCAAAGGATCAAGCAAATGTATGGTTAAACTAAGCATAGACCCTTTGTTTGCAGTTTTGTGTTGATTGATCTGAGACTTCACACAATGTTTCAGAATGGAGTCTTTGTTACAATCAGTAGATGACCTTACTGTTTCTTTCCTAATCATTGATAAAGTGAGAAAAAGTTTATTGTTCCTTTAAGGTCATTGTGAAGAAAATAGTGAGTAAATGTTCCTTCAGAGTCACAGTAGGAAACTGAGTCATGTTTTTCATTGAGTCACTGAGTCAGTATGCTTTTCATTTTAGAAGTCTCATCTTTAGAGACAAGGTGCAGTCTGTTTGATTCAAAGTAGGTTCTACACTTTCCAGGTCCCCGCAGTGACTCAGGCAACAATCTTATCATGCCCACAACCAAGTCCGGGTACATATGCCAACTAGGGAGCTCAGCTGGGCCATCCCATGATTTATGTCCTCAAATGAGGGGTCCTGCCAGCTCCAAAGTCCCAGCGCCCCAGAGCCCAGCCTGCCCACACTGAGGTGAGCAGCTCAGTTATAACCTCACCCACTCATTGGGTGTTGTCCAGCCCCACTGACCAAAGAGCTGGGACAACCTCAGACACTGTGTGGCTCAGCGATGTATGAAAAGAGGCAGACAGGCAAGACATGACAAAGCCACTGGCCCCAGAGCATAGCCAGTGCCTTACTACTCTGTTTTATTATTACTCCTTTGGAAAGCACTGGAGTGAAGGTATTTTTAGATTGAAAGTCTAAACATGGCAGTGTCAGCTTTACTACTTTCTAGTCATATTGTCATTAATAGTTTTTTTTTAAAAGATTTACTTATTTATACAAGAACAGGTCAGAGGCACAGGAGGGTGAGAGGATTCACCTGAGGCAGAGTGGGGAACGGAACAGGCAGACTGACGAAATGCACTGCTGAGGGGAGCAGCGGGTGAGACAGGAGAGGTCTGCCACGCCAAGTGGGACCCTCCCTGGTCGACCGGGATCGAACTGGTGCTGCAGAGGCTGCAGACAGCTTCACAGCTCTGCGCTCAAGCACCTGGGCCACCAGGGGAGGCCCCATATTGTCATAAGTAGATTACTCACTTCCTCAGAACCCCCTTTTTTTTTACCTAGCATATGCTTTCTTGTGACTTTATGAGAAAAGTTACTGCTTTTTACATGTGAAAAATATGAGGAATAAACCTGAATGAGATCAAGATATAAGAATGCCACTATAAAAACACAAAATTAAGGCGCACAGACCTCTCTTGCCGCCCGCTGCTCCCCTCAGCAGTGTACTTCGGTCCTTCTGCCTGTTCTGCTCCCCGCTCTGGCTCTGGTGAATTCTCTCACCCTCCCGCGCTTCTGACTGTACCCAGTAGTTCTATACGTAAATAAATAAATCTTTTAAAAAATCTTTAAAAAAACACAAAATAAAGGGCTCCTATTCAAAATCTGAAATTTAAACAGTAAAATTCTAGCCTAAACTAGAAGCAAAAGAAGAAAGTTAAGTGTAGGTAGTTGCTTATTTAGTGCACACTGGCTCTGTTTACGTTGAACATTTAGATTCATTGTCTACAATTTACTTACATTTTCAGGAAAGGGATATGGGAAGAACAGTTGCTTTAAATGTTATCCATAAACAGTTGAACTGGAAATTGGACTGTTCTATTTCATTTCCCTCACCTCTTTAGCAGTGCAGAGATAATTTTTTAAAATATGTAACATTATAAAAGGAGGGGCTCTTCACCTTGAATGGTCAGATTTCAGGGAATACTTTGTCCATATTTTAGGTGAAGGATATAAGATCTTACCATTTTAACATGGGATTTTTTGGCCATTGCTTCATTGGACTTAATATTAAATGCAAAACCATAATATGATATTAATATATCTAAATAATGTGCATCTTTCTTTAGTGGAAGTTCTGTTCTTTCAAAGAAGTCAAGCAAATACACCTGTGTTATTATAATCCTTTACTTTTGATGGTTCCTGAACTGAAAAAAAATGTATGTCATATTCAATATTTATTTATTTATTTATTTTATTTTTTTTTTTAAAGAGTTATTTATTTATTTATACAAGCACTGGGAACAGTCAGAAGCGCGGGAGGGTGAGAGAATTCACCAGAGCCAGAGCGGGGAGCAGAGCAGGCAGAAGGACCGAAGTACACTGCTGAGGGGAGCAGCGGGCGGCAGGAGAGGTCTGCGCGCCATGTGGGACCCTCCTCCGGGGAGGCCCTATTCAATATTTAAATTCCATACTTGAGGCAGAACCATGCCGCCATGCAATTGGCTACAGAACTCAGTTTCTGTTACGGAATTTGCCCTGTGGAGATCACTGAGCAGCTCCACTCTCATGTGGCTGACAGAGAAGCGAGGGGAAGCACTGCATGGGCTTAGCTTTGGCTCTGGCTTAGGAAAATTGCTCAGGCAATTGCTCTTTGTAGCATGTAATGCTGTTAGTTCCTATCCCACTGCTAACAGCCTCCCACCCTCAAGTAGACCACAAAGCGGATGGAAGAAAGAAAAACTTTACTTCAACTAACCATATTGGCCCACATATCAATAGAGAGTGGTAGCTTTTCAGTCCTACCTCAGACTGTGTGGATTTGAGGAAGCCAGCGTGGAAGCATGTACTCAGTGTCGAGCCAGGTATTCGCCAGCATTGCGCCAACATTCTTTTTTTAATTTAAGTCTATTGTGAGTTTCAGAGAGAAATCAAATGAAAGCTTCAGAAAAGGTAAAGAAAGAAGTGGGGTTTCTGAATGCAAATTTATGTACTTTTTGAAACATGTATTATGTTAATGTATGACTATGTATATTTTGTTTTTATGGATCGATACGAAACCAGATTCTGCTACTAGAGTCCGGCCAGCAAAATGAGGTGCTGACATTGGAATCTAATCAGCTTCTTGGTGGCATATGTAGTGTTGACAATAATCTCTTCAGTGTGGGCATCATAGTCACCTCATCTGACAGGGGTCACTGTTGTCATGTCTGCTTACAGTGTAGGCGGTGACCCAGGTGGTCTTGCAGGCAAGGAGCATACACTTGTTTTTTTTTAGTGACTTAGAGTTTTTCTCCCAAGAAAAGCTTTATTTGCTTTTATTTAGGGAAAGGTGAGACTCTGGAAGAGATTCATGGAAATGGAAGTATTTTTTAATGTAGTGAGATTAATTTTTAAATATACATTAAATATACATTAAATCAGTACTTTCAGTGGAATTGAAAGAGAAACAGTAGTAAATTCCCTTGTTATGGGCAAATTGCTAAGAGATAGAAATGGAGAAAAGAAGGGAGTTTTCACATAGACCATAGGATGAGAGAAATGTAGGTTTTTTCCCTAAGAAAATACAGGCAATATGATAAAGGAATGATCACAAAAATCTACAAAGAGCTGATGAAGCTTAACAAAAACAAAGAAAATAATCCACTCAAAAAATGGTCAGAAGAGGTAAAAAGAAACTTCTCTGAAGAGGAAATGCAAATGGCCAACAGGCATATGAAAAAATGTTCAACATCACTTGTAATCAGGGAAATGCAAATCAAAACTACAATGAGATACCATCTCACACCAGTGAGAATGGCACATATCAAAAAAACTAGCAACAACAAATGTTGGCGAGGTTGTGGAGAAAAAGGAACTCTCCTGCACTGTTGGTGGGAGTGCAAACTGGTCCAACAACTGTGGAGAGCTGTGTGGAGACTTCTTGACCTATTAAACATAGAGCTTCCCTATAATCCAGCAATTCCACTCCTAGGTATTTACCCAAAGGACACAGAAACAGTAATTCCAAAGGGCACCTGCACCCCTATGTTTATAGCAGCACTGTTTACAATAGCTAAGCTTTGGAAACAACCCAAATGCCCAAAAATAGATGACCAGATCAAGAAGATGTGGTACACATACACCATGGAATATTACTCAGCGATCAAAAAAGATAACCACATGCAATTTGCAGCAACATGGATGGAGCTGGAAGGGATCATGCTCAGCGAAATAAGCCAGAAAGAAAAAGAAAAATACTGGATGGTCTCACTCATAGCAGGAATCTAGAAAACTTAAATAAGAGACCAGGAAAAAGACTAATCAATACAAGGTAAAAATCAAAATCAATAAGCAACTATAAACCAGAGACACACTACAGGGGCTGGGGGGGAGGGGCAGGGAAAGGGAGGACTAGAGTCAAAATAAGGGGGGGTGCAATTGTATGGGGAATATAACCAAAATGAAAATGCATACATTGTGCAAAGATGAAAAAAGATGTAAGAATTATATAAAATAAAATATTTAAATTAAAAAAAACTACAGGCAATAAACAGAGGTTTGCTTATTTTTATTGTTCACTGAAAGTCATTTCGCTCCTAATGGTTTATTTCCTTGAAGTCAGTAATTGAATTCATCAGTCAAGTTCCTTGCCTATCAGACCACTCTGTTGATTTTTTTCCTCAGACTTGACTTCATGGAAATATTCATTCCTGTAGATATTGTGCAGATGGAACAGAAAAAGAAGACAAAACTTTTCCATTAAATCAACTGATTAAACTTAGATAAATAATGTAACATAAAAAATTGAATTTTCTTTGATAATCTGGAACCAAATCAGTTCCAGAGCATGCACTCAAAACTATATTAACATAAAGAAAAGCATGTATTAATTTATTTTACATTAAATAAAGTGCTCTATTAATTGCATATAAAGGAGGCCATCCAGATTCTCTTCTCCCACAATGAGTATGCTCAGAGTTGCCCATTATAAGAGTGACTGTGATGTGGGGGAGGCTCTGCCCTTAGCAGACACCATTATTAAACAGTGCCAAACTGTTCAACAAATGGATTTGAGCACCCAACAAGTTAACTGGAAGACTCCCTTATGTTTTTTGTTTTGTTGAATTCATTATCAGAAACAGTTATTTTTATTATTTTTGGCAAATATATAGATTTATCCTAACTTCAGACTCCTGACAATGATTCAAAATAAATCAATCATGACCACTAGTGCCAACTGAGACCCTTGGAAAGGGGCCCTGGAATAGTGGAATTAGTTACCATTACATGGCTGCAAGCCTGCAATTTTCCTACTGACTCTGACCCACTGCATTGCTTAAGTAAGTATTTGCATGTAAACGTGTGATAATTGATCCCCTTCTGTGTCAAGTGTCTTCATAACTTAAAAAATTAAAGATTCAGAGTATCTCAAGTGGTTTGGGTAAGCAATTTGGTTCCAATTTTATTCTCACAATGGGTCCATAATATGCATCGGGTGTCCTTTCTGATAAGCTATGCCTCAGTAGATATTCATTCTTTTTCCATATTTGCCTGTCTTTCCCTCCCCTGTTCCTCCTCCTGTTCCAATCCAGGCTTCTCCTTCTTTCCAGAGAAATGGAAGAGCCTCTGCAGAAATTAACACGCTATACAAATTAGCTACCCAGAGTCAGGATTGGCTCAGGCAAGATGGTGTTGTTGCCTGCTAAATCAGCTGCCTCTGTTATACATGAAAATTATTATTTTCTGTCACTTCAGAGATTGGGGGACAATATCTACGTGGCTAGGTACAAACAAAAACTTTTCTCTAAACATTAGAATGTATTTTCTTAATTCTCTCGATGCCAAATTGGGGAAAGTGAGCCAAATAGAAAGAAAATCATTAATAACTTATTTAACAGACTGTCAAGTGGCAAAAACTATTCTTATAAATTGTAGCACACATGTACACACAACACACAGCTGTATATTATTTAAAGAGCAAGTTGCTTAATCATGAAATTATTTAGTTTTGTTTTCTTCAGGTTCTTTTGTGTGCTTTTGGTCACATTTCCTAGCTCATTAGCAGTTTGTATTTTATTGTATGTTATGATGTATATTGTTCATTTTATTGGTCACGTAAAAAATAGAACAATAAAAACTCAAATTATTCTTTATTGCAGGAACCTTTATAAAGGCAATGACAGTATTCAACTTAAATAACAAATGCATCAGGATGGCCTAGTTTTAGCTGCCCTGGGGCCATATTGTGTGCTTCATATAGGATCCTTATATGTCACAGTATGCCTTTCCACAATAGTAGCTGGGAAATCCTATCCATACTAAGCCAATAAATGAGCAAATTACAAAGTTTTCTACAGAAAGAATCCCAGTTGTTACAAAATGACTGAAAACATTTGGAAGTTTACTTTATTTCACATGAAAATATAGTCCATTGATCTCAAAAAGAAGACTCAACATGAAATCATGAAAACTGCAATTGTGCAGTAACTTTAATCCAATTCCAAAATTTAGAATATCCTGAAGACAGCCTTACCCCCATATATTTCCAAAAATGGGAGGTTTCTTTTTATGTTAATCACAATTTATTTCTATAGGTGTAATTTGAAAGGGTCTGTTCCTTTCAATGTGGAAGTCAATAGAGGCACTTGAAAATCAGACCCATCCTTGAGATCACCAGGAGTCTGACACTTGTAAAGATTTCTGGTTACAGAAGCTCATGCTCTCCTTTCATGCCTTGCTGCAGTGTGAACCACTGATACATCCAGGAAGCTCTCCTGTCACTAAATTTCTTTAAAGAAATTTGTCTTTCGTGGCTTTCTGATTTACGGTTGTTTCAATGACATGCAGAATGTTTGCTTATGCAATTATAGACTTTGGTTATTATCTTTAAAACTTGTCTTTTCTGAGTAAGTATAAATTTACTTACCTTATTCTTATTTCCAGTCTCCCTCTCCCATTATTCTAACATGTAATATCCAAATACAAAATTATTTATCATCAGATGTTACCATTTGACTCCTTTCTGGCTCTAAGGACAAAAATCAACTTCACAATACTTCTTAGCACAGAGGTAGCTTATTGTATGAGTTTTGGTGATCAACACTGGACTTTGGCAACCCAAGATTACTCATCTATAAAACAAAGACTTTTGTTATGCTTTGAGACATAGAGCAAGACAAATAGCAATGAAATAGGATGTTCCTGCCGTCTTCAATGATAAATACTTTTTTCATCTAACTGATGCTTAAACAATTCATTATTACCACTTAAAATTTTAAATGGTTTGGGTGTAGTGTCAGAAATAAGTTTTTTTTCCCCCTTAATTTATTTACTATGTGAACATGTGAGTATAGGGATAGTAAGAGTTAAAAAAATGTTCCTTGTTGGTCCAGGTCAGCAGGCATAGGTCACCTTGTAAACAGCTTCTTGCCCATAAATAAAAGCCTAGGTGATTAAAATCATGTATATGACAAAACTTCATGTCCCCAAAGGTATGTTTTTTGAAAACCTCCCCGCTAAACATAGGAAATGATTGACAAGGCTAGGTGCAAAGAGTGGAGACACTTTGCCTTGGAACTCCAGCACTAGGGGCAAAGACATTTCCCGAAGTGCCCCCTCCCACAATAAGCAAATCTATGTAACTTCACATCACTGTCTTCCCTAGGAGACGGTTTCTTTGGAAATTCTAGTTTTGCTGTCTCCTTTTCTTGTCACAAAGAAAGAAATACTTGTCTTTTGTGCTCTTCTTCTTGGCAATGCTTTTATTGGGCTCAGACACCCACTAAGAAAATGGATTCTTTGAGTTCAGCTGCAAACACTGTAAATCTGGGAATGAGCCATCCCTGCTGTAGTAGCTAAGAGAGCAAAGCCATCTGCACAGACATGAAGTCTGTGTCAGTTAATATTCCAACTAACAAAATCAAAGATTCAGTTCTCTATGAAGAAATTTGCAGTTGTTAATTGGAAATGTAAGTATCAATGATAGCTAGGCAAAAAGTTTATTAGATAATCAAAGTGAGGATTTTTAAAAAAATGTATTTATTTATGCATATAAGAACTGGGGTACAGAGGTGTGGGGGTGAAAGGATTCACCAGAGACAGAGAGGGGAACAGAACAGGCAGACTGACTGAAATACACTGCTGAGGGGAACAGCAGGCGAGACAGGAGAGGTCCGACTCGCTATGAGGGTTTCTCCCTGGCCTGCTGGGGATCGAACTTATGCTGCAGAAGCTGCGGATTGCTTCATAGTGCAGTGCTTAACCCCTTGTGCCACCAGGGAGGCCCCCAAAGGATTTGAACTCTGGAACTGGTCCAAAGGATTTTACTGTGTGAAACTTGTTCTAGCAAACACAAGTTTGAATTTAGTTAATGTAGGTAGAAATAATAAATCATTGACATTAAGAATGTAATTATTTTTGACAGGGGGTTTGTGGTTTTAAGTTGTTTTGACCTAAAGATATGTTCATACTGTCTGTAACTGAGGAAGCCCGTGCTGAAATTTACTTACATTCACTCTAAAGAATGCTTTGTGGAGACACGAGGCAGGTATCCTTTGTTAAATGTTTATCTGACTCCTTGGTTATTAGTAGGTAGGAAAAGATTGGCTTTACTTGTAAGCAGCAAATGTTGTATAGTTATTTCTCAGACTTCAAGTCTGTGTAGCTGGCTTTGCTCTGCTTGATATCTTGCTAAAGCAGCGAGGCCTTGCTCCAGAACATTTTACGGTATGTTCACAATATACTAGTCATTTTTAAAGGAATGAGAAAAATAACATTTATAATTAAGATGAAAATTTTCTCTTTATAAATTCTGAGAAAAGTTTAAAAGAGTGGGTCAGATTAAAAATACAGATTAAATATATAGTGTTAAATGGAGCCCAGAACAAATCTCAGCCCATTTTTAAGAATTTTTTTTAAGATTTATTTATTTATACATACAAGAACCGGGGTGAGAAGATTCACCAGAGACAAAGCGGGAAACAGAACAGGCAGACTGATGAAATACACTGCTGAGGGGAGCAGCGGGCGAGACAGGAGAGGTCTGCAGCGCCATGTGGAACATTCGCCGGCCGGCCAGAATCGAACCGGCGCTGCAGAGGCCGTGGACAGCTTCACCCCACGGCGCTCAACCACCTGTGCCACCAGAGGAGGCCCTAAATTTATCACATTTTATTTTCTGATGTTCTTATGAAGAATTCTTCAGGATACAACAAGGATCATGTATTTTATTAGAAGCATAGTGGTGTAGTGGACTCAGATGTGCTTGAATAAGAACTGAGTCTGCTGTTCATTGTAGTATGGTTTTGGGAATTTTCCATAAATTTGTGTTTTCCTACTTGTATGCTGAGAATAACATTACCTAAGTTAAAGCATAATGTACAGTCTTTATATGAACTAATGAAAGTAGGGAGGAAGGTGGGAAAATTAACAAGAAACTAATACTTGTTCCGTATGTTCTGTGGCAAACTTTTAGCTCTTTCATTTACATAATCTCATTTAATCCTCATAGATAAATGAGGCGTTCTGGGAATAATTCCTTGCAAAGAGGTTCGCTTGATTTCAAGAGTTACATTAATGTATAGAGCCTGCTTTATAAGCACTAAGGTGAGGTCCTGTTTCTTTTGTCCCTATAATCTGACTTAAATCATTTTGGCAGTTGTGGCAACCTGGGATTGACCATTTTCCCATTAGACCTTAAGTTCCAGTGAGATGCTGTAACACAAATCTGTGCTCAAATTCAGAAACACGGATGTCAAAAGTCAGTCTTGTTGCTCTCTAAAAGAATTTACCCAAAGGACACAGAAACATCAATTCCAAAGAGCACCTGCACCCCTATGTTTATAGCAGCACTATTTACAATAGCTAAGCTTTGGAAATAACCCAAATGCCCAAAAATAGATGACTGGATCAAGAAGATGTGGTACATATACACCATGGAATATTACTCAGCATTCAAAAAAGATAAACACATGCAATTTGCAGCAACATGGATCGAGCTGGAAGGGTTCATGCTCAGCGAAATACCGGATGGTCTCACTCATAGCAGGAATCTAGAAAACTTAAATAAGGGACCAGGAAAAAGAATAACTATAAGAAAGAAAATATCAAAATCAACAAACAACTATGAGCCAGAGACACTCTATGGGGGTTGGGGGGCTGGGAAAGGAGGGCTTGGGGTCAAAATAAGGGTGTTGTAATTGTATGGGGAATATAAAAAATAAAATTTAAATAAAATGTGAAAAAAAAATAAGTGCTGTTAGAAGAAAGGAAAAAATATATCAAGAGGAAAAGCATACCAGAAAAAAAAAGAAATGGAAGAAATAGGATCCTATAGGTTTCAGCTAACCACAGAAGAATGGAAATCATATGAATTCAAGAAACTGCCACTTGTATTTATTTGCTCTTTGTTGATAGCTTTTGCATCTTCCTAGTGGATCAGCTTGTTCCCTATAGATTTGTAAACCTGAGTTCAACACATAGCTGAGATAAGGAGAACCAATAGCATTTTCAAACCTCAGATAAACAGATCAAGATAGCAGTAAAATTAAGAGACAGAGAGAAATCAGTAATACATTGTTATACCTTTGAGGCTCAGTGGAAATTATTATACTTTTACAATGTCTTTGCTCCCATGACATGTGCTCTAACATATCACTGAACTATAGACATTGATCACTCTTACACATCTCATTGTCATCAGCTTCTGGGCATAGGGGATATGATGCTCAGTTTAAGACAACATAATAGTAAATCCTAAGCCATTGATTTACTTTTTTTCAAGAAAAGTTCTTGCAATTCAGATTGCTTGATGAGAAAGCTATCATTTTATCATTCAAAAGAAAAGCAGCTTCCTTTGTTTGTTTAATTTCCAAATTATATAGTACATGATATATTGTATGTGATAACAGTGTTTAGTGGATGGGTTCATATAGAATAGCACAGTATGAACTAATTGGAAGTACCATGAATGTTTGTCTGAATTCTTCCCGTTTTACTGCATTATTAAATTTTATATAAAATTATTCAGTGTTCTGGCCTCCCTGGTGGCGCAAGGGGTTAAGCACTGCACTATGAAGCAATCCATAGCCTCTGCAGCACGAGTTTGATCCCCAGCCAGCCAGGGAGAAACCCACATGGCGCAGCAGACCTCTCCTGACTTGCCCGCTGCTCCCCTCAGCAGTGTACTTCAGTCAGTCTCTCTGTTCTGTTTTCCACTCTGTATCTGGTGAGTCTTCTCACTCCCCGCCTCCACCCCCACACCCCTGCATTTCTGGCCTATGCCTCAGCTCTTGTATGCATAAATAAATAAAATCTTAAAAAAATTATTCAGTGTTCTTTATATCAAACAAATACTTTTTCTTGCAAACACAATCAAAACTATGTGGCATTATTTAGGATTACCAGACACATTGTATAATACCATTTTCCTTTAACTTTGAAACTTCTGCCTTAATTTATATATTTCACTGACCGAATCACAGGGGAAATTGTGATGACAGAAAAATAGGGAGACCATTTAGTTTATTTACACAATAAATAGCCACATTTGTTGGTATTTAATGTTTGTTTTTTTACTGCCTCTGTGCCCTGAGATAAAGATTTGAGCATGTGCTTTCTTCTTGGTTATCTGGCCCCAACAGAAGTTTGCCTGGGAGCTGGAAGGGTAGGCATTAAAAACTCAAATATTTAATTACCTCTCCTGGCATAGTTACGGAAGCAGTCTGTTGTTTAGAGAAACAAGAATGCTCCTGCTTGGGCTGGTGCTTGGTTGTGTCTGAGAATGAATGTCTGACACTCTGTCCATGAGATGGAGAGCAGGCTGAGAGCTTATCAGCTTATATCACCTCTTATTTTGTAGCTCTGTTATTTTCAAAGATGGCGAGTTCCCAGGATGGATATATTGAGAACCAACTGCAAGTATAATGGACTTGTTGACAGTAAACAAGATGACCCATTTTTTAGTCAAATCTTCTTGCTCATTTTATTTTATGTTGATTTCAAATTTGCTCTGATGTAATTATAAACCACTGGTCTTAGTTTTTCTTCCTGAGGGGAGACAAAAGAGCCCTTTATCCTTTCTACCTTAAAGTACTTGACTATTTGACATTTTCTGTGATCCACAGAGGCCCATGTTAAACCATTTGATTTGTGGTACCTGAAAAATTGCATATTTACACAACCATATTAGAATAGAGCATGTAAAATAATTTCTTAAAAAGGAAGGACTAGCCCTACTTAGGACATAAAAGACAATGTGAAGTATTTTTAGATTTACAATATTTAATCACACCACCTTTTTGATATAAAGAATTTGGGAATTGGTGGAAATTGATTATGTATTTAAAATATGAGAAATTGAGACTATCATAGATTTTGAGGTTCTAGTTGTAAGGAAATCATTTGCCCTAACTGAATAATAAAATATATCCAGAGGGCATTAGAATTCTTATGAAATCAGAATTTATTGGAAATTCCTTTGTAATGTGTGAGAGGGTATATGTCACTGAGGTGGTAAGAAATGTTTTGATGAAAGCCAGTAGATTATTTCTACAAATTTCATTTTAAGAGAAAAGAAAAAGACCGTTGTGCAGTTAACATATTGCATGCCTGTCGGCATCTTATTCTGAAGCACTTTCCACACAAGAGTAATTTTAATAATTAGGATTGTCATTATGCTACTGCTGACAACTTCCAAATGTCTACAGGGAACTGAAGGTCAGAGAGTGAGTGTGTGTGTGTGTGTGTGCATACACACATATGCACACACACATGCACAACTCTCCAGCAACATTTATTTAGCCTGGCATAAAATCTAACTTTACTTGTTTTTTTAGTTAGAATTTACTTCCCTTTCTCCTCATGAATAAAAGTAGATAGGGGAAAGGGAAATAAAATGAGGTGATTCATATTATTTAGGCATTTAGTTCATTATTATTGTTTCTTGATGTTTAAACTTTTTTTCTGTTGAATATTGAAAAAAACCCATGGCAAAAAGAACACTTAAAATCCCAGTAATAAAGCAAACACAAAGATCTTTTGCTGTGTCAGATCAACACTTTAATGTCTCATTTAATACTGCTTTCAGAGAAATGAAAGAGTCTTCTGATTGAAAGGGGACATCTTTTCTGATTGAAAGGGGACATCCTTTCAATCTTCTGATTGAAAGGAGAAATTTGTGGAGGGTACTTTTAGAACTTACCTCATATGTACAGAATATATGTATTGTTCTAGAGTATTTATGTTTTTTCAATTTTGTGTTCTTGAAATCTTGTGTTCTTACTAAAATAAACTTATGTGTCCATTTGACCTGTTATACTGGAGCCTATCAAATGAGAAAACTTTTGTTAGACCAGCCTATCATTGAGATGATTAAGAAGGTGAGTCAGTGTGGTTGCTGAAGGATAAGTCCTGAATTTGCTGGGCAGTGAGTGTGAGACTCTCACTAGATTTGAGAACAAAAATAGAGAAGACAAATTACAGATTTTGAGTTGAAATTTTCAGTTTATAATAAGGGAGAGGAAGACATTGTAGAGACTGCATTAAATTTATAGGTCAGTTAAAGGGAATTGCCATCTTGAAGATACATTTTGAGTGTTTCAATCCATGAACATGTGTTTTACCCATTCTCTGTTGAACTGATTTCTATGTTTTATTCTTATTCATGCTATTGCAAATGAAATTGTTTCCTTATTTTGTTTTCTGATTGTCATTGCTATATTATAGAAATAGAATCAATCTTTATGTTGATCTTTTATGTTTACTAGTTCTTCTGGTTTATTTTGTGGACTCTTGGAAATTCTGTGTATTGGATTATGTCATTGGCTAACAAAGATATCTCATTCTTCTCTTGCAATCAAGATGACATTTTCACCATTAATTTATTTAGAGGACTACTTTAAGTCTCCAAACAATATTGGAGAAGTTTTATTTTTGTAGGTTCTTATTTCTTTGTCACTACAAGGAACTGAGTTTCTTCCTTGGGACTTGGAACTTCATATTTTTCAAAATTTGGAGTTGTGTTTAGACTCAAAATTCAGTTAGTTATGATACCACTTGTGCTCTGTATAGGCTTACCATGAGTTGTCATTTCCCTGTGGAGCATTTCAAGATGCTCTGGGAACCTTTCTGAAGGTTACCTTTGTCATGGTTATCTCTGATTTTATTTTCAACCTCCACTAAATTCTCTTTTTTGCTTCCATGTTAGAATTTATGCTGTATGGTCTATATTCAGTCTTTCCACTCTTGCTTTGACTAGTAACTTTAAGAATGAATCTTTACATGTTCTGGGCCTCCCCAGTAGCGCAGGTGGTTGAGCACAGCGCTGGAAAGCTATCCGCAGCCTCTGCAGTGTGGGTTCGATCCTGGCCGGCCAGCTAGAATCCCACATGGCACGGCAGACCTCTCCTGTCTCGCCCGCTGCTCCCCTCAGCAGTGTATTTCATCAGTGTGCCTGTTCTGTTCTCTGCTCTGTCTCTGGTGAATCCTCTCACCCTCCCACGCATCTGGCCTGTACCCTGGTTCTTGTATAAATAAATAAATAAATAAATAAATAAATAAATAAATAAATAAAAGAATGAATCCTTACATTTCGGAAACTTTATTGTTCAGAACGTTACTTCTTTTCAGAGAAAGGAATTACACATATATCAAAAATTTTCCGGCAAAAAGCAAACAGGTAAATTTAAAATCACATACTAGTGATTTGGCTACTAGTAACCTTCGGTTACTTACTATAGGGAACTTCTTACTGGTTTTATTAAAGTACCTGGCCTGGCTACTGTCATTATTTTGATGGCTCTTTTCTCTATATTTCAACTCTGACACATTTGCATAAGTTTTCTTTAAATTTTTACTAATGTTATGCAGAGAATTTTAGCTCTTACTTGTCCCTACTTCCAATTTAGATTGAGGTTTAACTTTTTCTGTAGATGATCTTCATATTGTTTAGTTTAATGAATGACTTTTTGCTAACTGAGCTTAAAACCCTTGCAAGAAAGTTCTGGGAAATATTTTCCTGTTAAATTGCTATAGCATTGTGCCTCCCCAGTGGCACAGCGGTTGAGCGCTGGGTTGAGAAGCTGCCCGCAGCCTCTGCAGCACCAGTTCAATCCCTGGCCGCCGCATGGCGAGGATCCCACATGGTGCGCAGACCTCTCCTGCCACCTGCTGCTCCCCTCAGCAGTGTACTTCGGTCCTCCTGCTCTGACTCTAGTGAATTCTCTCACCCTCCCGTGCTTCTGACTGTACCCAGTGCTTGTATAAACAAATAAATAAATCTTTAAAAAAATAAAATAAAATAAATTGCTATAGCATTAATGGGACTATGTATGTATGTGACACATTTCATAGAAATAATACTGATGAGATTTTTGTACAATATGTATGAGCTTTGGTCAATAGCTGTAAAATAGAGGTGCTTAATGTTCTAGTGTAATATGATGTTATGTAAACTTAATATTTTATTCTTCCTAAAGGTGCCTGAGGTAGCTAAAAAGGAACACTTTTTGAGGGAATTAAAAAATACTAAGAATTACAAATTCAGTGATTGTTATTGTAAAGAATAATTACTGGGAGAACATCCATCAACTCCTTAATATCATTATCCCAAAGTATGAACAGTTCTGTCATTGACTTTTGTTGATATCTGTATTTTAACTCATAAACAAAGGAAAGTAAATTCAGGAACATATAATTATTGGAACATAATTCCCCATATTTGGTCCATGAAAAGTAGTGTTTACTAGTTGTATCTTCAAGAATTATTTATTCCTACCCACAACATTTTAGAAAAGATTTTTTTTTCTGAAAAAATCCTGTAATGTAAGCCTAAAGAAGTATATTGATGTAGTATGTTAAAGAAGAGATCTGAAAAGTTTAACAAAACTTTTTTTCCTGAAAATTCTTGAAAAATATACTTAAAGAAGTGCAATGGTATAATATTTTAAGAAGCAGGTTAGATCAGAGTTGGTAAATTAAAACAAGTTTGCTTCTTAAGGAATGAGTCTAAAGAGGTAGACATAAATGAAGATGTGGGAGTTTCAAACACATGTTATACTTCTAATTTCTTCTTGGAATAAATCTAATGATAAAAACAGAAGCTTTTATGAAAATTTGTATCCAAGGACGCATATCATTAGCATCTCATTTTTTGAGATGTTATTCTGGTTATTTCCAAAATTGCCATTCAAAATAGTTTTAAATATCATGTAATTAATTACCAAAAAAATATACTGCACAATATTCAGTATATTCAGAAATATTCAGAAAAATCACATTTTCTGTGAGATTAGCAACAGTTGCATTATAACAAATGATAGTTAATTTATGTTTGAAAATACTTTAAAATGCCATTCAAATCATATTTAGCTATCTCTGACACTAGGGAGTAGAGTTGCTTGGCACAATTCTGTCTGATGGGGCACAGAAGTTTAATGTTTAAAGTTTCAAAACTATATTAGTCACTTAGGGTATCAAAATTAGCTCTTGAAATTAGAAGACCAAAAGTTTGCTTAGGTATATCTGTATTTCCAAGTAAAGGGAAACTGATAAATGTCTCCAAAATTCAACTCCTAAGTATTATGTTCACCAAACTTCACTTACTAGGGAGAAAGGCTCTTAGAGCTCTTGAGTCTCATTTCAGATGTAGCCTTAGAAGAGGTCCAGGAGCCATGGGGTTAATAAGAAGTATAGTTCCCCTTAGAAAGCAGAATTCAATGCAGGTTCTGATGTTTGCCTATAGTATCCATTCTACTCCACTTCTTCCTTCCTACTTGAATGTTGTGGAATCAAGTGTCATAACCTATTTTACCTGCGAATTTGAATATATAAGCTTATTTTAGTTATCCCAGCAATCTGGCCAGAAATTTAGTTAGGAATGGGCAATGGATCTAGTTCTATTTAACAAAAATAATAGAAGTTCACTGGTAGGCTTCTTGGAGGAATTTTAATTGTTCTTAAGAAGAAGGAGACACAAGAGTATAATGGTGTCTTGACTGTTTCTCAATATTTCCATGTTTATCAGGATGAGATGCTAAGAATGCATTATGTAAAATCATCTGGCTACCATCCTCCAGGGATAAGCCACTATAGGGAGGCAGACATAGCCAAGTCATAGATTTATAGAGCAGTGCATTCAGAGGTTACATTCACTCAATCCACTCCTCCTCCTCCAGAATCAATACTATATGAAATATTTTCTCATTTGTTAATCAGATCAGTTAGATTTTCTGTTGCTTGTAGTTTTTAAAAATCCCAAATAAACCTTCTCAAGCCATACAGAGTACAGTCTTTCAGATTTCATCATCACATGGTAGTATTTATAATAACTTAATGTGGATATTCACTTAACCAGGTGGCTAAAAGAGAAAATCTGGTTCTTATAAGTTGTAGTTCTGACTAAGAAGAATATCTTAAAGCTTGAAATAAATGGAATTCTTTTTGAGATAAAATTTAGTGTGCATATTATGCAGATATGAGTAAAAGTGAACAGAAAGAGAGAAAAGGGAGGAGCAGATAGAAGGGAAAGGAAGGGAATAAAAGAGAAATGAAGAAAGTCATACTTACTTCAATACAAGCTTCCCTAAAATCCAACTTTATCCAAATTAGAAAGAGGCCTTCCTGGTAGTATAGGGTTTAGTCTCAGCACTATCACTTCCAAGGCCTCAGTTCAATCACCAGCCAGGGAGCTAATCCACATGACACAGCAGACCTCTCCTGTTTTGCCTGCTGTTCCCCTTAGCAGTGTATTTCAGTCAATCCACCTTTTCTGCTCCCCACTCTCTCTGGTGAATCCTTTCATCCCCTCACCCCATACCTCTGGCCTACACCCTTGTTCTTCTATGCAAAAAAAAAAAAACTACCAAATTAGAGAGGTGGAAAACATTATATGTAAACCTTATAAACACTTTATGTAATACACATTACCAGATGCCAGATATTTTGTGAATTTTAAGTGGTAACATTTTAAAGAATGAAAGTTTAATTAGTTATTCTGTACTGAAATGCTGGATTAAATGAAATTTTAGAAGTCATGGTTATTAAGGAAGATTCCAAAGTAGAGAGGTCAAGTCACATACTACCAAGATAATTTTAGGATTCACAGAGCCAGTATGAATTGAATAAAAGGTTTAAGTGAGTGCTTTTTTCCTTTAAAAATATCTTTTGATCCTAAAAGGCACTTCTGGCCACATTTCATAGTTAAACTGATGGTTGAGTTATCATGGTAACAGGATGGCTTTTTCATTAAACATAATACTTGCATGAATTTTAAACAAAATCTAAATTTAATTACAAAATACAAGAGTGTACAGACTAAAAAATGATGAACATAATTTCATCATTAAAATAATTAAAACTGCATTAGGCTGTTTGAAGCTGTGAACTATATCTCTTGCAAAAGAGATTATTACTTAGGAAGAAAGAAAATCCTCAGGAAATTTTGGTGGGTCACTTAGTTTGCTGGATAGTTACCTATAGCATTGCCACATAAACACTCAAGCAAGCAAATTAGAATTCATGGTATGATATTGTGACACTGAAAAATCTTAATCTATTGATCAAAATGGTCAGTACTTAAAATTTGGGGGCTAATATGTAATTATGCATATGTGTGTATTTTTACGCAATTTAACTATGTGTGCAGTGAAAATTCTTACACTTCATGGTTACTCTAGGTGCCTTTTTATTATCAGGCCAAAATTACTGTTTCAAAATTTGAAGTAAATGCCAAGTTTAATTTTTTTCTCCTATTTTATCCATTTTTCCATTTGGTGTGTAAGCAATAAAATGCTAATGGTAATGGAGTGTGTGTGTGTGTGTGTGTGTGTGTGTGTGTGTGTGTGTGAATGATCTCTTCTGAGATCATAGCCTGTTTTGAGGGCACCGAAGAATTTATCTTATAGGAGGGCTATTAACAGAGAACAAATTCAAATCCCATTAATGGGCTTGCTCAATTAGTTGCAGAAGTTCCAGAATGCATGGCAAACTGCCCTCAGTTAAACGGAAGCTGCTATTTTTCAAATTTGACTGGAGTTTAGCATGAACTAGAAAATTATACAATATCTTCATGATTATGGGCTAAGAAGGGACTCTTCAGCATAATATTATCACAAAACCAGTCCTAAACATGTTCACAATATTTATGATGTTATATTAGAAAAAAATAATAAATTAGCACTTTTTCTAAATCAAAATAGTTTCAGAAATATAAAAATGTCTTAAGAACCTTAGATTGAAAACAAAATCACATTAAATTACAGTTATCAAGGACTAATTCAGCTAGCTCTGATCAGTATTGCAAATGGGCTTCCACCATTATACACTTCTTAATTCAAATTTCAATATCATTTAATATTTTACCCTTTCTAAATCCTGAGCTAAATGTGTTGCATTTCACTTACTGTCATATCAACATTAAGTTCCATATTAATCATTCTTAGATTACAGAGGAGGAATCTGGAATTTACAAAGACTAAGGAAATTATTCAAAAGAATAAATGATAAAGACTCCTTTAAACCTAGCCCCAAATCCAGGCTTTTATTTATTTTGGCAGAACATTTCTCTTTCTACTTCACAACTAGATATTTGCAATAATTTTCTAAAATAATTCCTATCATGTATCTACAAACTACAATCAGATTATCATAAAAATGAATATTCTGAAACCTTAACTTGCTCCCTGTTGGCTACTGTTTTACGTAAAACAATCACCTATATATCACTGTATTCCTCTTTGTATTGTCCCAAACTCCTGTCTGACCACCCTTCTGGTCTGATATATACTTGGGCTGCCTAGACTGTTTCATATTCCCCAAGCATATTCATTCTCCCCTCATCCCCAGCTATAATTCTCTCTCTAGAATTCTGTCTTTTGGAACTATGCCTGCTTCAAGTTCTTCACAAATATGGCTTCTTTCCCATTTTTTTTTTTTTCTGATCCATTCACCTCTATCCTTTAG
This sequence comes from Talpa europaea, assembly GCF_964194135.1. NCBI lineage: Eukaryota > Metazoa > Chordata > Mammalia > Eulipotyphla > Talpidae > Talpa > Talpa europaea. The sequence continues at coordinate 81,261,088 of NC_140070.1, forward strand.
TCTCCTCCAACTTCTATACCTCACGTGTCACACTTTTCTTTGACTTTCCACCTGCCATGATGAGGCCAGTATTACTGCATCTCTAATTGAGTAATGTGATGTCTTGTCAAGTTGTGTACAGACACTTCAGATCTGTCCACCACATGTTTCTATGACAATTTTTCCTATAGACCTATTCTGAAGATTGTATAAGAAACTTGAAGTCCAACAAAATGAAAAGATAGTTCCTTTATAATAGTATTTACATTGTTACTGGTTGGTTTCATTTGGTTTAGTTACTTTAAAAAATCAGGAAAGAGTTAACACTGCCAATAATTGCATAGGGAGTAAGATTCAATTCATTTTTTAAAAAAATGGTATTTGAGGGGGTGAAGAGAAAAAGTTCTAAACTGAATGTTGACTTCTAGTCTACACTTGAATAGTCACATTAATTGAAGAGCCACATTAATTGTTTGATTAAGTAAACATTATGATAGGTTTTCCAAACTGGGGCAGTTTTGAGAGAGAGAGAGAGCAAGCAGGGTGATAAGTTAATCGGGACACCTTAGAAAATGTTACTGCTATCCACCATCTCATGAACTACCTATATGATGTCAGACAAGTCATTTGATCTCTTTGGCACTCAATTTTACTCCATAGAGGACAAGTTTGAACTAAACATTTGAGATTTCTTCTGGCAGAAGTTTGTGAAAACTGTAAAATATTTAATGTGCTATAAAGTAAATAATGGTATTGCAAATTTGGGATATTTTCTTTTTAGTAGTTTACCACATATTTTGCTTTTTTGGATTTAAATTCATTATTGGAATGCAGGATATGCTAAAGTCAAAGCATGGTTCTAGAAAATTATAAGATTAAGAAAATTTGTTGGAGTTAAGAATGAGATACTATTTCAGTGAGCTAGCAAGGGTTCATGAGCAATGAAAATGGAGTAATTAGTAACACCATCAACTGTTACAGATTAATACTAATTTTGAATATAATCTTCAAGCTTGAGAGAGGAGACGTATGAGATACATTTTAGAAATGTCTAGAGAGCTTTGGTGGAAAAGAAATGGAAGCTGCTCTAGAGAAATGTGGATAGAAGTGGAGACGAGACGATGGTATTTGACTATTTGGGAAATTGTAAATGGAATTTAAATTTTGAAACTTCCTGGATAATTAACTTAAAGAGTACTAAATATATGTTTTCTCTACTGTGTTTCATTTAAGTTAAATATTGTCTTGATTTGATTTTGTTGTTTTGTTTTCATTTAGAAACCTGAGTGGCTGCATCCCTTAAAATGGTGTTAGGGTTGTATGCTCTGCTTTCTCTAATGTCTAGAAGTTGTCTGCATTTCTAAAGCCACCTACAGATTATCTCAGCATCTTTATGTAGTATTCTTATACAGTCATCCTGTTACCTCATCCCAAATGCAAGGAAATAGCCTGACCAGATGCAGATAAAAATATTACACTCTGCTTTAATGCCATTATTTGAATTTCAAAAAAGAGGAAATGATCCTTAATTGTGGATTCAATTGTTATTTGCAGGTGCAAAAGGGAACTTTGGCTGCCTCATTTAATAACCTGTTCCACAAGTTCAAAGGTGAATTAAAAGGATAGTACAATTTAATAAATGCCCTTTTTAACTAGGTTTTGCCTAGAGAAGTTTATGAGTCCTTCAGGGAAGGAATAATTTATTATACTAGAAAAAGGAACTTCTGTTAGTTAATCACACGACATCAAAATGGTGTAAGCTTATTTGTATTTTTGCAGATATCCCTGCTTAATTTTTAAACTCTTGCCAAAAAAATGATTAAAGTTTGTTGTTACTCATGATCTGGGTTTGGAAGGCTTAAGTGTGTTTGAAATTTGCCTACTCCACACTTTTATTCAAATAATTTAGCTTCTGTGGAGAGGGATATTTTATTACTGTGGGAAGAAAAATAAAGAAACGTAGGGATTAAATTGAATACATTTCTTGGTTTCCTACATTAACTGATTTTGAGGTTATTTCTTCCTTCAGCTGTTGTACCAGGGAAAAAAAGCAATAAAAAAGTACATTTATATGATTGATTATATACCGAGATACATTCTTATGGTGGAGTTGTTTTCTTATCAGATTCTACAATTTCAGTAACCTGGTGTTATGTTGAACATTCCTATACATTTCAAAGATCTGATATAAATTGGAAGATAATCTTTTAGATGGAGAACATAATTTTGTCCCCATTTAAATAGGTTTGTCTTATACTTACTGTAAATTACTGTCATGTTCCATCTAGATACTGTAGTTTTGTTTTGGGTATAAGGTTTTCCTTTTTCATTGAATCTGAACTGACTCTTTATATATAGACTGTGTATTTATATCCAAATGCAGCTTTAGGTACAATAATCAAAATGAAATACCAGTATGTGATTATGTTTTTATTTTATGTTATTTTTTTTTAAGATTTATTTTTATTTATACAAGAGCTGGGGTAGAGGCCAGATACGCAGAAGGGTGAGAGAATTCACCAGAGACAGAGTGGGGAACAGAACAGGCAGACTGACAAAATACACTGCTGAGGGAAGCAGTGGGCGAGACAGAAGAGGTCTGCTGCCATGTGGGTTGCTCCAAGACTGGTGGGGATTGAACGGGCACTGCAGAGGCTGCAGACAGCTTCATAGCGCTGTGCTCAACTGCCTGTGCCACCAGGGAGGCCCTGATTATGTTTTTAGAGGAGTTTTCTACAACCAGAGTTTAACTTCTTATTATCATCTCATATGTAGTAGTGGGGAAAAAAAAAGAGACCCTATTACTTAACAACAGAAACAAATAGTAAACATTTTTTAATAATTTGTGGGATTTTAAAAAATTCCATATAGTTCTTTAAAAATTAAATACTACACAGCAAAGCCCACACCAGAACTGGAAGGTCAAAATATATATCTCCTTTATATTGCCATGATAGATTAGGATGGTGCTGTTGTGTATAGAATATTGAGAAGTGAAATTTTATTTCGGGGTCCCTGTTTGCTGGTCTGCAAGGAAGTTCAAAGTTCCTGAAAAGGCTAGAGTCAGAATTGGCTGGTTTATTCTGTAAAGAAGTCATGCAGAAAAATCTATATGCCGAGAGAGAATGATATCTATGATATTTGCATGTCTTTTGTTGACCAGGGCAGGACAGGAAGATCAAAAAATGAGTAGTCCAGTTGAACTTTAGAATAAAGTAAAAATCAAACTTTATGCTAAAGTTTAGCTACCCTGATATCTTGTCTCCCTGGATGTATAGACAACAACAGACTGTCAGAACGAGGGAAGTTTGACACTTCAGAGCCTATATATGAAACCTAGAAATCTTTGTAAAATGTAATGCATTATTTAAAGAACTGTGCTGTTTGACATGAAAAACTGTTTTTTTCTCTTCTTTCCTAAGGTATATAATCTCACTCAAATGTGGTAATGGTAGAGCAGTTTTCTCATAGTAAAATCTTTTAGATTGTTCTTGGGTTCAGATCTTCACTTTGATTATTTAATAAACTTTAATCTAATTTTCAGCATTACTGAGACCATTATTTCAGCCCACAATATATACTGCATATACATACACATACACACACTTTAGCTCCTGTAAATTTCTATTTTGCCCTGAACTTTTTAAAGTATTTACACATACATCTTAATGTCAAGTTTCCTTATAGTAGGTTCTCAGTAGACAAGATACTTAAATAAAAATCAACTGTAAAGAGTTAGTGAAGAGGCATCTACATAATCTGAGTTTCTAGTACATGATGAGATAATGATACCTATATCATAATAAGAATGTCAACTTATTGATTATATATGCCTTATTAAACATTATACCAAGCAATTTAACTGAATTTTAGTCCTCATAGAAAAAAAAAATAAGATATGCATTATTACGGACTTTTTTACTGCTGAGGAAACTGAGATTTACAATATTTAAATAATCCGTCTAGGGCCATGGAGCTAGAAAAAACTGAGTTGACTTGTAATTTGGCCTACCTAACATAAATTTTCAAAAAATATCATATCAAATATATGAAAATTCTTTTGGGCCTGTTGCATAATTGTCTTCCTGACCATAACGAGTTCTTATAAATTTTGTTAAGTTTCTTAATACAAAGGAAACTGGGTATAATCAAAACTTACACAAAATTTAAGATTAAAATATTTTCTCACAGTACTTTTCATCTGATAAATAAACTTCATATTCTAGCTTAAGTGCTTTCAAAATCAATCCTTCAGTTGGTCTTAAATAAAAAGATATGTATTTTTTTACAATAAAGCTAAAATATAATTCCTATCCAGTAAATCTACCTGAGAGAAGTTGTGAAAATAATACAGAGGCATGATTTTTTAAATTTAATATTTTAATGTTTTCTATATTTTATACATATTCAATACTCTTACTAGTTACAAGAGTTAAAAATATTCTATTCAGAAAGCTGTTTGTAAACAGATTGTTTATGCTAAATATATGATGTTTGCACTGCTATTCAATATAAACATCTGGATTTTACCTCAAATACTTAAAAATTGTTGACATAGTAATTTCTGATAGTATAAGAGAGAAATTATATAAAAACAGTGAACTTGATATGAAAGAGAAGGTCTTAGGAGTAGGAGTCAGAAAAATGAGTGCAAATTGAGAAAAGAGGTACATAGATCTGGGTCAGAGAGAAAAGGTTAGGAAGATGAAGAGAAAAGTCTTGGAAGTTATGTAGAGGATGACTAAAAACAGATGCTGATGCAGTCAGGGAAGAAGAGAGGGGAAGAGGATTATTCTGAAAGTTATTTATCCTTTAAAGACAGAGAAACAAAGTAAAGGGCCTTTTCTATCTAGAGGGAAAGACCAAAAGGGTATTTCTTGTCCACCTTTCAATAAAAGAGTCAGAAAATCAAATCTAGTATGTGTGGGTCACTGGAACAATTCATCACTGTTCTTCAAAAACAATGGAATTAATACTAATACCTACTGAAGAGGGATGTTATAGAGCACTGATTTAATGCCTATAGCTAGGATGAGTAAATGCTGCCTGTTATTACCATTGTAATTATTTCAATACTTTTTCTTTTTCAAGTTCGTACTTTATGAAGGAAAAAAATAAAAAAATAGAGGGATAGAAAAATAGTAAAGGAAATATGGAACCATCCTGATTTGAGATATTTATGATATCCACTGTGAAAACGGTTTTGTTTGTTTATTCTTCCAATGTAATATTTATGGGAAAATATATAGGACAAATCCTTTTGTAGTGTCACATTAAATTTTCAAGAGAAAATATGGCAGGATTGTCTCTGTATAGTGAAGTTTTAGAAATTTATACAATTAGAACTGAAGATGTTAACTAGGTAAATAATATAATTTATTCACTTTTCTCTGCTCTTTTCCTGGGATTATTTGAAGAACTTTTGGAAAGAGAATAATACTGAAGCTCAGAAAAACAAAATAATATCAAGGGCATAGAAGAATGGATTCATCTTCTACATGGAAAACCTTTTTAAAAATGAACTAAACCTGTGAAAATATAGATGAAGACATTAGTAGTTTATTTCATGAAGTCCTATAAGCTTACTTTCCAATAAGCAAAAAGCTATGAAGTGTATATTTGCAGTAAATTATAGAGTACTAAAATGTTACTTGTCATCATAATATTTTGGTTTGTTGTAATGATGAGAAAACTAATCTCTTGCATTTGGAAAAGGACACTAATATTACTAGCTATTTGCCAAATATGATATTTTAAAATATCTGGTTTCATTCTTATCTTAAAATGATTATCATTAGGTCATTATCACATGCAAAGAGATACAGAAATATTAAATAAATGCTAGCTAGTTTATTGCATTTGGAAGAAAATCTGTATTACTAATATCTAATCATTTTATATTCAGACAGCACGGCATGTTCTGTTAAGTGAAAAACACAAATCAATCAATATGAAGACAATGTATATGCTATCAAATTATCCAGTGTAAGATAAGTTCTTAATTTTTATAAGCAAAATATCTTCAATTAGACATGCAATGTAATCAACAGGTCTCTTAATGTGTCATGGTTTTCCATAAGGTTCTTCCTTTTGTTTGTACAGCTGCTTTCTAGAAACCTGTATATCACATTTCCTTTACATTATTATCACTGATATTTTAAACCTAGTGACCATTTCCAAGAAGAAAGCTGTTTGCACAAATGTTTGATCTTGTGAAAACTTGATCCACTACTCATTATCATTGATAGTTTCAATTTTGGGGTAGTCAAGATGTTTGGAGTCTTCAACTGAAAAACAAAAAAATGTTTATGCAAATCTTAATAGAGAGAATAAAATATAGTATATTTTAATATGTAGTTTCTTCACTCATTATGATAGAAATACTATTTGATCTACAGATTGATTTATTGGGTTTGAAGACATAATTCAAATTTCAATCTCAAAGTCTACATTGGTTCCAAAGTAAAATTATAAGCCAGTAATGATACGAACTTAATACCAAAGGATGTAATTGACTTTAAAGCATATATACTTCTAATAGAACACAATATTGGCAACAAGCAACCAATTAGCATAACACTGCGCTATTTGTTTCCTGCCTAAGGAATATACAGTCTGATTTTTTAGCCCCTTAAATCTCGCTTCTCTAGTTGACTATTTCTCTTGCTCATGAATTATGCCAGGATAAGATACATATTTTTTAGATCTAGATGCATGACTGCTCATCTGATTCCAACCTCATCTTTCCAAAGATCAGCACTTATGCCTCCTAGTGCCCTGTGTTACGCCATAATGAATTTTCTAATATTTTAGTTTCTTTCATGATTTTTGCCTTTTCCTAAGACAACCTTTCCCCAATTTTCAATGGTGAAATGATCTTCAAAAATTAATTCATAGGCTAATTCCTTTTTGAGACTTTTCTAGACTATTTAATAGATAAATTAACACTTCTCATAAAACTTTGACTATGAAAGTGTGAAGTGTTCTTGATTAGAAAACACACATACAAATATACTCCATTTACTTGACAGTAACATGGAAAAGAAAATTAAAGCTTTGCATTGTGCTTTTTTGTGGAACAAGTTGGTCTCCATGATTAATCAAATCAATATTATCAGATATCATTTTCTAATTACTTTGGTGTCTGGCATCTTGTGGATTTGTTGCACTAATTTTGTTGGAGCCAGTGTTTATTTTATTCCACATATCACCAGTAAAATATGTTAAAAATATACACCTTGAATAAAATGATCATATTGGGTGGATCAGAGCCAATTTCTCATGTGTGATGAATTTTATAAGGCATATGACCAAGGAAAAATATTTGCAGTATTTGTGACAAAATGTAGATATTATTGTATAGTTAAGCATTGTATTTTAAGAATTTTTATGTTGATTTGTAATTTTCTTAATCTGATAATTTTTATTTGATTTTTGTGTAAGGATAAAGTTTTTTCATAGGATGAATTGGAACCTCTTAATTTTCTAGAAAAGTATGTGCAGTGTGAAGTTGACTGTTTGGTAGTCACCATAAAAAGCCATCAGACTTTGGTGGCATTTTTTTTTTTGTGGTAAGATTTTAAACTTGAATTCAATTGATTTAATAGCAATAGGGTTCATCAAGTGTTCTATTTTTCCTTAACCTTTGGAAATTTGTGCCTTTTGATAAATATGTCACCTTTATCTTAATTTCCTATACAATGGCATGGTATTATTCAGAGTATCACCTTATTGTCTTTTTTCAATATCTCAGTGACTCAGAAAAATGTAATGTCACTGGTCTCATTCCCAGTATTTGTAATTTATCACCTTCTGTTTTTACCCCTGGTATGTCTGGCAGATGTTTTCAATTTTATTGATCTGAAAGAACCGATTTCTATCCTGCCTTTCTGTTTCTGTTGTTTTATTTTTTTCTTTCATTATATTATTTTATTTCTTCTATTTAACTTTGGTTCAATGTGCTCTTCTTATTCTAGTTGCTTAAGGAGTGAACTAATTTAAGTGGTTTTATAACTTTCTTTCTCACATCATCAATGTTAAATACATCTTTTCCTAAATTCTGCTTCAGCAGAATCCCACACATTTGTATACAATATATTTTCATTTTCATTCATTGAAAAAGAATTTCTAATTATCTTTTGGTCTTATTCTTTTTTTTTTTTAAAGACCTATCTATTCACCTATAAAATCACGGTACAGTCAGTAGCATGGGAGGGTGAGAGGATTCACCAGAGCCAGAGCAGGGAACAGAACAGGCAGAATGACGAAACACACTGCTGAGGGGAGCAGCAGGCACGGCAGGAGAGGTCTGCACACCATGTGGGACCCTCGCCAGCAGCAGGGGATCGAACCGGTGCTGCAGAGGCTGTGGGCAGCTTCACAGCCCAGCGCTCAACCGCTGCACCACCAGGGGAGGCCCTGGTCTTATTCTTTGATACATGTGTTGCTTCAAAGTATATTGCTTAATCTTAAATATATGGCTTATTTCACAAATATTTCTATTATTTATTAATAATGAAATTTCATTGGCAGGCAGGAACATACTGTGCATGAATTTAATCCATTTAACTTTATTAAGATTTGTAGTATGGTCTATAATATTTTGATGATTTTCCTTGAGCAATTGAAATTAGTATTTTGGAATAGGGTGTTCTATGAATATTGATAAGGTGGTAAGTAATGTTTTTCAAATCTCATATCGCCTTATTGATATTTCTGGTAGTTTTTTAACCCATTGATGAAAAAGTTACTGCAATTTTCAATTATTTTTTTCTTATTTATTAGAATTGTGTTTTGAAAAGGAAGTGGAGTGAAGGAGCAAGGAGCTTTGGACAGGGAAGTGAAGCATAAAAAGAACAGATATTCAAACCATTTTAAAGAGCATTTCTTTGATTAGTAGACATTTTTTTCTCTAAAAATTTTTAAGTAATTACTTTTGTAATAATATGTTTTGTTTTTATTGATTTCTTAGAGTTAACTGTATATAAAGTGTTATCATATGTCTTGTTAAGTGTTTATATTTAGGAAAATTTTTGAGCCACACATATTAATAAAGAATGACATTGCTGAATTTCTGAATTGTAATATTTTACTGATTCTGTTGGATTTTCTATATTCTAAATTGGGTTTTCAGTTATATATTATTCGTAGGGTATAATTTAATTTCTGCCTTTCTGTATATATATATATTTTTTCTGTTTCTTTACTTTGTTGACCATTTATTCCTAAATTAATATTAAACTGTAATATGAGTAGTGCATGTGTTTGTCTAATGCCAGTCCATAATGAGACTCAGTACCCATTCACTGATTTGATTTTGCTTTCAAATAAATTTATTTCTTTAGGTTTTTTTTTTAGTACTTTTCTGGGTTTTATGAGGAATAGAGATTGAATTTTATAATATGACTTTTTAAAAAGAATCTGCTAAGATTTGTGAATTAAAATCATGACATTGTGATGTTTCTTAGTAATGAATCATTGTGTCATTGGAATAAAGTTGAGGGGCAATTACTTTATTGTAATATTAAATGTCTTATTTTATTTAGACATTTTATGTATGAAATAAGTGGCATTGTTTTATTATTTTCTATTTAATTTTGAATTACTTTGTCATGTTTTTATCAGTATTTCATAGCATAATTTAACAGAATAAATTTGTAAGTTTTGCTTATTTGTCATATTCTAAAAAAGTTCATGGTCTCCCTGGTGGTGCAGGGGGTTGAGCACAGCACTGTAATGCTGTTGCAGCCTCTGCAGCACACATTCAATCCCCAGCCAGGCAGGGAGCTACCCACATGGTGCAGTGGACCTCTCCTGTTGTGCCTGCTGCTCACTTCAGCAGTGTAATTCAGCCAGTCTGCCTGTTCTGTTCCCCACTCTGTCTCTGGTGAATGCTTTCACCGCCACCACCACACCCTCCCCTGACCCTGCACCTATGGCCTGTACTCCAGTTCTTGTGAAGAAAAAAAAAAGTTCATACAACATTTGGAATAACTCTTCATTGAAGGCTTGAAAGAAAATTTGGGTACAGAAATAAATTGTGAGCTAATTCTTTCATAAATGTTACTCATTTTCTTCAATAGTTATAGCTTCATTCAAATTTCTACTACTAAAGACACACCACAAAAAAAAAAAAACACCCACCAGCTTGCAACTACAGTGACTTGGAAGAACTTCTGAGCCTTCTAGAAAAGAACTTAAAATTGCCGTGATGAAAAAACTGATGGAAGTCATTAAGGAAAACAACGCTTAGAAGAATGAAATTGAGTCCCTAAAGAGGGAAGTAAAAGAAATGTAGGAGATCAAAGAATTAATGGAGGCACTAAAGAACTCTGGGAAAAGCAATGAAAGCAGAATAGATGAAATGGAAGAACGAATAAGTACTCTTGAAGACACAGAAATAAAAAGAACCAAAACAGAAAAAGAAAGAGAAGTATGAAGGGAGAAGACTGAAGAAAGACTCAGGGAACTATCTGACTCCATGAGGAAAGGAAATATGAGTTATAGGCATTCAAGAAGGAGAGGAGAGAGATGTAGGAACAGAGAAAATATTCAAGGAAATAATTGAAGAGAACTTCCCAAACGTGAAGAAGGAGCTGAAAATTGATATACAAGAAGCAAGAACACCAAGCTTCCATGACAAAAGGAAAAATACAGCAAGACACATAATAGTAAAGCTCCCAAGAATCCAGGACAAGGAAAAAATAATAAAGCTGACAAGAGGGAAGAAACAGATAACTTTCAAAGGAAAACCAATCGGACTGACATCAGACTTCTCCAAAGAAACACGACGGGCAAGGAGAGAGTAGAGGGACATAGTCAAAAGACTCCAAGAAAACAGATGCCAACCAAGAATACTCTATACCACAAAGCTCTCCTTCCTCTATGAAGAAAGAATAAGGACCTTCCCAGACAAACAGAACTCTGGAATTTCATTACGACTAAACCCCCACTCCAAAAAATACTACAAGGAGTCCTAAAGCCAGAACCTCAGAGGGATGAATAACAATGAAAGAAGGCCCAAAAAAAAGTTATTAAAAGAACAAATAAATAAAATCAAAGGAAAGAAAAACACAATGGCAAATACAGATGCTAACACATCAATATTAACTCTAAATGTAAATGGACTAAACTCTTCAACAAAAAGACACAGAGTCGCAGGCTGGATTAAGAAACAAAACCCAACCTTTTGCTGTCTCCAAGAAACATATTTAGCTACAAAAGATAAAAATAGACTCAAAGTTAAAGGATGGAAAACAATCCTACAAGCAAATGGACCAAAAAAGAAAGCAGGAACAGCTATACTTATATCAGATAAAACACATTTCAAACTCAAAAAGGTAAAAAGAGACCCCACAATGTATCCATAAGATAATTCACCACGAACAAGTAGGATTCATTCCAGGGACACAAGGATGGTTCAACATCCGAAAATCAGTCAACGTTATCCAACACATCAACAAAAAGAAATATAAAAACCATATGATAATATCAATAGATGCTGAGAAAGCTTTCGACAAAGTGCAACACCTGTTCATGATAAAAGCCCTTGAAATTCTTGGGATACAAGGAACATACTTCAACATAATAAAGGCCATATATGACAAGCCAACAGCCAGTATCATTCTCAATGGTGAAAAGCTGAAAGCATTTCCATTAAGATCTGGAACAAGACAAGGATGTCCACTCTCACCACTGCTTTTCAATATAATGCTGGAAGTCCTAGTCAGAGCAATAAGACAAAGACATACAAGGAATCCAAATAGGAAAAGAAGAAGTCAAACTATCACTATTTGCAGATGATATGATAATATACATAGAGAACCCCAAAAACTCCACAGAAAAACTAATTCAACTCATCCATCAGTTCGGTAAAGTGGCAGGATACAAAATCAACACGCAAAAGTCAGAAGCCTTCCAATACACAAACAATAAATTTGATGAAAAAGTCAAGAAAACCATCCCTTTTATTATCAAAACAAAAAAAATCAAATGCTTGGGAATAAATCTAACAAAAGAGGTAAAGGACTTATACAAAGAAAACTATAAAACACTGTTAAAAGAAATAGAAGAAGGGCCTCCCCAGTGGCGCAGCGGTTGAGCGCTGGGTTGCGAAACTGCGCGCGGCCTCTGCGGCGCCGGTTCGATCCCCGGCTGCTCCCCGGCCACCAGAGGAGGGTCCCACATGGCGTGCAGACCTCTCCTGCCGCCCGCTGCTCCCCTCAGCAGTGTACTTCGGTCCTTCTGCCTGCTCTGCTCCCTGCTCTGGCTCTGGTGAATTCTCTCACCCTCCCGTGCTTCTGACTGTACCCAGGGCATGTATAAACAAAACAAACAAACAAACCAGCAAACAAATAAATAAAGCATGCCTCTATAAAAAATAAATAAATAAATAAATAAATAAATAAATAAATAAATAAAAAGAAATAGAAGAAGACACAAAAAAATGCAAAGACATCTCCTGCTCATGGATTGGAAGAATAAATATCATTAAAATGGCCATCCTACCAAAGGCAATATACAGATTCAATGCTATTCCAATAAAAATTTCAGTGTCATTCTTCAAAGAAATAGAACAATTATTGGTAAAATTCATATGGAATCACCCAAAACCCCAAACAGCCAAAGCTCTCCTGAAAAAAAAAAGAAGGGAATGGAGACATCACACTCCCAGACTTCAAACTATACTACAAAGCCATAATCATCAAAACTGCAGGGTATTGGAACAAGAACAGACACACAGACCAATGGACTCGAATAGAAAATCCAGAAATAAACCCACAGATTTATGGTCAACTAATCTTTGACAAAGGAGCAAAGAATATGCACTGGAGCAAAGAAAGTTTTGTTCAATAAATGGTGCTGGGAAAACTGGGTCGCTACATGCAAAAGAATGAAGCTTGACTACTACCGCACACCATGCACAAAAACCAACTCAAAATGGATTAAAGAACTAGACATAAGACCTGAAACCATAAAATACACAGAAAGAAATATAGGGAAAACATTACATGATATGCACATCAAAGACATCTTACAGACACATCACCCAAAGCAGTGATAGTGAAGGCAAAGATAAACAGCTGGGACTACATCAAATTAAAGAGCTTCTGCACAGCAAAAGAGACAATAACAAAAACAAAGTGAAACCCCACCGACTGGGAGAACATTTTTGCACACTACACTAATGATAAAGGACTGATCACAAAAATCTACAAAGAGCTGATGAGACTCAACAACAACAAAGAAAATAATCCAGTCAAAAAATGGGCAGAAGAGCTAAAAAGAAACTTCTCTGAAGAGGAAATGCAAATGGCCAACAGGCATATGAAAAAATATTCAACATCACTTGTCATCAGGGAAATGCAAATCAAAACTACAATGAGATACCATCTTACACCAGTGAGAATGGCACATATCAAAAAAACTGGCAACAACAAATGTTGGCGGGGTTGTGGAGAAAAAGGAACTCTCCTGCACTGTTGGTGGGAGTGCAAACTGGTCCAGCCCCTATGGAGAGCTGTGTGGAGATTTCTTTACCTACTAAACATAGAGCTTCCCTATGATCCAGCAATTCCACTCCTAGGTATTTACCCAAAGGACATAGAAACATCAATTCCAAAGAACACCTGCACCCCTATGTTTATAGCAGCACTATTTACAATAGCTAAGCTTTGGAAACAACCCAAATGCCCAAAAATAGATGACTGGATCAAGAAGATGTGGTACATATACACGATGGAATAATACTCAGCATTCAAAAAAGATAAACACATGCAACTTGCAGCAACATTCATGGAGCTGGAAGAGATCATGCTCAGCCAAATAAAAGCCAGAAAGAAAAAGAAAAATACCGGATGGTCTGACTCACAGCAGGAATCTAGAAAACTTAAATAAGGGACCAGGAAAAAGAATAACTATAAGGAAGAAAATATCAAAATCAACAAACAACTATGAACCAGAGACACTCTATGGGGGGTGGGGGTGGGGAAAGGAGGGCTTGGGGTCAAAATAAGGGGGTTGTAATTGTATCGGGAATATAAAAATAAAATTAAAAAAAAATTTCTACTACTCAAGTTATCTTTAATATTTATATGCTTTAGCAAAATATATTCTTTAAAATGGGATGCCATTTGCTGAATAATTTTGAAAGTGGGAAAAATTCATAAATATTATTTTACTCTGGTTTTTGCCTTAAATAGATTCTTGTTAGTTCCATTTGTTTTGAATTCTTTTTCATATGATAGCAGGATTTCCACATTACATTCTTTCTTTCTTTCTTTTTTTTTTTTTTTTTCAGGCTTTCATTGCATCTGTGTGCCAGATCTTTGGTTCATCCTTTAATGTTTCACCTTTCAGTGTAATTTTGTTTCAGATGTGTCTTTTCAAATCAACATCAAATCATATAGTTTTAAACTTTTTCTTGAAGTTTGGAAACATACAAAAATACATATAGCATAAGTGTTAGAGACCAATTATCACAAAGTGAAGTCACCCATACACTTATCATCCAGGTCAAGAAACAGAACATAACCATCATCCCAAAAGTTTTATTTCCCTCCTAATCTCTATCTGCCCCAATATATTATTATCTTGAGCAATATATTATTATCTTACCTCAGAGAAATAAGTGCAAAAGAAAAAAGTTTAGTGAAAACTGGGGAGAGAAATGATAATGACTGGGGGAAATCTGAGTAGAGAAAAATAAAGGACATGAATGCATACAGTTTCAAAAGATGTAATAGTGATAAATATCAACAAGACTGAAAGTACTGAAAGTACTCAATAGACTTTCAAATAAGGCTATGTACTTTTGGGATTAAGCTAAAAGGAGAAAGGTGATTGAATCTAAATTGTAAACCAACACTTCAGAAGAACTTCCCTTTTACTTTTCTCCAAGATTTTCTTATTTCATCTAACAACATATTACAATTTTTTCCCACTAAAGCAATCATTAAATGAGTACCAAATATAGGACCTCCCTGGTGGCCTAGAGGTTAAGTCTCAGCACTATCATGCTGTCATTGCAATGGCCTGAATTTGATCCCTGGCTAGGAAGCTAACCCACATATGGTGCAACAGACTTCTCCTATCTTGCCCACTGCTCCCCTCAGCAGTGTATTTCAGTACATCTACCTGTTTTGCTCCACAGTTTGTCTCTGATGAATTCTTTCATCCCCCACACCTCTGGTCTACACTCCAGTTCTTCTGTGCATAAATAAAGAAATCTTTAAAAAAGAGTACCAAAATAACTGTAACCTTTTACTGAGCATCTATTAGGCCCTAGGCACTATTACAGATTATATAGTATTATTCAGTCTTTATCCTGATAAACTGGGGTTTGGAAATTTTAATTCAAAAGTTACACACTGAGTTAAGTTTTTAAATTTTAATATAAACCACAAGTTCTTTGAAAAGTTAATAGCACTGAACTCTATTCACTTTCTTATTAACAGGCATTATTTCCTCAAGAGGGAAAATAAAAACCCTGGGAAATTAAAGAAAAGATAGAGGAAAATATCAAATGGTGACAATATTTATCAACCTCATCTACACCTTAATTTTGAGACATCTTCTGTTTGGGAATCAAGAGAGGTTACAAGATAGAAGTTAGAAGCAACCAAGCACTTTTTATTTAAAGTATCTCTTGTCCATGGACTCCATCTAAAAGACTCTATGAATTACTAAAACATCCCACAAGCCAACTGCTTTCAAAAAGACTTCTATCACTAGTAAAAGATGGTGCCATTAGCATGTTATGATAAACACTTTGTGCCATTAGAACACTCTTACCAACTGAACACAACCAACTCTTTAACACATCAGTACACAGGTAAAAAGCTAAATCAGTCTAATAACCAACCTGTGATCAGAGTGAAATCCCGTAATAATCAGCTTGCTGAACCCACGTTACATGCTACACAGAAGGTACAGTGGTCCTCAGTATTGCCATCTGCCAAGTCTGAGGACACAGTTTCGCAGGGCCTCTCTAACAGGGTTCTGAAATCTAGGTCCCTCTCTAGGTGTCAGGCCACTCCTTCACTCCATCAGAGAACTTCATTGCAGCAGAAGCAGAGAGCCCCGGGCTCACCGTTGTGCCACTCCAAATCTCAGAAAACATCTTCATTGGACCTCAACAAAAAGGCGTCATCATCACTGGAGTTCAAACAAACAGTCTCAAACTCACAATTACCAGGCTCCACAGCTCGAACTTCACCATCCCAACACCTTTGCTGGACATCACCTTCACTGAAGTCTAATCAAAGAATCACAGGTTCATCATCATCTACCTTCAAACATCAAGAAAAACCTCCCTTAGATAACCTCTGTACAAGATCATCTTTGGGATCTACTAAAAAAACCTTTAATGCACCCTTACCTCAGTCAAAGCCTCAGAAAACAACTTCCTTGGACAGCTTTCCAACACCCTTAATAGAGCGCAATCCAGCATATTTGAGCACAGCATCATTCAAATCTATGCCTCAAACAAATGACTTCTTTCAGACTTCGTTTTCATTGGAACCCAGTCAAAAGGCTTTGGGCTCACCACAACCTGACCCCAGACCTCAAAAAGTATCTGTATTGGGCTCTGATTCATGTTTTCTAAGCTTACCACTGTCCCCGTCAAAACGAAGACAGTCCTCTTTACCACATTCTGTCCATCAGACTCAGAGTTTGCCATTGTTCCGACCCAAATCTCAGTCACTGCTTACACTTGATCGTGACCTCAGGACCCTTAGTTCATCAGTTTGTCATGTCAAGTTTCAGAATACCGCTTCACCAAATGACAAACACAGAGCCTTGTCTTCACCCCAACCCAAAACTAACATCTCAGGTCACTCACTCTCAGGCTCCAAATATACCA
Source organism: Talpa europaea (assembly GCF_964194135.1). Classification (NCBI taxonomy): domain Eukaryota; kingdom Metazoa; phylum Chordata; class Mammalia; order Eulipotyphla; family Talpidae; genus Talpa; species Talpa europaea. The sequence continues at coordinate 81,277,931 of NC_140070.1, forward strand.
TCAGGAACATAGCTGCTTCAAAATATGCCTCTAGACTCCAGAGTAAAATCAGCTTTGATCGCTGTGCAAAGACAGAATCACATAAAGAAATTCCATGGACTATTGATTATATGTATCCGTGCGTTGTTAAAGGTGGAACTCTCCCTGATGATGTTATAAATAAAATTGTCAGTTCTGTCTCCAAGACCAGAATTCAGAAGGATCTCTCTAGGCAGATTGTCTTTCGAAGAATGAGGGGAAGGCCAAATCCTCATCCTGGTCCCCGCCTTTCATCAAATTATATGGTTTGTTTAACTTGTGCTTCCTGCGTAACTCAATGTCACCATCTTACAGGAAGGAAAGATCCTCGTGGTGCGACACTATTTGTCATACCATCTCCTGAGGTCAATTCTGAGGGGGAAATACAGGTGAAAATAATTCTTATTCTTTCTCTACCAGAGACTTCTTGCTCATCTTGTCTTCCATTCTCTGTGAAAGAAAATCAGCCTGATGAAACCCTTGAAGACAACCTTGAAGGAATGGAGAAGATATCACAATTTTTTCCTGCATCTGAAACTGATATCATTACTATGAAGAAAAAGTGGCCGACAGTAGCCCCTGAAAACAGAGATATAAACCAACAGTCCAAGGCTGTTGACTGGCTGCTTTATGTTAAGAAAAGTAGTGCTTCTCCATCAGAGTCTCTGCTCCCCTCCGCCTCCTCCTCCAAATCTTCCTCCTCGTCATCTTCGTCATCATCTTCCTCCTCCTCTTCTTCCAAAACACCCTCCCCATCCCTTCCTCCCAAAGAGTCTACCACATCTAACGTCTCAGGTTGTGTGTTTTCTAAGGTAATTACTTACCACCGGTTGCCTCCAGGGGTCTCCTGGCTTGAGTTTGTAAGTAGTAAAAATCACCAGCTACTTCCTAGAAAACCACATCTTAGTCAATTATCACCTCCCAAAATAATGCCTAAGAGGAATAACACCGTAGTAAGAGGGGCAAAAGGATCAAAGATACTGTTCAAAATTTTCCAGACAAAGTTTCAAAATGAGAAAAATTTTCATTAAATTAACTTTTTGATTTCTTTGGAAATGATGACCTTGTAGTTCTTTGAGAATAGGTTTTATTTCCTATCATGCTTATTGAAATTCTTAGCAATAACTAGTGTGAATTTGTACTTAGCTGATGAAGCACCTAGTGAAGGAAACTATTACTCCTAGGTCTACATTCCAGTGAAGGAATAGACTATAATTTTCTAGAAATCAAAAGTAAAAAAACATGTTTTCAACTAACTGTCTGGCTTATAATAGCCACTGTATAATCATAGTTAAATGAATTTATTATAATTGGCCATTGAGTGCAAATATCTGTCTTGCTCTGAACAGTATCTAATTCATTGTTATTCTCCTTCCTTGTAAGACATGATGATGGCAATATTCTTAAACCAATTTATACTAATGTTTCCTAATCTCTAGTGAAAATTCAGATTATGTTCAACAGGTAAGAATTTATATAGTGATGCATTCTTCCAGTTATGCATTCCTAGGGAAAATTCCTCTATGCTAGGATCCCACACACTGAAATCCAAGAATTTGTTGGACCTTAGCTAGCAAATCTAAGGAGAGAATCACTAAATGGTACAGATAGCCCTACCTCATGTAAACTGTGCCAGTATTTAATTATGGGCTCTAAAGTAACTTGTTCATCACTTCTATCTATACAACAAAAAATGGGCTAATAAAAACGTTAAAAAAATGTTTTTGTTCCACTGGGTCTACTAGTAGTGGGGACAGATGGGAGTTGTATTATCTGCTCACCTTAAGTGACCATTTCTATCCCCAAAGCTGTTATAGTATTTCTTGAAAAGACTGATGACTCACAATTCTGCTTCACCACCTTCATCTGTATGATCGCCAGCTGACACACTCTACATTTCCTATTTAGAACATTGAACAGGCATCTCAAACTCAGTGTGAGAAGACCGGAATGGATCATCCTATATTTACAATTTGAATCTTAACATTTACCATCTTATGCTCCCTGTATCACTGTTTCAGTGAATGTACCACTAGTCACCATGAAGTCATGTTGATTGTTTTCCTCATTACCTGCTCTGCTCCAAGCTCATGGTTTCTAAGCCCTTTAAATCTCCAGCACCCAACTTTTTTCACCAAAACTTTGCCACTATCCTGGTTATGACCGTAGCCATTAGTCACCTGGATTACTGCAATACTGAAGCATGCACTTTAACTTTTGAAAGCATTTATGAGACACACATTATCAAATGTGTGTATATAAATATAAATATAAACCAACAGTTTTGCTGTCAAGAAACATCTTCTCATCTACACATTTTTATCCTGTAGTACTCTGTTTTGTTTTGATATCATCTGGGAAGTCTGTTTCTGATCCATTGGCAAAGGTGTCAGTTGGCCTTCTATTTCTATATATTCTGTACAGAACTTTGTAGTGCTCAAACATATTATCATACAAACATTTCTTGTCTTTACTCACTAAACTAAAAACTTTTCAACATTTTATTTCTGTTTTGTTTTAATCTAGTCCTTAGAATAGAGTCTATAACCTAAAATATGTGTTGATATTGACTTAACACTATCAAGGCTCTTTATCTGTTTTAATTCTCTGAAATACATAATGTTTCCCCTAAGATTAATATCAGATTGTTTATTATGACTAGTCTGCTGAGAACATATATAAAAATGTTACTGATGACAGCAGTTAGCCTTTTCCTATTTCTGATGTTAAAAGTGTTGCTTTCTAATATTTCTGTATTTAATATATTGTTGGCTGATTATAGCTGACTGGTGATGATGAGAAAGAATTTATATATGTTATAATATGTTCAAGACTTTCTCCAAACCATTTATTAAACCCTTGACACATGCTTTATTCATCCCAAACTTCTCTCTTCTGACATGTGTCACTTTCATAACTGCTTGTTTAATATGTTCTCTATAGGACTAAACTCCACGAGTAGAGTCCTGTGTCTATCATGTTTATCGCTAATTCTTCAGGATGTAGTGATACCTGCCACATAATAGGTATTCAATAAATATTTATGGAATTAAATTAAACTGACTTTTTCAACTGATTTTTATTTATTCTAATTTTTACATGTTTAATTTTCCATCTTTTAGCTTGTTTTCTAAACTTTGTCTCTATGTAGTTTCCTTTCGCTTCTCTTTTTCCCCCCATAATTCAGTTACTTTTAACTCTGCATTGGCAGTTATCTATTCTGTTCTTAATGCTAAGTTTCTTCTTTCAAAGCTTTTTCAAAAGAATTATTTAATGTTTTCAGATTTGAAAATAAAATTGCATGGAAATTATGGAGGAAAATGCATGGAAATGAATATCCAACTCTTCCAGTTTCTACTAGGATGTCCACAGAATTCCAGAGTAGTGGCTAACATGTGTTGTGCCAGAAAGTTCAAGAGACTTCTGCCAGAAGAGATTAGATTTAAAAAGGGCAGGGGATTTAGAATTCACTATAATTCAAGAAAAGAGCACCTGAAAAATAATAGAATATTATTAATAGCATCTCATTAACACCCTTTTCCTTAATTGGACAGGGGCTGGACATGAGAACAGACTACATAGCTATTGGGAGAAAGTGGATCCTATGAGCTTTCTCATATTTTGACCAAACTAATTCATGTGAAGTGCTACGACATAACTGACTGGTAATTTGACAATATTAAAATCTTAATATACTTAACCATTTTCCCTGTGTTCATCTTGCTTGGAATATATTTTATTTTATTTTTTTAAAGATTGATTGATTGATTGATTGATACATATATACATACAAGCACCGGGTACAGTCAGAAGCACGGGAGGGTGAGAGAATTCGCCAGAGCCACAGCGGGGAGCAGAGCAGGCAGAAGGACCGAAGTACACTGCTGAGGGGAGCAGCGGGCGGCAGGAGAGGTCTGCGCGCCATGTGGGACCCTCCTCCGGTGGCCGGGGAGCAGCCGGGGATCGAACCGGCGCTGCAGAGGCTGCGAGCAGCTTTGCAACCCAGCGCTCAACCGCTGCGCCACCAGGGAGGCCCGCTTGGAATATATTTTAATGGAATCATCACGTCTCTTTAGAGTTATGTAAACAAGACTCGTATTTATTTATTATAGAGATTTGAAAATATCTAGGTGTTCATTTTATAGAAAATGTCTACAAGCACTATGATCTACTTGTGTGATGCTTTTTCTGGTGAAAAAAATTTGGTTTCTAACATAGCACCTGCATTTATTTTAGAACTACAATTCTTAGGAAAATATCTTGCTTGGAACCATTGGGCATGAATAGTAACCCTGAGCATGTGTTGGAAGAAGGAAGTGAAACACAAAAAAGCACTCTATCTAAGTTTTAAACAGGACTGTCTCTGAGAGAGAGCAAAATTCTGAGAGAATGCAAAAGGAGAGATGTCATTTGTGACCTGTCATTACTGAAAACATAGATTATAAGATTATATACAGTGACCTTATGAATATAATAAATGGAAATATAAATGAAAAAAATTATGCTTGTACATATGAAATTATGCTTGTACATATGAAGTTGTGCATATGTATATGATTTATATAAAATCTATTTCACTTGAATGAGAAAGATGTAGTGACTAAGTAAATACTGAAATGTTGAATAAAGGTGGTTATTAGAGGGAAATAGTTATAATGGAATGTCCAGGAAATGAATATTTTTTCCATTTTTTAATATTTTCAAAACTTCAGTGAGAATTAATTATAAGCAACAATTTAAAACAATGTTTTAAAAGTGAAAAATGAAACTTCTGCCTCCCATATTTTACATGATTTATCGATATTTTTAACCACATAGTAAGTGACTTCCTTGATCCTTGTATTTGCTGGCAAAATTCACATCACCTATAATAACTATACTGTTATTAACTAATGGATAGATACAGTTAGGCAGAGTAATGATAGGTTCACCATTTTTGGGTTCAGAAACTCTCTATGATTGTCTCTGTTCCTCCCTCCTTTTTTCTCTCTACTTTTCTCTCATTAAAAATGAAAAATTCAGGACCTCCCTGGTGGTGAAAGGGGTTAAGCACAGCGCTATGAAGCAGTCAGCAGCCTCTGCAGCATGAGTTCGAACCCTGGCCAGCCAGGGAGAAACACACATGGCAAAGCAGACCTCTCGTGTCTTGCCCACTGCTCCCCTCAGCAGTGTATTTCAGTCAGTCTGCCTGTTCTGTTCCCCGCGCTGTCTCTGGTGAATCCTCTCACCCCCCGCATCTATGGCCTACACCCCAGTTCTTGTGTGCATAATTAAATAAATCTTTAAAAAAATGAAAAATTCAAAAGTTAGGAGATATAATATCTTTCTTGGATGCCACTTCAAAGAGAGAACTGCTAGTAATAATTTGGTATATCATTCCAAATTGACAGGTGCTATTCTATTCCTCCAACTTTTAAAAATACCACTGGTATCATTATATTCATTTTGATGTTACCTGCTCATATTATAGTTTTGTATTTTTATTGTAAAACTTTTGCAAGTTGTAATAGTCCAGCCAACACTAAATATGTTGTATGAATCCAATATTTCCTTCTTAAAAGATGATGCTTCAAAGATTTTAATAAGTCCATATTTTGTGTATATAGGCAAATGTAAACATGCTGCATTAGTTCTAAAAAATAGGTGACAGTGTACACTATACCTAAAAGGCATACCTCCTAATTGCTAATTGGCCTTGATACCATGTAGATTAAACTTGTTCTTTTAGTCAGTCACTAGGAAAAATCCATAACTCAAGCTGTTACCCGTCTTGGTTAACGCGCTCATTTGAGTAGGACACTGCTCTTTTTGTCATCCTCTTTACCCCTGCCTGAATACCTAAACCCTTTCCCTAAGCTTTATGGGATAGTTTATCTTCAGCAAAATTTTCTGTATCCCAACCTCAGCCTTTCTCTGATTATTTCCTTTCCAGTAAGCTAACTGGTTAATATCTAGGTATCTCCTCAAGATGCTGCATCCCTCAAATTTTACTTCAATATGCCTTTCCCCACTCTTTTTGAATTAGGGAGTTTTGGTCCTGGAGTCTCACAGCTTTCCAACCCCTAATCTCCTCACCCAGATTTAAATGTCATGTCATTTTTGGTGTCCTTCCTTATTCCTACTCCAGTTGGGATTTTCCTACGCTGCTACATTGCAGTCACCGCTGACAAGACACTACAGCCCTTTGTGTTGCTAAATATAATTTGCAATTCTCGATGTTCATCTCAGTTAAATTTTCAGCAGAATTTATTAGTTCATCCTTCCTAACATAATCTTCCTTGCACCCATTCACAGTACCACATGATCCTGGTTCTTTTTTTCTAAGTCTTATTTGTTAACTTCCCTATTTATTACACTAATGCCTAACTACCACAATGTCTCAATATTCAATCCTTGGAACTCTTCTATCTATCCTTATTTTCACAGGGTGGCTTTTATTTTAATTTTTTTAAAGATATATTTTTTATTTATGCAAGTGCTAGGGTACACGCCAGATGTGCGGGATGGTGAGAGGATTCACCAGAGACAGAGTGGGGAACAGAACAGGCAGATTGACCGAAGTACACTGCTCAGGGGAGCTGTGACAAGACAAGAGAGGTCTGCAGCGCCATGTGGGATTCTCGCTGGCTGCTGGTATCAAACTTGCACTGCGGAGGCTGCGAACAGCTTCACAGTGAAGCTCTCAACTGCCTGTGCCACCTGGGAGGCTCTCACAGGGTAGCTTTTAGTACTAACTATTGGCTAATAATTTCTGAACCAGAACCTTCACTCCAGATATTTTAATAACAAACCACTAACTTCATGTATCCAATGGTAATAGTTATCTCCTTACCTCTGATCTTACATTCCTGCACCCAATCCCAAACTTATTTGTTCTCAAGTCTTCCCCCTCTCAATAAAGGGCAACTATTCTTTCAGATTAATTTGTGGAGTTTTTACAACTTTATAATTTTATGTTTAAATAATGAAGCACATAGAACATCTTATGTTTAGATATGAAAAGAATTAAGATGTGATAAAGATACTCATGTCCTATATCATGGTTTGTGAACTGGTTGAGAGATAAGGAAGGGAAATGCTTTGGTTATTTTTTCAAAATGGTTTGTTTACAGAAAGCAAAATAAGGAATCTCAGTAAGAATGTCTATTTTGAAAAAGTTCTCAATATAATACAGGATTTCAACTAATCGAGAATAGGAATATATTTTAGAGGAAGGCACAATCTTAGATGACTTGAAATATGTCAGCAATAATACAGGTGGAATTTAAACTAGGTTGAATTGAACTTAGAATTTGAGTCAGAGGCAAAAAATTGGTAATGTTTCTGAAAGATAGGGATGCTCTCAAGTATATTGAAGTTAAACAAGAGGGAACCAACAATTTCAAATGCAGCAAGACTACAAAACCTATGAGTTCAGACAAATCATATGACTTACCTGGAAGTGCTATCATTGTCAAAGGGTGTTTAGCAAATTTGGTGATTTAGGGAGTGAATTTGAAATCATTAAGAAGAGAAAGGAGGGTGGCAAATTAATTTTTTTGAGGATTATGTCTCAGCCAATATTAAGGAATTTGCAAAAGTCCATGAGGAGGTAGGTACTATTATTAACCTATTTTACATTTCAGGAGGTTGAAAGAAGTTACATAACTTGACCAAAGTTATAAGTTCAGTGAGTAGCAAACTAAATCCAAAATTAAATGGTATATCACTATGTACCTATTGATACTGCTAAAATTAAAAATAACAGACAAAAGCAAAATTAAAAAACTGACAATACTAATTGCTAAGATGTGTAATACCTAGAACTCTCATAATGCTAGATAGAAAGTTAATGGTATAGCTATTTTAGAAATACAGCTTGTCCATTTCTTATATGTTTAAAAAATGTATTTTTTTTAATAGAGGCATGTTTTTATTTATTTATTTGTTTGTTTGTTTGTTTTGTTTATACATGCACTGGGTACAGTCAGAAGCGCGGGAGGGTGAGAGAATTCACCAGAGCCAGAGCGGGGAGCAGAGCAGGCAGAAGGACCGCAGTACACTGCTGAGGGGAGCAGCGGGCGGCAGGAGAGGTCTGCGCGCCATGTGGGACCCTCCTCTGGTGGCCGGGGAGCAGCCGGGGATCGAACCGGCACCGCAGAGGCCGCGGGCAGCTTCGCAACCCAGCGCTCAACCACTGCGCCACCGGGGAGGCCCATTTCTTATATGTTTAAAACTACATTTCATATATCCAGAAATTCCACTTTTAGATATTTGCATAAGATAAATGAAAAGTCATGCTCACATATAAATTTGTATGTAAATATTTTAATGCCTTTATATCCTCCAAATATTGGAAACAACTTAGATGCCCTTCAATCAATATATGAGCAAACAAACTGTGGTTTATCCATAAAGTAAAATACTGCTCAGAATATAAAGGAATAAACTATTGACTCATACAGCAACATGAATAAATCTTAAATTATTTTGGCAGAGTCAAAGGGCTGCATATTTTATGATTTCATTTAGCTGACACTCTGGAAAAGACAAAACTATCGTGATGGAAACAGACCAGAGGTAGTCAGAGGATAGAGTGGGGACAGTGGTTTAATACAAAAGGATGGGATTTGGGAAGGCATTGGATCTGTGGTTTTGGACACCTAATTCTTGGCATTTGTCAAAACTATGGAATTTTACATTAGAAAGGGTGAACTATGCTGAATAAATTTGAAACGAAAGAAAGAAGCATGATATGGGAGGGGTTGGAATAGTTATCCTGACAAACATAACTATCATAAACAGATCACATAGGAGGTAGGAAATAAACTCACTTAAAATGGAATTGTTTTGAATGGATACTTTCAGGCTCCTAGATACTGTACATAAATACTGTCTTCTAGATACTGTACATAAATACTGTAATTTGTTTTTCACAGCAATGTGTGTCAGCAATTCTGATTAACTATAGAGTAAGATTAAACCAACAATTAGATCATAAGAGCAAGTTTGTCTTGGTCTGTGAAAGAAGTTAAAAAATAAAGGGAGAAAGTTGTAATAAACTGGATAGGAATGGGTTGAAGTCAGTTATTAATAACATTATATATGTGTGTATGTATGTGTGTGTATATATATACAGTTTAACAAATGTATATATATACACACACGTGTATATAAAATTTCCTAATATAGAGATAACTGCAGATGTGTACAAGTATATGTGAGTAGTGAGTATGCATGAACATGGGTTAATCTAAAGATATTTTTTTTTCTAACTGTATCTGCTAAGAGTAGTAATGACACCCAAGTAGCAATTGTTACCCTTAGCTTCCAGAAAGTGATTTCTAAATAACTTTCTCTAATGAAAGTTCATAGACTTATTGGAAGGATGCAAGGAGTGTAACAGAGAAAGTACAAGATGTAACTGGCGTATTTTGTAGTTCTACAATAGAAAGGAAGTGTTAAAAAAGAAGATCTGATAGAGAAGAGATCTCAACTGCCAAAATTGAAACAAGTGAAAGACAAGAAGAAAAAAATATGATCTTGGATTATACCTAAAATTAACAAAAAGAATCAATAAAAGTATAATTAAACTGAATAAACAACTGGGGTATAAGGAACAATGCTTCCTGACAGAATATTGTTAGTTAATAAGTACAGATAGAATAAAGGAATTAGGGCCTTCCTGGTGGCACAAGGGGTTGTCTCAGCACAGCGAAGGTATCAGCATCCACTACAGTTCGATCCCCAGCCAGGGAGCTAACATGGCTCAAGAGACCTCTCCTGTCTTGCCTGCTGCTCCCCTCAGCAGTGTATTTCAGTAGATCCGCTTGTTCTGCTCCCCACTTTGTCTCTGGTGAATCCTTCCCCCCCGACACACACACCTCTGGCCTACATCCCAGCTCTTGTATGCATAAATCTTTAAAAAAAGAATAAGCTAAGTAGGAAACTATCACAGTAATGATTGCTGCAGGAAAAATTAACTGGCAGATGTTAAAATTCAGGGGCAAGAGTTAAACAGAAACTGGATATTTCTTAAAATTCTTTCCTCCAAATATTCAATAGTTACTAAGGAGGAAAATCACTTTACTATGAAGAATCCTGAAAATCCCATTTTAACCATGTAATCAAGTTGACATAATCAGTAATACTCATGAACATTGTCTTGAAATGTACTGAGGAGAGCATATCACCCTGTGGTATTCTTCCCAGTAATACATGAATTTAGTCTAAAATTCAGTCAAAACATTTTTTCCCCCTCAGTCTTCTTTAAAGCTGGAATGTAACAGCTTTCTAGTCATTGAGATGAAATGTTAGTTCTGGGTGAGGGCTTCTTGGTCCAAACAAATTTTTTTTATATCTTTTTTTTTAAAGAGTCATTTATTTTTGTATAGGAACTGGGGTACAGGTCAGAGGCACAGGAGGGTGAGAGAATTCACCAGAGACAGAGTGGGGAACAGAACAGGCAGACTGACTGAAGTACACTGCTGAGGGGAGCATTGGGCGAGACAGGAGAGGTCTGTCTCGCCATGTGGGCTTCTCCCTGGCTGGCCGGGAATCGAACCAGCGCTGCAGAGGCTGCAGACCGATTTGCAGCGCTGTGCTCAACCCGCTAAGCCACTGGGGAGGCCCGGTCCAAACAAATTTTGTGAGAAGAAAATCCTTGGGTCATTTCTATTATTTCTGTATGAAGAAGAATACTACACAAGCTCAAAAAATAAGCCATTCTAAAAAGTAAGTGATAAGTACCCTTACCAAGACAAGGAAAGACTGAAGAACTGTTAAAGGAGACCAAAAGGGCAAATGTGGGAATGCATTTGAAACAGCAAAAGACCTTAGTGAAAAAAAGGTCAAATCCAAATTCTATAGTTTATTGGTATTGCTTCCAGATTAATTACTCATGTTGTTCTATGGTGACACTAATGTTAAAGAAAAAAAACTGTTTTTGAAAGTATTATGGAAGACAATCTCAAAAAAGTGTGCTTCTAGTCAAAAATTTCAACAATCCTCATTATGCTAAGCCCATTAAAATGGTAGGTAAAAATGAAATGTAAAATTATATATCATAATGCCACATTACAAAAATATAAAAATTTCCTTATGGGTCAAAAACAAAAAAAAGATAAATGGTTGAGAAAGCTGAAGCCACAGGCTTATTGATTTCTTGGTCTAGAAATAATGTTGGATGGTTGACACAGGTTATTGGGAAAGAATAGTGCTTCCTATGATGTAAGGTAATTAATCCAGTCTTAGTGAAACAAGGAACGGGGAAAAGGAAAGACAAAGAAGCAAACATAATAGGCTGGATTATGTTAAACAGCCATTCCAAAATTTTCCTCAGTAGCTTTATTTACTACAAGTTATGTACATAAAAATATTTTCTCAGTGATTTCACCTCAGAACCTGCCAGCACTCACTTCTGAGTGTGTACTGCCACCTACAATAAAGCTTCATTTCTCATTGAATTATTTTCCTCAGTCTTCGTTAAAGCTGGAGTATAACAGCTTTCTAGTTGTTGAGATGAAATGTTAGTTCTGGGTGAGGGCTCTTTGGTCCAAACAATTTTGTGAGAAGAAAATCCTTGGGTCATTCCTATTATTTCTGTATGAAAAGTAACATGATATCTGGAGGTGCAGCTGTTGTACTGAGAAATAAAGATAAAACCACACATTATGGGTGTGGGCTAACTTACTTGATGTCATTCTAGAGCTATAAACCGGCATGTTTCCTTGTCTCTGTACATCTTGTTATATGAGAAAAACAAAGCATTTGTTCAAGCTACTTTCTTATTTAATTCTGCAAAATTTTAAATAAGTCAGAGAAACACTAAAATCATGCTACTTAAGGTGAGTATGCCAACATAATTCTAAAACATAGGAATAAATATTATAAAATAACAAATAAAAGCCAATCATAAGAACCTGAATTCACTTTAGAAGGGATATAAAAAATTGAACAATCTAAAATATTTTAAAAAATATGTGCAGAATTCAAAGTGGTATCTCAAGGAATAGCATCCATAAGATAGAACAAGAATTCAAGAAGTAAAATAAACAGAACTAAAGCAAGAATCAATGGGCTTAAAGAAATTAATGTTGTTAAAATGTTCATTTTTAAATGAAATGATATATACAGATTTGATGTAACACCTATCCAAGTTTCAGTGGAATTCTTCAAAGAAATAGAACAAATATATGAAACACAAAGCATTTCACATAAAACCACCAAATAGAGCAATTCTGAAAAAAAAAGAGGGATGTATCACAGTCTCAGACTTAAAAATATATTACAAAGATATAGTAATCAAGAAAGTATGGTATTGAAATAAAAACATACACAGATCAATGGAATATAATTGAAAGCCCAAAAATAAACCCACATTTACATGAGCAGTTAACTTACAACAAAATGAGCAAGAATTTACAATGGTGAAAGGAAAGTCTCTTCAACAAATGGTGCTGGGAAACACTTCACAGTCACTTGCAAAAGAATGAAACTAGACCACTATCTCACACCACATACAAAAATTAACTCAAAAATGGGTTAAAGACCTGCCTGTAAGACCTGAAATCATAGCATTCATAAAATATAGGTAAAACACTCCATGCAATTGGCTTCAAGGATATCTTTGGGGACTTGACACCAATGGCAAAAGAAACAAAAGCAAAAGTAAACAAATGGAACTATATTAAACTAAAAAGTTTCAGCAGAGTGAAAGAAACTATCCTTAAAATGGAAAGACACCCTACTGAGTGGGGGAAAATATTTGCACATCATACATCTGACAGGCTAATATTCAATCTATAAAGAAATCATTCAACTCAACAAGAAAACAACCAAATCAAAAACAAATGTGCAGGAGAGTTAAAAAGATACTTATCCAAAGAAGACATACAGATGGTAAACAGGCATATAAAATAAAAAAGCTCCTGATCATTTATGAGAGAGGTGCAAATCAAGTCCATCAAGAAAGATCACCTCAAGGGCGCGGAGCAACATGGCGGCGAGGAGACGCTGCGAGTAAGATCTCCCATTAAAAAAAGTTAATAGGGAGGAAAAGCGGCAGGTCCCAGTGAGAACTGGGACACGGAAGATAAACGGGTGACGCCAGCAAACTACCTGAAGAAGAAAGTGGCCATAAAAGAGGACTAGAAGGGAGGGAAGCGCAGAACACTGCTCCCCTCCCCCGCCCACAGAGGTGGCACTCTCCGACCGGCAGAGAGGAGGGAAACAACAAACCAAAACGGCCACCAAGAACAAACGACGCAGCAAGCGGGACTGTGAGTGGAAAGGAACTATTGCAGCCACCACACCCCGTGAACGGGAGCTGAGGCGAACCCTGCAGGATTCGCCGCTGCGGTGAGCAAACGGCTCAGGGCGCCATTAGAGAAGAACAAAGACCCCGGGAGACGCGCACACAGCCCGGGCTGCCGGTAAGCTTGAGCTGAAAAGCGGCGCGCTCGGCGCGCTTGAAAAGCAAGTGCAGACCGGGATCCTGGCTGCCCAGGTCCCCGCGCCTGCGAACTAGGCTTGCGGGGAGACGCGCGGAGGTCCTTACTGAGGTGAAGGTCCCTCCCTGAGTAAGCAGGAACCAGGCACCCAGGCACGGGAGCGGTGCAAAAGGCGCCACTGAACTGGGCTACAGCCCGCGTCCTGGACCTGAGGGCTTTGGAACTGAGACCGCGCGCACGAAATTCGGGGTGTGGGTTCCCCACGACGGTGGGGCACAAGGCAGACACAGCACCCCAAAGCTGTTGAGGTGTACCCTACCATTCCCGCTCTGTTTCCTGTCCCACCGGGTGGGGGGAGGCGAAAAACAGCCCCCCAAGGACAATAGGAGAGATCTCTAGCACCACCTAGCGACCAGGAAAAAAAAGTCACTAACACCCCATAGAACAGGAAATTTCTTAAGACTGCTTGAAAAGGGCAGAAGGCTTCTGGAGGACCCAGTGGTCAGCCGGGAAGTTATTCCACGCCAGGCCCCTTCCGACCAGCAGTCTGAGCCCACAGAGGGAGCAGGCACCCACGTCCGGGACAGACCGGGTGCGCAGAAGAGTGTGCCTGAAACCGGAGGCGCAGGGACTGCATCCCGCTTCGCCATTTTAGAACAGGGACATTTCTTCAGTAAAAACTGCCTAAAACCAGCAGAAAGCTCCCCCAGAAGACAGAGAGGGCTCCTGGAAGAGCAAGAGGGGAGCGGAGAAGTTCACCCAAGATGCCAGAGAGTCCGAGCAACACAGTGTCCCAACGCATACGACAAATTAGAAAACAGACAGTAGGGAGTAGAAGAACCACACGCAACCTAACAACTCCTCAGGAAAGAAGCACACCACAAAAAGAAAACCACTCCCCAGATTGCAATGACAGCAACTTGGAAGAACTTCTGAGCCTTCCAGAAAGAGAATTTAAAATTGCCATGATTAAAAAAGTGATAGATCAGAAGAAGGAAATTGAGTCCCTAAAGAGGGAAGTAAAAGAAATGCAGGAGATCAAAGAATTAATGGAGGAACTAAAGAACTCTGGGAAAAGCAAGGAAAGCAGAATAGATGAAATGGAAGAACGAATAAGTTCTCTTGAAGACACAGAGATAAAAAGAACCAAAACAGAAAAGGAAAGAGAAGTACGAAGGAAAAAGAACGAAGAAAGACTTCGGGAACTATCTGACTCCATGAGGAAAGGAAATATAAGAGTTATAGGAATTCCAGAAGGAGAGGAGAGAGATGTAGGAACAGAGAAAATATTCCAGGAGATAATTGAAGAGAACTTCCCAAATGCGAAGAAGGAGCTGAAAATTGATATACAAGAAGCAAGAAGAACACCAAACTTCCACAACGAAAGGAAAAATACAGCAAGGCACATAATAGTAAAGCTCCCAAGAATCCAGGACAAGGAAAAAATAATGAAGCTGACAAGAGGGAAGAAACAGATAACATTCAAAGGAAAACCAATCAGGCTGACATCAGACTTCTCTGAAGAAACACTACGGGCAAGGAGAGAGTGGAGGGACATAGTCAACAGACTCCAAGAAAACAGATGGAAACCAAGAATACTCTATCCCTCAAAGCTCTCTTTCCTCCATGAAGAAAGAATATGGACCTTCCCAGACAAAGAGAAACTCCGCAATTTCATTACAAATTAACCCCCACTCCAAAAAATACTACAAGGAATCCTAAAGCCAGAACCTCAGAGGGACGAATAACAACGAAAGAAGACCAAAAAAAAAAAAAGTTATTAAAAGAATAAATAAAATCAAAGGAAAGACAAACATAATGGCAAATACAGATGCTAACATATCAATATTAACTCTAAATGTAAATGGAATAAACTCTTCAATAAAAAGACACAGAGTTGCAGCCTGGATTAAGAAACAAAACCCAACCTTTTGCTGTCTCCAGGAAACACATTTAGCTACAAAAGATAAAAATAGGCTCAAAGTTAAAGGATGGAAAACAATCCTACAAGCAAATGGACCAAAAAAGAAAGCAGGAACAGCTATACTTATATCAGATAAAACAGATTTCAAACTCAAAAAGATAAAAAGAGACCCCAATGGTCACTACATTATGATCAAGGGGACAATACTTCAAGAAGAAATAACACTCATTAACATATACTCACCAAACGAAGGAGCACCAAAATATATCAGACAACTGTTGTCCTCTCTGAAAACAGACATCAGAGAAAACACATACGTAGTGGGAGACTTCAACACACCACTATCAACAATGGATAAATCAACAAGACAAAAAATAAGTAAAGAAACTAAAGCTCTAAATAAGGACCTAGAGCATTTGGGCTTAACAGACATCTATAGAACACTAAACCCCAAAAAAACGGAGTACACATTTTTCTCAAGCGCACACGGATCATTTTCCAGGATCGATCACATACTGGGGCACAAGACAAACATCAACAGATACACCAAGATTGAAATCATACCAACCATCTTTTCTGACCATGAAGGCATCAAACTAGAAATAAATCATAAAAAGAAGGCAATGAACTATCCTACCTCATGGAGATTAAAAGCCACACTACTGGAAGACCACTGGACTAACGAGATCAAAGAAGAAATTAAAAAAGTCTTTGAATTGAATGACAAGGAGGACACCAATATCCTAAATGTATGGGATACAGCAAAAGCAGTAATAAGAGGAAAATATATAGCAATAGAAGCTCACATCAAAAAACAAGAAAGAACTCAAAGAAACAACCTAATCTCGAAGCTCAAAGATCTAGAAAAAGAACAACAAAAAAACCCCAAAACCAGTAAAAGAAAAGAAATAATAAAAACCAAAGCAGAAATAAATGAAATTGAAACTAAAAAAAAATCCAAAAGATCAATGAAACCAAGAGCTGGTTCTTTGAAAAAATCAATAAAATAGACAAACCCCTAGCCAGGCTCACAAAGGAAAAAAGGGAGAAAGCACAAATACACAGGATCATAAATGAAAGAGGAGAAATCACAACGGACACAGCAGAAATCAAAAGAATAATCAGTAACTACTATGAACAGTTATATGGAAACAAGTTCAACAATCTAGAGGAGATGGACAAATTCCTACAACTCTACAATCACCCAAAGCTAGATAAAGAAGAAATAGAACACCTAAACATACCAATTACAAGCAGTGAAATTGAAATGGTAATCAAAAACCTCCCCAAAAACAAAAGCCCAGGACCTGATGGATTTACAAATGAATTCTACCAAACATTCAAAGACGAATTAGTGCCTATCCTTCACAAACTCTTCCAAAAAATTGAGAAGGAAGGGACAATACCAAACACGTTCTATGAAGCCAATGTTACACTAATACCAAAACCGAACAAGGACAACACAAAAAAGGAAAACTATAGGCCAATCTCCCTAATGAACACTGATGCAAAAATCCTCAATAAAATTTTAGCTATCAGAATCCAACAATGTATCCATAAGATAATTCACCACGACCAAGTTGGATTCATTCCAGGGGCACAAGGATGGTTTAACATCCGAAAATCAATCAACGTTATCCAACACATCAACAAAAAGAAATATAAAAACCATATGATAATATCAATAGATGCTGAGAAAGCTTTCAACAAAGTGCAACACCCATTCATGATAAAAGCCCTTGAAATTCTTGGGATACAAGGAACATACCTCAACATCATAAAGGCCATCTATGACAAGCCAACAGCCAGTATCATTCTCAATGGTGAAAAGCTGAAAGCAATTCCATTAAGATCTGGAACAAGACAATGATGTCCACTCTCACCACTGCTTTTCAATATAATACTGGAAGTCCTAGCCAGAGCAATAAGACAAGAGAAAGACATCCAAGGAATCCAAATAGGAAAAGAAGAAGTCAAACTATCACTATTTGCAGATGATATGATAATATACATAAAGAACCCCAAAATCTCCACAGAAAAACTAATTCAACTCATCAATCAATTCAGTAAAGTGGCAGGATACAAAATCAACACGCAAAATTCAGTAGCCTTCCTATACACAAACAATAAATCTGAAGAAGAAGAAATCAAAAAACCACCCCTTTTATTATCGAAACAAAAAAAATCAAATATTTGGGAATAAATCTAACAAAAGAGGTAAAGGACCTATACAAAGAAAACTATAAAACACTGTTAAAAGAAATAGAAGAAGACACAAAGAAATGGAAAGACATCCCCTGCTCATGGATTGGAAGAATAAACATTATTAAAATGGCCATCCTTCCAAAAGCAATATACAGATTCAATGCTATTCCAATCAAAATCTCAATGGCATTCTTCAAAGAAATAGAACAATTATTGATGAAATTCATATGGAATCACCAACAACCCCGAATAGCCAAAGCTCTACTGAAAAAAAAAGAAGGAAATGGAGGCATCACACTCCCAGACTTCAAACTCTACTACAAAGCCATAATCATCAAAACTGCATGGTATTGGAACAAGAACAGACATACAGACCAATGGAATCGAATAGAAAATCCAGAAATAAACCCACAGATTTATGGTCAACTAATCTTTGACAAAGGAGCAAAGACTATGCATTGGAGCAAAGAAAGTTTGTTCAATAAATGGTGCTGGGAAAACTGGGTCGCTACATGCAAAAGAATGAAGCTTGACCACTACCTCACACCATACACGAAAATCAACTCAAAATGGATTAAAGAACTAGACATAAGACCTGAAACCATAAAATATATAGAAGGAAATATAGGCGAAACGCTACGGGATTTGCACATCAAAGACATCTTTACAGACACATCACCCAAAGCAGTGATAGTGAAGACAAAGATAAACAGCTGGGACTACATCAAATTAAAGAGCTTCTGCACAGCAAAAGAGACAATAACAAAAACAAAGAGAAACCCCACCAACTGGGAGAACATTTTTGCACCCAACACTAATGATAAAGGACTGATCACAAAAATCTGCAAAGAGCTGATGAGACTCAGCAACAACAAAGAAAATAATCCAGTCAAAAAATGGGCAGAAGAGCTAAAAAGAAACTTCTCTGAAGAGGAAATGCAAATGGCCAACAGACATATGAAAAAATGTTCAACATCACTTGTCATCAGGGAAATGCAAATCAAAACTACCATGAGATACCATCTCACACCAGTGAGAATGGCACATATTAAAAAAAAAAACTAGCAACAACAAATGTTGGCGAGGGTGTGGAGAAAAAGGAACTCTTCTGCACTGTTGGTGGGAGTGCAAACTGGTCCAACCACTATGGAGAGCTGTGTGGAGATTTCTGGACCTACTAAACATAGAGCTTCCATATGATCCAGCAATTCCACTCCTAGGTATTTACCCAAAGGACACAGAAACATCAATTCCAAAGAGCATCTGCACCCCTATGTTTATAGCAGCACTGTTTACAATAGCTAAGCTTTGGAAACAACCCAAATGCCCAAAAATAGATGACCGGATCAAGAATATGTGGTACATATATACCATGGAATATTACTCAGCACTCAAAAAAGATAAACACATGCAATTTGCAGCAACATGGATGGCGCTGGAAGGGAGCATGCTCAGCGAAATAAGCCAAAAAGAAAAAGAAAAATACCGGATGGTCTCACTCATAGCAGGAATCTAGAAAACTTAAATAAGGGACCAGGAAAATGAATATAAGAAAGTGAAAATCAAAATCAACAAAAAACTATGAACCAGAGACACTTTTTGGGGGGTGGGGGGCGGGAGGGTAAGGATTGGGGTCAGAATGGGGCGTTTGCAATTGTATGGGGGAATATAAAAATAAAATTTATTATTTAAAAAAAAAAGATTAAAAAAACCAAAAAAAAAAAAATATCACCTCACAACTATGAAGATGGCCCATGTCCAAAAGACCAAAACCAATGAGTATTATTCAGAATGTGGAAAATAAAGGAATTCTCGTACAATGTTGGTGGGAAGGTAAATTGGTACAGCTCCACTGGAAAACCGTATAGAGGTTTCTCAAAAAAATAAAATGTAGATCTATATAATCAGCAATGTCACTTCTAGGTTTCTACCTGAGGAAACCAGAGGGTTAATTTAAATGGATATATGTACTTCTATGTTTATTGTAGTACAATTTACAATAGCTAAGTTACAGAGACAAGTTGTGTCCAATGACAGATGAATGATCAGGGGAATGTGGTATGTGTGCATAAGGGAATATTAGTCAATTAGTGAAAAAGAGCTCTTGCTATTTATGACATCATGGATGGAACTGGAGGGAATTAATGCTAAGCAAAGTAAGAGGAGAATGGCAAATAATTTCACTTAATTATGGACCATAGAAAAACAAAACAGAATCAAACAAAGGATCAAACCCTACAAATATGACTGTAAAATTGAGGTTACCAGATGGGAATGGGGAGTGTGGAGAGCAAAGTGGGTAGAAGTTCCAAAGGGAGATGGTGGAGGACTATGGGTGCTTTGGTGGTGGATGTGCTATAGTAACCTATCTCCAAAGCGTGTGATCCTATCCTTTAAATCATAAATATTGTTGTTTACCAGTGTTACCGAAGTAAAAAAACAAACAAACATAAGAACATATGCTAGATGAAAACAAAGAATGATAGTTCAAATTATGTAATAAAATTTATATTAACATACATATTTAGAAACCTAATGTGGCTTCAGTTCTTACACATTGGCAATGGTTGAGTTTATTTTCAATATATTAATCATTTTAGCAAGGTTAAGAAGGTGTTATTTTAAAATGTTTTTAAGGTATAGGTGAAAATACCTTATGGAAAATATGTCGACACAAAATATTTCTTCACACTGAGGCATTAATTATCTTTGGAAGAATCATATTTGAAAGTGGGGATGTATGTGAATTTGAAAAATTATCTAAATTTGTAAATCACAGAGTGTGTATTCTTAGTACACTTTTTATTTTTTCTAGTGAATTTAGTGAGTTAGACAAATGAATGTTAACAAGGCCATGTGAACGGAAGTCCTGATGCTTCATATAGAGCTCTTCATGTCCAAGGGGCATAATACAGTATTTAGGGGATCCTATAGGAATTTTATTGAAGGATTTATTGATGGGTGGTTGATAGAATTGATAAAGAGGGTGACTTTCTTCTCTTTAAAGCTATTTCTTACTTTAAAGCATTCATAAGAACAGAAAATCATTTATTATCACACTTATGATGAACCTAATAGGGCCTCAATATACACTACAATTTATTTCCTGCACAATATCAGAATATAAATATGCAGACTTAATTTTGCAAAGCGCTTAAAATGTAGATTGCTTGTCTCTTCTCAAAAAAAGTTCTCTACTTTTCGAGGGTTTTAGTTATAAAGATGCTCTAAAAAGCTCATGGAATAAACTGCAGGTTTAAAAAATATTTACTATTTTGAGAAAGAACAGAAAATAAGATAAATTCATGCCTGACTCTGTTTTTCTTGCATGAAACTTTAGCAGACTGGCAAAAATGTCTATTAAAGAATTTATTGGCATATAAACAATTTGCCATAGAAATCTTCCTTCTCAAATTCACCATGCAATTTTCAGTTTCAATTTCAGATATTTCACTACTTCCTAGGGTAACTCTTATTTAGAAGTTGGAAACTTTAAACTGAGTCTAGTCAGAGGCTAACTATATTTTATTATTGAAAATTTATGATGTAATTATTATTTGATGGCACGAAATTAAGGCTATGTAGGTACAAACTGTAAATATATTTTATATTTTGGGCTATAAGGTGTGGCATTTATGTTTCTTTAATTGTTATGTTTATGAACTATATAGAGAAAATTATCTATACAAAGATAATAGTTTATTAGTAAGCTGTCCTTTATTTTTCATCTTTTATGACAACCTAACTGGTTAAAAAGCTCTTTCTATATATTGTAGGAACTTCTGTTGTACCATTTATCAAAGTATCAAACTTTAAGTTTACTTTAACTTTCCATATTTTAATATCCATACAGGAACAGACTGTGTTCATCCTACTCCACACTGTATTTACAGCTAATGAGCACAGATTTGACACATTCTAAGTTCTCATTTGCATATAAAGAGCTGAATGAATAAATAAATGAAAAAAGAAGTATCCTAACAGAACAATAGAAAATGTTAAATAAAATGAATTTACTTTTTAGGGAATATTAAAAAAAAATCCTCTCCCATAATCAAATCCTTGTCCTCGTTATAAACATGAGTAAATATAGAAATTAATTGGGAAACTAAGTTAGAATGAATACATATGACAGAAGGAAGAACTTGTACCATAGTAATTTAAATAAAACCAGCAATAGATTTTGGCATGATTATATACTTGAGAACAGATGTACGTATTTGAACTCTGGGTTTTTTATATTTTAAAAATATAATTAATGCAGTTAAATCAACATGCTTGTTTTAGTGAGATTTCAATTCAATATTTTAAATATTGTTAATATTTTAAAAATAAAATAGTAAAGTTGAAATTCACTTTGTTCTTTGTTTTGATATAGCAATGTTCTCAAAGCCAAAAATTATTACATTGTAGATACTCTGAAGTTGATATAATTTGAATTTTAACAATAAAATGTAAAAAAAAAAAACCTGGAAAATTAATGGTCAAGAAAATAACAGGCCATTATGGTTCTAAAGCTTGGGCTGTTTATTATATAATACTTTCTGATAAAATGTCACATACTTCTAAAATAAAAATAATAAACTGAATAGTGAACTTGAATATAAAAATGGAGTATTTTAATCCAAATTTTATCTTCTAAACACAGAAGAAATGACAGAAAACAAATGAAAGAGAAAGAAAAAAATATGGTCTTCCATGAAACAAAAAGTAAACCCATAACCTCAGACCATAAACTATGAAGAATATGTGCCAAGTACATAAAATCGGTACCAAAATGACAAAAACATCCAGAACATGAGACTCCTCTGGATTTTTATCTAAATCTTTTTATGGAACTGCGATAGCCCTGAAGGGTTTCCACATACCATTTTTTTTCATTCTTCTTCTTGAATATGCCTTGAAGTGAGCATGGACTGGTGTAGAATATTCTGTTAACTTAATCACACTTCCCTTCTGCCATTCATAGTATGAGCATCTTGTTTCACTGCTTGTAATTATGATTCTAGCATTTAAATGCACTTATGTTTCATACAACATGGTCTCTAAATGTAAGCCAATATTTCATCTGTTATTCAAAGAAACAGAAATCTTTTCCAATGCTTGAGAAATCTTTTCCATGGTCTCCCTTGGATTTATTGAGAAATGGTATTTTGGGTATTCATTGAAATATTCCTGTAGGATTTTTCTAGGGTAGTTTTCCCATTCTAGCTTTTGACCTCATGAATCACAAATGACATTCTCCTATATAAATTTCTTAAAAAAGGTGAGAAAGCCAAAATCTGTAAAATTTAAAGTTCAAATTGGGTGAATTTATCAAAAAGAGAAATTTGAAGAATTTTGATCTGGAACACTCAATTCCTATAAACTTTTTTTTTTGTTTGTGGGACCCTCGCTGGCAGCCAGGGAACGAACCGGTGTTGCAGAGGTTGTGAGCAGCCTTGCAGCCCAGCGCTCAACTGCTGTGCCACCAGGGGAGGCCCTCCTATAAATATTTTTATAAATTTTAAAAATATATCTGATATTTATATTTTCAACAAAAAAAATCAAGAGCAAAGTTTGAAAATCATTATTAAAATAACTATGGAATGAAATAAGAAATTTTTTCTGATATTTAAGTGTATAAAAAATAGGAGGCAGGCCCAGATGGGTTCACAGATGATATCTTTTACAATTGCAAGTAATAATCAGAATGTAATTTAAATTCTTCCAGACAAGAGGGAAAAAATTCTTACAAAAATGCTTTTCACAAAGCTAAGAAAAATAGTGCTATCAAACATGAGAAACATCACACCGACCAACCATACTACATATTACCATATGTTTATACTGAAACATGTTTTTATACATATCTTTCTATCATTCTATCTATTCTGGCCATCCATCTATCCATCCATCCACCCACCTACCTGCCTATAATATTGCACACACTTTTTATTATTTCAGTCAGTCTATTTTTGGTTTTTATAAATTTCAAAAGTATAATTTGCAATATCAAGTGAAATTGTAATTACTTTTGCTTTTCTTTATAAGAAAAACATTTTCACTTTACTTAAAATACATATGTTTTGCTTCATATAACAAGTACATTCCATATAAAATACTTTGGACATTGACTCATTTTCAGATTTTTTTCATATGGTTAAAGGTATATTTTCATGGAAAAATTTGTGACTTAAAAATTTTAACATGCATTACAGTTAACATTCCTTCATCCATATGCAGTTGATGCATATTAGTTTTCCCCATACTTTGTGTAAGAGAAATTAGTCAAATTGCTAATTCATATGATCTGGAACATTCGATTAAAATATGCGTATGTCAAAAAACACTGCAAGTTAATCTCTAAATCATTATTTTTTTCTGATTTGCTTTATTGGACACAAATCTAGTGACTAACAAGAGGAATCTAATTAGATAATGCTCAGGTACTAAAAGCAATGAGCATTTTGATACTACTTTTTTTTTTTAACTTTTTTTTTAATAGAGGCATGTTTTTTTATTTATTTATTTGTTTGTCTGTTTGTTTGTTTTGTTTATACATGCACTGGGTACAGTCAGAAACGAGGGAGGGTGAGAGAATTCACCAGAGCCAGAGCGGGGAGCAGAGCAGGCAGAAGGACCGAAGTACACTGCTGAGGGGAGCAGCGGGCGGCAGGAGAGGTCTGCGCGCCATGTGGGACCCTCCTCCAGTGGCCGGGGAGCAGCCGGGGATCGAACCGGCGCCTCAGAGGCCGCGGGCAGCTTCGCAACCCAGCGCTCAACCGCTGCGCCACTGGGGAGGCCCATTGATACTACTTTTTAAAAAACTCTTTGAAAGTCTTTGTGATGCAAGCTTCTACTCAATTCTTGATAAAATAATTATATGCATAGTTTTCAAGTGTAAAAGAAATATGTATTAATTTATTAGAAACAACTCTGGGTTTCCCATTGACAGAAAAGATGATGGGTATTAAAGAATCAAATCACCCCCTTAAATAATGACACACAAAACTAATTATAGGTTGTGTAAGTGATTTTTTTAGGTAGCAAACATGCCAATACTTTTTTAAAATCAATTTTAAAAAACAACCTGAGTAATAAAATATGAAAATGAATTCTTAATTAGAAGTTAACTTTTGATTATTCTGAAACACTGAATTTTTTATACCTTTCATTTTGAATTTCCTTTGATTTTGAAAAAACAGAACATTTTCACCTATCTAAGCTTGGCTTTATTTTCAGGTGTTCAATTTTTGGACATTGTTGGATTGATTGTGATTGTTTGATTGACTAAGAAAAAATAAAAAATGAAATGAAAGCCAGACACCAGCAGGAGAAATAAGATTTCTCAAAGTATAACTTTTATTCCTTTTTGATATAACTAAATCTCAATTACATATACTTGGATAAGTATATATTTTTGACATTCTTCAATATCCTCTCAGACTACAAAATATTTTTATAATGGTAAAGATCTGAATTGATATCTTGACTCATGTGATGATGATAATATTTGTATGACTGTTTTAAGAAGGACGCTATTGTACATAGATCCAAAAGCAGACTCAGTTTTAGTTTTATTGGAATGCTAATTTTTAAAATAAGAAAAACTGGAGGAGATTTGTTATTCTATTAAAAGAAAGCAACTCTTTTTTAAAAAAGATGATACTTAGATCCTCAAACCTTATATCAGCAGGCTCTGGTGATTTTTATGTGATATTCATGAATCTATAATATCTTATAAAATTGCTCTCAGCAAGGAAGTCTTAAAAGGAGCAAACATATGGAAAAATATATTAGAAAATATTTGAGTGATTTACTTTATAAAAATCCTCTTAGGTGAACACATCCATATTAAAATAGCAATTGGCAATAACAGTTCCATTTTATCTAATTTGTGAGAACTAATAATAATAATTATACATTGCATCCTTGTGGGTAAGTTAAATAACCCTTTGAAAGTACTTTTCAGAGACTCCTTTGCACTAGTCTGCTATAAAATTTATTTATTTAATATCATTTTTATGGAACTTTAAAAAAAAAAAACATGTGGTTTTTCAATCCACAAAGCTAACTAAATCTGCCTTAAGATATCATGCATAATCATCTTTAAGAAATCCCAGTTATCTCTAAAGTGAAAAGAAGGCAAGCTTCCTTTTCCAGCAATATTGCCATTTTAAATATTGGTGTTTTTGACATATTTCATACTATAATCAAAAGTAACGGAATTAAAATCTCATTTTTATCAGGCTCTCTCACTTCTGAAAAGTAGAAACAAGTTGCTCACTAGATCCAAGTCTCAAAATAATAAAGTAAACCATTTTATTCATGTGACATAGTAAAAATTTGCACAATGATGATTATCACACAGCATAACTTCACAAGAGAGATATTTGTAAGCATGATTAGCTTTGAAACACAATAGCACCTGATAGAAATGCTAAAATCACCAAAACACATCAAAATGGTTTGATTTGTACAAATGCTTATTGCATGCCACCTGGAAAATCTTTCATGTTATGAACAGGGCCCAGAATACATGCTGTAACTATTGATATGATTAGATATACAGATACAATTCTGAACTAATGGTCTTTGACATTTTTATATAAGTAAGTATTAATGGCAATACTAAATTCATAAGTTGATGTCATTTTGAATGTTTTATAGCTCACTAAACACTTAAATCTGTAAATCAGAGTTAACTAAATAAAACAAATGCCTACATTTATTCAAATTTTCCGTAGGAGGTGCATATTAGCTATTTCTGTACACTTAGCAATTTTCTGTGCCAAATGTTTTTCTTCACATGGTTCTGTAACTAAAAAAAAAAGAAAGCAGTTCTATATAAAGAAAAATGTGTGAATTTTTATTCAATTATAACTGTTGACTGATACAGAATTTTCTGAGATGAACAGTGTGATGGTTAATTTTGTGTGTCAATGGCTGGGCCATGATGTCCATATATGAGGTCAAACATTATTCTGGATGTTACTGTGAGGGAGTTTTTGGATGAGATTTTGTACTTAAATTAGTGAACCCGAGTGAAGCAGATTGTCTCTTATACTGTGGGTGGATCTCATCCAATTGTGGAAGTCCTCCACTGAGCAGAGACTGACCTCTCCCGGGCTAACAGGAATTCTCCCAGCAGTCAGCTCTCAAATTTGAACTGCAGCTTCCACCCTATCTAACTCTCCAGCCTAGACTTCCCTGCCAGCCTTCATAATCAGATGAGCCAGTTCCTTAAAACATATAGAAACATATATCCTATTGATTCTCTTTCTTTGGAGCCCACAACTGGACAAGCTGCTAAGTGGTCACTCAAACAAAGACTTCAGCAGCTGGAGACCTTTTTTTTTTCTTTTTTAAGATTTATTTATTTTTACATAAGAACCGCGGTATAGGCCAGATGCGCGGGAGGATGAGAGGAACTACCAGAGACAGAGCAAGAAACAGAACAGGCAGAGTGAGGAAATACACTGCTGAGGGGAGCAGCAGGCGAGTCAGGAGAGGTCTGCTGTGCCATGTGGGATTCTTGCTGGGTGGCTGGGATCAAACCGGCGCGCAGAGGCAGCGGACAGCTGCACAGCTCGGCGCTCAACTGCCTGGGCCACCAGGGAGGCCCTGGAGACCTTCTGGATGTGGGTGTTCCGAAAACATTTTGGGCTCTATAAGAAGGCGCTCTCGGAGTAAACTTTATGGAACTTCATTTGGAGATGTTAGGTCATAGTTGACTTGATGTTATAGAAGCTGGAGATGTGCATTTTCTTTTGCCTTCTTAAAGGTTCTCATCCTCATTCATTAATGTTCACCTACATGGCATTCTTCTAGCTACTTCTTTCCCTTGCCAGAAAAACTTTGCTGACAAATTCAAATGCTTGAGGGAATCAGGTGGACAATGCAATGAAATTAAGGAAAGACCCTCTAATACATTAAACAAGAGGTATGCTTACCCCATTTTTCATGACTTTTTTGATCCTCTACTTCTTGTATTTCACATTTTTTTTTTGTTAGAGACCTATTTAGAGATAAGATTCCCTATTTTAAGAGAAACAGTAGTGTACACATTATCATAAAAGGCAACTGACTTTGACCTCAAATGAGATAACAGGATTGGGGAGCATACAGGGAATTGGAAATATCAAACATTTGAAAACATTAGATCCATAACACTACTGAAGTATTAGCTTAAATTTATAAAAGATTAAATTATATAAGTTGTTCTTTCATCAGCTATTCATAAGCTTTTGTACCATGTATTTCAACAAATTACTTATATAATTCCCAAAACTAACAGTAATGTATTTTACTGTTCCAACACTTTGAGAAATGCAGCGGTATCAGATGGATTTGGGGGATCTTAATTCCCATTGGCTTTTTCAGGAAATCGACAAAGACCGAGATTATATGTCTCAGTCATCTGCAGAGGTAACATGGACTTTGGCACCTTTATGTGTACATTCCTTACCTATCTCCAGCATTTAACGTTTATCTAATGTGGCCATCTTTAAAAAAAAACAATAAAACACCTTAAATATGCACTTACTCTGCACATAATTTCAAAGATTTGGTGTAAAAAACTTTATAAAAGTTTGATTTCAATATTTTTTCTATTAATAAATATCTAAAAGGTTTCCAGTCCACACAGTATTTTTAAAAACCTGCTTATAATGAGATGTTCTTTTCAGCCTTAACACTTTCATTTGGTAAATTGCATCTTAGGATCTCTCCACATTGAGAAAAATCTTTAGAACTAAGTTTATTCAAATATTTTGTTGCATTTGTGGCAGAGGTGTAATTAATGACATTTTAATTGAAAATTATTTCAATATCTTAGTTTAGGAAAAACTTGTTTCTTTTTTCTCTGTCCTTTCTGTTTTCTCGTTCCTCCCTTCTTATTTTTTTCCCTATATTCATGGATTTGTTTTTATCCTTTATCTCATATTTAAAAATTTTCTATCATTTTCTTATTTTAAACTGAGTGAGAGTAAGCAATTGGATTGGGAGGAAACCATTTCCCTCAAAATCATAGAATCATCTAATCTCAAGGATGACAAAAGACATTGACTCATGAAGCCCAACATTACATTTCTATTCTTCAGTTCCAACTGCACATTAGCTGGAACTCCACTGAGTACTTCCAAAGAAAGCAGGTCTGTGAATCATTTATTTGCTTCTTGCTTACATACCTGGCAAATTCAAAAGTAGATTTGCATTTTGCCATATGGTATGTATTTTCAGAATGAAATTTCATAGCATTTTTCTATTCTTTTGGTTTAGTTTTTAAGTGTGAAGATTTATTTGATTTTCATCGTATAATACATACAAATATATATATAAATAAATCTTTAAAAAAATAAAAAAATACATATTTAAGATTTCCAATTCTTGAAGAATAAGTACTAAGAAGTCTTAGTCCTTGGGAAAGGTAAACTGTAAATTGGTGTCATAAACTCAATGTCCACCAAAGGAAGAGACTGAGTGAACAAATTCTAGTTGTGTAAGAAAATGAGGAAAGACCCCTTGTGAACCCAAGCTACATCCCTATCCAAGGACGTTCGGATTAAAATTATTTCAAAGTAAAATATTAATGCTCCAAAATAAACAACAAATGGCATCCCTGGGATAAATTCAAACTGAGGAAAGTATTTGATACTTTCCTCAAAGTATTTGACAATAAGTAAGCACTCTATTCCAAAAATAAACATATAAATGAATAGGTAAACAAATAAGCAAATACTTCTACAATAGGTTGAAATTTATTTCTTTTGTCTCTCTCCTTTGAAATGAAACTTCCACCATTCTGGTTGAAGGTGCAGTAATAACTCATGAATAAAATAATCTTCAATTGTTATTACTCTCTTCAGCATCACATTTGTCAAAATATTTCTACACACTGATGTCATATTAATTTCAGTTCCTTTTATTTCAAATGTCAAAACCAAATTCGTATAACAAAACAAACTTAGAATTTTTTTCACAGATTTGTTTCTTCAATGGTCTTCCACAGTATAAGACAGAGTAGTCACTTCAGAAGATTTTCATTTTTATTGTATTCTATTTTATGGAGGTGACATTAATTCAACGGACATGGTTTACAACATTGTATATTATTTAGAGGTATAGAGTCATACCTCTTCTGATGTATGTGACAATACCATGCTCACCACCAAATCACTCATAATTCACCACAATAATCCATTTGGCCTCCTTCCCTCTTTGCTTCCTATTATTATCCTCAATCTCTGGTTGCCTCAATTCTGCTGTCAGATTTCTAGGTTTCATTTTGGTTTAGTTTTGTCTGATTATTTGCTTTATTTCTCTATATTCCAGCGATGAATGAAATCATCTGGTATTTGTTTTACTCCTTCTAAATTATTTTACTTAGCATCATCTTTTCCTCTTTCAACAATGTCTTGTCAGATGGCGGGATTTCATCTCATGTTATAGCTTAGTAGTATTCCATCAAGTATATGTA
Source organism: Talpa europaea (assembly GCF_964194135.1). NCBI lineage: Eukaryota > Metazoa > Chordata > Mammalia > Eulipotyphla > Talpidae > Talpa > Talpa europaea. Next base: position 81,307,968 of record NC_140070.1, read on the forward strand.
CTCCATCTTCTTAATCCACTCATCTGGTGTTAGGCACTTAGATTGTGTCCATTACTTGGCTTTTGTAAATAGTGCTGCAGTGAACATAAGAGTGCATAAATGCCTTCAAATTAGTGTTTTTGAATTCTTTGGGTAGAGACCTAGGAGAGGAATTGCTGATAAATCTGTTGTTAATGTTTTGGAAAAAAATGGATATTTACTCTATTCCAGATATAGAAAATATATGAAGGGTATAGAATAAAATGTTGATCTCTCATTGATCTAGTTTTTACCACCTCCCCTTAGGAAGTCCTCTCAGATTTTAAGTGGACTTAAAAATTTATTTTTGAATTTGTTGGCACCTACATATGTGAATTATTTATTTATTTATTACCAACATTGTACTAGTTAGCAATGAATCTGTACCCTAGAGAAATTTTCCTATTACTACTACACTGAGCTTTCCTTCTTTTTCTATTTCTGCTTTATGTTCAATTACATAGCTGTAATTTACATATTCTCTTCTGCTCTTGTTAATGTATATTTAATGTGGTTTAAGGTCTGCTATTACAAATAATCTTATAATCCTTCTACCCTTATAGCATTAAAAATCATCCTTGGGGCCTCCCTGTTGGTGCAGGTGGTTGAGCGCAGCGTTGTGAAGCTGTCCACAGCCTCTGCAGTGCGGGTTCAATCCCAGCAAGCCAGCGAGATACCACATGGCATGGCAGACCTTGCCAGTCTTGCCCGCTGCTCCCCTCAGCAGTGTATTTCAATCAGTCTGCCTGTTCTGTTCCCCTCTCTGTCTCTGGTGAATCCTCTCATCCTCCCGAATATCTGGCCTGTACCCCGATTCTTGTATACATAAATAAATCTTTAAAAAAAATAAAAAATAAAAATCATCCTTGTTGGGTTTCCCCGGTGGTGCAAGTGGTTAAACACAGCACTGTGAAGCTATCTGCAGCTTCTGCAGTATAAGTTCAATCCCTGTCCTGTCAGAGAGCTACCCACATGACCCAGTAGACCTCTCCTGTTTTGCCCGCTGCTCCCCTCAGCAGTGTATTTCAGTCAGTCTGCCTGTTCTGTTCCCCACTCTGTCCCTGGAGAGTCCTTTCACTCCCTCGCATCTGTGGCCTGTACCCCAGTTCTTGTATGCATAATAAATAAATATTTTTTAAAAATCATCATTGTTGCTTCAGAGAGTGTTTTCATCTAAAATGTTCATGGTTCAGGTCAAGTTGGCATCCATAGGGGTTGTACTGATTTATCCTCAGTAATGGGTGAGGGTACATACCTCTTCAAGAGTCACTAATGAAGTGCTTTGCCAGCTTCTTTGATTATTGTCCTGTGATGTTTCGCAGAGCATTTTGCAGATAGTAGGTGCTCAGTAGTGTTTTTTGGATTAAATTGACAAATATACCTGTTAATAACAGATTTGCTTCAGACAGGATAGGCTCCTATTGAATTATTAACTCTAGATCTCTTCAATATAATACAATAAATAGAGAGTACACAGGGAGCTGAGATAACAACAAAGTGTGCAGCTTAATGGAGAAGAGAGATTGTTTCAATTTCAGAAGGTTCTGATAGTGGTGATATCCTACTTAAACTTGGGCTTATTTTTTATTCTATAAATTTAAATAATGTGAAATCAAGAATATCTTGAATAAATTTTATTCTGAAGAATAGCAACAATGGAAAAAGTGTGGATGTGGAGATAGAAAGAGCTGGCTTTGTTTCTGAGCAAACTAATTTACAAGAAAAAAGTAGTATTTGTGAATGTGCATTTTCACTAACTGAGCTAATTCCCTTACAGTTATTCTCATGTATTTTTGCAATAATCATATGAGGTAGGTGATATTTTTAAATATATTTTATGATGTAGAATCTGACTCTTGCCACAATACTATAACTGTATATATATATATAAAAAACTATGTATGACTATATATAATACATGAAAACATACATACTATATAAATTCATATGTATGTATTTAATTGCAGTGTAATTTATATAACCCTCCCTTATTAATATATACTTAGTATGTTTCCACATCTGCAATTACAAATAATGCATATAAATATACAACATATATTTCCTTCCTATTTCAGGAAAGCTGAAACACTCAAGCTCTCATAATTCATTATTTAGCTATTAGAGTTGTTGCATTATGTTTTTCTTTCTATGACACATGATATTTTATAAGACTTTGATTGAGTGCCAACCCATTTGATAGCATATATGCCCCATAGTTGCCTAGTTTCCATTTGGTAAATCTAAAGAGGAATGCAGTTATCGAGCTAAACCCACCTTCATTTACATTACTTCAACAGGTAGAATAAATTGTGTGTTTTAAATTTCCTGTTTCATAAAAAGGAAAAATGATCTGGCAGGTGATGTGGATTTATATTTCTTTTGTGTGTGTGTGTTCACTGGGAGATAATTATATTTTCATGTGAACTTTTTCAATATAACTGTTCTTACCCTAGAATGGGCTATGCTTTTCTATTATTTATTTTGTGGTAATTTAATATAAGTTGTTACTAGGTTTTATTCTGGGAAGAGTCCCAAATTTTGGATTTCATATCTAGCAAAAGCACTGGCTTAATATGTAATGCAGTCATATTTTATGCTTTTAAGTTTTTTTTTGTTATTCAAAAGACAAAATATTTGACCAAAGAGGAATTATAAAAAACACTTATGTTATACTTTTAGAAATATTTGTGGGGAGTGAGCTCTCTTGTTTGACACATTAAGACTGACCCATGAAAGTACTGAAAGCAGAGCATAGCTCTGTGACATTCAGGAGGGGAAGAGAAGAGAAAGAGAAAGGGTGAAAATAGAAAATGGGGCAAGGAGAGCACTGTGGAGTGTGGTAGAGGACTGTGGGAACTTTGCTGGAGGGAAAACTATGGTGACTACACCTGAGGGGAGAAATCTTATCATGTGAAAAAAAAAAAGCTATTTAAAAAAAAGAAATATTTGTGAATCATCTATTTTTAGAAAGATGTCCTTTCATAGTCATTTGTTGCATGAATGAAAGTGACATAAATGAATGTTTTTTTTTAAGATTTATTTATGCAAGAGCTGGGGTACAGGCTAGAGGTTGCTGAGAGGATTCACCAGAGACAGAGCGGGGGAACAGAACAGGTACCCTTGCACTACCAGGGAGGTCCATAAATGAAAAATTTTAACCTGTAGATTATTCCCTTCAATCTCATTAGTTCCTAGATTTAATATGTAAAAGGATAATTTGGGGATAAAAGGAAAAAGGATAATTCAGTGTTCCTGAATGTTGCAAGCAATAGAACAGAAGTGATAGGGAACTCTAATGGAGTGCACAAAGGAATAAAACATTAAAAGTAAGAATTTGATTGAAAGTTCTAACTTTCTTGAATAAGCCTCAATTGTATCTTTTTTTTAAAGATTTATTTATTTATTTATAAAAGCACTGGGTACAGTCAGAAGCGCAGGAGGGTGAGAGAATTCACCAGAGCCAAAGCAGGGAGCAGAACAGACTGATGAAATACACTGCTGAGGGGAGCAGCGGGTGGCAGGAGAGGTCTGAGCGCCATGTGGGACCCTCGCCGGCCGCCAGGGATCGAACCGCCGCTGCAGAGGCTGCGGGCAGCTTCCTAGCCCGGCGTTCAACCGCCTGCGTCACCAGGGGAGGCCCGCAATTGTTTTATGATATTTTCATTGACTCAAGTTGGGGAATATGGGATAAAATCCACAATTTTTTAAAAATGGGAGACTGTATATTATGGCTGTAATTATTATGGCTGTCATTTTGGAAAACCTACTCGCTCTAGTATAAATCATACCTTCCTTCTCCTTTCCCTTTCTCTTTTCCTCTCCCTCTCCCCCTTCAGTCTCCTTTTCTTCCCTCTTTCTCCTCTTCTGATAGAATTAGTTTCTTAAAAACCAATTCAGTCTTGAAGGAAAACAGAAAAAGAAGAGTTTCATAAAACCCCCAGCAGATCTGTAGAAAGGTGAGAAGGACCAGTACTTTCCATGTTCCAGTCCCCTGCATATTGCAGGGCCCCCCTCCAAAGGCGGTGGTCTTCATCTGCTAGCCCCAAAGCGTAGCTCCAATTGCGTTGGCAGTTCTAACTTAGCCTCGCATTACCTGCTAGAAATAATGAGAAGTTACTGATATCTTGGCAAGTCCACAAGTGACTTTTATGAATACTTATAAGACAATAGGACAGTACATTTTATAAAACTCTTAGGATTAAAAATCATCTAGCAAAATTGGTGGCACCTGATATTTCATAAGACTTTCAGTTTATGTAGGAAATTAGAATAACAAGATTGGTTTTTCCATGGTATTAGTAAACTCGTTTATGGTAAATTAATACTGTTTTACAGGTAGTTAATGTCATTTTTCAACATAGGTCAAAGCATCCTCATGCTCTCACCATGTACGCTGCTGTAAATACTGAAGCTATTAACATTCTGGATTTTTAGAGAAATCCTATACTTATTTTTTCATAGAAATGGGAGAATCTTCATATAAATTCAGGATATCTGGTTATCCCTTACATATTGATTTTTTTTTAAAGCTAAGCCCTTGTGGGGATAATCTTAGAACAGACTGAGTCATATGAATCAAAAAACGAATGTTCATAATAGTAAAAGTAATATTTAAAAAGCTAAACTAATAAAACCAAAACTACATTTTAATGTCCTCAAAGGACCCTATCAGTTTCTCAAATGTACATTAAAATATCTATGAAATATTAACACTTTGAGGAATTTCTGTCTAAATCTCTGTTTCTACCTCTTTCCATTTTTTTTCAGCCTATGTAACATTTATTCTAATTATTCTGTCAGAAGGTTTTTATTATTACATAAATTCATCTTTTTACACTCTCTTTTTTAAATAAGAATATACTTTCATATCAGATTCAATTTTGTGAGGCCTGAGCTGATACAATATGGGGAACAGGTACTTTTAATAGGTAAGAATATAAAATATCTTTTCAAAATTTCTAATATACTGTGAACTTTTGTGAAAGGGGTTCAGGAGAGCGAGGATGTAGAGTCTCAGTATCATTAGCTTCATAGTCTCTGTGTATTGTTAAAAAGTACATTGCTAGACTTTTAGAAAAGGAAACCCTAATTGGCCTACAGAATATTAAACCAACCTTCATAACCACTGACAGAGGGTCTCAGAACCTATTTTCCTAGATTTGTCTAGCTGTTTATACTCATAACTTTAAATCTTTAGCAAATAGTTAATTGAAAGAGAACAGACCACTGCCTATTTTAATTATGTTTCTTTGATTACTACTGAGGTAGATTATTTTCCCCTCTGTGTTTACACACAATTTGTTTTTTTTATCTTATATGGATTTCATGTTCATGTTTTTGATTAAGATATTCATCTTTTATTTATTTATAGTAACAGATTGCAGCATTATATAAATATTATCTTTTCCTAATTTATCTTTGGCAGTAAAATAGTTTACATTACCTTAATATTTTTATTTAGTAAAATAAAGCCTTTTCCTTCATGCATTCTTACTTTAGTATCATGACTGAAATATATTCTTCTTGAAACTGGATAAACTTATACAAGCAAACTGACTAAATGATAATCAAATAAGCAGTACAAACTAAAAGAAACTTTAAGTTTATTTATTTACTTTGCCATCATGTTGTTTAATGTTCAGTATATCGCTATTAAAAAACGTGATTACTGGTCGTCTACCATTTATTACTCAGCTTCTATAAAAACACTTCTAAACAAGTCTACGGTTCCACATAACAAGGTACTTATCGAGACAAATGAAAGTCTTGCCTTTTTCCCAAAATGAGGAGATTCTCTGTCCATCAGTTGGTATATCCATTGTCAACTAAGTTGATTTACTCTCAAATTTTGTAGACATGCCCATTGAATATATATTTTACTGATGATTAAATTTTAAAGATAACCAACAACTTGAATATAAAATAACTATGGGAAAGAGGAGGAGGAAAAAACAGTAGATATCTTGTAAAAATAAACACATATTTGTAAGCAAGTAAATTAAAATGCAAACTGCTGTAATCTTTACTTCTGCAACTGATTGCAAGGCTGTAGCTGATAGTTACAGCTTCCTCTTTCACTCTTAGTACCATGTTTCCCTTGTTCTCAGCTAGGACTTTAGCTTGTTAGGGCTATTTTTCTCTTAGAATGACCTAATTATTAATTCTTTGGAAGGATCTGTATCTTCAGTGCTTACTGTTTATTTGCTTGCAGTAGTAGTTGGCTAAGATTTACCATTCAAACATGGAAGTGCCAAGCAGCACTAACACAATCTCCTGGGTTTCTTATTGTGTAGCCATAATCCAGTTTTCCTTTAGTAATTGAAATTAATCACACCAGTCAGAAGAATAGCCACTTTATCTGCCTATTGATTTAGAGACACAAGAAGCCCAAAATAGCCAAGTGGTAGTACCATTGTCTAATTCAATGGGCCCACTAATGGTTTCCTACTGAAAGTATTCCTCTTTGAGAACTAAAGCCTCCAAAATAACAGTTACTTAGGGTAGAAACTCAAAATTCTTCAAGTGGATTATTATATGCACAGTAAGAGTAGTCATTCTCACTTTTATCCTCTCATTTCTAGACCCATGTTTTCTGATTATGGGGGAGACACTATCTAGTAATAGTCTCTATTTCAAAGCATATACTGCATTCCATAAGACAGAATTCCATCTTTTCAAGTTTGCCTCCTAGCTACTGCCATAACAGTTTTCAAAGTTACTCTATGCTCAGTTAAACAAACTATATCTAGGTGGTGAGGAATGTGGTAAAACCAAATAATTCTGTGGGTGGGAACTATATATAAAATATAGTGTTTATTTCAGTGAGGGTGACTCTCTGCTCTGTCCATGAGCAAAATGGTACACATAATCAAACTTTAAGTAAATGAATGACATATATACCTGAAAATGGTGCCATGCTGAGGTATAGTGGTCTTTGCTGGTAGAGATTAAGCACAGAGCATCAGTGTTAGCCAGGTCTACTTTGGTAAGGAAGAGTCTGTGTTGTTGAGTCTATGGACATATAGCCAATTTTCTTTGTGTTTATAGAGCAAGGTGTGGGATGACTGGGGAAAGGGACTGGTATGTATCCATAGAGCTTGTCCTTTTTCTGCCTATTAAGAGCCTCCTCCTTACTGAGGTAGATGCCCCTTGGTAAGCATTTATAACATGGCGCATATAGCTTCATTGTTTGTGTCCAGTCTGCCAGTTCTATCCATAGGTATTCCTCAGACTTCCTTGTTACAATATTCTAATCCTTTTTCTTCTAAGCCTGAGATCATCTAGTCAAACAGTTAATAACTTCCAATGAATCAAAGTAAAGCTATACTTCTGATTATCTCTATCCTAGACAAAATAGACAACAAACCACTTATTGAAGCCAGGAACTAGGAGCTGGGACTGGCGATGAAACTTGCCAGAGAATGAATTGTTGGAACACATATTGCTGGCAGTTATGACACAGGAGCAAGGAAAAGGGGAGCATATCAGAAGCAGAGGATGCTTGCCCTTGTATTGACCCAGCACTGTCTTCTACTGATGACACAGCAGCATTAGCTGTGTCAGCTGGCAAAAGGGAAATGTTTACAGATTCCTGGTGAAGTTTTGAAATGCAGAGCAATGTAGAACTGAGAGCTGATTAATTGATAACTGGCATATGTACAATATCTCATTTAATCTTCATAATACATATGAATATTTTTCAATTATTTTTTCAAGCCTACATTGACATTCTGTGCTAACCTCAAAATGATGTAAGTATTCACTCAGGGTATAAGTTGATTCTATAAAATTGTAAAAGCCTGTATATTAAAAAAAGAATCAAAACAAAGATGATCAAATGTATGTCAAAATGGATCAGTAGCAAGTACTGTAAAAGAGGGGTTAAATTTATGTAACAAAATATTGTATTCATCTAGAAAAGAAATTATTGCCTTAATATGTAGATGAAAAAAATCATTTTAACAATCAGAAATAAAATTAGTAAGAAATTAAGCTAAAATTATTAACTTAAGCAGTAGTAAAATGCCATCTTTTGTTTACATAACTGGACTAATAGGCAATTCGGCATTTCCTCTTATGAGACATATCTCATACTCCTTTTTTAAGTACCATACCTCTATTATGTATCATTAAATTGGAGTCTTTGGCTAATAAAATACCTAGAGTATTTACTAAGATGTGCACATCAGAGTCCTTCCATTGAAAAAGAGCAGAATTTGAAAAGTTCTTTTTTTTTCTAGTGACTCAAAAAGTAATAATTCAAAAACATTTTGTTTAAAGAATAGGACTTATCAAAAAATGGGCAGAAGAGCTAAAAAGAAACTTCTCTGAAGAGGAAATACAAATGGCCACCAGGCATATGAAAAAATGTTCAACATCACTTGCCATCAGGGAAATGCAAATCAAAACTACCATGAGATACCATCTTACACCAGTGAGAATGGCACGTATTAAAAAAACTAGCAGCAACAAATGTTGGCGAGGTTGTGGCGAAAAAGGAACTCTCCTGCACTGTGGTGGGAGTGCAAACTGGTCCTACCACTATGGAGAGCTGTGTGGAGATTTCTGGACCTACTAAACATAGAGCTTCCCTATGATCCAGCAATTCCACTCCTAGGTATTTACCCAAAGGACACAGAAACATCAATTCCAAAGAGCACCTGCACCCCTATGTTTATAGCAGCACTGTTTACAATAGCTAAGCTTTGGAAACAGCCCAAATGCCCCAAAATAGATGACTGGATCAAGAAGATGTGGTACATATACACCATGGAATATTACTCAGCATTCAAAAAAGATAAACACATGCAACTTGCAGCAACATGGATGGCTCTGGAAGGGATCATACTCAGCAAAATAAGCCAGAAAGAAAAAGAAAAATACTGGATGGTCTCACTCATAGCAGGAATCTAGAAAACTTAAATAAGGGACTAGGAAAATGAAAACTATAAGAAAGTGAAAATCAAAATCAACAAATAACTATGAACCAGAGACACTCTATGGAGGGTGGGGGGGTGGGGAGGGAAGGGATTGGGGTCAAAATAAGGGGGTTGCAATTGTATGGGGAATATAAAAATAAAATTTATATAAAAAAAGAAAAAGAAAAAGAAAAAAAAGAAAAAGAAAAAATAAAAATAAAAATAAAAAAGAATAGGACTTACTTCTGCCACTAGAAGGGAATGAATACCTCTTGCTAATGACATTTAAGGAAATACAATATTTCTCAATATGAGATTAGTCTTTATATTTACTTAGATTGATATCTGTATCTATATACATAAATATTTATTTAATTCAATAGACACAATAAGTACAGAGACAGGCTCTTATACAGCTCTCAAAGTGGTGGGCATTGAAAGGTCCATGCAGGAGGCCTGAATGCAAAAGCCCACCAGGAAGCCCACCTGGGGCCAGGAATGCGGAAGCCCACCTAGAAAATTCAGACAATAAGCCTCTCCCAGCCCTACAAATCTTACAAATCTTTTCGCACCCTACAAATTTTTCCCCCCAGCCGTGCAAACCCAGTTTCCCACCTGACCTCTCCTCACCTTATAAAAGCCTGCCTCCCCCTGGCAACATGTGCGAATTCACCGACCCCCACCTTGGGTCTGTGAATCCCGCCTGGGGTGCAATAAATTCCTCACCCCTTGAGAAATTTAGCCTGGCTCTACTTTTCTTTACCACCTTTCAGGCATATTGCATAAGATATCAATCTGTCCTAGAATATACCACCACCCTCCCCAAAATTTGAAGAACAGGGGTATCCCACACCCTCTTCCCCAGCACACACTGCTGAAGGTTTGATAGAATTTTAATGTCAGTATTTATTGTCCAATCCTCCTCCTACTAAATTTTATATACTTAAAAACAATACTAAGCAGTAGAAGGTTACATATGAGATTAGAGATTAATATGGGGACCAAAAGACAAAAGGATTGAAAAGCCCCAAAGCAAATTAAATGCAACAAGGAGGAATATTGAGCCCAAAGGCTAAATACTGGAGTGGAAAGAGGAAGCAGAGAGTTGATGACCCCAGGCTGAGAAGAGACTGATGTTTTTTAAAAAGACATAGCGTGTGCTTTATTTGTTAATTCACCTTTTCCTCTCCCTTACAGAATCCTGGGTAAATCTCTATGAGTTACTGTTTTTGTGAAATGAAACTTTGTATGGAGGAGCTAGAAGATAATGAGACAACCTGTGCATGGGTTACACCAAATAAAAGGTTTTAATTTTTATAAAGAGAACATCAATTGCTCCCAAGAACCACATAAAAATGGTGGGAAGATATACACAAGTCATCTGTTTGCAGAAATTCTACATTTTTTACTTTTCTCGGGTATCTTTTTATCATTGTCTGATTCTGCTCCTTGTCCTTGGACACTGGGAGAGGTAAAAGAAAGAAAAAAAGAAGAAAAGAAGAGGCAAGGACAGGAGTAGAAAGGAAGAGAAAGGAAGGAAATAAATGAGACCAATGACCCAACATTTATGTTGGGAAAAAATATGAAAAAGAAAGAAAAAGTTAAAATAGTTCATTTTTTATAGTGTCAGGATAGGACATTTATTTGAAAATGTGGATTAACCTTTTAAGTCAGGTGTCACTCCCAATACATGTCCCTGGACTTGCACGCCCATTATTAGGAGGATACGGGCTTGATAATTTGCAGAAGGTGAGTGTGAAGGTTATGTCTTTGACTGACAGTTGCAGATTGGTTTGTCTACAGTAATACCATCTCTGTGCGAAAGATATCTAGCAGCCATACCTCCCTACTCTGGCTGTTCCATTAGTGTCACTGGCCCCGCGGGTTATGTCATTTTTACCATGTGTATTAATAGATGCAATTTTTTACCTGCTACTACATTTTTAGATCTAAATGTTCAGGTTTTCTTCAGCTGTTTTTGCCTAGTATCACGCCTCCTGAAAAGTCTCAAAAATTTTTGATAATTTGATCAATAGTAAGGAATATAGCTATACATTACTGGTTTGATTTAGCTAAAAATCAAAAGCATTCAGAAGAGTACCCTAAAAGAGAAAACATCCATTTAACTTCCCATGGTCTAAATTTCTTTAAATTGAAAACTAGTTTAGGTATTTACAAATCATTTTATTAATAATTTGAAATAATGTTTTTATCTTTGAATTGATTTTTTAAATTTATAATTGATAACCAATTATAGTTATCTTTTTAAAAAAGGAAGGAATGGATTTATTATTGGTCATTGAATTATGTGCTATTTAATATAAAAGAAAATCTCAGCTTATTAAATTATGCAAGATATAAAATGTTAAATTGTACATTAAGTATTTTAAAGAAATTTTTAGTTTTCTTAGAAGAATCTCTTAAGTATTATTTTCTACATAATTTTCTGGCAATTTTTATTTGAGAGCCTATATAACATACATTAAAAAAGAAGTCTATGTAAAAAATCTGTAGCTATGAATGATAATCAGAATAATTTCTGGTTAATATAAAATTGTAGGAATTGTAAGATTAAAGACCACTGGGAGAAAAAACTGTCCAAAGGCGAAAGAGTGCTTTTTTAGAAAAGAGCTTCTCAAAATTAAAAATGATGGTAATATGTTAATAGATTTGACAGAATACTTGCCAATTTTGACCCAGAGGTCACTGGAAGGAGTTTACTTGCTTCATATTTGAAAGAAGAAACATTTATGTTATTTGTCCAGGGGATCACATCCATTGGAATGCTGGGATTTGGAGTCTGTCAAAGCTTAGATAGGTAGCACTTAACTATTCAGAAACATATGTGGCATAATATTATGACACACATTGACACCCACTGGCACACATGTGGCATATCCTCCTTAGCAGCTGTTGTCATGAGTATCTCCACATCACAACGTCAGTGAGTCCTGTGCAATTTTGTGTTGTGCTGCTGAGCACTCAGTGAAGGTATTTGTACCGATCAGTCTGATGACCTGACAGACCCTTGGGCTGAAAGCTGTCTCAGGCACTTTATGTTTTTTCTTTTCTCTTTTAAGAATCTGATTTTAAGTAATATTAACATTAATGGAAAAATTTTGCTGCAGTTCATTTTGTGTTCTTTACAATCGAGGTTTTTTTTTATTTTATTTTTATATTCCCCATACAATTGCAACCCCCTTATTTTGACCCCAAATCCTCCTTTCCCTGCCCCCCCACCCCCATAGTATGTCTCTCGTTCATAGTTGTTTGTTGATTTTGATTTTTTCTTTCTTATAGCTATTCTTTTTCCTGGTCCCTTATTTAGGTTTTCTAGATTCCTGCTATGAGTGAGACCATCCGGTATTTTTCTTTTTCTTTCTGGCTTATTTCACTAAGCATGATCCCACAATCGAGGTATTTTTAAAAATGTAATTATTGATCTTAGTCACTTGTAATGGTAATATGCTTTCAATTTAAGCCTTTTATAGAAGAAGTTTTCAGACATTAGCTTGAACTACAGAATAATATAATTGTGCTGTGGGGAGAGCATTGGAGGGACTAAGGAGATTAGCAACCAGCCACTCTGCTGTTTTAGATTTTCTCTCCTCTTATGTAAAGGGCTAGTAGCATCTATTCCTTGGTACCCTCTTTCTTTCCCATCTCCCCTTGCTGTACATAAAAGCACACACAGACACACACACACGCGCACATCCAACTCACATGAACCAAACACCCTGGAAAATCAGGGGCGAGGAGTAAGACAAACTCAGTGTTCCCTAAATTAATTTCCAATAATAATGACATATATCTAATTTGGAATCGTTATGCATATAAAATGTTACAATTTTCTAATGTAATAAATATAGTAAACAAAGGCACTGAACTCAGGTCTGATTTAACTATGATTTACAGTTTTTCTGTGCTTCAATTGCATTATCTTTATTAGAATAATTATGCTAGATCTACTTAATGAGCATAATAGAGCAGTAAAATTGGGTCATGCTCATTTGAATGAGATTTTTTAAAAATTTTTTTTTTAATAGAGGCATGTTTTTATTTATTTATTTATTTATTTGTTTGTTTGCTTGTTTTGTTTATACATGCACTGGGTATAGTCAGAAGCGCGGGAGGGTGAGAGAATTCACCAGAGCCAGAGCGGGGAGCAGAGCAGGCAGAAGGACCGAAGCACACTGCTGAGGGGAGCAGCGGGCAGCAGGAGAGGTCTGCGAGCCATGTGGGACCCTCCTCCGGTGGAAGGGGAGCAGCCGGGGATCGAACCGGCGCCACAGAGGCCGCGGGCAGCTTCGCAACCCAGCGCTCAACCGCTGCACCACCGGGGAGGCCCTTGAATGAGATTTTAAACACTACAGATACATTTGGTATGCTTTCTGAGGCGATACTCTTTCCTAAAACAGTCTCCATACCTATTTTAGAATAGACCAAGTCTTTCTTTCTCATATTTATATGGTAACTCAGAATATTTTGAATTATGTGCTATTCAGTATTTGTCAATTGTAAGTTTAAAAAATCAATTCAAAGATAAAAGTAGTATTTCAAATTATATTCAAGTTATGGTAGGACAAAATGGTGTTTATTCTTCGGGTTAAGATTGGCATACACATATTTGGTGGACTAGTAGGGGGATAAGAAGATGGTAAACAAATAAGTTCTTATGAATGGAAGCCACCCCAACACTCACAGTAATAAGAAATAATTGTCTCATAATGATTTGGCTTTAGCTAGTAGGTCAGTAGTTCAGAAGGATGCACAAGTCCAACTGCAGTTAAAGGGCTCACATTTGGTGTCACATTGTGTTATCTGGTTTGACAGGGCCTATATATGAAACAGGAATTTCCCAGGCCCAAATTTTGTTGCATAAAGGACTTTTTTTTTTTTTTTTTTTTTTTTTTAGATTTTTTTTTTTTTTTAATAGAGGCATGTTTTTTATTTATTTATTTTATTTGTTTGTTTGCTTTGTTTATACATGCACTGGGTACAGTCAGAAGCGCGGGAGGGTGAGAGAATTCACCAGAGCCAGAGCGGGGAGCAGAGCAGGCAGAAGGACCGAAGGACACTGCTGAGGGGAGCAGCGGGCGGCAGGAGAGGTCTACGCGCCATGTGGGACCCTCCTCCGGTGGCCGGGGAGCAGCCGGGGATCGAACCGGCGCCGCAGAGGCCGCGGGCAGCTTCGCAACCCAACGCTCAACCGCTGCACCACCGGGGAGGCCCCATAAAGGACTTTTTTTTTAAGTGTTGTGTGCTTTGAGAGTCACGTACATTAGTGGTCCAGCAGGGCTAATGACAGGGCTTTCCACCCCATTGCCATTGGCAAGTCTGTAGCTTAAATTTCAGTCATGGTTGTAGATTTCCAGGTGTGCAGAAACTCTGCTCAGCAGAATCTCAGTTCAGTTGAAATGGCAATGACTTTTCCCAAGTTAGGACCAAGGCTGATTTATGAACATAACAACGGTACTTGTTAGATATTGTTAAACTCTTTGTTGTGAGTAGAAGGAACATTTTTCTTGGGACTTGAGAATTGCATGACAAGGAATTTGTGACATTAGATTTAATGGAACTATTATTACTTGTATGGTGAAAAAATAGTAAGAATTGAGGACATTTATAATTCTTGCATAGTGCACCAAACATAATGTTTAGTATAGTAAGTATATGGTAAGCTTGTTTATTCTCCTTCACGTTGATAATTTATATGTCTACTATAACTAAGAGTGAATACTTTAATTAAAAGCAATAATAATAAATTTAATAATAAAGCATTTATCAACCTTGAGCTTAATATTAATTTCTACATTTTTAAAGACAAGACTCATAATCATAGATAGGGAAATAGAGATATCTAAAAACAGTTAAAGAAAAAAAAGTATATTTAGTATACTAATCATCTCATAGTAGAAAATATATGTATTCATATACTTTCAAAATACAAGAAAGTAAAAACATACAATTAACAATATAAGTTAATTTGAGGTTTATTTCATGTGGACCATTTTCTTTCTAATTGAGTTGTCAGATATAAAACATCTTAACACTGTTTGACATGTTTTATACTGTTTGGTATTTCAAATTAATTGCACAGAAGCTGCAAAATATGAAAAAAAGCTGGATTTTTAATTGTATGTAGTTATATATTCATGATTCTCTAGGATATTCTCATTGGAATCAAAGTTGAGCCTGATCTTTCTTAATATCTGCATAAGTAAGAAAAGTGATAAAATTGGTAGATGGTTCTTAGCTTGAAGATGGTACCAAATCTAGTCAAGTCCTAAAGAAATGAGATATAGGAATTTAATAAAATAGGAAAATAAAAATTTCATTTTTATTTTAGGAGAATAGTAAAATAAAAATTTACTTGCAACCAAATAAGTACAAGATTGGTTTTCTCCTGAATGTTCAGAGAGGCTTTCCCCAACATACTCCAAGCAGGTCTTTTCTAATACATGTAATCTTGTTATGTGGAGCTAAGGTCAGTGAGGCCCTGTGGATCTTGGGAGAAACTTTTCCCATAGTCTGAAAGAATGAAGACTTTCAAGGTTTTGTTTCATCTCTGAAAATATCCTTTTATCAGAGAAACCTATCTTAAGACAGGACAAGCATCTTATTTTTTTTTTTGTAAGATTTATTTATTTATGCATATAAGAACTGAGGTACAGGTCAGAGGTGTGGGAGGTGAAAGGATTCAGCCGAGAAAGAGTGGGGAAAAGAACAGGTGGATTGACTGAAAAATACTGCTAAGGGGAGTAGCGGGCAAGACAGGTAGCAGTGTGGGTAGCCCCCCTGGCCAGGGATTGAACTCGCGCTGTAGAGGCTACAGGCAGTTTCACAGTGCTGCCCTCAATCCCTTGTGCCACCAGGGAGGCCAGACAGTACAAGCATCTCGAGGCAAGGTTTTGTCTTATGATCTCGTGCCTACTCCTGTGAAAGCCACCCCTCTCTCCTTGTTGCTCCCTCTTCAATTCCTTGGCGCAGGATATAAACCTCATTTTGTCCCAATATGTCTAGAATTTGTAGCCAAGTAAATTCTTCATATATGTATATTTAAATTTGGTCTTTTTTTCCTACTAATCTGTCTGATGTTAATTAGTTTGCATGCCAGCCCAGGAAGAACCCAGAAAGGTGTAGAAATTTTCTTCTGCACCTTGGTGAACCAGCCAGGAGAACTATCAGAATGTAGGATGCTTCTTATTTACTGTGATGACTACAGAGGATGAGATCCAGGATTTCAGGCCAGGTTGACTAGCAAGATAAAGATTTTTATAACTTCAGATTCCTGATATCTGTTCTTTGTAGAAATCTAATAGAAACCAAGTGGTGATATTCATTTGCTTGTCCAGCCTTAGGACCCAGAGAAGTGGGAGAATTTTCTCTTGTGCCCAGCTATATGCATTAGTGCTTTAGAGAAATAAAATGGAAGCAACTTCAAACAACTATTTAGTGAGTTTTCAAACGTTAGGCAACATAAATATTTATTTGTAATGTTTATAGAAACAAATGAGAACTGGTAGAGTAGTTTTCCTCAAGCAGGAATGTTTTTGGTACCACTTTATATGAGCAAATAGACACCTACTAATTTTGATGGGTTCATCATATATATTATTTTGAGACTAGAGCTGAAAAAATATATTATTCTAAGACCAAAACAAAGAGAAATACGGTCAAAAGAGAAATAACTAAAATAATTCATTTACATAGAGAATTGACTTGGGATATTTGATTTCTTCTTACCTAAGTCAATATGTATTAAGCTAATAACACACTTATTAAGCTGGAGTAGAAAATGTTAGTACATGCTTTTGAGAACAACTGTGTTAACAGAGAAGGATAATCATCATGATGCTAAAAAATAAGCCAAGTGATAGATTTTAATTTTCATTGGGGCTTGACTTTGATTGATGTTACTCTATTTAAACCTACTTCTTACATGTATAATTTAAGTATTTTGAAAATGCAGTTCCAGCAAAATCTATTAATAGTCAATAATCCAATGTTTTCTTAAACTAAACTATAATTTACAAGTGAATCATTTACTAATGAGTTTTGCTAATGAAAACTTTCCACTCATTATTCACTTAGCTCTCTTCATTTGTTTATATTGATGAAAGTTTACATGGAAGGGATTTCTACAACATTCATATTTATTTTACACCTAAACCAGGGATTAGTGCATTTTTTTTCTATAAAAGACCACATCATAAACATTTTAAAATCCTTGCAGGACATGCAGTTTCTGTCACCACCACTCATCATAGTACATCTACCATCATAGTACAAAATAAATCATAGGCAATCTGTAAATAAATAAGCATATATGTACTCTAGCAAAACTCTATGGGTGGATTTGGCAGGAGGGACATAATTTGCAACTTCTCATGTAGACTATTGTCAGTCCTTTAATAACAATAGCAATATAAAATATTTAAAAATACTGAGAACTCAAATGATATTAAATAGTAGGTAAAGCATGTGCTTAAGCCAGCATGGAAACAATATCAAAATAATTATTAGAATTGTGTCTAATAAAATCATACTAGTTATAGCTTTTTGAGCTAATTTGTTAGAGACACTTTGACAGAAGAGGTAAGCCCAATAGGGTTGGAGCAATTGGACACCTATTTACTTTTTACTCTTGTTGTGCTCTTGTGTGATGTCAGTGGAAACATGAAACATTTTCCTGGACCATGAATTGATTTTAGTCTTTGAAACCAGAGTTTCAAGATTGAGTTAGTATGGAAATAAGTTCTAAAATACCATAGTCCCCACTCTCAAGAATATTCTTTTTATGAAGATGCTACATAAGTTGTGTGTTAAAACACTTTACATGATTTTACTCATAATTTGGCTTGCTTTTATCCTTCTCACAACCAAGCCATTCTACTGAAGAAAACTGTAAACATTCTTCTATTTAACATCTCTAAGTCAAGTGAGATCAATTTGACCCTTTCATATGCTGTTGAATAAATACATCGAAAGTTACACACCTGTCTTCAACAAATATACTATATTCACAAAATGTATAAATTCAGATTCAGGAATACAGCAAATGCTTTAAAAATGAAAGAAAATTGTGAGAACACTCATTTAATATCTGTAAATCCTGTCCATCTATTAACCGAAATCAAATTCTACCACTTCAAGCAGGTGTTTACAAACTATTGCAGATTTCATAATCGGATTAGAAAAGAATCGAATTAGGAAATAATCTAATGCATCTTTCCATGAAAATAAGACTATTTGTGGCAATGCTTTCCCTATTAATTAAATATTAGATATTCACAAAGAGAGTTCTATACTAACATTCACTATTGTAATTAATAAGTCACTATTACTAGTAATTAAAACCACTTAGGATCTCTGTAAGCTGATTAACAAAACATGGGGAAAGAACGTGAGGGAACTTTCTGATGGGATACCTATTAGAATGACTAAGATGAAAAGGACAGATAATAACAAGTGTTAGTGAGGATGTGGAGACATAAGAATCATTATACTCTGCTGGTGGGAATGTAAAACAGTGAAACAGTGTGTTAGCACCTCAAAATGTTAAATGGAGTTTCCATGTGAAATAGTGTACACAATGCTAATTCATATAGAAGAAAATTCTTACACATTAGAGAGTTGAAAACATACATCCACACAAAATTGGTAATAGCCCAAAACTGAACAACATGTAAACAAATATAAAAAATCTATGAATCTTTCTGGTTCCTGGAACACAGCTCCTAAAATTCTTGTAATTTCCTGAAAGAACATTGGGAACATTTTTTGTTCTAATATTTGATCTTTGACCCTCATTCATGGCCATGAGTTCCCAAATCCCTTGTTATTTTCTGTGTTAGAGAAATGTATTTTGTTTCAATGAGGACACTCTGGGTGGACTTCTGGGTGATTGCTGATCACCAGAAAGACCAAGTCTTCATGAAAGCATGTAACTTTCAGCTCCAACGTTGCCCTTCAACACCCATGGGTGCCCCTCTCACCCAGAAGGGAAGCGGGTTGGAGATTGAGTTAATGATTCATCATTTCTACCTAATGAAGGAAGCCTTCATAAAAATTCTTTAAGTATTTGAATGGGAGATCTTTTGTGTTGGCGAACACATCCAGGTGCTGGGAAAGTAGCAAACTTGCACCCCAATTCTATGATTATAGAAGTTCTTGCATTGGAGGGCCCTTTCGGACTTTGCCCTAAAGATCTATTCATCTGGCTTTCTATATTCTGTATCATGTCCCTTATTACATAATAAACCGATGTTAACTGTTTTCTTGAGTTCTGTGAAAATCTCTTGTAAATTAAACTTGAAGGTGAAGTTGTGGGGATCTCTGATTTATATTCAATCGTTCAGAATCATAAGTGACAACCTGGATTTGCAGTTGGCTTCTGAGTTTGAGGAAAATCTTTCACCTGTGGGTGCACTAACCCTGTTTAGTGTCAAAATCAAATTGTATATCATTTAGAGAATAGCTTGGTGTTGAAGGATTCCCACACAATTTGTAACCAGCATGAAGTGTTCTCAGCTATGAGAGTAGAATAAAGGAATAAAAACAGGGAGTTTTTCCTAAATATCACCCAAAGGTCCATCAACTGTGAATGGATAAATAAAATGTGGTTGACCCATATAATGGAATATTATTCAGCAACAAAAAGGAATTAATTACTAATACATGCTACAACATGGATGAAATGTGTTAACATTATGCTAATGGAAAGAACACAGACATGAAGATAATAATATCATATAATTCCAATTATATGAAAGTCCAGGAAAAGAAAATCCATAGAAAGTAGATTAGTGATTGCCAAGGCCCAGAGGCACTAAAGACATTAGTGAATGCTAAATGGTATAGATTTTCTTTCTGGGATTACGGAAATATTTTAAAATTAAATGTGGTGACAGATGCACTATGCTGAAAATAGGTGTGCTATATGGCAGGTAATTTAAATTTCTATGATGATGTATTAAAAAAACAAAACAAGTTCTTGCCACCATAATAAACCCAACTCCTCAGCCTGAACTGTTGGTTTCCTAGCCTAGAGCCCCAGAAAACTCAACAGCCTATCAATTCTTCAACGTTCTCAGCACAGACATAGAAATTAAAACTGATCTGTTAAAAATGATTTTAATAATTAGACAGATTGATGAAGAAGTTGGTATCCATGGTTGCTCATTCAAAGATACTTCCTGAGGGCCTCCCCTGGTGGTGCAGGTGGTTGAGCACCGCACTGTGAAGCTGTCTGCAGCCTCTGCAGTGCTGGTTCGATCCCAGCCGGCCGGCAAGGGTCCCACATGGCATGGCAGACCTCTCCTGTCTCCCCCGCTGCTCCCCTCAGCAGTGTTTTTCAGTCAGTCTGCCTGTTCTGTTCCCCACTTTGTCTCTGGTGAAACCTCTCACCCTCCCGCGCATCTGGTCTATACCCGGTTCTTGTATAAAATAAATAAAAAAATCTTTAAAAAAAAGATACTTCCTGATAGTGCAGTATAAATAATTAAAACTGCACATTACTTATGTTTTCCTTTGGATCCCCATCTTTAGAGATCAGCCTTAGAGCAGTATGGGAAGCACTAAGGATGCATGTGAGGGAAGTGTCTTATTTACCAAGTGTCTTGTTTACCTACCAGGGCAAATCAAGTTCAGGTGGGTCATTACCAATGGGCTGTGAAAACAAAGACAGATTTTCCAAGAACGACTTTTGATTAACTCTGCTAGAGGAAAGATTCAGCTATTTTTCTATTCTCTCTATAGAAGCAGACATTACAAAAATCACTATCGCATGAAAGGGTTAACCAAGCACTATGAAGTACCAAAATATAGAGAAAAGTATAGGAAATTAATGAGTCAGAATATTTACTATGTTTGATTTTGTGTTAAAGTATATATTGGCATTTTAAATCTGGCAATTTGTAGTTTATTTTTTATTCTAATTATATATTCACAATTATATGCATATTATTATAATTAAATGAATTAAAGTTTGACTCTAAACTAAATCTTTCTTGATTTTGCTTGTTACATGTGGCTCCTTGCCTTCTTTTTTCTCATTATTCCACTTTTATCAAGAGCATTTAAAAGTCTTTCTTTTCTTCAGTTTTGATAGTGGCATCGAACAGCCAGAATAGAAATTTGAGTTGTGAAATTGGGGCAATGCAAACCATCACTTTTTCCTGTAAATTGTAACCAATACCATAAGACAGAGTCACACACATTTAATCTACTAACCTTCTGATCAATTCATCCTCTTCAGGTGATCAATACATCCTCTTCATGCAAAGTGTAATATTCGAGTCATCAGTGATGTCAAGAGGGACAGATCTGAAAGCACACAATGAAAAAAAAGCCAAAAAACACTTGCATAGTCATTGGTTTGGGGAGATTGTACTTGAAATGCAGGCATGGTTTGTCTCTACCTCGGTACAGCTTGTGTGTGCAGAAATAAAAGGGAGTCAAGGTAGGAAAAGTCAAATTTCTATGTTTCCCTTCCCTTAATCTGTCACAGGCCAATGGTTGGGTTAATAGTCTGGAGAAAAAGCTATCTTGTCAAGGTAAACTGAACTTTCATCACAACTAGGTCCCAAAGTCAATGAGTTGTCAAAAAAACGAAAGAAGAGGAAAACAATTCTGTAACGATCTTTCTTTTTATCTTGTGGAGCACCTGCTTCCTCAAATGATGCCAAGCTGACTGACAGCAGGTAGTTTCTAAGAAAAACCAGCTACTTTCTCCCCCAGGCTCCTCGTGCCTTCACTGAGCCCTTGGCATGGGATTGTTCAGCAGGAAAAGTCAATAGTGCCTGCTGTCAACACAGTGTGCCTATGTGCATTTTTAAAGCCTCTGCTTTCTTGAAGTTTAGTTGTCAGGAACCTGGCTTTTAAATAGATTTCAGTGTCAATATGTGCTGCTTCCCACTAATGTTAAGAAATGGCCACAAAGAGCAAGATCAGATGCTATGTCGGGAGGCGTGCAGTGCTGATACTTATTGGCTGCCCACCCATCAGGAACAGCTTTAGAGATTGAGAAAACTTGGAGGAAAAGGATCCCACTTCAGCTTCTTTCCCCAAATTTTCTTATTGTCATCATTTATGAATATTCTATACATAAATATTATATGTATGGGAGAGACTAGACATACACTAAGTGTTCATTGCACTAGATATTGAGTGTATTATTGAACAAATGCATGGGAAACTAAGCGCTATACATAATGGCTTCTCCATTTTATAACTGACTGAATTATTTCAAAGACAAAAACACCACACTGTCAACTTCTGTGGATAATATGTTTTCCCTTTTTAAAACAGTCATCATTCAGTATATACATATTTTCCCCAAGCCATGTATGGATAGGATTTTTTGGAGAGAAGATAAAATTTTGCAAGTTTATTTTTTATTTCGTACAAGTTAGTCAACTTAAATTGGCTTCATGTTTTTAAAAGGCAGATTGAGGGCCTCCCCGGTTAAGCGCTGGGTTGCAAAGCTGCCCGCAGCCTCTGCAGTGCCGGTTCGATCCCCAGCTGCTCCCTGGCCACCAGAGGAGGGTCCCACATGGCACGCAGACCTCTCCTGCCGCCTGCTGTTCCCCTCAGCAGTGTACTTTGGTTCTTCTGCCTGCTCTGTACCCTGCTCTGGCTCTGGTGAATTCTCTCACCCTCCCGCACTTCTGACTGTACCCAGTGCTTGTATAAATAAATAAATAAAATCTTAAAAATAAATAAAAGGCAGATTGAATTAATTAAATAGGAATTTGAAGTGATTTTTAGCATCAACCTCACTGAGTCTCAATAATAAAATATTAAATTAGATTCATTTATTCTGTCTTTTCTAGTTATCTTAACTATGCAATTCTTTGTGCTTGGTATATTAGAAATATGTTAGCTTCTTTACTAACCAAGTGTTTAAATTCCAGTATCAGCTGGGGACTGAAGGACATGAAAATTAAAGTGAGTGAAAACTATAATGGGAATATAGAAGTAGCCCTGGGGCACATTGTGTTGGAAAAATAGAGGACTTTGTGAAGGAAAGAAAACTTTGAAAGATGACTGGAATTTCTGTAGTTGGAATTCAGGTTAGAGGGTGGTAGGAAAAGTATTTTATACTGAGTAATGGTCTATGAACATGATGAGCACTAAAGTTATAAACACCCGGTAAAGTAGACAAATCATAAGAGATATGGAGTAGGGAGGGGAAATGGGTCATGCAATTAGGTCAGTAAATGAAATACAACCAATACGTTATGTTATAACAGGTCCTTATTAAACATATACAATTATGACTTTTTGAATTCATCCACTCATGTATCCAGTCAGTTTTTAAACAAATACCAGTTGAGGTCCTGTTGTTGGCCAGGTTCTGATATAGGGACTGGGGATGCAACAGTGAAGAAAATAAATTTCTTGGTTTTTGTTTTGATTTGTTTTGTTTTTTTTTTTTTGTGGTGGTAACACTTTAGAAGAGGGAGACAGAAAATGAATGAATAACAGCAAATATGAAAATCAAGTAAAATAACTGCAAAGAGTGCAAAAGCCAGGATAATAGGATAGAGATATTGATTTTATACTGTGGTCAGAGCAGACCTCCTTGATGATGACATTTGAGCCAAGATCTAAAAGCGACAAAGTCAAAATCTAAGTGTAGGTAAGTGTGAAAATGTTCCAGATGGAGAGAAAAGTCAGTGCCAAGACACAGGAAAAAACAAGTATCACTTTCAGTTTTCTTATCAAATGACAATGTTTTATTACATACCCTCTGGAATCTGTACTCATGTTTACTTTCTCTAAATTTCCATGAGAAAAACAATAAAAATTGTTAAGTTTTAAGGAAAAGGGAAACTTTAATTTTTCCATAAAATAATGGTTTTCTAATAGTTCTGAAAATGGGGTGAAACATTTTGGTGAAGCACAGGATTCATTTAAAAATGCTTCATTATACTTGAATAGAAATTATTTAAGACTATATTAGCCATAGTCATGTAATTTCATACACTCAGTACTTCATTTCTATTTCTGCTAACTCTCCAGATGGTGTTATTTAAAAGTTTATGTCATCTCAAGTAGGAAAACATTGACTAAATTCCAATAATTGGCAACAACATTATATCTTTGTCTAGTTTTTATTTCCTTATAAAGAATAAGAAAAGTTTAAAAGTATGCCATAATTGTGAACATTTGTCAAGGCATGTCAAATTCTAAGTATGAATATTGTGGGACAATGACACCCAAGACTTAAAAACTTACCTCTGCTCCAAAAATGAGAAGACAGTTCTTTAGTGGTGGACTATGGATGTTTTGGTAGTGAGTTTCCTGTGGTGGCAATACCTGATAGGGAGGATCCTAATGTCACCACAATTTAAAGAATGAATCAATTTTTTAAATAAATAAATTATTCAAAAAAATAAAGAAATAGAAAGAGAAGACAAATGATCACTGTACAATTACAATTCCCAGCACAGCTAAGTTACAGTGTGTTCAAGGAGATTTTTCAATGTAAGTCAAACTAATAGGCATTTTTCTTTTATAAAATAATACAATTAAGATTTTTAAAACAGAGCCTCCCTGGTGGTGCAGCGGTTGAGCAGTGGGCTGCGAAGCTGCCCACAGCCTCTGCAGCGCAGGTTCGATCCCCGGCCACTGGCAAGGGTCCCACATGGCGCGCAGACCTCTCCCGCCATGCCCGCTGCTCCCCTCAGCAGTGTATTTTGTCATTCTGCCTGTTCTGTTCCCCGCTCTGACTCTGGTGAATTCCCTCACCCTCCCACACTTCTGACTGTACCCAGTGCTTGCATAAATAAATAATAATTAATTAATTAATTAATTAATTAATTAAAAAAAGATTTTTAAACATATTCCTTACAGTATGTACTGATTAGAAGCACAAGTTCAAAATGATATAGTTTGCTGTATCTTTGAAGTCTTACTTTGTTAAAATTTGATGACTCAGACTTTTGGAAGTATTTGGGGAAACCTTTTCAATTGGAGTATAGTTTAGTACCTTTCCATGATGATCACTATCATTTGTTATAAAATGTTCCTATCAGTTTTCTAATAGGATGGTTCTCTTAGTTTCTGATACCAACATAAGCTACAGCATTACACACCATTAAATAAAAATGAACTCCAAATCTCTCTCTGTTATTAGAAAGGAAGAAGTATGTCAAGGGAAACTAATATTTCTACCAAATGAATGGATCTGCCATACAACCCAGAAAGTCCACTCCTAGGTATCTACACAAAGAACACAAAAACGCTAATTCAAAGGGAAACTCGTATTGCCATGTTCACAGCAGCACAATTTACTATAGCCAGAATATGGAAACAACCTAGGTTCCCCCAAACAGATGAGTAGATCAACAAGATGCAGCATATTCACACAATGGGATACTAGACATTTGAAAAAAAAAAAAAGACAAACTCAAGCCATTTGGGTCAACATGGATGGAACTGAAAGTGATATGCTAAGCAGAATAAATCAAAAAGAGAAAGTAAATACCAAATAGCATCACTTATATATGGAATATAATGAAAAACAAAAACAAAAACAAAACCAGAGGATCAGATAAAGCCAAGCTTAAAAACTAACTCTTGAAAACTGACTATAGAACTGAGCGATCCAGTGGCCTCCCTAGTGGCACAGGGTTAAAATGCAGCCTGTGACGCTATCCCCAGCCACTGCAGCAAGAGTTTGATCCCTGGGGGCCAGCCAGGGAGCAACCCACATGGCGCAGCAGACCTCTCCTGATTCACCCGCTGCTCCCCTCCCAATGTGGTGTACTTTGTTCGATTGGCCTGTTCTGTTCCCCGATTGTCTCCAGTGAATCCTTTCATCCCTCCACACACACACACACCCCTCTGGCCTTTACCCCAGCTCTTATATGCATAATAAATAAATCTTAAAAAAAAAAAGAGCTGAGTGATACAGAGGAGGAAGGAGCTCTAATAAAGCAGGGAGGGAAATCCATTAGTGGTGGCGGACGATGGTAGCAGCACATGAGAGGGGGATACTACACTCCACTAATTCAAAGGGAAACTTATACTGCCATGTTCACATACATGGCAGAATACAAGCAACTAGGTAAACCAATTAGAAAAATAAGTATTTTGAACACACTAACATTTGTAGTTGTTTCTTTTCCTGTGTTATTAGGGATGCAGATATTTTTTATTCAGGAAATTTATTTCAGCCTGAATAAAAGTTCTATTTTAGATGTTGTCAGGTTTTGGATTATGTGACCCCACTATCATTTCTCTGGCTTCTGAAGAGGGTACATGTAAATACTGATTAGCCTTTAAATATTTCTATCTGAGCAAGGCTTAGTCATGTGTATATTTCTATTTAAATACTACTATCAAGGACTTGCCCTTATCAGTCATAATTAGTTGAGAAAAAATTAAGTATTAGGGACAAAGATTTAAAATGTTATTCCTACCTCTGCCTCCATGGTTAATTTAAGATATACTCATTTGTTTGATATTTTTAATATATTCATTCTGTAAAGATATTTGTGAGTCACAGACCTCCCTGGTGGCATAAGGGGGTTAAGTCTCAGCACTATCAAGCTATCACCAGCCACTGCAACCTGAGTTTGATTCCCGGCCAGGGATCTAACCCACATGGTGCAGCAGACCTCTCCTGTCTAGCAGTGTATCTCAGTAGATTTGTCTGTTCTGCTCCCTACTCTGTTTCTGGTGAATCTTTTCACCCCCTGCATCTCTGGCCTACACCCCAGTTCTTTATTGCGTAAATAAATAAAAATAAATCTTTTTTAAAAGAGGTATTTGTGAGTCACACAGTTAAATTATTTGTACCATAAGAAATATGTGAAATAAAACTTGCCCACCAAGACATTGTATCTAAGACTGGTTTAGATATGAAAATCACCCATGAAGAAACCTTTGTTAATTGGGGTTCCTAAATATAGAATATATATAAAAGGAATATAAAAAGCACAGCATGGTGCACATTAAATCAGGTATACATGGCTGTAAAGCCACAACTTACCTAGAATACATGTAATTATTACAAATAATTTGCTGATTATTTTGGCATTATTGTTAATTATTACAAATCTGTCTCAAGCTCATTTTTCAGGTATACACAATGTGGTTAATAATTTCTCCTTATGGTACTTCGAAGGATAAAATGAACTAATAGAAGAAAGTGTTCATCTGGGTTCCTGGTAAATATTAGGCATCAAAGATTCATACTTGTTACTGTAGAAAAACATGGAAAACAACTGAGATAACTTAGAGTTTGCTACAAGCACAACTTTTAATTAACTCTTAGGTTCTCCTGAAATATAAGCTTATATATACTTGCCTCAATAAGAGGTTTTAAAATTATAATGTTACTGATAATTATGAAATTAAAAAAAGTTATAGAGCTACTTTTATAGCTCCTTCGTTAAGAGTGGGATCCTTCTCATTACACTGAGTAAGAGGTATTCCCTCACATTTTTTACAGATGAGATACCAGATATTCACAATAGATTCATATACACACCCCAAATTTCAAATCTAATAAATAGCAGAATCAGGATGCAAAAGTAAAAGTAGTATTATATATATAACATGCATTTGAGCATTCTAAATAAGCTTATGTAAATATGTCCTGATTAACATAGTCCATAATACATCTTTTTAATAAGTGGTTGGCTTGTGAAAAATTAGAAAATAAATTACATATGTATAAATGTGTGTATAAACATGTTACATACATAGATATTTTCTTTCAAATAATTATATGAGGAATTATCTACCTCACTAAACATTAATAATTTCACATAATAAAGTTATTATTTTATTATTTCCATTTGTGGGGTATAATTTTTTCATAGATGGAAAATATGGAAAAATTCCTTAATATGGCTCAACTCATTCACCTTCCCCCATGGAAACCTACCTTTTAAAAGTCATTTGAAAGAATATGAAATATATAATCAGTAGTTTGAACTTTATATTCATAATGCATCTCAGAATATAAATCAAATTAGCTACAAAGTATGTTTAATAAAAAAGATTGATACAGATATAAAAATAAAAGCAAAATAAGGTATAGCTTTTCCTAGAACCATAACCTAAATTTGTTTATGACACTTTTTTCTCAGTTGTTCCTACTTAATGGAATTAATGTGGGAATAAAACGATAGTTAACTTCTGCTATGTCACAATGCAATATGAAGACAAGGAATTAATAATAAAAAATAATAACATTATCTACTGTCTCAATAATAGAAATATAATGAAAATATTCACAGAGTAATGAGCATATTAGGAATTCTCAAACATGATATCATAAAGGGGAGGCAGAAATTAACAAAGAGGAAACCATTTTCTAGTAAGAGAAGCTGAACACAAAAGGAACAATTGCCTTGGCTGTTATTAACATAACTTCAGAAAAATTAGGGAATTTATAATGCTTTTTAAAAATACTCGGTTATGACTGATGGGAAAAGCCTCATTTTAAAATATCAGTCTTTCAGCAAGCAGAAGAAATGGAATACAGTCACAATATAATTATATGGAACTAGTAATAAAGAGACTTTGAATTCATATTTATTTTGCTTTTGTAAAAAACCCAAATCCACACTTTTCGGAATGACTACACAAATTCCAAATTTTGGTCCTCTTTATAAAGAAGTATAGGCATGATGATTTAATTAACCACTAAACTTAAAAAAATATATTGAGATGGTTTAAAATAGATATGTGGATATAATAGTTAGTAGAACAAAACCTGAATTTGAGTTGTCCTTAAAAAAGTGAGATGATTTTGAAAGAAAACAAGCTTGCATTTAAAATAATTTTTGGTGCAACACCTCGCCTGTCTCACTTGCTGCTCCCCTCAGCAGTGTATTTCAGTAGATCTGCCTGTTCTGCTTCCCATTCTCTCTGGCAAATCTTCTCAACCCCCCATACCTCTGGCCTATACCCCAGCTCTTGTGTTCATAAATAAATAAAACAAATCTTTGAAAGATAATTTTTGATCTACTTATTATTTATGTAATGTGCTATGCACAGTTTTAAACACTTTATACATACTGCTTTAATTCTCATAGTGCTCAGAGTATATGATGATTCTGTTAAAGAAGATTCACTGAGATGCAAACAAAATGTGTCTCATTCAAAATCCCACAATAGTAAGTGGGATATTTTGACACAGGCACTACATAGTGCATTCTATAATTGTTTGAACAAAATAATACTTTATTATTATCGATATCATTGCATTCATAAAAAGTAATACACAAACAGTATTGGGTACAGTATCATCACTAAATGCTTTTGTGTCCAGTAATGTGTTCAAATTTCTTTTTTAAAGATTTATTTATTTATGCATACAAGAGCTGGGGTACAGCCCAGATGTGCAGGGGGTGAGAGGATTCACCAGAGACAGAGCTGGGAACAGATCAGGCAAGCTGACTGAAATACATGGCTGAGGGGAGCAGCAGGAGAGTCAGGAGAGGTCTGCTGCGCCATGTGGGTTGCTCCCTGGCCAGCCAGGGATAGAACTCGTGCTGCAGCAGCTGTGGATTGCTTCATAGTGTGGTGCTTAACCCCTTGCGCCACCAGGAAGGCCCTAATGTGTTCAATTTTTACAGAAACTTTTCAACTAAATAGGATGAGCACTATTATACCAATTTCACAGGATGAGATAGTGTCAGGTAAGTAGTGTCTCATCCAGAAAACAGCAACGCCGGTGGTTCTTGAGCAGGACCCTGAGTGGCGCTGAGTTTGGAGAGAAACTGCCTCCACCAGTGCTCATGATTCGCTCCACCTGGGAAGGCCTTTACTTTCTTCCTCCTGACCAAGCACACACTCATCCTTAATTGTTACTCAACACCACCTTCTTCAGGAAACCTTACCTCACCACACAGGCTGGTGGGCCATCCTCAGCTGGGTACCCATTGTCCCCGGAAGCCCGCAGTCACAGTGATATCCTGTTGGATGGTAAATGTTAGATCATGTGAGCCTGTTTTCTAACATGAGCTTCCAACACAGTGCCTGATGGAGTGGAGGTAGAGACTTAGTTAGAGAGACAGGAGTCTTGTGAATAAGTGAAACTGGGTTTAAAAATGAAAATGGAACAGAATGTGGATCCAGAACAAGAGCAGAATTCATGCAAAAGGAAACAGCACAAGAAAAGCTTGCACGTTGGAAATCACAGGTGAGGGCAATGTTTTCTAGTTTAGTTTTCTCAGAATGTAAGTGAGGATGATGAACTGGAAGGTCGCTTGGGGTCTTGTAGTCTAGATCTGTAATTCTGGATTAAAAATTTAGATGTTTGTAAAGCAACCAACCCATTCTGAGCAGGTTTATGAACGGTTCTAGCAGCCACATGCTCTTCGCCGTGGTTTGTAGTCGCTCCAACACTCCTCTGTACACTCCACTCCTCCACCCTTAACACCGCACTACCACCACACCGCACTCTGCTGCACCACCCTTATATTATCAGTCTTTTAGCGCAGGTGTACCCACTTCAGGTGCCCGCCATCAGGCATGCACCCAGGATCACAGGGCTCTCTCATCTATCCTGATGGCGGAAGGGCAGAAAAGCCTGATACCTTTTACCTTACCCTACAGTCAACCCCCTCAGGGTTTTCTGCCATATAGTCTACGTATGTACAATTTTTTTTTTTAAGCAAACATAAACAGTGCAGCCCTGGACCACAAAAGCAAATACATCACAAAATGACTAAACTTAATTTTCCTAGGGGCGGAAGGACAGAGAAGTTACCGGTACCAGCAATGGGAGATCCCTCCCATCGGGCAATATACATGCCAATTTGGCATCCGAAGACAATATTGTTGCTGGCATCAGTGGCCTTCCAGGGCGTGAATACCACACCTGCTTTGCCAGTGAAGAGGCATCAGTGGGTTCTACATGCAGCAGGAGTGGAGAGCTCATAATGGGCCACAGAGTTATTACAAATGTCCCCTTGAGGATTGCCCGCTGATCTGTCGCTCCAGGGTGGGTAACACGCACCCGTGGCGGCCACTGCGCACTCACCCATGGTTTTATCTGTAAATTGGCTTCCAGGCCACGACCCCAAGGGGCTATCAGAGCCACCCACCGCATGTGGGGAGCCTTCACTGTCCAGGGCCATTCCCAGTCCACAGTCTGCCCTGGGTCCACTCCAGTTGGGGCTGGCAATAGGATGTTGCCCTGCTGTCCAAGTCCCGGTTTTAATAAGATGTCGGACGTCTTTATTTGTAATTGGATGGGAGCAGCGGCACGATGTAGCAATGCCTCCACTGGAGCCAGGCCGCCTCTCCTGCTCCTCTCATTCAATGTCTGCAACACCTCCCAGAGACGTCGGCTCCACCCGGCCAGCGTCTGAGTGGGGGCAGTGGCTCTTAGTCCTTGCTTCAGTAGGCCATTATACCTCTCTATAATCCCTGCAGCTTTGGGATTATAGGGAGTGTGAAACTTCCATTCAACACCCATGTTCTTGGCCCACTGCTGCACCCGGGCTCCTGCAAAATGAGTCCCTTGATCGCTCTCCACTACCAGCGGACGTCCATATGCAGCACATAGGCGTGCCAGTGCTGCCAAAACTGCCTTTTGGTCCGCATGTGGAGCAGGGTAAGCTGCCAATAACCCGGTAGCAGTGTCCACACAGGTGACAGCATATTGTTGTCCATCGGAGCGAGGTAGTGGTCCAATGATGTCAATCTGCCAGCGTGTCAGGGGTACCTGCCCCCGCAACACCTGGCCTGTAGATGCAAAAGGTCTCCGGGGGTAAGTCCTAGAACATACTACACATGTTTCACATGCAGTCTGGATTTCTTTTAAAGTTACAGGTAGACCCCAGGCACGTACAGTGGCCCACATTGTCTTCTGCCCTGCGTGGAGCAAGCATCTGTGTAGCCACTGCGCAACATCCCGCCCTGGAGCAGTTTCAAGCCATCGAACCCGGGCTAGGGTATCTGCCTCATCGTTGCCTGGTGAGGCTAATGGGGCATGTCCTGTGACATGATAAACAGTCACCTGCTTCTGATGCCCCAGATCCCATAGATCTTTCCATAGGGCCTGGCCCCACAATGGCCGATGCATAACTGTCCAGTCACTTAAATTCTATGTGGAAATCCACAGTGTCAGACCCCTGTACACTGCCCAACTGTCAGTACAGATTACTAGAGGGGAAGGCTCATGGGCCACCACCATCCATACTGCTCGCAGTTCAGCCCATTGGCTGCTCTGTCCCGTCCCGGTTTCGAACCAGATAGTGTCTGTTTCTGGGTGTACAGCCACCGCTGTCCAAGAGGCTGGCTGGCCCCGGCTGGAGCCATCTGTATACCAGGCCTCTGCTGGAATCGGTGCTCGACCCTCCTTGTAGGGACTAGCTTCAGGTTCAGCTTCTATACAGGCTTCTGAATTTGGTTCCATACTAGTATATATCACAGGACCAAGAACCTCCTGCAACTCCACCCTTAAGGGGCTAGTTGACAGGGTGCAGCGCTGTTCTAAGTATGCCCCCCACTTCGCCAAAGTGGGCGTTTGAGCAGTGCCACTATGGGGCTTTGTTGTCCAGTCCCGTACCCATCCAGCTATTGGGTAAGTGGTTCTCACTGAGACAGGGGCTGTGGCAGTTATACTTTCTGTGGCTAGTAAGGCTGCATATACCGCAGCTAACTGTTTCTCAATTAAAGAATACCTAACCTCAGCCCCCTTCCAGAGTTGGGACCAGAACCCAATAAGCTGTCGTAGCCTCTCTGATTTCTGCCAGAGTCCCCACCCGAACCCTTCCTGAGTAACATGTACATCGAGCTCACAGGGTTGGGCTGGGTCAAAAACCTGCAAGGCCTGAGCAGTCTTTATAGTTCATTTGGCCGTGGCAAATGCTGTGTCTGCCTCAGCTGACCAATCCCACCTGGCTCCCTTACGTATTAACATATACAAGGGCCATAAGAGCTGGGCCATGTGAGGTATAAATGCCCTCCAGTAACCCAGCAGACCCAGAAAGGCTTGCAGCTGCTTCACTGTGGTTGGAGTGGGGTAAGCTTGAACTTTATCTATCACAGCTTCAGGGATAACCTTTGTCTTACCCGACCAAACAACTCCCAGGAACTTAACTGACAGTCCAGGCCCCTGCAGTTTGCTTTCGTTGATTGCCCAGCCGCATGTTTTCAGGTGTGTTAATAAGAGAGGTACTGCCTTTTCCAGATCTGTAAGAGAGTCACTTGTCAATAAAATATCATCAATATAATGGTATAAACACACTGAAGATGGCCTTTCCCACCGGGCCAAATCTGCTGCCACCAGCCCGTGACACAGAGTCGGGCTGTGCAGGTATCCCTGTGGCAGCACAGTGAATGTCCACTGCCGGCCTTCCCAGGTGAAGGCAAATTGGTCTTGACTTCCTGGGGCTATATCTATGGAAATAAAAGCATTTGCCAGATCGGCTACAAAATGGTACATTCCCAGCTCGTGGCTCAGACGATCCATCAAATCTGCCACTGAAGGCACTGCAGCATGCAAGGGGGGAACTACCTTATTCAATTCACGATAATCTACTGTCATGCGCCAAGAGCCATCGGGCTTCTTCACCGGCCACACTGGCGAATTGTAGGGGCTGTGGGCAGTACGCACAATGCCCACTTTCTCCAGCTCTGATATTGTGCCTGTAATTTCTTTGTAGCCTCCGGGCAACCGATATTGCTTGGTATTAGTCACTCGCCTGGGGACTGGCAGTTGTAGGGGTGGATGCTTAGCGTGTCCTCTCACCACTGCCTTTACCACTCGCACCCTAAGGCGAAACTCTCCGACTGTGGTTTCTAGCCATAAGCCACGTAGTACATCCACCCCCAGGATGTACTCCGGGATGGGCGATACATACACTTTATACTCTTTAGGGGGTAATCGCCCAATCCCCAGAGATAGTTTTACTGCTGTCACCTTGACACTCTGGCCTCCATAGCCATCAATATAACAAGTAGACCCATGAAATCTTTCCGGATTTCCATAGAGCAGAGTACATTCTGCTCCTGTGTCTACTAGCGCTAAAACCCTTTGTACGTTAGTCGGGGACCAGTGGATGGCAAGCTCCACATGTGGCCTCCGGTCCCTGCCCGTCCCCTGTGGACGGGTTCCTTGGCCCTCACCCTATTCAAAGGATATCAGGCCATCACCCGAGGACGGGGCTGGCAGCAAGTGGTCTTCCAGCCGCAGGGTACGCGCCTGAGGCCTGGGGCTTCCAGGCTCCCCTTGAGCAGCAGTCCTTCTCATGGGTGTGAACCTCTGGTCTTCTCGCAGCTGCTGCCATAATTCCAACAAATATGCATTGGGCTGTGCGTCTATTTTAGTGCTATCTACGCCTGCTCTTATTAAATCCATCCACATTTGTTTACGGGTGACTTTTATAGGTTCTGTGATGCCAAGAGGCCTCCTTGCCCTCCTTGGCATTCCTTTTGACCTTTCTGAAACTACCCGTATTCCTTTCTGAGAGCGCTGGCTCTCAACTTCTCCCAAGCTGGCTATCATGGTGGTGACGTCATGTATCTGACGTCCCACATAGGGTGCTAGTACTGCCATGAGGGATCCAAATGTAGAGGAGGGGGCATCCTTTAATACCAAGTCTCTCATTCCTGCTGTGAAATGCTCGTCGTCAGGACCACGCCTATTCACATTAAACATGGCCTGCCGCATCCCCAATTCCCGAAGTACCTGCACCAGCTCGGCGTACGTCTGCCATCTGCTTACTGTCTCCGGCACGTCTCCTGCATCAGCCCTTACTGTCCGTATGGCAGCCATTATCCACTCCAGGAGGGTGTGGTCGCCCTGGCCATTCCGCCGGCTGTTCTGCAGCCTCTGTCGCAAGGATGGGTGTGAAGTCACGGAGGCCAGTCTCTCCATCTCTTGAGCCGTGCAAATAATCCCATCCACCCCCAGGTCCCATAAACGTAGCAGCCAGGCTGCCAAGGGTTCCCCTGGTTTCTGGCGGAACTGTTTGCCCAAGTCCACCAGTTCCGCCTGGGTGTAAGGTCGGTAGGTAGTAAATTCCGTCATCTGTGGTGGTCCCGCAGCCAGACCCCCTGGGGCCATGGGTCGATGCCGCTTCATTTTCTGAGTCACCACCGGGCAGGCCCGGAGCATGGGACCAGCCTCCTCCTCCTCTCCAGAGGAGTCCGGCATCTCCGGGGTGGCGGGTTGGTTTACCACTGCCGGTTGGGACTCAGGCAAAGGTTCAGCCTCCCTCTCCTCCTCTCCTGAGCAGGGGTCTGGCATCTCTGGAGTCGCAGGCTGGTTTGCCACCACCGGCTGTGATTCGCGCAAAGGGCCAGCCTCCCTCTCCTTCCTTCCTGAGACGGAGTCTGGCATCTCCGGAGGGGTGGGTCGGTTTCTCCGAACTTCTTCCTCCAGAATCCTCAAATGTTGTTGCTGTATTCGCATCTCTTCTCGTATCTCTTCTCGCATCTCATCCAGTACTTGCTGGATCCTAGATTGCTCTTTCCGCCTGGACTCTCGCAGAGCCATGAGAAACACCCATCCCACGGCTCTTGCCGCCTCGCGGGCACTGCATCCACTCAGGGTTTCTTCTATTTCATACAGGGCCTGTTCCAACTGCCCCGGGGATCCATCTACCTCTGGCCATTCCTGGGGAGGTGCCCACTGGGCGAGGAGGTCGGCCGCCGGGTACCATCTGCTCATGGCCGGCCATCCAGGGATCCCTCTCCAGATTTCAAAGGGTTTCGTCTGTGTAGAGCTGTCCTGCCTCGAACCGTCCTGCCGTCTACGCCAGTTGTAAAGCAACCAACCCATTCTGAGCAGGTTTATGAACGGTTCTAGCAGCCACATGCTCTTCGCCGTGGTTTGTAGTCGCTCCAACACTCCTCTGTACACTCCACTCCTCCATCCTTAACACCGCACTACCACCACACCGCACTCTGCTGCACCACCCTTATATTATCAGTCTTTTAGCGCAGGTGTACCCACTTCAGGTGCCCGCCATCAGGCATGCACCCAGGATCACAGGGCTCTCTCATCTATCCTGATGGCGGAAGGGCAGAAAAGCCTGATACCTTTTACCCTACCCTACAATGTTTAATCTTAAAGGAATTGGCAGCCCAATGAAGCTTTTTTATTTTTTTCCAGAATGTAAATGACACAGAGTTGTGCTAACAACTGCCCCGATAGTGGTAGACACAATGGACTTTAAAGGATTTCTGATACTTTGGAAACTTGTGTTTGACAAAATCGAGCATTAATAGTATTCATGGAAGGCATTAAGAGATATTGTACTCATTTTGTGGGTTGATGGGGAAGTCTCTTATATTTAATATAAAATGTACCAAACTGTTAGTACAAACAAATGGTATGTAGAGAAGTATGTATGAAGATAAAAGTGTGTCTTATGAGATCTAATCTATGGAGTTTACTCAGAGTCTTCTTATCTGCCCGTGGAAAGCAAACAAAGTCTGTTTTTGCCAAATACAGTTCTAACAGTGTGCAGTCCTGGCCTCATATTGATATAGAGGAATGCCAGTGCTCTGGAATGCAGGTGAGGTTATGAAGCTGGGCTATATTAGAAACCCCAGCTGTAGAAATATTCAACTCACTGATTATCAGCTTCTTTCCCCATGCATTCTCTGTTCCCAATGTAATTTAGAAAAGAGTAAAGGAATTTCGTCCTCCAAGGACAAAACAACTTTTGCGTATCTTTAAATGTTCACTTAGGTTAAGTCAGAAAGCCTACAATGGGTAGGC
Source organism: Talpa europaea (assembly GCF_964194135.1). Classification (NCBI taxonomy): domain Eukaryota; kingdom Metazoa; phylum Chordata; class Mammalia; order Eulipotyphla; family Talpidae; genus Talpa; species Talpa europaea. The sequence goes on from NC_140070.1 coordinate 81,344,613, forward strand.
AATTGGGATAGCAATTATTCTGATCTGACATTTTGGGGATTATAATTAAGCAATAAGGCGCAAGCCAAGGGTGTGTTACTTCAAGATAACACACTTCTTGGAAAGGGCTGTGAGGCATAAGGGGCAAATTAGAGCCTCCAATGATCTGGGAAATGTGTTATCTCTCTGTAGCATGACTCTCAGGGTGTCTTAGTGCCGCACACGTAGTGTTAGATACACTAGTTGTCTATGAATTGATTGCACCATGTCAAACATATGTTTAAAACATGTTTGCTCTTGTGGACTGGCAATGGCTGCTGATTCACAAACCTCAGTCTTGCCATTACCAACTGATAGGTGACTGGGCCATGACTTCAGCCTGGTAAGCCTTTATCAGAGATGTGTGGATATGGTCCTCTTAGAACAATCATGATCCTATTCATTTCAGTTGAGCTGTTTCAATGCTTTTCACCCATTTGGTGCCTCTATATTATGTAAGTGAATGGAGTAAGGTAATTCAAAACTGAATTTTTAATGTGAATCCCCCCAACCATATCATTTTGCTTGATTTTCATAATGTGGCTGCCAGTTAGTAGGTTTGCATTTGATTGACAGAAAGTGATTTCTAGTTCAGCCACCATCAAACACCACTGCACTTCATCCTAGAAGATGTTTCGGTAGTTAAAGAGACTGTGTTGGACAAAAGAATCTTTTAAAACTGGTTCTTTCTTTCCTAGTGAGTACCATAGTGAGACACACCAGGCGAAAAGAAAGACCCATCTTTAATCTATGCTGCTGAGGGAAATCAAAGGGAGTGAATTAGAACTAAGAGTAGCTTCTTATGCTCATTGGAGAGCCTTTTTTCTGCTCCATTTGATACAACAAATCAGATCATCAAAGTAAGTCAAGCACAGGTTGGAACCCAATGCTCCTTGACCCGGCTTCCTCCCTGCTTTCCCAGCCTCCCCTGGAATTTCTTGTGATGTCAAATCACAAAGCTACATGAAGTGCTTCTACCCCAGGAGCCAGGCGGATATTTTATTTTTAGATTCCTTTTCTGTGACTCTAGTAAAATAATATGAAATTCTTTTATGGCTCTATCTGAGCATTTTGATAAATCTGCTGCATTTGAAAGCATGAAAGAGGCGATAACAAAAAAATTCTGTACTGACTGCTTCAAGCCACAAGGTCTTCTTAAGAATAGCTGCAGGGTCCCATTGGCAAGGTGCCAGCTTGTATGTACTGCTGGAAGTTGTAGGGAATTTCACTCTGCCCAGGAGACATCTATCTTCAGATGTATGCCATAAAACATTTCACAAAATAAGCATTTTTCCATGTAAAATTGTACATCTTCTAATTTGGGTTTTATTTCCTATAGCACATAGGAAATTAAAAAAAAAACTCTTTACAAGTTTCTTAAAATTAACATTCTTTACTGACAACCTTTATCAACCTGCTTCAATGAAAAGTAAAATTTAGCAATGGTGATAACAATTCTCAAAATCTTCATAAACACAATTAGTAGTAGTACATGTAAATGTACATGTGGTACAATGGTACATATAATAATGAAAACACTTTCACCTATAAACTTTCTCACCCCCTGTTTTTATATGCTATCTATATTTTTATCTGTTTGTAAAAAGATTCTCCTATATTTAGAAGAAAGATGTGCAAATTGTGAGAGACATTGAAAAGGGAATAATGGGAGCCACATAAATTTAATCATATCATTCATTCAGTTATACAATACATTTCACTTGTGTGCTTAGTATGTGCCGGCCACTCTTCTAGGTATTTAGAATGAAGTGATGATTTTGCAAATGAATCTTTTAAATTTTTACATTAATCTTTCTAATACATGACTAGTAAATGTTTAGACTTAATTAAAAATTAGATTTAAAAAATTCACAAAATAGGACCTCCCTGGTGGTGCAAGGGGTTAAGCACCTCACTATGGAGCAATCCACAGCCTCTGCAGCAAGATTTCAATCCTTGGCCAGCCAGGGAGAAGGCCACATGACAAGGCAGAACTCTCCTGTCTTGCCCACTGCTCCCCTCAGCAGTGTATTTCAGTCAATCTGCCCGTTCTGTTCCCCACTCTGTCTCTGGTGGATCCTTTCACCCCCCGCATCTCTAGCCTGTGCCCCAGCTCTTGTATGCATAAAGAAATAAATCTTTAAAGCACATTAAAAAATACATAAATAAAATTCACAAAATATCTTTACTGTGTATTATTTACCAGACTTTGTGTTACAAACTGCAGAGGGTATTGATATTTTACACCTCTGCCTTCCATAAATATTGACTAGAACGAGAATAAAAAATCAGTTAACCCAATATTCAATACAAGAGAAAATGAGCCTCAAAAATGAAAGCAACAATTGGGTGCTAAAAGATATGATAAAGGTCACTTCAGGCTCAGAGTCAGCACATTGCCAATCTCTGGACAATGCAAGCAGCAGGAAGAGCACTGAGAGCAACTATGAGCGTTTTTGCACTGTTCAACATGATGTGATTTGTCTGAGGCTTGAGGTGTTTGTGGATGAGAATGGAAAACCTATTTAGAAAGACTAGAAAGGATCCCACTGTGAAATGACCCAAGAGCCTCTCTCTCTTACCTGCCTATGATGATACCTGTGTCTCTCTTTTTCTTTCTCCTTTTCCTAACAAACCTGTCCTTTTAAAATGTAGGGAAAAAAATGAAATGACACAAGAACTGGTTAGTCTAACTTAGGATGTTAGTGATAGTAATGAATAGAAGATTTCTGAGGAAGATTTTTTTTCTTTTTTAATTTATAAAATAAGTCTGTTTTTTAAAAGATTTATTTATTTATTTATACAAGCACTAGGTACAGTCAGAATCTCAGAAGGGTGAGAGGATTCACCAGAGACAGAGTGGGGAACATAACAGGCAGACTGACGAAACACACTGCTGAGGGGAGCAGCGGGCGCGGCAGGAGAGGTCTGTTGCGCCATGTGGGACCCTCACTGGCGGCCAGGGATCGAACCTGCGCTGCAGAGGCTGTGGGCAGCTTCACAGCCCAGTGCTCAACTGCTGCGCCACCAGGGGAGGCTCTAAGTCTGTTTTTTTATAAAGCAGATTATATGATTGGGTAGAAAGAGAAATGAAGTTAGACATAACTACGAAAGTTCTTGTATTTATAGTCTCCAAATAACATGTCAGAGTAGCTTTTAAAGCAGATTGTGGCAGGAGTAAAATCACCTTGTGTATCACCCCTGAGCTGCCCCTGATGACTGTTTCAAAAGCTGTATATCATTTCTTCAGGGAGAAGAAAACAAGGGGGAGAAAAGGGAGAAGCCACATGTGAAGACAAAAAGGAATATCTACCTGTTGTATGAGTGATGAATGAGTGAAAAAGACAGGAGATGAAAAAGCAGTGAAGATGATGAGTGAGAAAAGGTTCCTGAATTTGGCAAAATAGCAGTCAGTACATTGTACCATTCTCTTCCCCAGACATCCCATTTTTTGAATTACATCTCTTTATCATCTGTATCTCTAATGTATTCTCTCTGACTCCTTCAATAGACCTTCTAGGGTCCCTTTCCTCAGTATTTTATGTTGGGAATTTTGTTTTTAGAAAATTAGTTTATTGAAGTTACAAATGGAAGGTATGCCTTTTGTTCTGCTAAGCAGTTGGTGCTGAACTTCATTTTCCAGACATGTTACTCTTCGAGCTAGTGAGCTGTGGCTGTCTATGTATGGGGACATGCTTTGTTTAACAATGGAGTCAGGAGCTTAAATTTTTTGCAGGATTTTTTTTTTAGGGGGATTGTGTGATTGTGTAGAGTGATATTAACTTTTGCCTTATAATTTTTCATCAACTCCTATTGTTTGTAATGATTGTCACCTATGACAAAACAAAAGAATAAATTTTTCTCTATCATGAGGCAATCCTCCAAAAATAGACAACCCAAATGCCCAAAAATAGATGACTGGATCAAGAAGATGTGGTACATATACACAATGGCATATTACTCAGCAATCAAAAAAGATAAACACATGCAGTTTGCAGCAACATGGATGGAGCTAAAAGGGATCATGCTCAGCGAAATAAGTCAGAAAGAAAAAAGACAAATACCAGATGGTCTCACTCATAGCAGGAATTTAGAAAACTTAAATAAGAGACCAGGAAAAAGACTAATCAATACAAAGTAAAAATCAAAATCAACAAGCTACTATAAACCAGAGACATACTATGGGGGGGTGGGGGGAGGGAGGGGCGGGGAGAGGAAGGACTAGAATCAAAATAAGGGGGGGGTGCAATTGTATGGGGAATATAACCATAATGAAAATGCATTCATTGTGCAAAGATGAAAAATGATGTAAGAATTTTGTAAAATAAAATATTAAAAAATAGACCTTTAGATGTCAATTAAAATGATGATGTTAGCAATGAATCATTAGTACTTTTATATACCTGTGGCTTCTCCCTTTCAAGTTGAAGCATTGCAATTCTTCTTTTAATCATTATATTCCACTCTATACAGTAAATCTAATGCAACTCTTTTACTGACAAAATATTATAATTCAGACGAAACAGATTTCCAAAGTGGCATTTCAAGAAGCTGAACTCACCAATTTTAATAGATCAGGGTACTGAGCTGTAACTCTCATGTTTAAGAATAAAGGGTTACTCTGAAGTACAACTGTTCTTTATTTTAGTTTGTGCCTGAGATGATTTGTTAAATAAAAGGTCATTTAAAGTTAGCGATAAGGCATTTTTTCCCATCATTTCCATTCCATCATACGCAATTCTTGATCACAATGTAGCTTGCTTAAAACTCCGAAGCCTCCAAATTATGGGGTTTGCTTCTAGCCTGCTGCATGGGAAATTAGATATAGAACTTCTGTCTTCTGTTAATGTTAATGGGAGTTGCATGCCTAATTCCCTTAGAAGCCTGGAACAAATGTATACTTATGAGTCAGCATTACTGGGTTTTCAGGGTCTTTACCCTTTAAAAGCGTCATTAGTCTGAATAATAGCCAGTGCCTCCAGTTACTCCAACCCAGCCCCAGCTACTTTAGTTGAAAACTCTGGGATTTCAGCTCTCACAAATAGACTTAACTATTCTAAAATCGGGACGTTGCCATATGTTACCCAGTCTTGACCATTTGGGGTAAAATTAAAACTTCCAAACTACTCAATATTTTTGTTTTTAAAATAAATTTTTTTGTTGTGGGGTTATACTCCTTAGGCATTAGGATGGCATATTTAGGATTCACTTTTTAGAAGTATCAGTCTATTTGAGTCCTAAGAAAGGTATTATTTTTTCTTCTTTCTTTATTCTAGTTACATTCTCAGAGGGTATTATTCGCTCCAGGGAAATCTTACTTACAGACAATTCTGTGTTCTGTGTTCTCACTCTTGAAGTATTTGCTCCTTATAATAGAATACTGATAGCCACTCTGAGTAATTAATTACATTGCATTAGGCCTTTATAACATAAATGGAGAGAGGGCATCATCTGTGTAAATGAAATTTTCAAAATGAAGAACTTTGAAAATATCTGTATTTTTTTTTAAATCCTACTTGCTTTTCTTTTTTAAAAAACTTATTTTTATTTATTTATTTATGCATACAAGAACTGGGGTGTAGGCCAGTTTGGGAAATACTGCTCTGTAACATTCAAACAAACTATAAGCACTCAGAATTAAGCCACTTTTGATACCACTATTTCCTTGTAATATACCATCTTATATAGAAGTCTTACAAAAGGGATTGCTCTAGAAGGGGAAGTGGTAAAAGTCAGTAGATTTGAATAAGTAGAATGTTATATTCTTTCAGCTAAAGACATCTACATTTACTCATAAATACATACATTTTCTCCTTACAACACAGAAGAACTATAAAGCAACTGAGGATTTGAACAGTACATGTTCTGAGAACATTGTTAACAAACACATTTATCCCATACAATAGTTATTTATTTGAGATAGTGGTTCTCAAATTTAAGATGTGTAAGAAATAACTTTGGAGTTTTTAAAATGTAGAATCTTGGGCCCTGCACGCAGAGATCTCTGTTATATTAGTCCAGACCGGCATCCAGGAATCTGTAGTTTTAAAATTATCCCAGATGATATGAAGTTTCCATGAACAAAATTTTAAGAAATATGATTATATACCTAACTCACATGCAAGTTAGTTCATTTCATTTCTGAACTGTGTGGCATAGTCTGAAGTAACCACAGTTTTACATTTTGTTATTGTTAAGCATAAAAATGTGAAAATTTTTGCTTGATTATTGAGAAAAATATCAAAGACTCCACTTATATAACTAGAAGTAATTATATGATTATATTTAAAAAATGTAAAGCCAAAATGTTCTCATCAACAATAGCTTACTATTAAATGTATATATTAATTTTGCCCTTTTATTTAAGGTGGCATGCCATTAATATTTAAAGGAATTATTATGCTTGGATGAGTATGCTATTAAAGTAAGTATTAAAATTAAGGTTAAATTTCAACACTTCAACTGTTGAATAAATTATAACTAATGTATCTCAACCTGTAATCTATATCTAGACTTTTTTCAATCATCTCAAAATTGAATATTTTAAAGATTCATTCATTAAAAATATCTTTACTGGAGCTACAGACATGACTATATTGCTCAGGGCAAATTTACAGATAGATAAGAGCCTGCCAAATTTTTCAAAGAGAGAATATATAAAAATCCAGAGATAAAGAGGTAGCTGCAAATGAAGCTGAGAAGTGATTAGGGAGTAAATAATGTCAAGAATTGAAGATAGTCAGCAAAGATAGAATAGATAATTTTTTTGTTGTAAAGGGGAGGGGAGGTATTGAATGGGAAACAAGTGAGAGCTATGAGATGGAAAGACACATTTTCATGATATACTTGTGAGGTCTGAAGAGGCTAGAAAAAGTAAAAAAGTTGGTGCAAGATCATGGAGTGTGTAAGAGGGGAAGGAAGATGGAGATATGGAGATACTACTGCAACTAGAACAATAAAGAAAATGGCAGGTACAGATGCAAGTAAAGTGGTAGGTTTCTCAGTTATTTTCTGATCGCTCTAGCTTTGTTTTGAAGTAAAAATTAAAGTTATATTCTAGCACAGAGAAGTTGATGGATTTTAAGGTTTGAGGAAACAGGGAAACTTCATATATTCACACTGGAAAGTGAAAATATAGAGCAGAGAAAGATCATAGAATTGTCTGGCCTTGTTAAATTTAAATACTATAAAGCTAGAATGGGTCTAATTGAAACAGCTGGAAAGTTTTTCTCCATCTCCATCTAGCAAACTTTATCAAGAGTTGGGGATTTAGGTTGGCAGATTTGACAGAACAGAAATAGGGAAAAGAAGTTGTAGACACAGGAAAAAAAAGAATAATTGAAGTTACATATCATGGGGTCCAAGGTAAATGAAGAAAGTGGTTTATAAAAAGGATTACTATATAAGGGGATCTGGTGAAAGGCAGTAGATTTGAACATGTAGAAAAATTTGAAACTAGAATGTCAGTTCTATCCACTTCTTAGTCTATAATTAATCCATGATGATTACAAGATTTGGGGTGAGGAAATCTGGAAGTAAATGTAGAGAAGCTGATACCTGGGGTGGGAGGCTTAGCTGACTACAGTTGAGACAACTAAAAGAAAGAAAAGGGCTTATACTTGAGAAGGTGGAAGAGCATGGATCTCTCTTAGTAGGATCCATAGTAGGATCTTAGTAGGACTAGAAGAGTGTGTTGAAGTGATTCTCATCCTGAGGGGTCAAGATCTGGAGAATGAGCAGTTTGTATTTGAGAAAGTAAGTGAGGAGCTAAGTATTACTTAACGCCAGTGGGTGGAAAGAAAATTCTGAGAATAGGGTAAAGAAGTGGATAGTTTATTAACTAGAGAATGGAAAGATTTAGAAAGTGGAGTGAAAGTAGGTGGTATAGTCCATTTGAAAGATAGTGGGAGGAGGGGGAGAAAGAATAGAAGGTGAGAATAGAATTGGAACAGATTACTAAGGAGATTTCCTCATGAGAAATGAACAAAGGGTGTGGACATATGCGGCACAGAGGGTTAAGCAATTTATGTTTTTGCCAAAAACTTGGCCGGGGTAATTTTGGTGGGAAGGATTTTTAAGGCATAAACTTATATTACATAGCAGTTTATATTTCTCAGTGGCATCCTAATCCAGAGATGTAGAAACTTTTGTGGGTTGCTTCTTGGCCTCCAGGAATCAATTAATTCTGGTGAATGTACTGAATTATCTTCCTATTATGAGCTGCATAATTTTCCTACAGAAAAGGAAAGATTGATCAAGGTAGAATTAAAGAATTTATGTAGGATAAAAAGTAGAGAGAGTTAAAAGGCAATAGAGAACTAGAGAAAGGGTGTCTGTGTTCCGCTCTAGTTCTGGCCCAAAATTTGTGGAGGCTTTTGCTCTCTGGAAAATTGTCAGCACTGAGGGTTACAGAAGAGGTGAAAGAAATAATATATATAAGATAAATAGACAGATGGGGCCTCCCTGGCACAGGAGTTAAAAACAGCACTATCAAGCAATCACCAGTCACTGCAGCATGAGTTCGATTCCCCAGAAGTCCAGGGAAGTGACCCACAGGGTGCAGCAGACCTCTCCTGTCTTGCTCACTGCTCCCCTCAGCAGTGTATTTCATTAGATCTGCTTGTTCTGCTCCCCACTCTGTCTCTGGTGAATCCTCTCACCGCCCACTCCTCTGGTACTCCTCTGGCTCACACCCCAGCTCTTATGCATGTAAATAAATAAATCTTTTAAAAAAGATAGATACAGATATAAATATAAATGACTGATTTCTTAGAGGTTAAGAGAGATCTCAGGATACACTAAAAATATGACACTGGAAGATGATCTCTGGAGTGAGACATTTCTCTTCAGAAGCTATGCTCTTTATTTCACATCATTTCTATTGTTTAATAAATTTCAGGGCCTCCCTGGTGGTGCAGTGGATTGAGCGCAGCGCTGTGAAGCAGTCTGCAGCCTCTGCAGTGCGGGCTCAGTTCCCAGCCGGCCAGGGAGATACCCACATGGCGTGGTAGACTTCTCCTGTCTCGCCCGCTGCTCCTCTCAGAAGTATATTTCAGTCCTTCTGCCTGCTCTGCTCCCTGCTCTGTCTCTGGTGAATTCTCTCACCCTCCTGTGCCTCTGGCCTGTACCCCAGTGTTTGTATAAATAAATCTTAAAAAAAAATTCAGTAACATAGCCCTTTTTTCAATTTCTCAATCAAGCCATGTAATTATGTATATATTGTATATATATTTCATATATAATTATGAAAACTCACCACTATGAAAACCTCATTTAAATCAATTGAACTACTTATTACTCTACAAATTTTTATTAACTTAAAAGATGTTAAAAATGAAAATTCTTGCAGATTAAACAATTATTCCTCATGCAAATTCAACCAGCTTGCTATTTAGTAGCAATAAGAGCAACAGAATCGACACTCTCACTATGTAGAATGAAATAAATTTTCTGTGAAATGAACATATATGTCTACACATGATATATTTGATGGACTATATGTCAGCATAACAGGCTTTCTCAGATTGGGTAGAAACAGTATTCTTCTGTTTAAACACTGTTTAAACACTGTTTTATACACAATTCCAAAGGATACATGCATCTAGTTCTCTATAGAAGGAGGAAAATTGTTATTTAAAACGAAACTAAACATGTCTTACATGACTTCTCCTTGATATATTGGGCAAGGAAAACTGTTCCCTTAAGAGATATAAATGTGAGAAGAAAGACACATAAAAGAAAATTAATAAAATCTTATGCTTGTATAAGTCAGAATTATTTTAATAAAACCCACTATTTGATGGAGTCTATGACTATTTTTCTTCTAGTTAAAAGGCATTGGGAGAAAAAAGTCAATTGAGAAGGGGACTATTTGGCTTACTATAAGGAGTAAACACTACAGGAGGTTTGTAAGAGAATTAGCTTTTGCACATTAGGGATGATATTTTTCCAAATAAGCAATGTAAGCAAAGTATAAAAACTGCAGTTTCAGGGCAAAACATAAGGAAATGAAGTCTTAGAGTTCAAATTACAATCAAATAGATTTAATAGAAGTCATACACAAGTTAAGAAGACTGTATTATTGAATGATTAAAATGTTTTTAGGATGTATATATACTTAAATGCTTTTTGAAATAGCGTGTATTGTTTTCTGGCCACAGAGTCACATGTAATTATCGTAAAAATAAATTTGAGGTAACACAGGAAGAATTAAAAGCCACATATGATAATTTATTTCTACAAAAATAACTAATTTATAATTAAAACCAAGAAGAAAGGAAAAGCCTTTGAGACAACTCAGTAAATGTGAGGAAAATAATTATGTAACTCAACATAGTAGTAAAAGCCCTCAAATCTTGCCACAATTTTTGGCAACTACAAATGTAACTGGGGAAAAATTACCCAGCAATGAATGGCATGCATTAATAAATAGAAGTTGAAAATGTTAAATATAAAGGAAACCAGAAATAAAATCAGTAGATTTAATTCTTATAAAACTATGATAAAATTTTGTAATTTTAGGCAAAGAAAAAAGTAGGAAATTCCAAAAGCACAATATTATGACTGAAAAACGAATGTAAATCATAAACATTAAGGACATTGAAAAATAGTTAAATGAAGTAACTAGATATCTGCTGGTCTTTTCAGTCTTGCATCTATTCCTTCAATTATTCTTTGATGAAATACTCATTGCTGACACTTTCTTCAGGGTATGACAGTTTATTTCATCAACTCCAGCTTTTGACATATGACCTAAGGCAATAAAACATTTCGGTGTACCACATTTCCACTCTGGACCTCATAATTGCTTCAGGAATTAGATATGTGAATAAATTTAGGCCAATGAGAATCAGGCTGTAGTTTTTATGGACACAGCTAGGAAATAACGTTCCTTTTCTGTTGAATCTGAACCAAGCACACATTAATCTAGAATTATCCACTTCACTGAAAATGAAACCAGTGTAGATCATAACATAGGTGAACCCTGAATCTTAACTTTTAAGCATCTCACACTAACCGGGGACTTTTAATTACCCAGTCCAATGGGTAATTTTATAATTTTTGTATAATTTATAGTTAAAAACTTTGTAATTACCCAGTCTTCTCCCCCCAAGATAATTAAAACTGGTGTTCAGTTACTTTCAACCAACCAAGCTCTAATGATGTTTTATGAAAATAAATTTTAAATGTCCAATATAGATTTTAAAAAGTCCAAAGAAGTAAAAAAGATAAATCACACTTCCTACATGACCCACCCCATCCTTTCAAATGCAATAGGTTTATAATAAGTTCTTTCCTCTCTTTAAGGAATGTGTCGTTTTTATGAATTAACTTGTACTACCATTCAGTGCATTCAATATGGCAGCTACTGGGTACATGTGCCTATTGAACATTTGAAATGTGCCATCTGAATTCTCCAAGTATAAAATACACACTGGATTTTGTAAACATAGTAGGAAGGAAAGGAATGCAACTTATTTTCAGTATTTTTTGTTGACTATATGTTGAAATGTTTATATTTTAACATGTCATATCAAACAAAAATTATTAAATATGTGTTTCTTTTTACCTTTTTAAATATGACTATTGATAAAATTTAAAAAGAGTGTGTGTTACATTTCTGATTTGCATTATATTTCTCTTGGATAGTGTTTGTCTATCATATAAAAGGTAACATTTTAAAGCCTTAGTAAAATACATAGGCCATTTTTCTTTATATTCTTTCTATATATAGCTTTCTAAATATATTATATAGGTATATATGTGTAGATATACATATATATATTCATTCTTTCATTCATTCATATATATTCAGAGCATGATAACTTTAAGACCAGCAGATGAGAGTTCCCCTTTGGTAGTTCCCACACAAATTTGGGGATTCATTCTCAATCATCAGATTGAATTTTTTGTGGAAGAAACTAGAAGATTGATTTTATGTTCAAATATAAATCTCATAATTATGTTATTATGGCAGATACAGCTGGTTGTTTCCCAAAAATCTACTCTTTTTCCTTCTCAGGATCCTGATTTTGATTAGACATAATGAATAAAGAACATATTTCCCAGAGAACCTTGCAGCAAGGTGAATACAGGTGATTAATTCTAGATAATGGGATATGACTTCAGATAAATATGCTTAAAAGGAATAAATATTCTTCTTCAACTTAGGTTATTTTCCCTTTAGGCTGAACTGTTTATGCTGAAATGAACATATAATAACTGAGTACAAGCAAACTTTTTTGAACATGAAGGTGTCACCTCGTGTGGGTGTACAGGACAATGTTATTAAAAGAATCTGAAAACTTAATGCTTATGAAACTTTCATATTGGGCTGGTTTAGATTAGATGAAAAATATTAACACTTGAAGAAATAAAAAGTCAAAGTGGAGGCATCTACACCAACTCTCAAAACAGGATTGAGAAGCTGTTGAAAATCAGGTACTTCCAGGCATGCTTCCACATGCCAATAAAACCAGTCCATCACAGACCACCCACAATAAAGCTTTAACCAATCACTACTTCACTAACTTTTCACTTAATTTCCATGTTATTGAGTCAATCATTACTTGTCTGACTTATAACCTAATTTGCATAGCAGATCAGAGCGGAAACTGTCTGACTTTTCTTTGTGTATATAAACTCTCTCCAAGACTAGGCAACTGGAAACATGATTCAAGGACTGCCTGTGACTGTCTCTGCCCAGCTGTGGTACTAAAGCTACAAATAAGCCCCTTTGTTCCACTTTGACCACATTTCAGGTTTTTGGTTATCATTTTTATCTTGGTTAAGCCACTGCTATATTTGGCTTTCTACCATTCAGGAATGAATCTAATTTTTATTGGTAAAATTTCAAGATATTGATGTTCGATAAGAATCAGGTTATGAATTGTGGATGGCCATTAACTTTGAGAATTATTCAAATCAAATTCTTTTTTTTGTCAAATGCTGGATTTGATTTTTTCCCATTTTACTGTATATATTTTTAGGCATACTATTTTTCTCTACATTAATATCTTGCTTATACTTAATATTCAGCATGTTTTTGCAATTTTATGTTCAGTAGCTTAAGATTACTTGAATAATATTGTGTGAGCTGTAATTATTCAGATTTTCTTAAAAATAGGTTATCATCATGAAATTTGTCAAGGATCAATTTGATGATCAACTTCAACATTTTTGTTCTAGTACTTTTTGCTAACATCAATCAGAACCAAAATTTTTGCCAGATGAGGTTTCACTTGTTCTATGAAGATTTATACAAGCATAATCTTTCTCAGCTTAGTGTATTTTATAATATTATAATCACCTGTATAAATGTGTGTGAAATAAACATGTATAATATGTGCGTATACAAATTTAAAAATACAAAATTAAGTTAACTTGAAGGACAGTAGAGCCAACTATACAAGTGATTAGACCTCAGAGAAATAACTTTTTATCGTGCACTTAGAAAATAATTCCAGAATAAAGCAGGATTAAAATAGTTGCTTTGATAAGCCAGTCTTAATAGGCTTTGAGAAATACACTTTTCAAGAAAGGATAGTGAATTCTTTCTTGGACTGTGTTGAAGGGACTAACAGAGATGAGTCAGCCTGAGTCTGTAGAGAGGGAGCCATGGTCAAACCATCACAAAGTTCTCAGTGATGAGAATGATCCCTAGAAGGAAACTAATAGAGACTTAAGCTTAAGGGAAAAAAAAGAATCACATAGAAGCAGAGAATCAGGTCAGGAGGCTGCAGCATTCCATAAATAAGAGGAGAAGTGGAAAGTAGATTGGAGAGACATTAAGAGCTGTTTAACAGACAATCTGATAACTGTCCAGGTCTGTCTTCATGGCCAGTGCCAGGTTAAAAATCCTATCAATGTGATTTACTGAGGGGCAATAGCCATTGGGAAAACTTTAAGAAGGGAAGTAATAGAAGAAAGAGGGGCACTTTTGTCTTTATCAAGTTGGTAATGAGAGAGCTTCTCACATCCTTAGCTAAATCAATAGGGAACCTCAGAGGTAGATAAGCATTCTGGGGTGAATACAACTGAGAGCAACAGGGCTTCATGAAATTTAATTGTTTTTAGAACTCCAGTCAAATGCTAACAACTCTGATCCTTGAAGTGGTAGAAATCATGCATCATGATGAAACACTTTCAAATCACTGAATAATTTCAAGATTATTTTGAGTGATGGCATAACATAATATTGAATATGGGTGTTTCTTTTTTCTTTTTCCCTAGGAAATGGGTTCTAATTTTTACTTGTGTTATATTGGGGATAAATACAGTTCCCTGGTTCTATTAAAAAGCTTCTAACTAAACATTTGGGAGGATTTAATATGTAAAGAATGATTCTGAGTTGGACTGAGCCGTGTTGACAACAGCATTCACACCAATGCCTGACAAGGACGAGGTTTGAATTTTGTCTGTGTGTGAGGCACAAAAAGGAACTGCCTCTGCCAAGTAGTTTCCAGAACATGTTTTCTGTATTCCACACTGTCAAGGAAGGAAAAGCCAATGCATACTTCGAAGACTACTATTTTGTTACACATATGAATTCTGTTAGGCTTTCTGGTATGTTGAGGTATGAGAGATATGTGCATTTTTTTCCCAGGTGGTACAGTTTTATTTCTGTCCTGGTGGAGCTCAGGTGCTGTCTTGCATGCCTGTGCATACACATAAGGGGTCAGTGAACCCAAGCATATATTAGAGAGGAAATATTTTTTGAATTATTGCTTTGAATTATTTTTTCAAATGTTTTATATTAGGAAGAATGTAAAATATGATTTTTTAATGCTTTTGCATTTTTATGCCCATGTGGATATTTTATGCCAAATTTAATTAGATTTATATTAGAATAATTTATATAGTGTATATATAGGTGTATTTATCTTTATAGATAGATAGATGTAAATATAGGTAGAGATGTTTAGTGGTTGAGAAGCTTTTAAACCTCTTTAAGAAAATCAAGGAAATATAAAGTACAGAGAGCATGACTTTTTTTTCTAAGTCATTCAGGTTTATGAGGCCCAAGCTCTCATTGCAAGTGATGCCAACCAGTCTTTCAGAAATTAAGTTTTTATTTTTTTTGATATGCTACTTTTGTTCTGAATGGGAACTAGAACAATTCTCATGGCTCATGTCTATTGAGCTTAGATGGCCTAAAAAGAGAACAAAATAATGAACTTATTGAAGAATTATATATTATTTTATCAAAAACTAAATGACATTTCCATGGCGATATATTTTATATATATTATCAATACTGAATCCTCACAAAAATTAGTTATGGTCATCCCAACTTTGTTAAAACGAGCTATTCATGATATGGCTTCCTGAAAAAAGGTGAATTTTAGATTAAATTTGGAAAAACAGAATATCAAAGCAATAATGTTATTTTGCAATTAAAAAAACTCAATGCACTTGAAGATGACACAGGCTGCTTGCCTTTATGAGAATACAGCTAAGGCCTAATATCAAGCAACAATTTTTTCCACTATAATTTCTTCAAAGACTCTTCTTTCCTCTGGTTATCTTCATTACCCTGCGACAAATTAATGCATTCTTCAAAGCTAGTTTACAGAATGTAAATGGCTGTAGGATAATTTTTTTTAAAGATTTATTTATTTTTATACAAGAGCTGGGATACAGGTCAGAGGCAGGGGAGGGTGAGAGTATTCACCAGAGACAGAGTGGGGAGCAGAACAGGCAGATGACAGAAATACACTGCTGAGGGGAGCAGTGGGCATGACAGGAGAGGTCTGAGGGACCATGTGGGATTCTCGCCGACCAGCCGGGATCAAACCCGCGCTGCCAAGGCTGCAGACAGCTTCACAGCATGGCGCTCAACCTGCTGCACCACCAGGGAGGCCCAGGAAAAATTTTGATAATGATGTTACTGGACTTTAAGGGGTCAATGCCTCATGGGATTTACAACTACAGAACTCCTAGTTCATGAGCATGTGGGAAAAAACAATCCAAACATCTTCACGAAATCAATTTCCAGCTTCCCCTTGCTTCCCTGGTTTCCTCTTCAAGGTTTCAAGTTCCCATAATCTCTTTGGCTCACCCATGCCCTTCTTCTCTGTCTACTCTTTCCTAATTCTGGTTCCAAAAAAGGTTTTGCCATCATCAAGCATCTTTTGTTACTTCTTAAGAAAAACTGGAGTGAAGACTCTTTTATAAGTTTCACTTATAGGAGGAATATAGGGGAAGCAAATAAGACATCAGGGGAAAAATAATAACAATACAAAACACAACACAACAAAACAAAAACAGACAATTAGAAACCAGAGACATCCTGCAGGGGAGAGGGAGGGAGAGGGATCAGAGGGAGGGAGGCAGAAGAATTAATTAGGGGACTGTGCTGATGGTGCACTGGTGACTTGGTGCAGGAATTCTATGGGTACTATGCCTGAAGGGGGGAAAAAAGCAAACATTGTTTAAAAATGAACAATGATGTAAAAATATATAGAAATAAAAAAAAACTTTTATTAAACAATTCCAGGTCTGAGTAGACTCTTACTTTTTTAGACTAAAGCCTTTTCTGTTATCTCTGAAATAATTTTACCTTTGTTATTTTTTGCCTGGCAACCGTTAAATTCATTGTCCTTCACTTTCACAGCTTTATCTCCCTACACACAAGGGGTAGCCACCTACACTCAATCTCAGACTACTATTAACCCCAAAAGAATAGATCTGATTCCTAGAACTAAAGAGAGTCAGGAGACATTACTAGTAACAAGTAGAGATTACTGAGCTTTAAAATGACCTCTTAGGAATCAAAGTAATGACAGTTAGTAGTAGCTGACATTGTGGAGTACTATGTACTACGTATTACCTTATATGCCTTTTCTTATTACAAAACCCTGTGGTTGGGCATCCCTGATGGTACAAGGAGTTAAGACACAACCTATGAAGCTGTCTGCAGCCTCTGCAGCATGAGTTCAATCCCTGACCAGCCAGGGAGCTACCCACATGGTGCAGCAGAACTCTCCTGACTCGCCTGCTGCTCCCCTCAGCAGTGTATTTCAGTCAGTCTGCCTGTTCTGTTCCCTGCTCTGTCTCTGGTGAGTCCTCTCACCCCCCCACACCTCTGGCCTGTACCCCAGTTCTTGTATGCATAAATAAATAAATCTTAAAAAAAAACCTGTGGTTGAGTTTATATTGTTTTGTTTTATAGAGGAGATAGCTGATTTTGAATAATTTAGAGGAATTTGGTGCTTTGTGTTTATACTTTTATACATCTATACTTATAAATAAAACTATAAAATTTACATTATAAATATATCTAATCTATAAATATAGGCTATATTTCTATTATATATAATTTTATATATAAATATATAGACTTACATGTATGCATTACTAACTAGTTTGTGTGTATCCTTAGAAAGTGCTTCTACCACTCACAGCAGGGCATCATTGAGAATAAAAATAAAGTTTTCTTGCTGTTGCTGTAGCTTAATTAAGTTGCGAATGTAGCTCCTTTTGAAATTTCCTAAAGAAGCTGACAAATCAAATGTTGTGAATCTTTAAATGCTTGCATTGTGTTCAAATATTTATGGAATGGCAGATGAAGTTCCAAGAAAGTCAGAAACAAGAACTCAAGCAATAATTGGAGATTTTAGTTTCTGAGGGATTTAATGTTCTGAAAACCAGCGACTGGGTTCCCTGCCATTTATAAATGCCCAGGAGAACACAGAGAGGAGATGAAGGACCTTGGGTTTAAAAGAGATACCAATCAAAGGGCAGAAAGGAAACAGATGTTGGAAAAAAGCTCACACGAGTTTAAGGTGAGTCATAGCAACCAGCACATGACTAGTTTGTGGGTTACTGAGAAAAAAGGCAACCGAATGCTGATACCGTCTATCCAATTATTCACAATACATTTGATAATTATTGTTTCTCATTATTATGTTCTGAAAATGCATCATTTTAATTTAATAAAGGGAGAATTGTTTATGGACAGCAGAGCAGAAATAAAGAAAGCAAAGATTGAGTTTATATTTTGCATTTTACCTATTTTAGGTTCTAATTTACATTCTTACAAGCACTCAAAAAAATAACTGTGGAGACAGAAAAATAATTGCTTCAATATCTTAAAGTTCCAGTAACAATACAAACAGTAATTTATATTTACCTTGAGCATATTGTCTAAGTTATACAAGCAAGCTACCAATAGCTGCACCATCCGGGAACTTGACAGAAATGCGAAAGTTTGGGTCCCACCCCAGACTCCCAGAATGAGCACCTGTGGACTAGGGCCTTTTTCTATGTTTTAACAAGTCATTCAGGTGACACTGACTTATGTAAAGTTTGAGAACCAGTATTAAGGTAACACTGGATGCTATGGCAGACAAACTGCCAATCTCTATAGCTTTCCACAGTGAGAATTTCTGCTCAGGTAAGAGCTCAAGGCTGGTGTGGCACGCGGGAAGCTGTTCTCCATTTTCTGCTTCTGCCACCTGTGCCACTGGAGTCTACGCATCTTGGGAGTTATTTTAGTTGCAGTGGCTTCGAGGAGGAGAATAATATCATTTCAGCTAACATCCCTTTGGTCATATCTAACTATAAAGGAAGCTGGAAAATATAGTCTAGCTTTGGGCCTAAAAGCATGAGGACTCCAAAGCCCGCAGCTTATGCATCAATTCTCTATTCTGGTTTCTCTACTAGTTTTCTACTCTGCTTGCTCCATCTATTTGCAAAATACATTCATAGTTATTTACAATTTAACATTCTACTTGACCTTGTAGACTATAGTATCTCCTCAAAAATTTCACAACTAAAAAACCCAAAAAACTTCAGTAAATAAGTTAAGAACAAGGCCTCCCCTGGTGGTGCAGCAGTTGAGCGCTGGGCTGCGAAGCTGCCCGCAGCCTCTGCAGCGCCAGCTCGCTCCCAGGCCCCCCGGAGAGGTCCCCCATGGCTGAGGCAGACCTCTCCTGCTGCGCCCGCTGCTCCCTTCAGCAGTGTATTTCTTCGTCAGTCTGCCAGTTCTGCTCCCCACTCTGGCTCTGGTGAATTCTCTCATCCTCCTGCGCTTCTGACTGTACCCAGTGCTTGTATAAATAAATAAATAAATAAATCTTTAAAAAAAAATTAAGAACAACCTGATTTTAGAATTCTGTCAGTTTCAACTTAAACATAAATTCTCATGACTGTTTAGGTTACACAGTGGCCACCTATGTCTCCATTAATTTAGCCAGTAGAAATTCTTATGAAAGTAAAAAGGTTTTTTTATCATTTTATATGCCAAAATATATTGATCAATCTATGCTCTAGACTCTTTTGTATGAATTATAAAAGTAATAAACATATTGTAATAAACATTGGTGTCATTGCAAACTTTACAAATAAACATCTTCAGACAAGCTACCAAGTATATGAGTAAGTCTCCTATCTGTACTTTCAGAAAGTCTGCTTTGCTTTTCCTTCAATTTTGGATTTCTGCCAGAAGATAAAGAGCATGAGTTATTCAGCTTGGTCTTTAGGAAGATACGACTGAACTGGCAGATAATTTAATAATACTGCTTGACCTCTTTGTCATATTGATTTATTTATTTACTTATCGGAGGGGAATGTATATATTGGGGTGTCCTACTAAACAGGCTATGGAATCATCCTAAGAATGTGTGTATGTGAGAATGTGCATATTTCTTGGAAGAGAACTTGGGTTAGTCTAAATACCTTCTTAAAGATTTATAATCACTATGATTTTGTGCTTTTATTCCAAAACAATTTACATTGTCTACTTGAATGTCCGTGAAAATATTATCTGCATTAAAATCTGAAGTTATCACCAATGATAAATCAAAAATATTTTCTCAGTTCTCTGGAATTATTTTGTTGACTGTCCAACATTTCTAACTGGCATTTTTCCCTCTGTAAATAATTTATATTTTAAAATTTGTGTTTGGTCATTTAGATTCATATATATATATATATGTATACACACATACTTAAGTGCATATGTTAATTGTATGTGTATATATATATATATATATATACAATTTAAAATTGATAAGAATATTGTCTTTGGTTCTTTCAACATAAACAGTTCACCCCCAAATATTGTAATTTTGGAAGCAGTGTCCTTTTTTCAATTCAAATGTCAATTAATCACAAAATACTACTTTAATGAGAATTTAGGAACTGATGTATTACAAGTCATTTCATTAAGTGCTGTAATACTGACAGCATCAGTAAATATTTATTGAATAATTGTAAAAGATTATTGCCCTATCAATGGCCTTAAGTGGTCCATGTTACATATGATCTTGCTGCCCAAGGCAAATTTATGTAATATAAATTAATATCTAGAATAAATAAGCAGTATGTGTTTATTATGTTCAGGGTAGACTTCACACTGCTTGAGGAACTAATCTGTGGCTGTGTAGACATATGTGTGTGCATAAGTTTTCACTTTTAGAGCTAGCTCTCCAGATGTGCTTTATTACTTCCTGAGTATTTTCCTTCCTAATTAAGTAAGCTGCCAGTAGGTGGGCAGTGGTATAAGCTTAGTACTATGAACTATAATGATCATATTTTATGTGTATTTGGTCAATTATAGTGAAGAATTCAAGCCAATTCTGCATTTGTAGGCAACTCAGGCTGCCTTTATACTTTCTTCTTTAATTTTCTTACAGTAGCTACTTATTATGCAAAGCAAATCATAACTTACCTTTGTATTTTTAACTTCTTCTACTAAGGAATATTTTTCTCTATGTTTTGCCCAGTAGTTACTCACTTCATTAAATCTCCAGAGCATAACCTAATTAGTCCTATCTCCAAATGAAGTTGTAACCATCAATTTGTATAATTTGTGAATACAATTTTCTATTTTGCCTTATGCACAAAGGACACTAAAACTTCTATTACCTTTTGTTTTTCTACTTATCAAGAAGCATGACTACATATTATTTGAGAGAGCATGCAAAGGTCCTGTGTTTCCTCTATCTTGTGTTATTTTTACAATGTTCCAGTGAAATACCTCTCCATTTTCTGAACATTTCATAGATGAACATTTTGAAGAACAGAGATATTAAATAACATGAGTGGTGGCAGATATCAAAACTCCTAATCCTCAAGCTGGGTATATGTATTTTTTGGATCTTTATTTTTTTATATATTAATTTTTTATTTTTCACATCATTGTTCATTTTTAAACAATATTTGCTTCCCCCTGATCCCTTAGGTGTAGTCCCCACAGAATTTCTTTCACCAATGCACCCGTGCGCCATCACCACAGTCCCCTGTGTGCCTCCCTCCCTCCTTCTGATCCCTCCTCCCCTGCAGTGTGGCTCTGATTTATAATTGTCCGTTTTTGCTTTGTTGTGTTTTGTACTGTCATTATTTTTTTATATGGATGTCTTATTGAGTTTCCCTATATTCCTGCTATAAGTGAAACCATCCGATATTTTTCTTTTTCCTTCTGGCTTATTTCACTGAGAAAAATTCTTTCTAGTTCCAGCCACATTGCTGCGAATAGCATGAGGTTATCTTTTTTGACTGCTGAATAATATTCCATTGCGTATGTATGCCACGTCTTCTTGATCCAGTAATCTATTTTTGGATATATTTTAGTTAGACTTGGTGGCTACTTCAGCAGAGTTATATATCATCTTTTCTCTCTTGATATTTTTAAATTATTGAATTTGTTATAAATTTAATCCCTCAAAATCTTTCCAAATTTTTATTAATTTCTGAACAAAAAAATTCTGATAAAGGGTAAAATGAGACTAAGAATCCCAACTTTTGCAAATAGAAAATTCTCAGAAAAGGAAGTTAGTTCCATTTGTAGAGTATGATGTTGTAAAATATGATGCTCAGGAAAAAAGTAGAGATAGATTTTAAACTGTATACATTATTGGAAAATATTGACTTAATTCCTCAACATTTCTGCAATATAGTTTAGAATTGATTAAAACTATTGGACACTGAAGCAAAGTTTTGAATATGCATAAAAGCTTATGGTATTGAATAATATTTAAATTTCAGTCATATTTTCTTCCCCTAACCTTTTAAAAATTCTGTCAGAGGCCATAAATATATTTTTGTAAACTTAAAGAATCCTTCTAACTTTACTTATGAGTTTCAAGTCCTGTGAAGCACATATTTAAAATTTACATATTGCCTTGCACTTTGTTAAGTGAGCCCCAATAATTTTAAAAGAGAGGTATGAAAATGACCTTATAGCCACAATAAATTCTACACAACATCAAGTCTGGACTAGATATATGTGAAGCTACATGTAGGATTTTAGTAGTTTAAAATACCTGTGGGTACAAAATACATATGCTAAATACACATTTAGAGTTACATTCAACTGTATCTGTTTGTAAGGAATTTAACATTTTATATTCAGTGCAGATTTGGAATACCCAACGTCCTGCTAGAGGAGTAAGCTGAGATGGCTATGGAATGGACTTGAAAAGTAATCATTTCTTGATGATTCAATTATCATAACAATTTTATGCATGAAATTAAAAAGCATATAGCTATTACTGAGGTCAATACAGATATCTTTGCATCTTGATTGTGTTACATTATTTTGAAAGAAAAATTACTAACATATTAATGGTCATAAAAGTTCATTGATACAAATCATTTGTCTCAATATTTGGACTCATTAAAAAAAGTAGCTAGAAAATTCTACTAATTTTAAAATAGGTAAGTATATACCATCTCTTTTTGATAGGCACTTTAGAATCATGCATTTTATAACACATTAGCTTCTGTTTTCTGAGGACAATGGCTCATAATCTTCTGACAATTCTTACTTCAAAGGTCCCTTTTGAGATAACCAAGAATACTTAGTCTTTCATTTATACAAATTTCATTAAATTCCACCTGTAAGCTCTGAATACCAAACTAGAAACAAACTTCTTGAACTTTCACACTTAAAAGTTTCTGAATGAAAAGTTACTATATGAGTCAGAAAATATGTTACACTTTAAAAAACTAAACTCTCCCATCTTCACAACTGATGCCATCTTGTTCCCAGAATGAAGAGGATAGACAACTGGTAGTAGATACATTTTTGAGCATATTTAACAAATTATGTGTATTTGTAGCAGACATATACACTAGAAATTTGTGAACCTGTATAAACTTGTTTCACTATTTATTTGAAATGTTTTAACTTCCTAAGAATCAGTTATATCCATATTCAAATATAAATAAAAATAATTTCAAAGTGATATAAAAATAGAATTAGCCCATTTACTTCTCTCCATTTTCACATTAACTGTTCCTTGTTACTCAGGACTGGGCTTATATGCTTTAAATATAAGAAATGGAATTTCTTAAGAAATAGAATTTCATATGCTTTAAATAATATAAAAATATATATAAGAATTTAAATAATATAAGAATTTAAATAATATAAGAATTTCACAAGCTTTAAATATAAGAAATAGAATTCCATACCCTTTTCAATTAATTGTTTTAAGTACTTGCTTGCATTGTACAACTTATCTATTTGCAAAATTGGACAAATTAGATATTTCATAGCTATTTCACCAGAAGATATTATGAGGTAGATGTTTGGATGATCCATTAATAGGCTAATTATTGTTGAAATAATTCATAGGGATTCATGTATACTACTAGGTTTTATGTGAATAATGGAGCCCAATTCCATTAAATAATAATTTCATCATTTTCAACAAAGAACAATTTTCCCTTTCTGGAAATAAAACTCTGTAGCATTTCAAAATTTATAAAATCTTCCTTCAGATCCATAATAAAGAGCACAAGGGAGGGAGGAAGTCATGAGGGGTAGCAAGATACTATCAATCTATCAATGGCATGTAGTTTAAAGGTATGGTCTAGTTACTTTCATATCATATGTTTTTAACTATATAGGCACTATTCTGCCACCATTTGCAAATTTATAAAGGAAATTATTTGCCTCCTTTAAGTAGTGGAACATCAGCAACAACTCATTAATTTCAGATAACACAAAATTGGAATGCTTGTATGTGTATATAGAGTAGTAAGTGCTGAAGAAAGAGTGGCTGCCAAATGTTTGACTTTTTTTAATTCTTATATTACATAATTCAAAACTACTTGTGGCAGAGTGTAAGTTTCAGGAGGAGAGAGAGGGACAATTTTCCAAGCTTTTTTCTTTTAAATATTTTGTGAAATTGAGTAATTACTCCATTTTAAATATTATTTTGTGGACATTAGATTATATTGACAGCTCTAAATAAATTAACTTCTAATATAAAACAATTTTAGGACATTCGGATGGTTTCTTTGTTGCTAAAGCAATATGCTTCACTGATACAAATCTGAGTGTAACATACGGTCTCAGCCTTAGGCCAGGGTGTTCCATTTGAATTATTCCAGGCTTTTCCTTACAGTGCTGTGCTTCAAACATGAATCCAATTACCAACTGCAGTCAGGCAATTGAGAGGCTGCAGGATAAATACTCTAATAGATGGGGAAGGGGGTAGAGGACTATGATTTGTGTGGTAATCAGCAAGAGAAGGTCAATCGTAATAGAATAGACTGGTTTCCAAGCCAGAGCTAAAGTAGGATGCCTTCCACTCCATTGAGGGATGCTATCAATAGATTCGTTGTTTTCATTACCAAGAATGTCACTTACCGACAAGATGAATAAAGTAAGTGTGAGAAGTCTGGTTGACAGATCAGGTGATTAAAACCTAGGTTGTGGTGAGCAATTAGCAAACCAATGACCTGTTTGAGGACTGGAAATGGGAGGCTAAAAGGTGTCTACCTGAAAAGAATAATTTTATGTTCTCTAAGATTTATGGATTTATGTTCAAACTGTAGGATTCATAATAGGGATGCTGAATAAATATGACTTTCCTTGAGATGCAATATTTCTTTTTATACACTAAATTATTAAATTTTTCCTCCATTGATAAAATAGAAATGCAAAATAATGGTGACAGTCATATCACATATTATTTTTATATTATTTTTTTTACAGCATTGTTCATTTTTAAATAATATTTGCTTCCCCCCACCCCCTCAGGTGTAGTCCCCATAGAGTTTCCTTCACCAATGCACCTGTGCACCGTCACCTCAGTCCCCTGTGCTCCTCCCTCCCTCCCTCTGACCCCTCTCCCTCCTCCTCCCCTGCAGTATCACATATTATTTTTTAACAATCTAAACCGTAGGCTGATAAAAAGAGAGTATCCCATAAGCCCTCGCAACAGAACATGTTGTTTGTGAGGGCTCTATTTCCCTTTAAAAGTTTATGTCCAGTGAGCCTCATAGTTAGATGACTCTTCTTTATGAGTTATAGTTAAAGCACAATAAATGGCACTGTGAATCTAATAATCCAGAAGGTTTTTTTATCAGACATATCAAATATCTTTTTAGAAAAATAAATCCTAGACCCAAGGTATGACTTATCCAAGACTAATCTAACCCAGTTCCTGCCTCCACTCTTTGGCACTAACCAATCAGACTACAATAAAGTAGTTCCTTATTTAAGGAGCCTGTTGCTCAAAGGTGCTAATTCCTCTAGCTCTCAACCAGAAAATACACAACAGTACACTGTGCTGCAGGTATCCGGACACTAGCCCTTTGTATCCAATGGCTACATATAAATTACTATGGAAAGTCTGGGAAAAAATTGACAGCCTTACAATTTAAATAAATAACACTGAAATTTAAAAAGCTAGCTTACTTAAAACTAAAATTTTAAAAAAGCTTCTGCATTCTCCTTTGGGCTGCATACCTTTATTTCTTTTTGACTTTATAGCAATATTCAAATACTAAACGTGGAAAATACTTTCAAAATAGCAAGAACTTCATTGACTGAGCCCTACCCTGACTGTAAGCAACCTTTACACCTAGTAATCAGTTAAAACTCAAAGTCAAGCAGTGAATTATTGAGGATGCAAAAGGTATTTGAGATGCAGTCAGTATTAACGGCCTTTGAGAATCCTCATAATTAATAGGACAAAATGTGCCTATATAAGCACTCTAAAATTTCAGTTAACTAGCAAAAGACATTTACGTAATGAAAAGAAAAAAAGAACCCTACTGTGTTAATAAACCCATCTATGGATTTTTGGCACATCCTGAATGAAGGATGTCTTTGGTAGTAGCCCTTATGTAGAGAGCGGCCATCTGCTCACCATGTATGATTGCTGCTCATTCTGTAAAAGCTCTGCTGTTTGTACCACTTAGAAGCGATTAGCTATTGCCCAAGAATCTTGATGCTGCACTTTTCCTGGGCAATTAGAAGAAGAGAGAGTTCATGAGAGCTTCAAGAGGCAAAGATATGCCTTGTTAGCAACTACATTTGAATCAAGCATTAAAGCACAACAAAATAGCACATAAATGCATTCCAGTGAAAAATAGAAAGATTTTTAAAGCTGATATTAGAGGAAGAAAAAATATTCCTTTGCTAGCACTAACTTTTCTACTGCATTCTTTACAAGTTAAGGAAATCAGGTGCCACATTTTTTCTGAGGTAAGGCATTTCCTGGTTAGAAAAAGAAAAGTTTTTAATTGCCTTTGTCACAGGTTTCCTTCAGCAATTTATTTTGTCAGCAGTTAAAATTGCCTTTTATTGGTTATTTGAACAGTCCCTGGCTCCAGTGCAGATTGTAATTTTTAAATATTAGGCTGATGATGCTGCTTCTGTTGGCAGAAAGGACAGTCTGAAACTTCTTATTTCCTCAAGCAATTTCATTTCCTATTACAAATTTAGGAATATGTCTCTATTGAACATTTTAAAAATATTTATTTATGCGTACTAGAACTGGGGTGTAAGCCAGACGTGCAAGGGTTGAGAGGATTCACCAGAGAGAGTGGGAAGCAGAACAGGCAGATCTACTGAAATATCCTGCTGAGGGGAGCAGCAGGCTTGGTGGGGCAGGGAGCAGAGGGTGAGGCAGCAGAGGTCTGCTGCACCATGTGGGTTTCTCCTTGGCGGGCCGGGAATCGAACTCTTGCTGCAGTGGCTGCAATAGCTCATAACACTGTTTTTAACCCCTGTGCCACCAGGGAGGCCCCAATATTCAACATTTTGAATAGATTAGTAGATTTTCATGTTCAAAAAAATTTCTAAGCATCTAAATTAAAGAGACAAGACCTATGCGCAACTATCTTTTCTTTCTCTATGATCTATTTTTTTCCTAAAGTTGAATATAGGTTTTAGAACCATGGTAAGATAGTTAATGAAAATGTACATTTTCCAACAAAATTGGATATATGTTCAATGAAATCCTGCCCTGGTCATCATTTTCTACATCAAACTTTTTATATAGGGGTCATCCAGTAGAGAATCTTTCTCTCTATAAATCTCAATCAAGTAAATAATGAACTATGTGAATATTTTCATAAATTCTTGCAATTCCACTATTTGCTAAGAGAAAATATTAGATATTAATTAAACAAATCAATTGTCTACTTCAATAATTAGAGGGTAATAAATAAAAGATGCTTTCCATATAGAAGACACAAAAGCGGGTTCTAAGATTTCCCATGGGGCAGTAATAAACAGTCAATCCTTTTGATTCATTTACCCCATTATGTAATCAAAGTGGATAAGGTATGTGGCATTTATGAGGGAATTTAACTTAACCATTAACATGAACAAAAAGAATTCATCACCTTTAAATGAGGACTCTGCAGAGGATGATCTGTTGTGTTGCTAACTGCTGATATCAATAAACTGCATCCATTTATGATGGAAAAAGAAATCAGATTTTGTAGGTGGAAGTCTCAGGGAGCTGAGTCACTGATCAATAATGCCATGTATTTGAAGTCAGTTGAATCAATTTCATACAAGAATCTTCCAGGATCACACATTGCAAATGAGATTTTCACAGTGGCAGTATGAAGTTGAAAAGTCCTTAAAAAATACTTTTTTTTTTTTTTTAGCTATTTAAATAGTCCTTAAGGTCCTGACAGGTCTTGCATGTGGGAGTAATGTATGTACAAAACTCTCTTCATATAAATTGTAGAATAATTTCTATTTTAAGTAATTCTTTAACATGATATTTTCCCCCATTAATTTTCTCCCAAAATTAAAAATTTGACTCCCTTACCTAAATTCTAACTTTGGGACATTTTATATTGCTTGAAGCCAAAAGGCTTAATATTAATCTTCAGCTAAAATTAAACAAAGCATAGGAGGAAATGCCAACTAATTGTGCAATTATTAAAGAAGTTTTTTCTCATCTATTGTCCTGGAAATAGAGCTTGTGAGGGGAGACTACAAAGCTAACAACTTTTATAATGAAGACTCCTTGAAAAAGACAGAATAAGCCCTGAGTATCAATTACACTCTACAGGAAAAGGACTAACTGGATTAAAATTCTGAAAGAGAGGGCTTACATTTGAAAAAGGAAGTTGCCATTATGATGTTTGTTCAGGGAAATAAGAAGTCAGAGGCCAAACTTTCCAGGATATGAGTGCAGGATTTCAAATTACAGCATTTGAAAAAGGAGATGAAAACAGTTCTAAAGGCCAACACATATTATCAGGTGTTATCAACACCTCTCAAAGGATTTCTGCATCAAGAAAAAGTACTAATTCTATAACAGTTCCCTAAATTACTGACTATCCCATCGATACTGAGACAATCTACATGAGGTCATTCTAGTGCCTTTATTTTATAAAAACCATAAACTCATTTATTCTCTAAATACCTGATAGTTTGCTTAGCACATGAAAACAAGACTAAAAAACCTGATTCCTGGGGTTTTGATTATAGCTATAGAGGCAAACAAGACTGAAAATAAAATTTGACTTGTGACAACTCCAAAAGAAAATTCTAGAAAGTGATACAAAGTCAGGTTTTAGCGGCCACTGCAGAAAAATGATAATTTGATCATTTAAAACAAAATTAATTTTTGGAAGATAGAACTTATAAAATACTTGGCTTCCTTTCATTCCTAGATCATTATCTTTATTTATTTAATTTTGCACAGAGTATTTTTCTCCAAGTTAAGATTAAAAATTAGTCACACATGATGCTTATATATTCTACAGTCATGTATATTAATCAATAACCAAGTAGAAAGCAGCTTTTTTACTGTTGATTCATTGATTGGTAATGACTCATTTCCATCTTTGATTCCAGACATGGTTGATCCTTTTTTCCAACAGAGGTCACCTGTACTATTCTAACAGAGTGTGGAGTTATTTTTTCAGTTGTTGCATATTAGTTCCTCAGGAGTTAAGAGAACAGAACAAATACAAAGTCTTACACTACATTATATTACCCTTTATTAGTGGGGAAATTTAAGTCTAGAGATCAGCATTAAGTCAGTCCCTAAAATCTGCTTGTTCTATGAAAAAGATCTCAAACTGAGCTCCAGTCAAGTTGTATTATAAGGGTTTTGCCTTTATTACTAATTAAATAAATAGCTATATTTGCATTATTTTTCTTTTTAGTTATGACATCAGTTCTGTCAAGGAACTTGAGACAATGAAAAACTCACTTAAAGACAAAGAGAGTCATATGATCCAGCAATTCCACTCCTAGGTATTTACCCAACGGACACGGAAACATCAATTCCAAAGAACACCTGCACCCCTATGTTTATAGCAGCTCTATTTACAATAGCTAAGCTTTGGAAACAACCCAAATGCCCAAAAATAGATGACTGGATCAAGAAGATGTGGTACATATATACCATGGAATATTGCTCAGCATTCAAAAAAGATAAACACATGCAATTTACAGCAACATGGATGGAGCTGGAAGGGCTCATGCTCAGTGAAATAAGCCAGAAAGAAAAAGAAAAATACCGGATGGTCTGACTCATAGCAGGAATCTAGAAAACTTAAATAAGGGATCAGGAAAATGAATAACTATAAGAAAGTGAAAATCAAAATCAACAAAAAACTATGAACCAGAGACACTCTATGAGGGTGGGGGGGCAGGGAGGGGAGGGATTGGGGTCAAAATAAGGGGGTTGCAATTGTATGGGGAATATAAAAATAAAATTTAGTTTTAAAAAATAAATAAAAAGCTAGAACTTGAAAAAAAAAGACAAAGAGAGGTGATTTCCTGTTTAAGTAGGACAAATATATTTTGCATGCTAAGGTCCTGACATTTAGCATCTACTGTGGAGTAACTTTTTACAATTAATATGTCAGCATATCACATGTCAAAGGGCATTTCATTGAAGTTTGAAGCGGGCACAATGAACGATTTATTAAAACTCAAACTTTTCAGATCTTGGTTACCTGCTCTTCATAAGGCAATTTACCTAAGAACCCTGGGGAGCAAAAAATGACTCAGAACATGACATTATTTTTGATCCTGGTGTGGAGTGCCTGAATATACACTGGCAAGTATTTAGAAGGATTTGACAACCTTGGGGGCAATGTTTGGGTAATCCTTTTTGTTCATCACATATATCTGCTGCTTCTGCCCTATCCTTTTTTGTATTTGTGTTATTAAGTATCATCCTATGCAAATATATTCACCCATTGCATGCAAAAGGATGATTACCATAACAATTTTGAATGTGTTCTCATTTCAGAAAGGAAATTCTATTTCTCAAGGGCACATAGTTTTGCCCCTTCATATATGTTTTTGAATTTCCAATATAAATACATTCATCTCTTCCCCTCCTCATGAAATTAATGACATTTTTGCAAAGCTAAGCTGTATTTGCTTCTTCATAAAAAAGTCTTAATAATTTTCTTTGTTACATCACAGCTGCAGAGTAACCATAGCAACCAACTTAAGTATCAGAAATAGTTATTACTATGTGCCTTCCATGTCTAGAATGTGCAAATGGAAGAAATGCTATTAAAGTACATTCAAGAAAAAAATTCAGTTTCACAAATGTTTTTATTTTTGATAATGTCCTTGCTGTCATTTTGCTTAAGTAAATTATTATTGAAATTAAAGGTTCAATTGTTTAATATGCATATGGAATCATTCAAAAGCAATAGAGATAATATCAGACTCATTCATAAGATCAAAGACGGTCTGGTTTTGTGGTCTCAGTCCTGACTTTTGAAGATATGCGTGCTTTTAATAGTCTTTTATGAAGTAGCAGCAGGTATTTGGATCTCTGGACTCATCCTCAGCAGTGTTAACATATTATACTGTAATAATCTTGAAATGAAATGTGTTAGAATCCATTTTCCTAGTTTCTCTCCTATAGTTACAGACCATAATCATCTTTGTTATCTAATGAAAAATTTTGGAATGATTTCAGATTTACAGAAGAGTTACAAAGTTAAAGTATAGTATAGCCCTGTTGACTTTAGCCTGATCACTTGATTAAGGTCAAGTTTGCCAGTTTTCTCCCTTTCAGTTACTATTTTGCCCTCTGCTAATCTGTTCTTTGGAAATAAATCACAGAACTCAGCCAAAACACAAATGAGAGGAGTTTAAATTCCATCGAGTCTAGAAGGGAGAACCATCTACTTAGCATTTTTAGAATTTCTTTCTCCCCCTCATTTCTGCCCCCACCCCAGCATTTATTTACATCAATATGGGTTCATGCACAATGCAATACAGGCGCAGGTTGTTTATTTTGTTTCTCAGATAGTTCCCACTTTCGCCAGAATTTGTTCTTTCGGGTTGTTCCCTGAGAGTCTTTAACATAATGTCATTCTTTTGATTTTTGAGCACTCCCTTGCAGTCTCGCACTGCCAAATGCTCCAGACTCATCTTGTATTTTCTGTTTCACCCTAGAATTATCCATTTCTCCAATTACTTTGGTAACTTTTACTGGTATTTAAAAACCAAGATTTGGATGCTGGGAGATCACAGTTTGTTTTGTAGTTGAACAGATTTCTGCTGCTCCAACAGTTTCTTTTTTACACACACTATTAGCTGTAACCACTGTTGCTCTAGAGAAAGGCCAACTACCTAATCTATGTCACTCTCCTGTTTGCCACAGTTCACAATGGCTAACTGAAAACATAGGCATATTACCCTGAGATCACTGAAAAATCATCATATCATAAAATGAAAAAATCATAAGTTTATAAAAAAATAGTAGGAAGTGGTATTTTAACACTTTGGATGCTTTAGCTACAAACAACAGATTTATAGACAGAAATTTGAGTGTCACTATCTTTGTACTATGAGTAGAAGGAGACCAGTTAGATTTGGCAGCTGGGCAATATGGAGGTTCTGCTTGACTTCATTGTAAGTCTCTTGTCTGCCCTTCTTGATTACAAAATGTCTGATGCAGATCCAAGCTACATAGTCCCAAGTAGTTACTGCTAAGTACATGAAGAAAGATAGATTTTGCCTTTTGATAGATTTTGCCTTAGACCTTTTTTTTCTTTTATCTGTCAAGAGAATGATTTCCAGGAGTTCTCAGCTATCTTATATCATAGGGAAGAACAGTGTCACCAACCCAGAAACTGCCCTTGCAGAAGGGTATAGGATAAACACTTGGGCTTAAACCAATTATGATTTATTTCCTAGAGTTCAGAAAGGGGATCACCTTTCTTAGACCATTGCTACCGAATCCACATTGGAATTAAACCAAAATAATGTAATCAAAACCCAAATGATGGGAAACATTATATCATAAAACTTATATTTGTACCCAAAAGTAGTCAAATACTCTATGTAAAATTTTTTGAATTTTTTTTTGTTTTCTTAGAATATATCTCATCATCCCTGAGTAATGAAGAAAAAAAAAAAACACAAAATTATGTGCCCTCGGTGATCTTGTTTCAGCAAAACATGCATTTTTTATTGTGCCCTATCTAATGGTGAGGGGGATGGGCAGGTGTGTAAATCTCTGCTAGGGATGCAGCTACAGTAGTTGGGACTCACACTGGTGACAGGACACAGGAAATGTCAAATCAGAGGACAGAGAGTGACATGGTGCTTCATGGACATAGAATTTGAAATAAGTGGTAAGATGAATGCAGGAACATCTCCTTAATCTTCTTTTCTTTTGAGCTCATTGGTGTGCATGTTGTGTTTTGTACGTGTGAGTTTGTGCTGATTTTTTGCTTATAGCGCCCAGCATTATAGGGCACACTGACTGTCTATCTTCAACACATTTTTCTGTGGTTTCATTCTGTCCTCTAGAAAACTGCATGAATCATAGACTTTCTTGGAAAATCTATTATCTTTTACAAAATACATTAAAATGTACATTAAGAATCAAGGATGGGAAATGCTCTGTCAGTAGAATTAATATTGGGCTGATTAGTGAGAAATAATTGGTCATTTCAGTTAAATTCAATAGGAAAAGGTACTTATGATTCCATATACATTATTGTAATTGCCAATTTAGTTAATTTCTTAGGAATAAGTTGTAAAACTTAAGAGAAATTGATTCACTCTCTTTATATCTGCAGTGACCGAAAGGAATATCCTCATTTCTCATGTCTGGGTTCTCCCTGCAGAAGTGCCTTTGTGGTAGAAATCTAACTTCTTACTTTTTTAATACTACATAGAATAAACAGAGTTTAATATAAAAACAAAAAAATGCTGGGCCTTCCAGCATTGTGAAGCTGTCCTCAGCCTCTGCAATGTGGGTTCAAGTCCCAGCCAGCCAAGGAGATACCCACATGGTGTGGCAGACCTCTCCTTCCCTGCACGCTGCTACTCTCAGAAGTGTCTTTGGTCTGTCTGCCTGTTCTGCTCCCCACTCTATCTCTGGTGAATTCTGTCACCCTCCCATGCCTCTGGCCTGTACCCCAGTTCCTGTATAAATAATAATAATAAAAAAGAACAAAAAATGTGGAGTTAAACATCCTGGGTTCAGAGATCTTCATCTACCGCTAACTAGCTAAAAAATCTTGGCCAGGTTAACCTAGTTTCTTTTACCTTGATTAGTCACTGAAACATGTAAATAACAACAATAGCAACAACAACAAAACAACCTATTTTTAAATTGTTATCCTCATAACATGATTTGACGTACTCTAGGTTCAGTTTCTGGTAAGACATAGCGTTACAGTTGTGCTTGTTATTGTAATTATAATAATGTATGTAACAATTAAATTAAAACCTCTTTTTATAGTTGTCATCCCAACTACTTATAGGAAATGCTAAATTATAAACAAAGAAATATAATAAAATACAAATCCTACATGTCAATATAAGGTGAAAGATTTTTTTTTATTGTATAATAAATTATTTTACTGTTACTATGTAAGAAACTTTTGAATTATGGTGAGAAAGGTGACTGGAAATCCACAGGGAAATGCTAGTGGCAGTGGCAATGGCAATAGTGTGGTCACAGGTACAACCTGAGATCCTGGAAAGTGCTTCGGGAGCAGGGATTATGGCTAAGCTCCTTGTCCACCCTTGGCCAGTGACCTGGATTCTTTTGTCTCAAATTACTCAACATGCAAGAGAAATCTTCCCAGATGTTGGATGTTTTGAGGGATGGTGGTAGTAAAGCTTAATTTTTAGGCTTCTAGTATTTTGAGCTCTTCTTTCTTTAGCAAGATTTTGGAAAGGTAAAAACACAGTATTTGAGTTTTTAAAATTCACTTTTCGTAATAAAATCTTCATTTGGAAAAGTATTAAAGACTATTCATTGACATCCCTAAAATGAAAAGTAATATACAATTTCCTCTGAAATGAAAGTATAAAATGATCAACTAAAAGGACTTTCCCATTTAAAAATATCTGGTATTTATTAAATTCATGTGTGGATATGCATATATATACATATACAAATGCATTATATATGCATATATTTTGTTTATTTAAAATTCAAGTTAAGTGGGCACTTATATTTTCATTTGATAACTCTGGTAACCTTGGCTGGGGCCAAGTAATCCTGCACTGGTGTGTATCACTTTGTCTACTGCCGTTGCCAAACAATCCCAATCAATAGATAGCTCATGGGCCAAATACAAATTTCCTTGTTATTATTAAGCAACAAGACTTTCCTTCAGTGAAGTCTAATTCATTGATTCTACATTCTTCATCTTGTTGAACTGGGTAGTAGCAGAACCTCAGGAGAGAGAAAGTTTTCCTTTACAATTAAGTATTGAAATACAATGCTACCATTCAATAGGAACCACTAGTCTTGGTGCCATCTCCAAGCCCTGCAGGGCCAGTGAGCAGTGCCAACAGATGGCCACATTTTTTTCAAGATTGATCTCGCCTTTCTGGCACCAGACTCCTACTTCCAGTTTGCCAAGAATGGTCAGCATGTCATGTGTTAGTCACTGGCAGTTGCTATCCTGTGACTTTATAGTCCAGTTCACAGTGGGCTCTTGATTAAGGAGCGCATACAGCTCCCAAGTCCAGCAGGATTGCCTTCAACGAAGTCAGGAGACAGTTCACCTTTAATATTATTTGCACAGTAGGTGGGAAACAGAGTTGTTTTTGGCTTTGTGCCTGTGACTATAAAGGTTACATTGAGGGGCCTTTTAAGCAGTCAC
This sequence comes from Talpa europaea, assembly GCF_964194135.1. Classification (NCBI taxonomy): domain Eukaryota; kingdom Metazoa; phylum Chordata; class Mammalia; order Eulipotyphla; family Talpidae; genus Talpa; species Talpa europaea. The sequence continues at coordinate 81,379,959 of NC_140070.1, forward strand.
TTGTCTATCAAGCAGAGCAAATTAAAGGGGGCAGTGATGGCTGAGGGATGTTAGCATAGGCACAGTCTAGTCATCTCTACATTTTACGGGGCTAGCAAGGGGAAGACAGTATGTGTGCTAATGGACAACAATGTGGCATCATCCTTTTCTCAGTAGGAGTAATGTGGGCTTAGGTGTTGACAGATGGTGGTCTCCCAGGATAGCAGTAGGCACTTTTCATAAGTGGATATTAACAGGTTGTTTCAAGATACTCAAGTCTAGCATTTTGTGAGTTGGATTGTAAAAAAAAAAAAAATTAAAGAGAATTATTTGATACATCTTTATAAAGAGATAGGTGAATGAAACACTATGGTTAACCCAAAGAATGTCTATTCTGTAGCTATTTCTTAAAACAACTGAAAAAAAAAAGTTTATTATAAGGAGCCTATGCCAAGATATCCAAAGGCAAATGAAAGAGAAGTATTGTGCTTTTGATTTAACCTAAAGAAAAGCAACTGTATGCTATACAGAAAATTCAGACATGTAGCACACAGTTAAAACTATCTAGAACTCATAAATGCAAAAATCTGGACTAAGAATATAGGAGGGACCAGGCTACTCAGACATTCAGATTTTCAAAGAAATTAATAAATGTTACCTAAATATGAAATTTGTGTATATTTACAATAGAATATTTGAAAAGGATTAGTAAAATAGAATGGAAAATTAAATATTACCCAAATCAAATTATTCACCAGTGACTACACTTTGTGAATTCTTCTCAGGTTCTTTTTTTTTTTTCTATCAATCAATACAGCCAGCATTAATGTGATTCTATAATACTTTAAATATAAATTATTCAGCATAGTCACAGCATTGTATGGGAATTTAATATTGAATCTAAAGTTGTAATGAAAGTTCCTTTCCACTTGTTTCATCTTCAGAAGCACAAGGAAGAGCCATTTTACAAGAAAGGATAATATCACAAATACATGAACAACATTGTTTATGCATATCTTAGCTCTGTATTCTCTCCAGTGAGTAATGTCACTTCTGAGAGGCTAAAAATAACAAGCATTCAGTAACTACATACTAAACTAGTATGTTCTTAAATCTTAACTTTTTCTCATACTACAAGGCCTGGTGTTTGCCACCCTATCAATTGTCAATCATCTATTTAAAAAGGAACCAGGATAATTGTGGAACCAAGCATAACTATTCTTAGCCATTGTTTTTCATTTTGTGTGTAACTGCCATTTTAGAATTTTAGGTTTTGCTGTCCCAGGAAAGACGACTGCATTCCAGAGATAGTTTCGACAGTTTCGACCCTCACTCCACCCTTGCCCTCTGGTCACCAATGAGGGCGAACTTGCTGTAATTGGAGCTGCAGGCTGGAGCTGCATCTCGACCGGGCCAGTCAGCTTAGAATTATAGCCGGGCAAAGTTGGAGAACGCATCCTTGTAGCCAATGAGTAACTGCCAGCATGATTTGACCTTATAAAAGACCCCTGCTTCCTTTGTTCGGGGCTCTCGATATCTGCCACTGCATTGGTAGGTGCCGTGAGCCCAGACTCAAGTCTGTAATAAACTCCCTTTTGTGTTTGCATTGGCGGTCTTTGGATTCTTGGAGGCTATGCTCTCTGAGTCTGCTAATCTTGGGCACAACAATAATGTCTCTACATATTCTTCCTCACCACATTTAGTTTTCACCAAACACAGTTGCTTCTCTCCTATAAATTATTTTTAAATGTATTTAGATCCCCTTCTGCACTTTGACACTTACCCAGTATGCCTGGATAGCTCTTACCTGGAATTGCTGCATGGTTAAAATAAAAGCCTTCCCTGCATCCAGGATTTAATCTCTCTAGCCTTTCCCTTACCCCACAAACATACGTGCAGAGATACATACAGAAACTACTTTTAGAGTTTTTAAAAAAATATGCATTTTAACATATAAACCCCCTCCTAAAAATGATCCATAATTCGGTGTGCTGTTTGTAATATAACATGCACATTTCTCAGTAAGACATGCAGTGAGCCTTGAGGATATGACCCTGTCTCACTTTTTGTCTCTTGCCTCCTTCACTTAGGGTACTCTCGGTGCTACCCACCTTTGTTCATCCTCTGTCCTCCAGTGGTGTTCCTTTTCTCTGTGATATCTTTCACTCCAAGACTACTCATTTCCATTCATGATTCAGGACACAAGTCAGGTGTTATATTGGTGCCAAACTACCTTAATTTATTAAGTTGCCTTACTCATGGTTATAACATGAGTATAATTGAATCTATTGAATTGAATCTATTGACACTATTGAGGAGAAACTTCATAGAGATTTTGATATTTAATAGGGATTGAAAATGACAAAATCCTGGCAATATTTTCAGAATTTATTATGAGTTAGAAAAAGAAAGCTAGCTCACATAGAATAGTTAGTTGAAGTGTTACTGTACTACTGTTTTAAAATTTGTTAAATAATTTTTAGCCAGCTATAATTTCTGGTACTAAGGTATACTGTGCACCTGGAATGATGTCATTATTAAAAGCAATTAAACAGGCCAGATAAAATATTTTGCAAAAAATAATCGTTTATGAAAACATGAGCAATATGGATATCTAAATGGAAAAATTAAATTAAAATTTCTAGCGCATACTCTGTATGTGCATATATACATAAAATCTTTATAGAATATAGATCTAAATGTGAAAAGCACAATTTCAACTTTTGTAAGAACATATTGAAAGATTTTGTACTCAGTGTAGAAAAAAATATATTTAGAAAAGTATGGATTTAGAGAAAAATGATGACAGATTTGAATACATTAAAATTACTACCTATGGTAGGCAAAGAAACTCTTACATGTCTTGTAATTTGGCTCTGGGGTTTTGTTTTCTTTTTGTGGGGTGTTGATCCCCTGAGGGCTTGCTTGGCCATTTGTACTTTTCTCTCTCCCCATTGTTTGCTTTGTATTTGCTCAGTGTAGTGGGGCTTTGGTTGTGTGTGAGGCCATCTCCCCCACTGTTTTGGGTGTTACTTGATACTGGGCACAGCTACTGAGCTTTTGTGAAATCTGGGATGTGCTAGAGCCGCCCCTGGAGCACTTGTGAGCCTTGTTCTTGGGGCTGGAAGGTTGGGGAATGGGAAAACTATGGTGACGGCACCTGAGGGGAGAAATCCTATATTGTGAAAAGATAAACAAGGATATTTAAAAATAAATAGATAAATAATTATAACCTCTATTTCTCAAAAATGCATAATGGGGAAATGACACGCAAAGCTTGGGAGGAAATATTGCTGGTAATATAATTCAACTTTAGTATCTAGAAGAGATAAAGAGTCACATATTTATAAGAGAAAGATAATGAATATAAAAACACAATTGACAACACAATATATAAACTGGGAACTTAACCAAAGGAATCATATCAATAGATAATAAATCTACATATACACATACACATGCTTAACCTCACTTAGAAAATTCAAATCATAGAAAGACTGGCAAGTATTAATATCTGATATATCACATGCTACTGATACTGTAAAAAAGATTATTTTCTTTTGCTGAAAAATGGCGGGGGGGGGAAGTTAACTGAAGCAACTAAAGCAACACTGGAGAGAATTTAACAGGAAATATCTTAAATGGGATTTACATAAACATGGATTCAGAAAATTACATCCCTATAATGTACACCAGAGAAACAATTACTTCTATATATAGGGATATATGAACCAAGATGTTAATGGAAATATTTTTTTTATTTACACCACTATATATTGCTATTTAGCAGTAAAAGTTAATGAACTGGAGCTACTTGGGTTAATATTTGAAAATACAATATTGAATGAAAAAGTAGGATACAGCAGGAAATATCCACTATTTTTCATATAAAACTTAAAGTAGACTAAACAATATTATGTGTTATGTTACCATAATACCATACATTTGTTCAAAACATAGGTAAAATTAATAGGAGGAAATGTTGGGAATGAATCAAAAATAAATTTTCAGGATTGTAATTTCATCTAAAAGAGAATAGGATAACTATTATTAGGGATACAGTTTTTTCTAATTTTTTTGTTAATGCCGGTTTACTTTGCATGTATGTTTGATTTATTGGGTTTTTTAATGACTTTCTGTATCTGTATGCTGAAATAATTTATTGTAAAGTTCAAAGAAGGAATATTTTTTTGAAATGACAGAGAAGCTTGGTCCATTGATTAGTAACAATGGAATACAGTTTGTGGGATACATTATTGCTTTTCATTAATGTTACTCCTAGTTTTATGAATTAACTATTCACAAAATATTTCCCTTTTTATTCACTTTTCTAAAGGACACTTTGCTGATGTGCTCTTTGCAAAGCATTTTGCTGAAAGAAGCATTTCAATTTATTTCCATTTATGTTTCTTCAGTAATGACTTAGCCCCACATGAAGGACTTGAAGTGATCCAAGGAGAATGTCAGTCATAGGCTGATTAGCATGAACTTCTTTGAGTGATGCATAATCTCTGACAACCATGTTAGGAACTTATTCTTTTAAGAATATTGAGAGGACAGGCACCTATAGATGTCATCTGCCAGCTCTAATTTATTAACTGACTTATAACCTGCTTTCATGAGCATTCATTCTCTTCCTTAACCTTGACTTTCTCTTTTACAGCTTGATACTGTTACTACAATAAAATGCACTCCCCACTCCTTACTCCAAGTAAAGAAATCAATAAAAGCATTTTTTTTATAAGTGTGAAACAGAAAACCGAAGAAGTGCTGAGAGCAGTGGCACTTTAAACCACACAGGTCACGAAGGTCCATTTGTATAAATCTTTGCAATACTTTCACTCATGTCAATTAATTACACCCTGATATTTGAAAATCACATGATCTTTTAGCAATAAAATGACATTTTTATAGAGTTTAGGTCTGCCTGGATTATTTTGAAAATCTGATTACAACATGATTGTATGGAATATCCAGTTTAATTAGATAGTGACTAAAATTACAGAGATGTTTTAGGAAAACTTATGCTCCATTCTAGTAGTTGGCAATCTTTATCAGAAAGGGCCAGAAAATAAATCTTTTGAGGGACAAATAGGTACTATGATGGATAGGATATTGGCACTTAGATAATCTTTCAAAATGCAATCACTTATAAATAAGAAACCATGATTAGGTTGTAGTCCAGAAAAAAAAAAGGGGGAGGGTGGGCTTGATTTGATATATTTCAGAAGATATATGTTATCTGATATATGTTATCTGATGACACTTAAACTTCATTTTTGAGTTTTTAGTAGGAACAGTTGACTACAGTATAGTCTCAGGAAGACCAGCTATACAAGCATATGCAGTGGGGACGTGAGTCCCTCGGCTTCTTCCCCAGTAGAGGGTGAGTCCTCAGCTCACCCTCTACAGCTCAGTATACCTCCCCCACCCTAAATGCTTCCAATTCAGCCTCCTTGAAAACAGCCTTGCCTTTTTTCTCACTTCAGGCAAAAACAGTAAAAGCAGTATAGAATTAACTATTTTGAAAACACTGAATCAACTAACATGTCATTAAATTTGATATAGAAACACTAAAAAAATATGAAATGGTGAAATTGAATGTGATGTTCAGATGGGGAACAAACTGAGGTTGTTGTGGAGAATACTTCTTTGAGCTGCACTAACACTGATAAAGCACGATAATCTGCTTTGACAGAATGTCCTATCATATCATATAACAGTATAATATAGAACATAAAAACATTCTGAAAAATGTATAATGAGACTCCTACAAACTGGTTTGTTTCACTGCAAATAATTAAGCAAATTATTTTTTGATTTTTATTGATTTCAAGTTAGAAAATAAGACAGATTTTATGAGACTTCGTTTTTCCCGATAAATTCACGTATCTTTGAAGGTTTCCAAATGACTTTTAGGGAACTATTATAATGATATTGTTTTAGCCCAATATATTATTTCTCTAGTACTACAAAACATGGCATTCAGTTATTTGTTATTCCTTAGTTAATTGAAATGATATTTAAGAACACCAGTCTATTAAAATATGCAAAGAAATTGCATATGTCTCTTACTTATATGTTGCATTCATAGAATGTTGGATAAGACCCAATTAGACATTTTACCATTAACATTTTATAAATTTTTCCTCAAGAAAAAGAAGTGGGAAGATGACAGTAGTGATTAATTTGTATAGAGAATGAATATGAGGGTATTCCTGAAAAATTCCTGAAAGAGCTATCTGATTGACTTACTAGATAAATTTTACTGTATTTACTTACTTTATAATTTTTTGAGGTAACATCACCTTATAAAACCGTGTATGATCCAGAGACATAGGCTCATACCTTTCTAGAAGTGGTTACCACATCCACTCACAAGGCACCCATAGCAACTGTAAATTTTGGGTGATAACGATGTGTAGGTTCATTGCCTGTAACAGATGTATCACTCTGGTGAAACTGTCGATAATGAAGTAGATTATACTACCTTGAGGGCACATGGTATAAAAGAAATCTCTATGTTCTGTACAATATTATTGTATATCTAAAACTGCTCATTCCCAAAATTTCAAAATGACCTTTATATTTTAGCCAAATTGAAGAGAGGTGGATGATGTTAAGAAATTTAGAAATCTTATTCTACCTTTTTGTAAATAGCTAAGTGAAAATATCCATTTATGTTATTGATTTTATTGTATTATACATACTCAATAGGAATTCGTTTGTTCTAAACATAAAATACAAACTGTGATTTCACTTATTTGGTGCAGAATGCTGTATTCAAAATGCTATTTCAGGGATTGTTGTTATTTCCCAAAGAGACAATATATGTCATTTAATTTTTGTGTTGTGTGCCCATACATATAATTAGAAGAAATTTAATCAGCTACAAATACCTCCACAGAAAAAAAGCCTGGGAACATGGTAACTGGTAATTGGAACTGCTTTCAACTGCAAATTGCTCACTTTGTGAAGGTTTCATTCACAGACCTTTTCTTAATACATTTCTAAACAACACTTGAAGTTCAATTTGATTTACTGATGCATACAATTATTTTTTGGATCAAAAAATACAAAATTGTGGAAAAGGATAAAAGTAATGCCTACTGGGAGTCATTGAAGCATATCTCAAAACAGAAAGGAAACACACAGAAGTTATCTAAAGTTATTAGAAAGAATTGAGGCTGGGACTAGAGGTAGAGAATCTATAATCAAGAAAGCCATGATAAATACCTACTTGTATAAGTCATGTTCGCAGCAGAAAATAAGTTGCACACACAATGTGGCATACAATTTTAAAGGTGGACTTGTAGAGAAATTATTTATCAAGATATGGGTAGGATGCTGGGACACCCAGAGAGTATTAATACCACACCCTGTGGACTATTATCTGTAGATCTGTTAGCACTTCTAAGCCAGAGAAGGATGTGTGTGGGGAAGGGCCAGCTATAGGAAACTAGAATGTGAGAATAGTGTAGAAGGAGCTTCCTTGACAGAAGTATTGACCTTTCATTGAGGGACAGAAGCGGAACAGGGTCACCCTGCAGAGATGGAACTAGAAGAATTAACTCCATGTCCTCAGTGTTCTCTCATCCTTTGATCACCTGCAAAATCTCCAATTCCTTAAATCAATAGGAAGCTGGCAGAATTTAAGGAGTCTATTGATGTACCCTAACAAAGTCGGTCTCCTGGGATGAAGAGCACTGGGGAGAATGATTGAGAATGGATTTTAAGGAACAAAAATGTTAAAGTTATATTAAAGCTTTTTAACATAAAATAAAACTTTTGACCACCTGTGTAGACTCATAACAATAAGGAAACCAGAATAATATAGAATAAAGGATAGATGGAATAAGCAAAGTTTTATTTTTTAAAACATTTCTTACCACTTGAAACTTAATTACTCACTGTTAAGTTAAATAACATCTAATACATGAAATAAGTTGATAAGGAGATGTCCAGATAGAAAATAATTTGTTAAATATAGAAAATTAATTGAAAACATTAATTTAAAAAAATTAAGAACTGCTTTAGACACTTATGTCTAAATTAGTAGCTATTCTTAAAATGTTTAATGTGGCTTTCATATATATGTTTTTAATTTCCAAGAGCATTTCATACATAAAAAGCATGTGGTACAGGAAAAAGAGCATCTTGATACTGCAAGAAAGCTTCTAAAATAGAAATTTAAGATATATGAATTCATGTGTTTATAAATTTGTATTTTTTAAAGGATTTTGTAATGTGGAGTTCACTTTTCATTCTATTTTAATGCACACTTGACGCTGAAAACTTAGTCATGTTGTACAAATGACATCAATGTTCATCATCTTCTTTGTTAAAAAATGCTCTGTACCATTTTACTTTAGTTGAATAAATTCTGTAATATCAACCACATACTTTTAGAAAGGACATAGAATCTAAAACCAATGTTATTTTATTTCCGAGTACTTTGTGATTTGAATTTCTTATCATGATTTGGAAGGCAGCTGTTTTTCCCTTCCAAAAAAAAAATGTTTAGATCACACCAATGTTAAGTACGAGGCAAGAGCCCAGAGACAGACATAGGGTCACTAGAGATAAAAAAAACCTCTCTGCAAAAAAATCATAAAGTGTAAAATGGGTTTCCAGATAACTGAGAATTAATGGCCTTGCTGTTTACTCAATGTAGGGAGGGCAGAGGAAATCAAAGGAAAACCTCTAGAGGCAATGTTGGGTTCCATAAAGCCATTGAAAGTTACAGATTTACACAAGGGATTCTGCAGGGTGAGTGTTTAGAAAGTAGATTTCTCAGCATGTTCTGGCATGATAAGGGTTTTAAGGCAGATGGATATAATGTGAATATAATTAAACTCTTTTCAGATAATGGTATAACAATACTGTGTTCTCTGAGGATAGGCAGAACTGCAGCTCTGAGTACATTTCATCCATTTATACCTATGTGCTCTATTTTATTCCAGGGTTTCATTAGGAATAATTTTCATGCATATTGTTCCCAAGACCTCACTTTATTGTTCTAACATCACCAGTCTCTTAAATAAAGATCCACAGTGTTAGGTAGAAAAGGATAAGAGAATCAAAGAAATGGAAGGGACTAGAACAAAATAAATGAAGAAGGAATTTTCAGGCGATATTTTTATATAGACATTTTCACTGCAAACTTATTTTAGTAAAATTTTTACTATCAGTGATTTTGTAGTACATAGGAGAGTTGACAAAATGAGACTTAATGTTTATAGAACAAAAAACTAGTTTCCTTTGTTTCAGGATAATTTTACTCCACTGCTATTCATTATGCTTATTAATCTTTTCCCTTGCTCTTACCTGGTTTGCATTTTTTCTGGAAAAAATTTAGCAAACTTTCCCTTTTCATGTTTCAATTAAATAAGTATTGAGTAGTTGTCTTTACTTAAAAAGTCCATATGTATAAAATTAATTCATGCATTTTCCTATCTTTCTTAAATGAAAACACATGCAATGCAATAAAACATATTGCTTCATTTTGATTTAAAATTGAGAGATATTTATTCTTATCTGAAGTAGGAGTTATATACTGAGTGAAAAGAAACCTTACTAGTTCCTTCTCTGATTATAAACAGAGATCAATAATAAAACAGAGAAAAGCTTACTCAAGAAAAAAATTTCATTATTTGCATTATAAAATGACAACTATATGTTTATAGTTCATATATGGCCCATGCAGATCAAGGGAAAATAAAAAATATGAGCACACTAGGGAAATTATTAGGTCATATTCATCTTTGTATTGCTCTTTCCATATTTTATTCTTAAATTTCTATTACAACACATGGCATATAACAACAGTTCAATATTACGAGGGTGTAGGGGAAAATTTCATATGTCTCTGGGTTCTTCTAGCCCCAGACGAGTAATCAAAACAAGTTAGCAAGGGAAAAATCAATTTAATAGCATACATGTGGAGAATCTACATGTTTGTAAATTCTAAACAATAATGGAACAGAACAAGATTATTTAATCTGTATTTAAGGACCCAACACATCAAAGAAAGACAGAGAAGGGGAAACTTCATATGACGATGAGAGAATGACCCCTTTCGTTTACTCTGAGAGTAAAAGATGAATTTCTCAGATAGGGAGACATGCTTATTGATAAGCCTTTACTGGGTGATGCACCTCACTTTATATTCTTATGCTATAAAATTGGGGAGCAGTGGTTTCTTTTTGATTAAGTAAAGGGAAAACAATTGAGACAAGGACAACACTTCTCTTAGCCGCTTGTGACTGCAACACATTCTATCAGTAATAGTGATAGACTTCCAAGGTGCACAGAACCCCAACCAACTTATATTTTTTAAAGATTGATTTATTGGGGCCTCCCCGGTGGCGCAGCGGTTGACCGCTGGGTTGCGAAGGCTGCCCACAGCCTCTGCAGCACCGGTTCGATCCCTGGCCATCGGGCGAGGGCCCTACAAGGTGTGCAGACCTCTCCTGCCACGCCCACTGCTCCCCTCAGCAGTGTACTTTGTCAGTCTGTCTGCTCTGCTCCCCACTCTGGCTCTGGTGAATTCTCTCACCCTCCTGTGCTTCTGACTGTACCCAGTGCTTGTATAAATAAATAAATAAATCTTCTAAAAAAAAAAAAAGAAACAAAGAAACCTTGACTCTGCCTTAACCATTTGACCATAATCAAGCTATGCATCATAGCTAAGTTATTTTCCTCATTAGAAAAATAAAGATTAGACTAATTACTAACATTTACTTGTAACATTCAATAATTATCAATGCAAACAAAAGACTGATACATTCTTCTGTAGAAATATATGGCCTCAGAAACAGCAGTAGAATGCTCAGCTTTGCATGAAGTGACAGATTTACAGACCCAAAGTGTAATTAAACTAGCCTTCTAGTTCACACATCAGAGGAGTGAGTACTACCAACAGTCAACTCTTATGGTGCACGTGCACACACACACATACACACATACACACAATCTTTTTGGCTGCATGTCTCTGTGATTTTCCAGCATTCTAAATAGAAGTGTTGAAAGACTACATGATAGTATTCTATTTTATACAAATCAGCAACAGATATTGGATCAAACAAAACCCAATAGACAGGTGCCAACTACTTTCTTCTAAAAATAATTTTTTTATGACAAAACTATTTTAACCACTTAAGAATATTGGAAAATTAGAAAGATCAATCAAACAAACACAATATTTTGAAAAATGATTAAAGAAATTGAAAACAGATGTGATTGAGCTGAAGTAGGAAAATACAATCTAAAATACAGAATAAAGAGGATTTTTATTAACAGTGGGAGTGATTTGGGGAGTGTTCACTGGTCAGGCAATGATTCAAGGTAATTGTTTCAGAAACTAAATTTAGTCAGTCTGGTCTTTTCAGTTGCTCTCCTCCCTTAGATCCATTTGTGTCCAGTGCCTGGAATTGTTTTCAGGATGAGACTTTGAGAGGGAAGACAGGGCATCGGGAGGGATTAGGAGTGTCCTTCAGCCCTTAAGGGTAGTGATCTAGACGAGCAATAGACTTTTCCAGGATCCACAAGTCAATACAGCGGCAAATCTCTCAGGTTCACCTTATTCCCTCAAATTATAGGAGGACAGTCTAGTGAACACAAAGGTTATCTCAACATCTGAAGACAATGAGAGGTCTAAAAATGCAAGAAAAAGAAAATTCAAGGTTTCTGCTTCTTGAAACGCAAAAGAAAAGAGATGAAGCACTCGTGAAGCAAATAGAAGAAATGCAAACATAATTAATGCTACTGGTATACATGTCTCTATTTAAAAACACTCTTTAAATTGAGGTAACATGAATTGACAACATTGTCCATGTCTCAGGTATACAGCTTCACAACTCATTTCTCTGTATATACCACGTACATTTTCTGACGGGACACAAAATCTTGCTGTGTTATACTGATGACTGCTTAAGACAAAATGATAAAATAAAGAGTATAAATAATACAGGGAAGGAGGAAGATTCCTAAAATGCACTAAAAAGTGCATTGGTATAATTTTCAATTTTAAAGATTTCAGCCCAGGAGGCCTTAATAATAACAAAATATTATTCATTTTTGGTAAGAATAGCAGTCCATAAAAACACCTATCATTCGTAAATCTATATGTGAATAGATAGAAAAAATTGATAGAACTTCTCAAAGCAATTGGATATTTATAATCATAGGTTAAGAGCTAAGAAAATTTAAAATAATAAAGTCAATAATTAAAATGGACAAAATAGCAGATTTAAGAATCATAATTGATATGTGTGAGCTTTTCTATCTATTTCAGTCAATAGATAGAAAATGTACTTTATCTTTAAAACCACATGAAATATTTGAAATCTTAAATAGTAGCTTTGACCAAAAGGTAAACTCAATAAATTAGAAAATGTAATACACTTAAGAAAATTAATGACAAAAGCAGAGCCACTGTACTTCTCAATGTTAAATCTTCATGCAGGAAAATAATGGAGTAATGTTATAAAAATTGTCAGAGGGAGGGAAATCTTCATACCTCAGTCTTTATATTCTTCATCTAAATGTGAAGGTGAGATAAATAAAATTCTCCATCTTGTAAGGTCTCAGTAGTTTTACATTATAAATATCCTTTTATTCGTCACTATTATAAGACATATTATCAGTTAAAAGGAAAAAAAATCAGAAAAATGCTAAAACAGAAAGAAAATAAGAAAGAGGAAATTACTTTAAAGATTGTATCCACATACTTGTACATACCTACACAGGCACATATTTTATATCTTTGCCTTTTCATGATAATAAAAATTATAACAAAATATTACCAAGAAAGTGGAGCAAGCAGGTCAGGGAACAGAGACTGGAGAGGGAGTTAAGAAGTTGAAAATTTTGGGCCTTCCCTGGTGGCTCAGCGGTTGAGCATTGGGCTGCGAGGCTGCCTGCAGCCTCTGCAGCGCTGGTTTGTTACCCAGCCGCCGGCGAGGGTCCCACAAAAAAAAAAAAAAAAATAGAAGTTGAAAATTTTGTTTGGAACTAAGCACTGCTGTAGGTTATAAAAAATTCAATTGTAAATTTAACAACTGTTCTTGTGTGCCACTACTGTATGCCAGGCACAATTTGAAGAGCTGGATATCATGCATTGAGCAAAATAATCTCTGGCTCATAGAAATAAAAGTCACATAAAAGCCCAATAAATGAAAATATAATAGGAAATAAAAGACTAATGGGAAAGGGAACAAGAGAAAGTGTTAAGATCTCAGATCGCTGCTACCCAGGTCTGTGCTTGTGGATGCGTATCTCTGAGACCCTCACATGCAGGTGCATGGAGGGAAGTACAGGAGGCTATTCATCATTTTTTTGTGAGTGCACAGCACTAGAGGCTGCCTAGAAGGCTAAAGGGTAAGCAGAATGTGGAGGCTGCTTAATCTTTTGTACTATGCAGCAGTTAGAAGCAATCAATGAGGTGTATAAAATATCAACAATGATAGAGCTTAGAACTTCATGCATAACAAAAAATAGGGAGAAGATGAGTTCTGTAATACACTATTTTTATACAAATTAAAGCACCTACTTATAGTGCCTCCCCGGTGGTGCAGCGGTTGAGCGCTGGGTTGCGAAGCTGCCCGCAGCCTTTGCAGCGCCGGTTCAATCCCCGGCTGCTCCCCGGCCACCAGAGGAGGGTCCCACATGGCGCGCAGACCTCTCCTCCTGCACCCGCTGCTCCCTTCAGCAGTGTACTTCGGTCCTTCTGCCTGTTCTGCTTCCCGCTCTGGCTCTGGTGAATTCTCTCACCCTCCTGTGCCTCTGACTGTACCCCGTGCTTGTATAAATAAATAAATAAATCTTAAAAAAAAAATAAAGCACCTACTTATAAAAGCAACAACATATTTTTCACAGATATTTACCAGTCCAAAGACACATTAAAATGCATTAATTACCTAATATATTATTTGGCAATGGGTCTATCTATCAATCTATCTTTTTCTACAGATAATACCAAATAACATATTCCAAATATTGCTATTTGATTGTTGCCATGATTTAGTATAAACCTTTTCTCTGAGTTTCCCACCAGCTGAATGTAAACTGTGCTATATAATAGATGTCAATTTATTTCTGATAAAGAGTAAACAAGTTTACTCAAGTTTAAACCTGAGTAAACATGATTATCTTAGCATTAAATTCTGAAAGAAATGTCAAATTTGTCAAATTATGTCACTGTCATTGAGGTGAGTAGTTGAAAATATCATGATATTTTATTTACTGAAATACACTGCTGAGGGGAGCAGCAAGCAATACAGGAGGGGTCTGCTGTGCCATATGTGGGTAGCTCCCTGGCCGGGGATTGAACTCATGCTGCAGTGGCTGCCGATACTTTCAAATCACTGCGACTTAACCCCTTGTGCCACCAGGGAGACCCAATATATTTTCAGTATTTCGAGAAACCTCCTTATTGTTTTCCCCAGATGCTAGACCAGTCTACATTCCTATGTTCTAAGGGGCTTCAAAGAAACATTTTTTCATCCATCAATCTGTATCAGGTACTGTGGATTTACTGTCTGATGTGAATGGTTTAGCAACCATAGTCTATCGATCTCGCTGACAATAATTACTAAGAACCAGAAATAAGCCAGACACATCAGGTGGCCCCAAAGAGATTAAACGGTGGCCCACTCAAAAGTAGTAAATTTTGAAAGCTTATTAATTATTGATAGTTTTATTAAGCATATCATGTAATAACTTAAAATATCAAATACTTTGCTCTCCAAAGACCACAAAGAAAGAAGAGGAATTTCACTTAAAGCCTAAATAGTGATTTTTATTATTAACAAATTTTCATCCCATTATCCTTACTGCTAAAATGTGGAATTTGGCAGTCATTTGATTTATTGATCATAATACTATGACTATTCATAAGCATTAATAGTGCATTCTTTCTACAGGCCAGATTCAGGGCTGAACCCTCCACTGCACCTTCACTTCACTTTGAGTAAGGGGCTATTTTTACTTCCCTTTAGGGTGAAGTAAAGTGATATGCAGAAGTTTAGTTACTGTGACCAAGCCTTCAAAACAATGAATAATGAGAAGCTGACACTGTACCTGACATACTTATCTTAGCATTTGCATTTATGTCATTCTTTGCAAATACTATGAACAAGATACAAGATACTAAGATGTTAACACTAGAAACAGTGTCCTCAAAGTCATATTGAACAAAACAATGTCAATTCATTTCCATTCGTGATCTGTGAGGTCATTTGGGGTGAGACACAATCTTGGGAGAAAGTATGAGACTGGAAGATATCTTTACTATTATTTCAGTCTTAATGTTACCAGATTCTGCACGCGTGTGGTCCTTTGGGATTTTGAAGCTCTACTTTCTCTTGGTTTTTAAAGAAATGAAACCTTGCTCTTGCTCTCTCCACCTGGAGACTTCGATACTTTTCCTCCTCATTGTTCCAAAGATAGTAGTATATCCTGTAAGGTCATGCTCAATTTAAGTTCTAATTTTAAACCTCGGAGGTCACAGTGTCTCAAATGTGGTATTTACTATTTTTCTGTAACTGGTAATTTTCCCATAGACTCCTGGGGATTGACTCTATCCTGTCATCTGGCATTGCTCTAGGAAATGATAAACTATTTTTCCCCTTAACCACTAAGGCAACAGGAAAATATTTGTTGGCTCTTTCCTTTGAAAGTAAGTAAAGAGATGCAAATGAGGATTGAAAACAACACCACCACCAACAAAACCACCTTAGGCTATAAGAATCACAAAGGTTTATTTATATTGTTTTTTTTTTCTGGTGAACAGTTGTTAACCACAAAAACTACATATATCTTAAAGTGTTTTATTTTCAAATATCCATCTGGCTCAGTTGTTTTATGTAGTTATTTCCCCCCTTGCGGCATTTTCTCTATAACAATGCATGGATAATTGCACCCATGAAGACTCCTGCAGTGCTATAATAAGTATACAAACTAAAAGATGGTTTTTCAATGGAATAAAGCAATCCTGAGGATCACATAAGAGCTCTATAATCAATAGTGTACAATTTTTGAATGGAACACAGAAGTGAGAGAAAACCCTTGTCAAAAAACAAGACCACGAAAGATCCTTTTGTTCTCCCTGTGTTGGAAACTCAACAATTAGACAGAGGTAAAAATATCCAAATTCTCTACGGTATCTTATGATCACTTGATTTTTTTATGCATAGAACAATGCTTGGC
Organism: Talpa europaea; assembly: GCF_964194135.1. Classification (NCBI taxonomy): domain Eukaryota; kingdom Metazoa; phylum Chordata; class Mammalia; order Eulipotyphla; family Talpidae; genus Talpa; species Talpa europaea. The sequence continues at coordinate 81,396,147 of NC_140070.1, forward strand.
AAATAGCAGAAAGTCTAATCAACGTTTTTTACATCATGTTGCATCTTTAAACAGTAACTACAAAGCTCCAAGACCAAAAAGGAAACAAAACAAAATATTTATTTTTATTTATTGTTTTCCAAATTTTTTTTAGCTTTTTTCCATAAGCTATTATTTTTCTTAAAGAAGTAAAAGTTGTTTTTAAAAGAAGATAAATGCAGTAAAACTTTTCACCATTCTTTTTCTGAATTCTGAACTCATATTCATCTCTAAAGATTCAGCCCTCATATTATATCTGATAAATATTGATTCCCAAACTGCTGATCCCCCTTTCTCACTAAATAGGGTGTTTCTTTCTCTGTAATCTCATAGATTTACCAAATTAATATTATAAACAACTTTACATACTTTATCCTGGTTACTGATTTATGTACCTGCCCCTCTGCCCTGAAAACTCCATTAATTTTTAGAATGTGTTTTATTCATGATTATTTTCTCTATCTTTCCTTGAAAATTTGCACATAATAAGTATGAGAATAGGTTATTGTCAGAAAAAAGCAAATCATTAGCTGTGTAATATCACAGCAAATTACTGCTCGTGGTGTTCAAGTTCCTGATTCCCAACCTTGAAATAATTCTGATTACTTTTCATTATGTGAATAATTATCAGTGGCTGGTCAGGTAGTGATGATTAGGCTTTGTAGATCACATAATTTCCACATGGAGATTTTCTAAGTTTGCAACTCAATCCTTTGTAGAGAGACACCAAACATTGAAAGAAAGTTTAGGTTTCTTAAAATGACAGAAGCGTTGCCAAGTACTATACAAGACCTAATTGTAAATGTCATTTCTTTTAGAATTAACCATGCTCAGCTTTTCTCTCATTTCGACCAATGTAAACTTTACTTGTAGATTTTTCAGATAGAAGCATTTTAGTGACAATACTACACTCTTTCTTCATAAGGCACATTTTAAAGTATTTATCTACATCAATCACGAAATGACTATCCATGGTTAGGCTAGATAAAACCAGTATCTGTCAGTTCAAAATAGTATTACAATAGGATACAACTATATTTTTCTAAGAGGCCAAGTAGGATTTTGGTTTAAAACCTTTACATTATAGCACAGCCAATATATCATTGCATATGGAAATAGAGTGCCAAGGGACTCTCAAATGAGTAAACTTCTCAGGCAACCATTTACAGGTGTTGCAAAGCAGTTGTGAGTTTATGTGCAGTGATAAAGATATTGTTTACTCGTGAGCAGAAATAGAAAAAAGTGCAATGTTCACAATCTTAGTGAGATCTTGCAATAACATTCTTCCCTTTCTTTTTGGACTTGATGTGAGAAATCTAAAGTAACAATCTAAAATAATGATGAACTCTTCTATTAATGAAGAACATTTAAGTGTGGCTAAAATGACAATTAAGTATATAAATCATTATGTCCTAGAAGCTAACCATACATTCCTGGGTGGAATGAATTAATATTATAAAGATGTAAATTCCATTAATATTTAGAAATAAATTTGCAGCAAGTTTAGTACAAAATGCCAGTAGGATTTTAGGAATTTCTTGATATATCGAGTCAATAAAGAAAAAATTGTCAATTAGTGAGGTGATTTTTTTCAAAATTAGAGCAAAATACTGAGATTTTCTTCCATTGCCAATGTTTTAGTATATATTATAAGGCTACAATAATGAAAACAAGATCATAATCATACAAATAAAGATAAATTGATTAATATAACAGAATAGTTCAGAAGTTGGTATATGATAGTGGTAAGTTTAAGACAGTGAAAACTTCTTAAGTCAATGCCAAAATCATAAAGGAAAATTAGGGAGATTTGATTAGATAACATAAATTTCTTTGTATTTGCATATATATATGATACACATCAATATAAAGGATTAATATCTTTATGCCAGATTAATATCTGTAGTATACTTTTCTTTGAATCAGCAAGAAATAGAGAAGAAAAGGCAATTTATTCATCTAATAAAAACCATGATTGTTCCAGATTTTTTGAAGTAGTTAAAATATTAATTCATTTAATCATAATAAACTTATAGATGAAAAAATTCACTTTTTAATCATTTAATTTAAGAAGCTAAGCATTTGAATAACTTGTTCAAAATCCCTTTGTTTGTTAATTGGTGGAGCTGTGATTTGGATCCAGACAGTCTCTGAAACAGGTACATTATTCTTCAATAGGAAAACCGAGAGGAAAAAGAACAAAGTATATAAATAGGAACTTAAAGAAGCAGACAACTTAATAACTAAGGGGAGACAGACCTATTTGGCCCCTAGAATTGCCATGGTTCTTCCAAGCAGTCAATCAGTGAGTTAGATTGAGCTAGAGAAAAGACTACAAATCCTCCAATAATAAAGCCTCCAGTGTCCAAACTCCACAAGTTACCTGACTTCTGAGAAGAGGCTATTTTTTTTTTTCTATTAAAACCATACCTCCAATGGAAAGCAAGGTGTGCTAAACACACTGTCTGGTGCTCCTACTCCCTCTTGACGGCTATAAGAGCACAGCATAAAACAAACCAAGCAAACACCAACTGCATCTGCACAAACTTGCAGTTGGAAGATGCCCTTGATTCCATAAAGGGGACAAAAATTGGGCCCGATTACCACAGACCCAATTGTGGAATAGGGGGCTCTGTTCTCCCTGTCACAGATAGAACACGTATTAGCAAACATCAGAATAATGATATTTGCCCAGTTCTGAAATTTTCCAAAATGATCAAATTTATCTAGGGAGTCCTATTTATGTCTGTCACTGTTCTGGGCTTCCCAGTTTGGTATTTGGTGATTCATGTCACAACCAGGCCTGGAGAGTAAATACCACTGAGCAATGGGATGACCCTCTCAGAGATGATCTATGATAGCCTCGCTTGCAAAGGCTTCTACAGGGATATCCATCTCAGTTGTCCTTGAGTGACTGAGCTCTTATTAAACAATTGAGCGTTGTTATATCTGCAAGGATTTTCTGCCAAGGTGAAGCTCCTAAACCCTATGTGTCAGGCAGGGGGAATGGAGAAAGGAAGTCTATGTGATCAATCAGGGTTCTCACATCTCTAGCACAAGATGAAGAGTTTTGTATATTTAACACAAATCAAATGTACAACACCTACTCTACATTTTACCTAGCCATTGAGCCCATCTTAGATATTTCTCCTTTTGGTTCATAAAGATATCTCCCTTTTTTGGGCCTCCCTGGTGGCTCAAGGGGTTAAGCACCACACTATGAAGCAATCCACAGCCTCTGCAGCATGAGTTCGATCCCCGGACAGCCAGGGAGCAACTTGCATGGTGCAGCAGACCTCTGCTGCCTCGCCCGCTGCTCCCCTCAGCAGTATACTTCGGTCAGTCTGCCTGTTCTGTTCCCCACTCTGTCTTTGGTGAATCCTCTCACCCCTGACATCTCTGGCCTGTACCCCAGCTCTTGTATGCATAAATAAATAAATCTTTAAAAAAATAATAAGCGTAAAGGAAAGCTGGAGCTGCGGGTGGGGAACATGTCGAAGTCTGACCTCGGCAGGAAGTGGGACCGATGCATGGCGGACATGCTCGTGAAGATAAGTACTGGATTTGGATTAGGACTTACTTTCTCCCTTACCTTCTTTAAAAGAAGAATGTGGCCATTAGCCTTCGGTTCTGGCATGGGACTGGGGATGGCCTACTCCAACCGCCAGCACGACTTCCAGGCTCCATATCTTCTACATGGAAAATATGTCAAAGAGCAGGAGCAGTGAGTGACACCCGAGACATCCCAGTGGGAGGAAAGAGAAATCATGTTTATTCCTCAAGAATACTGAAGTGCCCTGGAGTAAGCTGACTTTCTTCTGTAACAATGTTATCAGTAATACTTTCAGCTCCAGCACACTGTTTATGTATTTGAAACCAAGTCTGTTTCTTGTTTTGTATTTTCTTCCTGGAAACTGCAAGGAGGTGGTCTTGAAGAAATAAATTAAAAAGAAATAAAAAAAAATCTGAAAAAAAAAATGCTCTCTCCCTTTTTAAATGTAATGCTACAGAGTACCACATTTCTGTGTGAGCTATAGGGACTCAAGTCATCCTGTATTTCGACAGCACTGTTCTTCCTCCTTTATTTATATTTTAGGCTCTGTCCTAAATCACGTTGGGCACCAAGTCTATTACAGGGCAGGGAGAGGGGGCACCCCAGACCCCACAAAACTGCCTATTCTAAATGGGTTCTGCCATCCGCTGCATCAACACAAAACATATGAGGCTTTAATGGGAAGGAACTTTAATACAACTAGGAAACAATACAGGAAAGGCAAAGAGTCTAGCTTCTAAATCAAGTACCCAAAGTTACCCGTCCCCTCATGGGTAAAAGTCCACCCAAGCAGGATTGGCCCAGAGCAAGGCCCCAAAGCCTGCCACAAGTCTAAAGCATCTTCCAGTGGGGACCCACAGAAAAGGGTCAGAAACAACCAGACAAGCCCGGAAGGAAAAGAGCAAAATCAAAATCAAGATAAAAGCCGCCGTTGTCACCTCCCCTCGGGTCTCTCACCCACATCTGTGTCACCCAGCCCACGACCAAAAGACAAGCGCAGTTTTTTCACATGTCTCTAGGGTCCATCCGCCTCCTCCAGGTCTCCTTCTGGATCTCCATCCTGCTTCCTTCCTTCCTCAGTCTCCTCTGCATCTTCTATCTCTCCCTGCTTAGGTCCACCCTCCATTTGGTTGGGGCAGGGAACCCTGAACATCCCCTTTCCTGGGGACCACCCTGTTACATCTTGACCTCCAGCTAAATAGATGGGGATTTGCATTGTATGGGTTGACAATACCTAATGGACATAATATAAATAATTTTTGCATCCTCTTGCTCTCAGGATCACACCATAGATTCCCTGGGGGGTTATGATTCGACCTCTCTGAAAGTGAGGGATAGTGCTACATTTTTCCTGCTTTTGCCACAAATTTTCTTTTCATTGCAGGGGTCCATACTTTTCTTCAGAGATCATGATTGGAGGCAGAATGGTGAGTGTTGGATGAATGTAGAATGTATGTTTGCAGAGGAAAGATGGGCATTAGAGTTTCCCAAAGCTACAGTTCCTGCATGAACATGTCTGCTCTAGGGATACTGGATGTGGTCAGCAGGTGGAAATTATCTTTTTCCTTTCCTATTATAGCCCCAGCAATCACCTAAAACTGCCTCAGCCTCTGGCTCATAGTGTTGTTTCAAACGGTTCCTGCAACCATTTGCAGAAATAGGAATTGCAACCCATTTCTTGGACAATTCCCACTGACAATTGTTCCTCCTTAAAGACTGTCACAGCCTTTTATCCTCTTACCTCCTCATAGATATTTCTATCAATCACACAAATTCTGTAGATCTCTCCTCATTCCTTCCATCATAGAATATTATATATTTTCCTATATCTTGGCTCTTAGGAAACTGTAACCACTCCATGTAGCAGGACTTGCTGAAAAGTCTTGGTTGTCATTTTCTCCATCTTGTTAATGCAACCAAATTTTGCCAGTCTTAGAGAACAGAAAAGCTATATGCCCACAGCAGGAGGCAATCAATACTAATTTGGGTACATAACTTCAACTCAAAATAAACTGTTAGTAGAACACTTTTTGTCCCCTAGGACTTATTTATCTATGAAGTAGGAACTCTACTTTTATATTTTTTCACTCTGGAGAGAACCATATAATCTTTTATGATGACCCAAGAACCAGGAGTTGGGAGGATCAGATCACAATATACACATGGGTTTCTTGCACTGTCAGCAGCATTCCTGTGCTAAAATAGGACATATGGGCTTTCACGTAATGAAACTTCTAAAAAATGACACCAAGTTACCCTTTAATTTGATCCCAGATTTTTTTTTTCTTATTTTTTCAGTTTGGGGGATATAGTCAAGTGTTTTAGATACTCTTCACATATCCTTCTAATGACAATTTTACTATTTTTTTTTTTTTTAGATTCTAAACTTCTTGAACATACTTCTCCACTGTACTTCTCAAATCTTCTCATTCATTTTTCCGAGAAGTTAGAAGTTTTACTGAAGAGACAATTTCCTGATGTTTAGAATTGTGTGGTATCATTTCTCCTCTTAGGGACTTTAGGTGACTTAGAACATGCAGGGCCTTTGTTGGATGGGTGGACAGATGGGATGGATGGATGGACAGATGGGATGGATGGATGCATGGGATGGATGGATGCATGGATGGATGGATGCATGGATGGATGGACAGTTAGATGACCCAGAAGATCCTCATTCAGTTAGCCTAGCAATAAGCTGCCTAATGCAAGAGTCCTATAGAAAATGCAGGCAAACAGAATATTCCTGTCATCTGAAAGGGCATCCCCAAGAGTGGAAAGTCAATACCCAATATTGCACAGTTAACTGGATGTTTCTTGTCTCTCCCAACCTCCCAGTAAACTTGTAAAGAAAAAGGTGATGGAATAACTTTCCTGGAACAGTAACTATAATGTGTCGGGCTATGTCAGGTCTAGCTATACTAGGAAAATGGGATAATGAGGGCTCAGCAGACTGTAAATAATCAATTTCTACCCAAGAGTTTCCCTAAGAAACCAGCTTCAGACATGTATATGCATTATGCCTACTGTGAGTCTTACCTTTAATAAATATACAGAGAAATGATCAATTTTACTAAAAATTAGAAAAAAGGTAATTGAAGCAACAATGACAAAATTGGAAAATGGAAAGAGCTGGCTAGGATAAGAGAAAAAGATGAATACTCAGGAGCTTCGTGGAGAATGTTAATTGTTTCTCTCGATCTTGCAACATGTTTTGACTTTTAGTTGCTATTGGCCTACAGTAAAGATGTTGCTATTCTTGTATATAATCCAAAATGAAGTTTATACTGGTGGAAAGAAACCATCACAGTGTTTTCATGGGAGAAGAAAAAATTGGAAGGCAAATTGGTACCTATCTCTAGGGATATAGATAAATATTGTATGGTATATCATAATATTGGATCAAATAAATAAAGTAAACATATTATTAAAACATTGATATATTTCAAAAACATCAAAAATGTGAATGAATGATAAAAGAAACAAAAATTAGACTTATTGCAAAGTGTTATTTAAATAAGAAATGACATATTTGAACAGTCACTTTACAATGAGACAATGTATGATTTTTGAATAAAAAGATACAGTTTTGTTAATAATCAGAAAAAAATAGAACACATACATACAGTATCAAATTCCACAGAATGACTCAAATGAAAAAAAGATGGAAAATATCAATTGAAACCAATAGCCTGGAACAATGGCAATTCACCTTAACTGTCCCAAGAGTTTGATCCTCTCTAATATGCTGAACATATGTGTATCTATGACGAGTAATTCCTGATCTAGATAGACCCAATATAAACACATACATGTGTTCACCAAAGGCATGTACAAGAATGTTCCTAATAGCACTAATCATACAAGCCAAAATCTAGAAACTACCCAGATGTTCGTCAATGGTGGGATGGTATGCTAGACATTATCAGTGGCCTGACCATATACTTGGACCTTTCCATTGTAGAACTCACCAGACTGACTTCCAGCTGTTAGCATCTGTATCTCATTGTCAGAAGCTTTTCTCTGGTGGTTGGATTTCACTTTATTGCAGGCACAGCAGGAATTGCCAGGGAATTAATGCTTTGCTGGAACAACACTACTGAGTGTGTACAGTGCTGGGTCCCTTGATGACTAGGGCATATTCTGAGAAATGCATCATTAGGAGATTTCTTTGTTGGGCAAGTGTGACAATAGCAATGGATTTTGTGTGCTTAGGGACCATGATTAAATCCAGCACAAGGGAAAATAATGCTATCAATGCAGTAAACACAAGCTATCAGAGCCATCTGCCTGAGTAAAGTGCTATGATAGAAACAGGCAATAGAAAGTTAGGGGCTGCTGTGTATTTGCAGTCCATTGTTGACGAAAACATCATGTGCAGTGCATGACCCGATGTATAATGCCTCAGTTTGCTGGGTTAACTCTGAGGGATGGCATCTACTTAGGCTTCAGATTTCCAATGGGATTAAACTCTAGGTACTTGCGTTAGGGGGAAAGGATGTCCTGAGCAAATTCCATACAGGCTTTGTGGAGTCCACCCCTACTCCATCAAGACACTGGGAACTACAAATCCCATGATCACCTAAGGGAAGGTTGCAAGGACCTGAGGGTGGGGTTAAGCAGCTATGTTCTCTGTTTGAGTATTTCACTGGCCATGTGGTTGGGAGTTGTCCTCTTGGCCACCTGGAAGGTTTTTTGCCAGCTCAGCAGGTCATTGGGATTCCAGGTCAGTGGAACGGGTAGGATGCATTTACAAACTCATCTCCCTCTTTTTCTCCCTGAGTTATTCATTTCCCCTTCCCTTATAAATAAACCTTTTATCAACCTGTTGTGTGTGTCTGCAATTTAGCATTATTAAGTCCCCTTTAAACGTGCATGTGAGGACCCACAGTCAGGCAACCCATTTTATATCGGGGTTGCTCTGCAACACTTGTAGTGATAACTTGCTGGAGCACAACTCTCTGCTTCACCTGCTCACTTTGTCACTAGAATCCCCTGTTATCGCTACATGGCCTATACTTTCCATTGTCCCAAAATAGTTACTTTTGCAAGAACAGTGGTAATTATGTGAACTGTGGAGGTGATTGTTCTTAAGTGCCATTGATGCACTGAAGGAAGAAGTTAATACAACCAATTCTGTGAGCTATCAACTCAGAGCACATGTGACAGCCAGAAAATCTTGCTCCAGGGCCCTCATCTGCAGAGAGCAGGTTGAATTGGTAATGAGGCCCAGGACCCGAACTTGAGAATAATGGAGTTTCAAAATAAACTGAATTTATAATCTTGACAAATCCCTTCGACCAACTTTAAGAACCCAAGAAAATTTCATATCATGGCCCAGTGTAGTGGGGCAACCAGCCACGGGGTGAGCAGGGTGGTGAGGAAGGGAGAGAATCTTTGAGCTTTCTCTGGTGTTGTCTTGCGGACTATCCTCTTCTACAGCTCGTCCTCTCATAATTGTCCCCCCAAAGCTGCCCTCAGCTCTGAGTGACCACTTTTATAGCCTTGGCCTCTAGGCTCAGGTGTGCACATTTATGCATGCCCACACCCATATTCCAGGAGTCCACCATCAGGCACGTGTGCCCTGCACCCACGCTCCCAAGCACCTCTTGCATTAGCAACAATCAAGGCCTCAGGTGATAGCCACAGAGGCTAGTGGTGCAAAAAGCCTGATTAATCCATTTACCCTGCACCCAGCTTGGGTACATCTGTAACAGGGTGCTGAAGCCAAAGGTTGTTAAAGGATGCGCCCCTGAAGGGGGCTGCTGTTTGTGAAGGATAGCCCCAGGGAAAATGCAAACAAAGTATCATTGAAGGTGGAGACTCTGATAAGAAGTCTGCAGGGAAATGCAGAAACAGCCCCCAGCATGCAATGTTCCAAATTTCAGTGTTTTTGGATCTTTATAGTGATTCAGGGGTCAATGATTTCTCCCCACCATGTTGATCTTCCAGAAGGCTGTTGCATTGCTTGTGAAGAAAGGGAGAGGCCTCAGCAGCCAACCTCGGAGAGGAAAATTTTGGAGACTTTGCAAGTAACTGAGTGACTGAAAACGTTCCCGGTTTTACTGCTGTTACAGCCTGGCAGGGAAGGCGAAGATCGAGGCCGGGTGCCTCGCTGAGCTGTGAGTGTGGCCATTTGTCGGGTAGTTCGGCTGTTGCAGCTGCTGTTTTGAACGTCACTTAGGTCTGGTGCTGTGCTGGGGCACCTTGGCAGCAACGTGAGCATCTCCTGTTGTGTATTCGTGAGTTGGACCCTAGCCTATCGTCTGGCTGCCACATGCTGCAGGCCTTCAGTGGTGGGAAGACACCATCTTGGGAGCCTTTGTGTTTAGGATTTTAAAATGCTGGACACTGCTTCAGGTGAGGTAAATGGCTATTTGTGGCCTCAATAACTCTTTGTTTTCCCTAGTTTGTTAAATAAATCCCATTATTGTCATTCTCTGAACCTGAGTAGTCTTATAATTGTGCACCTGTGAAGAACGCAGATGGTGACTGGTGAACTGTTGGGGCAGTGTCCTTGGCCAGCTTTAGTGCCCTCGCTGCTCTGTATCATCTGGTTGGAGGTGCTTGAGCACTTGACCCTCTGTCTCTGAAAAGGGGATGAGAATAGTATCTTTTAGTTTTTTATAAGAACAAATTAAACTAGCACAAAGAAATATCACTTAGTATAATATGATAAGCACAAGTGTTATATTCATTTACAATTACATAGGATTTAAAATTTTACAGTGTTTTCAGTGTTTCTCTTTCATTTATAGCAATTCCGTGAGTTAGATAAGAATATTTTATTTCTGCTATTCTTGACTTGACAGTTATTTATCATTTAATGTTTGATATGTCCTTGTCTAGGCTTTAAGCTTACATAGATAAATACAATATAGCTTCCGTCCTCAATAACACCCAGATAATAAGAAATGCTTTGATAACAGTAGCCCTATGATGGTGAGAAAGTGGTAATCTTTAGAGGTTAAACACCTATCCAAGATTGTCCAAATAATACGCCTTCTCATTGTACAACCCATGATTTACCCTCAAGCATTAAGAGTATAAACATTAAGAGTCTAACCCTCAAGCATTAAGAGCATTAAGAGTATAATGCTAAAGTAGTCTTTGTAAGGGGGGGTGGTGGTGGGCGCGTCTAAGACCTTTTCTTCCTTCCGATCTTCTTCCTCCTTTTTTTCACCTGATCTCCAGCTTGGCATGCAAGAGACCATTATCCCAAAATCATAAATAATAATTCTTATTAAAGGATCACATGGGGTAAGTGGAGGCTGTGGTCATGGCTGTTCTCTGGCTGGTTTACAGAGGAGTAGGTACAATTGGTTTTACTAAACTGGGAATCAGGAAACCTGGATATGACCTTGGGCAAATGATTTCATCTCCCTGCACCTTGGCAAATGTTAGCTATCATTCCACCTTTATGGCCTCTAGAATGACCTGGAGGGGAGTTACATTCTGAAAGAAAACCCAAACAAGGCACTGCATGACCTCAGAGAGCGAGTTCATCTCTGTGTTGATTCTTCACCACCTTTTCCATCATGTCAAATTTCGTTTGCTTTTTAAGCAAAAGGAAGTGACTAGCACATTGCTTTGTACAGAGCACAAATTCGAAAATATTTCCTCAGCGAATGAACTGTCATCCACACAAAAAAAGCATATTAGTAACTCCTGTTTAGGAAGACACATCTATACATCTCTAGCTCTATCTAATCAGACACAGTATCCTCTTTTAGACTCAATTTGTAACACCTGCAAGTCCTTTAGCGCCTTCCATTTCTTTGCAAGCGGCTTTCCCCACAGAAAGACTGCCTTCTGCCACAGCTGCACCAATTAGTCTCCCTGCCTGAGAAGAGTGACAATAGTGATATTTTTCTGGATGAATGATAGACCTACTGGAGAGTCCACAAATCAAAATGTCAATTTTCTTTTCTCATGCAGTTCCTTTTGTGTTGTGTTTGTATGTAATTTCTTATACAAAAAATGCCTTTGTATAGAGATAAAATATCTTTTTTTCAAGTTTAACTAAATAATGAAGCAGATCTGTGACAGATTTTGACACATTTTGGAATTACTGTTGTTGCCTACAATGTGTGACAATGGCATGAGTTCTTTGAGGAGAATGATTTAAAAGCACCAGTGGTACCTAGAAAACAGGCAGGCTAGTTAAAGGGTAAGGCAAATGTGTACTTCTAATAAGTACATAAAACAGAAATATCTGGACTTCTAACGCAAGCACAAAGGCCTAGTAGCTACTCCAGTTCAAAACATGTTTTGTTTTAATTATAATATCAACATTTCTTTACAGTCTCAAGGTTTTATATTTCAAATTTCTGTGCATATTTTAAAGAACTTCATGCTAGCTTCCTATTTAACACACTGAAAATCAATATCAAGGATTTTTTTTTGTTTTTGTTTGTTACTAATTCAGTGATTAAAAATTTTTGAATGGCACTCAGAATTTAGGATGAAATAATGTAAAAAATCTTTCCACACAATAATCTAAGAAAATACATGACAAGTGATAGGGCATGACTAAGGAGGGAAATCACAACATGAATTCACAGCTATAAATCATGCGATTCAGACAAGAGAAAGATAAAATGAACAATGGTTATGCTTGAGATTAAAGAGGCTTGGTTTTGGGGTACAAAATACTTCCCATGACTTTTAGGGAACATCCAATATCATCTCCTTTAGAAAATGTATGGGCTTAAGGCTCAGAATTCCTAGGCCATTCTAGCCATTTAAATATTTATACATTCTGTAGTGGCAACAAGGAGCAAGGCAGGCGGGTGGGGGTGGGGGAGTAGGGGAGCTCAGGAGGCAACTGAGCCTCCCAGCCCTCTTTGACTCTCTCTACTCGCTTTCCCCTGGGCTCTCGCTAGCTTTCTTTCATGGTCTTGCCTCTTCTGTAGTCACTTGTCCTTTCATAGTCCTCTTTACACTTCTTACTCCAGCTCTGAGTGATGCCGCCTTTATATTCCAGACCTCTAGGCTCAGGTGCACACACTTGCACAGCAACACTCCAGAAGTCCACCATCAGGCACGTGTGCCCTGTGCCCATGAGCACCTTCTGTGTCATCACAACCGAGGCTGCAGGTGACAGCCACAGAGGCTAGTGGCATAAAAATCCTGATTAATTCATTTACCCAACAAATTCTCACATGAAAATTTCTTATTCTTTCCATCCAAAATATATGCGATTTCTATAATGTATGTGTTAGCTTGCTAGATGCTGCTAGAGGAGAAAATGGAATAAAATGTTGCACTCAATGAGCCTGCTATATAAAGAGAGAGAGAATACTGTTAACGGAAACAGACTCCCAACAATAGTGAGGCAAAGAGTTTACTAAAGAGTTTATTAGATCATCAAAGTAAGGATTTTCAAACCTGGGAAGCAGCCCACCAGATTTTACCCTGTGGAAGCTATTCTAATAACCACGTTTGAATTTGGTTTATATACCCAGAAGCATAGACACCAGGAACTTAACAATTCAATATGGGAGGGACTTCCAGCTCTAAATTTTCCTCTCCAAAGATATGCTGATGCTGGGTCCAGTCTCCTCCCCTCACATCTTCAGGCAAAGCAGATTCCTGCACACAGGATTTGTGAAAGTGGCTTGTGAATTGCCTACCAGATCAGTGAGGGTCTCCAGAAAATTTTACATTATGTTTACAATATGTATGTTTAATTAATTCTAAATAATGGAGAAGATATTATAAGAAAAAAAATAGTTGCTCTAGAAACCCAGAAGAGGGAAATATGACACCATCAGATGGAACAGGCAGCTCTAATACAGGTGGAGAGCTTTTGAACTGGGTTGTAAATTACAGAAGATATTTGGTTATGCAAAACTAAAGAAAGTAGCCCCCAGAAATAGCATATTATAAGGTAAATAGATTGATTAGGCTTTTTACACCACTAGCCTCTGGCTATCACCTGCAGCCTTGTTTGTGTTAATGCAAAAGCCTCTTGTGGGGGGGTGGGTGCAGGGCACACATGCCTGATTGTGACACCTGGAGTATGGGGGTGCACGTATGTGTGGGGGTGCACACTTGAGCCTGGAGGCCAAGGCTACAGGAGGGTGGCTACCAGAGCACCAGTGACTACAGAAGAGGTGAGACCATGAAAGAATGCGTGAGAGAGCCCAGAGGAAAAGTGTAAAAATTCAAAGGGGGCTTCAGGGCTGGGTTGCCTGTCTATCTCCCGGCACCCCATCTCTGCTCCCAGAGAGCATTAAATCCTGAAAAAAAGCACCGAGGGCTCTGGGGCTCTCTCTTGCCACTCTGCCCCAAAGACAGTGAACCTGTGCTTGTTGGCACAGCCCATGTGCACAGGCAAATTTGGAGCCTTATCAGAATTATTTTTCAGCCAGCGTAGCTCTATGAAGACTAGAAGGAGGCCAGTTTGTGAAGGTAAATGAGGGCATAACACTTGATCAATCTAGAAGTGTTTAGAAAAGGTTGTAAAAATGTTGTATATGATGTAAAATGTTAAAACAATTAACCATAACAGTGATTAGAGAAAAACATGTCATTGTGAATATATGTTTAAAAAGACCAATATAATAACATGAAATATGAGAATATGCAGAATCACTAAGTCCTGGACAGTAAGCCTTTGACTATCTTTTAACTTTTCTTTTGAAGAGGGATAAAGGGAATATGAAGGAACTAAAATACAAGTATTTCACATTTTTTCTATGAAAAAATGAGCAATTTTAATGTGTTTATGATTCACAGTTTATATATATATGTATATATAATTGCACAGCATGAATAAGCTTTTAAATAGTATAGTAAGCAACAAAGGGACTGTATAAAAAGCAAAATAATTTCATATAAGTGAATAGGTATTAATAAAATACAATAGGTAACATCTATCAGAATCTTAGAAATAATATGTTGATTTTATATTTTAATGATAAATGTTGAGAAATCCATTCCTTCGAGAACAAAAATGACAGATATTAATGCTCACAAAATCTTCTACTGGTAATTCATTGCAAATAGGGATTGACTATATGAAAATGAAACAAATTCAGCAGGTTTCATTAGGCCAATTAGAATTTCCAAAGAGCAAATATATGCATGTAGTTTCATCCCACTAGAGAGTATCATTCAGGTATTCCGTTGGAAACTTTTATTCAGTCTCTTGTCCAACATGGGGATGGGCCAATTCTGACTGCAGCTGACTTTATGGATTAATCTAGATAAATCTCCTCTGTATAAACTGATTATTTTACTTGTAATTTATATATAAATATTTGAAGCAACTAAAAAGAATGTATCACTCTATGAATTTAATTATGCAACACTTACTAAACAAAAGGTAAATTAAACATTTGATACTTAGTACATCTTGATGCATACACAGAAGTTACAATATAATACAGTAGGGGGAGGACATAAAAGAATAGATTGTTTCAGTTTGGAGTTTATAGCTTCCAGTTGCTAATCATATAGTCTTTGATTACTTTGTATGCCTCAATTGTGTCATTTGAAATCCAAGAGGAATTATCAAAAGAACAAAATGAAATGGTACAGGTAAATTGTTTAAGACACAGTTCCTAGCAGGAAGTGTTTGATATTTGTTAGCAGTTGTTGCTAACCTAAGATAGTTTTCACCATTACTATGATCATTGTTATTATTACATTATATTTATTCTCTTCACTGGGACATTAGTGAAATTTTGCATCAAGAATAATTAAACAATGTTCTCTCAGTCTATTTTCTCTCACTCACTCTTACTGTATCCGCAGCTGAACCATTCTTGGATCTGAGGTCACACACAATGATCTATCTTTTTCCACAGAGCTCTCATTACATATGCACATACATATACCTCCAAACCCCTCAGTTCACTTTCAGATGAAACCAGCTTGTATGTCATAAAATTTATAAGTGAATGGAATTTAAGTAGCGAAAACCACAAGGACCACAGTAATTTTCTATGTTCTATATTTGAAATACTAAAGGGCAATATGTGATTATCTGTATACCATAGAGGAAGCTGAGGAGTGCAAAGTGTAAAAATTCTTTTTTTACCAGCTACATTATTAGAGAAAACAAGCAAACCTTACCTTCAGTACATTAAAGGAAAGGTCATTGAGCAGCTTTTAATTTTCTTCATTGCATTTTCCTTTTGGTGCAAGTGTCAGTTCCGGGCAAGAGCCTACCACTTGTTCTATTTTTTTTTTCTCTTTCAAGATACTTAGGAATCTAAAAATATCATTTTTTTTCTCTGGTTATTTCTCAAAAAAAGCTATCCTTCTGCCCTTCTACCCTTCTACGTTTCTTTATATCCTGTGGACATATTTTTGCTATGTGATTTTTTAGTTGCAGTTGTTGGTTTGGAAAAGGGTTAATATCAATTCTTGACCCTGTGAAATAGGGGTGAGATAAAAAGCTGTGTACCTTGATATGAGACACAGCAAAGTCAACTGAAGGAAGCCAAGGAAATCCAATTTTGGGTACTTGCAAACGTATCAGCTTGCAAGCAACTAATAACATTATAAATTATGTACATGTTTAGATTTCCACAGTGATTTATTTAAATGGAAAATTGTTATAAGCCGAGCAGAATCATTTTCAACATTCAGCAAAATTTCAGAACATACAGATATTACATGCTTTTTACAAAAATTGAATTTTTTAAAGAATAAAAACCAAAATTCTTTTGAAATAATATTTTGTATAATTTGAAGCAAGCTTTATAAAGATGAAATTTGCAGTGTCTAGTCATTTCTTAGTGTTTATTAATTATGAAACTGAAAAGTGTGAGATAATAAATTTACAAAGACAAGAATTATTAGCAGCCTCATTGTCACATATTTCTAAATTTAGGGTAAAATGATATTGCCAAAATGACACTATATTCTACTTATTTTTTTCTTTTTAAAGTATTTTACTTTTTTGGTAGTGAGAACAATAACATGAGTTCTACTCTCTTAATATTATTAAGTGCTCAATGCAGTATTGCTAGCTACAGACATATTGTTTTACAGTAGATTTCTAGAAGTTATTCATCCTGTATAACTGAAAGTTTGTAGTGTCAAGCAATAATTCTTCACTTTTGCCCACCGTTCTCTATTTCTATTAATTTTATTAATTTAAATTCTTCATATAAGTGGAACCAGGCAGTATTTGTCCTTCTGTGACTCACCTGTTTCACTTAATGTAATATCCTCCAGATTTATCCATGTTGAACTATATCACGGACTCCCCTGCCTTAATGTATTTGAATAGTATTCTCTCGTATGTATTACGTTTTAAAAATCTATTCATTTTTTGGGGGATTTTGAGGTCGTTTCCATATTTTAACCACTATGAATAAAACTGCAATAAATATGGAAGTGCAGTTATATCTTCAAGATCCTGATTACTGTTCTTTTGAATATACAACCAAATGTGTGCTTTCTGGATCTTATGGTGGTTGTGTTTTTAATTATGAAAACTGTTCAGTACTGACATATAGACAGGCATATAGACAAATGGAACAGAACACAGAGCACAGATTATATTACAAATTCAAAAAATTGCTAAGCACATATGAAATTTACTGTGTTGATCACTTTGCATTTTATGCAAATGTATGCAAGTCACTGTGTTTTACACCTGAAATTAATGGAAGGTTGTCAATTATATTACTATCTTAAAGAATGGAGAGATCAGAAATCTACACATATATGGTCATTTGATCTTTGACAAAGTTATCAAGAATACACAAAGGGTGGGCCTCCCCGATGGCGCAGCAGTTGAGCGCTGGGTTGCAAAGCTGCCCGCAGCCTCTGCAGGGCCGGTTCGATCCCCGGCTGCTCCCCGGCCACCAGAGGAGGGTCCCACATGGCACGCAGACCCCTCCTGCCGCCCACTGCTCCCCTCAGCAGTGTACTTCGGTCCTTCTGCCTGCTCTGCTTCCCGCTCTGGCTCTGGTGAATTCTCTCACCCTCCCGCGCTTCTGACTGTACCCAGTGCTTGTATAAATAAATAAATAAATCTTTAAAAAAAAAAAAGAATACACAAAGGGGAAGGAATGTCTTCCACATAGTGTTGGAAAAACTGGATATCTGCATGCAAGAGAATGAAACTGGACTCTTATCTTCCAATTTAAGAAAAAAATCTCAAAATGGATTGAAGAGTTGGTCATAAAACCTAAAACTATAAACCCCCCAGAAGAATACAGAAACAATTGACATTGGTCTTGGTATTGAGTTTTTGGATATGACACCAAAACACTGCTATGAAAGCAAAAGTAAATGAGTAAACTACCTCAAACTAAAAACTCAAACCAAACCAAAACAAAAGCAACAAAAAAAGTCTGCACGTCAAAGTAAATAATAAACAGAATGAAAAGGCAACCTATGGAAAGGGATAAAATATTTGTAAACTATATATCTGATAAGGGGCTAAAATCTAAAATATCTAAAGAACTCTTATAACCTAGATGTTAAAAAAATTCCAAATAACCTAATTAACAAATAGGCAAAGGACTTGAGCAGGCAATCAAATGGTTACCAGATGTATGAAAAGTTGCTCAAAATATTTGATCACCATAGAAATGCAAATTGAAACCATAGACCTGGTAGGATGGCTACTATTAAAATCAATGGCAAGTGTTGGTAATATGTGGAGAAAAGGGGGCGCTCGCTCACTGTTGGTGGGAATGCAAATTGGTGTAGCCACTGTGGGGAACAATATGGAGTGTCCTCAAAAAATTAAAAGTAGATCTACTAATCCATTCTGATAGCACCAAATAATAATTTTTATTTTTATTTATGTATTTTTTAGAGATTTTTTTATGCGTACAAGAAGTGGGGTACAAGCCAGAGGTGTGGGAGGGGAGAAAATTCATCAGAGACAGAGTGGGGAGCAGAACAGGTGGGTCTACTGAAATACACTGCGGAGGGGAGCAGCAGGAGAGACAGGAGATGTCTACTGCACCATGTGCATCAGCTCCCTGGCCAGGGATTGAACTCCTGCTGCAGTGGCTGCTAATAGCTTCATAGTGCAGAGACTTTAACCCCTTGTGCCACCAGGGAGGCCCTCAAATACTAATTTTTAAATGTCCAATGTTGCTTTAACATATTGCTTGTTCTTATAAACTTAATTCTGGTAGTAATAACATTTATAGATAGAAAAACAAATACAAATATATATCCATTTCTCAAATGCAGGAAACATTTAGCACAAACTACAGAAAATGAAAATAATTAGCAATCAGTATTTTAAAAGGTAGTTTAAGTAGAAATTATTGCACTTCATTTCACATGGTAGGATTTTCTTTTTTAATCAGAAAGTACTAGAAGGTGTTTGGCAGAGGAAATAAAGTTGTATTTTAGAAATTACACTGAGATTGTGACTAATGTCGTGTCATAGTATAAATATGTGCATCTCTAATGATTAAACTAGAAGAAAAGGATTACAAAAAAGTTACATAAAATGGTGGCAGGCAGCATAAAAATAGTGTACTTAAAAATTGTTCAGTCTTTGGTCTATTATTTGTTTTACATGGTAAGGAAATGAATGATTGTAGAAGGGAAGAGCAGCTTCCTGCTTTGCAATACCTGCTGGCAGAAGACTTGGAGTAGTACCTGCTTCCACCGGGTGGGGCATGGAAGCTTAGCTCCCTGTTTCTTCCACTGACATCATTTCTCCCCGGAGTCAGACTGCTGCCATATGTTTTGGTTGAGAATGGTGGGATGGGAGATCAACTCCTAGCTCAGCTCAGTCACACTGTAACTATGCAGGAGAGGGGTTCTGTTAGTACTTGACTTATTAGGGTGGGTATTTCCAAAGTTGGCTTTCTTTTCTGGATGGTTCCTTCAAGAAATAGGCTTTGCTCGGATGTTTAGTTTGCTTTTTGGTTATTTTTTTTGTCTTAGTTGAAGTTCCGGACTAGAATCTTCTGTAGCACCCTCCCCAATCTATATCGACAATGAAGAAACCGGGGTGCTAACCACTCTATCATTCCTCATGTCCTAAGGTCTCCGAGCTGTCCATGTTCTTCTTGACACCTTTCAGAGTCATACTTGTTCGCGGGTTGTATGTAAGATTTTTTTTCAGTTGTAGCAGAGGTAACTTTAGAGAAAAGAGCTATTCCATTTTGACTGAAAGTGGATGTGCTAATTGTCCCTTTTTGTTATATTTATGATCTTGCAGGTATTTTCCATTATCACTCTTTTAGAAATACAGATTTCTAAACTATTTTTCATTTTATGTGGCAATGTTTTCTGAATAAAAGAATTACAAACAATGGGCAAAACACTATAGCTAAGCAGCTAACTCTTCTCTGCAGAGAGTTCTTTTAAAGATTGTATGTACAGTAATCATTCTGAGGACTAAGAAACTTGATCAAAGTCATATACTTTGATAGTGACTGAGCTTTTACTTTCAAGCAGGCCTGTTAGATTCCTAACCAGATTTCTTTTTCCCTTTTCTACTGATAGTATTCCTGGAACTGAATTATTGCTTTGTATGTCATTGCTGAATTATCATGAGCTCTTTAGGTAGGCAGCATAACATTAGTATACTTAAAAAATATTCAGTCTTTGGTATAATATTTAAGTTTTACATGGTAAGGAAATGAATGGTTGTGGAAGGGAAAATTAGCTCCCTACTTACATAATATTTTTAAGTTTCACGATTAGCACATAAGGTGCTAATATGCATTTTATAGAATTTCATATGCATTTTATAGAAGTTGATATGCATTTTATAAATTTAATATGCATTTTATAGAATTTGTTTCTTAAAAAGGTACTAATTGGAACCCCTTTTAAAACTCTGTTTCTTAAAAAAATAATAAAAAAAAGAAATAATGCACTGGATATAAAAATGAAAAGGAAATAATTCTTTATAAAATTATTCTTTTCCACATTCAAAGGAAAGAAAACTTAGGGGCTCTTGTAAAGAAAAAAAAATTGAAATAAATGTAAAATAAAGGCAACAACCTGAGATGAGAACATGAAGGGAATTATTAAATCATCTTCCTTCAGCTTTATCTGCAGAGTCATCAGATAAATATGCCAGATGAAGAGTTTGTGATGGAGAACACTTGCTGGATCAAAACCAAGAAGGAAAGGTAAGCTTACAATTTATGATAAATGTTTATCATGTGTTTTTCAACTTAAAGGAAGAGAAAAAATGTCCTGAATATGTCCAGATTGCCAAAAGTTTTGTTTTCCACAAAAACAAATATATCCAGAGACAAATATTTGATGTCCATGAAAACATGAAAGCTTCTTTTTAAAAAAAAAAAAAAATTTAAATGAGAGGTCTGTAAGTATATTTGAAGCTCAAAATCTCTATTTCTGGCATAGCTTTCTTTCACTTAGCTTTCTTTGACTTTCCCTCAAAGAATATTTGGAGAATGTACTAAAACTTTCTTCAGTGAAGTTTTAACTAAAATTATTTCATGAAAGAGGATGAGGGTGAAAAGGTGATATAAATATTAGTTTTGAAAAGAATAGTGAATATTTGATGGATGATGATCATTATTTTCTTCTAGAAAATTAAGTCATGAGCTGCAAAAGAGTACCACTTAAATAGCTGAAGTCTAATAGTTAATGTTCATTGATTTTTCAGGGTATCTCAGTTGGTAGAAATGAAATTGCACTTAAGTTATTTATAAACTTTACCTATATATGTACTTAGATTTTTATACTTATTTTCATGTTTGTAGTGGGCATATTCCTTTCATTGATAGATGCATGTGTTTAAATATTAAAGGAAGTATAACTACTTGTATAACTACTATTTTATCCATACTAGGTAAAATATAATATGTCTAGGTAGTGTGGAAATTGGTACTATCCATTTTTTTCTAAGCAACTGGTTGAAATTATTGATTTCTGTGGAGACGTAGACACTCACTCTGAAAAGGGACTGCTTCACCCAAATTTCTTTTTTTCCCCCTTTTTTTTTACAAGAACTGGGGTACAGTCAGAGGAGGGGGAGGGTGAGAGAATTCACCAGAGAGAGCGGGGAGCAGAACAGGCAGAGGGACCAAAGACACTGCTAAGGGGACCAGCGGACGTGGCAGGAGAGGTCTGCTCACCATCAGGGATTCTCACCGGCTGGCTGGGATCGAACCCGTGCCGCAGAGACTGCGGACAGCTTCATGGCGTGGTGCTCAACACACTGCGCCACTGGGGAGGCCCGGCTTCAGCCAAATTTCTATGACTCTTAGATAAGAGACATGCAAGGGCTGGAAAAAGGCAAATACAAGAGAGGACAAGGTTTCTGAAACAGAACCCATGATCATGGCCTGGTTAAAGTAAGAGAGTTGTTTTTTACTGTAAAGGGAGAGAAAAAATGACTAGAAATGGGAGCCAGAATTAATTAAAAGAGTCTGAAAATCAAAATGGACTAGACTGTTTGCTGTGGTGTGATAGATACTTGAACTTAATAAACTTCAATTTCTCTGGTAGTGTATTCGTTGCATAAAAGTGAGTCATGTTTGGTTCACTTAGATTTTACTGTTGTTTCTTTTTTTGCATTTTCTTTTGTCCTTTTCAGTAAAGTGGTAGGAAATGTCATGGCGGAGATTGGCTGGAGCTAGCATTCATACTTTGTGTTCACAATGTATTAATAATTTCATTTTACCAGAACAGAGAACGCTAGTTATTTCACATGTGTGTGCCATCAGTTAAAAAAAAAAGGTTTTGGGCCTCCCCGGTGGCGCAGTGGTTGAGCGGAGGGTTGCGAAGCTGCCCGCAGCCTCTGCAGTGCTGGTTTGATCCCCGGCTGCTCCCCGGCCTCCGGAGGAGGGTCCCACATGGCGCGCAGACCTCTTCGGCCGCCCGCTGCTCCCCTCAGCAGTGTACTTCGGCCCTTCTGCCTGCTCTGCTCCCTGCTCTGGCTCTGGTGGATTCTCTCACCCTCCCGCGCCTCTGACTGTACCCAGTGCTTGTATAAATCAATCAATATATCTTTAAAAAAAATAAAAAAGGTTTTGCAATACTGATATTGTATGGCAAAGGATAGAGTTGGAGTCAAAAAAAAATGACATAACAGTGGTTTATAACATGGTGTGTGACTCACATCTTCTCAGATGCGTGTCACCACACCACACCCACCACCTGGGCACCTGCCATCCACCACCATAGTCCAGTTATGCTCATGCCCCATTTTTTTCTTCCCCTCTCCCTCCCCATCTTGTAGTCTCCATTCAACAGTAAGATTTCTAGAGTTTGTTATAGGTTTGGTTTTTTCTGACCCTTTGCTTGGTGTCTCTATATTCCACATAAAAGTGAAATCATCTGGTATGTGCCTTTCACTTTCTAATTTATTTCATTTAGCATGATCCCCTCCAGTTCCATCAGTGTTGTCTCAAATGGCAAGAGTTCATCTCTCTCTCTCTCTCTCTCTCTCTCTCTCTCTCTCTCTCTCTCTCTCTTTTAATAGCTGAGTAATAGAATTGGACTTCTAGTGGTGAACTAAGTGTTGTACATACAGCTATGTTGATTTTCAGTGATATACAATGGGAAGTTCATAGTGTTATAATGCAACATTATTTGAATTAAAATAAATAAATTAGTGATTGCCTAGGACTGTGGCTGGGAATGGGAAATGATGGATGCTAATGGATATGGGTTTCTTTTGGGGGGTAACAGAAATGTTCTTATATTAGGTAATGATGAGGGTTGTACAAACTTGTGAATACACCAAAAATCACTGAATTATTCACTTTCAATGCATAGGCTTTATGGCATGAGAATTTTATATCAATAAACCTGTTAAAACTATTACATCATGAAGTTTTACAGTTAGAAGTGAACATAGCAGTCTGTCCTGCTTTAATTTGCATTTTCTCAAATTTGACTTCTGTCAAATAAGAGAGCAACAGAATTAATTTTCTGGCAATGCAGTTACAGTTGTCATATTCATGATAGGCCACAATAATAACACATCAAATATTTTGCTTACATTTTATGTATCATGAAATAGTATTCCTCAGACAGTAGAATTTTTTGATCATTAAATTTATAATCACACAATAAACTTGCCAATTTGAAAAGTAAAATATACTTTGCTAAAAAGGATTATAAAGGCACTTTGGATTTATGTTAAATTCTATTTTCTTGAAAATATAGCTCCAGTATAATATATTGTAAATATGAAATATATTCCAGACTTTGGCATACTTTGAGTATAAATTTCAGCTGGTCATTCAAAGTGAAAGTGTCAACCTCCGTGAAAAAAGTACATGTTTCACGCTGTCAGGGTTCCTAGTTGTGAAACTGTACTTTTTTTTTTAAGCAGTGTATTTATTTTTAAGTATAACCTTGCCTCTGACATACTGTAGTGAATTAGCCAAACTTACAGCAACTAATTAAACTAGGCAAAATGTTTGCCAAAGGAAAGGCTGTGTGATTTGATGAAAGTTGTTTATGAAGTTGATGAACACCCACAAAATAATTTTTATTAAAATTATGTTGAACTGACAATACTTAAATTGTGCACCTTAATTATGTTTAAAAAGTCTATTCATCAAATGTCAGCGTAACTTCCAATGTGCACACTTATTGATAAGATAGAAGAAATCAAACAAATAAAAATGTGGTGATATTAATGGAGTGGAAATCTACTGAATCAAGAATAATCTAGGAGCCTCCCCAGTGGCGCAGCAGTTGAGAGCTGGGTTGTGAAGCTGCCCGCGGCCTCTGCAGCGCTGGTTCGATCCCCGGTTGCTCCCCGGCACTGGAAGAGAGTCCCGCATGGCGCGCAGACTTCTCCTGCACCCGCTGCTCCCCTCAGCAGTTGTACTTTGGTCCTTCTGCCTGCTCTGCTCCCTGCTCTGGCTCTGGTGAATTCTCTCACCCTCCCGTGCTTCTGACTGTACCCAGTGCTTGTATAAACAAACAAACAAACAAATAAATCTTTTAAAAAAAAATAAAGAGTAACTGAGGGCTTCCCTGGTGGTGCAGGCGGTGGAGCGCAGCGCTGTGAAGCTGTCCGCAGCCTCTGCAGTGCCGGTTTGATCCCCGCTGGTGTCGGAGCAACCCACATGGCGAGCAGAACCCTTCTGTCTCACCCGCTGCTCCCCTCAGTAGTGTATTTTATCAGTCTGCCTGTTCTGTTCCCTGCTCTATCTCAGGTGAATCCTCTCACCTTCCCGCACATCTGGCCTGTACCCCAGCTCTTGTATAAATAAAATAAATCTTAAAAAAAGGGTAACTGAGTTACCTATTAATTTATTGTTGTTCAGAAACAGAGGAATGTGCTAGAATCCAATTTGTTTGGGTGATGAAAAATTGATATTTTAACTTCATATTAAACTTGTACCTGAGGTATTTTTTTCTTAAATTTCCAATGTATTTAGAATAGTTAGCATTACTTAAAATTGCGTAAAGTGACAGAGGGTCTTGTTTCTTAAATGTCATGTACTATAACAGAAATATATTTTGGGGACAGAGTAAAACCTGTGGGATTTGGTATTTATATCTACACAATATAAAGACGACTGGATGCATTTCATCTGTCTTCCTAATGTGATAACTAACAATTATCCACTTTAAAGAAATGACACGTAAGAAATCTTTTACACTTGGGCCTCCCCTGGTAGCGCAGTGGTTGAGCGCTGGGCTGCGAAGCTGCCCGCAGCCTCTGCAGCTCAGGTTCAATCCCGGGCCACCCGCGAGGGTCCCACATGGTGTGCAGACCTCTCCTGCCGCGCCCGCTCCTACCCTCAGCAGTGTATTTCGTTGGTCTGCCAGTCTGCCTGTTCTGTTCCCCACTCTGGCTCTGGTGAATTCTCTCACCCTCCCGCACTTCTGACTGTACCCAGTGCTTGTATAAATAAATAAATAAATCTTTAAAAAAAAAAAAGAAATCTTTTGCACTTAACATTGTCTGTACAATAAATATATTTCAATTGGTGGGCTAAAGTAAATTTGAGGAAAATGTTGAAACATAAACATTTATATTGTCTCTAACTTTCTTTGAAGAACCTAAATTCCATAGTTCTATGATAATTCACATTGACTATATAATACAGATTTCTGACATTATAGTTCTAGTTGTCATTATTCATGGTCTGTCATAGTTTTAAAGTTCAGATAATCCGATGTATAACAGTGTTGGCAAAAAGAGATAGAGTGTATCTTTTCATTCCTTTATTCACTGAGATCATTCTAGAATATACAATTATTTGGCAATGCAAGTGATAAAAACCAGACATGTTGAGAGATCTATTGGTATGGATAAATCTTATCTTGTTTTCCTCCCCAAACTTGGCAGCTTCTTTTGACGTCTCTCAAGTTAATCCATCAAGGTTAGCGAACAAATCATGGCATATTCAAGCAGTAAATTTTAATGGACTAGGAAGCGCATTGGTTCCCATGTCCTTTTGGAACAAACCTTAACATTATAGAGAGAGGTTTCTGTGGTGGTGTTTTGCTTTATTTCACACAGCAGTCCAGTAGAACTGTTTATCTGTTCCAAATTAGAAATCAGATAATCCATTTTTCTCTTTCTTTTTAATCTTAGATAGATTTAGGATTTTCCAAATATAAGTCAACAAACAAAGAATTAAGTCTGATCCAAAAAAATGAACTAATCTAATAATAGAATTAAGTGAGCCAGTAATATATAGCTAGATAGTAATAAAGGAATTTCTTATGGATGGTGTGCTTTAGTCATTTATAGTGGCCCCTTAGACATGTACTCTCCAGATGTGGGGGAAAAGTGAGAAAACAAGGAGATGGACAATTTTGCAATGATAGGCAAATTACATTTTTCTCCTTCTTGCTTTAATACCAAGGACCTGGTAAGAATTGTGCCTCAGGAAGAGATCAGTCATCCTAGGAGGAAAATATTTAACTAAGTCGGACATTGTAGGGAATTCCTGGCCATTTCCAACAATTAGTGCATATTGGAAATATGAGCTGCTACATTGTAACCAATATCTCATGAGACCATCTAGAAAATGGAATAAATTGAAGATAAAACTAAGATTTAATAGTATTTATCATTTAGGTACAATTTTAGTATATATGATAGGTATATATATATATATATATATATATATATATATAGATTTAAATTAAAGTTAGTGTAACTTTGTGTATGCTGCCTTTGTCCCAGAAATTCTTAGTGCCTGGAAAATTCACATTCTTTAATTTTATCTTAAGTGAATGAATGAAAATTTTCATAAGTAAGTATGCAACAAAGACTAATTTGTTTTTTTAAAGATGTATTTATTTTTGCATGCAAGAGCTGGGGTACAGGCCAGAGGTGTGGGGGGTGAGAGGATTCACCAGAGACAAAGTGGGGAACAGAACAGGCAGATTGACCGAAGTACACTGCTGAGGGGAGCAGTGGGTGAGTCAGGAGAGGTCTGCTGCGCCATGTGGGTAGCTCCCTGCCTGGGGATGGAACTCATGCTGCAGAGGCTGTGGACAGCTTCATATGTTGCGTCTTAACCCCTTGTGCCACCAGAGAGGCCCACAAAGACTACTTTGCAATACAGAGACTGAATAGTCATTCTTCCTCTTTTCATGAATGTTGATATAAACAAAAATGCTATTGAATGGGTGGGCTAATATAACAAACATCTATTTCCCACAGTTCTAAAAACTGGGAAATTCATGATCATCACTGGCAGATTTTGCATCTGGCTATCTTCTCACATAGCAGAAGAGGCAAAGAAGCTCTCTGAGGTTTCTTTTAGTAGAGTACACTCTCATTCGTGAAGACTCCAGCCTCATGACCTAATCACCTCCCAAAGGCTTTACTTCTAAATATCACCACATTGGTGACTAAGTTTCAATATGTGAATTTTGGAAGAACATTAACTTTAAGTCTATATTTTCATGGTTGAATAACATGAGCCCTGAAAATTGAGAGGTCTTCACCAAGTTTTCAACAATAAATATCTGCAAAACCACTAAATCATACATAATCCACATATGCATATGTATTTTCATATATATGTATATATACTGTATTTATGATATTCATTTATTTTAAGTTTAGATCTACATATCATTTATTTTCCAGAATTTTGTCAAAACTTGGCTCTAGCCTGCTGATGGTTAGGAAAAGATTTTTGTGAATGCCACTGACACAAATTTTCTTCATCTTATAGTTCAAACTGCATTGAATCAAAAGTTAGGACACCTCTGGTGAGATTAGGACAAATCTTATTTTGCTTTCTAGGACATTCTATATTCATTGTAAGATTTTCCCCAAAGGTCAACAAACCTGGGACTGAGCTCAAATAAGCTTTGGTTGAATTCATTTCTGAGTAATCAGCAATTTCTTCAAAATAATAAGCTGAAACTTGAAAGTGTAAGTTGTGTAGTTACCTCTCTTCAAATTCCATTTATTAACTGATTTAAAATCTGAAAGCGTTAGGGGAAGATTTGCTTTTTGTATTTGTTAAAATCACCTCCAGGAAAGTTATAATTCAAAAAATTTCAAATTATGATTAAAACAACTACCTGGGAAGACCTATAATCAATGCTTATGTGAAAAAATGAATATATGTAGTTTGACATAACTTCAATGTATTTTTCTTATAGCTCATATGTAGATGTTTTATATTAGGAGGTATACACACAGTGAAGCAGTATATTGCTTTGCATTACAGCTGTCATTACTTTAGAAAGTCATTTGGCTGGGTGAGCTATGCCTATGATACACCCATTCAGTGTAGTACCTAGGGGGTATTAACATTTTGCCTTGTGATTACATTTTTACTCCTTTTATTCCTCACAGACTTTGGTCTCATGGAGGCCAGGTGCCTACCTTTTCACTGCTCCCTTTATGCAGTTAATGAGTAATAAATACTTACAATTGAGATTAATCATTTTTAATTTTCTCTGAATTAACAAGCGCCTAACATAGAACCAAAGATCACTTTAGTGATTTCTAGAGTTTTATTTGTGAATTTTGATGAGTGTCTGTCTCGAAAATATATCTGAGGGAAGAATTTAGTGTCCTTTCTCAGTAATGAGTCTCTTTTGTCTAGCACAGTGCTCAATATTTGGTGGTAAATACTTATTGAAAAAAAGAATAAATTGAATGAATAAATACATCCCAATACTTTTATTTCATAACTGGCTGCAAAATAGTGGCACTAAAATGTTTCAGCATATTTAAATAGCAGTTAGCATTTAGTGCTAAATGGTATTAAACCACATGCTAAAATACTATGAGAAAGAGATATGAGGGCACTGACTTAATAAGACTTATTTATTTCTTTTATCTATCAACATGGATACGAGTATTCTTTTTTTTTTTAAGATTTATTTTTTTAATTTATTTATACAAGCACTGGGTACAGTCAGAAGCATGGAAGGGTGAGAGAATTCACCAGAGCCAGAACGGGTAGCAGAACAGGCAGAAAGACCGAAGTACACTGCTGAGGGGAGCAGCGGGCGGCAGGAGAGGTCTGCGCACCATGTGGGACCCTCTGCTGGTGGCCGGGGAGCAGCCGGGGATCGAACTGGCGCTACAGAGGCTGCGGGCAGCTTCGCAACCCAGCGCTCAACCGCTGCGCCACCGGGGAGGACCGATACGAGTATTCTTGCTCCTTCCAACAGTGCTTTTTAGAGATTGAGTAGTGTTCATAGCACCAACTGATAAACTTAAAAATACGAGATATGAGAAATTTCATCAAATGGTCCTTTAAGTGTGCTATTGGTCAGTGTAAATAAGTGCTTTACAGGTATTGGACTCTTAACATTTGCATTTTTTATTTCAAACTTTTTTCAAGTATTAGCAGCTGCATTAATTTATACATATAAAGCTTTATATATACATGTAACTTTACAAACATGTATAGACAATATATACATATATATAAAACTTTATATATAATATAAAAAATATAAATACTATATATATATATTGCACATAGATATTTTACATGAGATAATCTTTCCTGGTGTATAAAGCTATGTGACCTATAATATTATGATTGCACTTAAGCTGTGTATCACATATATTACTTGATATTCAAATAATAGTGTAATAATCATCACAGTAATAGTGTAATAGTCATCACAGTGATTATCTACAGTTCTTGGATTTACAGGAGTCTGTGTCCTTGAATATTATAGATTTTTTTATAATATTTCTAATGTCTTTTTTTTAGACTTATTTTATTTTTTGCATACACAAGCTGGCGTGTAGGCCAGAGGTGTGTGTGGGGCGGGATGAGTGGAATCACCAGACACAGAGTGGGGAGAACAGGTGGGTTGACTGAAATATACTGCTGAGGGGAGCAGGGGGCGAGACAGGACCATGTGGGTCACCTCCCTGGCTGGGGATCGAACTCATGCCACAGTGGCTGGTGATAGCTTGACAGTGCTGAGACTTTAACCCCTGCATCACCAGGGAGGCCCATTATAGATTTCTGTGTTGTATAAATGTTAATAGCTTTGTGTAACCTTTGTAACTAGAAAACATTTTAAAAAGGAAAGAATTTTGAAACGAATTCTTCATGATAATGCATATTTGTGCATTATCCTTTGTGACAGATAAAAGGGATTATGCCAAAGCACAAAAATACCCAAAAGTTTTGACTTAAAACTACCTTCAATTAATATTTTTTAAAGTATGAAAACAGTAACTAAGTCCTTACATTTCAGAGGACTGGGATATATTTCATATTTCAAAGATAATAAGGTAGGGTTTAATATATTATTAACATTAGACCTTTAAATATTAAAGAATAATCACCATAAATATGAAATATATACTGAAATTATTTGAAAAGAATGAGCCACTGAACAAAACAATAGCCAAAATGTTCCAACTTTTAAAAAACTTGATATAAAATGGAACCCCAATGTTAATCTGAAAAGAAGTATGCAGAATTTAATTTCATTTATAAGAGAATCAATTTAATCAAGCTCAGCTCTTTGTTTATTCAACATGGTCTTCATATTAATGTTCCATGAAATTCCAAAATATTGCATACTTACTTGATCCAATGAATCATAACAATCAGCACAAAGATTGCTTTCCTTAGAAAGTTTCTCAAAAACTTTTTGTTTATATATTTAAGATTGTTTCTAAAAGATTTTGTAGCTTGCAATTCTAAAGTTACTTATTGATTGCATTCATATGAATCACACTTTTCCACAAATTTCTGAGTATGATAATAGCATGTTAGTTTTAGTATGACTAGTATGATACTTAACTCTTGATAGTAAAGCCCAAATATCACCAATTATCACTCCAATTTCCCAGTTATTTATTCTTCACATCATCTAGGCCATTTCTGTTGATATTAAAATACTTTTCTACTCTACAAAACATGTTTTTTCATGACATATCTTTTCACTCCTTTACTCACAAATCTGTTGAGTTTTTAACCTGATTTGGTCATTGTGCTATACGTGGAATAACTTTGCTCATCCTCATCAGTGGAAAACTCTTGTTGCATTTCATATTCTTGCTTAAACCCTACTTTTATTTTGGTTTTGTGAGTTCTTAGTAAATATATATTTTTTTCCATTTTGAAAATGGTTATTATAAATAGGTTAAGATATTTGGCTTACTGTTCATCTCTCTCTTTGATTTGATTATAAATACTATGGTGGACAAAATTGGGTTTTCAAGTCTTACTTCCCATAGTTTTAAGTATTTAACTTATACCTGGTGTTCAATCAATCTTAAAAGTCACTGAAAGATTTATGTAAGCTTTTAGTCACTAAGATATGAAATCAATAACTGTAGTTTGTAAAATGTTCCTTTGGAACATCTTTTCATCCATCACGATTATTTTTCTCTTGGTATTGCAAGCTGTAAATGTTTTTCTACTATTAGCATACATACCTGCACATACCTCCCTCATGAGTTTCCTTTGCTACAGCCTTTCCCCAAATCTGTTATTATGCTTGCCTTGTGCATTTTAATGTGTAATGAAAAACCTGCATGCATTGTGAACAGTGGCATAATGTATTCTTCTGGGTGATAAGTTATGTTTCGTGTAATGTCAGTTCCTCTCTCTGAATTTACTCTGTTCTCAGTAGATGTGTTTCAAATTAATAGAGCATTAGTCCCTAATCAAGGAAGTATTTAGGAATACATTTTTAATTAAAATGAACTATGGGGAGGAATAAATAGTGTTAGATTTTTTTGTGTTAATTTGACATAATACATTAGTCATGTATCTGCATTATTAAAAATTAGACTATTGGTATTTCTGTAAATCCAATATAAAAATGAAGGCAAATAGAAGGAAGCAGATTTAGTAGAACATTAAAAAAGAAAACTTAAAATCACACAAGCTGTGAAGTAAACTAAATCTTAAAGTATATACTTGCAAGGACCTACAGCAATTATATAATCAAACCATCTACTTGCTTACAAGCAAAGAACACTACAAGACAGATGCATCACCTGTTCTTAATTACAGAAACTACGTGATCTCCCTTTGTAGTATTATCATCTTTGCCATCAGGAAGTTCTTTTACAAGACAGCTT
Source organism: Talpa europaea (assembly GCF_964194135.1). NCBI lineage: Eukaryota > Metazoa > Chordata > Mammalia > Eulipotyphla > Talpidae > Talpa > Talpa europaea. The sequence continues at coordinate 81,428,159 of NC_140070.1, forward strand.
CAATGAACAATAATGCCAGTCCTTTTGTGTATTTGTTAAAATATACTTGCTTCATTTTTTGAACTCTAGAAATTGCATTTCATGTTTTAGGCATGCAGTATAAAAGCCCACATTCTAGTCTCAGTGACTTCATAGTTATCTTCTAGTTGTTAGCAAAAATTCAGGATATATGGGAAACAAACAAAATAAGATTCAAGCTTGCCAGATACTATGTCTGCAAAGACACAATATTATTTTGCAAGCTATATGAAGAAATACATTTTTGTATAATTGAAACATATGGTCTTTTCTCCTTCAGATGATAGAACAAAAAATATTCAATGGGAAAGTATTATTGGGATATAGATTATTCCTTTGACACTGATATTATGAGATGAATTTATATAAATTTGCAATCCATATATTTAAGGGTATGAGTGATACCTTCCTTAGCAACCATTTCCAGGGTATTCATACAATGACATATGGTAGGCATGGTATTCAGAAATTGGAAGTAAACTTTCAAAAACAAAGAGAATTTTTCCCCAAAGAAGTAAAATCTCTCTCCTCTACATAGACATTCTTTGAGTAAGAGGCAGACCCAGAAATAAAAAGAGAAGGCCTACTGACCCAGGATAGCATACCAAACATGCTCCAACGAAAGGTTCAGAGAATCAGCACTAGGATAAATAAATAATGAGTAAGAACTACCGATAAGTTCTGTAAGCCTTAAAGCAAAAAATGAGGCAAAAACTGGTATATATACAGACTAGTCAGGAGAGAAATAAATTATTTTCTGATTTATGTTGATTGAGTATGAGTTAACATCAATGCTTTGTGAGGAGGATACGACGACAGATGACTATTATATAACATATAATTCATTACTCATAATTTAAATAAATATAATATGGCCCTTGTAATTATTGCATAACATGGATTCTGGCAGGTTTTACAAAGTTTTTATTGTATTCAAAACTAGTTAAAGTATGTTATCTGCATTGTTCTCTCTAGTTTATAATGGGGCGGACTTCCCAATGAATATTTTGATTAGGTGGAAATAAAGCTAGAGGAGCAACATTTTGTGCATAATGTGACTGAAAGAAACATTTGCGTTTCAGACCAAGGTACTGCCTTTTTTCAAATAACATCAAGAAGGTTGGTGGCTCAGACTTAGAAAAAGAAACTGAAGAAATCTTTAGTAATATTAATGGTTGTGTGCACTTAAGTAAACATTTTTTTCTCTTTCCAACTTTCATTTGACTCAGCAGTAAAATGGAAACAATAGTTATTCAAAGGAATTTTGTGAATACTACAGGACACACTTATTACATTTAGATCAAAGCCCCCACACATCAGTTACATGAATAGTCCATTGTGAAATAATAGATAATATTCTGTTTCTATTTCACTTCTAGGATTGTCTTCTTACCACATTGCTGTAACTTTTACTCTTCAATCTTGTGCTGAATTAATAGCAGAAACAATTTCCTCAAGTACCAGCACAGGAATGCCATTTGTGGCTTTATTTCAAGAAGCAAATGGATGGGCCTCCCCGATGGCGCAGCGGTTGAGCGCTGGGTTGCGAAGCTGCCTGCAGCCTCTGCAACGCCGGTTTGATCCCTGGCCAACGGGTGAGGGTCCCACATGGCGTGCAGACCTCTCCTGCCGCCCGCTGCTCCCCTCAGCAGTGTGTTTCGTTCAGTCTGCCTGCTCTGCTCTACTCTCTGCTACTCTGACTCTGATGAATTCTCTCACCCTCCGGTGCTTCTGACTGTATCCAGTGCTTGTATAAATAAATAAATAAATAAGTCTTTAAAAATAAAAAAAAAAAAAGCAAATGCTTCAAGATCTTTGTACTTTGAGGTTACCCAGTTAATTTGGAAAGTCAAACATAAAACTGCCATGTATTATTGGGTGCTTAAACAGGCAGAGTTATAAGTGTAAAACACATCTATTTACTAAATTTGGGAAAGAATTTGTTGTCGTTTACATAGAACTTGGAATTAGCTATATCTGTGTGACTCTATTTCACCATTAAAACCAGCATGCCACCTGGGATTCTGTGTTTACATCTGTGCCCCATAAGAAAAAACCCACAATGAACGCAGATTAATCATGCCTTAAAAGGCTGAAGGGTCAAAGAGGAAAGACAAATGTGCAAAAAGAAATGATACTTGGAAACCATCTCAAAATGATAAATAATTTAGCAGAGTAGAGCACATGAACTTAGCTTAAATGTGGCCACTTCTCTGCTTTATTTGTAAGTATAGCTCTGGAGACTGGCAATGAGCAATACTGCACCACTAACTCCTCATACCCCTTCGGTGATATCTGTTGGCAAACTTTTGCTGGAATATGGTTTTGAGTCATTTTATTTGTCATAGAATAGTTGATATTATTTTCATGCAAGTAGACTTTTTAATTTAAGAAATAAAAGGTACAGGTATTACCGAGAACCTGTATCAATATATGTCTGTACATTTTCTTTTTTCATACATTTATATTTTACATATTTAAGTATAATTACTATATTAAATGCATAAGGCATTTTAAGCATATATGGAATTAATTGGTTCAATAATTTAGTGTAGTTAATGATATCAAACAAAGTATATGCATTTGTTACACATATTTTTTCATTTCTTTTTTATTCTTTTAGTTCTCTGTCATGTATAAGAGAATGCAGGCATTTTTAAAGCATTTTGTTTATACTCATGTATTGAGCATGGCAGAAAACCAATAATATGCAAATGAAATTGCTGTTATAGTTGAATATTTAAGTATTACGCTAACCATTATGTGGAAATCAGAGAAAATATGTTAAGAATTTTAGAATATCACATTAAGCAATATTCAGCTTTCTGTTCATATAAATATATGTGTATATTTCTATAAATATATTACTGAAAATATGCCCAAAATTCTACTGAAATTTGGTGACAAAATATAAGATGCATTTGAGCTGGGTTGATTCAGTATTGAAGAGGAGTATAAATGATGATTGGATTTGCTTCAGACAGTTTCACCCTACTTTACCATCAAACCCAGAAGAAGATGTGGCCAGACAGACACAAGGTGAAGATCACAGTCAGCACAATCATTCATGTTGGCCCCGGATGTACCAGTATTTTTGGGACTCAGTAGTAAGTTTGTGGTGAAGAATCCAGGGCACCAAGGAACCCCAAACCAGAAATTCACCTTGCTTTAATAAAGGGGATACTTGCCATGCCAAGGCAACACACAGCTACTTTCATGTCTCAAACTGCAACCTTCCCAGCACAGACTCTGTGCAGGTGGCTGGCCATACCTAATGTGAGCTAAGAGCAAGCAGAATGCTTTTAACCAGATAGCATGTTATTCTTAGATGACTCCCTCCTATAAATTTATCTTCTCTTTCCTGATGGAGATATTAAAAATTGCTATATAGACTTTTAAAGAAACCCCACCTAATTATTTTTACCTTAACATAAAATTTATAGAATTATTATTAGATAATATGTCACTAGAATATATTTTTCTTAAAGAAAGATAATATAGATAGTAACACAGATCCTAAAACATTCCTTAGCTGACTAGTCTCTCAGTATTAGTTCAATGGAAATATTCAAGAAATACAAGATACTGTTACATGTCTACTTAAAAATCGTATCACAACTTCTGAGTCTAACAGAGAATTTAGAAAGCTATCAAAAATATTGATCCCATCCTTAAAACAGAGAGCTGATGATGTCAGGCAACCAAACAACCCAAAATCTGTGAGTATGAAGTCCCTCCAATGAGGGAAGGAACACGAGCGTTTGCTTACCTGGGGCAGATTCTGCCAGGCAACATCCAAGCTGGTAAGAAAAATTCAGTTAACATTTTAACAAATTGCTAAAATCTGAGTGTGGACTAGCATGAACAATCAGAACTTTTAGGAGCTAAAGACACCTGTTGAATTTGCCACTCAATGGCTCTTCCCCACGGACCTCACCTAGTACTCATTAGAAACATCTGGGCAAAGCAGGAGTCCTGAGAAGACATCCTTCATGGGACAGGCTTGGCGCACAGAAATACACTTGACTGCTGCTGAGGCACAAGCCACACTTGCATCCATCTGCCTTCCTCCCATTGCAAACAAAAGCCCTAATGTTCTTGGGAAAAGACAGCAAACACTGTCATCCCCGTATCAGTGGATAAAAAGGCCTACTGCCATGGAGCAGGTGACACAGAAATGCATGCTGTATGGAAGGGATGTGACTATGTCCTGGCCCAGACAATTGAAGGTCAGGAGAAGAAAAATCTGAGAATGCTTGTCCTTTGAAATCCAGACACAGTGCCTGCTTAAGACTGAGGCTAAGGCAGATCAACAGAGAATGTTCTGGTTGTCAGGCAGTAGAGTTGGGGGAAGATACATTACAAAGAGATATGGGTTAATTTGTTTTATATCTAATTGTATTTTTGGTTTCACAGCTGTATGTAATTGTCACCAAAAATGGTGAATTTGACTCTTTGAAAATTATACTCTAAAAATTATTGGGAGGGCCTCCCCTGGTGGCGCAGATGGTTGAGTGCCATGCTGTGAAGCTGTCCGCAGCCTCTGCAGCACCTGTTCGATCCCGGCCGGCCGGCGAGGGTCCCACATGGCATTGCAGATCTCTCCCATCATGCCCACCACTCCCCTCAGCAGTGTATTTCATCAGTCTGCCTGTTCTGTTCCCCATTCTGTCTCTGGTGAATCCTCTCACCCTCCCACACATCTAGCCTGTACCCTGGTTATTGTATAAATAAATAAATTTAAAAAATAAAAAAAAATATTGGAAATAAAATAGTCATAAGATACATAATAAAGAACACAATTTTTAAATGGAAATATTACAGTAAATGAATATGCAGTTTTGAGATAGAATCTTGATTGCAAAATGCCAGTGTGAAGGGCATAAAAAGCAGGTCTAAGAAATGAAGACATGCTGAGACTGTTTCTCTTTTGGAGAATCACAAGCATATCAGCATGTTACATTCACTATTTGAATCGAGAAATACTAGAGAATTTTTTGTGCGTATGCATTTCTTAAGGCAATAAATTTTTCATATAATACACATCAAGGAAAGATGACTTAAACTTTCAGAACTTTGAAAAATTTCTTGCAAAGTATGAGTTAAGAAGTATTTTTCAAGTGAGTCATTTTATTTATTTATTTATTTTTAAAAGATTTATTTATTCATTTTACACAAGAACCGGGGTACAGGCCAGATGCGCGGGAGGGTGAGAAGATTCACCAGAGACAGAGTGGGGAACAGAACAGGCAGGTTAAAGAAGTACACTGCTGAAAGGAGCAGCGGGCCAGATGGGAGAGGTCTGCCGCACCATGTGGGACCCTTGCCGGCCGGCTGGTATTGAACCAGCACTGCAGAGGCTGCGGACAGCTTCACAGCACGTTGCTCAACTGCCTGCTCCACCAGGGGAGGCCCCTCAAGTGAGTCATTTTAGAGAAATATAATTTATTTATATAAAGTGTGACTAAAGAGAATCAATGAAGGTGCATCCACCTCTGATGGGTAGTTAGAAAACTGACCAGAAGAAAGTTACTCCTATTGCTAATACTGTAATAGCTATGTGAGAACTGACCCCCACCCCCAAGCCTATGGCCATATTTCAGGAATTACATTAAATGAAAACACAGTTGGAAGTCAAAGTCATGGTCAATGCCAGGCAGGGCTGAGACTACATAAATTGCAGGGTTTGTTGACAAATGAAAACACAGAGCCATCATTCAAAATACCTGTATCAAAAAACAAAAACAAGTGTTGGTGAGAGTGTAGTAGAAAAGGAACCCTCTTACACTGTTGGTGGAGATGTAGATTATTTCAGGCCCTGTGGAAAACAGTATGAAGATTTTTCGAATGATTAAAACTAGATCTGCCACATGATCCAGCAACTGCACTCCTCAATAGCTATCTGAAGAATAGAAAAACACTAATTTGAAGGGATATATGCATGCTATATTCATTTCAGCACTATTTTCAATTGCAAAGTTTTGGAAACAACCTAAGTACCCAACAACATATGAATGGAGTTAGATGATGTGGTATATATACACAATGGAATCCTACTCAGCTATAAAAAAAAGATGAAAACTTGCCATTTTCAATAACACAGATGGAACTGGAAGGGATTATGCTAAGCGAAATAAATCAGAAGGAGAAAGACACAAGCCAGATAATTTCACTCATATGTGGAATATAAAGATACAAATAAAGGAATAGACTAAACTAAACTAAAACAACCCCTTAAAATGTACTTGCAAAATTGAGCTTGCCAGAGGGGGAGAACAGAGGTGGGAGCAAAGTGGGGAAGGGGACCTAATGGACTTTGGTGGACCATTTATGGCTACTTAGGTGGTGGAAGAAGTGTAACATTTATCTAAAGATCTGTGAACCTCTATCCCTATATCTATACATGTTACAAAGCAATGTCACTGCAATAAAAAATTATAAATAGTTTGAATAAAATGTTGAAAAGAAAATTTTAAAGAGGGAAGGGGAAGGTCATTAAAAATTAAAAAATTTTCTTTTATTCTCTGTCTCATCTTGTCCTGGAGTTTATTTGCTACTCAGTGACCTCCCTTCTGCAGTGTATACTGCCTTGGCAAGTCCAGACCCTGCTAGATCTCCCTAGGCTCCTACCCTAAGCACATGTTCACACAGCCAGGGAATGTTTGCCTTTCTCGTGGATACCCCACAATCCACAGAGGGGGGCAACCTTCAAGGAATTGCAACCTCCTACCCAGTCCTCCTTAGTTTGGAGACCGGCCAGGGTCATCTAATCTACCCAGGGCACTGCTAACCCAGGATGGCATGGCCACTGCCATGCTATGCCCTGAGATGGCACAAAGGCTATATGAGCATTGTTAAACACACAAGCTCCCATTCCTGCCCTCCACTCATGGAGATTCTGGCTCATTAAGTCTCTTGGGCATAGAATTCTGCATGTTTAAGAAGCTCTACAAATGATTTTGGTGTTGCAGCTATATTTGGTAGTAAGAAATTGCACTTGAGAATTAGAGGACTATAGTAGAGAGCAAAGGTGAGTTTAAAAAAAGGTTTGATTTTTCTTATCACATTAATGTTGCTTCTAAGGTAAGACTTTTTCCTAAGCCTTTATTGGGAACAGAATTCAGCTCACATCAGTCATTTAAAATAATTTAAAAATATCCACACTCTACATCTTAGAGGAGGCTAAGAACTGAAAGGAACAACTAAGAATAATCTAAGATTTTGTGTCAGAAGAACATTATTAAAGATGAGATGAAGTCACATAAAAAGTTAGAAGCAGGGCCTCCCGGGTGGCGCAGCGGTTGAGCGCTGGCTTGCGAAGCTGCCCGCGGCTGCGGCGCCGGTTCGATCCCCGGCTGCTCCTCGGCCGCCGGAGGAGGGTCCCACGTGGCGCGCGGACCTCTCCTGCCGCCCGCTGCTCCCCTCAGCAGTGTACTTCGGTCCTTCTGCCTGCTCTGCTCCCCGCTCTGGCTCTGGTGAATTCTCTCACCCTCCCGCGCTTCTGACTGTACCCAGTGCATGTATAAACCAAACAAACAAACAAAATAAATAAATAAATGAAAAACATGCCTCTATTAAAAAAAAAAAAAAAAAAAAAAAAAGTTAGAAGCAAAGTGATTTCATAAGAAGACAAAAATATTAGCAAACTTTTATTCCATAACATGGAAGAAGCAGATGGGTCTGTTTACTTGAACTATTCAAAAATAAATTTGCATATTATATCTGTATGAAGCTGGTTTATTTCCAGAATAACCGAAGAAGCAAAACATTGAAATTTTTCACACACTCTTGTTCTAATTATTTCAGCATCATTATCTGTAGAAAATTGAAAATCTTTACAATTTAAAACAAAGAGAAATACTTAAAAACGTTCCAATGTGTTTGACAGAGAAGAAAGTCTCAAATTTTTAAGTTTATTTGGAGATAATTAAAATTACGACAACCTGTTAAAATATCGCCAAATAACTTATAAGCACATATAAATAGCATATTCTTTTTTTTTTTTAAACAAGTTTCTACTCTAATTCTTTTACATAGCTCACAGGGGAATCTATCTGAACTGAAAATATGGTTTTCTAATGTCTCCAACCTCATTTTCATTTCTTCAGCATGACATAAAAGGACTTTAAAATTTGGCTGCTTCATCTCCCACTATCTCTTCCTCCATCTTCTTTATAAACTCCAGACTTTCTGGACCACTTGCTTTCATGTAAGTTGTTTTGTGCCTTTACTACTATCTAAATGCTTCTTATTCTTTGAGGCTATGTTTAAATGTTGCTTCTTTGGGAGAGACTTTGCTGATATGTTGTAGACTTGGTTATATCATCTGTCAAAAAAGAAAAATTGGAAGAGTGAATAGGGACACTGTAGTGGGAAAAAAGGTCTAGTATTAAAAAAAAAAAAGCCTGGAATAAGTGCCCGGAACACTCAATATTACACTGGTTTTGTGACTATTTTGTCTGTGTGATCTCAAAGTGCTACTTAATCCTCTCTCTTGATTCTTGATTGTGTCATTGATTAAATGAGAAAGATGGAGCAGAGGACCTGTAAATTACCGAATTTTAATTTCTAACAGATGGCCAATCTGTTCCAATGGAGTGAAGAGTGAGGAGAATAAAAAGTAAAGATCATGGAGTGAGATAGCCTTAGATTTTGACCTTTCTTAAGAGACCAGAGATGGAGAGGAGAAAAGGAAAAGGTAGGCTCAAGTAGTAAGACTCAATCTCAGTTTCTCTCATTGCAAAATGTTTATAATTTACAGAAAAGAGAGAAAGAAATGGGAGCACATATTGAATGACCTGAGAGAGAAGAATAGCGGAGCTAGAAGAAATTGAAGATGATTTGAACATCAACAATTTGCTCACTTATCAAATACTGAGTATCTACAAGTAGGAAGTTTTGTTCAGGTTATGGGACTCTAACAGGGAAGAAAACAAACTTGTTTGTACCTTTTCTGTATAGAGCATCATTCAAGTTGTCAAGTGATAGTATTGGTTACACAGAATAAATTTCTAGATGACTCAGCTGTCCAAAATTATAATTTGTTTCCACAAATGCTCAGGAGCTAGCTACTGGGGAAGAAGAGGCCAGTGATAAATCCCAAGTATTTGGTGAACAAATGGGCAGGAAAGAGATGAAGCATTCTAGGGCGGTTGTGTCTGATTTCAAATACAGCTCTATTTAGTTAGGAAGATAAATGAAATTTGCATAGAAGAAGTCAGAGATTGGGGTCAAGATGAGAGGGGAGAGTGAATACTTTCTAGTTATGATATTCAATTACAAATGATTCAAATTTATGATTTTAAACAAGCTAAGCATAACGAAAATACATAATGTACAAGGCAAGAAGCCAGCATTCAAAAGGCAATGATATTACAGCTAAATGAAAATTATTAACTCCAGTTGCACATTTGATTACCCTTGAGCAGTTTCAATTGATTTGGGTAAAGCCCACATACGAGGAAATCTGAGATTTTATCCTGCATTTTTGGCACACTTTATAGTCCTCACACAAACACTAAAGTGCAAGTCCAAGTAATTAGATAACATTGCATGAGATATTTTTTGAATTGTTGCTTTCATTGTGTTTAGAAGAATTTTAAATGATTTGTTGAGAAAAAAATGAATTTGGAAGTATAATAGAAATGTGCTGACTTAAAAATATTGTAAATCAAGAAGAAAGAATGTTACTCTCTTGAATATCAGTTGTTAAGTAGTTTGACCTGCCAACTTTGTATGAATGAGTTATTGAATTTTATTCTGAGAGATGGATATTGTCAAGTCACCTAAGACAATAATGATTAGTTAGGAGAAAATGGAAGAAAAAAAGAGCGGATATAACACTTGATTAGTTTTCGCAAAAGGAAATTACTTTTAGTGGAGCCTGGTCAAATTCTAATACAAAACATTCATATCTATGCTATATCCTTTTTACTTACTAAAAAAAATCTTGATAGAATTCATGATTCTATAAATTCTAACTAAAAATGATTCTCATTCTTCTTATTTTCTTTAAAATTGTTACTGAATATCAAGCTGAAGCCTCAAACTACCTTGTTTTAAATAATTCCTCCCAAAATGATGGCAGATTTTAGCTTAAGCAGAGCAGAAACATGAAGGGCTGTCCCAGACATGGGAAATGGAAGCGATATCTAATTAATCATGACAAGAGTCACTGAGACCCTTGATTTGGCATCCATATCTGTGTTTCAGACAGGAGCTTCACCTAAAATAGAAGGGGGTGAATCTCTTCATGGCAGTTAATCTTGTTGGAACAAAAACTGTGCCTGAAAAATATGAAATTACTCTGGGTTGCATGCTACATGATTTCTTGAAGACATTTTGTTGGTACATTCAAGTTTATTCTTGAGGCTTTAAAAATAAACCATTTGAAGAAATTTGTATCAGTGTATACATAAAACATTGGTCTGTTCAATTGTAATGACTTTATTTTGATGGGCTGATATTTAAGGAACGTCCTCATACCTGACTGTGCTGCATATCACTGCCTGGAGTTGATGAAGCACTGTGTTGTGCAGCTGCAGATTAATTCTTGGACAGATTTTTCTGCTTCACTACCTCTTTTATAGGTGCCAAAAATAATTGCTGATTGTGCCAAGTTGTGTCTTTATCACTTGTCAAGTATCTTGGTGCACTGTCATGTGGTGGCTAAGGTAAATATGCATTTATCCTTGCTTATGCTTTTCACATCGTATTCTTTTCATCAGACTTTTCTTTCCTTCATTGGTCACTGTCATCTCTTATAGGGGATGAGCATTCAGTTCACATGATGTGTTTATTTTTTCCTCATTTGCTTTTTCAATCGTGATGACTTTTTAAAATAACCTACCAACTTGAAACCAGAAAATGAGTGTATTTTACTTTCAATGCTATTTACTCAACTTTTGATTTTTAAGCATAACAAATCACAACCAACCAAAGAACATAATAAAGATAAGAGGCAGAGGGAATTCTGAACTAGTCCCAAAATGGTATTTGCCCAAGTCTCCAAAAGACAGTGTTTTGCATCCTGGAAGCATTCTGACTCAAAGAAAATGGTAAATATTAATGATATGCTTTTGTGGATTAAATCTTAGCTCTTGTTTCAACATTATTTCAGAATCATTTGGATTGGTTCATTTGTGAAAATATCTATTGAAAAATAAATCACAGTGCTATATGCTAGCATAAATACTTCAGAATTAGTTGTGCTTTTCTTTCTAAATGCAAATTTCAAAGGCTTTATTTACATTTACATTTGCAAGTGGAATGATAGGTATACTAAACTTTTATAGATATGCATTAAATTTTGGCAATTATTTCCTATATCTACATCAATACAAGTCATAATATATAATATGGCATCCCTATCTTTCCAACATCTCTGGATTTGAACTTAAGAATTGAAGTGAAAATTGAAGTGAAAATCATTTTTTTACAATAAATTATGGCAAGACTCATAAGTCAGTTTGATTATGCAAACCAAAATAATAAAAAGTTAATAATACTCATACTGAAGTTTCTTGTATTTTTTTAGGTCATCCTAAATTTTAATTATCTAAGAGGTTCAGTCATTATAAAGAATTAAACATATATTTTATATCTAGATAATTGGAACTATCAAAATTGCTCTTCTGTTTTGAAAGTCGTGAAATATCTGTGTGTGTGTATATATATATATATATATGTATGTAATGTGTGTTAATGTGTGTGTATTTCACGCACCAGGAAAAAACATTTTTTCTATTATATATGAGGAAAGAAAATATTGAAATCATTGTTTTGCTTCTATAAATTGCATGTTAAATTGAAATATTTTATTTTTAAAATAGACTTTAAGTATTAAAATGAATAATTGAAGTAACTCAACAGTCACTCAGAATATCATCTTGTATTGAGAAGGCCAAGGCAGAATATGTACCAATGTTTACTTAATTTTGATTAATACATTTTGAGGATGTGTTCTACTCATCCATAGACCACTGCTAGAAGCAGGCGACTTATACAAACTGCTATGTAGAGAAGGTGCATTAGAGAAGGTGCGTGGCCCAGGGGATTTCACCTGGGATATGCAAAGCCCAGTCATATACCCAAAGCATTTGTTATACTTGTTGAGATTAGAAACAGACTATGGACTACAGAAAATATAAGCAAATAAGGTTTTTAAATACAGAAAGGTGTTTGCATGTATGTGTGTGTAGATGTACATATGCATCTACACATATATACATGTATCCCCACAATGCACAGATATGCAATTTTGGAAGTCATGTAAATGCTATATTTAGCAATCATAAAAATTTGTTTTCTTTGTTTGATTTGGATCTATATGAAGCATTTCTGTTTCATTTCATAGCTTTGTGGTGGTTTCCTGTTTAGAAAAGTGAGGAATGGGATACAACTCCAAACCTAGATTCTGCTTTCTGGAAGGTGTTCTCCAAGGCTTCTGGCTCCACCCTCTGGGTTGTTCTCTTTTATTCATCACTATCACTTTTGGAGACTGTAGAGCTTTCCAGTCTCCTTCCTGCCTTCGGGCCCACAGGTTGCTTTAAGATTTGGACACTGAAATATTTTTTAATCCAGGCTTGTGGTTTACTTGGAAATAAAACCCCCTCCAAACTAGGAGACTTTGAAGTAATTTCCTGCCGTCCAGCTTCATGTGCCAGTAACCACATCCAAGTTTTTTCTAAACATAATTCTTAGGCATCATTTCTTTCTTTTGTTCTCATCATTATTTCTTTCTTGCCTGTTCCCTCTCCCATTCTTGTCCTACTTTTCTTTCCTGTTTTGTAACTGACAATTAAAGTCTGACTAGAAAGAAGCAGTATTGGGAGGGAAGGGAACAGTCTCAATCTGATCATTTGATCTTCACAGCAAGATTAAGTACTTGGATGAACTGAGAAGTCTTACTGGGCCTTTGGAACACAGATTATTTTTTTCCAGATTTATCTATTCCTTGACTTCCAACAAGCATCTTTTCAAACATTAACGCCCTTGATGTCACCATGAAAGCCAGCCAATCATGGTTTGAGTTTATCTCTTGTAATTAGAAATAGCTAAGTATAACCAACATACATTCTGACTCTGTCCTATCACTTCCCCTAAAATCACAATCTAGTTGTCATATGGTCTGATTTCTAAGGTATCTGAGGCCTCTGTTTTATAAAGATTTATGATATTTATAAATATCTGAGTCCTCACTACCTGCCACCAGCCCACTAAGTGAACTCTACATATTTAGCCCTCTCTGTACATTTTATTTTTAAAGGTTTTTTATTTATACAAGAATAACTGGGGTGCAGGCCAGATGTGCGGGAGGGTGAGAGGATTCACCAGAGACAGCATGGGAAACAGAACAGGCTGACTGACTGAAATACACTCTGAGGGGAGCAGTGGGTAAGACAGGAGAGGTCTGCCGTGCCATGTGTGTATCTTGCCGGCTGGCTGGGATCGAACCTGTGCTGTAGAGGCTGTGGACAGCTACACAGCACTGTGCTCAACTGCCTGTGCCACCAGGGAGGCCCTGTACATTTATTTTTTATGATAGTTATATTAGTTGGTGAAATGTCAGCTTTGCTAATTTAGTGAATCAGTAAAATGAAAGTTAGTTGTCACACATGTAAAGGTTCGGTTGATAGAAGGGGGTAAAGGTTTTTTTTCACATAGTCACTTAGTGACTTAAGCGCCTCCATGTCTTAGAGTCTCAGTTTTTTTCTGGATTCCCTGCATCTGGCTGACAGATGGGGAAATAGGTAAAAATGACACATGGGAGATTTTTATAATTGAATACTAGAAATGGCACATATTTAAAAGCATTTGCCCAATTCTTTTGGCCAAAATGCAAGCAACACCTCACTACTTGAAAGTCTAGATGTTTAGTGAAAAAATGAATTATAGGTACAGTTAGTCTCTGCTACAAGTAAAAATCAACCTTATTTTTTTTAATTTTTAATTTTTTTTCCAAATTATACTTTTTAAGGTAAAGTAGGTTTATATCTTCCTTAATTTATTAGAATTTGGATTATCTGAGAATCTTCTAAGTCTCTTTTTTTTCCTTCAAAAAGCAAAGTATTTCCTTGCCTATATGGGCAATTTTTCATTATAGCAATTTCTTAATTGCTTTCTTGATCACTTAAATAGAGGTCAGGAAATTATAAAACAAGGCTTGGCTACCTGTTTTTGCAAATAAATTCTATTGGATCACAGCCATTTCCATTTATTTTCATATTGTCTCTGGCAGCTTTCAAGCTACAATGTCAACGTTGAATAGTTCCAGCAGAGACCTGATAGCCTACAAGGCTAAAATATGTACTTTAAAAAAGCATGGTGACTCCTGATTTAGAGAATCTAAAATCAATGTTGTAAATATATCTGCCAAGGCCAATGAATAAATGATCTCTTCGTTGATATTAAACCAACCTCAGTGATAATTTATTTAAGGAAGCAGATGATGATTTACTTTCTTTTTAACTGGACAACATCATTTTCAGTACTATAGCATTGGAGAATTGAATACTTTGTGTAGGAAATGGCATATAATTATAAAATCAATTCAATTTTGGCAACCCCCCCAGACAGGAATCTCATTTCTATATCGTTCTTTGTTTGATCAAGATGTAATAAAATGGAGAGAGACTGTTAAAATATACATAGCTAAACCTCAAAAGAGAAATGATGCTCTGTTTTGCACAGTGAAAAATCTGAATATATTTGATATATCAGGGAATGGTGCTTGAATTAAGAGTTCATGTTATGGGTATATTTAATCATAATATTATATATATATATATATAGAATCTTTTCCCCTTTAATTCTTAGAATTATGGTATGCACACATTATCAATGATTTATAATTCTGATAACTGACTAGCCAATGCCACCATACAAGTAAGCTGTTGAATAAAACTGGGACCAAAACATCTCAGATCCACTGTGGTGTGTACTGTGATTCAGCTGTTTTCAGCTTAACTAGTCCATGGGTTTTTAATCAAATTTCCAGATATCCTCAACTCTTCAATCTATTGTTGTTTTTGATAATATGAAACCTCAAGACTTCACACTGAGCTGGGTGTTTTACCCATGTTATCTCATTTACTCTTTGACACTATTTGACTAGTGCATTATTATCATTAATATACAGAAGAAAAATGAAACTCAAAGCAGGTAACTTGCCTTACCTGACACAGAAGAAAAATAGTATTTATCTTATCATTTTTATTAGGTACAGTCTTTCCCATTGACAAGCATGCCTTGAAGGAAGTAAAGGGTGTGATGGATAAGTAGAGTGGAACAAGATCTACCCAAAAGGGTGGTTGTCAAAAACCTCTTTATTAAGTGATTTTTATGTTGAAATCTAAAGTGAGGAGTAAGTCATAAGAAACGCAATGAGTTCTGTCACCAGAGTAGCAATATCAAGTGCAATGACTTTAAGAGAAGTAGGGAGCGTTCTAAATTTTACTGAGCAACATTCTGGTCACTATTCCTAACTTCAACTGTAGAAGTTAGCTATTAAGTTTTTGTTTTCAGAAGTTGCATGTTTTGTTATAAAAATATTCATGTTTCATTTTCAGATATCTTAATCTCTGGGCAAATTGTTCATCATTTCTATTTTTGTCATGGATTTGGAGATTTGGAGATTTTAATCACTAGGTTTGTTGCTGAGAACTCAAATTTTGATCACTAAGTGTTTTAATACTATTATCACTTTTTCTCCTGGTTTTTGATACTTAGTTTTGTTTCTTGTCATGTGTGCAGTTTTTTAACTGTCAATTATTTTGTGTGAGCATTTCTAGAGACTGAATGATGTCACTTTCCTTTAGAGGAGATGTAATATTCATCTACTTGGCAGATAGCATATGGATGGATCACCTGGATCCAATTTGAGACTTGGATTTTTCTAAGCTGCTTTCAGTCTTTGGCAGGGCTGGTGTGCTTGTACTTGTCCTTACTCCTACGAGGCAGATTTCCCCGTTTTCTGAACTGAAATGCTGGGGCCTTTCAGGGCTACCCCTTTTTGGTAGACAATTTAGCAGTGTCACATTTTTAAATGCTCTTTTATCATTTTAGACATTACTGACCATTTTCTTTTCCTCCCAGCTTCTTAACTTTTCATCCCTTTTGCAGAAAATAGGAATTGGCGCAGATGTGAGTGGAAAGGTATATCAAATTTTACTATACTTCTCTTAATTCCAAATTTTGTAAGATAGTTATAATGACTTAAATTATCAGAGCACTTGGCATATAATAATGAAGCAAACAATGTGAGTTCTTTCTTTTTACTTCTCTTGTTTAATTCAAAGGCCTTGTTTCTGACTACTTATTGATCCATATTTATCAGATCAGTGACATTTTCATGGTGCATGTAATAAGTTTGGAATGATGATGTAAAAGAAATAAATATGGAGAAAGTATAATGTATAGATAGAGCTCAAGAAAAGACATTTTATCTATATGCTGTGTACATTTGCCAGTATTAAATTTTCCTAACTTTTTATAGTTTTTCATTATGATGAACCTAGAATGATTTAACTTTTAATAAAGGCATAACACATAGATGAGAAAATACATAATAAAATTATTAAATTATATTAAGATATTCAATACTTGGTGAAGAGAAAAAAGATATATACGTTGCATATGTATATACTCAGATCTATATAAAACGTATGAAATGATGCATCCTAGATTTTATAAAAATGCAAACATAATTTAAATGTGTTTACAGTGCTACTGGCATTGTAATCCAAAAATGATTGCTAATTATTTTG
Organism: Talpa europaea; assembly: GCF_964194135.1. NCBI lineage: Eukaryota > Metazoa > Chordata > Mammalia > Eulipotyphla > Talpidae > Talpa > Talpa europaea. The sequence goes on from NC_140070.1 coordinate 81,444,943, forward strand.
ATAGTCACATGAATACTAATGTATTTACCGTTCTACTTACTATCCTGCAAATTATATTTCCAAAGGTAGAAATTTATAGTAATTGTTAATCATCTCTTAACTAGCCATTTTTCTTTGTGACCTTTCAATATTTTAAGTAGTTTATTACTTATCATTCTACCTTTGCAGGACTAGCAGCTTACCTGGTCAATGAGAAGCCCATTGTCTTGAAACAGATTAGATGATAGGTTTGTTGAAACTATTTGCTCTAGTTAAGAAATGTGTCAGATAAATATGTTGTTCTCAAATTCCATCTGAGAATTGAATAATTTAGTCATAGTATTTTTTATTTTCTTTTGAGGTAACATGAATTAAGTATAATTTAATAAATAGAAACAGAGGGAGCCAAAAGCCACAGAGAAGAAAAGCAGCTGAGATACAGGTCAAAAGTTTACCTTTCCTAATAGACAATGGACATTAAGGAAAGTGAACATTGGGATTGATCAAATTAAGCAAATCACCCTAGATGTGATTTCATATCCTCATCCTGCCTGAGGGTAGCATTGCTGAAGATTTTGTGCAACAACCAGAAGAAGGGGGTAATGCAACACATACAGGTATATCAAGCCCAATAGCAGCAGTTTTCAGAATTTGGCATTTCATGGTTGGGATAAAACTCTAAAGAATTTTTGAGATCAATACATTTTTATTTTGCTAAAAAAGGAAAGCCCTTCTTTTTAAGAAAAAAGGGATAAAATAGTCACAAGCATAATTTATTTCAGAAAGGATTTTTTGACAACAAAATGTAAGGAAAATGCAAACTAAAAATCAGACTATCTTAAGAAAAAATAGTAAAATTATTGGCATATTTACATACACACACATCCATATGTATTGAATTGTCATTATTTTCATTTTAAAGACCTTTAAAACAAGAGTAGAGAACTGCCTTAGTCAAATCACTATGTTGACAGATTAGTTGTTATAGAACCTTCTGTATAGTCTCCTCTGGGGATATAAGGTGCTCTTATTTTATTATTTCATTAACTCTCTTAACCAAAGTTTTGGTAATACATGTAACATCTTCCAGCTTCCCTACAAAATCCCTTCAAGTTATTATTCTATAATGAGAATGTGCTTCATTTATTTTATTTCTGTTTAACATTGAGCATTAATATGTAGCACTTCTAAAATTTCACAAGTGTGTGTTTAGGAATGGAGAAGAAACAATAAAGTAAGCCCTGCTTTTATCTCTTAAGCTTATTAGCTTGTTTCCCAGATCCACTGATCATCTGAATGTGTGATTGATATCTTAGCTAGTTTCTATGATAGCATAGTTAGAATAAGTGCCACTGTAATGCTTCTATAAGCCCTTACACTGTAATAAACATGTATTTTGTAATTTAAGAACTCATTCCACAGAATAATACCCATAAGAAAGCATTCTTAGAAAAAGTACTGGATTCTAAATCTGCTTCAATTTGATGTTAAGGTAATATCTTTATGATGAGAATATTTTTGTTGATGATGTTGTGTTAAGATATTTGAATTTGGAGCCAGCATTCACAAATTGAAAATTTTCATAAAATTCCAGATTCCAGTCTTCTGTTGAGAAATCCAATTTACTTCACATACCTGTGCTTCAGTCATCTTCTCTGTTAACAAAGGGGGAGACAATAATGATGACATCTCTCTCAAAAATACCACTCATTTGGGAATAGATGGAACATTTTGCATGAGCTGTGGTGATGCTTAATGAACCCATACACATAAGTCACAGGCAAAGCCCTGGCGTATAATCAAAGCTTCACTGACACTAAACACCAGTTTTGCTCAGCACGATGTGAAGACTTGATGGACCAGGGCATACTTCTTCCTTGTTTCTGAGGAGAGCTCCCTAGACTCTCAGTCCTCTGTGCAGCTAAGAAAAGGTCTGGTGGTTCTAGTGTTTGACAATGCAGTGGACGGGCTGAACAAGAGCGTAGGAGTGGGGTGGTCCTGCTGCACATTTTCAGACAAAGTGTCCAGAGCTACTATCTTGTCTCCTCTGCTGTGGGGAGAATTTACCAGAATATTAACAAAAACTGAACAAAACCATAGTGGATTTAGAAAAAATCAGCACAATAACCACTATTTTTACTGTATACTAATTATAGCAATCTTTTACAAGAGATACTATATTTATATTAGTACACTGATAGATAATGAATATGTAATAGAAAACATTTATATACATTTCCATATATAATAGAATCATCTGCCTGAAACCAAAGCAATCATCTAGTAAACACTATAGAAAGTATTTATAAATATTTCAACTTGAATTACATATAAAATTATGTATAAGAACAAAGATTCATACATAGAAGAATCAATTTCCAAAAGTAAAAGATCAAGGGGAGATTTTGCATCTCATCAGAAGTTGGAAATTATTCTCTGTATCTATCATTTTAAAACAATGTAATATTTCCCTAGTAATAACAAAATACATTATATATATATATATTTATATATTTTAAGGAACAATGTGGAGAGGTCAGAATCCATGTGGTGTGTAAGTCAAGACAAGTGAGGTAAAAATAATTCTTATTTGGGGAACATGGTGTTTCACATGTGGTGTGGGGTAATGCCAACATACTAATTAAAGCTAAAGGAAGTCCCTTTTATTTTTTTTTTAAATTTATGTTTTATTTATACAAGAGCTGGGGTACAGGCCAGATGCGTGGGAGGGTGAGAGGATTCACCAGAGACGGAGCAGGGAACAGAACAGGCAGATTGATGAAATACACTGCTGAGGGGAGCAGGGGACAAGACAGGAGAGTTCTGCTGTGCCATGTGGGTTGCTCCAAGGCCGGCTGGGATCAAACCGGCACTGCAGAGGCTGCAGACAGCTTCAAAGCACTGCGCTCAACCCCCTGTGCCACCAGGGAGGCCCAGGAAGTTCCTTTTGACATAAAATGTAGGTAAACTATGACGAGCTTATTGAAAAGGAAGTAAAATTAAAAGGAAGGCACACAGGAGAATATTTCTGTGTTTTAGAGAAAAATTTCTTTAACAAGACCCAAGAACCTAAAATATAAACAATTGCATTTTGTTACAACAGAAGTTATTTTTATAATAAATATCCCCAATTTCTTTTAATAAAACTAAGGAAGAGTCATTGTAGGAGATTTTTGCATGAATTGAACTCACTACCTATTAATATCTAGAATACCAAAGGAATTTTTAAATAAAAAGTTAATAAGATCAAAAGATGAAAAACATTAGAAAATGTTTTAATGTCACTGAGCAGCAGACAGAAGGAAAACAGAATGGCTAACAGATATTTGGAGAAATTCTTATGAGTCAGTGGAGCCATGCACTTAAAAAACAATGAGTATGTGCGCTACAGCTCAGATTAGCAAAAACCTTCAAGTTGATCAGTGCTAATAATGGTGAGACTCTGGCCTTATAAAGTGGAGTGGTCACTCTGAAGAAATGTGGAATAATTGAGATTAATATTACTCAACATTCAAAACTTCCACTCTAAAAATTAATTGTCAAGAGGTTATCTGGGAAGCTCCGTGTAGCGCTGATTGTAGTGCCAGGGATGTGAAAACCACTTAAGTGGTCATCACTAAGAAAATGAATATGCAAATTTTGTAGACCCATGCTAAACTATATACTACTGCACATACAAGCACAGCCACAGTCCTTAAAGTGGATACCAAGAGAAGTGATAATGAGAATAAAATCTTTATCCCACTGACATATATGAACAAAAATTTCCTACACAGACTATACATTAGTGTATATTTTATAATGATACACAAGTAGACCATTGTGATGGTTGTTTGAGCTAAGATCTGTTTCCCCTTCTTTACCTGCAAGTTATATTTCCATGGCTTTGTTATGATTTAATGTTTGGCTATTGGAAGCACGAGTTGGAGTTGGAGAAGAGGAAGAGAATTACAATTTTTTTTTCCCTTCTCCTCTCCACCTGCCCAACTCCTCTCTCTCCCCTCGCCCCCCCCCCACCTTTTCTCTCTCTCCTCCTGTCTACCTCTTCCCCCTCCCCATCCTCTACTTTTGTCTGGGCATTTTTCAGCAGTCACATCTCTCCCATGATTTTTATTCTTCACTAGACAGTTTCCATTTTTGTGTCCCTAACTCTTTCAGTGCAATTCCTGGACCTGGCTGATTTCCCTGATCTCTTTCCAGTCATAGGGGTGATCACCTCCTGTCTGCTTTCTGATGTTTCACTTCTGCTGGCCTCTGGATTGCTTCACCATCCTGTTTTTCTTCTCAATTTTTCTACCACCTGTTTAACTCTGTATGTTTAACTTCTTTCCTGAAATGCCAGAAAAGTTTCTGCTTACTGATTGGACTCTTACTGATATAGTATCTGATACTGGGAATGATGCAAGGAAACAGCCCCTAAAATGATACCAAGTTGGGATACTCATCTCCTTAAACTTTAACACAAAGATAACCACCTTGCAGATGAAAAGGGAAATAATAGTAATCTCTAACAGGAAGGGGTAATAAGTGTACAGTAGCTTGAGGTGAAACTCCGGTTGAAAGCAAATATTTGGAGGATCAAGTAATAGCTGAACATAACCACCATAGTAAGTAGAATGGGTACGGGGGTTGCAGCTCTTTCTAACAATGATCCAAGGTTAACGGTGGGGGGGAGGGGCAGGAGAGGAGAGGCTCAGGACTGTATATTGTCTTCCCTGCTCTGTCATAATATGTTACTCAGAGATTCATTTTCAGCATATTCCAGAGAACATCAATGTAGGTCAAATATATTGAAAATACTCAGTTCATTCTTGGCTATCGGCAAGGAGAAAGCACCCTAGATGCTTTAATAAAATAGATGGTGTCAGAAATTGGGAGATAAACACATGTCTCTATGAGTCTCATAGGTTGAGGAATATTAAAGTATTTCCTCAAAACTGGAAGATGATTTTTTTGGAGGCTATGTATGTCACATTAGGTGTGTTGCTTAAGGAATTTATGGAAGAGTGTGAAGGTTTCCTGCTGCTGCCTGACTGTTTGCTTCAGCATCTGTTGTTTGACTTATCACCCACAAGTAATCCCCTTGTATGAAATCCCCTATTTGAAACACTAGATGGCTTCTGTTTTCTTGCATAGTCATTGATTTACACAGTATGCATCAAAAGAACATAATCTCTACAAATGATAGTGAGTTTCTATGTGGGAGATAAAAATTAGATCGTAGAAGAAGAAACTATAAAACAACACAAAGCAGTGAGCTTGAAGAGAATATGCTGTAAATGAAGGTGTATAATTTACCCAGATTATCTTAAATGAGAGTAAAAATGTATATATCCCAAGCTAAGATTATGAGATCGATTAAAGTTTGAATATAGTTTCAGTGGGAAATTAGGACCGAAAACCCTGATCTCTTGAAGTGAAAGCTGTCTTAGTGACTTTTGCTACTGTTTCTTGCTTGCTTTCATGTTTTAATTTTTATACTGTCCTTGTTGAATTACTCCTTCAGAGAATAAGATAAAAATATACATACATACATACATACATGCATGCATGCATACATACATACATAAATGTACCCTGTAAAGCAATGAGTCTTAAGGGTGACTTGAAGAAGAGTTATTATGAGAATTTCCATTAAAAACACAGTGTTACATTTTTCACCCAAAGGTCTGTGGTTTATTTTTCTGTCTTTGGGAATTTCACAAACAACTTGTAAAATTCTAGCCAAACCTTTGAGGTTTGCCTTTCCATAAGTGTATGGAACAAGCCAAAGGCTGCAACTCTAGCCAAATGAAACAATGGAAACCACAAGACCTGCTGGCCTGGCTCCTCTTTCCTTTACTTGATTTTAAGCCCCTGGAGAGAAAACCACCTGAGTCACATTTGTATATGGTTAGAGCTCTTGAGAATTGAGCCTCCAAAACAATGGTTCTTGCTTAATTTGGATTAAAGGGATAAGTATATTGAATACTATGAAGCAGAATCTATTTGTTCCCACCATTCCTGGTGTGTGTGTGTAGTTTTAATTGTTGACATTTAAAAGCAGCCTCTGCAGAGGTGTGCTTCTACTTCTAGAATTTCTGGTGGACACAGTGATATAGGTATCTCCTCATAAAATCCTCTTAATAAACATACCCTCCACCAACTCGTGTAATAGACTACATACAGCTTGAAAACAGAGTTAATGTATTTTAACATGACCGCTATTCACTGGTAAACCTACTTAATAAAAGTTTGTTTTGAATTATATGACTCAATTTACACCCTAGACAAGGCTATATGGTACAGCATATTTGTCTTCCCTGTCTCCAGCCTTTTAGTGCCATGCCCTTCTCCAATCCTAACCTTTATTACATTGCAGCACAAAATCAATTTAATTAAGATTTGTTAAGCAATATAATATCTGGAGCCTGATTGCTGAAGTTGCTTAACCTTTCAGTCTTTCAATTTCATTATCTGCTTTATTCTTCATAGGATTGTTGTGAGAGAAAATGAGTGAATACATGGAAAATACCTACCACAGTGCCTGAAATATTGGAAATGCACTTTCAGTGTTTGCTGCTAGTAGAAGTAATTGAATATATCAGTAGCATATTAGATAGTGGAATATAAAGAAAATGGTAAACTCTGAGTAGTCTTTGAATATTAAAACTTACTTGACAGCATTTGATAACAGATATTCATCTTGTGTCATTTGTGTTTTTTGTTGAGATCAAAAGCTAAATATATATAAGCTCTCAGGCAAATGTTTCTTGCACTTAATAGTAAAAAAGCTCTTAGGGAACTGAGCACTTTTACTCAATTTACTCACTTTAACTCAATTCTTGAGTTATCTACAGTTCCTGTGCATGCAATATAGAGTAATTCTAGCTTCTGTAACAAATAACGTTAAATTCAGTGACTTAACAAAGCACAAATTTAATTCTGGATCAGGACAGATGTGGATGCTCCTGGTTGGCATGTGACTTTCCTCGACATATGGGGTCCAGGACCTAGGTCCTTTCCATCATGTGACTCTCCTCTCCTCCAGGGTTCTATGTTTCTGGACCCAAGATAAGTTAGGAAAGGATAGATCAGGGTATAATTGCTTACTCATTGCTTTGTTCTGGAAGTGATAAACAGCATTATACCTTACAGAACTCCATCAAAATGCAGAAAGATTTGGGAAACAAACTCTGCTTGGGTAAATGCTCATAAAACACAACTCTACAGAAGAGGGACAACAATTTTTGATGTGTGGTTAGCTACCTCTTCTGTACAAGGATGCAGAAATAAATGTGTAAGACCTGTTCTCATCTAGCAAGGGAAAAGTCAGGCACAGGATGCAAAACAAGAGATGAGGTTTGACATTATGCTGGTGAGACGGAGCAATGCTCTGAAGAGGATGTGGATATTACATCTGCCTCATGTACCAAAACAAGTGGAAGGATGTCATAGTCTGAAAAAAGGACTATGATTTGTAGAGGTCCTGAAATCAAGTGACTTCACAGGATTGGAGCATAGATATGGAGAGATGACTGGTTGATCAGCAAGTGCTTAGCTAAACAATGTTTTGGAGGGGAACATAAATTTATAGAAAAAGATCCTGAAATCAGGGTGTAACACATTTGAAAGTACAAGAGATTCTGGAGCTAGTTAACCAATGGAGAAACATAAGTAGAGAGAGAGGTGGAGATGTAGATTCTGGATAATTCAAAGTTTCGGTAATTTCCTTTTATGTTGTCCGCCCTCCTTCTTCCTATATGTGATTTCTGCTCTTTGTGTCATTTGTGGTGTAAACCAAAACTAAGTGGATTAAAAGTTTTTATGAGCTTTTGGAGAACTTTAAGTCACTTTTTATTTCTTTAAATTTTTTAAAATTTGCAAAACAATAAGAACAATGGGTGTTAATATATACATGTGGGATTCTAGGTTATGAAAAGTGAAATAGACGTCCACCATGCTGGACTGAAAGTAACTGATTTAAACATGCGCATGCACACACACATATTCTATTATATGGGAGACAAAATCAATTAGGGCTTGACTACAAATAAAGAAAAGAAACATTTAGCTTGATTTTTCTTTCTTTTGATAGCTTACTTCCCTTACATATCCCATAGTTAATGTCCTAGTGATTGTAAATCCACTAGGAGATTTAGTTTACATATGAGTAACCATCATCTGCTCAGTATTTTCTGGGAACTTGGCTGCCATTTGGGCTCATCAAATATTTGAGGGTTATTTTCAAAGACTCTAGATTATCCAGTGCCAACTATCGTTGGACCAACAACTTACCCTTGATTCTTAAGTAGCTTCTTTCTAAAGAAATTTAATCTGTGTGTTTCTAATCCATTTAAAATTAGATCTCAAAATATAGTTTTGTATGAGCGATCCAAAATCCTTGTGTGAGAGTTGCACTTTTTTCACCACTAAATGAAGTTGTCTCATTTGTTAAACTTCAAGTTTGCTGCAAAGCTAGAATCCGCTCAGAAACTGATTTTAAGACTTGGCAGTCTCTAGTCTCTTATCCCTAAGGCATATACTAGGTGTTTTAGAAGTTTCTTTTTGAACATGCTTTTAGAACACTGCTTACAGTTTTTTCACATAGGACTGAGTTCCTTCCTTTCCACTAAGCCACAATTCTTCTATTTGGAACCTCTACTGAATTGAAAGGAAGCTACACAGGTGGACTGTCATGATGGCTTCAGAAAAAATAGTTTGGGAAAGATATTTCTAATTATCTATTCAAGATCATCTCATACACTTCCTCAAGCAAGATTTGTGTTCAAAATCACTTCCTGCCACAAGAATTCTGAATATCATTGTAATTTTCCTTCACATACTGCTGCTATCATAATCAACCCTCTTGCAATATAACCCTTTTATATCTCCATTAAAAAAAAAATATATATATATATGTGCACAGACACACATTTATATTATGGAAACCTAGAGAAATTAATTGCCTAATTTGTCTACATATGAATGTTGTATTAATTATAATTAAGTATTTTATTTGCTGTTAAATAATTTCTTAGCTTATTGGTAAATTTACAAGTAAAAATTGATTAAATTTTTAATCAACATTACTTCAAAAGTATTGTATATTGCCTCTCAATAACTGTGCTTATTTGCTGAGGAAATTTCTTGCGTTAAATTTAAGAATAATTTTAGACTCCATGATGGAGATAAGAATGAATGACAAAAGGAATTAATATACATATGCTTATCATAGTTGAGAGTATTATGTCAGTGCAGCTTCCAAATCTCTAATCCTTACTTAAGGAAATTCCATGTATTTCATATGATAGTTACTGATACTGTGTTCTCAGATTATTTAAGAGTTTACGTTTTATAATATTTACATATTTTAGAATTAATACAGAGAAATAAGTTTCAGGGTAGTATAACATTCTTATTGATCATATTAGCACATTTTCATCAGCTCCTTAGTCATTTCTATACTCAGGATTTTCCGCTTTCAACTCTATTACTCTACCCCCCCCCCCAGTCTGGATCTCTTGCACTTCCTCTGTCAGCCCTTATTTACTTGAAAGTCTTTGCCCTATAACATTTTCATTTGTCTAATACCAAATCCAATTCTATGGGGACTACACCTGAGGGAGAAAAAAAAAAAAGCAAACATTGTTTAACAATGAACAATGATGTAAAATATGTGTAAATAAAAATAATACCAAATTCTACAAATATTGATTTTTTTTCCATTCACCAATATTCCACTTCAACAATGGCTTGTCAATTGTCCTTTCCATCTTATACATTCTATTTTTTTCCTGTGACAGTATTCATCCTGGTTGTCTTCCTCTATCTCTGTCCACCACTTGTCAGTCTCTTATGTTGGTTCCTCTTAAATCTACTTCATTATTTTTGCTCTTCATGATAATAATTAAGCAAGTATTATTTCCACTAGTTTAGATGATGAATCTGAAGGCACTTTAAGAATACAAAAATAGGGCCTCCCCGGTGGCGCAGCGGTTGAGCGCTGGGTTGTGAAGCTGCCCGCAGCTGCTTGTATAAACAAATAAGTAAATAAACAAACAAACAAACAAACAAATAAATCTTAAAAAAATACAAAAATAAGAAATGGTATGATTAGTATTTGAATCAAAATTATATGCCTCTAAAGTTAGAATTTTCCAGGACATAATTCACATTCCTAAACCATAGCCAGGCTGCCTTCAGGGGATCCCAGTCTACCTGACAAATGTTTCAATGTATCAACTTGATTTTCTGTCTTCTTTGGGGCTGCTCCTACCCATGCTTAATCCAAGTTCCACCTAGTCAGTCTCCTATGCTTCATTCCTCTAGATACCTAGTTTTGAGTAACACATAGTCTTTCAAGAGCACCATTTTTTTTTCCTTTCTTGTTGTTTGAACAATTCACCATAAGAAAGCAAGTGGCAATATCAGGTGATTGTTAAAAAAGCTGAGGAATCCTATCAAGTTGTTCATAAATCCAGATAACCTACGTAATTATAAACTAGTCCTCATTTTAATGCTAAAACATTGCAAGCCATATATTCCTTTGTACAAAGAAACAAATATACTTAATATTGCATGTCTCTGTATTCACTTCTACAAAGCTTTGCAACCAAGTGCCCCTTCAATAGAAGTTATGAAATTTTAGTGATTCATAATTAAGAAAAAAACAAGTATAATTAATCTTTGCCAACTCTTTCAGCTCTCCTGTATACTTTAGCTCTATCACTTCGGAGATTTAGGTGTGACAGTAACTAATACATTCCCATACGTGTCTAACACCTCCTCTTAACAGTCACAGACTTCCTTATGCACAATCATTCTGGAAAGTGTAGATTTATTCCCTTATGAGCATTTTCAAAAAGGTGCAAACTGAAGTGTAAATGGCATTCATCTCACCAAATCAATTGGAATGTAACTGCTGTTAAGGTGTTTTGTTTTGTTTTGCTTTTTTAAGAAGAAATATAATGCCACTCTCAGAGATAAAGATTTTGAATACAAAATAACGAGGCACAAACATTAGACTTGTTCAGGCAGTTTGATTTGTAGTTTTAATTTGGGAACAGTCATGGCTTTGGTGTATTAAGACAGCACTTAGAAATCTGAATAAACAATGACATAGGTCTTTCCTGATATAGTTGGTGTATTCTTTTTAACACTGTGCTTCTGGAAGAGAGGTAAATGGGACTTTGCTCAGGTGACAAATCTGCTCTGCTCTCTCATGCATGTAAGCACAATCTAAGACTAGCTGTGAGGGCAATTTCATTTTCAAATAATTTATTCATTAAATAATCTCTTCCACATCTTATTAAAACCCAATAAGCATAAGAAAAAGCGGAAAAAGGCACTGCTATTAGAAACTACAATCAATCTCATTGATTTAAAAACTAAATTGCCACCCCCATCCCTTCGGGTAGATTGTGAGTCCCTTAAATAAATCGACTGGAATTTAAGCATCTTTGTTCCTCTTGCGCTTATCACAGTAATGACAGACAATAGAAAAGCAATGAGTGGTTGTTGTTACAAACTAAAGACATAAATATTGCTGCTGTTCAGCGATATTACAGAAGCACTAAAAAAGATGCAGCAGCTTAACAGGCTATGGTTACATGGTTTACTTCCATGGTTGGAATTAACAGTTTTCTTTTTGACAGACTTGGATTTTTTAAATCACTAAGCATGGGGTTAATTTTGACAGGTAAGTTTTATAGTTTGGATACACATTAAACATTTGGTTTTAATTGAAGCCTTTTTGCTCAGGCCACCCAAAAGCTTCCTTGTAAGAATATGTTTATGTCTGTATGTTTTTTTCCTGTCACCATTTGCTGATGCAGTATTTAATTTCTTTCATTTATAGCCTAAAGTATAATATTCTGCCAATTGAAAGAGAGTTCATTGAGTATGAAAAAATATATTTTCCAGTTTTCCATTAGGAAATCCAAACCTCCATAGTTCCATTTGGATGCTGCATTTCACTATTTTGTCCTAATTCACTAGTTACAGATGTTTTTAAAAGTGCTGGAAGGCATGAGACCAAGATCTAACAGGAATATGGAAATTAACTCAGTAGGTATCCTAAATTTTATTTCCCCTAAGCCTTCATGTTGAACTTACATGCAACTAAAATAACTGGTAAATTCATTCAATTTAGATTTTTTTAATGCATGACACTAATTGTTTTATTATTTTAGAAAAGAGCACACTAAGAGAGAGATAAAGAGAGTGGTGAAAAGGAGATTTCTTTAACAGTTTTTTTCCCCCCAAATCCAGAAGACAGCAAAAACCCTAAAGCCTTTTATTTCATTTGTTGCTGGATTCATGATTAGGAAAATTATCCGCAGGCTCTAAGAAATAATGTGATCCAAGATTTGGAGGACCGGGTCATAAAATGTTACTATCTTAGTGGAAGAATATATTCATAATGAATTCTTAATAATTTATACAAGTGACCCACCCAAAGTGATAATTTATAAATTTGTTATAAGTTGAGGTTTGTGATTTAATTAATTTTAATTTATTTTTAAAATATACCCTTGTAGAAGTGTGACATTTTGTACACAATTTTAGAAAAACAAAGTAAAAAAATAAGCATTTTATGGCATTACTGAAATGAGAGCAACACATTATTTGAAAGGCATCAATACTTGAGCCATTAGAAACTTGTACTATATAAAAAAGCAAAGATAATTTTCCAAGCTCTACCACAGCCTAAATAAAATATCCCTCAAGACCACACAGATCCCTTTGTCTAGATGCATGCCCAGCATATATTTTTATAGTAAGAAAAGGATTCCACAGTTTACAAATATAATTATTTCAGGAACTTGAAAATTATGTTAAAAAATGTTCTCTATGTGAAAAATTAGCATTCTATTTTATAAACTAAATTTTTGTTAAAGCAAATAATTCAATAAACATTCATTGAGCTAAGCACATAGAACGAGTAAGATAGTGTCTATGAAGAGGAAATTCATGCATAGGACTGAGGAACACATATCACTCTACTGCACGGTGCTTGTTGATGTCCTGATGGTTTAAATGCAGAGGGGAGATCATTGATACTGTGTGGGATTGTCTACTTTGTCCACTGAAGGTTTTCTACGTTCAAATGTTCATTGCAGTTTCAATGGATTGATTTATTTATGAATTTAGTTAATATAAATTCATTCGATTAAAGTTCATAAGCATTAGCTCATTGAATTGTTTACCTTTCTTTACATCTCTTTGGGCTTTTTAACAATAATCCCATGCATTGAAAATGACTACTTAAATATAAATATAAAATGAAATAATTTGAAGTGGATTGAAGATGTGTAATCTAAAGAGAACTGGATGTCTTTGGACTATGCTAGATGACAATTTAGTATTTTATTGTGGTCAAGAAAATAGGCTGAGGGGCCTCCCTGGTGGTGCAAGGGGTTAAGACGCACAAGTGCATGTGGGTTTGCATACATATGCAAACATACAGACTTAAGACTTTAAAAAATTATTCAGATTTTCCTAAACTTTTATTTCGAAGAGTGCATATTTTAAATGTGTTATAACTGTACTCTTTCCCAGTCTTCCTGAGCTACCATAGCTTGTCTTTTGTCCTTATTACCTTCATGTTGTATATGTCAGTGTATCTCCTCAATCCCTCTCCACAATCCTGCAACATATCCAACACCATGATTTAAAAGTTAGAGTGTTTGACAACATCAAACCCTGCACTTAATTAAAACCTAGGCTTTGTCAGTCAAACGTGATATGGGGAGACTTAATTCAGTGTGTAACCCCCAAATGACAATGGGAACAGTCAACCAAACTATAAATGAGTGAAGGAAGCAATAATAGCTTTCATTACATATTAGGGAGTACAGATAAAATATAATTTGAGACTAGGTAAGTTTTTCCTTATTTTAACCAATGAGGAACTGACAAAACTCCATTAAGAACACAAAAAAGGACTTAAACCAAAGTTTGTCTGGCTTTAGCATCCTTCCTTGATCTTACAGTGTGATGAATGTACATAAAGCAGTAACATCAGTGCCTTTTGCATATATAAGGCCATACAACAAACCTAACACCCAAAAATATATTAGACCCATCTTCCTTCCTCTTCCTCCCACACCTCATGTGTGTAATCCTCTTCATGATGAAATAGTCAAGTTAGGACAAGTCCCCAAATGCTGACATCATAATATCCAAGGCTCTGCCCATTGTTGGAAACTGATTATGAAGGACCAAAAGTTTTTCTAAAGTGATCTTTAATAGAAAAGTGAGTTTTGATACCTTATCATGCCATCCCATATATGTTCTACTACAGATCCTCAAAGCAGACTTTGAGACTGTGTCCACCAGTGGCAAGAGATGGCTTGTTTTGATATAGGATATTTGAAGCATAAAAATGATGAATGATGAGTATTTTTAAAATTACCTGAGGCTCCGAAGTATAAAATTTTAAGGTGACAGAACCTTTTCACAACTACAAAATTTATGCAGACTGACTACACTTTTGGTGTTCTTTTGTTGACACACATTGATCAAATAGGTACACACAGAAAATTTTATCTATTGTATCTAAAAGCAAACGTTCAAACATCTCATGAAGAATATCTATGTTTAAGACTTTTCAGATACCACTGAAGCAATATCAGGAAACTATAAGTTAAAACATAAGACAAAACACTTATCATGACTGACCGAGTGTTTTATGATATTCCCTATGAGAAGAATTCAAGTAAATGTCTAAAATAGCCTATTGTATATATCTATATTAAGAAAAGGTAAATTATCACTTACAAGAAGTAATAAAAAATGTTATTGGCTAATTAACCATTTCCAATTGGAACCTGATAATGTAAAGAATACTAGATAGAATTTGAGAAAATAGTGATAAGTTTGTTAATGCTAACCTATAAGACATAAAATCATTTTTCTTTACTTCAGAAATGTGTTGCACTGTACAGAGAATTTACAGTTTTAAAGAGAATGATTGATGTCTTGAATTTGAAAAAGTTCACATAATTTAGTAATATAACCTCCTTTTCTGTTATGATTTGAAGCATTTGCAGCTGTAATGGCCTTTGAGTCCCTGGGATAAAGGCCTCAGCCAAAGCCAGGAGTTGCCTATAAAGTTTTCTTTGACAGAAAATGGGATGGAATCCAGGCTCATTTCAGCAATATTTGTGGAGAAGAGGATTGAACTCAATATATTTGACCCAAAAGTGCATTTTTGGGGCTTGCACCATATTTATTAAAGCCTTGTGGCAGAACTAGAAGTTATTAAATGGTTGGAGCTGGCTTATAAAGACACAGTTGTAAGCAGTCATAGTTCAATTCGACATACTTTTACTGATCACCTACCTGGAGCCATATCCTAGGTTAGGAGCTCAAGATTATAAAAAAGAGACAGATATCATTCACAGACCCAGGCAACTTTCAGTCTACTAGAGGAAGAAAGCAGATATAAATAACTGTAACACATGACACAATATGATCAAGGATTATAAAAGAGGTGCACAGAGCAACTGAGGGGCATAGATCCTGAAAAGATCAGGACCATGTTCATAGGGGAAGTAGCCTTTGAGTCAGGCACTGATGCCCTGACACACTTACAGTGATGCCCACTGTCAATAGAAACAGTGATGCCCACTGTATGTGTGTGGGGTGGAGTGGAGGACAGGATTCCAGCTAAAAAAATAATAAATTCAGAATATAGCAAAGAAATGAAAATAGCCTTTCAGGAAATAATGTTTGACAGAATTGTAAAATACAATTTTTGAGAGGAAACTACCAGGGCAATTATTTGATACATTTAAAAGATTTCAAATTAAGACTTTTTAATATCACTGTTGTTGACTCCATTATAATTGGAAATGTGGGCTGGTCATATGCGAATGAAGAATACAAAATTTAAAAATCAGAGAGTTAAAGTCATGTTTTCACTACTTACCATTCCTGTGATCCTGCATTTTAGCTTTTTATTGTTATGTAACAAATTATCCCAATTAGTGATTTAAAACAAATGATATTAAGTCTATCATCTGATTGTTCTGGAGGTCAGAGTTACAAAATGGATCAACAGAGCTGTCCAGCTTCTAGACTTGCCAGGAGGAAATCTATTTCTTGGCTATTTCCAGCTTGAAGCCACCTACAGATCTTGGCTCATGACCTTTTCTTTCCTCTTCAAAACCCACAGCACGGCATCTTCTAATCTCTGTCCTCACTGTTTCTGTCATCATACCTTCTCTGACTCTGCCCCTTTTATCTCCTCCTGAAAAGGAGCCTTGTAATTACACTAGGTCTACTTGGATGATTTAGGATCATCACCTCATCTTATAATCCTTTCTTGAATCATATCAACACCGTCTCCTTTGTCTTACAAGTTAAGATAGTTCCATTTTGTAGTGATTGAAATATGGACATCTTTGGGCAACACTATTTAAACTAGCATACCCTTATGAAATTTAACTTTTTCCTCATTTTTTTAAGTAGGGATATTAAGAGTATGATTTCACATAGTTGTTCCGAGGCTCAAATGAGAAAAAATATTTAATAAAAATGCAATAACCACTGTTGTTGTTAGTGATATTGTCATCTGAGCACTCTGAATAACAGGTTGAGTTTTGTATAATTTATTTAGCAATGTAGAGGAGCTAGGTTATACTATCAGAACTTGATATTGAGAAATTATGTCAGTGCTAGTATTGTGAAGTTTTCTGTAAAGATATTGGAGAAACAGAGGACACTCAGGTGTAATTATTCACTTGGCTAGATAGAGTACAAACTTAAAATATTTGCAGTATGTGTGAATAGGTGTAGAATAAATATTCTTTAGATTTTTAGAGGACCTGAAAGTTTATAAGAAAGTGATATTATTCCAAAACCAAAATGATAAAAAATATCTAAAAAATGATCATTGGCCAAAAATAAATCCTAAAATATGTTCACAATAAATAACAATCAAATAGAGCTAATTAAACAATAAAATAATTGATAAGCATTTTAAAAACAATATTCAGTGTTTTAAGTGTACTTTAAGATGGATAGTAGAGTATAAATTAACAGTTAAACTTTTTGGAATGCTTTGGTTCTGAAAATTTTTAGGCATAATGCATTTCATTACTTTTTCTAGTATTTTTTTTTAACTAAAGCAATAATATAATAGCTGTTAAACTCCAAAATGGATTATAAGACAACCGTCCATATAAAAATGCCAAAATACTTTGTAAGAATCAGCTAGACATTCACCCTGGGGACATAAAGAAGTTAATTTATTTTAGAAAAATATTTCCTTTGAGAGAATTCTCCTGTGTTCCTCACCTTGAACCCATGTAAACCATTGGAAATGGGACTTTTTACCTCAACCAGAAGGAGACAAATGGCACCAGGGAGAGCATAATCTTGTCTCCTGAAATTTGTGGAGTGATGAGGATGACTATTGCTTAGATCTAAAGGCTGAGGGGTGGAGTATCTCACTGTGTGATGATAGGGAAAGAGGTGCTATTGTCTTACAATAAGCCTGCAGTATTAGAATTTGTCCAAGTAAGAAATGCTTGAGTTTTTGCTATGAGCTAGAGGTGGTTAGGGAGGAAGAAAAAACTGTTGAGGGTCCCATTTTATCCCATCCACTAGTGTCTCCTCAATTTTCAGAAGGGAAGGAAGTTGTTCATATTCATCAGGGTATAAAAAATAAGAGTCAACTGAAATACAACTTATGCAAAATCCAACTGAAATTTTCTATGGTGGGAAAGTTTAGAAAATATTCACAAGAGGATAACTTTTAAACACCCATTAGGTCTTGAGTGTAACAAGTTAGATGTTTTTCTCCTCCAGCTTAGAGGAAAAATAAATATGACAAACAAGCAAGCAAATGAAAAACATTCAGCAGAATTTATTCAGAGGAGGAGAGTCAGAAAAGAGAAAAATGACATTCACCTTCCATCCCTGAAGTCAGGTGGCCATCTATAACAGACAAGTTCTGATAGAGCTAGAGACAATATTTATCTTTGAATGAAGTTCAAAGTTTCTATTATTACTTGAGGCTCAATGCATTTAATTACTAAATTGAGAATTCATTCGGTAATTTAAAGTTGCAGCAGAACTTTCTTTTACTTAACAGCAATTGGAAAAGTCATGAACTTTCACCACTGAGTGGTTTTCGGGGGAGAGTGGAAAAAAGACAATACAGCTGTTTTTTATTAAATTCCATGAGCACTGGCTGCTCAGTGCACGTATTATACATACATGTATGTTTACTGAAAACATCGTTCATTTTAATAAAAAAAGAAATAAACTAAATATTAAAAAACAGAAGTTAAATAAATGGTGAAATAATTGTAAAAATAAGTTTACATGGTTTATTATTTTATCATAGAATATTGGACTAATTGTTGCAAAATGTGTCTGATTATTTAACATAGGATTAATGTCGTGAATTATTCATGTTTTCCATTGTTCTGTAGTGGTGTGTGAATTTGAGCTAAATTGAAGTGAACTGATATTCCCCGTTAGGTTTAATGTCTAAGCAATTCTTTTTTTGTTTAATATTTATAATATCTTGAGAAGAGAGTTCATATAAATATATATTTTCAAATAATAATTATTATACAACTGCCCTGTGTATTTCAAATTTGTCAGGGCAAACTCTAAGACATATACTCACAATTATACATCATGAGATGAAATGAAATGGTAATGATTTTAATATTGCACTTTTTCAATACTTAATATCTACTTGAAATAAAAATTCAGTCTTTAGTATGAAAAAGCATCAAAATGTGACACCAGACTGTCTAGTAATTATGTTAGGAGAATATGACTCAAAGGACTTTTTAAAAAGGAAAGATTCATTCTTTCGTTAACACTTTTATTGAGTGTCCATTATGAACCAATAACCACAGCAATTTCCAGGAATAAAATAGTGAACCTAACAGACATGTTTCTTGGTCTAGTAAGGGTGCTAGACCTTTATCAAATAATTACCAATGCATGTAAAATTGACATTATGATAGGGCCATTAAAGAGGCATGTGGTTTTAAGAGAGCTTTACGATAAAGCTTCAAGGAGTGGAAGTCAATTCACTAGGTATTTGAATTAGAGAAGCAGAACAAAAGAACAGTTCAGGCAGAAGAAGTTGGATGTGTAAAGGCCAGGGTATGAAGACACTTTAAAAGTGAAAGTGTATGTGGCTAGAAACTTAACACAAGAGAAAATGTTATACAACCTACAGTGGGAAATAGAGATAGTCATCAGACCACACAGGACTTACAGGTCATTGTGGGATTTTTAATTTGGAAGTGGTAAAACATTTTAGTTATTTGACATTGCTCTTAGGGTAAATATTTTGTTTCAAAAGATAAGGGCAGTGAAGACATGAACTCAAAGTGTTGAAGATTCCTTGGAGAAATCTGGCAGTGAAAGAAAGAACTAAGGGCAGTAGCTGGAAGGTACTGTCAGTGTGATGAGAAATATTTTCAATTGGCAGAGACATCAGCATACTTCTAAGCTAATGAGAATTGTGGCTAAAGATACTGAAATGAAAGCATTTTTATTTTATTTCCCATGCTCACACCCACCAAAAACAAGAACAAAATCATAAAAGAGTCACAAGTTGAGAACAATTCTATCATTAATGAATCAAGTACATCAGAGTGGTATTTTGATATTCATCAATCTGCTTTTCATTACTGGAAGTCTATTTTCCTCCATCCTGTCTCTCCATTCAGGAAACAGTTATGTGAGGTCCAGGAATATCAATCCAGGCAACAAAGTTTGGGTAGCAGAACAACAGAGGATAAGTGTCAGATTCCTGACTTTTGAGCTCAAAAATTGTCTTCTGAAATTCATATGAGAGAAAATAGCTTGAAAACATTTGCTTTGCCAAAGATGATTTTTTTCCCCTTCTTTGTAAGTATGCTGAACAGAGTATCTATGGAATAATAGTGTTGTATGTAAAGAACTGTAAGGCAGCCGTACGTTTTCTACCACAAAAATGAATAGAGTCCATGAGAAGGAGAAGAGAAAGATTTAGATATGTGGATTCTGGGAGGCCACTAGTTCCAAGGGGAGGGCATGATGTAAGAATTCCCCACCTGAGAGTGGGGGAGTCTCATAAGCAATTTTTGCTAAAATTTGATGGAATTCTGATGCATCAGACTTTTTATATGTTCTCCTGCTCCAGCATAGTCTGGTGATAGGATATATTTTCCATACAGAAGCCTGCGGAGGCATACAGGAGAGGTATTCCCATTGTTCCCCCCACCCCCAAGATTCACTTGTTACCAGAGTACTATGAGAAAGCAGCCAAAATTTCTCTTGTCCCAAGAAAGGCAAAGAAGTTTGAAGAGAAACTGCCAGAGATCGTGAAGGGCAGAAGTTGTTCCAGAATTGGCTTGGTCTTCAGATTCCAACAGATATCGATGTGGTGCTATGACTAAGGCAAACAATTAGACACTTTGGATAATACATTCAAGGCACTGACTGGATTGTTCCCCTCAATAGATACCAGAATGAACAGATGCTAAATCATGTGCTTTTTACCTTTCCCAGATTCAGGGTGGATACATAAGCCAGGAGGAATTTAAATGACACTCTAGGGAGAAGGAGAAGGTCAGAGAAAGACTTTGTTAGAAGACTGAAGCAATGAATACACCTGAAAGACACTAATTAACTCTGAGATGCAAATTTAGACTTGAAATATAAATTGTTATATAAAAATAAAGCTGCTTTTATTGTACATCTGAATTTTATTACTTGTAAAAGGTGTGCTTGCAGTCAGCTACATTCCAAATTTATAAGCCACAAAGTGTATCTCTTGATCCAAAACAATAGAGAATATTGGAAGTTGATTCATACTTTCTCTAACCTTGAATAGAAAAAAAAAATAATGAGGATCTCTGTCACAGATGGGATAAGAATAGTGGGATATAGCCAAATCATAAACAAAAGTAAAGCTGTAGATATAAGTTTGGAAAACAAAGTAACATTGGAGGTAGAGATGCAGAATCACTCATATTGGCACATCATTGTTCACTGTTTACAAATTAGCGCTTTAGAGGGACTTCTGGAGGTGATAAAAAGGAAGGGTAAAGAACGAGGACACAGTCATCATAAAAGGGGAAGCTGACCTATACGATGGATATTGAAAACTGAGTAAAAATGTGTGCTTGGAGAGAAAATAGCATATTTAATGAAAATCTCTAAGTAACAATCCCATAATAAAGCCAAAGTGTACAAACTCATCACCCTGCCCTCCCCACCTGACATTACTTCCTCTTGATTATATCATTATTCTACAAGTAGATTACCTCATTCAAAATTAAAATTCCATAAAGAATCCACATAGGACTTAGCAATATACTTTATACACCCCTACTCTTCAATCTCATGTTCCCCAATAGAAGACCCGTGGACTTGAATGCTGCCAATAAATCACTATATTCTCTGGAGCTTCATGTACCTCATTAGCAAAACATGCCTTTGAACAATGGGAAATAATTAATCTTTCTATATACTCAAAGGTCAGTTTTGAGCATTTGAACTGGTTTTGTCTTATAGAAAATATAAACTATGTAATTTGTTGAGTTCCTCTTTAGATATTTGTTGTTAACTCTTCCAATAATGTACTACATGCTAATATTTACTATACATTTTAGTTTTGTTTGTATGTACACTTTTTACTCCTTTTTTATCCTAATTTGATTAAATTCTACATTTAAACCATTTTAGGGTTGAATGAGGAAAATCTTAAATCATGGATTTGAATGAGGAAAAGTAAAATAATAAACAACACTGTCAAATGTACATTCAAAGATTCGTAAAATGCTTAATACAATACCATGTGATTGTCATGCTGAAATCACATGATTTTTTTGCTCCTCTATACTTTTATTTTTTAATGGTTTATAAGAAACATTTTTCATAATGAGAAATAAATTTATATGTTGAAAAATTTAGATGAGAAGTCTTTTGGTCAAAAAGTTTATTTGCATACAAACAATTCCTTAGATCTCTACTTAATTTTCACTCATACAACTTTACCAACTTGTGTCATGTCAGGATGCTCTGCTCCTTGCTGTCACTGATGGATAGAGGGAAATGGATAATTTTTGTAGACTCTGCGCCATTATCACCGCAGTAGGGAAAAGGTACAAAGAATTAAACATGCAATGTCTTGTAAGGCTTCCATCCGGATTTGCGCATAGCACTTTCTTTACACTTCATTGACCAAAGAAAGGCACATAACATGGCCTAACTTCACGAGAAGGAGGGAAAGACATTCCTACCACGAACCTGGAAGTGAGAGATACTAAAATATTTCAAAAGTGGTAATGATAGTCTCAAGTGGTAGTAATTGTTTTCACTAGAATGGTGACAAGGGGTTGGAATAGCAAAGCATCCATATTTATTCACTAGGAGGCAACTGAAAGAAAAGGTTTAATGTGTTTTGGGTCAAAGGAAATTTCTGAAAGAAGACTTCTAGTAGAGTTGGAAGGACATACAGCAGAAAACAAAGGCTTACAAGTTGATGGTGAAGAAATAATGGTAGGCATTGACAACAATTCTCTGAAGATGATAATTATGGAGGATGAGAGGTTTTTAGTTAAGATCTCAAAGAAGGAGACTTCATTACACTCTACATTGTGAAGTTTGAACTCACCAACCTCCCAAATACTTTTTCTAGGATTCAAAAACACTGTAAAGGAAAATTAGCCTCAAATATTGAGTTTACGTTTTGCTTCTCTCTCTGTCAGTCTCTCTCTCATCTCTCTCGCTTTTTCTCCCCTCTCCCTGCTTAAAGTTTTTTTTTTTGTTTGTTTGTTTTTTTTTTGACATCAAGTTTTCTCATCTTCAGTAAGGTGGTTGTTTCTAATTAGTCTGGTTAGCCACAAAGCAGCAGTAGAACTCAACGTCTTTGCTGATGTCTAAAGAGACTTACAAATGTTACTTGTCTGATAGAGTATGAAATTGGTAGACTGGCAAATTACCAAAAAAGAAAAAAACAAACAACATTCCAACATTTCCATTTGAACATTAGCTGTTTTCTTAATTTCAAGTAACTCCACTTTAAGAAACAAAATTTTTTTCAGGACACTTCTGCTTTGCTTTTGCTACCTGCCTAAAATCTCTAGACTTTTCAAGGAGTTATGTCACTAATTGCTAATCAAATTTATCTTAGAGTTCAGAATTGTCTTCCAGCTAACACCACCTGCATTCTGCCCATCCACTTGGCAGTCAACTGCTCAGATTTACCTGCCATCTACTTCACTCTTGTTATTTTTTTTTTAAAAATCTGATCGCTGTAATAAGGTGCCTTTAAGGTAAGGGTTAGAGAAATTGTGTCTTTTTAATCTCATTCTTAAATTTAGATTTAATATAACTTAATTGAGGGAAACTGCTAAATAATATAAGCCATTAGTCCTGTGTTTTAGTCTTATGCTAATTGCTTAGACAACTAAAATCTAATTTGCTCTCTCAAAGTCATTTTTATTTTCACTACAGTGCATGTCTTTGAGTCTGTGAATTTGGAACAGGTTATAACTTGAAATGACAGGGAACAGCATGTGATTCAACATTTCAGAAAAAAAGGATTTGTTATTACTGTTGTTTTTTTAACTCATATGCCTTGTGAAAGTTGTTAATGAGAAAGTTAATTGTTTTATTGCTTATGTCCCTGGGGCCTGTGGTCCTTTTTATGTTTGTGCGTGGTGTGCTGCTTTAAACAGCAAAAGTAAAAAAAAAAAAATAATGCAAAGATATATTGGTGAAAAACCTCTGATTTTGATCTTCTAATATTGAATGCTGTGTTAACTGTAAATGTTATAATGTGAAATAAATATTAACTAGAGTGGACAAATAACTGCCTGATATATTTTATCATGACAGGAGTCACTGAAGGTCTGAAAAGAAATAATTTATACCTTTGAGTAAATAGCTATCTGTAAGGACAGGACAGGACCCAGAGCAGGTTTTCTATGATCCCAGCAGATTGGGTTAAGGAGGAGTTCTAGAGCCCTTGGTGGCTTTTGCAGGCTTTTATTGGGATTTACTGGGTGCACAGCAGGTGGCAAGTCTTCACTCTGTCTGGGTTCTCCGGCAATCTCTGCTGCTCTCCTGGTTCTTCATGCTTCTCTGCTTCTACTGCTTCTCTTCTGCTGGCATCCCCATGGTGCCACCCTTAAAAGCCCAGTCTTAGCTCAGGTGTATCCCATCTACCTATGCCCACACCCTACTCCAGGTGCCCGCCATCAGGCATGCATTCGGGACCCCAGGGTTCCGTCATCTATCCTCATGGCGGGAGGGCAGAAAAGCCTGATACCTTTACCTTATCCTGCACTATCATATGATAGTTTACTAGCAGGATAATCTTATGATTTTTTGTTTAAGCTATACCTCTTTTTTAAGTCAGTCATTTCCAGGAATATTTTAGAAATACCTTGTCATGCTACAGGATTATAATAATCTAAGTTACCAGTAGCAGTTTGTTATCACATTATATGCAGGACACTCGACTGAATGCACAAAAGCATCTCTTTAAAGGTACTCCTGGAATAATTAATTCATGGTACTTAACATATTACCTCTTGTTGGTTTAAGTGGAAATAACAAAATAGCACTGTGCATGTGGGATGATTTCAAACTCTTGGAATACATTCAACAATTATCTCTAGCAGTAGGTTAATGCGGTCTGTTTTCTAAATTAGCCTCTAAAGTGGATTAAAATGAGCAATGAAAATTTTGCATATTTAAGCCAGAATTAATTGTCCAGCACTCTTTACTTAAAAGGAAAATTCAGATTCTAATTTTGTATCATTTTAGAAACATGTGCTTATTTACCAAATTGAGCTAATTTTTTCCTCGATACAACTAAATGGGTCAGGTACCTTGCATGTAAGTCCAAAATGGGGGGAAAAAGCTGTTTAGTAATTACTTTATTGATGTCAAGGGACTAGAGGACTACTGAACTTTGAAATTCTTTATTTTTAGATTACTAATCTGAAGTTATAGCAAAAAAAAATATTGATTAAATTTACCAGGGAGAAGCAAATGATGTATATTTTTCCTGCAATTCTTAGTGATGATATGGCTTTGAACTACTATAAAATTGAATTATTGATTTAAATAACTAAAATTTTCTGCAACTGATTAGTTCAATAGAGACAAACCAAATCAAGGATAACTAAAATAAATAGAACTGACTATCAAATATTATTTTATTTACATAAATCTGTTCCCTAACTGTTGCCTTGGGGAAATTGTCTTGCATATCCCAGGAGAAACCCTATAGACTAGTCTTGCTATTTCATTTACTTGAATAAGAACATGGAAGACACATTATCTTTTCTCCAATGTAAGAGTTTAAAAACAGTCTTTCAGGCAATGATGACTATTATGTAGAAGTGGAGTTGTCTTTATAATCGTCCTATTTGAGCACAACTAGTTTTTTACTTAAATGCATGTACTAAACATCTGAGATTTAGTAAATGAAATATTATTTCTAACACTAGAGCTGATAAAAGAAAGAACTATGATTGACTAATAGCACATAATCTTAAATATCAGAATAAGCTTTAAAAGTACAAACAGAATATATTATCTCTTGCTATATTCTGTATACAGGTGTAAATTTTATAAATTCAAGGGAATAAACTGGATGTAAGGAGAATGACAGAGCTGTATATGTCAAAGAATAAAACATAGTCTTCTTTTTAGAAAGAGGCTAATTACAAGTCTCATATTTTCAACCTAAATTTGCCTCCTCTAAAGAAAGGAAGTTATGAAAGAAAACCCTCATAGACATTACAATAAGAAGAAGGCCAGGAATGTAGAGATTTGCCAACTGAGATAATGGATCAATGGGCCCCAGAAATTGATGCTGGCATAACTGGGGGCTGATCTAGAGATCAGTGCCAAAGGTGGCATAATATCAATAAATTAAAATGAAGCGGTTCTTTACACTTACAAATGGTGAAGATGTCTGTCTCCTCTTCTGTTGTATGTCCTCTCTCTGGATTACGCAGGGGCCTCTGGATAATAGGGGCTGCTCAGTAGAGTTAATAGAGTGATGGGAGAAATATGCACACAACCATATTTGTATTAGAAAGAGATTTTTAGAGTATTCTGAAAATCTACACAAGCATTTTGGTGAGATCTTTTTCAATGGTATGAAAAATCAAAAATATTGTTAGACATGGTAGTACAAAGGAAGTGCCTGTTTTAGTTGGTCTATACTTTATCATATAACAGGAAAACTACCAAAAAAAAATGTAGGTCCAAAAAGGAATACAAAATGAAACTTGGGATTCTTGCCCTTTTTATAATTTGTGTAGTTAATTAATGTTCTATCAAAATGGATAATTGCTTGTAATAAGGTTACAGAAATGATCACTATAAATTATATAAATATTGGTATATCTACATTATCTATCTACCTATCTATCTATTATCTATCTAATCTATCTGAATGATATTTGCCTATATCCACACAGTCAGCTAATCAGTTCATTTTCCTTTTAGTTTTTCTATAAATACAATAGGTATATTACATAATTATGGCAATTAGGTATATTACATAATTAGGTACCGTAGGGTAAAGAAAATGTCAGGCTTTTCTGCCCTTCCGCCATCAGGATAGATGATGGATCCTTGTCCTGAATGCATGCCTGATGGCGGGCACCTGGAATAGGGTGTGGGCATAGGTAGATGGGATTCAGCTGAGTTAAGACTGTGCTTTTAAGGGCGGCATCACGGGGGGACGCCAGCAGCCCCAGCCAGCAGCAGTAGAAGCCGAAGCCGAAGCCGAGAAGCAGCAGAACGAACGCCAGAGAGTCCAGATAGAGTGAAGACTTGCTGGGGGCTGGGAGGCTGGCAGGCCTCCCAGCCTCCCAGCCAGCACCCCTGCCTGCCATATGCCTGGTGAACCCCAATAAAAGACCTGCAAATCCACTGAGGACTCTGACTCCTCCTTTACCCGGTCTGCATGGGATCAGAAAACCTGCACTGTGCCCGTTCTTGCCCTTACAGGTACATTACACAATTAGGTATATTAGGTACATTACATAGTTGTATTACATAATTATGGCAATAATATTTTCTTGAGGTAGAATTTGTATATCAAAATGCATACATTTTAATGATTCAGATCTGTACATTTTGATGACTGTATAAACCCACATAACTACCACCATAGTCAAGCTATGTGATATTTCATTACCCCAGATATTTCTCTATTTCTGATTTCCAATAAATCCTCCTGCCCTAACTCTACACACAACTATTTTACTATTTTAATTTCCACCACTATAGGTTTTTACTATTTTGTGAATTTCTATAAATAGATTCATATAGTACATAAGCTTTTGTGTTTGGGTTCTGCTGGACAACATGTTTTGAGATTTACTCATGACTTATGTGTAGCAATAGGCAGTTTTTAATAGATGAGTATTGCTAAGCATGATAGGAGCTTACTGCTGATGAGTGTTTTTCTTCCAGGGTACTTTTCCCCCAATGGCACTTAACAATTAGGAGATCTGAGTTGTGGTCCTAAACTTACCACTCATCCATCTTACAAATTTGTGCATGACTCTTCATTAAACTAGACCCTATCTCATCTCTCCAACTAAAGAGTAGGCGTAGATGATCTGTGAATCTGTTTTAACTTGTATGTATTTTATTTGTTTTTGTTTATGGTTATTTAGCAGCTGAATCTCATTTTAATAATAACTAGCTCTAAATTACTAGCAAATTCATTCACTTTAATTTAATGAGTATCATCTTCAACTCAATTGCTAGATAACAAAGTTATACTTTCTTCTGTTCATGAGGTTGGCTTTTCCAGTATTACTCTAAAGTATTAGAGCATTTAGATTAGTAATACTTTAGTGTTAATTGAAAGTTTTAGAGCTTTTCCAGTATTGCTCTGAAACTTATGTATCACTAATTTGTTGCAGTACTTTTAGCTTTTGAGAAACTAGGCTTTGATCAAACTGAAATGCACATCATCTATCTCTGTCAAAATTTTCAACATCTTTTTAAGATGCATATCAATTGTCTCTTTTTCCATAAGCTTTATTCCAACTACTCAATTCTCTTTCACCTTTGAGGTCTTATTACATTTGGTATCATTCTTTTTTGCATTTTAATAATTTTCTTGTTCACTCATTTATTCATTCAAGTACTATTGCATTTGTCAAGTATGTAATAAGTACAAGGACTACACTATGAGTAAAAAAAGACAAAAATCTCAACTTTGTATGCTTACATTCCATTGTGGCCATCATAAACCAGTTATGCTCAATTATAAACTATCTCATACTCTGAGGAAGAATTACTGATGCCATTAGGCTGCATGACAAGAGGATCTAATGTAGACTTACATGGATCAGTGGGAGATTCTATGAGAACATGATGTTGGTATTGAGGTCTGAGTATAAGAGAAAACCATCTAAAGGTGTGTGTGTGTGTATATCCACGTGTGCACACATATTCACATGTGTTTGTGTTGGGGGCTGTTGATGGTGGTTGAGGATATAGATAGACTAGATTGATTTCCTGGCAAAATAGCCTATGTCAGAAAGCAACACATCAAAGGTTGGAGAGGGTCCAGAGGACCATGGTACAAGGTGTTAGTATTCTGTAGATAAATGTGGTGTGGTAATTTACATTTGAGGAAGTGTGAATCTGTACTTACAAAACACATATAGGATTGTAAACCAACATTACTTAAAAAAATGTATTTCTCCTCCCCCTTTTTACTGTGGTAACATTGGTTTACAACTCTGCATATGATTTATAGGTATCATATTACACATCTTCTTATGTATGTTATCACACCACACTCACGCTCACCAGATACATATTTCCCTCCACTATTAAAAAAATAATTTTAAGAAAAATGTGAAAACAGGCCAACATAGCTTAAATGGTTTTGAAAAGCAGGGGTAAGGGGATTATGAGATGAGTCTAAAATAGGTATGCAAGTCTATTTAAATTATTATATACCCCTTTTAGTGTTTTCATTTTTTACCCCATGACCTATTTATATGGTTTAAAAACAGAATCATAATCTGATCAGATAGATAGGTTGAGAGTGTTTTAGACATTGGGAAGTCATTGGCTGAAGAATGGCAAGTGAAGCCTTATGTATTGATGAGATGCTTGTGGAGAGTATTAGGATTGAGAGGAAGTGCCAATTGTGATACTTCAGAATCTCTGCAAATAAACTTCTGCACATTTAAATGTACTATAGACATTTCTTGAAATAGCTTGTTACCTCCACTTATATTTTAAGGCCATGTGATAGAATTAAAATAATAAAAAGTGTAAAAATTTAAATCAAAGTGTTCTTGGGTTCAAATAAGACATTATCCTTGACTGGCTCTGTGATCTTTGGGAATTTGCTTGATTCCTATGATGCTGTTTTTCTTCCTTAAAATATAGAAAATACTAATTCTACTATGAGAATCTTACACATCAACTTACTCTTATTAAGACTAGACAGAATGATGTCATTCATGCACATGACACACAATAATACGTATTAGTTTCTCTTATTTTTTGATTTTTTTAATGTACAGCATGGATCTTTAAATATTTAATACATACATGCTGAAAAAGTGATACCTGAAATGGAGTTAGAAAAGAAGAATCATGAAAGATGTAAATGAATACAAAGTATTTAGAAAAATTATAAAATTATATATAAATTTAAGACTTTTCTTTTTGAACAAGACTGTTCATTTTAATGTGCTTTTGTTAACACAGCATGATCTGTAGTTAACTAAATTGGTCTAAGTTTATACATCAACACTGATTCCCTGCTCCTGTTCCACTTTTCCCTTGTTCATGCTGAGTGAGGACAAGTTAAGGGTTTCTGTTTGTAAGCTATTGAATAGGCTCATTGCATTTTCATATACATTACGGAAAAAACACAAAATCCTGGTCAGAGTTACAAATAATATATTACAATGAAGCAGTAGCCATATCAATACCTTGCATCAGTTTTTCATGCCCTCATTCCCCCGGGGTGATTCGAGAAGGGCCAGATGTTTAGTTGCACATGCAGGAGGTTACACCACGGGAGAGGAACCCCACAAGTAGAAGATGGGAAGTTTTTATATAGCTGCTGGCACATCTGCTCATCCTCCTTTCCAGAGACATATATTATTCTTCACCTTGGAATGTAACAAAGTATTTCCAGGATGGAAAAGGCAATTTACTATATTAGGATATCCTGGGATCTCAGTGTTTAGTGGGACACCAGCTTCCAAGGCATGCTTAATATTCAAATAAATCTTGCTCAAAAGGCCCCAACCAGGCAGAAATGAGAACATCTATAAGAATTGTTGCCTAACAGTTTTTGGTCAGAGTGGCCCAGGATACTAACACTTCCCTTCTGTGGTTGGAAAGCTGTGATGGTGACCACAGTCCACTTGCTCTCCTACAACCTTTTTATTCGCCTTCCCAAAATAGGAGGGTGGGACTTTTTTTACACCTGCCAAAGGAGCTGATGGCACCTTCATTGTTTGCAGACTCTGGTCACCTTAGCAATAATGCAATTCAGAAATGAGAGACTTAAAAGACAAGCAGTCAGCAGATCTGCTTTTGACCCCTCCATTTTATGGATGATTTCCACTTCTTTCTGGAGCTAGTGGTTCCCCTGTGGCCTCTCAGGAGACATCCTTAGATGCTAAAGAGCCAGCTGTGTTTCTCAGTTACACAGCAGCGTCTTGTATTTGGATTTTTCTCTTTCCCTGTCCATCCTCCATTGTCACATTTTATTCTCTATCCCCACCCCCGCAAACATCAATGTGTGATCTTTGCCTTGGGCTGTTTTCTCCAGAACACATTGCTAACATTTTAACATATTCGAGTTTTGCCAATTGCTTGTTGTATATGCAGTTTTTATAGGGAAGTGAAAACATGTGGAGCAAAATGAAGATAAATGTGAATGCTGTCATTACGTTAACATACACATTACTAATGTCAGTAATAGCAAAATATTTTGAATTAAATGAAATACCTCTTTAAATTCACATCTTTAGTTAATATTTCTCTAGACCAAATGTGCTGTGTTCCAGCCTAGGTGACCAGAGTCTCACAAGAGGGTCACATGTTCTCAGAATTTCACATATTTTTCTGTCCTTTTCACATCCCCATTACCTCACACCTCTGAAAGATATTCTTGGGCATAATACTAATTTAAACATGAGTGATAATGAATTAATGCACTAAACTTTCCAAAGGAAAAAACCTATATTGGGAAACACAAACTTATCTCAACATAAAGATTATTTATAGTAGGAAGAATTAGGAGTTAATTTAAATAGAAAGATGTTTTAGATAGGTAGAGGAATTATTTATGCCTTAAATCAAACTTTCGTAGGCAACATCCTATTTCTCTATTTGCCTAGATTTGTCTCTTGGAATGAAGATATTGAGAAAATTCAAAATGAGTATTTTTGATATATGTAATGCTATATATACTTTGCCATTTTGTTTTAACTACTTTCTTTTAACTACTGCTCCCTATATATTGCAATAATTATCATAGTACTTAACGTAAAGCATACACATTAAGCTCAATTGTTTATTAATTGGTTGTAAAGGTAATTATCTGTAATAGTAAGCCAATATGATATGCTTTATGCATAAACTATAAATAAATGATATACAACACAGAATTTGAAGGGAAAAATAAATTATGGAATTTATGCTCAAAAACAGGTGGAAAAATGAAAAATATAACCAACAGTAACACCATAGCAATCAAGAAAGTATAAATACCACTAGGGGTAGTGTGGCTGAATTAGTGTCATATGCTCAGCAAGCTTGTTTTTCTGTGCCCACTGGTTAAAAAAAAAAAATCAACAATAATTTCCCAAAACCAATTTATATATATTTGCATCTTGTGACAGATTTCTGGGCAATGGAATATTTGACAGAGTGAAAATGAGATTTTCAGTTTTGATGATAAGATGTGTCACTTGGTCATCTATGTTTTTCTCTCATTAAAATGGTTTTTAAAAGATTGCAGATCAAAGAGAAATAAAATAATCTAGGACTCCTTCTTCATATACACCCCTAAAGAAGAACTTCCCAGGAGAGCCACCCCACGTTTTCAGACTGTGACATGACCAAGAAATGAACTTTTAAAAAAAAAAAAATATTTATTTATTTATGCATACAAGAGCTGGGACAAAGGCCAGAGATGTGGGGGGGGGTGAGAGGATTTACCAGAGACAGAGGAACAGAACAGACTAAGCGAAATACACTGCTGAGAGGAGCAGCAGCAAGACAGGAGAGGTCTGCTTCGCCATGTGGGTTGCTCCCTGGCGGACCGGGGATTGAACTTGTGCTGCTGAGGCTTCGGATAGCTTCATAGTGCAGTGCTTAACCCCTTGCACCACCAGGGAGGCCCAATAAATGAACTTTTATTTTGATAAAATGCAGAGATGTCGGGATTGTTTTCTCCATTCAGTTTGGTTATTCTGGTATAAGCAGGGACTATGTAGCACACCTAGGGATGATGGCCAAGTTCAAGAGATATAATGTCAAATAAGTTTGAGAGGGTAAAAGATACTTCATCCCATGAACACAAGTTAAGAAAAAGAAATCAGACAGCTTCTACTTCTAAAAATCAGCAGAATAACAGATGCTCTGACAGACATGAGGAATTTGTGAAGAAAGATTTTTTAAAAAGTATGTCATTTTCTGTCAAATAGCAGGGAGTATGTTTCAGAGAGAATTAGAAATTTCCATCTCTGTGATGAAAACAAATGAGCTAAGTGGCCTTGTTAATTAACACCAAGATAGTCAGTTGATTTAATTCTGGTATTTATAACTTTTTTTTAAAGATTTATTTATTTATTTATGCAAGCAGTGGGTATAGTCAGAAGAGCGGGAGGGCGAGAGAATTCACCAGAGCCAGAGCGGGGAACAGAATAGGCAGACCAACGAAGTACACTGCTGAGGGTACAGCGGGCGGCAGAAGAGGTCTACGCACCATGTGGGACCCTCGCTGGTGGCCGAGTATCGAACTGGCGCTGCAGAGGCTGCGGGCAGTTTCGCAACCCAGCACTCAACCGCTGAGCCACTGGGGAGGCCCTGGTATTTATTACTTTTAAGAATGACATCCTCTGTATTTGGGGTGAGAAATTAGTCATATTTATATAAAATAAAGATAAAGTAGTACACACGAATGATATACAATTTCTATTTCTAAATGCAAGCCAAAACACAGAGAATGTGTATCGAAAGGACATCTGGGCTTATCCTTTGCTTTGTTAAAGAGACTATGTACCCAGATTGAATAAAGTCAGGCTCAGATAATCAATAATTTGGGGTCATTTATGAATTTGTTTAATATACTATATAAATCAAAACGTTTATCTTTCTATCTAATCTGTCCTTTTTTCAAACTAAATTCAAATCCAAATGATTTGAAGTTGGGAAATTTATTTGGTATCTCTGAGCATCAATTTACAATTCTGAAACCAAGATGTTATGTATAAAAACCAATGCTAGAGTTACTTGTACTTAAGGGAAATGCATGCGTTTGTGTAGTATTGATGCAAAAGTCAAATGCATTATATAAATCTGATTTATATAATATAATACATTTATAAAATGTATATAATACATTATATAAATCAGTAATATGACAAAAAAAGTGGTAAATTTACTTTAGAACCAAGTGTTCTTAAAAGTCTAATCTGACTCATTTATGTGCTATTTTTCTGTTAGTGAACATGTTTAAGTCAAATTTACTTTCACACATTATAATAATTTGCTTTTTAGAAATTGTGGCACTTGTCTGTTTTGGTCATATTTTCCAATATCTGACAAATTCCCACCTGTTGCCAGAAGTTTTCAAGGAAGTTATGTAGAGGAGTTGCTCCAGGAAAAAGTATAATTTCTATGAATGTGTCTTTGGTTCCAAAACTTTATGAATAAATGATTTTTCCCTATTTTTTGCTTATAATGTAGCATTAATATATTTCTTTGCTTGTTTGTTTCAGATGTATAGATTTTTACCTGAACATCTGCATTATGATCAAAAGAAAGTTTAGTTTACTACACACACCATACCGTTGATCCCTTTATTCATTATCCCTGCCTCCTCTTCCACTCTCCCTCTGGTAACCACTATTCTGTTGTCATAAACTAAAGGTTTGTTTATGTTTTGTTTTGTTTGTTCCTTTAATTTGTTTTCTGTCTTCCACATGTGAATGAAATCATATGGTATTCATCTTTCTCCATGTGACATTTCACTTAGTATAGACCCCGCAGAGCCTAATGTTGTAGCAAATGACAAGATTTAATCTTTGTTTTTTAACTGAGCAGTAGTCCTCTGTGTACATATACATTTGTGGTATCCACCCATCTGTAGATGAACATGTAGATTGTTTCCATATCTTGGCTATTGTGACAATGTAGTGATGCATGTATCTCTTCAAATTTGCATTTTTGTCCTCTTGATAAATATCATAAATAGAATAGTTGGATCACGTGCTATTCTTACATATTTCTATTCTTCCATATTTGGGAATTCTCCATATTCTTTTCCATAGTGGCTGCACCAATTTGTATTCCTCCCAAACAACAGTGTATGAGCCCTCCCTTTTAGCTGCAACTTTAAAAACAGTTGTTTGTTTCTTGTCTTTTTGAAAATAGTCATTCTAAAAATAATGCTATCTCATTGTGGTTTTTTTTTTTTTTAAGATTTTTATTTATTTATACAAGCACTGGGTACAGTCAGAAGCACAGGCAAGTGAGAGAATTCACCAGAACCAGAGTGGAGAGCAGAACAGGCAGAGTGAAATACACTGCTGAGGGGAGCAGCGGGCACGGCAGGAGAGGTCTGCACGCCATATGGGACCCTTGCAGGCAGCCGGGGATCGAACCGGTGCTGCAGAGGCAGCGGGCAGCTTCCAACCCAGCGCTCAACCGCTGTGCCACCGGGGAGGCCCTATCTCATTGTGGTTTTGATTTGCGGTTCCCTAGTAATAATTACAATGGATATCTTTTCTTCTTCTGTTGGCCATCTGTACATCTTCTGTACACATGAAATGTTTATTTAGATCATCTTACCATTTTTAAATTGGTTTGTATGTTTTTTTGTTATTGTATGAGCTCTTTATATATTTTGAATATTAATACCTTGTCAGATATTAAATTTACAAACATCTTTTCCCATTTGGTGACCATTTTGGTGTTCACTCTGCAGAAGCTCTTTAGTGTGATATAATCTTGTTTATTTTTTCTATTGTTTCCCTTGTCATTGGAAATGTACCCACAGACATCACAAAGGTCAATATCAAAGAACCTATTGCCTATGTTTTCTTCTATGTCTTATGATTTTAGGTCATATATTGAAGATTTTAATTCATTTTTAGTAAGTTTTTGTGTATGGAAGACAATAGTGGTCAAGTTTAATTATTTTGCATGTGACTGTCAGTTTTCCCAATACTATTTACTGCAGAGAACTTCTCTGCTCCATAGTATGCTCTTAACTCTTTTGTTGCAATTTAGTTGTCCATATATACATGGATTTATTTCTGTATTCTCAACTCTGTTTCATTGATATGTGTATCTGTTTTTTATTCTTATGTCATGCTCTTTTGATTACTCTCACTTGGTGGTGTTATTTGAAGTTAGCGTGTGACACGTGTCTTTTCTCAGAATTGCTTTAGTTATTTGGGATCTTCTGTGGCTCTATACAAATTTTAGAATATTATGCTTGAACCTGACTGATAATCTGGGTGCTTGATGTAGAACATAACCCTCTTCTCGGAGAAGTTTCACACCTTCAGGTATTCTTCTGACCATGAATTGCTATGGATTGCTGTGACTGGTGTCAACCCACTTCCTGATTCATAGACTGCATCTTTTTCCTGTATTATCACTGTGCACAGAGGGCCAGGGAGCTTTCTATGCCCTCATTCATAAGGCACTGGTTCCATACATTAGGGATCCAATCTCATGGTCTAATTACCTTCCAAAGCCCCTACCTCTTAAGGCTATCACTTGGGAATTAGACTTTCGGCACATGAGTTTTCAAGGGACACAGACATTCAGATTAAGGCAGGAGAGGGGGTGTAGATTGGGCAAGATGAAGATTGGCTTGGGATGAGTCACACAGTCCTTACTGAACTGGTGCTCCAGAGCTCTGGAACATGGCCGCCCTTCAGAAATAACCACTTGAGATAAGGAAGCCAGCCTGCTGAGTGCTCTTTGAATGAAGATGCTTCCAGGGATAGGCAATGTCCCTGGAAAGTGGATTTTTCAGATAGCACAATTCCTAGAAAGGGACCCAGATATCATAATCAAAGGAGAAATGAATGTAACAATCCTGAGATGATAATGCAACAAGTTTTTCAGATAGCCCAGGAATAAAAGTATCACAATAAATATGTAACTGAGAGATTAAAAGTGAGCACCGGGTACAGTATTTGTGTGTTTGATCTAGTTATTTACAAATTACTACCTAATGAAATTTTTCATGTTATCAATTTAAAAAATATGCTATTTATTCTTTTGGTTGTTTGGGTTTTTTTTTTTTTTCCTTTGCCAGTGAAGTTTTCTATCATCAATTAACATACCTTTCTTTCTCAAAAAATTTATTTCAGTCATTTTCTTACTTTACATTTCAAGGTTTACATTACACAAGAGGAAGATCAGAAGAAAATCAAGTATCAGAAAACATGTTTTCTGAAATCTTTTGAAAAAGAGTTACTAATAAATTATAATGGTTAACGTTTGAGCAAGGTTGTAAAACAAAACTCTTTCAAAGACGAGCATTGTTAGATCTGTTAATCCTAATGAGAGGGAATAAGGATGGATAAGAAACTTCCTGAAAACTGAATGATCTTAGGATGAGGCATTGATTTGCCCTTAATGGCAGAGTTTCCTCATTCATGTACTAAACAATTCTCCTTCTTAAGTTCTGACAAAAAAATTCATATAATTTGTGTATAATTGTGTATTTTATTTAAAAAAGAAAAAAAGTTGCTCTAAATGGAGTACATCTCAGAAAGAAGAATATGACTTGATATTAAGAACTGTGTGTCCTCTATGTGCTATGACTTGCTAGTTAAATGAGTTTAGATTTTAGATATTTTAATTGCTTATAATTGTTTAAGACAGAAAACTTTATGAGCAAAAATAATGTTTAATCTACTAGGGTTTGAAAAACAAAGTAACAACATGATCTCATTAAAAAAATCTAGGTAAAGAGGTAAATTATGAAAATTATAATTATTACTTAGTGGTTTTGGGAAAAGCATTAGCTTAAATCAGTTTCTGACTTTCGAAGGAATATTGCCGTTTTGATGCTTTTTTTGGTCCAATTGATAATCGCCTATTTCAGGAAGTTTTGAAAAGAATATAGTGGAGAGATTTGAGACCTGAATAAAGAAATATACTATTAGCAGGAAGTATCATTATAGACCATTTATTACACTTTCTTATCTATATCCAATTCAACACATGTATAAGAAGCTTTATTTTTATACTTTTGTATTTTAAATATAAACACATATTTGAAATATATTTGTTTTTAGCTATTAGTATTCAACTCTGAAACAGTTTGCCATTCTAAAGCAAGCAGGATGTCTACTTCATTGTATTTTCAAATGTTTTTTGTCAATTTTCTTCTTTAACTTTTATTAAAGTAGCTTAGGTTTATAATGTTATATGGAATTTAGGCATATGACTTTATCATTTGATCTCTTCATAATTCGACATTATAAACACCACTGAAAATTTGGTTTCCACCGTCTGTTACACAATTGACCATTTTTTCACATTTACCCACCCACCGCCCCCTTCCCTTCTGGCAAACATCATTTTATTTTGTGTTATTCCTATTATTGCCTTATTTTATTTTTTGTCTTCCATGTATGAGTGAAATCATACAGTATTTTTCCTTTTCTGTCTTTTTTTTTTTAAAGGCATTTCATTACTTTCACTTCATAATACCTTCTAGATCCATCTATGTTGTCTTAAGTGGCAAGATTTCAATTTAATTATTTACAGCTAAAATACTAGAGCTGAGTAGTGTGCCATTGTGTACATGTACTACAGGTCCTCATCTATTTATTCATCCCTTGATGTATGCTTAGGTTGTTTCCAAATCTTAGTTATTGAAAGTGATGCTGATGTTTATTAGGGTGCAGATATCTTTTTAAATTAGTGTTTTAGTATGCCTTAAAAAAATAACCAGAAGTGGATTAGCTGAATCATAAACTATTCTATTATTAATCTTTTGAGGAATCTTCATACTGTTTTCCATAGTGTCTTTACCAGTTTACGTTCCCACAGACAGTGTTCAAGGGTTTTCTTAACTTCATATCTTCATGAACACTTATTTTTTGGTCTTTTTGATAATAGCCATTATCACAAGTGAGAGGTGATAGCTCATTATAGTTCTGATTTGCATTTCTCTAATACTAAGTGATGATAACATTTCATGTGCTTGGGAGCATTTGTATATTTTCTTTGGAGATGTAGCTATTCAGATCCTCTGCCTTTTTGTAACCAGGATATTTGTTTTTATTGTTGTTATTGACTTATATGAACTCTTTATGTATTTTGGATAGACAAGACACTCTACATGTAGATAGGTATAACAATCTAAGCTAGTATACTTTTCATCAATTATGAAGCAATGTTAACCTTGTCACCATTTCATATTCTTTCTGTATTCTTGCCATAGACATGTCTTTTTCTATCAACTAATTACTTTGTTCTATTAAGCTTATTCTCCTTGTAAAGTTCAGTGGTATATTATCTATTGTTCAGTGATATACTAAGTTCAGTGATATATTATCTATTGCTATCTATTCTCCTTCTCTTGGGCAAATAAAACAACAGCACCAAAAAAAAAATACTTATAAGTCAAAAGATTTGTTGAGAGCAGTGGAAACTAATCCCTGGGATTTTATTTATTTATTTATTTTTTTTTTTTTTCACTCATTTCCTTCCACCCTCAACCTGAAAAATCCAGTTTCTGGGCTGAAATACAGAAAAAAAGATGGACCCCATAGCAATTTTCAGGCTAAGAAGGCTGGACACACCTACGAAATTCCTTGTTCAGTCCCAGAGACTCTAGGAATCTAGTCTCTGTCTGCCTCCCCCATTCCCACATCCAAAACAATGAGAACTCCAAATCTCTCCAAATCTCAGTATCTTAAGTGTTTGATCAGTTTCCCAATGAAGAAGGTGTTGCCTGAAAATTACACAACTAGAGACTGACAATGTGAATCCTGAAGTTTCTAACAACCATTTCAGTGTAATATGCAAGGATGTGACTCAAGCTATTCAGCAGTGACTAATTTTGCAGCTCTCAGGCTTCCTCTCACATCTTGGTTTAACCTGTCAATATTCTGATATTCCTAAGAGCTTGCCTGAAGCAACTAGTATACTCTGGACTTAAGTAGCAATTGCAGAGGATGTTTAACTTTTAACTCAATTCCGGAGTTTTACTGTCATTTACATGATTAGTTTGAGTGACATTCCTGAACTGTGAGCTCTCAGGATCATTAAATTTTAATTTTCTTTAGGGATAGAACACAGAAGTTTATGTTCAGTTTATTAGCTCTGACCCTTTACACTTAGACAATTTTCTTGTTTAATTTGGCTTATGGAGTACATAATTCATGTGGTCCTGCTTATTATGTATTCTTATTCTTACAAATGTCACTTGAATTGCCTGACTTAAAGGTTCTCACTTCCTTCACTACTGTAGAAAGTGGCATCCTGGACAGGAAATAGGAGAGAAGAGAAAAAATCAAGGGAGAATTGACAATTTTCCTCTCACACAAGATAGAGAGCATTCAGGGTGGTATGGCTGTACACTGGAAATTTTACTTTCAGATAAAGAAAAATTCAAAAACGAAAGAAAATGACACAGGCTTTATATAAACATAAAATAATATGCATAATTTTACCTTTTAGATATTATACGGAGTTTTTCTTTAATTCTTATCTCTGGAACACAAAGCATGACACTTTAAATAGGAAAGGTCTTTCAAGGGTTCAATAAACAATGTTGCTATTGTAAAAATGCAATCTACAGCTGCAATGTTCAGTACAATAGATACTAGTCATATTGGGCTACCTAAATTTAAAAATGAATAAATTAAAATCAAATTAAATCTGGAATTAGTTTTTAGTAGCACCACCTACATTTACAGGGCATACTAATCATGAGCTATAGTTGAGTGCATAATAGCCAAAGTTATGTTGAACAGCACAGGAAAATAACATTTCCGTCCTCTATTGATCAGATAGTGGGGGCTTAGAATGCAAGCCTAATACTTCCAATAAACCTTATTTTTTTCTATTATATGCGTGGGTACTTTTTCCTCTAGTTTGTTCAACATTCGGTCTACTGTCTGTGGTGAGAGTGCTACCTAGCCTCGTCTATCGAAGGAAAAATGTTGATATCCAATCTTAAGAACATGATGGTCAGGTCTTCTGGAAATTCTCAATTACAGTCCGAGCAAATGCCTGATATGAGGACAAAACTGAGGAGCAGGGTGTTTTCCAGGTGGGCTGAGAATGGGTTATAAAGACTAGAACACATGTAAGAAAAGATGGATAAGGGCATATTAGGATTAGATACTCAAAAAACATGCAGAAATTACGACCTGGGGCTTTCATTTGTATAGCAAAATAAACAGAACTGTGATCACCACTTCCAATTCTATACAAGTAACTTCTCATGCAAGCAGAGTTTCAATTGCCTAATATCTTAATTGTATTTGATAAGGCAGATATTACCATAAATGGTGTGCAACCACACTGGTAACCAACCTATCATGCTTTATTGGCAGAGAAGGAACTTTAGATCAATAAAATAAAGTAACTTTCTGTACTATAAGCTCAAGATTATTTGGCTCTCAAATTCATAATTTTGATATTGCATGATAATATTCTTATCAAAATACAGAAGAAATTTCTCCCTATCCTGAAATGCTTTATCTACAAATCATTCATGTGATTTAAAGTATCCAGGTTGTGTATGAGATCTTTCAGTTGGCTTAATCCTATGTGGCCTGTGACATAAGTACCACCTATGCCCATTTTGACCAAAGTACAGAGTTTTCAGTAATTAGGAAATGGAAGTGGTGCTCACTGGACCCCACATCTGATTTGTACTTCCAATTATTTTGGGGGCCCCCAAACCAAAATACAAGGACTTTTGCTATGTAGTGATATTATGATATGGACACTAAGAAAGTCAGTTATTAATAGTAAAGGAAAAATTGGATTTGAGGTTTTTTTCTTCATAAGAAAATAAAGGCTGGAGATAATAGGATTATTAAATGATTTTACAGTCTCAAGGAAACTTCTGATAGGCTGTATTTTCTACTATGTACTTTCAGCAGATTTTTGCTTTATTCAATTTTGAAATGAATTATTTTCTCATTTTAAAAAATGAAAAAATATATTTTTTCAAATAATTTCAAAAATTAAAAACTTAAATAACATTTCCTTAAAATGAGAACAATTTATGCTTCATTTTCCTGTAGTTTTTTTCTTTTGGAATAGACCTTCATATGAAAAAATAAAAATACAAAAACAAGTAAGAAATCTAAACATTTAGTCGTCTTTTTGAAAGGTAATAGGCCTGGAGGTAGCAATATTGGATATTTATTACTTAACACTTTCTTTTTTTTTTTTTTATAGAGGCATGCTTTATTTATTTGTTTGCTGGTTTGTTTGTTTGTTTTGTTTATACATGCACTGGGTACAGTCAGAAGCGCGGGAGGGTGAGAGAATTCACCAGAGCCAGAGCGGGGAGCAGAGCAGGCAGAAGGACCGAAGTACACTGCTGAGGGGAGCAGCGGGCGGCAGGAGAGGTCTGCGCGCCATGTGGGACCCTCCTCTGGTGGCCGGGGAGCAGCCGGGGATCGAACCGGCGCCGCAGAGGCCGCGCGCAGCTTCGCAACCCAGCGCTCAACCGCTGCGCCACCGGGGAGGCCCTAACACTTTCTTTTTTTAACAGAGTTTTGTGTTAGGTCCAAGGATGTTAAATAGGACAAATTTCCATTTTTTCATGTGGGGAATAGAAATGGAGTCAAAAGATCTATAGGGACACTTGAGGAGCATATTTATAAGAGAAAAAATTCCTAAGAGTATGTAGACCTGATTTCTGCCTTGATTTTGCTGATTAGTTGTGAGTATGGATGTTTCTCTGCATTTTGAAGTTTTAATTCCCTCAACTGTAAAATGAACATCTGAGAACAGATGCTTCTTAAGTTTCTCTGAAGAGTAAACTTAACAAGAGGAAAATGCCAGCTAATAAAATTGTGTTAAATTTTCACTGTAGAATCTATCGGCCTTTTTAACTTACCAACCTGGGTTTTAGGTTGCATTGATACAGAAATTAAGCCTGGGAAAAATTCCATCAGTACAGACTGATTAAAGATACCAAAGCTACGAGCATATAATGTACTGTTCTTGTCTAGATAAAGGGAACTAGTTGCATCATGTGGTAGGAGGTCTGTTTCCAGAAGGATAATAAACTCTGCTTTTACTATATAAGAAAGAAATGAGACTGAGAATTTAAGTAAATGAAGCAGAAATTAAGCCAATGCCTGTCCAGAGGCAGAGGGAAATTAAGGATTCTTTCCATCAATATTTAATTTACTGAGACTCTCTTTAGTTTTACGTAACTTTCTTATTATGCATGACTACTTTGTTGACTCTACAGTGACATGAGCCAAAACACGTCCTAAAATACCCATACTTATGCTATAGCATCTCATCAGGGTTTTGCCAACATGTCTGGTGTGACGTAGTATGATATTGTCCTTTGTGCAAATTGTGAACCTAAATAGAGGAAAAAATCCTTAACTTTAAAGTTCAAACTGTGTGCATCACTCAGTCTGGTAGTGTCATGGCTTGCCAACGCTAAAATGTTTTCATTATATGTATTTCTCTGGATTCTGTTTTAGGAAAAGATTTAATTTTAACAGAAGAAAGTTAGAGCCCTTTCCAATCATAAGACCTAACAATAAAAATATCCTTCAGTCCCAGAATTGCTAACATTCAGACACAACATAAGAAGTATCTGTCTCTACTACTCTGTTAGACACAAATGCCGCCAAAGAAAATGGAAATGATATGGTCCTACAGGGAAAACAAAGCAGAAAAATCATTTAACTTTCCAAATTAACAGGAATATCCACATTTGCATACACCCTGAATTTCTCTTATGCAGGTTGTTGCTAACCTTATAGGTATCTTATATACCTGGATATGCTGACTGCCTGATGGCCCTTCTTCTTGATCTTGAAGCAATTTCTTCTCTTTAGGAGTATCTCATTCATTTTACACAGGGAGAGTTAAATTTAGCAAAAGGAGCTTTTTAGAGCTGAGAGTGCTTGCTGATCTGGGAGCCTGTCAAGGTGATTCTATGCCAACTTGGACTTGCCTGGAGTTGAAGCTTCCAATCTTGCCAAATGTTGTGCTTATTTTGTGACAAAGATGAAAGTCACAGTTGGATTTAAAAGGAGGCCATCCAGTTTATTTTATTCTTGTCTCAACTCTCTGAATCTCTGTCTCCATGACTGAAGGCTTTGTAAATAAACAGGTGTCCACATGTCTCACTGTGAATTAAAATTTTATGGAGTCAGAGAGGGAGTTGATTTATTTTAAAAAGAAAAGTTATTATAATACTTATCTTTGGTATGCAGAAGTATAGCTGGTTTATAATTTTCCCATATATATATATATATACATGTACATACATATATATATTTCTATCCATATTCACTTAATTTTAATTTTTCCATAGGCTTGAGGGTAAGGGCATTATATAAAAGGAAATGGATTGGATATGTGTCTTAGGAGTTGGGCAATATCTAAGAAATATTTATTGCCAGTAAGTTTTTTTAATAAGTACTTACTAAAGAAATGCCATCTCACATATTTATGGTTTTGTGTACAATACCTGTATACTAAGTAGATATGTAAACTCAGGTATACTGGCGAGGAGTGCTTTACCACTTCTTTTAACATACCAAAAATACTTAATTTTCTCCACTAGTGCTTAATAAATATTATTATTTTATCTATACAGTAATAATATTAATAATCATTTAATTAAATAATATAAATAATCCCAAATATTTGTTATGAATAATGCTTGATGCATAAATGCTCATATATATATATATATGCACACATTTAAGCAAAACCACATATCTAAGAAATTAATTTCCCCAAGTTCTTAAGAATTCTTTCTTTTGAACATTAGGTATGTTTGGTAACTGCATTTAAAAACTTTATAATCAGGGCCTCCCCTGGTGGTGCAGTGGTTGAGCGCTGGGCTGCAAAGCTGTCCGCAGCCTCTGCCACACCGGTTCGATACCCGGCCACTGGCAAGGGTCCCACATGGCGTGCAGACCTCTCCTGCTGTGCCTGCTGCTCCCCTCAGCAGTGTACTTCGTCAGTCTACCTGTTCTGTTCCCCACTCTGGCTCTGGTGAATTCTCACCCTTCCGCGCTTCTGACTGTACCCAGTGCATGTATAAATAAATATATAAATCTTAAAAAAAATTAAAACTTTAAAATCAAACTACATGCTCCAAGTGTCTAATTTACACTAGCACAATAATTTTGGCATCAAGGGATGTATTCAGTAAGGTTGCTTTGTTTTTTAATATTAAAGTCGGTTCCAAGGGTTTTGTTATATATATATTACTTATATAATCATTTACATGCTATAGAAAATATCTCAAATTGTGTTAGTAATTATACACTGCAACACATTTTCATTTTCTAATGTGAGAATGTGTATAATCTTATTATTTAGTATTTAAATAAATATGCACAAGTAGGCAACTTTGTCATGCATATCATTTTTTTGTGTGTGTGTGAGCATTCA
The DNA here is from genome assembly GCF_964194135.1 of Talpa europaea. Classification (NCBI taxonomy): domain Eukaryota; kingdom Metazoa; phylum Chordata; class Mammalia; order Eulipotyphla; family Talpidae; genus Talpa; species Talpa europaea. The sequence continues at coordinate 81,489,784 of NC_140070.1, forward strand.
TATTCCCTAGCTGGAGATTTAGAAATTTTACAATGGGATGATCAATTATTTAATTTAAATATTTAAATTATTAAATTACAAATACAATCACAGCAGGTTGTCAAAATACTACACAACTAGAAACCAAAAGGAACCAATATATCTTTTTTTAAAAGTACCTCAATAACTCATCTCATGCAACTTTAATTATTTTGACATCTTAATTATTTAAATCAATGACTGAGTGAATCTGATGACTCACTACTACAATGTTACCCTAAAAGTACAAAGCAGTTTTGCTCATGCATCTCTGAGCAGTCGGATGACTAAGACAGCCTCATTTACATGTGTAGCATTTGGAAACAATTGGTGTGGAGTAACAGGGATTTACAGTGCCACATGTCCTTATTTTGCAATTGATTATCTCAGACATTCTACACCATGGTCTACACCATAGGATTCCAAATAGCAGCAAAGACATACACAATTTTCAAGTCCCTGCTTGTGCTACATTTGATACTATCCCAATGGTTAAAGCAAGTCACTCAGAGTAGAGAGACCAAAAATGTTCTGGATTCAGAGGACAGAGAATAATTTGTGGGGTTTTTTTACACTACAATATCCTAAATATTTATTTTCTTCTGAAATCTATATATTTTGAAGAGGAGAAAAGTGAGCATAAATGACAATTTGATAAACATCACCATACTATAAATGTCAAAAAACATAATAAGTGAATAAAAATAGTTGAGGTATTGTCGAAGGGTAAAGCAGAGGGATCTTGGGATGACTGCATCCCTTAAATGTATTTATCATATTTATATGCTTTTTGTTACTGCTGCAAAAGGTCAGCATCTCTTGCTTGCTCAGGTCACCCATAAATAGCATCTATTTGCAAATGTGTTGTCTTAACCAACTGCAATGGCACTGAGATGTTTGTGACAAATGCAGTTTCCCAAGTTCCACTCTCAAAGATTTTTGACTCAGCAGGTTGCATGATCTGGAGTCAGCATCCCATTCTTCCTATGAATAAGAAACACATTTCCATAGAGCAAGGTATGTCAGGCTGTCCTCAACTTTAATACTCAATGTCAGCCTTGAGAATTCCAGTAAACAAAACATTACCTTACAAATTAAAAGGATTAATTTTCTTTCCTTGAAAAATATCTTTCCTTCATTTCTGGTCAGTTAGACACCAATCATCACTTCAATTTGGTTATTTTCTTTCTTCCAAAACTTTCAAGACATTTCTTCTCCTTCTAGATGTCCAGAGGTACAATGAATCACTCATAGAAGGAACAAGAATATCATTTGCATTTCATAATTAGTTTCAATCTCTCAATTCACAATTATGCAAAATAAAAAGTCCCCAAATCAACAAAGATGATGTCAATGAAACCAATGAACTCTCATGATATACTACTAATAAAAGGAGATGCTATTTGTAGGTAGCAACTTCCAGAGTTATTCTTCATAGAGATCAAAAGTGATGCCATTCTTCCAAACTCATCTCCCTCCTCACCCCCAAGGATATTTTGACAAATAAATACAGGTGAATTCTTTAAGCATATGGTATGGAGCAAATAAATGTGTTAAAAATAGAAATCAGATCTTGTGACTTCCTATACAGCATACTTTTGACAACACAACATTACAAAGCACCAAACTAGGTATGTAAATGATCTGAGAAGTCTATCCTAAGGCTATCCATATGTTGGGGTAGGCTTGGATCCAGTCCTGCGTAGAAGTTAGGGAACTAACTAATGAATCCTGGTGTTTCTTCCTGCTGACAATTCTATATCATTATAAATCTTTCAAGGTATCCAGATCCCTACACAGATTCTGAACAATTAGATATTAGTTTTTTATAGAAGCAGACAGGATATCCTCACTATCCTAACTTTAAAAATTAAAAATTTTCTTGTCACCTTTACTTATTTAAATATGAGTCTATCAGCATTGAACTTTCTCAACTCGAAACATGGGGGTGTGTAACTCTAAGCAGAGTGGGGAGAAGGCAAGAACAGATTGTCTTTAATATGAGGCAAGAGTGTTATCTTGGTCTGTCTGCTCAGCCTGAGGTGCTTTGACACTTCTTTCTAACACACCTAAAAATACTTTCTCCCCCTCCTGCTGCTGTAATCACAAACATTAAATCAATCAAGGAGGCACATAATCTATTTTCTGAATATATCAATGAGCAATATCCTCAAAGAAAGACCTAACAACTCTGCCTTTATTGAGAGTGAACAACCATATTGAGGAAGGAAATTTTTCCTCAAATTATATGCAAAAAAAAGTTGGAAATAAAAATATACATATCTCTTTACAAAAATGTGCATACAAATAAGGATCATCATTTCACATTTATAGTATTAAGAAAAATTAAGAAAATATGGTTGATTCCTGGAGACTCAGTCTTGAACACATAAAGGTTTAAAGAAAGGCTATATTTTAAAGATATTATCCATTTACCAAAAATAAATAAAATTAAATCTACATTTAAACACCAAAAGACATACACATTACAAACCTTTCTATGCATTTATTTATTGAATCAAAGTATAAACATTGAGAATTTACTGTTTACTGAAAACTGCAAATGTTGAAAAGATGGAATCAGCATCCCAGAACTTATTGAGTAATAAAATCACATACATTAATGTGATTAAAATTATAAAGAGAAATTCAGAAAGGGGTAATAGCAAATGCTGTAGCTACACAGTTTGAATGTCAAGGAAATTTGATAGAGAAGACTCTTGAACTCAGTTCATTTTGCATTATATAAAACTGATCTCACCCTTCATCTTGCCTTAGTTATTACCTTTTCTCTGTTCTCATAGCAAACCATGTTGTGTGCATTGGCTCTAGAACTTGATAAATGCTTTCTGTTGATTTGATTTCTATCATTTCATTTGAATGAGGAATTCATGAAGAGAATGGACTGTGCTTAGTCTTTGAACTTCAGCATATGAAATGCAGAAAATCTTCATAAATACCTGTCAAATGAATGAATGACAGACATTGACACTAGCAGAATACATTTGAATATTCATGTTTTAATCTCTGCAAACATGCATTTATAGATAAAATTATTTTGTCGACTGGCATGAAAGTTCTTCATAGGAGGGAATGTTGTTTAAGAAATTAAGCTTCTTTGATGTGGAAAATGAGACCCTGGAGCTCTACTGTGCGCATAAACAACAAAATAAGACAAGTTGCTAAACAACACATAAGAAATGATGATGAGTCATTTGCAAGTGGGAGAGAGGAGAAAGGAGAGGGTATGAGGTGTGGGGAAGACATAGGCTATGTGTGAAGGGACTAAACACTATACCAAAGGATGACCAAGCAGGATTTTTCAGGGACAAAAGTGGCCAAAAATGAGCTAAAACACAAGAATACCAAAGAATAATTTTAAATCATTTACATTTGTGTAATACAAAATCTTCTCTCTTCTTCCCAAGTCAGTAAATTCTGAAACACATGCAAATATCTTTGGAATACCCAAGTAAAAGTGTCTGAGTTTCACTTAGAGATCAGTGCAGAAGGGAGAAAAGAAAATGACCATGGGGTATGATTGAGATGAAGAGTTTATATCAAAGGTTTTGAAATCCTGGATATTATAGTTATTTGTGCTGGTTAATTCTGCTAACAATAATAAAAATGGGCAAAATATATAAGTCAAGGGTTCTTTATTCAGTCAAAGTTAATTATTGAGCACTTTCTGCAAGTGCTGATAGCAGCACACGTCTCTGACCTCTGACAGAATATTCAGTAGGTAATCTCTCTGCCTCCCTTGGCCAATTCCGTATTTTCAGTGCATGCCACTGGAATCCAAGAAGAGCAGGTATGTTCTGCTGAGATTAGATTGGACAACTGATGAGAGTGGAGAAGTGAACTGTGAAGAAAGTAGCATAAGCATCCCGTGTGCATGCTTGCCTGAGAGTTAGGCTTATCAGAAAGCAACTACTGCTGGATGGAGAGTGGAACTGAGTTCTCACAGTTTAAGCAGAACTGACAGATGTTGGGTGTGGCTCAACCAGACGGGAGAAATGTATTACTACCTCATTAAGACCTTGGGCATTGGGTATAGATACCAAAAAAATGTCACCTTATGAATAAAGGTAACACCACACACATAACACCTTTTCTAAGTATACCTTAACAAAGTTTAAAATAAACATGTGAAGAGATCTGCATTTTGAAACATGAGCTCTACCAAATTGGAAGGGTCACAGGAATACTGGGTTTTCTACCAACTGACCTTCACAAAGCATAAAGACATGCCTTCACAAATTTCAACATGATCATCCAGTGCTGCACAGTCTGTTAGACAGTCAACATTTTCAGATCAAGTAGTAGGATTAGGAAATTCTAATGTGTGTACAGATCTATCTATTTATCGATCTATCTACACATACACACACATATACACACAGCTTTAAAAAAGATAAATTCTTGCCATTTGCAGCAACATGAATGGAACTGGATGGGATTGTACTAAGTCACTTGATGGGACAAGTTAAACTCCAAACCTAAAAATGTTTCATATGAAAAAAAGAGAAATTTAATAATGAAATAATGATTAAAGGAGTAATTCATCAGGAATACACAATAACCTTAAATATGTCTGACTTAATAACAGTTTCAGTATTCATGAAGAAATGTTGACAGAATACAAGTGACACATCTACAACCTTTGCTAAAAGTTTCAACAGTTCACTCTCAATAGCTGATAAGAATAGCAAACAACCAGGAAGCATATTAACCATACTCTCAGGTTGCACCCATCAAAGCAAATCCTGAATAAGAGTGAGGAGCAAAATAGTATTTGAGATCAACACCTGTGAAAGATGAAAGGGAAAAAATTGGGTTTGAATCAGGATGATGGTCTGACAGTCTTAGCTGAGCTCAGTGAGATGTTCTGGAGTATCAGAGTTGCCCATCTGAAGCTGAATCAGCAGTGCTTTGAGCCCCCCATATTCTGAATTTATTGTAATGTGAGGAAAGATCTGATCTCTAGTAAGGTTAAGTTTGTAGCTGAAGGAGAAACATGAAGGAGTAAACATCTAAACAATCTCTGCTGATTGAACTCCTGCCAAATTCTTCCTTCAAAGTGGAACTGGACAGCTTATTTGCATCTTTGTGACAAACACCATCAACAAACTTGACTTAATTAACAATTACCAAACAATACTTTTATATTACATGTAAAAAATATACAAAAGGTAGCAATATCATAGTTTTAAACCAAAGTGTTCCAACACTTTCAAGATAGACGTTAAGATTAAAATTTTACAAAATATGTTCTCTGACAATAATTAAATTATAAATTTAAAACAAAAGATGTATATTTTTATAAAATTTAGAAATTAAATATTTGGAAATTAAAGAAAAACACTTCTAAATGGACAAAAGAAAATTATGCAATGGAAGAAGTTATCAAGTTGATGATAATGAAAATAAAGCATATAAAATTTGTGAAATTCAGTGAAAGCAGCACATTTATACTTTAATGATATGCATTAAGGAAAGTGGAGGAATGTTTGTCTATATAATCTATCAACTATGGAGGTGAACAATTATATCTCTGCTTGCACTGACACTTTTTTTAACAAGAATTCATAAGATGAATATGCAGAACAACAAGGTGTTCGTATATCCAGAATCTTGTATTTAAATCCTTATTATAAATAAACCTTATTATTGTATATTTTATATGTTAATATTCATTAATATTTGTAAATGAAAGATATGATGTATGTTTAATGTCTTTGGAGTTATTATCGATATTACTTTTGTCAAGGTCCTTAGTTACAGGTTTTCCTCATTATCTGAAAGTGGAATGTTCCTATTTGGTTTGATTTGGTTGGTTATTTTGGGGCTCTGGGAATGCTCAAAATTTTTTCCATGTAAATTGGTGGTAAGACAGACCTCAAAAATAACCTACCAAATCATACCAAATAGAAACAGTCTCCTTCTGGATAGCAGGGGAGACCTGTAATGAGGTCCTTATGGGTTCTTTAAAGACTAAAATAAGCACAAAATTGATCTTGCAACTGAAATATACCTTGCAAATATGGATTTCTTTTATGAAGAAGCTTACATATCTTATGGCAAAGTAGAAAAAAACAAAATTCTTTTTAAGATGGACTTAAGTCACATTTCCAGAATTCTGTGCTAGTGGAACAGCTGGAATACAGAGCACAGTTAAAGTAATGCCTTAGTAATGATCTTTAAGTCTAAGTTAACTTACACTTTAATTTACAGCTTTGATATTAACAATGCTTACTATTCTCCATTGCTCAGAGATCAGAAATGTCAATTATAAAAGACCTTTGGTTCATAAGGGAAGTTTAGACCATTTCAAAAGTTTTGATGGTAATGGAAAAAACAATTATTCCTTAAGTTTTGCAACTCTGGTGACTATTACAAAGGGTGCAACTGAAACCAACTGTCAAGAAGCTGTAAGAGAGTCACAAAATAATTTGCCATGGTAGGTCAAACTATGAAACATAACTTCCCCAGTTTGTTAACAGCACAGTAATCAGAATAGCATGGATTCTCGCTGTGTTCCACTGTGTTCTAAATCCACATCCAAGGTCTTGAGTGAATTATATTATTATTGTTATCGAAGACTAACTCATGTTTTATCTGGACCAAGATTACAGAGAAACCTGTGGTGGACAGAAATGTTTGCTTGATCCTTGGTTATATGTGTTAGTCTTGAAATGCTTCTCTGTTACTTAATGAAAAGGCTGATTCAGTTTTCTAAACATGGAATAATAAGGAAAAATGGAGGGTAAATGTATAAATCAGCACACAAATAATTTCCAATTTTTTTTAAAGATTTATTTATTTATTTATATAAGCACTGGGTACAGTCAGACGCGTGGGAGGGTGAGAGGATTCACCAGAGCCAGAGCGGGGAACAGAACAGGCAGACTGACGAAATACACTGCTTAGGGAAGCAGAGAGCATGGCAGGAGAGGTCTGCACAACATGTGGGACCCTCACCAGAGGCCAGGGACTGAACCGGCGCTGCAGAGGCTGCGGGCAGCTTCGCAGCCCAGCACTCAACCACTGAGCCACCTGGGGAGGCCCATATTTTCCAATTTTACATGACAGTTGATTGCTCAGGGAGGGCTTATTTTCTAACAGTGACACGAGTGCTCAAGAACAAGAAAACAGCACACAAGACTTATTGCCTAAACCTTTCTACCAAACCACTTTAGGACATGTTTTCGGAACTGCACCAACTTTTGGTTTGAGAACAATGACTGAAAATGATGCAAATTCAGGTGTGTTTCCTGAATGTAAATGTACTCAATACACTGAAAGTACATGCCTGATGGCCAGATGAAGCCAAAATAATACAAGCATTGGGGATTTACTGCAGTGTTATTAATAACCTGTATGTAAAATCTTCTCTGTGACATCATTTTATGTCTGAAAAAATGTGTGATGATTACCTTTTTTATGACTTATGGTGGTGAATAACTGAGGTAGTATCATCTTATCCAAGGACATTCAATAATACGCAACACTTTTTTCTATAATCAGCTATGATAGAGATGAAGGAAAAATCTTCTCATTAATCAATCATGATCTTCAGGGTGTTCTGGGAAGCACTTCCCTATCCCCACTTCCCTATCAAGATGTGTTCATAAAGGAAATGTAAAATTATATAACTTGTTAAAGGTATGCCATATAGTTGGAAGTGATGCTTACAGCTTCTAATTGCAAAATCATGACTCATACATCATTATTCTCTTAAAGAATTCAGGAACCAGTACACGTTTTCTCATTAGTCTCACAGTTCAGTTGGGAGTAAGGATCCGGACAGAAGACTATTTTTTACAGTCTTTGAAAAGATCATCCAAGGGAGACAAAATAGTGTGTTCTACTTAAAGAGATGAGCAAGCTGTGTATCTGAGACTTTCTGTCAATGAAATGAAATACTCCAAGTTATTTTTCCCTCCCCTCTATTAGGTGAGCAAACAGTTTATTGAAGATATTGATGGAACTGTTTTCCATCTTCTCTGAGTTTTCTACAGGTAGTAAAGTGCATACAGAATCTATATGTTGAAACTTCAAATGTTGATTTTGCTAGTTGAAGGAAGAGTTAGTATTTTCCAATAATGCAGAGCAATTCAATTTGGGATACACATTGCCAGAATCTCTTTAATGCTTCTCTGTATTTGTACAATTAGTGTAAGCTTTTAAAAATATTGCTACATACGGATTCCTTGTCATTATTAATTTGCATTTGTCTTCCATTTTATTTTACACAATCAAATTCAGTGAGAACATTTTTAATTCTCTTTTATTGCACTATAAAATCTCCCATATTTCACCAACAAAATGCAACGAATTGAAATACCAATTAAGTCCCTTTCTGAGATCATTACACTGCATCGGTCTCACACAGGCACACACACACACTCACATACACACTCACACAAACACATTCTCCATGCAGAAACATACTGTTAAAGAAAGAGCAAAAAGGATCTATTGCAAAACATATCCAAATAAAAACAAGGTTTTTAAATTTCTTTCTTGAAAGGAGTGTTGGCTTAGAAATTTTTTTAGCACTGACTATTGAAATTTTTTTCTGGGAAAGTAAAGAATAATTCAGTTTCCAAGCTTCATAAAATATATTGTTTAAAAGAAGAAAAACATTAAGAGAAAATATAATGTAAAAAGAAAGATAAAATTATTATTTGAAAAAGATTTTCAAGACAAAGACTTACCAGAAAAGAAATTCTACTGATTTTTTTTTCCCATTTACAGGAGCTAACAATTGCTATTTTTGTTCTCTTTTGTTCAATTCAACAAATAGGTTTTGAGTGATTTCTTTGTGCCAGATCGATACTAGAAATAGAGGAGCAAATGAAGTACTGTACTTACTAGCAGTTTTTCTTTTCTTTTTTTTAATATTTTATTTTATATAATTCTTACCTCATTTTTCATCTTTGCAAAATATGCATTTTCATTATGATTATATTCCTCATACAATTGCACCCCCCCTTATTTTGACTCTAGTCCTTCCTCTCCCCACCTCTCTCTCCCTCACACCACCCTCCCCCCAGTGTATCTCTGGTTTATAGTTGCTTCTTGATTTTGATTTTTGCTTTGTATTGATTAATCTTTTTCCTGGTCTCTTAAGTTTTCTAAATTCTTGCTATGAGTGAGACCACCCAGTATTTTTCTTTTTCTTTCTGACTTGTTTTGCTGAGCATGATCCCTTCTAGCTCCATCCATGTTGCTGCAAACTGCTTGTGTTTATCTTTTTTGATTGCTAAGTAATATTCCATTGTGTATATGTACCACATTTTCTTGATCCAGTCATCTATTTTTCAGCATTTGGGTTGTTTCTATAGCTTAGCTATTGTAAATAGTGCTGCTATATGAACATAGGTATGCAGGTGCTCTTTGGAATTAATGTTTCTGTGTCATTTGGGTAAATACCTAGGAGTGGAATTGCTGGATCATATGGAAGCTCTGTTTAGTAGGTCAAGAAATCTCCATACAGCTCTCCATAGTGGCTGGACCAGTTTGCACTCCCACCAGCAGTGCAGGAGAGTTCCTTTTTCTCCACAACCTCGCCAACATTTGTTGTTACTAGTTTTTTAATATGTGCCATTCTCACTGGTGTAAGATGGTATCCCATTGTAGTTTTGATTTGCATTTCCCTGATTACAAGTGATGTTGAACATTTTTTCATATGCCTGCTGGCCATTTGCATTTCCTCTTAGGTGAAGTTTCTTTATAGCTCTTTTGCCCATTTTTGGACTGGATTATTTTCTTTGTTTTTGTTGAGTTTCATTAGCTCTTTGTAGATTTCTGTCATCAGTCAGCAGTTTTGCTTTTCAACACGAATTTGTATAGTGTGGTAATATATCTTTGACATCAAGCTACCACTTTCTACCATTTTGTGCTTGCTTATTTCTGTTAAATAGTTTCAGGGAATTTTCAGATTCACAACAAAATTGTAAAGAAGGTACAAAAATTTCTCAACTACCTTCTGCCTTAGCATCCCCCCATTATCAACATCACCAGAGTAGTGCACTTGTTACAATTCAAGAACCTATACTGAAACATCATTATCACCCAAAATTCATAGTTTACAACAGGGTTCTGTGCTGGCATCCATTTTTATTAATGTAGCTGATAACATGTATCATGCAAGTATTTTCACTGCTTTAAAAATACTTTGTGTTCTAATCCCAAGCTTGCTTAACCTCTTGCAACCCTTGATCTTTTCACTGTGTCTATTACTGTGCATTATCTAGAATGTCATATTGTTGGAAACATACAGTATGTAGCCTTCTCAGAGTGGCTTGTTTCACTTAGTATTTAAGTTTCTCCATATCACTTCATGACTTGATAGTTCATTTCTTTATAGCTCTGAATAATATCCTTTGTCTCAATGTGCCACAGTTTATTTACCTACTCTGCTACTGAAGGACATATTGGTTGCTTCCAAGTTTTGCAATTATGAATAAAGCTCCTGTAAACATGGGTATGCAGGTTTTATGTGTGGACATAAATTTTCAAATTCTTTGGGTAAATACCAAAGAGCATGATCTCCAAATTTTATACTTATTTCTTGTCTCAAATGTATACTTAAATAAATATCAGAAATCTAAACTCAGAAATTAGATGAATTTTCTGTTCTTCATTTTCTGATCTCAATGACTTTGGGTCTTGGGATTTTATTTTTGGTGTAGTATTTCACAAAACAGTGAAACTGTATTTTCAGTTCTATCTCTTCTTGTGTTCATGATTGGGTGGGGCTACTAATTAAATGAGTAAAAAAATACTAGAGACAGTCATTTGCCACAGACATCTTCACTTGGATGTAGTGGACTAATTAACTCAAGTGTTCCTTCTAATTTTGCTTCCATTCCAAACTCTTCATTTATTTTTGATTAATTTGTCAGGCATTTTTATATATAGTATGTGCATACATAGGCATTTATATATAGACATTTACATACATAGTATGTATATTTATGAATTACATATATATTTATGAATTATATATATTTATTAATTATATATCTATAATTTAGGGATTGCATTTTTATAACACCATGTGTACACATGCTTTCCTCACCACCCTCCATCAAATCTCTTGTGTTAATGTCTAATTTCCATTTTTCCCCTACCCCTCCTCCCTCTTCCCTGTTCCAATGTATTTTTCCAAGATTCTAAGAATTTTTTGTTTTTGCTGTGCCTTGCTAGTATATGTATGATTTTGTTATGTCCACATATAAATGAAATATCCTGCATCTTTTTTTCTACTTTCTGACTTATTTCACTTAGCATAACCACCTCAAGATCCATCTGTTTTGATATAATTATTTTAAGGACTTTCCTTGAACAATGGGGGGGAAAAGAAGGCAGAGAAGAATAATATGTTTTTAAATAATATGTTTTTAAGCCATCTGTAATAAACCTAGTTATCATAGTAAGTATCCAGGTTTGAATTCTTTCCTGAAATAAAATGATTAAAATGTTACCTTCCAAATAAACAAAAATCAAAAGAAATTTGTAAAGTGAATAAATGAAGTTTTATGTTTGGTTTGTGTTGGAAGTAGAATCAAAGAATATATGATAAATTAAAATACTCACAACGTCAATAAAGTTTTTGCATAGTAAAACATTACATTGTGGCTTTGCAAAATGAAAACTTTTCATATAATAAATGTTACATTTATTTCCTGGAGACTTTGTCCTACAAAGTGTTTCAGGAATGCCCGTAATATCCTATATATGGAAAGCAATGACAAATGCTTGTTTTTCCCGCCATCTCTTGTGGATGGAATTCCTAGGTAATAAACTGCAGAAGCATACATTTACTTTATTAGTTTTTAGGTCAAATGACCCCTCACACATGGTGATCCATGTGTAGTCAAAACTATGTATAAAATAGGATAGAGTAAACATATTTAGCTCTATCCTGAGGCAAGTGGTTGAGACATTATTTTTAGGACAAATCCTGTTTGACTTTAATAAGAAATGCTACAAGTAGCTTTAGGATGTACTTTCTGTGCTGCCATTAATTCATGTGGTCAAAATGCTGCCGAATCGGCAAATAAGTGCAGCCGAAAGCCTAACTTTCATAACTCTGGAATGATCACTGGGGTACACAAATATCTTCAAGTCACATAATTGTGGTGATCTCAGTGTGCTCGGTTCTGGTGGACTGTTGCCCATACCACTAAATCAGCCTTCACAGCACCATGCGCATATGGCACAGTTGGAGTTCACTGGGAGCCTAGGACTTTGTTAGCTTGGGGGCCAAGTCACTCTTAACCTCCATAAAAGGCATCCCTTTAAAGAATGGGGTAAAGGTCACTGTAGCTCATGCCAAGTGTAAAAATGAGAACTACAGACAGGAAACACTGTTCAGATGTTGTATGACTGTAGGTCTGTTTTATGTCTGCTCTGAGCCTTCTGCAGCTACAGGAGACCAAAGACATACTCGCCATCCCCATTTATACTAGGTCAGCAGCCAAATGGGCGCAGACATTAAAAGCAGGGGAAATCCAGCGGCTAATCAGGAATTGCCTGTCTCAAAGGTATGACATGAAATACTGCAATAAGACATCGTGTGATGGGAATTGTGGCTGTGATGTGTTGCTATAGGTTGTAGATTGAGTGTTCCACATTATGCACGTGTGACACCAAGCGGGCTGGAGCATGACTGTGTAATTACTTACTCCCAAGTCACTCATAAAATTGAGATGTGCATCTCCTGAGAATACCAAGGAGCAAAAATTGTAAATAAAATAAATGTTCAGTGTGTCTGAATTAATGAACATAGATTAAGATCATATATAACTTGAGGAAATAAGGAAACAGCACAACTGAGATTTCTCTGAATGATAGAAATAGGGGAAGTTATTTTTATTATCTAATTGGTAAGAAGTCCCCAATTTTTCTGTCAAAGTTTATAAAATAAAAATACACCCGGTTCCAAGTTGGGAGTAGGGAGGCATAAGTGGGAAATGTGGAAAATCACTCAGTATAATGCATTTCACACACCAAAAATATGGCTATAGACATACATTAAAATAAAAGCCATATATTTTTTAAAGATTTATTTATATGTACAAGAATTGGGGTACAAGCCAGAATTGGGGGTGAGAGGATTCACCAGAGACAGAGTGAGGAACAGAACAGGAGAACTGACTGAAACACATTGCTGAGGGGGGTAGCAGGTGAGTCAGGAGTGGTTAGCTGTGCCATGTGGGTAGCTCCTGGCTGGGGATTGAACTCATGCTGCAGTGGCTGTGGCTAGCTTCATAGGTTGTGTCTTAACCCCTTGTGCCACCAGGGAGGACCTAAAAGCCATATTTAAATGGCATGATTTTTCAGACAACTTTTGTTCATTAAAGTAAAATTATAACCTGGTTGGTGAATAAACTGGTATGGTTTCTGTGTTTTGAAGAACTTGTTCCAGCCTACCTGTATCTGTCAGTAATATTCATCCGTCATCTTCATTCTATGTTTTAGCCCTGGTACCTGAAATAAAATCTCTTTCTCTGCTTCTCTTTCTCCTCGTTAAAACTGGCAAATGAATTTAAGAGAATTTTTTTAATGAAAAAGTATTTTTTCCTGCCACTCAAAGCTATGAAGTTAGATTGGGGTGGGATAAGGAAAGGTTATAGTGCTAAATATGTAATTGATATATGTTAACAAATAATTGCAGTCATTACAGACTGACATAAGGGAGGAAAATTCACTTTTAGTCCTACCATCAATCAGTGTCTGATCCGTAAGCCACTTTTGTGAATAGTGTTCCTCAAAATGATGCAAAACCCAACCACTATGGAGAGCTGTGTGGAGATTTCTGGACCTACTAAACATAGAGCTTCCATATGATCCATCAATTCCACTCCTATGTATTTACCCAAAGGACACAGAAACATCAATTCCAAAGAGCACCTGCACCCCTATGTTTATAGCAGCACTATTTACAATAGCTAAGCTTTGGAAACAACCCAAATGCCCCAAAATAGATGACTGGATCAAGAAGATGTGGTACATATATACCATGGAATATTACTCAGCATTCAAAAAAGATAAACACATGCAATTTGCAGCAGCATGGATGGCGCTGGAAGGGATCATGCTCAGCGAAATAAGCCAGAAAGAAAAAGAAAAATACCGGATGGTCTCACTCATAGCAGGAATCTAGAAAACTTAAATAAGGGACCAGGAAAATGAATAACTATAAGAAAGTGAAAATCAAAATCAACAAAAAACTATGAACCAGAGACACTCTATAGGGGTTAGGGGGCGGGGGGGGAGGGATTGGGGGTCAAAATAAGGGGGTTGCAATGTATGGGGAATATAAAAATAAAATTTATTATAAAAAAAATGATGCAAAACCCTGAAGTTAGGAAAGACAGATGAATACCAATTAAAAATGATTTCCCAGTTCACAAACATAAAATATATATATTTACAAATATTTGTACTTATGAAATACATGCATATATATGTATGATTATATATGCGCATATTTGTGCTTATAGGGTGAGGAACCGGTAGCTGTGAAAAGTTATAATAAGAGATCTTTAAATACAAGCAAAAGTTGTTCAATATAAAGGAAGATGATAAGGAGCCATTTCACAAAGTTTGATTTGGTAGTACAGAAGCCTCCTTCTCATATCTATCTTTCCATCTCATCTGGCCTCAATATGTTCACTGTGGTGTATCTGAAGATTTACTTAACTTCATTTGGATTTATGTCACTTGTTCATCATATATATTCTTGACCTTTGGATTTGTTAATAAACTCAGTTTATATCTTTATCTCAAAATTATATATCTCCTCTTGCTTTTTGTAATTTCATTTAAAGAAGGAAACTCATTTAAACAGGAAAAGATCCTTGTAATTTCATTCAAAGATAAAAAGAATAAGACATTGTGTATTATACCACATACCTATAAAGCCTCTCTACATTTAAACATATGTAAATATGTATATGTGTATGTATGTATAGAGATGCATATAAATAAGTGCTCTAATTTTCTTTTAACCTTTGAATTGTAATATTTGTGCACTAAAAATAGTCTTAGTGAAGTTGAGGTAGAATAAGTGAAGTGTTAGATACAAGATCACCTGACTTATTAGTGTCAGGAGCAAATATCAGGAATCAAGATTACTGTCTCCTTGATTGCTATACCATATTACCACAGTTTTAATTCACTTCAGAGGTATTTGTAGCAACTTCATTAAGACTGTACATTATCTTAGCATTTCTTTCAGCCTGTAAATGAGCCATAAAGGACTATGCTACCTGCATGAGTCTGCTTGGGCTGTGTTGTGCAAGCTCGCTTATGGCAGATTCTCTATCCATTGGGGCAGATGGATAAAGGAGATTCCTGGAGCCCTCAGTGGCTTTTTACAGGCTTTAATTCTCTTTTTATGTTAAATGTCGTGGGGTAAGCTCTCTGGCTGGCAAGGAAGGGAGGCCTGGGGGCCGGGAGGCTGCGCTCTCTCTGGTGTAGTCTCATGGTCCTGTATCTCTGTAGTCACTCGTCCTCTCTTAGCCATTCTGCCATAGCTGTTCTTGTCTCTGTGTGATGCCACCCTTAGAGTACCAGCCTCTAAGCTCAGATGTGCACACTCACGCATGCCCACACCATACTCCAGGTGTCCACCATCAAGCATATGTGCCCTGCGCCTATGCCCCCAAGCATCTTCTGCATTCAAGGCTGCGGGTGACAGCCACAGAGGCATAAAAGCCTGATCATCTTCATTTACCCTACAGGCTGTCATAATAAAATGCCATAATGGTGTAACCATAGGAATTTATTCCTCACAGTTCTAGAGACTGGGAACTATATGATCAATGTGCTGGTTGGTTCAGTTCTCAGGTGATGGCTTGTGGAAAGCACCTTCTCAGTGTAACTTCATAGTGAATAAAGAAAAAGTTCTGGTGTCTCTTCTTGTATGGGCACCAATCACATCATAGAGGGCTGTACTCTTATAACTTCATCTAAAACAACTTACCTTCCAAAGCCCTCACCTTCTAATACCATTACTTGGGGTGGGGTGGGTCAAGCCATGAATTTTGGGGGAGTACAAACATTCAGTCCATACCACCAACTATAAAAATCTGAAAATCCCCCCCACTTTACTCATTTATGATTTGGTATTACTAGATTTCTTTAAAGACTATCAAAATATTTTTAAATTTAATTGAAAACATTGGACTTATACAAGTAGTCTTTTTGCCTCAGTAGTTTTAATTTAGAAATCTTAAAACAAATGGCTTAAGGAATATTGGTTCCTTTGACATCATTCCAGAAACATTTACAGTGATCTCAGATAAGAGCACATTTGTGTTATGTAATAAACAGATGCACTTGTCTCCACCTAGTAAAGCATTTGTTATCTGAGAGTCACAACGATGAACTCAAAAATAACAGAAATACAACCTTGCAGAATTAATTGTATAATGCTTCCAGAATCAACAATACATTCTACTTAGCATTTTCATCGGTGTCCTAAGTGATGTCTTAGAAGCAAACTCATTTAGTTTGCTGTTGACAGAAGCTGGAGAGGATGTTTCAGGGAAGAGGTACTAGTTTTCCCCCTGAAAAATGCATTCAGAATTCAAAATGAGCTTGAAGTGAGCAGAAATATATTTTAAATGCAGAGGAATATACATAGGGAGATTTAGGAAACAACATTTCAATAGCTATATAAACAAATACAATAAAAACAAGCTATATAAACAAAGACAAATACAATAACAACAAATTGTTAGTTTTATAGAAAAACAAAGCTAACACTATTGAAATATAATGAGGAAATGACCAGCTGTCAAAATCTCTATTATGGGAAATATCAAAATATTTCAACCAAAAGAAAATACAGATCAAAATGCATTAGCATTGCAAAATTTGATAGATAAAAATGGAATCAAAACAGATTAGAACTACATGCATCTTTCAATGTGCCTCTATAGTTTTTTTTTTAAATCTCCATGCTAAGCTCTTAGTTTACTAAATTAAAAGTATGTAAACATTAGCCTGAAAAAATTGTTTGCCTCCAAAAAGCTGACTGCCATGAAAAACAAACAAGAACTAGCACAAAGGAAAGTACAATGCATTTAACTTATTCTATGGGTGTGGTCTCTCATTTCTATTAGACACACTGATTGTTTTTAAGTAAAAACCATATATTTGTTTCCATGCCTAAGCTGAAAAGACAAAGGAATTACATCAGTATTTTGATAAGTAACTATGCAAAAGGAAAGAATCCCTCAGAAAAAGATCATTAACATGAGCTAATTATCATTAAAACAATTCCAGTTATTTGACTCATTTCACTGTTATCATCACTTAGAATTTATTTCACAGTAAATTGTCCAATAGTGTGCAGCTGTTTTTCCCTTTTATGAATCTTTATTTTTGTTAGTGATCCCTTTTTCCATTACCTCCTGTGGCTAACTAAATGAATTAGTCATGCTCTGTGTTCCTGGTGCCTGGGATCCCACCTAGTAACTTCCTCAAATACACTACATCTAAATATTCTGTAGTAAATGTTACCAGGTTGATGCATTTTAAGACATATTTTTTGATTCTTCTGTACCAAAACTCTTTATGTGTGAAACAGTGGGAAACAGGTCAAAGATAATCAGACTTGATATCAGTATAACCAGAATAAATCTCATCTCTCCCTGTTACAGCATTGGGTATTTTCATCTACATCATCAGAGTTTAATATTCTTAGATATAAAAATGGGGATAGTATATCTTTCCTGAGAATTTGAAGAGGTTAAGTGAAATGAAATATCTGAAAGTACTTTATACTTGGCACATTTCATATTTAGTAAGAATTAAGTTTCACCTAAAAAAAAATGGGGTTAAGTTTCAGAGGTATTGAGATGTGAAAGACATGCTCCCTGTCCTCAAGGAGTTCCTAATCTACTATAGAAACTCTAACTTCAACTCAATAAAGGGTGCAGGAATATATGTGAACTGTGGTAGTACAGAGAAGAAGCAATACACTACGCAGGAGGGAACTCATTTGAAGTAGTATTTCTTTCTTATATCACTGGACCATCTGGCATTGAACCAGGGATCTTCTTTTCCCCACAAATAAACAAACAAAAGTTATAGGTAATACTTAACTCTTTTACCAAGATTTAGAAGGCAGCAAGACCTCACATAGAAAGCTCGAGTTTCTAAGAATCAGTTGATTTCTGGATCCACTGTAATTCCATATAACTACTCAGAAAGAGACTGATAAACTGTATAAGAAGAAAAATCAATAAAATGACACTACTTGACTCTAGAGAGAGCAATATTTAAAATAATTCAAACTTAAATAAACACTATTGATTTTAGATATAATGACCTCAAGACAGCACACTGGGCTAATTACCAATCATACCAATAGGTCATTTTTCAAAGAAAAAAAAAAAAGGAAAGTATAAAAAATAATTTCCAAGGTGTTAAGATGAGGGGGAAAAGAACAGGGCTGCTAAAATCTCATCTTGCATGATGGGATGTTAAGAGATTCCATTTTTTAAATGTAACAAGGTATTAAGATGTGAGTCAAAGATACAGATATTGGTGAGGATGTAGGAAAAAAAAAGAATTGTATCCCATTGAAGGGAATATAAATTGGCACAGCTATTATGGAAAACAGAAAAAATTTTTTCAAAAAATTACAATTAAAACTTCTATATGATACAGCAATCCCACATCTAGGTATGTTTTCAAAAGAAATGAAATTGGTATCTCGGGCCTCCCTGGTGGCGCAGCGGTTGAGTGCTGGGTTGTGAAGCTGCTCACTGCTCGGCAGCGCACATTCGATCCCTGGCTGTGGGGCAAGGGTCCCACATGGCGCTCAGACCTCTCCTGCCGCCCGCTGCTCCCCTCAGCAGTGTACTTTGTCAGTCTGCCTGCTCTGCTCTCTGCTCTGACTCTGGTGAATTCTCTCACCCTCCCACGCCTCTGACTGTACCCAGTGCTTGTATAAATAAATAAACAAATCTTTAAAAAAAAAGAAATGAAATTAGTGTCTCAAGGAGATAACTGTGCTCCATGTTTATTAAAACATTATTCACAATAGCCAAGACATGGAAGCAATCTAAGTATCCTTGGATGGATGAATGGATAAAGATGTATATTATACCCAATAATATATTATTCAGCCTCATTTGCAACATGGACATTTTGCTTGGTGAAATAAAACACACACAAAAAAGTACTGTATAGTCTTACATGTGGAATCTAAAAAGGTAAAATTCACAGAGCAGAAAATAGATTGCTGGTTTCCAGAGACTGGAGGGAGGAGTAAAAACGGGAGCTGTTGTCTAACAGACATATTTTCTGCTCTGAAAAGAATAAGTTCTAGAGATGTAATATGCAGCATAATGACTAGAGTTAATAGTACTGTATCATAGACTTGAAAATTGCAAAGTAATTCTTAAGTGTTCTCATTACAAAAAAGAAAAGATAATTCTGTGAGTTGGTGGATGTGCTCATTAGCTTGATTGTGGAAATCATTTTATAATGTATATATTTATGAAATCATCATGTTTTTCTCTTTATATACGACTTCTACTTGTCATTAACACCTTAATAAAACTAACAAGAAACATTTATAAGGGGACTTAAAATTGAGTTCAAATTATTGAGAAGCCTTGAGGGATAAAAGTGACTTAATTTAGATATTTTTCCTTAGCAAAAGAAGATTCTCACTTGTATTTATGCATACAAGAACTGGGTTACAGGCCAGAGGTATGGGGGGTGGGTGAGAGGATTCACCAGAGACTAGAGTGGGAAACACAACAGGCAGACTGACTGAAATACACTGCTGAGGGAAGCAGTAGGCGAAACAGGAGAGGTCTGCTGCACCATGTGGGTTGCTCCCTGGCAGGTTGGGGATTGAATTCATGCTGCAGAGACTGCAGATTTCTTCATGGTGCCGTGCTTAACCCCTTGCGCCACCAGGGAAGCACGATAATAAACATTTTTAAAAGCTATTTGAGTATAAAGAATATGACTCAACTTTTGGAGGCATAAAAACTGGGAACAATATTTTTAATTGTTGCACAGAGTACATATTTGTATAAATAAAAGCAAATTTGATATGTATTTTGAAAACAGTTATAAAGAAACATTATTTTATTAACTTATTAACTTATTAACTTATATTTATAAATTATTAATAAATATTAACTTTATTTTATTTTATTAAATTCTTTAATAATATTACATATCATTTAACATTGTGACATTTTCTTCTAAAACCATGTATTTTGTTAAGTTAAGGGAAAAATTATAAAAATAAAAAAATCAATTTTTAGCATTAAGGGTAATAAAAGTTTATTACTGACAAGTTAAAATAAATACTTTGAATAAATTAAGTTCAGGGGATTTCTTTTTAAATGACCTAAAATTATATCAATAAAAAAACTCTAGTGTTATTTATTCAGGTATCATTGGTTTATAACACTGTATATGATTCAGATGTATCAGTCTAAGATAAGTCAGTTAACTTCCTTTTCTTAATTAGCCTGCTAATACAGAAATGGAACTAGAATCACTTAATGTTTGTGTGTGTGTGTGTGTGTGTGCATGTGTATGTGCATGTGTGAGTCATTAATAGTCTCTGCTATTTATTTCACATTTGCTCTTTGGACACATGCTAGACCTATGCTTCCTCATCTTTTTGAAGTTCATGTGCAGCTAGATAACATGCTTTGATCTCTAATAAATGGACAGAAGTTATGTATCACCCTCTGTATAAGTTTGAGAAAATCAGTTAGTGATTTTCATATGCCTCCCATTGAGATAATAATTGTGAAATAAACCTTAAGATAAAGTGTTCATTAACTTGGACTCCTGTGATAATAACATGGAACACTGCTCCTAAACAAACCACAAAGGGCTTATAATGTGAGATGAAGTTACCTATGGATATTTTAAGCTAGTGAGTTTTGGGAACTGTTTGTTGCATAATTCAAGCTATCATATATAATGAAATAATCTCAAAGTTTTCACCATTTTAGGATAGTGTTTACTATATTACTTCTCACATAAAGGCCATTGATGTAATAGCTGTAGGAATAGATGATAATATTTAGACACTGTAATCTAATCTAAAAATTAGCAACTGATAATATAGCCTCTGCTTTTAAGAAAAAGAAAAGATCAATGGAAAAATTTTGTGCAAATTCAGGCCAAACAATGTATTTTGCTATAAACAACTAAATTAGTTTATAATTTGAGGTAAAGTTGATATTTTTGATGACATTTTGAAAAACAGCTCCAGGTAGATAGATATATACTTCATTTTATATGTATAATATTTTATAATTGATAAGATACATAGCAAGTTCAGAAATTGTTTATCTGGTAATCATTTTATCTGACACCCTCATAAAGATAAAGAAAAATTTCTAAAGCCACCTAAAGAGTGTGTGTTAGAATTGAGGTTAGAAACCAGATCCCTTGACTTTTAGTTCAATTTCTTTCCATTACTGTTTCTAACATGTGTTAGCCATTTTGCAGTCAAAGATTATATGGCTCAATGTAATATAAATTCACAAATTATTTTTCTAATTTGTGGAGTTTGATTAAGTCACTTCTAGTATAGCAGTTATTTTCTTTTACTGCTTTTATAAGAACATGAGTCATGGTTGCTGTAAACGTTTTCACTAAATAAAAGTATAAACTCAGATACATTATAAAAATGCACTAGAAGTAATTTCCAGTTTTGCCTACCATCAAATGCAGGCAAAGTTAGACTTCCTTGTACAAAGGGAACTGTCTTGTGAAGAAAAAGGCTTCCTGTAAACCAAGTAACTCTCGTACAACAAGTTTGATGAGCTAAGTGTACATTAATCATAAACATCTGAATTAAATTTCCCTTGAAACATACATAAAATGAAGAGGAACCGTGGTTTGCAGATTATGTTTCAGGTTCCACTGAACTCAAACATTTTTCCAGCCTCAAATGACTTCAGTTTTTTTCACTCCTACTTGGGAGTTCATAAAAATGCTTAGTATACCACAGAATAAAACTGGATTCATTAGAAATCCAATATAAATATAATACAGATAAAGATATAATGTGACCTAAGGTTTCCTATTCATATAGCACTATTAGTGATGTGATATCTAAAAGAGGGTTATTATAAGAAGTAGAGTAAATTTTAACTACTTGAGAGACAGAGACAAACATCTTAAGGGTAACTATCTGCAGTTATTTTTACAAAATTTTTACAAATTTTGATATATGGAACTCAGAGATTATGTTATACACCATTTCTCAGATTTGAAATATATGCCATTACTCTTGCATTTGTGTGATGTAGCTCAAATATCTAGCATGAGTTCCAGTTCTGACAGGTTTGCACCAGTTTTAACCAGATAAAACTGCTTCTTGCTGTTTCAAACCAGTTCAAACCAATTCTGACAGGCTCAAACAGGTTCTGACTAGATCAAAACAGTTCTGACTGGATTAAACTGATTTAAATGAACATAAACTGGTCTGACTTAAATGAGCTCAAACTGGTTTTTACTGGATCATACTGGCTTAAACTAGTTCTGACTGGATATAACTGGTTTTGACAAGATTAAACTTGTTTAAGCAGTCTCAAACCTTTTATGACTGGAACAAACAGTTCTGACCATATCAAACTGTTTTAAACTGGCTCAAACCTGTTCTGACTGGATCAAACCAATTCTGACCAGCTCTAACCAGTTCTGAGTGAATCAAATCAGTACTGATCAGACAAAAACTGTTCTCACTAGATAAAACCATTTGTAACTGGATAAAACTGTTTCTGACTGGCTCAAACCAGCCCAAACTAGTTCTGACTGCACCAAACTACTTCAGACTCTCTCAAACTGGTTATGATGGGCTCAAACCAGTTCTAATGAGATAAAACCAGTTCTGGTTAGCTCAAACTGGCTCAAACCAGTTCTGACCAGATCGAACCATGTGTGATACATGCATCACATATGCTTATGTATATCTGAGACATTCACAGAATATGCAGTGTTTGAAATAATATCATTTTACATAGAAATTTCAAGTAATTGCTAATTTTTGTTTCTTACAAGACAAGTTACTGAAGAAATTCTCTCATAATTATTCTTGAAGAAACTCTCATCTTATCCTTACCTTTTTTTGAATACATAATATTCCAAAAACTTGGCATATCACTTAACTCTTTTTAACTTATTATGCCCTTGTCCAGCACAGTGACTATCACATAAACCTGTATTTAAATAATGATGAAAGAATATATGGCTTTTAGTATAGGTGGTATTGAGGGACAAAGAAGACAGAAAGCATTTCAGTGGAGACATGAAATCAACAAAGATTTAGAGGCAATAAATCTCCTGATATGTTCTAGCAATAGCTACAAGAATGGAAGATAGTAGGCAGTTATGTTTTGAAGATTTCCAAGTGGCAAGTTAAAGAGTCAATGCTTATCAAAATTCTTTTTTTATTTTTTAGCTCTCTGCCAACCCATCACAGCCCTCATTATAGTCATTATTGTCTTCTAATGGCTTGTCATTTTTCCATATTCAGAAAAAAAACTTAAGATGCCTTTTCCTCAGGCCTATTTGTTCAATTTCCACTTAAATTCTCAAGCTCAGCTCAAATGCTGCATTTTTTAGTGAAAATTTTAGAGACCATCACAGCAGGAACTAACTGATCTTTCTTTAAATCAGCTTCCTTCAGCATGATAAAATATATACTTATTTGCCATTAAAATAAATAAAGATAAATGTATATTGCTTGACTATTAAAATAAATATTTATTCTCCAGAACAATTTGGATTTTCTCAAGAAATTATTAGACTAAAATTATCTTATGTCCAGTTGATATTCTGGTTACAAATTTCCTTAGTAAACTAGGAAGTAAGAAAAAACTTAAGACAAGCAAACAAAAATTTTATAACTGTAATTATCCCATATGTATTAATATATCTGATTATCAGAAATCTTCAACTTTCTCATAGAAAAAATATAAATCATGTGAATGTGAAGAGGGAAGAGAAATTTTATTTGTATCTATATTGCAAGTGAAAATACAATTTATATTATAGTTGACTTTGTCTTAGCTGCAAAAACTTTTTCAGCAACATGTATTCAAGATACAGTTTAAATATATGGTCAAAAACAAAGTTTAAATTTTAAGGTGGCTGAGTTTACTGTGTTTAACTGGACATTAATGAAAGTAGGGATTAATAATAGATAAAATTTTTATAGCAAATTTAATAAATCACATATTTGAATATCTGAGTTAGGATCCTGAATGCTCAGTACCACTTCATATTTCATATGTTAAGAATTCTAGAATGTATTTTACAGCCAAAGAAAAAAAGTTGAAATAGTTTTAGGTCAATGATCTTCTTTGTATTTTAAGACTATCTTCTAGTTCCAATACAGAAAGAGAAACCTTGTCAATGAGATAAATATGAGATTATTTCTATACTTCATCTAGTCATGCTAATAACAGAAACAGAGTATAATTAATGGGCTTTAACGTTTTTTTCTAGTATAGAATTAAAATGGCATGATAATCTCATGGCATATGAATAAAGAAAAGCAAGAAATAATGGATAAAATTTAACCTTCCTGCTTAGACAACTAGGTGCTAAGACCTTCTGTCTACTGAATTTGAAATAATTAAAGGAACACCATGTATGGAGGAAGGAGACATGGACATTTTGTGACAATTTGAGTTTTAAGTGTCTTTAACAGCCAATTGAGTAAAATCTATAGGTTTCTAGAAATTGTCTCTGGATACTAAAGATTGAGGCTCTGAAGATAAAGAATTGGAAACCACCTGGTCATATGGATAGTTGAAGCAGCGTACCTGAACTCATTAACTTTAGAAAAAATAGAAGAAGCCTAACAGTGGGTTAATATTATAATAATAAAATTGCCATTTATGACTTGAAAGTTCTAGCATTTTAATCACTCTTCAAATTTTTCAAAGGAAGTAAGAAAAAACTTAAGACAAGCAAACTGTTGTAGCATCCAAGAGATCAGTCCATTTAGAATAGTACTTAAGAGGGTACAGAACCTGGGCTATATTAAAATTTGTTAACATACTGATAATATTTGACTCGAAGAAAGCAAACTATGTCAAAAACAGATTTTAAAGGAAAGGAGTGTAACTAAATATAAAGCCTGATGAATCAAAAGGGGAACATAAGTGCTTTTCATTTTGATCCACACCAGTAAAGAGGAGAGGTATGTGTTTGTGTGTGTATGTGCATGTACACACATGCACACATAACTATATGTGTGTGTTGCACGCATATGTGCCTTTAGTCAGTTATAGAAACAGTTGGCAAAAGAATCCCCTTATCTCCCATTAATTGCCTCCCTAAATCATGCTCAAAAAAAACAAACATGTATCTTCCAAGGCAATTAGTCAGATTTACTTCACACTGAATGTATTTCTAGTAACACTAAACAAATATGATAGATACTATAAATTAACTTTTATAAATTTATTTTATAAATTTATTGGATACAAAATAAATTTGGAAGATTATAAACAAAATTACAATGGTAAGCATTCTATTAACTTATGACATAGTTTGATAAATACTTCGATAATTTCAACTTGACTCATTTGCTAGTTCTGTGGTCATATAAGTTCCAAGTATCTACAGGTTTGGCATATACAAAATAATCTGTTCCCTAAAATGTAATCTTTTTCAGAATGTGTTTAGTTTACAATGTATAAAGTTAAGTAGATTTCAGTTCCGATGCAGATGATTCGAAATATTCACTAAATGTCAAAAGATTGAGTGGTTGAGAATTTCATTGTTTTACTAAAAATTCACATAAATGAAAGACATTTTACTATTTATCACATTTACTTACTTTGCTTGTACATCTTAAAATATGTGTAGAAATAATGCTAATAATTCTAAAAATTTTCAATTATAGACTGATTACTGGTATTTATGAAATAAACTGTCACATATATGTTGTGATTGCTACTTTTTCTCTGTCCTATTTAGATCATATAGTTTCAACTCTGACAATAAATTTTAAAGTTTGATACAACATACAAAGTGAAAAAATGAAATCACTCGCTTTCAAAAGATTGATGTTTAAGATTTATGGTCATGGCAAAACTACAAAACCTCAACAATCATGTATTTCTGACAGTGCCTCATTAACTGAACATGAATAAAATCAAGAGATTTATTTCAAAAAATAGTGTATGAATAACACATGCAATTATCCATTAAAATTAATAGTGGATAACTATCAAACATGTCTTGTGTTTAATGCTTACAATTATCAATTGAATTTCTAAGTGTTGTCAGTCTGATCATTAATTCAACCTTAACATCAATGTAAAATATTTTCTGAGCATTGTATATATTGGGGAAAAGGGATATCACAACATGAACATGAACATTTTGCACCTTTCATTATTATTAACATTTATATTGTCTTTAAGTTGACTTTGAAACATAAAGCAGAGAGAGAGAGAGATTACCTGTTTCCTTATTTATAAGTATGTTCAACTGCATACTCACTATTCACCCAACACTTTAGTAATAATACAGCCTGTTTCCTATTTTTATTTATTTATTTATTTATTAAAGATTTATTTATTTATTTATTTATTTATTTATACAAGAACCAGGGTACAGGCCAGATGCGCGGGAGGGTGAGAGGATTCACCACAGACAGAGCGGGAACAGAACAGGCAGACTGATGAAATACACTGCTGAGGGGAGCAGCGGGCAAGACAGGAGAGGTCTGCTGCGCCATGTGGGACCCTCGCCAGCCAGCCGGGATGGAACCAGCACTGCAACCTGTGAACAGCTTCACAGTGCGGCACTCAACTGCCTGCGCCACCAGGGGAGGCCCTTGTTTCCTATTATTAAGAATTTCATACTCCAGTCCCATAGGTTTGAAGGGTATGCTTAATTTAGTAATGGAAAGTGTTCTCCCTTTTTCCTACCAGCGATCTTCAAATGATTAGCTAATAATAGTCACACAATGATTTCCAGATGTTGCTTACTACACAAGGACTGCCCACTTATCTTCCACACAGGACAGTGTGAGAACTGAGATTCTCTCATAGTTGTAAAATAGAGAGCACATTGGAAATATTTCCCACCCAGAATCTGAAATTCTAAATGAGAGAAAAGACTGCTCTAATACAATTTTAGTGACATTTTGAAAATATTTTGGAATTAACTGCTTTAAGCCTGGATTCCAGATAGGCTAAAAGAGATTAGGTTACTTAGCAAACAACTAATAGGAAAAACAAAGAAATATTTAATTAATATGTTGATTTTCTCAATAAAGTCAGTATTTTATATGTAATTAAAAGACAGTAGAGTATAAACAAATACTTAGAAGGAGGTAGAAAACCCTGGTTGAAACTTACAAAAATCGAATCCCTGATCATCTTTCTGGCTGCAATGTATAGCCATTCTTTACCCACACCCTCGCTTCTCCATTTTTTTTTTTTTTTTAGAATTAACATGAGATCATCCCAAAGGGACTTTGAAAATTATGTTTTAATTTGGTCAGGTTTAATTAGCAGTGAGAGTCAAACCTAAAAGTTCAAGTTTTTTTAAATTATTTATCACTTACACATTGTCAAGTCAAATGACCACTTCATTCTGTATCTTGAGCTCTAACTTGTCAACATGGTTGATGTGGTAGTTTTACTAAAAATCTAATGAGAAAAGAGGCTCAAGCAGATAAGCAGTTATTTTTCAAATCGTTTCTTATAAATTTAGATGGAGGGAAATAAAAGGCTCCTTAAAATCATGCTTGATCTATTCTGAGTTAATTTTTGTGAAGGATCTAAGGTGTGTGTCTAAATTCTTTTTTTATTTTTTTATTTTTTATTTTTTACACAGGGATATCCATATATCCAACACCATTTCTTGAAAACACTGTCTTTGCTCCATTGTATTTCTTTGCTCCATGTCATAAATCTTTTAGCTATATTTATAGGCTCTTTATTCTGTTTGACTGCTCTGTCTGGCTATTCTTTTGCCACCATTTCACTATAGCTTTATAATACCTCATAAGGTCAGTTCTCCATTAGTTTTGTGTAGACTATTCTGGGTCTTTGCCTCACCTTAATAACTTTACAGTTTGTCATTGTCCACAAAATAACTTATTGGGACTTTGTTAAGATTGCATTTACTCTATAGATCAGTTTTTTTAGTTTTTTTGCATTTTTAAAATTTTATTTTATATATTTTTACATCATTTTTCATTTTTGCACAATGTATGCATTTTCATTTTGGTTATAGTCCCCATACAATTCCCACCCCCTTGTTTTGATCCCACTCACTTCTCAATTTGGGAAGAACTAGCTTCTTGAAAATTTTGAGTCTTGTGTCTATGAACATGAGATAGTTCTCCATTTATTATAATTCTTTCATTTTCTTCATTAGAGTTTTATCACACATACCTTATATTTACCTTTTGTATTCATTGTGAATAGAAGTGATACTGTTTTAATCTCAAATTTTACATGATATTTAATAAATTAACTGACTTTCATATCCTGCAACTATGCTGTAATTGCTTACTAGTTCTGGGAGATTCTTGTTCATTATTTTAGATTTCCTTATAGAAGATCATGCCATCTATGAATAAAGGCAGTTTTATTTCTTCCTTCCTAATATATGTACAATTTTATTTCCTCTTTTTTTTTTACTGCACTAACTAGGATTCTCAGTACAATGTTGCAAAGGAATGGTGAGTGGGACATCTTACCAGGTTCTTGATCTTAGTAACTTATTATGATTAGATTAAATAAATCTTCTTCCAATACAATGACATTATTGTTCATGATCAAACTGACTTGAGGGAAAAAAAAGCAATATATTTTTTTCACATCTGTGCTGTTTATAATACCTTACTTTCTATAGAGGTAGTATCACAAATGCACTTTAAATAAATGTCCATGGTTGACCTCATCTAAATATTAATTTTATGTCTATAATGTAGTAAAATATTGTAATGACATGAAATACATCAGTGTCATTATAAATAGTAAAAGATTGCTAAGAAATATGTTTGATTCTGGAGACAGAAAACTTAAAAGTCATTCGTAGGGAGATCTCATTAAATAAGTAGGTTTCGTCTCATGGGTTAACTTCCATTTGTTTATGTTGGTTTCTGAGTTCTATGTTGAAGTGTGTTCTGGATCTGGGTCTTACATTTGTATTATTATTGATTGGTGATTTCTCTTATTTATGGAAAAGGACACAATAATAGAATATAAAAATTCAATAAAATTCATCTCATCAAAATTCAACGTATGGTGTGAAGCTTTGTAAGGGAGGCATTGAAGTATCAATTCAACATCTAATGACATGTAATTTTGCATCTGATTTATACATGACAGTTTTTTCATGCATAAATGGGGGGGATGATACTAGCACTAACTTGATAGGATGAGGATTAAAGGAGATAATTAAATTGCTAGCCCAATGCTTGGAAAATAAATAACATTGACAGATTAAAAATAAATTATAAAGTTTCTTTGAATAATTGGAAGATGAACTACTTTGAGTTCTTTCTCTAAACCATAGATTCAAATGGCATTAGCAAATAGTTGCTAATATTCTAACAAAAGTCTTTTCAGTTTAAAAAGATCCTTTTTGAAGCCCAAATTGCAATAGTCTAGCTTTCAAAATAATAATCATCATAAACACAGAATGATAAACTGAAAATTTATCATATGATTAATTTTTTTCTTATTCTCTACCAATGATATCAATATGATTTTCTCCTAAAAGCATAATGCAATGGGAATACATGTTAGTATAAAACCCTTTATATATGAAACATACTGATACATTCTAGTCTTAAAATTTACCTTTACCTTTTCTACACAGTTTATTCTTCAACTCACATAATTTGCTACTTTGGTTGACCTTGTCAACTTATCTTCAAATACTGTATTAACTGTTTTGTATGTGCCTATGTGTGTGTGCATTTCTCTATGTAAACAGACTTGAATTGCTTCTAAGTTAATCCCTGCTTTATAACATCAATTCTTGACATCTCATTTCTGAATTAGTTACTGTCATTTTGCTTGACCTTTTCAATCTTAGTGGTGCCCTTCCTATAAACACAGAAACAGAAATTAACACAGTAGTCAGAATGTGGACTTATTGCAAAATTAAATACTAATAGAAATACTGCAGTCATTTTGCCCTTTGAAACAATCATAATGAGGACCTTTTTTTACTAAACTTTCACTTGTTTGCCTCTATTTTGCAGATGCCTGGAACCAATAAAGCCCTCTTTAAAATAAAATCACTTTAAAATTATTAAAAGTATGAATAGAAATGAGAAAATATAAATATTTCACTAATATGATCTTAGATATATATACACATATAATATTTAAGTATATTAAGCAGATCCAGATATTAGACCATGATCTTATAATACATTACATCACTAAATGGTAGTGAAAAAAAAATAAAGAACTCACTATGTTCCCTTCTTACAACTCTGCTCTGTTGAGCTTACACCGTGATGCTATATCACTCTCTTCTCTCCTCATTAATCTAATACACCAAATTCTTGACTATCCCACTTAAATCATGAAGATTTTGACTCCTTAATCATACATTCAATTCATACCTACTCCTGTCATCATTCTAGGTAATTTCAACAAATGTCACAAAAGTCCATCTGCCAACTTGCCTCTCTGTTACTTAACTTCCTTTTTCCAAATATGACTTACTTCATTCTTTCCAAATCACCCACTTCCTCAACCATACTTTATCATTACTAGAAAATTTACTACTTCTAAAATAGTTAATCCAAACATTCTGCTCTTTACTGAAAGCTTTATTACAGTAAAACGATTCTTAAAACTTGTTACAATCTATCCACTGACATTTTCAACGTTCTTTTTTTTAACAGTTTGTAGCCTCTTGGACATCAAAGACCAACACAGACTGCACATAGAAGACAGTCATGCTTCATTTAATAGTAGGTGAGTGGAGAGAAATACATGGAGGTTGTGATCAGGGCTGGGGAAACATGTGGCAAAGCTGCTGGCTCAGCCAGGGACCCTGAGGAGGGAAAAGGAGCAATGGTAGAGAGCTATAGACCCTTCAGTGAAGGGAAATGTCTACAGAGTACTTGAGTTGTTCTGCACAGACCAGGTCCCTGATAAGGAGAACAGAGAGGGTGCTCTAGTCTGCACTCCCCCTCCCCTAGCCTTGGGGAATACTAATGACCTCATGAAGCACAGTGACAACACCAAAACTACAGGATCTTAACTCTGAAACCCAGAGAGAGGGCGCTTGGCAGTCCCACAGACATAGGCCAGCCCTCCCGGTCTCCCCTTACATTTGTGTCAGTGATTGGGTCACTCCATGTCCTTCTCCCACATCACTAACTCTGCAATCTCATGAGTAGGTCTCAGTACCTATGGAAACCAGTGAAGGTCAATAAAATAAAATAAAACCTCAGCACCACCTGCAAGAAAAGTGGTTCAACTCTCTAAGTTACTAGTACGGATATACTTTCTTTAATAGAGAAATTTACAGCAGTAAATGGAACAAACAAACAAAATAATTTATGGCACTTTGAAATCTCAAGGGAATATTGATGTCACAAGAGAACATCACTCCAGAATCCAAACACAAATACTTAGAAGGTTATATCTCCCTCGCAGATAAAGATTTTAAAATTGCTATAATAAAGACAATCAACAATATAAAAGAAAAAACAGCAAGGCAATTCAAAGCAATACAAGAGAATTCAGAAACTCTAATCACACAGACACAAAAATTGTTGGAAAAACAAATAAATGAACTCAGAAATAAAATTAATGGGATGTGGCAAAAGCACTACTGAGGAAGTTTCTAGCAATATATGCATCAAGATACAAGAAAGATCTCAAATAATTAATTTAAACTTGCACCATAAGGAACTAGAAAAAGAACAAGTGAAACCAAAACCCACTAGAAGGAAGGAAATAAGAAAAAAAGAGAGTGGAAATAAATAAAATGAAAATAAAAAATATAGTCCAAAAGATTAGTGATTCCAAAAGTTGATTCTTTGAGAAGATAAACAAAATAGACAAACCTTTAACTAACCTCACTAAGAAAATAATAGAATCAGAGCCAAGACAGTAGTTACAAAAGACAGCTCAGTAATACTATGAATATCATTATGCCAATAAATTGGATAACCTATAATAAGTGAACATATTTTTAGAAGTGTAAAAATTTCCAATACTGAATCAGGAAGAAATAGAAAATGTAGAATGACCAATTGCAAGAAAGGAAATTGAAACAATAATCACAAGTCTTTCAACAAATGAAAGCTCAGGAGTAGATGGTTTCACTAGTGGGTTCACTAAACCAATACCTTAGCAATCTGACTGCAAATTTGAGGCTTCCAGAGGGAGGAAGATATGGAGGGATCTAATGAACTATGGTGGGAGATCATGAGTACCTTGATTGGTGTGGTAACATATACCTAAATCATATATACAGTGTGGTACACACACACACACACAGAGCACCAAAATATACATGAAATAAGCAAGATGACATATCTAAAAGGAGAGATAGACAGCAATGCAACAATATAAGCTGACTTCAACAGCATATGATTTCAATTATATGTGGTAAAGAAGCAAAACAAATGAATGAATTAAACAAAACAAAAACAAAATTATAGGTGATAAGAACAAACTAGTGATTATCAGAAGGGAAGGGAAGGTGTATGGATAAATCTCATAAAAGGAGTGAACTGTGTGTGATGAGTAGAAACTAGAATTCTGGTGGCAAACATATCACTGTGTTGACTGATAAGGCTGCACACCTGAAACCTACATAGTGCTATAAATCAATGTTAGGTCAATAAAAATTCTTTAAAAAATACTAAAAATAACAATAAAACCATACATATAAAGGAGCAAGTTAATATTTCTGAAAGATTTTAGAATATTTATGTAAAACTAAGAATCAGTATATGATATTCAGTTAACAGTAAGGAGCTTTATTATAGCTGTCATTCATCAACTTGAGTGGTATATGAAATAGGAACATGCTTTTGGCTCCTGTTTTGGTATTATTTTAAGATTCTTTGTTCAGAATATGAATTAGATTTGAGAACATACTTTTTGGCAGTCAATAAAATGCTATCAAAAATACACATAATGTGGTTATTATAGAATCTTTAGAAAATAAATAGACAAGGGATTATAAATGAGTAAGTGAAAATAGGCTATGTAGAGTTTTTCTCTGTGATAAATTTTCTTCTTTTATAGAATAAAATGTAGTAAATAGTAGTCATAATTTAAAAAATTACACCAGCACCCACCAACTACCAAGTCACTCTTTCAGTCAGACTAGCATTTTTGTTGTTTATAACGCATCCAGGCACCAGACACCAGGACCTAGATAAGGACCTTGGCCAATTTCAATCACTATTATAAAACTAACTCTGGAATCATGTCTATGAACTGAAGATAAACGGAGGAATGTTGTATGTGAGCGGCAGAGAGTAGATGGGGCGCTCATGCTCACGCACACACACATACATATTAACTCATCGTTGTTATTCTTCTAAAGATTTATTGGGCCTCCCTGGCGGCACAGCGGTTGAGCGCTGGATTACGAAGCTGCCTGCAGCCTCTGCAGTGCCGGTTTGATCCCTGGCCACCGGGCGAGGGTCCCACATGGCACGCAGACCTCTCCTGCTGCTCCCACTGCTCCCCTCAGCAGTGTATTTTGTCCATCTGCCTGCTCTGTTCCCCGCTCTGTCTCTGGTGAATTCTCTCACCCTCCCACGCTTCTGACTGTACCCAGTGCTTGTATAAATAAAAATAAATAAATCTTTTTTAAAAAGATTTATTTATTTATTTATGTGTAGAAGAACTGGGATATAGGCTGGAGGTGTGGGTGGAGGTGAGAGGATTCACCAGAGACAGATTGGGGTGCAGAATAGGTGGATCTACTGAAATACATTGCTGAGGGGAGCAGCAGGGGAGACAGGAAAGGTCTGCTGTGCCATGTGGGTTAGCTCCCAGCCTGGGGATGGAACTCAGGCTGTAGTGGTGATAGCGCTGAGAGTTAATCTTAGGTCACCAGGGAGGCCCAGCTTATCATTGCTATGGACCACTGATTGCTGTGTGTCTTCCATTCTTCCATTTTTTGAGTGGAAAGTTTTTCTTGAACTTCCGTTGTTCCTCCTCCATCAATGTGTGTTTGATGTGCCTACGGGGATGTGTGCAGAGCTTTTAGCCTCTGGGAAGCACATCTGGACTTTATAAAGAGTGCTCAGCATTGAGTTGAACACTGCATCTGGATGGAACTGTGGGTTCTCTTCTAAGGACAGGAATGAGGATGTTATTTAATGGGAAGAAGGATATACATAATTATTCAGAGAAGCCATGTTCTGACAGTGGTAGAAAGTATTTGTTGTGTAATATTCTTGTTTGTACAGAGAGATTACATATCTTGGTCTCCATTTTAGTTGACATGGTCAGTGAATCTAGTTAATAAAATGTGAATAAAGTTAATGTGTACCTTTTGGAGGTCAAAGAGACAGAGACGGATGCTGTTTGTTGCGAGCTTGGTAGGTAAGCTGGAAAGGTAAGCTTGGTAGATAACTTGGAGGATAAACTGAAAGGCACCACAGAGGAGCACATGTACACAAAGGTTGCTGGATCACACTCTACTTGACCTGATGACATGCAGCGCTCCCCAGTCCTTGCTACTGCCCCTCCCTCTGGACCAAACTCTCCTGAGGCCAGCCTGCTGGAAGCTAACCTTTAAACTGAGGGCTGATTTGAACTAGAAGACTGCTTTCTTCTTTCACTGCCCCTACCCTGCCTAGTTCTGTGTATTTTCATGTCTCTGCCCCCCCCACCCCCAAGATTTTAGTTGGTTAGAGTATAACACCTTTTGGGAACGACATTTAAAAGAATGTGAGCACAACGCAAAAATGTCCCCCCTCCTTTCCTCCCTCCCTTCTTTCCTTCTTACTTCCTTATCTTTCTTTTTTTCTTTTTTTTAAAGATTTCTTTATTGATTTATGCAAGCATTGGGTACAGTCAGAAGAGCGGGAGGGTGAGAGAATCCACCAGAGCCAGAGCGGGGAACAGAACAGGCAGACTTACGAAATACACTGCTGAGGGGAGCAGCGGGTGGCAGGAGAGGTCTGCACACCATGTGGGACTCTCGCCAGGGGCCAGGGATTGAACCGGCGCTGCAGAGGCTGCAGCCCAGCGCTCAACTGCTGTGCCACCAGGACAGGGCCTTTCCTTATCTTTCTTCTGGAGCAACCAAGCAAATGAAGTTAGCATGAACCTCTGATACTAAAAATACTTGTCCCTTCTCTACCTGCTTCTCAACTGCTCTCAGAATAAGTCATTTGCCCCTTAGTTGAGGTGACTACTTATTTGCCTCCTTGATTCTTTGAAAGAAAAAAAAGAATGTTTTTGCTATTGCTATAGCCATGTGAAACCCATTTCACCACCCTTTTCTGTTTTGAAGCTGCTCTCTCTAAAAGTGCCGTCTCTTTGTGTTGGATATATAAATAGCTTATGTACAAAATGTTTTACATCACTTTGAAACTTTCCTTCTTTGGCGTTGGGGTGCACTAGCCACCCCATCTGACTGTGAGAACTCTCTACAGTCAGTTGGCTGGCTATTTGCTTATTTAACAAATTTCTTCCCCTATCTAATCTATGTTTCTTAGTGGGATTTCTGTGAGGTTTGTTAGGTGTGCAGGCTGCAGTTTGCTGGCTTAAAATGTACTCTCCGTTGATGTGGTCTCTTTGGGGGTGGAAAGGAAGAAAGATAAACCAATAGTACAATTTTTTTTTGACACTGAAAATTGACATATGGCTTTTTGCAATAAAAAACCAGTCCTTCCAACCCTCAAAGTACAAACAAACAAAATCAACAAAACAAAATAAAAACTAAAAAAAAAAAAAAAAACAACTTTAACTTGTGTTGTGTGACATCATAGATAAGTTTTAATCGGTTAATAAAATACTGGTGCAGGTTAGGATGAAAGCTACTAGAAGACCCTAGTATGAACTGAGGAACGAAAAAGATTCCATAGTACAAGAATATTTTTTATTACTTTGAAGGAAGAGTGTAGAGCTATAGAATGGCTTGTATTATATTATCTACAACTATATATTTAAAAAAATAGTTTTTCATGTCTAAAATCTTTTCTTGTATTTTCATGGAGAATTCTGCTAAATTCCCAATACCTTACTTTTTCATGTATAGACAATTTTATCAAATATGAGAATTATCAGCTAAGAATCACAGTGACTTTTTCTTTTTGATCAGATGACAAATGTGATCAATATAATTGGTCAAGTCATATTTGTAAAGATATCAGTTTATAGCATATAATTTGGATAGTATTTCTTTAAAGAAAAAAGCCAAAGAGTTTCAGCTACCTTGGGGAAACTAAGGTGAAGACCTACCTATCTTTACTTAAAATGAATATACGCCATCTATCAACAAACACCTTCTTCCCCAAATCTGTTTTGACATATTGTAGTTCAGATATCAGGCATGTGGGAATACAGCTCTTGTGCTGTTCATGGTGTGTGCATGTGTGCCGGGACAATGTCAGGAATGGGGTGAGTAATGACATTGCAAATTGAAGTCATCTGCTTATTTTCCTCATGCTTGTTCAGAGCAAGTGTCTGCAGTGGAATTTCTCCCATGTTGCTTTGCCCATGACCTTGACCCTAAGAGTACCATCCTTCAAAGAGAAATGCAGAATCTCTTGAGAGAAGAACTGAATTATTAATTTATCTGTGTTCTGGTCCTCTATAAATAATAGTATATTTTTGTAGCCAGATATCAATATCTTAGTTCACATGCTTTTCTTAAAATATGATCTACATTGCTCAAGAGAAGATAAGAAAGAACAACAACAAAAAAATAAGTGGACTATTGTATGGACCCAACAAGTAGCCAAATAAATCAAAGGGAAATCTTATAATAAAAACTGAGAAATATTATAGCTATTTCTTAAATATTTGAATAATTAAAGACCCCCGGTACTCTTAGCTATTATAATTTGTATCAGTAGAAATAAATATGGTCTAAAATACCCAATCTTGAACTTAAAATAATTTTTCCTGTAGGGATTCCAAATAATGAATGGCTTCAAACTGCCACATTGCTGACCAGCATGTGTACCTTTCTACTCCTATACCTATCCATGCATTCTTTAAATAAAAAATTGAAGAATGGGTGATTATCTGAAAATCACTGGAGCAAGCTAAATTCTCTGTAGCAATTGCTTAGTTACATATTTTCTTTAAGTATGTTTCTAAATTTATCTCTTTCACTTTTTTAATTGTAAACATTTGCAATAGATGGAGAGTTTTGTGTTCATCTCAAAATATCTTACATTGTGAAATGACCCCAATCATTTCTCCATTTGGAAAATTAACTTTGGCATGTTGTAGTACAAAAATAAGCACTGGACAATAAGTGAAAAAAATACAACACTTTTCTGCCTCCACCTCTAAAACTGTATGATGACCTTGAATCAGTCACTTGATCTCTCTGACTTTCACTTTTTCCCAGCTTACAAATGAGAATCTGGTCATTCTTAAGGTCATTTATAATGAAAAACTTCTATTATGCGTGATATATCACTATAGAACCATAAATATTTATTTGCCAATCATAGAGAGTGAAAGGAGAGGTTATGCTGTCCAATTTTCATGAAAATATTGGAAATAATTTTAACTTGCTTTATAGAAATACCTAAAAGGTACTGACAACATGTTTGGTTCTTTCTGGATGAACACCATCACTAGTGATATACCACCATTTCTTGACATTTTGTCTTTGTAAGTTTTCTTTCTAGAGAAATTTGACAGTTCAACAGAAAGTATGAAGTTTCTTGGTATTTGGATATATATGAGATACATTAAAAAAAAACATATCTGTACTAACTTGCAGTGTTTTTACTTGACACATCTGTTCCTTTGCTTTATATTGTTCCACCTTTACCTCAGTAGCTGGATCATCTGACCCCCATTAGTGATGAAAATTTTCCTTACTGCTAATCCTCTGGAGAGTTCTTGATATTAATCAGTTAGAAATGCCATCTACCTTCTAAGGTTTTCCAAGTGACAAGCTGTGGGTACATACAATAAGTACTCCCTGGAATTGTCCATTCCTACTGGTTCCAAGTGTACATAGACATTCCTCTGAGACTCATATTACTCACATTGGAATATCCTTAACACCGTCAAGAAAATAATAGAATTATAGTAAGTACAAGACATTTGAAGATCCTCTTTTAGTATTACTACCTTGTCAGCTTCTCCTTTTAAATAGGCCAATAAATTCACCACTTGCATTTCTTTACAGCTATTAATTTTCCTGGAAACGCTTCATCCTAAAAATATGTAGAATAGCCCAACTCAATCTCTCTCAATCTGGTGACGTGATTCTTATATCTGTCAGTAGTTGGTACCAAGGACCTTCAAATAAGACTAGTTCTGTGTATGTCATTACCATATGCCATGACAAGGCAGTTTACAATCTCTCACTGTGACTGAATTGTATTATAATCCTTTTTGATACAAGTTCCCTCAGAGGACAGTTTTATTTGCTTTCTATTTCAGCAACCTAGAGAATTTTTCTGCCTAAGTCTGCCACTTGTCAGCAGATACTACTTTTCAGAGTATACATAAACATACCTCATACTTAGGTATATAATAAAGAAACATTTTATTTAAACTGAAAGATGACCTTCTATTTTAAGTTTCCATTTTCTTGGCAAATATTGGAGGGTGTTCAATAGAAGGGAAAAGATAATATAAAATTTATGAGGAAAAATCTATTACTGAAATTGTTCATTCTAGCATCACCTCACTAATAAATGAAGGAGACAGGAAATATCTCATTGCTTTACATGCCATGAATTGTCATTTGTAAATGACATTGATGAGAAATTCTTCCTGCAATAAACTATTGAATCCACCAGTCACGATGATATAAAGAACATGATATGTTAGCATAAGAACATTTAAGTGTCTGTTTTTTTCCTGCTAATGTAGTTACATCAATTATATTTGTTTCTAGGACGGGAATAAAGGATGTCACCCTAAACCCTTTCCCACAGTCTTCATGACCAGATCTCTTTAATTTTCTTTAAGATTGGATTAATGCAGTGAATATCAGGAACATGCTAAGATTATCAAAACCAGCGACACATGATGAAAAGCCACACATTTCAAAAAGTTTTTAACTTAAAAAAACCCAAATTTCTAATCTAAAAGTGATCTTAAAAGTAAAATCAAGGGGCCTCCCCTGGGGGCGCAGCGGTTGAGTGCTGGGCTGCGAAGCTGCCCGTGGCCTCTGCAGCGCATGGTCGCTCCCTGGCCAACGGCGAGGGTCCCACATGGCGCAAACCTCTCCTGCCGCCCGCTGCTCCCCTCAGCAGTGTACTTCGTCAGTCTGCCTGTTCTGTTCCCCGCTCTGGCTCTGGTGAATTCTCTCACCCTCCCATGCTTCTGACTGTACCCAGTGCTTGTATAAATAAATAAAATAAATCTTTAAAAAAAAAAAAAGAACAAACAAAAAACCTCAGGTTAAAAAAAAAAAAAAAAGTAAAATCAAATGCCTGTCAGGGGTTTTCTAGAATTTTTGTTCTTGAATAAGAAATAACTGCAGAAAAAAATGACTTTTGTTTCCTAGTAACCTGCTTAATAATTTTCAGTACCTAGATATTTTTTCTGATCAATCCCAATTTTTTAATGCCTAACACCTTCCATCTTTCAACTTAGTATCTCCTGTACTTTTCTTTTTATATATGAATATTCTATGCTAGAAATTTCCCAGATTCATTGCCTATGTAGATAATGACAAATTTATCTGGGGAAGACAATAAATTAAACATATATTTTCTTCTCCCTTGCTCTCTTCTTTCTCCCTCACTTTTACACATATGCATGTGTGCATAAGCACCGTACAAACACGGGCTATAAACGATTGTTCTGAAAATCCAAAGCGCCATTCTACTCTGTTAAGTGGGTGAAAGAATGAACTCCAAATTGGACAGAAGTGAAATCAAACCTGCCCCGCTTCTTATCGGTTATCTTGTCTTAAGCTTATAAATTGTGAGTATGATAGTGCTTAATATCATAAGGTAGAGTTGTCAGTAAATTTAATTGAGTTTATTAAAGCATTTAATTAGGCATTTGGCCCAATAAAAGCTTCAATAAATATTTGCTCTCATTAAGATGCTGCTACTTCCCTCAAGGAATTTATAGTCTAAGGAAGGACCGACAAATGAACAGAAATTACTAATAAAATGTGTCAAAAGCTAAATTAGACTTATGTGCATGATGCTGTACAAATGAGATGGTGTGGTTCTAGCCATGCGCATCTCAGGGGAGGCTTGCAAAAGTGACTGCATCCAAGATGATTTATACAGTACGGCAGTGTGAAGCACCTCATGCTATGTTGCCAGAATTCATAAGCAATTTAAAGCATACTGTATTTCTCAAAGTTTCCCCCAAAGTGTTTATATTTTTATATTTCCTAAAACTATGGAAGCATGATTGGAAGACACAAAACTCCTATTAAAGGGTCCAGAATATAGCACTGAGGAGTCTGTGCTCTGGAGTGAATGTACTTATGTTGAAATCCTCCGGCTCATCGCATGTTGTACTAATAAATGGTTTAAATGGTTTAACATCTGAGCTTTATGCTTTTCACCAAGGAGGAAATAATCTTGGAGCATTGTGGGAAAGAAATGAGTTAATATTTATGGAATCCCTAGTAGTGTCTACCGAAGTAGACACTATGTCTAATGTCTAGTAAGCCTATCTGATGTCTTTCTAGTTTTAAATAGTCTCTTAAAATTTATGTTTTAAATGGAGATGCATTTTCCCAAAATGCAGATGCTTGTTTTAGCGTAGGAATTTTACAACTACTTAAAATTGAGAAAAATCAAATTTCAAGAAGATATTCTGTTTAATCAGACTTCCTAGGAAGATTGAGCATTTATTCATTTTATTCATTTAATACATATTTATTATATGCCTACTTCAGGCCAAAACTGAGCTAATTGCATGGGATACAATAGTGATAAAAAGGTGAACTTATAGTCCAGGAGGGGAAATGGGCATTAATCAAATAATCACACTAATAAATGCATAATTGCAGACTAAGGCAAATTCTCTGAAGGCAATCATGCAAATGAACGTGAACATTCTTTAGGGAAGTTGGAAGAGTAAAACAAAGGAATCTGATATAGATGACGGACAGTGGTGATCAGGACAAGTCTGAGCAGGAAAACTATAGGGCAAATAAGCATTGCCTGCATAAAAGTGGGAGGAAAAATGGGTGGTTATAGCACTCCTGACAAAGGAAACAGAATATGTAGAGGCTTGTATCAGTTGAGTGAGAGCAGGACAGTTTCACGGAACAGAAGAAGGGCAGATGAGTTGGAGCACGTGGAAAGGAAAGAAATATAACGTGAATTTCTGGGGGCCACCAGGGGTGCCCACATTGAGTTTTGAATCCTGCTATGGATTTGAGTCTCTGAAAAGCAAGAGAATAAAACTACAGAGTTCTAAGCAGTAACGATAGCAGGATGACATTTCATTGTGTGAAATACTCAGTGTGGAGAGAAGGTGGGAGAACCAGAGAGAACGTGAAAGAGTCAAATGGACTGTTAGTCCAGACTCGCAGAAGAGAAGAGATCAGATGTGTAGCAAAGTAGGTGGAGTATTGGAGATTATTGGGACTGGTGGTGGGTGTTATCAGACTGCACACCTTTTTGGGAAGAGAGGGAAGGAACACATTTCAATGTCAAAGACAGCCTACAGTTCAGCACCACAGATGGGAAGCTCTAAAGTAAAGTCTTCTTTTAAGCAAGTCCCCTGTCTCCCAAACAGGTCTACCTGGACATCCCAGTCATGCTTGGTTGTGTTTGGAAGCAGTCCATGGAAGTTTGGCCTAAGCGTAGATGGGTGATATATTTTATTTATTTTTAAAAAGTTTATGTATGCAAAGAAGTACTGGGGTATAGGCCAGAGGTTTGGGTGGTGAGAGGATTCACCTGAGACAGAGTGGGGAGCAGAACAGGCGGATCTACTGAAATACACTGCTGAGGCGAGCTTCCGGTGAGACAGGAGAGGTCTGCTACGCCATATGTGTGTCAGCTCCCTGGCCAGAAATCGAACTCTGGCCATAGCAGTGTAGCAGTGAGACTTAACTCCAATGCCACCAGGTGATAAGTTTTAGAGTGCAGCAGCTGGGGCTACTTTCCGCTGTTTTTTGGTCAAATACACACAGCAGTGAGAACCTGAGAGGTGCATTTTCATGAAGGCCATATACTATGCTGACTGTGAAAATAGGTAACATAGATGGATACCATCAAATTTAAGAATTAAAGTTGACAGAACAGTTGCAAGATTTTGGAAAGGTTGAAATGCCTATTTGTCTTAGATACTTTTCCTGATCATTTGGTCTATAAAAGCACCTCTTTTTGCACATGTAACCCTTTCTTCAGACAGCTATAATTTGGGATCTGGCTTTTACCAACAACTCCTGACATATATTTTATTTATTTAATTCTTTATTGGTTTATCGGCACTCCTCCCCCACTATAATCTAAACTTAGTGATTACAGGGGACTTCCTTCTATTTCATTGCTGTTTTTTTTTTTTTTTTTTTTAGAGGCATGTTTTATTTATTTATTTATTTGTTTGTTTTGTTTATACATGCACTGGGTACAGTCAGAAGTGCGGGAGGGTGAGAGAATTCACCAGAGCCAGAGCGGGGAGCAGAGCAGACAGACGGACCGAAGTACACTGCTGAGGGGAGCAGCGGGCAGCAGGAGAGGTCTGCGCGCCATGTGGGACCCTCCTCTGGTGGCCGGGGAGCAGCCGGGGATCGAACCGGCTCCGCAGAGGCTGCCGGCAGCTTCGCAACCCAGTGCTCAACCGCTGCACCACCAGCGAGGCCCGCATTTCATAGCTGTTTTGCAGGAAACTGAAACAGTATAGTCATTCAAGATATTTATTTATTTATTTA
This sequence comes from Talpa europaea, assembly GCF_964194135.1. Classification (NCBI taxonomy): domain Eukaryota; kingdom Metazoa; phylum Chordata; class Mammalia; order Eulipotyphla; family Talpidae; genus Talpa; species Talpa europaea. The sequence goes on from NC_140070.1 coordinate 81,532,867, forward strand.
TTTATCTACAGGTACAGGCCAGAGGTGTGTGGGGGCTGGGGTGTGAGAGGATTCACCAAAGACAGAGTGGGGAACAGAACAGGTAGAATGACTGAAATACACTGCTGAGGGGAGCAGCAGGCAAGGCAGGAGAGGTCTGCTGCACCATACGGATAGCTCCCTGACTGGGGATTGAACTCGTGCTTCAGTGGCTGCAGATAGCTTCATAGGTTGCATCTTAACCCCCTGCGCCACCAGGCAGACCCCCAAGATATTTATTTTTAGATGAATGAATGAGGAGGACTTAAGGATGAGAAAACAGAAATTTTCAAAGATGACTGCAGGTTTATGGTAAGTGCAAATGAATGGGTGGTGGCTCATGCACTGATAAAGGGCACACTGGAAATGTTGATCAAGTAGGTTAGAAAATACATTTTTCCTATATACCCACTTGATCAACATTGAGACATCAGAGAACCTCTTGTCTTTTCCTCCTTCCTTCTCTCCTTTCCTCTGTCCCCTGTGAAAACAAAAGGGGAAAGCAACCAGGAATAGAATTCTAACCAGAATCCAGCCAAACTGGAACTCTGATCTCAGACTCTTAGCATTCTAGGTTTTGGAAAACTTTAAATATACTATATTTCAAAGCTGAACTGTTTAGATAGAAATGTCAGGATCACATTTAGATTTCAGAACCTTCCCGCCTATATATCAAACATAGTTTATTTATATATATATATATTTAAGATTTATTTGTATTTATTTATTGCATAGAAGAAGTGGGGATACAGGCCAGAGGTGTGGGGGGTGAGGGGATTCACCAGAGACAGAGTGGGGAACAGAACTGGCATATTTACTGAAATACACTGTTGAGGGGAACAGTGGGTGATACAAGTGAGATCTGCTGTGCCGTGTGTGTCACCTCCCTGCCTGGGGATGGAACTCAGGCCGCAGTGGCTGCAGATAGCTTCATAGTGCTGACTTACCGCTGCGCCAATATACCCCCCCCCCGTTGGTATATTTTTTAACTTTGAAGTTGCTACTATTCAATATTTAAAATGTTATTACTTAGAGAATAGTAAAAAGAATGCAACCCTGTCCTAACTACCAATGAGATACTAGTGTAGGAATTAGCAAACAGTCTATGCAGATATGTGACCAAATATCTGTTCTCTATTTGCTCTCCAATTCATCCCTTTTTCACTTAATCATGGTGGTAAAGATCACTGACTATTTTACCCTGAGTCTAATAGTTTTAGAAGCAAAATTAATCAATACTTGATACCATTTGGTGTTTGCATATGCTAACCAGAGCCATATTGGGGTGAAATGTCATCTTTATTTTCATAAATTCAGAGAAATTACTGAGGTGAGTGCAACAGGTAGAGTGGAGTTTCAAGATGAAGGCAAAGTGCAAATTCATGTTTATTGATTGACAGACACTGATCTAGGCACTAGATCTATAAAAGAGATTAAGAGTGATAAGGTCCATGAGCTCCTGTAGCTTATAGTCTAAGAAAGATAGGAAAGATACATAATTAAGTAATAAAGGATTTAGGAATTTAAAATAGTAAACATTTTACCTGGACAAAATGAAAGAGAATGCTATGATAAAGAACTGCTAGAAAGGAGTGACTCCAATTCCTAAGGCCAGGGAGGGTCTCACCATGAGAGATTATAATGGGAGGGAGACCTGAATGACACACGCAAAAATGTCATTCATGAAAGGAACATAGGAAGGATATTTCTGCCACATGGAACTACAAAATCAGAGGCATAAATGAATGTGGTATTTGCAAAGAAGAGAGCATTTAAAACATCCTTTAGATTGACCATACAAGCAAGGGAGAAGGTGATCTTAAGTATGTTAGAGAGAATGGGCATAAGGGTTTTTTTTTTTTTTGTAAGATTTATTTGTTTATGCATACAAGAACTGGTTTATAGTCCAGAGGTGTGGAGGGTAAGAGGATTCACCCAGAGACAGAGTGGGGAACAGAACAGGCAAATTGACCAAAATACACTGCTGAGGGGAGTAGCAGGTGAGATAGCAAGGGTCTGCTGTGCCATATGGGTCACCTCCTTGGCTGGGGATCAAACTCCTGCTGCAAGGGCTGCAGATAGCTTCATAGGTTGTGTCTTCACCGCTTGCACCACCAAGAAGGCCCTGGTTTTATAGGTCAGAACAAGGCATGAAATTTTGTTTTGTTTAGAATAGGAAGTCACTGGAATGGCTTATGCAGGGATGTAGTATAATTTGATTATATTACACCACATTGGAAAAAATGACCATTTTGATTGAACAATTAAATTTTAATCCCCTGAAGTTAAGAAATGGAAATTATGAATGTTTTTCACAAGTGAATTGAGAACGTCTTATGATTACATGCACTTTAAGTATCTTTGTGTTAAGTGATGAGTATCAGCATTAACCACTAGGGAAGCAACACTTAAATCTAGTGCAAATACATGAAAACCCTGAATCACACATAAATTTTGCTCACTCTGAATTTTATAAAAATCAAAATTTCCCATGTAAGTTAGCTTATCTCCTATCTCCCATAACTTACATTATAGAGTGAAAAATCAGACATTAAATAATTAAACAAAAACGGATATCATTTTTTGGATCCAAGTGAAGGTGACACTAAATACTAGATAAAAACACTATTACAGGGCCTCCCCAGTGGCTCAGTGGTTGAGCGCTGGGTTGCGAAGCTGCCCCAGCCTTTGTAGCGCCGGTTGGGTCCCTGGCTGCCATGCGAGGGTCTCACATGGCGCGCAGACCTCTCCTACCCGCCTGCTGCTCCTCTCAGCAGTGTACTTCATCAGTCTGCCTGTTCAGTTCCTGCTCTGGCTTTGGTGAATTCTCTCACCCTCCTGCGCTTCTGACTGTACCCAGTGCTTGTATAAATAAATAAATAAATCTTTAAAAAAAAAACCCAAACAACAACAACAACAGCAACAACAACAACAACAACAACAACAAAACACTATTACAGGACAAGAGAGAAACTGCAGGAGAAAGGAAAGAACTGAACTTTTTCAGCAGACTTGATGTTTTTCATTTCATTCCAATGCCCACAAATTATGTAGTTGACACTGTTACAGATTTCTCTCATCTGTAAAATTAGAATTAAAGCCCTAGCTCTTAGAGTTGTAAAGATTATATAAATTAAAAGACATATGGCACTAGGCACAATGCCTAACCAGAGGTAGTTGGACAATGAAGCATATTTCTTTCTCCTGGCTTACCTCGCTACTCTTCCACTAAGAACGTGTTCACAGGATGTTTCAGTATTTTGACTTCATCATCCAAAAAATAAATATATTTGGGAGAGAGTCTATGTGAATCTTTTGTGTGCTCAGTGTCACTTCTCTTTGCAACACAAAGTGGTCCTAACCACCGAAGTGTGCCCTGTGACCATCAGAAACATCTCCCCATTCATAGAATAAAGTCTTTTAATTAATGAGCCAGCAAACGTTGTGCCTTGTCAAAATAAGCGTCTGTTTGGTAAGGATCTCTAAGTGTTGCGTTTGTTTCTTTGATATTTTAATTATTGATAATCTATTAATGTATATATCGTTGATTAAAATGCTCTTATTACTAGAGCATTTTATATATTTTTTATATTAGTTACCTAATGTGACACAAAAAAGGGTTTCACTTGGTAGAGCCTCAAATATATAAGCATTGAGTTGATGACACTAAAGGCTGGGTTTTTCTAAAATTAGTTCTAAGAGAGAGCCTGGTAATTCATTGGCAATTAATTAGCAATTATACAATGAGATACTTATGAATTATTTCCCTATAGTTGTGGACTTTTTATCAGGGTATAAGCTTATTTTAACTTGGGAATTTTCAAAGTTAGAATTCTGTGGATGGAAACCGATAAAACTAGGTGACAGCCACCAGGGCAAAGCATGAAACTTGAATGGTAGCATAACGCAGGTATATCAAATTCACAGAAAGACAACGCTATAGCCACAAAATGACAAGGAAATCCATCATGAAGGGTTGAGCAGGTCTTTTAGTGAGAGGCTTATTTATATATTCCAAGAAAGGAAATGTCATTTACTGGTTAACCTATCTGGTAGCTTTTTGTGAACTGATGAATATATTCATGCTTATAATTGAAAGTGACTTTTCCTGAGGAAAGCTGGTATAATGCATGAATATATTCACAAAGAATATGAGTGGACTTAAATGCCTTGCATTTAACAGAATTGGTTCTTTATTATTTGATCCTTTGTATAATTACTAAATGATGAGATGGTACTAATTATTTTAACTGTGACCTTCTTCGAGGCTATTTATCTGAAAAGATCAAAGAAATTTAGAAATTTTCAACTGAACAGTCTATTATGGTAAGCATCACAGAAAACACACTTGTCCCAGGAACAGGAAATCAGAAAGATCTACTCATGTCAAAAGAAAAGCAAGTTTATTTTCCTTGGTTTGCTTTTTATTTTCTGCCTCAGAACTAAGAAGAATTCTGACAACTCTTGATAGGTTAATGATGCATCTAAGTGAGGAGTCCAAAGGTTAAGAATTAAGTTCTCTCAGACCCTTCCTCATTTTTACAGCCCCACAAACAAAAACGTAAAGTCTGTCAATGTACAGAACACTGACTTTGTCTTCACATGAAACCCAATAATCCAACAGTAAGAGGCAAAGTCACACTAACCCACTTTCTGTGAGAGTTTCTGTGAAGTAGGAAGTGAAGGTAACTGACCACAGCCAGAAAACAGGAATCTACATAGATCATGTTCAACATACCACTTTTAAAGTCTCTTAATTAAACACAAATGTAACCCTACAACCCCTTTAAAAGACTAGAAGAAAATTTTTTTTGACTGTGCTTTCTATTTGTTCTCTATCTCACAACATTTATGATAACAAATAAGTAGAAATTTTGCCCTTGATTACTAAGTATAAATGTAACAGCTCCTCATGGAAAATGAAATGATATTGGGTCTTAGGCTATGTTAAGGATGTAATGGAATTTCAGTCTGAGTACAAAGAAGGAAAGAGTCAAATGCAAGATAAATATTTGCTGATTGACTATGTAAAAGCTAAGCACTGTACTTCACTGCTTTTATATCTAAAAGGAAAACATTAGCTCTGAATGTTGACTTGTCTCAAAGTTCAATTTATTTTCAATGAGATTCCAATGTTGTTTTTAGAGCTATTTTTATTCACAAAATAATTTTCTAGATGAAATATTTTTAATTATGAAATTTTTGACATTTTTATATAATACATAGTATCCCCACTGATAAGACACTCATACATGCTTTTAGGTTAGTGATTATTTTACAAAGATATTTGATATAAACATAGGTGATATATGTCCTATTTGCTCCCAAAATAGGAATTACATCACATTTCTCACTTTTGTTAGAGATGCAGTGTTTTTCTCTTTTTTCACTTCCAGGATTCTATGATATAGTTTCTTTAAAAAGTGTCTAGGTTTCTCAGGAATACTATGAGTATGAATACTAATGTCATTTAAAATTTTTTCAAATCATATTCCATTTATATGTGAACACTGAGCGATGATTAGGAGCTCTCCTCTAGGGTTCTCTGCAAGAAACCAGGTATCTGAATTCTCAGAAATTGGTCCTTAAGGGGAGACCTGTCTTTGGAATAAGAACAAGGTTAGAGAATCGTATGAATTTTATGCCTTTTTCTTCTGATCAGATGCCAAAACAGTCACTTAAAATACTGCTACGAAGGAAGTATTAAGAAATGCTAGCAATGAGAATGAGCTCAAAAGGCTGAGTGAAGAGATTTCCATTAAGACTTAAAGTAATGCAAATATTAGCATTGTGTGTACAATTAAGTTCTACAAGTTGATCAAATCCTTTAAAGCAAAAGGTAATCTGTAACATCCTTCTCTAAAAGGGGCTATCACAAATGCTCACAACTTATCTAGACTGGTATAATAAAAATAATTATCTACACACTCAAAATATTAAAAAATATATATTAAAATATATAACCTCATATAATAATATGTGCTGAAGGCTGGAGCTATATGGTGGGGTATAGGATAGAAGAATATATAAATATTTAAAAGAAGGTCCTATCTTTTAGAACTTTATAGAACTTTTAAAAAAAGTTAAAATGATTAACAAAGTAATCATAAGCCATGTTTCTCTCTTGTCTTTGATAATTATACCATAGTTATAATATTTATAATGTGTTATGAATCTGTGAAAACAGTGCTTGTTGAATGGATAGCAGAGTGCCAGAGTTGATAATCAGTGATTCATTGTAAAGGAAAGTAAAAGAAATAGTTTTACTACCTACAAGTCATGGTGGAAGTACATTTTACATTGTGGGGACACATAAGGTGGTCAAGGCAGAGTGTAGACACAGAGGCAGGATCTGGGCACTTGCTGTTATTAGGGACAGCAAGTGTTGGGGGAGTACTCTGATGCTTCTTGACTACGGCCTGATAGGTCAATCAAAACAAAAGAGTGAGGTTTTGGCAAGCCCCATGAAGATTTTATTTAAGGGCACACAATAGGAAGGTTCTTGTGGGCAGGGCAGACTTAATTACACAGACTGTTGGAAAAGTCATAATGGAAACTTCCATTTCTGTGAATTTTCAGGCTGTATGTAGAACATGCACCCAGGGGTTGAGTTATGTCAGGTCGAGGCCTCCACAAGTTGCTTTGGCAACAAAATGGACCCAACATCAAGGCAGCAACATCATGGAGTAGAGTAGCTAAATTTTCAAGGACATAATATATTGCACCATAATATTTTTGGTTACAAATAAAGTAGTTAAAACGAATTACAAGCATGTAAAAATAATTTTGAGAGGTATAAATTTTTCTGACTTTTCTTAAGTTTTTCTATTTAGGAAAATAACAAGCCCACTTATTTGGAGTAGAATTGCTTTCTCTAACGTACCACATCTCATCTTGGTTCCCTCAGTCATGGATACTTTGCAGTTGGTGATCTGACTACCATGAAATGTTTAGTTGGAGAGAGATTACAAGAAACTAGGGCTAGACTCGAAAAGGGCATCCCTTTTCTAAGGGAAAAATATCTGGGAATTTAATAATTGAAGTAACACAAATTTGAAATTAAAATGAAAACATAAAACAGAAGTTATGAGTGTGCTGTGGGTCAGACCACAAAATCAAAAATTTTGAAGCATGATCTATTTACTTACGGTCTGCAAGCTGGGTAAAATGAAGGTAATCGTCCACAACCAGAAACCAGGAATCTACACAGATCATGCTTAACACACCAACTTTACATCTTCTTAATTAAACACAAATGTAACCCTACAACCCCACTAAAAATCTAAAAGAATTCCGCCCCCGCCCTGTGTTTTCTACTTCACAATACTTCTGACAACAAATAAGTAGAAATTATTGCACATCAAACATTTATATGACATAAATTAGATATCCTATAATTCATTTCAGTCCTGACATTATCTGGAGTTGGCATCAGATGCCACAAGACTGTCCCAATTTCAGATGTCAATCTCATGGCATATCAAGGCTTCCATACTCCTGGCAGATCAGCTATAAATCAGAGACTCTTAAGACTCTCTCCTTAGATTCTGCAATTTGTTAGGAATGGCATATAGAACTCAAGGAAACACTCATGTTTACTGGTTCATAATATAATATAAGATATTATGAAAGATACAGAGGAAGAGATGCAAAGGACAAAGTCTGAAAGGGTCATAGGTGGGTCATAGGTGTCCCAAAGGAGTTTGGGTATAACACCCTCTGGACACATAGATATGTTCACCACCCCTTGTAGGGATTTTCATGAAGCCATCATCGTGTCGACATTATTGATCTCTACTCCCTCTCCCTTCCCCAAAGGATACAGGTGGGATTGAAATTTCCAATTTCCTAGTCCTGGTTTGGTCTTTGTGGTGGGCAAACCTGATCCAGGTTTCCACAAAGAACTTCATTAGAACAAAAGAAGATCCTGGCATCCAGGAAATTCCAAGGACTTTAAGAGCTCAAAAATGTAAGTGTAAGGTGTGATAGCTCAACTAACCTTTTCAATCAAGATTGAAAAGGTTTTCAGAGTTCTGTGTCAGAAACTGGAAGATACACACACACACACACACATAATACATATGCATGTAATACAAAAGTGTGTATGTATACATTTTTTTCACAAGTCCTTATCCCATCTTTCCACTGAATATTTGGGGTACACCATAGCCCGTGAAGGAAGACCCATGAATTCAGAAGTTTTCAAACTTCAGATGGGTGATACTTTGTATTGGAAAAACATATTCATAAATATACATTTTGAAAACCAAGTACGATATATCTCTGGATAGAGATTCACATATATATTTGAAAAGAATGAGAGTCGCAGTATTTCCTTAGAACAAAAGGGGCTATACCATTGAAGGAATCATGAAGCTGTTCAAAAGAGAAAAACTTAGTGGACACTTTTTGTTAGTTGAGTTTTTAAGTTTTAGAAAATGACAGAATTCTGTTTAATATGAAGGGGTTAATTTTTCATTCAGTGATGGCTTTCATGAATTCATTCACATTTGTTCACATTTATTTCACAAATGTTTACTGAGCATCATCATTGTCAACTTGGGGGATAGAATCAATGAATTTCGTATTTCACGAAGGAGGGCATTGCACTCCTAAAATTACAAAAAAGGTTCAATGAGTGATTTGATGAAAAAGGGCTATGGAAACACACAAAGGTGCATTCTACAGGTGGGGATATTTATGCTAGAGTAGATACAAGCCAGAAAAAATGTGATAGGTAATCAGAGGGGGTTCAGCATGGACAGGGTAGACAACAACCTCACAGAAGACTTCACAGGGGGAGATTACAGTCAGAATGAGCTTGCCTATATTGGGAGTCTCTTCATTTGTTCCATAATGTTTAAATTTACCTTAGTGCCAGCACCTATAAAGTGCTTGATTTTAAAATGCATGACTTTTCTTGTAGGCCTGGGCCTCTTTCTTTTATTGAACTAGAATTCCCAAGTGCTTAACATCATCAGCACTCAAGAAATGATTTTACACTCTAGTTTATTGCTCCCTACTTATGAATTGTGTCCCACCAAAATTATACATGGAAATGCAATGAAGTCTTCATTCTTAGCACCTCAGAATGTGACTGTGTTTGGAACTAGGGCCTTAAGAGTTACTTAAATTAAAATGAGATCATTAGGATAGGCCCTAATCCAATGTGAATGGAGTCCTGTGAGAAGTGGAGATTAGGACACAGACAGGCACAGAGGGAAAGCCATGTGAAGACACTGACAGAAGAGAGCTATGTATAAAGCAAGGAGTAAGACCTCAGAAGGAACCAACCATGTTGACCCCGTGACCTCACAGTTCTAGCCTACCGTATTATTCGGTGGAAATGGTCAGATGATTGCTGTAAATGCCATAGTGTTGTCAAACACAAAATTTGGACAATGGATCAATGATTTTTACAATTCATTTTTTTAAGTATTTTCTCTTACTCTATAATTTGGCTTTTCATTCTTTCAAGAGCATCTTTATCTGAACAGATCTAAATTTTTAAAAGGCCAATTTATTGAGTTTCTATTTCATTGATTATTCTTTTTTTTTAAAGATTTATTTATTTATGCACACAAGAACTGGAGGACAGGTTGGACGTGCAGAGGGTGAGAGGATTCACCAGAGACAGATTGGGGAGTGGAACAGGCAGACAGACCGAAATACACTGCTGAGAGGAGCAGTGGGAGAGACAGAAGAGCTCTGCTGCTCCATAGGGGTTGCTCCCTGGCTGGCCGGGGGATTGAACTTGTGCTGCAGAGGCTACAGATTGCTTCATAGTGCAGTGATTAACCCCTTGCACCACCAGGGAGGCCTGATTATTCTTTTGGTTGTATCTAACTAATCTCCAAACCTAGGTTCACATCGGTTTTCTCCTAGATGTTTTATAGTTTTGGATTTTTATATTTAAACCTATAATGACACATTTTGAATTATTTATTTATTTTTTTGTAATGTAAAAGGCCTATGTCTAGATTCCTACTAAGGACTAGTTGTAAATGACATGAGTTAAACATTTAAATGATTAACAATGTGATGCTAATGAAAATTTTAAAATGTAATAAATTAGTCATCACAAGTATTACTGAACTCTGCCTGTAAGATGTCTGCAAAGAGTTTTTTCATTCATAGCTGACCATGGACAGAGAGAGAGCATGATATAAACTCTGAGGATCTCATGAGTCTGGATGTCACATTTGATTTGGTACATTTTTTAAAAAGTGACAAAAATCAGATTGGATATAATAATTTTAAAGCTGTGCAAAGTGTTGTGTAAACACTTTGCCACAAAAGACATATTTCTTGATGCTCAATTAATGACATGGATGAAGGTATGATTGCGGGTAAGATAGGAACGTCTTTCATAGGCTTTGTGGGCAGTCAACACATCTTGTCATAAGAAAATGCAAATTGAGAACCTTGAAAACAAAAGTGATAAAAATAGGCTGACTGATCCTGCTATAATTTATTCAGACAATGTCACTTTGATAATGAATTGGTGGGGATATAGAAAATACTGAATTTGCAGGGATCAATACAAAAAGTATGAAGATAGAAATAGGAAAAAAGAGGCTTAATACTTTATGGTTTAATTAATTCTGTTTCAACCACAATTTGTTAAGACTCTGTGTTGTGCTTTGGTAATGGAAGGTCAGTAATACATTGGGCTTCTCTTAAAAGAGCTCAGCACTTAGTAAGGGAGAAAAACATGTGTTCACATAATATATACGTGTATACCAAAATAGATTTATGTACAAAATAGGTGACTGCTCCCTAAAGAATTTACAAAACGTGATGGAAAGGCACTCAAGGTAGAAAGAACAGCAGTTGCAAAAGTATGGAGGTGCAAAACTGCATTGTGAATTCTGGGAACTAGATGTAATTCAGTATTTTTTGAACTATAAGACAGTATTTTAAAAATACATTTGTCTTAATCTCTTATATTCTTTCATAAATAGACATCCATATGTGGTCTTGTGATTGTAATGTGCACATTAATGCAAGTTATACTATTTTATCCTTTGAGTATATTAATTAGAAATCATAAAATAAATGATTCTTCTCATTTAATTAAGAAATGAAAATTCCTTTTGTCCTAACTGTCCACCTCTAGGAAACTTGACACATATAAAATGAGTCTTTTCAGATTCATTTCTACCCTTTCATTTTGATGCCAATCACATACCATATAGAGCCTAGAGACACTAGTTAAAAAAAAAAAGAACATAATTTACACATAAATTATGTCAACCATACAAGTGGTATTTCTTAGATGATAACACACTATAATTATAGCATTTTAAGTGCCATTATCTATCCATCTATGCATTTCTATAGCATCATCCACCCCAGTTTGTAGGATCGTTGAGAAGGCTGCTGTTTTATAACAAAATAGTATTAAAAGAAATCGGATATTCCCAACTATGTGTTATAGCTGGCTTGAAAGGTGACAGAAACCAATTGGGTATATTCTTTTTCCAACTCCACATTCAGTTACCTTATATTGGCAGGATGAAATTGGTCATGATTGAAGTATGTGCACCATGAAAATCAGTAAATGCAACACATCAGTTTTGTTTTCCCCTGGGAGACCCATTTATTAAACATTTATTAGCACATGACTGGATAGTTCTTTATAATTAACTTTGAAAGAAAAAGTATTGCATGGTTTGGAGAACACTTGAATAGATCTTTAAAAAAGTATAGACTTAAGAAACTCAATACTAGATAAGGATCACTTGATCGTGCATAAAGTGATGATATATTTTGGAAATCATTACTGCTGTTAACACTGAGAAAATTTGCTTTCGATATGAATGGAAGTCCCCAAATGATGGACGTTTTTATATCAATGAAGAATAATAGGACCTAAAATATCAGCATTTCTACCACCTGAGTTCTGAAGCAGTAAAATGAGACAACCGTATAAAGTTCCTTCATGTGAACCATGCTGAAATTCAGATTCAAATATACTATATATAGAAAAAGATAAATATGCCTGTGAATTTCCATGATTTGTCTGTATTCTGTGTATTAAGCTGTCAGGGACTATCTAAATCACTTCCTTTTCTGTCACTCTGTCTTCGGACAACATCCTTTGAGACACAACAGCATTCAGCTATGACCTCTCCCCCCTCCCCAGTCTCAAAATGATATGTAAATCCTGCAATTCATCATGCTCTGTGTAGTACAGGTTTAATTCTTCCTCCTAGGCCTCAATCTGCTGAAACATTACTCTGATATACAGTACAAAAGCAGTAACAAAGATGTTCATATCAGCCCATTGTGAGTTGGTGGCAGGCAGAGAAATCAATGAAGCCAGTGGGACAATAGCTGGAGTTTAAACAGGCTGCTGAAATTTGCTAAGACGCAGACAAAGGGCCTATGCTGAAAGGGGAGCTGCTGTGGAATTCCTTGGCCTCCATTATGTGGCTGAAACAATCCTTACTCAGAGAGTGGATTTGCATCTCTAATAGAGTTCAGGCTCTGTTTGTGAAAGGCTTTCGCTAGGCCTGACCCCGTGTCTCAAGAGCACATTGATACCCAGCGCCTTGCCTCTGCCTTGTCCCACACCGCAGAGAGCAGTATCATGGGAAAATGCACTAACTTAAAAGAAAGCAAAGGAAGGCAAGAGGAAGGGAAAAAATTAAAGGCTTGAGGCAGTTTTGGTGGTACTTAGCAGTGAAATTACTTTGGCAAATAATAGAACCTACTGCTGGTAATTACTGCTAACAAGCTTCCCCCAGCCCAAATGTGACACTTGGGCTGATGTGAGAAAAGCTGATATAGGCCAAGCTTATTAAGCTTGAATGAAAGGAACCCTTTCCCTATGAAAATACAGCAACTTGGGAGCTTGCAGATCTTGTAGTCTAGTGTTACCAATTATTCAGTAAAACAGAAAAATGGTGCTGCAATATTTAAAATCCTTCTTGGATTTAATTCAGTCCCATGCCCTAATCCCAAGCAACTGTAATCACGAACATCCTTGGTTTCCTAAACATGTGCTCTTGGTTCCAAACAAAATATTGTGGGTACTTAATCTTTTACTTCATGCTAGGGAACACTGGGGAAACCTTTCATTCTTGATGCCCACCAGATAACCTGGCCAAAAAGTTTTCCGGAAGGAAAGGAAAGGGAAGGGAAGGGAAGGGAAGGGAAGGGAAGGGAAGGGAAGGGAAGGGAAGGGAAGGGAAGGGAAGGGAAGGGAAGGGAAGGGAAGGGAAGGGAAGGGAAGGGAAGGGAAGGGAAGGGAAGGGAAGGGAAGGGAAGGGAAGGGAAGGGAAGGGAAGGGAAGGGAAGGGAAGGGAATCTGAAAAAGGCAAGAGAATCTTGTTCAAACATGTTCATGTTTTACTCAAGATCTTAATTTCAAAACAAATTTGGTGAGGTTTTGTCAGAGTAATTTTAACTTTGTCGACTTTAAAATTGCTTAAATGAGACAGTGATCACATGAAATTATGACATCTGTTAATTATTATATTTGGAGTTTATTTGGGAATAAACTCCTGTTTCAAGAGTAAAATTGGATAGGAAAATAAAGTCTCAGAAATGTTTCTGAGAATGAAAAAAATTCTGAAAAGGAAAGAAATTATTTATTATTAAATACTGAATAAGATCATATTCTCTGTTTAGGACATAAGCATTTGTTAAACTATTAGTATTTCTTCTGCACAGCTATAATTAAATGAAAGATAAATGCCTGCATCAGCTCTTTGAATTAAATTCCATTAAAATTATCTAGCATAGCCAAAATCTTTTCACATTAATATTTTCACAGATTTTTTTTAACATTACAATTGACACTATGATATAGTGGCACCTTTTCTGTCTAGAAAAGAAATGGGAATATAAATCCATTCAAGTCAGTGAAACAAAATCATGTACTACTGTGGACCTAAAAAGTCTCAATTGCAACTTAATTTTAAACTTTTCAATGTAACTGTGACTTTCTTAATAATCCATTAACTTATGGTGCCATTTAAATATTTCCAATAAATCCTTTTTCTGTAGCCTAATTATACTGGGCATATGGCAATATTAAGAGAGATTATATACTCTTTTAAGAGTTAGTACAGGCAATCTGCTTTTTAAAAATAAGACATTTTACAAAAAGCTTAAAACATTTTTAATATGTGGAACATGAAATTTATTTTTAAATAACACTACCTATGGTTTATCTTCTACCCTTTTCTAATGATAAGGTAAAATAAATTTAGTGGAAGAATTCTATTTACTAAATATAGTGAATGCACATACTACTATTTATAAAATACTATATGCCTCTCTGAGCTAGACCAAACATTTCAACCCTTTCAAAGGGAAATGGCATTGTTCAGGAAAATTCTGTTTATAATTAGTGAGGCAAATTTTGCAAAAGATAATTTGTTTAATTCAATTAAATAGATTTAAAAATTCAATTTAGTTTTAAAATTCAATTTAATTTTCAAACTTTATAAAATGATAAAGATCATCTTGCAATATACTAAAGAATTATCTTTTCAGTCTGACCCAATAATCATTGAAAAGAAAAACACCACTGGGGCTTTTAAAGAAAGAAGCTAAACAAATGAACAAATGAGTAAAGAATATAGACTTTCCTCAGTTTCTTTTTTAAGCAATGTAAATCTTTTCAGAAAGGTGTAAATGTGTGTGTATGTATGTGAAAATATCTTCTTCTTGAAACAAAAGGTGTACTTTAAGAATAAAGTATTTAGACACACAATGAGCACCAAAATATTAATGAATTGATAGCAGCATGTTATATATAATTGCTGTCCTGGTATGAACTGTATAGAATACTTATGTTGCAATGAGATAAATAAGTGTTCTTAGCGATACTTCATATGAAAAAATAAAAATAAACATGGAGGTAAAGGAATGAAGAAATGAGGGTAGGATGGAGAAAGAGAAGTAGAGAATTAGAGGCTTAGAGCAAAGTGGGTAAAGAGGTTGATAGGGTGGGAGAAACTGATGTAGCTGAGGTGTGGAAAGAGAAGAGGAGCTGACAGAATTAAAGAAGAGAAAGAAATTAAACCAATGTGAACATTTTAATGAATGACTTTAATAGTTCTCCAGTCACTGGTATACTTATGGAAAAATTCTAAGTTTTGTTAGTGATGCATTTCATCTAATTCATACTTCCCTCTAAGACTTAATCTAAAATCTGTTCAAAGACATTTGTTTCATCACAGGCAAGTCTTTAGATGAAAGTAACTTTTATGAGAAAATAAGTATTCCAAAGCTCTAACAAAGATATTTCTAAGGAGAAAGTTTCAGAATCTCATTGATAGATTGTATGTAAAGAATTTGAAAAATATATGCAAATGAATTTGATGGATCATCATATTCCTTAAGATATGTATTTTTATTTTTAAATATGTACATAGAGAAAATTCAGGGAAGTATCAGTTTGTGGAGGAGAATTTGAAAATTGATTTCAAATAATGTTATTCTGCAAAGGTGTGTGTCCAAGATTATTATATATATAGGATATATATATATTATATATAGGATATAGGATATATTATATATAGGATATGCAATATATACCATATATTTTTACAAATAATTTGGAAGTAGTAAAATGATGGTCAGGTGAGAAAAGTCACTGAAAGTGGGAGTATGCAGAACTTCAGTCACACTGATTTGCAAATGAATTCTTAATAACTTAATTCTGCACATTGTCTGCTACCATTTTTTTTCTAGTTTTGAAAGTGCTGCTCTCTCTGACACCTTTTTTCCTTCCTTTCTACTACAGATCTTAATTCCTGTAGATTCTCGTCTTGTATCTCTTGTGTCTATTGCTTCAGTTCTGATTTACTCTCTTTTGTCTGACAACTACTGCAGCCTCCAATTCTGTTCTCCCTCCCCCTCACCCCGGCCCTTTACCTGACCATTCCATCATGTTAGTTATACTAATGTCCACATGCATTTACCTCATGCTCATGCTCAAAATCTTCCCATCTCTCTCCTGCCTTCTTCAAGCAATTAGTCTAAATCTAAACCGAATATTCCTTCCAAACTTACTCTGTCACTATTCTCCTACACAAACCCAACATCCTGATAAAAAGGGAATGCTAAGCCATGTTAATGTCAGTACCAAGAATATATCCAAATCTGATAATTTTCTTCTTCTTGAAGATTCCTCTTCTCTACACTCTACTTATGTTCAAATTTGACTTCTTTTCTGAAGTCTGCTGAGCTATCACCTTCAAGAATTGCCTCTTAAACTTTAGTCCTCTATGCTAACAAACTTGTATACTATTATAATTGACATATTTAAGTTGTGCTTTTTAATCCCCAAGAGTGTTTTTTAATCCTCAATTTCTTACACAAGAAATTTCTTTCCCATGCTAACACTAAATCAACATTGAGTGAGCTGAGTACATAGAAATAGAGATACCACATATTTTTGCCTTAACTAAAAAAATGTACTGGTAATATCAAGAGCTAGGTTATCAAGAGAAAAATATTATTTTCCTTTTTGTAAAATTACAAATAGTTGGACTGCTTTTAGTGGCAAAAATATGTACATCCTTTAAATAAACAGGTCATTTTCAGTAATATAAAATTTTCAGTAATATAAAATTTTCAGTAATGATAAAATTCATTACATTGAAAGAATTTTTTCCATCATAATATGCTAAAAATCAGAAATTGGAAAACACATTTCTCAGGTAAATATATCTGTACTTGAGTATGGATAAATAAGTGCAATAAATATGCTATCAGCTAGCATTTAGACTGTCTTTAAAAATGAGTTTTATTCTTTTAGTCCTCCCAGAAAAAAATAATACTTCTATTTTGATAGATTACAGGACATAACATTTTTTACAATGATATATCAGATCAATATATAATATTACAATGAAATTTATAGAAAACTATAATTTATGATGCTATGGAAAGTATGAGATGAGTGATTAACCTCAAATTTTCCTTGTAGAAAATACTATAGTCATCCTGGAAAGAAGTAAAGCTTTTATTTTTTAATGGATAACATGACATAATTGTGATTTCTTATTATTTTACCCAGTGAAAGGCTATTACTTTTTAGTTTATCTAAGATAAAATGTAAACAAAATTAAAAATAGTTTAAATATATAAATAAAAATGCTTCAAATTTTTGTCTGATATTTCAAAATGATTTTCCTGACTTTTTTCTATATTGAAATCAAGTAATTATTGTAATATTTTTTAGAATGGTTATAATTTTTCTAAAAATACTTTCTCTTCAAAAACTGTAGAAAAATGGTAATTTAAGGTGCCTTTATTGTATTTGCTATGCTTTGTAAATTGTACTTACATAAAATAGTTCTTAGAGTTGACTATGAAGACAATGAACAAAACTATAATACATGAGTATTTTTAAATATAAGAGACATGGAAAATGTAATGTTAATTTGCATCTTTGATTTTTTCCCTTTTAAAAGTTTTCTCTGATTCTGATGAATACACCAGAAATCCTAAAACTAATCTCAAAATTTAATCTCACCTAAATATGTCTAGAATGGCACATTCTTAACTTTTCCTTACAGTTTCTGTCATTGTAGCAAATGATTAATATCAAAATCAAAAGTGAACAAGAGGACATTTCTTTTATTCTTTGAAATTTTAATTAGCATCTTACCAACACTTTAGAAGAAAATGACTAAAATCTAATATGACTCAAATTCCCCATCTATATTACCAGCAAGTGTATGTCACTAATGGACTATTTTACATCATTGTAAATCATTTGAATATTATCAGAAATGCAAATAACTGGCCTACCTATGTTTGGCTTCAGCTCCTGAAGTGTCTTTTGTGTAGTCTCTACAAAGTTTTATATCATGAGTGAAAAAATATACTTTATTCCAAGTATGTGGTCCAATACAAAACTAACTTGCATCATGACTATCATACATAATGGAGTAACCCATTAATTTCCAACATTTAACAGACTGCTATGAAAATGTGAGTAAAAACACAAGCCAACTTTGCTCATTTCAACATTTTACCTGAAAATTATAATGCCATTTAATGAAATGCTCTGAATATTTTATTTTCCCAAATTAGTCTTAAATTTCTTAGAGCTCTGAAAACTAAAGAAATTTATTACTCATATTCCATATAGAGTAGCATGTGACCAAATGTATTTAAATGATAGTTTTAAGCTAAATATGGAATAATGCCTTAGGATCCCACTAACGTTTTAGTCCCACCAATTGGAGGTGTTGCATCTATTCTTAAATAACAACAAAAATTGTGCCGTTAGTTTGCTGTAACAAAGAACAGAAAAAGTATATATGTATGAACTTGAGTTTTCACATCATAATAGCATCTTGCCTCCTTGGTGTTGCTTTTATTTTCCCAACTGGGTGACTTGTTGAAGGGAATAAAGAGAGAAGGCTTCATACAGGGGAAGCCACCGATATCATTGGCAAGTGAAGTTCGCGACAAATGAGATATTGTACAGGCAAACACAAAATGAGCTTTCACGCAGGGCTCTGTCAGTGTCATTCAGCTTTGCCTGAATGGATAACCTTCTCATGATTTATCTTCCATTCATCAAGTCAATGCCCAGTATCTTTTCAGTTGTGATGGATAAGACCTTACTAAATTGACTATTGCCTGCTGAGCATTGTGGAGCCTGAGAACTGAGCAGGAAGGGGATCCAACCATATTTCATTCATAGAGTAAGTCAGTCATTCTCAGTAGATCTAAGGACTGGGAATTATAAAGAGCCTTGTTTCAGTTGGCCCATTGGTCTGGGCTAGAGATTGATCAAGGATCCATCTGGTTTCTTAGATTTGAAAGTTAAGTAGGAATAGAGGATACTAGTAGCTCCCAAAGCAAGTCCTCTAGAAAACAGGAAATCAATTTATTAATAAGGAGCTACCATGCTTTCAAACTCAATTCTGGATGGTCAATATTTAGTTATATCCTTTCAAATGCCACACTTATTTTTATCATGAAAAATAATGTGTGTAATAATGTGTGTAATAATATATCAGCTATACATTATCACCTATACATTATAAGGCTGAAAAACATTATTAAGTGCCATAATAACAATGTGTCCAATTGTCTTTTTCAGTTACATATTCTTCAACTCCTAGGATAGAATATCTGAATCAATAAATGGCTATGGATAAATGGAAATATGAAAGTAATGGAATGATAGAGGGAAGATGAAAAAGAGAAGGAAGGGAAAAAAGATAGAAGAAAGAGAAACGAATCAAATTAACATACTGAATTTAAGATTTGAAGTATGATTATACATTTCTAAGCACTTTGGTGCTCTTCTTTTTCTTTTTATTTGAATGAAATTCAACCTGAAAACTTTCTGTAATACTTGTTTGAACACGAGAAGAAAAAACACAGTGCATCTTAAATCTCCTTCATAGATGTTGGATCTTTGTCCACTAGAAAACTATTTTTATTTTCTTCCAAATTTAAAGATAGAGAGCAATTGTTTTTGTATCAAAGTGGAAATTTATGTAGCTCCCTTCGTCTCTGCATTTTCTTCATCCATCAGAAAATCAGGTATCTTTTAAATGAGAAAAGTATCAAGTGTTCTAGGTTTGTGAAGTCAAAACGTCAAAATACCAATGTACATACTTGAAATGACTGCTAAAGTCCAGACGCATTCACAGATATGGACTACAGGTAAAGAATACCCACACAAAAATGCGGACCATTATAATAATGTTATATTAAAAGCAATGAAAAGATTAAAGGAACAAGTACAAACAACACATTAAATGGATAATATAGTATGTTATTTCCCAATATTATGGAGACCCGTTTGATCACTTTCTTCTGCCTTTATAAAGAATTACATGAAAAATAACTTCCACAAAAAGAATATCATTTCCTTTACTTGTGTCTCTCTTTTTTTGAAATCTGGATAACCAACTTGTATACCTATTACATTAATAGCATATAGGAAAAGGTATTAAAGAATCATTAATTCTAAAAGATGTTAGCAGGGGCTATTTATGGTTATATTGGATTTATGAAACACACTAAATAGGGATTAGCTATGTATTTCTTTTATATTTCCAAGAAGCAGAAATCAGGAAATCTTTCATAATTCATATATTTTATGTTTGAAGAATGAGGTAAGTTCTTAGGCTGGGGTTTGAAGGAGCAGCCCTCCATAAGAACTTATTCTGCCATCCAATAAGAAATAATGAATGACCATTCAATTGGAAAAGTCTCTTTGTATGTTTTAAAATTTTCCTGGATGAACTGTCTTCCTACTTACATTTGTTTTGGATTTTCATTTTTTGTATACCAAATGGAATGCACTTTCTTTAGGAAAAAATAAATGCCCCCTCTGATAGCTTAAGACACTGACAATAGGTCAAATATATACAATGTCTACAGTTACAAACACAGAAATACAGGTGTGTACACACACATATAATACACATGCACATACAATGCCAATATAAATTAAACCTAAACTATATAGTCTTCTTTCTAGAGTTTGGTATAACAGTCACTTAAGATCTAACGATAAAATTTTAGATTTTTTCCCCATTATTTGTTTCTTCTCTCACTTGATATATCACTATTCCTCCCTCTTAATTGGGTACCCAAAGAATAGGCAAAGGATTATATAAAAAGATAAAAAAGTCAGTTTGCATTATTTGTGTAAATAGCAAAAGAATTAGGATTAGGAGGACTTCAGTAGCATAGCATAAGATAAGGTTCTGAAATTGTCCTAGTTTATGAGTTATGCTTTTCTTCTGTTATTAAAGGAGATCATTAATGATAAACCATTAATTAGAGGACATTATTATGATGATGATATTTATCACTGCTGTTGGTGTGGAGAAAAGAATTATTGGTTCATATTCTTATTTGTGATCCCTCAAGAGCATAAAACTTCTAAATCCAATATGACCTACCACATGCACCAAAGTTCATGATGGCTTGCTTTTTTGAATTCATTCCATATGTGTCTTTAGTGCTAATCTCAGTGCTTTCTAAGAAATAACGGTAGCTCTTTGAACAACATACAGTCTTCATACCAAAACTCATGTTGTTTTGGAGGGGACACAAATTATAATATATGTTAAAATTATGATTAATATCAGGCCTCCCCGGTGGTGCAGCGGTTGAGAGCTGGGTTGCGAAGCTGCGCACAGCCTCTGCAGCACCAGTTCGATCCCCGCCCACCAGGCGAGGGTCCCACATGGTGCCCAGACCTCTCCTGCCGCTGGCTGCTCCCCTTAGTAGTGTACTTCATCAGTCTGCCTGCTCTGCTCTCCTCTCTGGCTCTGGTGAATTCTCTCACCCTCCCGAGCTTCTGACTGTACCCAGTGCTTGTATAAATAAATAAATAAATAAATAAATAAATAAATAAACAAACAAATAAATAAATAAATCTTTAAAAAAAAAGCCATAACTTCTTTTTTTTAAAATATGATTAATATCAACCAAATGTTGGAAATATAAGAGTATTTTGATGCTTTTTGATCCCTTATTCATGGATCTTCTCTTTAACAAACCCTCAGGGCTTTTTACTTATTTTTAACAAAATAATTTGTACAAAATAATCTTGAACCTTTAAAGCATCAGAAAAGGCCAAGCTCATAATGTCACCAGGTTAACAAATAAATACAAATGACACTGAACAAAGGGCAAGGACTGGAGTTTCTAAACTGAACTTCGCTATCATCTGTCTAAGTTTCATGTAGTCAAATAAACTGCATTAAAAAGGTAATAGAGTACGATTGGTATCATCTCCCCTACTACTAACAAATATGATTAGTATCAAATAGAATGTCTAAGTAAGTACTTTTTAAAGCCATAAGGAACTATGCACATTGTCCAGCATCTAGCACCTTGCCTGACATTCAGTGGCTATGCTACACATCACTGTTGAGCAAATAAATAAATAAATGAAGAAAAACAAATATTTAGTACTATTCATTTCATTCTTTCAGAACCTGTTTTGTGAATTTGTGGTCTTTCAATTCAAGCTTAGTTTTAAAATTATAAAAGTCAATTTCTCCCTCAAGGACTACACAGAGAATTTTTTCAAATACTTTAAATCCACCTAAGTGCTTTTAATGAAGGAGTTTTGTTGAAACAAACAAACAAAAGCCCTGTGTATTAGTGATAATGAGTACATTGCTTATTAAATTATAAGATGGTTCCATCAGGTGCTCCTTGAGTTCTGTTTATTCTGCAAAGAGGCTTAATTTGTATATTTTCTAGTTAGCATAAGTATCCTGCCATGTGATACATTCAGAACAAATGAGCACTTAATTCAGCAGCAGCTGCTGAAGGATTAAGAAGTAACATAAAATCTTCATGAGGTTTATACAAATTAGATTTTTCTTCTGTTATTGTGGTTTTCTTTTATATCCATAACTTATTTCTCCCACAACCAATATTTTTTTCTTTGGCTCTGATCAAGTCCCCAAATATCAAAGACTGGTAACAGGGTGGAAATGGAAGATAGAAAATCGGACTTGGTTGCACTGTCACTTGGCTTTAGCCTAAGTCTCAGTTATGTGATCAACCACGCATGTGAACAAAAGAGACATCCTCAGGAGAGAGGAGGGGTTTCTGATGGAAATCACAGAGGAAAAAAAGTTGGGAAAAAAAAAATCCCCGAAAGATAGGTGTCAGGGCCTTGTGGGTTTTGCTAAACGGGTAGACGCCCCCATGCTCTTTGCAGCAATTCTTTTCTTCTTAATCTCCATCATTCTTTTTCAAAATGCATTAGGACCAATCTGAGAATCTCTTCTAAAGAAAAGTTTTGTATATTTTTGATGTCTGTGGGAAAGAAGTGCCCCTGGGGAGGCTTTACTTAGGAACGTATTTTGGAATCGTTTTCTGAGAGGGAAAAAGGTTTTAAGGGGAGGACTTCATCATTAAGTATTTCACCTAAAATTCAGGGTCTACATGTTGGATACTTTTCTCATGTGCCACAGTATATTGTTAGCTCTTCAGTTCTCCAACCAACCAAAGGAAATGGCATCTTCAAATAAAACTTTGTAGGTAGGAGTGATACCATGTCGGTTTTTTTTTGCATTTCGTTACTCTTGTGAAGAAATTAGGAAAATATACTTACCAGTAAAAATATGAAAAACAGATAAAAAAGATAACTCAACATTCAATAAATCAACAACATTAAATCAGCATGCTTGACTGATGTTTATTGTATAAACACAAGAGGAGAAAGGTAGGGAAATAGAATGCCAAGCCCACCCACAAGGGGAAAATTTGTTTACTGGGCAGCAGAGTCAATGTTTATTCTACTTGCAGTAGGTAAAACAGAGTAAACGCTATGAAATTTTGTAAATTAACATCATATATAATATATCTTAAAAATTTTTCACTCAACGAGTACACACATGACTAAAGTGCTGACTTAATTAACTTATTTGCATCATGAGCTAAATAGCATTACAGGTCTTGAAAATCTTCAGATTTAATTTTAATGATGAGATCAAAGTTATCCTTTCTTTACTTTTTCTCTTATATTCATGATGAACACATCCCATGCCATTATGATCATTAAATTTTGGGTAAGTAGTTGAAAATGTGGAAAATTTGAAATAGAATAATTTAAATTATTTAATACAACAACCAATTTAAAGTTGCCATTCATAGTTTATATACTTAATGTGTTGGATGAATTAGAAGAATATCAGAGTGTCTTAACCCAAAATCAAACCTTGTGTGTGTGTGTTTTTTTTAAGGAGTGAAAATAAAAGAATGGAAAAATAAAGAAATATTTTTTTTTACTGTTTCATTTAAACATCTACACAGGCACAAAGAATTCTTTATATTCATCTATTTTGCTTCATGAGGGACTCTAAATACACTACTTGATTGCAAAATAATAACTTCCCTTCTCAGACACTAATAAGCAAGAGTTCAAAAAAATAAAAAAGAAGCAAAACCAAAAATCTTTTAGGAAAAAATGCTTAATATGACTTATCATGTTTTAATTTTTTGAGTTGTTTTACCATTTAAAAAAATGTGTATGATCTCAAATAAAACTTTCCTTTTCAATTAGAACAAAATAATGTGGAAACAAAATGAGAAAATTAACTGTATGAGAATTAGCTTAACTGTTGAATTTCTAATGGTGTCTACCATCACTTATAAAAATTTAATGAAGCTTTTCCTGAGACATATTATAATTTTAATATAATTATCATTTTAATATTAGTAACCCAATGTAAAATCTTAAAAATAGCTTCCCAAGATGAATTTTAATGTGAATATTTATTTTTCTAATGAGTCTTCAAATTTCAAAATATACGCAAAAAGGGTTGACATGTTACTTATCATAAGCAAAAACATAACCCTTGTCAGTTTCTGGAGAAAATAATTTCAGTAAATATTATTGAAATTCTATCTTTTGAAAAACAGAAGAATTCTTTCTTAGTGTTTACTATGTGTCTAATGCAATCCTTGTGACTTTTTATATAGGATCTCAATTTACTGATACAACAAATGCAAACTACTATCCCACCTTTCAAAAGAGTATATTGGCCTTTATCTCAGTGTTTCTCTTCAAACCTACTTGTTGTGGATACCATTTCTTTCTTGCCACTGAATTATTTAGGAGATTCCTTCTGTTTCATTGTTATTTATAATGGATATTCTGTCACTTGTTCCTGTTAACTCTTTGATAGAGATGATTATAATGATGATGATAAAATAATAAGAACTAACATATTAAGTGTGACAATTACTGTTCCAAGCACTTTACAAATACTGGATGACTTGATTCTTCTCCATTAACAAAACTAGAAGAGACATCTGGAGATTTATTTATCAATTAGAACTACCTTATCATTCTGAAACAATCTCATATGCTGTGCGCATATTATCATTGACAATAGGATGGCAGAGATAGATGATTAATTTTCTTGTTTTCCATGAGGATGAGGTAGATAAGTCACTGTTTTACTCTGTATATAACAAGACTGCTAATTTATCAAAGAATGATTCCTATTTTATAATTTAAAAAATTTGTGATTGAGCAAGAACACTTAGTGGTATTTTAAATAATTAGATTTGCTTCTCACAAGAAAAACATTTTAATGGCAAAAAAAACCTATCTCCTAAGAAAACTTAATATTGTCTCATCAAGGGGAGACAAATGTTTTAAAATATTATTAGCATATGCCCTATAAGGTTCAAAAGACAGCATTTTCTATCATCAATCATTCTCTTTGATAATAATGAGCCAATCCTGACCATAAAATATAGATCAGATTTGCTGCCCTCACATTTAAAGTTTCAGGTTCTCCTCCTGCACTGATTACTGTACTGCCATGCCTAAAGAAGAGGTCTTCGAAGAAAAAAACAAGGATCCATTAATCATGAATCATTACGTTTTGTCAGTTGGCAAAGAAATACTTTGCTCATTTATCCTTTGAATGAAATTAGTTCTGGCTCAGGCCCTTGTAGAAGGAAATTCTAAATTGTCTTGGCATCTTCCTATAGCAGTTTGTGTATGTGCCATAAAATGGCAGATGGGGTTTATTAATGGCAGATGAATTCAGATGGCAAAATTTTTTCTTTTCTTCTATTTGATCACTTTAATATTGAAGCTCAGATAAGGTTCATACACTGTGGCTGTATATTTATCTATAGCTATATTTTACTTATTAGTGAGGAGGGGGAAAGAGAAAACTGACAATGTTTGTGCTGCCAAACATAAGCAAGCTCATTCTTCTCTGTCATAGAGGGAATGAACACATATTTCCTTAAGTTTAAGTAACCAGGCAGAACAAAAAGCCAGAAATGTTGCAAATATTTATAATAAATATGTGAAGATGATTATTTAATTTTTATTTTTATTTATTTTTTAAATATTTATTTAATTATATAAGAACTGGGGTACAGGCCAGATGCACGGGAGAGTGAGAGGATTCACCAGAGACAGAGCAGGGAACAGAACAAGCAGACTGATGAAATACACTGCTGAGGGGAGCAGCGGGCGAGACAGGAGAGGTCTGCTGTGCCATGTGGAACATTCGCCAGCTGGCCGGGATCAAACCCACACTACAGAGGCTGTGGACAGCTTCACAGTGCGGCGCTCAACCTCCTGTGCCACCAGGGAGGCCCTGATTAGTTAATTTTTAAATAACACTAGTCATTTGATTGAGTGAGATGATGGTTATAGTCACATCTATTAATGTTTGACAGACATATGAGTAGTTTTGAGAAACAATGTTCCTTCATAAGTAATGTCTATATAAATTTTACTCTTTGCTCAGCCTCCTACAAGGTCTGAAAGCTAAACCACAAGACTGAAAGAAAGAACATCACAAGGGAATAGTAATCAATGTCTGAGTTCCACCTTCCATCATTGTCTGCAAGTAGTAGTAAGAAGACACAAGGATTATTTTAACCATGAGTGTGTTCTTGGCAACAGTCTGTAATGTGGAATATGAAGTGCAATATACCCCTTCAAATGCTTAATTTTAGAGAAATGACACAAGTGTTGAAGAAAATACACATTTAAAAGTGTCATATAATCTATAAAGAACTATGGACATGATGAAAGCTATTATTTAGCCAAAAATCAGCAGAATTAAGGGTTATCCTAATTTTTAATACAAATGGCTTATTCTGAGTGTTTATATGTTATACTTGATGGAAGTTAATAGTGAAAGTTTTATTTCAAATATTTAATACATAGTATTGTCTCACCTTTGGATAGAATCAAAATATGTTTAGAATAATAAGTTACACACTTGAAAGTAATTAAGGATGGGGAAAAGATTATAGTATTTTTAATAACCTCTAATCAAAGAGAATTTATAGCTGAGTATATTTCACCACAATATGTGCTTATAGGAAAGGATAAATAATAAACCTTTTGTTTTTTTAATGCTATTTGAAATAGGAATCAGTGGCAATGACAGTATGTTATTTCAGTAAAAGAATTTATTTTTCTACAAATTATATCTTAACAACGAGTCACTGTTAAACATAATTTTTATCAATTATATAGAGTATATTTTTATTTTATATACTCTATATAATTGATAAAAATAAAATTGATAAAATAAATATCAATAAAATTGATAAAATAAAATTGATAAAATTGATAAAATAAAAATATACATGCTCAAATTTGGTAACAACTTTGAAGAATAAAATAGTGGAATACAAATATAAGAGTTAAAATATTAAGATAAATAAAAGCATTATTCAAGACAATCATTTTCCATGATGACATATAGGAAGTATAGTTTAAACCACATTCCATATACATTCAAGACACTTCAGTCTTTTTCTTTTTTCTGGCTGAACTGTTAGATTCAGAATCAATCTGTCCATACTGCTGCCAGTTTCTGCTTTATAGAAATAAAGTAATCTTCGTAAGAATTTGAAAAAGAATAAGACAGGTTTTGTCTATGAGAGATATAGTTTCACCAGTAGGGTGGTTTTGATTCTGTTTCATAAATCACTAGTCAATTAATAGCACACCTCTGTGTGCCTGACAGATCTATAAAGGGTGTGTTCTGACTGGTGCTACCATTATGTATTTGCCAAAATATTAATCCATGGGTGTAAAGGATGTTGAATATCTCCTTACATTAGAAACAAAGGGTCAGGATACAGTCATTAGTTTCCTCCTGATTTAAGATGATGATGAAATGTATATCTTATTTCAACTGCCACAAGAGAATGGAATCCCCTGAAATCTCATTACCTGCAAATGTAATAGTCTTTTCAAAGTGGAATAGCAGAAACAAAAGTGCAATGTTGCTCCAAAAACTGGTATTGCAAATAGATACCTATTTCCATAACTTTCTATGCCAATATTCCAAATAGAGAATAAGTTTTTCTTATATTTGGAAACTGATTTTTAGGATTGTACAAGTGCTAAATTTTCTTCTCCATGTTTGACATTTCATGTGTATATAAACACACACACATGCAGTCATATATATTCTTTTTTCTGCCATGTTACTTTCCTTATATATTTTATTGCTATAACCCTGATTTCCAATCCTCTCCTCCTATTCCACAAGTTCTCGTGGTTCTGGATATCTCTTCTTAGCAATTAAGATGAGATAGGACCCTTAAGAACATAACTACATTTATTGGTACATATGTTCTCAGCAGCCCAACATCACTGAAACCCAGAATATTGCTGGAGTGGTAATAATAACAAATGTGTATTTCTTCTATGCTGGGATCTGCTCTAATTGCTTTCCATGCATTTGATTTTTCAGACCTTGTGGTTTTCCTATGAGGTAATGGTTAAATGGCATGTTCCTCCCATGGAAGATAGAAACCTGGAAGTCTGTAAATATGATGCTTACTGGAGCGCACAGGAAGAGCGTGACTGGGAATGGTAGATACACACAAGAAATTTGCCCCGAATATTGAGAGGAGACTATGTATTGATGATACTATTTATCTTCTGAAATGAAATATGATAAAAATCAAACAATTCAAAGACAAAATGTAGAGACAATAATTCCTTTGGTATGCCACAGAGCAATTTTGTACATCAAATGCCACAATGATGTGAAACTTTGTCATCATTACAATTCACTATATCAATTATTGCAAACAAAGTACTATTTGTCCTGTGAAATTTGCAAAATAAAGACCTTTAATTGTTAAATGAACAGAATGAACTATAGCTAGAATGCCCTACTTGTGCAGGATTTTGTGGGAAGGATACCGCCCCAAGGCATTCAAATCATACCAGACTCATATTGCATAAACACGTATTTGATATTTAACCATAAGAACACCATTACAGAAAAGAGAGACTGAAAACACAACAATCTTCAGGGACTGGGCTGATGTGCACACGAATCAGTCAGAACAGGTTTTGAAAATTCAATTAAGAAATCTTTGTCAGGGGCCTCCCTGGTGGCGCAAGGGGTTAATATGCAACCTATGAAGCCATCTGTGGCCACTGCAGCATGAGTTTGATCCCTGGCCAGCCAGGGAGCAACCCACATGGCGCAGCAGATCTCTCCTGACTTGCCCGCTTCTCCCCTCAACAGTGTACTTTGGTTGATCTGCCTGTTCTGTTCCCCAATCTGTCTCTGGTGAATCCTCTCACCGCCCACACCTCTGGAGTGTACTCCAGCTCTTGTATGCATAAATAAATAAATCTCTAAAAAAAAAAGAAATCTTTGTCAGGAAAGACAAAGATTTTATGGTACTTTTTAAATTCTTGAAACCAATATAACTGGTTTGCAAATTCAAATGTATAATGGCCTGTGGGAACTATGGTAAAGCATGGAATGAATTTCCCGTCTTCCTTTCTGAAATTTTTCCCATTTTTAGTCTATTTAAAAAAAAAAACTTTTTTTGTGAAATATTGCAATCCTTAAATACTCTCAATTTGTTGAGGTATTGATTATGAAGATGCAAAATAAAACTCATCCAGCACACGAACTGTGAATTATGATCTCCTAAAAAAGTCACAAAGAATTAGCATTGTAAGTTAAAATTTGTAATTTAAAATATCTTTTTTTACCTGTTTTGTGAACTACTAGAAAATTATCTCCAGTTTACAGATGAGAAAATAGAGTCCAAAGAAGTTAAGTGCAAACAATTACACAACAATACACTTGTGTAATATAACTGAAAGATTCCAACATTTAAAGACACATTCAAGTATTCCTGTCCAAAATGATTTGAAATAGACTTGGATATTCAATACAGTTCAAAGTAGTCCCTATTATAGTTTTATTATTGATCAATTTATTCATCTATCTGATTATTCAGTAAATATTTAGCGGGCAAGTGCTGTGTGTCAAGTATTCTAAATATTGAGAAAATTTCAGGTGAAAAATAGGGTACAAGGAGATGGGAACATTCTTCTTGAATCTCATTTTTTAATTAAGAGACAAACTTATTAAATTGTAAGTACTGCAATGCAAGAGAAAAATCAAGACACATGGCAGAGAATCCCAAAGCTGAAATAAGGGATCCAGACTTGAATAGGTGACATATACATTCTAAATTATATATTTGAATCACTGGGGTTTTGAATAAGGAAGTAGCATAAAAGGATCTCAATCTGTGATTTATGGGTTACATGAATTCATGAATTGGCTTAATTTTATTTTAGTGTTTATATATGCCTGTGAATGTTTTTCTGGAGATAGGGTGCAAGACTTTCATGTACTCTCCTATTCCCTCTTCCTCCCTGTTCTTTCTCACTGCCTGCCCATGTGACTTCTTCACACCCATCTCCCTTTATTTATTACCCAGTTTCTGAGTTGCATTCCTACTTGATTTAGACACAACCAGGAAGAAGGTGGATAGGTGGGACATACATAGGAAAAGTCAAATTGAAAAATTTAAGTAATATTTAGCACTTTGAACTAACTTCTGTGTATAATTGTCTATATTCTATTAATTGCCAATAAGACACACTTTCAAATTTATCCTAGCTGTCTTTAAATTTTGATTTATTATAAGGATTCATTTGGCCTTGATTTATTTTAGTGATGAATGGAATATAATAGCACAAATTTAAACGTGTTTAAAGGTAGATAGCTCTAAATTATTGAAAGCAATAAAGTCAAACCACAATATTTCAAATACTGGCTGTGCCACCTAATCAATGCGTGACATTGATCACATCACTATATTTTTTAATGAATTAGAATCCTAAACTTCATGATTGCTAATTCCTTCCTAGTCTAAAATTCAATGACTATATAACTTTAAAATGTTTAATATATTATTATCAGTGTTTATCCCTCTTACATAATGCATGTGTGCATGAAGAAAATATAACGAGAATCAGTACTTAAAAATGTACATGATTGTTTTGATATGAGGGTACTCTGTTTATATTATAGATTATACCAAATTATATGTGATCTTCTCAAGTATTGTATTTCCATTAAATTGTAATTTTTGCCTGTTAATGCTTATGCATTCAATGACCAATATCTTCAGTTTTATTCATGAAACTTCTTTAGCTTTTCTCTCAATTATTTTAATTATTTATAGTCTATTATGTATTTCCCTTATTCATTTACTAACTTTCATTCTAGAAAAAAAAAAGTCATTCCTAAGGATAAAGTTGATGAATCACTAAAATAAAAATATAAATGCTCCAAAATTAAATAGCAATATATGTGTGTGTATATATATATATATATACACACACATATATTAATATAATTAATACAAGAAACAAGATGGAGGTTCTAGCTACATAAAGATTATACAATCAAAAACAAAAAGCAAATCAAGTTACTAAAAGAAAAACTAAAAGTTTTTAAAATGTGTCATTAATAGCCTTCCATCTTTTCAGTTTATCAAATAATATTTAAAGTTTTTAGTATGCAAGTAAATGTTTAAAAGGGTAAAGACATGTAAATAAATTATATTTACTTAAATATGCATTTATATTTTCATTGGCTCCAGTTCTAAAATTGGAGAGTATCCTTGTCTCTAAATGATGAAATTAATAGACACCCTATATTGTATTATTTCTGCTACCTTCCAATTTAATTATGTTAATGTAATGAAGAGTTTTATAGATTTACTGAGTATTGTTATAAATGTCATTTAACTGCGATGTTGAACATTAAAATGTCAGTTATTTGCTTTTAGGTTAATAAAATACTTTTACAGGAACAAGGATAGTGGCATGAAGTGCAATGCATCAACTCATTTTGATATGCACAACATGTAATTACATAACTACTTCATGAACAATCTAACTCATTTCTCTTACAAAGTTCTACTAGAAGCTCTCCCTTGCATGATCTTCATATTGAACTAGGTAGCTTAAGCATCTAGTTCATTCTAAAGCAGAAAATACCAGAATGTTTGAGGAATATGGAGCTACTTCCTTTATTTCTTCTTTGTCAATCAGATATAATCACTTGTGTGATGGGATGACCGGTAGAGAAGTTAGCAACATGCCTAGGATAACTTCAGAGGCTGACAAAACAGAATGACATCAGAATGTGGTTGAACATCATTATATAAAATTAGAATCCTATACTCCAGGGAACTTATACTTGATCAAGTATATATTTAGGCTTCCTTATACTACTAACTTTCAAGACAGCCAGCCAGATAACTACAGCCAGCTAACTGTGTGAGAAATAAGCTAGATTCCAAATTACTTGTGTTTTTAAAAGTGCATTAAGACTAAACATTCATGTATAAACATGAGAATTCAAAGATCCCCTGATTCTGGGAAAGCAGTGATCATCCTTTACAAGCAAATCATGGTCTACTTCAGCCTCAGTTTCTCAGTTAAAATACCAGTGGTGTTGTGCATGACTTAGTCCATTGCCAGAGGAGAACAGAAAATAATATACCAAGGAGGATGAACTGGAGAGGGAGGAAGAGCAACTACTACAGAAGAAGGAATAGAGAAAGAGTAACAAACAATCCTTTTTACATGTAATAATTAATTTTAAAGACTATACTGATCTAACTTAGTATTTCAAGATTTGACTGCTAACTAATATTGTCTTATTTCTCCCTCTCCCTAATTGCTTCATGATTGGGCGTATTGATAAGAAATCTTATTCTTCCTCTTTTGATGATAACAGGGGATTCAAACAATACAGGCCCTTGCCACACACACAGAATCCTGACCATGAACTCACCCCCTAATTACCATGAAAGCAAGCATCCTATCTGCTGTCTCAAGCCACTTCTGAACAAGCTTGGGGAGGCCTGCTCTGATCTCCCTAGAAAGCCTTATCATATAAATAATGAAATTTTTGTATGCTCTTGGCGTGTCATCAACCTTGACATCTAAAACACATTTTGGATTCAGTTTCACTCTAATTCTACAGCATAGTTATAACAGAGACAAACACTTGTATGAAAAATGCCCATGACCAGAAGTAGGTATTTTCAATAATTTCAAATTATAGGTGAAATCTAATTTGTAAGATCACAGACTGTTATCTGCTACAGTCGAAGCAGTCATTTTAATTTTCTTTTTAAATTTTATGTAATATTTGGCCCACTAGACATCTCCATAAATATTAATGTTATGCTACAATAATATTCATCCAGCATTAACTAAATGGTGTAATTTCTAGTTCCCCAATGTTTCTAACCTAAGGGAGAAAAAAATACCATTTCTCTTTTATATTAGATTCCTAAGACTTCAGTAACAAATTATCACAAATTTGGTGGCTTGAAAAAACAGAACTTTAATCTTTCACAGCTCCAGAAACCAGAGGTGGGAAATCAAGATGTCAGCAAGTCTGCCTGAGTGCCCTAGGTCTCTGGGGAGAATTTGTTCCTTTCTTCACATTTCTTGTCAACGTTAGTGTTCCTCCATTTACAGTTGCGTCTCTTTCTACTCTCTTATATCACCTCATCTTCTGTGTGCTTGTAACCTTCTTTATGGGTGGAATTATCTCCTATTGTTTACTTCTTGTAAGGACACCTGTAAATATTTTCCTGCCCCTGAGAGTAATCCAGAAATTAAAATTTCAAAATCATCAACTTAATCATTGTCTTTGGCCAGATAAGATAATACTTTTTACCTGTGAGCCATGACATTGAAAAGATGTATCTTTAAAACTTCAAACTCTTCTCACCTGTTAATTTTCCTGTGTTTCCCCATTGATTACTGCAATAAGCCCCCAGTCATTTCCTATATAAGCTCTGAATTCTGTGTGCCGTGTTCTTTTGAAACACTTGAGCTGTCTCTTGCTGCCCTTCTTTCCATTATTTCAAGTTCATATCCTATTAATCTTTATGATCTGTTAGAACATCAGTTGCTCAATCAAATATAATTGGATTATAAATTAATTTAGGTAATAAAATGTATTAGGCACTTTTCCATAGCACCAACATAATTCCTTTTACATACTCATATAAATATTTGATCAAAGGATGACTTGGTCACATTCACTTACCTCTTGAACCTATATTCCTACATTTAGGCCCTGTATGCAAAGCATTCCCTACCTTTGGCTTTTATTCATGACTCCTATATTCCGTATATTACTTTTTTTTAAAGATTTATTTCTTTATGCATACAAGAGCTGGGGTGCAGGTAAGAGATGCGGTGGGTGAGAGGATTCACCAGAGACAGAGTGAGGAGCAGAACAGGCAGATGTACTGAAATACACTGCTGAGGGGAGTAGTGGGAGAGGCAGGAGAGGTCTGCTGCACCATGTGGGTCACCTCCCTGGCCGGGTATTGAACTCATGTTGCAGTGGCTGTGAATAGCTTCATAGTGCTGTGACTTAACCCCTTGCACCACCAGGGAGGCCCCCCTCCATATATTATTGCGTCTGCATCATATTTGATCTTTGACTGATTCCTTGAATCATCTTTATGCGGAAACTTCTGACCCTTCAATTTTAAATGATATGCCCTTGTCTGTAAGTGTTCCAAATAAGACCTTCCATTATGAGGGACTATGAAATCTTTTGCATTCCATTTCATTGCATGTAAATTAAAACCTTAATTTTGCCTTCACACCTCCTGCATACTTTTGTCCATTATGTCTGTGAGAGACTAGATTGTGTGAGAAATAAACATTTTTTGTTTTAGTAATGTTAACATTAGAAGTTGTTTATTACTGCACCTAACATACCCAATAGTGACAAGGTAGTGACAGGGGGAGACAATTAACAGTTATTAACAATGATAAGAATATGTCTCATATGTCCATGAGAAATGTAGATTGGAAGACAGCATTATTTGAATAATATAAGTAAATGATTTGAAAAGGTTAATATATTACAAAGACATCTTATCAGTTTATTGAAATCACCAATGATTAAGAATGGTGAGGGTTTGGGGCTTCCCTGGTGGCGCAAGGGATTAAGCACTGCACTGTGAAGCAATCCGCAGCCTCTGCAGCATGAGTTCCATCCCCAGCTGGCCAGGGAGAAACCCACATGGCACAGCAGACTCTCCTGTTTTGCCCACTCCCCTCAGCAGTGTATTTCAGTCAGTCTGCCTGTTCTGTTCCCCAATCTGTCTCTGGTGAATCCTCTCATACCCCACATCTCTGGCCTGTACCCCAGCTCTTGCATGCATAAATAAATCTTTAAAAAAAGAGAATGGTGAAGGTTTAAGGGAATAATGTCCTGAAGAAATAATGGGGAGTAAGTAATAGGGCTTGGTATATAACTGCTGAAATGGGGGGTTGTGAGAGATACAATATGATGAAGTCCAAGCTGCCATGATTTCAAAGAATAGAGAATGGAGTTAATTTGACTCTAGTCCTGAAGTTGTGAAGACTGAGGAAGAAGACACAGCAGCTACCTTGATGAGAAATTGTGAAATTATAGCCTGCATTTCAGTAAGAGAATGGAAGTGAAGGGGAATTTTAGTGAATATATTGATGCTAATGATGGACTGAGAGGGCAGAGTGAAAACAAATTCAGGGATTTGGGTAGATAAGGTAGTTAGGAAAATAAAACATGTGAAAATCAGATGGAGTTTAAAATATGGAAGATAAGGAGTATTTGGGGATCTGGAGTCTCACTGAGTAATTGATACAAATAGGAATAAAAGGCACAAATGACATACATCCTGATGAATTTAAGGTATATCGTGTTAGTAATGGTTTGGATATTCAGGGGTGGAAGGTGGGAGTTAAATGTCTAGAAATACCTTTAATTGCTACATATAGAAACTTGTGGCTTTAGAAGAACAATTTTAGCCTAAGCACGGACATTTTGATCCCAATGGGCAGTGGGGAAGCGCAGTCCCAGCATAGGAACTGCAGTTCCCTCTGGGCCTGCTAGCAGAGGCAAGAAGATGTGCCAAGCTGCTCTACTTCTGGAATATTAGGTCTCTCCCCATCCCCCTCCCCTTACCTTCCCCTCCCCCTCCCCCCCTGCTACCCCTTTCCCCACCCCTCTATAGAGAATAGCCATATATTTTGGAGTAGGTGTATGTAGGGTAAATGGTTTTCAGGCTTTTCTGCCCTCCCACGTTTGGCTTTGCCCTGCCTGATGGGGCACCTGCAGTTGTTACATTGTTGTGTTGTTTACTTCTGTGAGCCATGGGAGGAGTATTGAGATAGTCACCAAGAGAAGCAGAATCAGGAGAGAAGCAGAAAAGGCAGGAGAGAGAAGGGGAGACAGAACCCAGAGAAGGCCAGAGTGAAGACTTGCGGGGCTTGGAGGCCTACCAGCCTTCTGGCCCCCTGGCACTCCTGCCTGCCATGTACCTGGTTGCTGCACTACATGTAAAAGCTCAATAAAAGCCTGAGAAAGCCACCGAGGGCTTCAGGACTCTCCTTTACCCCTGTCTGCTCGGATCCTAGCAAACCTGCTCAGTGCCCTATCCTGCCTCTACAGTGTATCATCCCCATTTTACAGATGAGAAAATGTATGCATCCTGAAAATGTATGTAGACAGAAAGAAATTTGAGGAAATTAAATGTGTAAATAGGGAATTCAGTATTTGCTGTGAAATCTACCCTCCGTAAGACTCTCTGCCTCGTGAATCCTGCAAAATAGTCCTAACATGACTTCTGTAATTAAATTTATTCTTATTTAAGTACAACAAGGTGTAGATGTCTGCCACAGCCATTATAGAAGTTTATTAATATGGTAAATATCTGTGTTCTGCTGTATACAAATGATATATCCTTCTGTGTTCATGTGATATAAGGCATAACGATGGATATGATTTACATAAGATGTCCTACATAAACTTGTGGGTTGACATTAAAGGTTTGTCTAATAAATAAATTGAAAATGTCAATAATGATTTTCAGTAGATATAAGAATATAAAGGACTAAACACATTTAGCAGTGGACCAGATTTCCCTTGGGTGCTATTAACCCATAGATCAGCCCCTGAAGATAGATACAGGTCAGGCATAAGGCAGCAAATCAGTGTCGTCTTAAGCATTGAAATGAACTCTAAAGGAAAAGAAAGGCAGTAAATTGTGACATTACCCCCTGGGTATTCAGTATTTATGCAACTGCACGTTCTGTAACCACATCACATCCATTTAAGGGGCAGGCCTATGCTTGTGCAATCCTGTATGGTGAATTGGTATTTAGAAGGATGATGAAAAATTTTTTTCCAAAGGATACTTTACCCATTCTTCACAGTTGAAATTTTAGCAAAACTTACAAATGAAGAGCTATTTATTGGCATAAAACGGGCAAGTCACAGAAATAGTTTTTTTCAAATAAAAATATCTAGCTGCTATAGGGAAAATACCACTTAAAACTGATGTTGTGTTTTTTTTTTCTCACTCCACATATCATTAAGACCGTCTCACCAACATCAGCATTATCTCCAAAGATTGATTGCAATTTTAATAGGTCAGGTTAGACTTACTGGAAATATATTAACTATGTTCAATTCATATGAAAATCTGTAGCAAGATATTTGATGAGAAACTGCTTTCCATTGCTCAGATGTTAAATTTCTTTTCTGTTAAGCCCTCAAAGAAGGATTAATTTTAGAAATATTCAAATACTAGTTAGTTTTTTAATTTTCAGTTTTTGCAAACCAATTAGCAAATTGGAGAAGGCAAGAGTTAGTAGAAGGTTGCCCATTATTTCAACAGGTGTGTTAACACAATTATCCTGTGCTGTCAGTGCATGTTTAGAGATCCTTTGAAATTTAGTTGTCTGCTAAGACCGTAAAAATTTTTTCTGGACACTTGTGTTTTACACACCAAGAAACTGGAGCATGGCAACTTCATCTGACTCATGTTACTTGTTATCAGTGTCCACCCATTTTATGGCCTTGGGTAATAGTGACAGCTTTCCACTCTGCAAAGCTCTTACAGAAGGATTAAGAAAAAGTGCACTAGGTATGCCAGATATGCTAAATCAAGACGATTCTTTGTTGAATAGGTAGAAATAATTTGATGTTGGGGGGGCGGTTGGAAAAGAGGAGACAGTCTGGGGAGGAGAAGAAATGATGTGAAGGGGAGTGCAACATTACAATGGAAATAAACACAGTGCTAGCAATATAGGAGACATATTTAGAACCCTATAACTCCATATTCATACTTTCACTTATATCATCTGTCATTCTATTTCATCGGTCAGCCACGTGTTGCCTCATTTAAGGAGGAAAGGGAGTGATCTATTCCTCTTCTTCCGTAATAAGGACAAGCATTAAAGCAGAGTAATATTAAATGGACTGACTAGGAGTATCTGTTAATTTTGAATCACTAGGAGTATCTGTTAATTTTTTTTAAATACATATTTCTTTCTTTTTTTTTAATAGAGGCATGTTTTATTTATTTGTTTGTTTGTTTGTTTGTTTATACATGCACTGGGTACAGTCAGAAACATGGGAAGGTGAGAGAATTTACCAGAGCCAGAGCGGGGAGCACAGCAGGCAGAAGGACCGAAGTACACTGCTGAGGGGAGCAGCGGGTGGCAGGAGAGGTCTGCGCGCCATGTGGACCATCCCCTGTGGCCTGGGAGCAGCCGGGGATCGAACCAGCGCCGCAGAGGCAGCAGGCAGCTTCGCAACCCAGCGCTCAACCGCTGCGCCACCGGGGAGGCCCTCTGTTAATTTTGAATGACCATGTAATGCAGCTTTCAAACCGGGACCCTTATGAGAAAGAAGCAGGAGGCTTTGATAATTATACAGATCAGCCATAAACCAGGAATACTTTATGTCGCCTTAGTTAAAATGCAGATTCCTGAGTTCCACTCCAGCTATGCTAAATCAAGATGATTCTTTGCTTGAATATGTAGAAAAAATTTGATGTTGGGGGGATGGAGAGAAAATCTAGGACGGGGAAGAAATTACGTGAATGGAGGTGCAAAATTACAGTGGGAAATCTGGTCTTTGAGGAGACATCAAGTGGGTAGCAAATGTCTGATAATTTTTGTCACAGTGATATATCTAATATTACAATTTATGCTATTTCCAGTGCTAACTGCGGTGTTTATTTCCCTTCAACACATCCAAATAGCAGTTAAAATTCTTTTCCCGAAAATGACACTTGCTTAAGTTACACACTTTTGAGAAATGATATTTTAAAATTGGGCCTCCCCGGTGGCACAGCGGTTGAGCACCAGGTTGCAAAGCTGCCGGCAGCCTCTGCAGCGCTGGTTAGATCCCCGGCCACCAGCGAGGGTCCCACATGGCGCACAGACCTCTCCTGCCGCCCACTGCTCCCTTCAGCAGTGTACTTGGTCAGTCTGCCTGCTCTGCTCTCCGCTCTGACTCGGTGAATTCTCTCACCCTCCCGTGCTTCTGTCTGTACCCAATGCTTGCATAAGTAAATAAATAAATAAATCTATTTTTATTTTTTTTTTAAAGAGGAACTTGACGTAGGGTCCAGAGTACAAAAAAAGACAAAATACAAAATGGTTTGAGAAAAGGTGCAGATTAGAAACAAAGAATACAAAGGTATCATCAACACTTCTGTGGGACAGATGAGTTTCTCCTAGTATATGGAGTGGGGGGCATCAAATATAAAAAACCATTCGTGTGCTAAGTGTCTTCATCCACAGCCACTAGAGTCACATTGCTAATGTGATGAATGTCATCTTACAGAAAACTTAATGCTGTATTTAGGAAAACTATATGATGATAGACTCCCAGATTAATTCCTCCTTGACACAGAAATGTGTTGAGCACTTTGTGGTATATTTCCTGTACAAGTCTCAAAAAACTTATGCCTATTGGATTTGCAGTGCTATCAGCAAGCATACAAGTTACCAGTTCCACTCACCTTTGCCCGTTTTATGAAATCAGCAGAAAGTGGTGCTATTAGGATGGTAAGTCCACCAATGTTTAGAGAGATAGGTGGGAGGGATAAAATGTAGAAAAACTAGTTAGTCCTCCCCTACAGAATAAGAGTGTGTGGAAATAATGCATTGCAGAAGTATGAATAGGAATGACAATAGAAATGAAAGAACTTTCAGGTAGAGATTGATATGACCATCTCTACATGAAAATAAAATTATATTACATTAAAGTTAATTGTGAATTAAAAGACAGTTGTAAAAATATGTATTTTGACATTTAAATAAACATCCCTATAATTTGTTAGAATTTAGGAAAATATCAAATATCTGTGTCTCAGTTTCCTTATCAACTGTTTATGAACTATTTGTAGTACTACCTGCTTTGTAGGTTTTTGTGTTAAATGTATATCATTTAAAGCTACATTTAATTGAAAAGATGAATATATAATATATTTAAGTAATATGTTAATATAATGCATATTTACTCTGAATGTTATGGCTGTTATTACAAAGTGATATTTGTTCTTGAATGTAATAGGGAGTCAGAAGGGTGAATGATATTAGTTACTAACATTTTTCAAACCCTAATTATGTGCCAAGTCTTATCTCAATACTCTGTAAATATGACCTCTGCAAAACCTATTTAGTGCACTATTACCTGAACTGATTATTTTGGAAATAAGTAAACACCTTTGATTGTAAATAGGCCTGTATAAATATGAATGGGTTAAAAAAAAGTATGAATTTTTTGAGAATCCAATATAATACTTAAGGCTCATAGCAGACTATTTCCTAAAAGAAGCATACTGTGATATAATGCTTGGGAAACTAAGTTGCTCTATGAAGAGCAAGTTATTTCCAGTAAGTGAACTGAAAATACTGTCTTATTCTTCTTATACTGTCTTCATCTCCTTATTCTTCATTCTTCATTCCTTTAACTTATTTTGTGTTTTTGCTTATTTCTGAATCTCTCAGTCTTTCCCTCTTTCTCTGTTACACACACACACACACGCACGCACACACACACACAAACACACACACGCCCCTACCTTATACCTACAGCAAAATTTTCCCTGCCCAGGAAACCTGGCACTAGTTCCAATTCTACGCTGAAGCTATATGAGCGTATGTGATCTATAGACAACTCTTCACTGTTCTGGGGGTCATTTACAGCTCTAAGATGAAGTAATGTCAAGTAGCAGTTGGTTTGCATTACTCCTATGAGTCAAGGTTTAATAATACAAAGTAACTGTAATAATAAAATCCTACACCATGTTAAATCTTAGCTTGACATACAACATTGGAAATAATAAATATGTTCAGATGTTTATTACTTCCAAAATGACTCATTGAGTCTTTGTCTTTGGATTGCAAAATAAGACTGGTATGAACACTATTCTACAATGATGCCAAATATAAATGACTTCTGATAATAGTCACTGGTGACAAATGATATTGTCACTGCAACCTATGGTAACTAGTTTTGTATTCATGAATG
The DNA here is from genome assembly GCF_964194135.1 of Talpa europaea. Taxonomy (NCBI): domain Eukaryota; kingdom Metazoa; phylum Chordata; class Mammalia; order Eulipotyphla; family Talpidae; genus Talpa; species Talpa europaea. Next base: position 81,574,044 of record NC_140070.1, read on the forward strand.
TACATAATTTGATATTTATCTGACTTGAATGCAGAAAATAAAAATAACCTTTTGGATTCTTTAACTGTGGTGAGAAACAAGGCATGTGTACTACACAAATCTGTTGGTCTCCACTATCTTTCTCAATAATTAATTCATATTTTATTGACTCTAGATATGATCCAGTTTTCTCTTTATAACTCCAACTGGGTTTTTTCAATGAAACTGTATAATTTAAATGTGGTTTTAAGTTTCTTATCTAACAGGGTTGATGTAATGAAAAGCATTAGTATAACAGATTGCCCAGGGCATGTCTTGTAAAAGCAAATTGCTAACCTTTCATGTCTGCTTCTGCACTCTGTGTGCTACAGTGCTCCCTGCATATTTGAAAAAAAAAGTAACAACAGCAGTGAATGAGATGGGGGCTGTGCAGTACAATAGGAAAGATCAACAAGTTTTGGGGCAGGTTTTCATAGGCAGTTGAAGAACTCAACTCAACACATTTTTATATGAAGTTCTAAAATATCAGTGAAAATTATATCCAAAGGGGTAAATATGCCAGCTAACAAAAACTTTGAAAAATGCTTATTTCCAGGGATTTCTCTTACACCATTGATGTATAAAATTAGTATAGCATCAGTTACAAAGAAAATTTCAAAATTTTAAAAATTTATTATAATAAGAAAAAAATGCTTAAATCTTTCATAGATGTTGCATCACAACTCACTAGTTCTCCCACAAAAAAAACTTTATAAAATCATTGATTAAAAATTTCAACAATTTTTAGGTAACAATTGTGAAAGCATTATGTCACAATTTCGAAAGGAACTTAAAAATATTTTTATTTCAAATTCTTAATTGCTTTATCTTCTTCAATTATATTAAAAATGCTCATTTCATTATAACCATATTCTCCTGTGGAGAGATAATTTTAAACTCTCTAATTCTGTATTGTAAAAGTAACATTTCTATAGGTCTGTTGGAGCTGGAACCTTAAAATTAAATATTTTACTTTTATATTTTATATGTTAATGATTCCTTTCATGAAATGAATATAATGTTTTTATTAGCAGCTTGAAATTATGTGATTGTTTCAAAAGCTATTACATCATATCACAAATTTTATATATCTATAAAATCTTTTAATAGTCAATTCAATAACCATTAGGATGAAACATACTGTATTTGCTACATTAAATCAACCTCTAAAAGACTTAGGGAGTCATTTACCCCTTTGAATTCTCCTACATGGTATTTATTACTATTACAAGTGCATATAAGAAAAGGCCTTAATCCCTTTTGGTTTAATTCCATGAGAGGAAAAAGGAGCATGACTTTATATATATAATCACTGTGTTATATTTCTTTTAACTCTGCACAGAGAACAAACTAGAAAGGAACTGTGGGAGTAGCTAGGAAATTAGACCAGGATTTGTCCAGGGACACTTAGGAATACCTCAAAATTTAAATTTTGAAGTTTAACAATGCTCTAGACTAAGAAGTAGAGAATTAGATTCTAGAATGATCTTTGACAATAGGAGCTGTATAATTTTGGAAAAGTTATTTTTCTGAACTTTTTTCCCCTCATCTAAAAAGTAATGGGTATTGGATGACTTGGCATTGAATGTATTTTATTTGATGTGCTTTGATGTATTTTATTACTACACTGAATTTGGTGCATGTATTACAAGAAATATCCTAAATGATAAAATTCAATTTGAGTCTTCTCTCTGTCACTTATTATTAGACAATGTTGTGAGATAATAAATAACATGCTTTCTTTTCTATACTATCCTTCCACCCTTTTTAGTAAAAGACTCCCAAAATCCTAGAGTAGTTAATGAGTTACTGCATCCCCAAAGGGAAATTTTGGTGATAACCAGAAAAACCTGATAGGTGAAGTCAAAGTGTAATATATGTGTGAATACTTGCAGAGCAATTTTAACTTATTCATGCATTAATGTTCATATATATTTTATATGTTTGTAGGGTTAATGTGCATGTATGCATGCATATATGTATTTGCATCACAGAAGGGGTACCAACCTCCTTTGTTTCAAGAGAAAGCAAAAGAAAGACAGATGTTGAGGGTCGTTTGGCTAACCATACCACATCACTGCCTTTAGAACAGTGTATATGCTTTTGGGATTCCAATCATGCAAAGAACTTTTGTCCAACTTCCTCTCTGGGTGGCTGAGGGCAAAGCATCTTGGAAGAAATTTTCATATGGTCTAGACAGGGAAGCAGTAAAGGAGTCATAGCTACAGTGGTTGCTAAGGGAAGGAAGGTTCAAGGCAGTTCCAATTAAGTGTCATATGGCTCTTGAATGAACCATGAAGACATCTGAATTCTTCTTATCCTAACCTTTGATGGACACATTTTTTCCCATTCTAGGAAGGGAACTAATGAATTTTTGTTAGTATGAAAGACTTACCGTGGACCTTGGTTCAGTTTGAAGATATACTTTGGACTGATTACCAGAGAAATAAGCAAATGCCAGCATGAAGATTGGCCTTCCAGGATGATGGAGCAAATCTGCAAATCTTAAGTGTACTGACTTCACAGAAATGGAACAGGCCACCTCAGTTTTATTCCTTCCATACAGGAAGCTGCAGAAGAATTCCTAGAATTCAGAGAACTCAGGAGAAAGAGAGTATGTGAGAAGCTACCTACATGTTCTGCATATAATTTGCCTGACCCCATGTTTGGCACATAGTAGGTTCTTAATAGGTAATCTTTGTTGGTTAGGAATATTATTATTTATATTACTCAGTAAATAAATACTGGATGTGGGTATAACAATTTTACATAATTTCATTGATTTTATTTCATAAAAAACAAAATTTTATTGGGAGAAATATTACATGTATGTACAAATACAGATTTTAGCTCATTTTTTGAAACACTTAACATTGGATAAAAACAAACCAAATATAAAATACAGCTGCTTTACAAATACATTGCTTCTGTGGATTATCTATTTGAAAACAGTAAAATAACTTTGCTGAAGTATGTAACAATAATGGTGAAAATTGCACCCATGATCAGTTTTATGAAATAAGACACCTAATCTTTGTTATATTCCCCATACAATTGCAGCCCCCCCATTCTGACCCCAATCTCCCACCCCCACCCCCCTAAAAGTGTCTCTGGTTCATAGTTTTTTGTTGATTTTGATTTTCACTTTCTTATAGTTATTCATTTTCCTGGTCCCTTATTTAAGTTTTCTAGATTCCTGCTATGAGTGAGACCATCCGGTATTTTTCTTTTTCTTTTTGGCTTATTTCGCTGAGCATGATCCCTTCCAGCGCCATCCATGTTGCTGCAAATTGCATGAAGACACCTAATCTTTGAAAACCAAACACCTCTTAACATTGTAATGTTTACCAAGTAAAAAACAGAATAAATGTTGAAATAAGTAGATTATATTTCAGAAATCCTTCCCTTCCCTCAGCACAGAGCAACACCTTTCCTAGATATTGGTGTGAGATCCCTGATGACAAAATAAAAATATGAGCCAGAAAATAGATTTAGGAAACATCGGTCTTTTGCCCTTTCTCAAAATACAGACATAACTGAAGTGTCAAAGTGGGACTGACAGTGATTGTGTAGCATCTGACAGTTCAAACACAGCCGGCTCTCCAGTGTGATGCCGCCAAGTCCGGGATGGCAGGATTCCACTGTGTGAATATGTCTGAATCATGAGATTCAGAGGACTGACTTTAGCTTTCTTGTGATTGCAGCTAATCGTTATTATAATGAAGTATTGGTTGCCATGTTATCTACAATTTTAGGGTCAATATTCAAAACATTATTTCCCCAATGGCACGGGATGTGTTTGCAATATCATCTCACTGTGAATATCTCAATCAAAATACAAAAAACAATGGATGGGGAGGGACTATATTTTAGAAGCACTTTTGAGATCTGTCATATTTCCTCATTTGCTTGGCAGAGTGCTATGAAGTCAAGTTTTGGATTCTGATCTTCTGGCTCACTCAGATGATTTGCTCTGGTGATGTCAGCACTTCATGATGCTGATGCCAAGTGTTGTTTATGCCTTCCTGTCCTCAGGGACTCATAAATCCATCCTGCATCCACAAGCTGTCAGAAGTGAAGCTGTCAGAAGCACCGGTCACTAATCTTCTCATGATCAACATCGTTCTCAGCGCCCTGGTTAATATCTTGGCCTGGGTTGAAATGAGCCGGTAATACAAATGTGTACCTTGTATATCCTTTCTGTCTTTGCTGCTGGTTGATCTCCTTTTCTCCTGACAGTCTTTAAGCCATGTTAGACAGGTGTTACACAAAGTTGAAAACATCTCTACTAAAGAGTATTGTGTGTATGTGTTAAACAGGCTATTGAACAATTTATTTAAGGTTTCACAGGAGCAAGCAGTCCTTCCAGATGGCTTTTTTTTTTCTCTAAATTCTTCCACTTTACTTAACAGGCTGAACATAAAGGGAGAGACCCCTGCACAAAGTGATATGAACAGTAATAAGACTGAAAGTTCTCAGCTGAAATGGCCCCATTAAATCCACCATTGCCCCTTTGATGGCCCGTGATGATTCATTTCTTTCAGCAAAGAATACTACCAGTGTTGATGTCAAGTTCAATAATCTTAGGCTACTGCTCTGGGAAATAATGTGTGTGTGTGTGTGTGTGTGTGTGTGTATATATATATAGATATATATTTATGTGTGTGTATCTATCTATGTATACACACACATTTTTATATATTTATATATATATTCACAATAGTGAATATTGAATTTCAAGACTTCAAATTATTTTGTCTTTTTATTTTCAAAATGAATAGGCACAGATATTCATTTTCTCTTTGTTAACATCATTTATTAATATACTCAGCATTTTTTTAGATTTATTTTATTTATGCATACAAGAGCTGGGGTACAGGCCACAGGTGTGGGGGGTAAGAGGATTCATCAGAGACAGAGTGGGGAGCAGAACAGGTGGATTGACTGAAATACACTGCTGAGGAGAACAGTGGGCAAGACAGGAGAGGTCCGCTATGCCATGTGGTTCACCTCCCTGGCCGGGACTGAACTCTTCGTGCTGCAGCTGTGAATTGCTTCACAGTGCTGACGCTTAACCCCTTGCATCACCAGGGAGGCCCCTATACTCAGCATTTTTAAAACCTTAGAATAAAATAATTTGTTCTGAAGGTGATGGAGGTAAGACTTATTTGTTTATTCACAGCTGAGGAAAACAAACATTCTTACCCAGAGGGGTCTCTATTTTCATCACCAATAAAAAATATAAAATTTAAAAGCAATAAAGCAAATATTTTATAGTCCTTGCTTGAACCCCATTTGGAGTCTGTGGTTGATTTTACTACCTGCACAAATTTTTGATTCTTTGTAATTTGCTGTTGTGACACTTGCTTTTCTTTATTTTACTTTGTCCTGTTATCAAAAGCTTTACATTTTAGCTTTATAACATAAAATATCTATCATTTTGAAATTGCTGAAAATCTTGTATAACTATTCTAGAAGAAACAGTTTAACAGAATTAACTTCATTCAACTATGAAGTCAAGATGATCTAAGCTCCAAAATTACCTCTTAAACTACATAGCTGTGTGATTTTTGGCTAGATATTTAAACCTGTTCCTTATTTCATTCATTTCAAAAAAAAAAAGTAATAACAGTAATTGGCAAGGTTTTGTAAGAAGCAAAGGCATTATGCATAAAGCATCTAGAATGGTCATTTATAGATTAACAAGACTCAACATGTACTTACTCTACAGTTTACCATGCAAATTTCATTTTCCAATGCTTTCACTTATAGGGGACATTTACTCATTAGAAAAAAAAATGTTTTGTAGAAAAAGTGAACATCTGGAGCATTCTTTAAAGAAAACACAAAGATACAGTTTTGTGGAGAAGGGTAGAGTATTATAACTTCTTTGGACGTATTAATTATTTTGAGTTTTATCTAAAATTTTATCAGGTGTCTTTTGAGCTGGTTAACAGGGCCACTTCATCTCTTTTATCTATGATATATTTGACATACAACTTCTAACCCCAGTCCTAATACAAATGAGAGCAGATGTCCTTAATTTATTTTGTCTTAGATTTGTCTCTGCCAGATTTCTTTCTTATTTTGTTAATTCAGTGTCATCATTGATGAGAAGTATAATCAATTCTGACATGTATTCACTGATCAATGATATAGCTTAGTTTTATTTTTTATTTATTTATTTTTTTGTGAACCTTCCATAGCACCATGAGTGATAATGCAAGTTCTGAACTTGAAGCAGGAAAGAGCTGGACTCTCCTTTTACTAGTTGAGAAACTTTGAGCAGTTCTCTCTACCTAGTTTTCCTCCTCTGACAAATGGGGATAATAATGGCTTTCTCATAAATTTCTGTTAGGGTTAGACGAGTTCATGCGTGTGCAAGTACTTTGTTGTTTTTTGTTTGTCTGTCTTTTTAAGCTCATTATTTGTATTATTTTATTTATTTATTTTACATCACTGTTCATTTTTGTATAATTTTTTTACAGATATTTTTAACCATAAATCCATGATTTAGCTTAGTTTTATTTCCATGGAACATGGATACTAATTTCAATGGTATCTAACTTGAAAAATGCTTTCTGTGAAGTTCCTCCTGTTCTTTCAGATGACTTATTATATTTTGGATGAATCGGGGCTCCTACCATGCAGGTTTGCCAACAAAGTAACTTGCTCTGTATATGTAAAATTGGTTTTCATATATATACACACACATATAATTATATATATAATTCATATATATAATATATAATTCATATATAATTTTCTATCTTTCACCTCATACTGATTCCTCTCCAAGACATCGAAAGGGAATCGTTTCAAGAGTAATGTAAATTTTTAAGTCTTGTTGGATTCATAGACTTTATGAAGCATTACTCTAGATTCTTACTCAGGTTGACCTTTGGATCATAATTTAAATATATGTGCCCCAAGTGAATATCTGAAGAGTGAAAAAGTTTATAACTTGTATAAATGCAAATAAGAACTATGTACTAGTTGTTTCTGGTTATCCTCCATCTGATTCTTAAATCTTTTTTTACTCAAAGTTCTTTTTCTTTTTTTTTAAGATTTATTTATTTATACAAGCACTGGGTACAGTCAGAAGCGCCGGGAGGGTGAGAGAATTCACCAGAGCCAGAGTGGGGAGCAGAGCAGGCAGAAGGACTGAAGTACACTGCTGAGGGGAGCAGCGGGCCGCAGGAGAGGTCTGTAGGCCATATGGGACCCTCGCTGGTGGCGGAGGATTGAACTGGCGCTACAGAGGCTGCAGGCAGCTTCGCAGCCCAGTGCTCAACCGCTGTGCCACCAGGAAGGCCCTTTTACTCAAAGTTCTTTCCCTGAAACAAATACTCACTTCAGGTTCAGGAGCAGAATTCTCTGAAGTTATATGAAAAGCTATTTCATTGCAAGGGAACTATGAACTGCAGCCAATTGTGATAAGATAACCTGTCCTCTTGATAGGGTAATCTTGTGAACTATGTATTTCAGTAGATAGATTGTTCTCCTATCTTTGGTGCTGGGATAATATGAAATAACTCTTGTTTTCTCATGTAATTGCATCATATAAATAGAGATGTATTTTTATATAAATCAACTCTTCTTTCACTCAACAAATATTTATTTATTTTTTTTTAAATTTTTTTTTTTAAATAGAGGCATGTTTTATTTATTTGTTTGTTTGTTTTGTTTATACATGCACTGGGTACAGTCAGAAGCGCAGGAGGGTGAGAGAATTCACCAGAGACAGAGCGGGGAGCAGAGCAGGCAGTAGGACCAAAGTACACTGCTGAGGGGAGCAGCGGGTGGCAGGAGAGGTCTGCGCGCCATGTGGGACCGTCCTCCGGTGAAAGGGGAGCAGCTGGGTATCGAACCTGCGCCACAGAGGCCGCGGGCAGCTTTGCAACCCAGCGCTCAATCACTATGCCACCGGGGAGGCCCCTCAACAAATATTTATTAAGCAGCTATTATGTACCAGAAACTACACTAGGTTGGGATACAGCAACAAACAAAATTGACAGCATCACTGGTATTGATTGATCTTTGAATACAGATATTTCTGGAGGTAGCGTTTCTCTGGCTTTTTGCACATCTGAATCAAACAGGTTAAAACCCCCTTCACAGTAGTCATTCTATGCTCCCAAGTGATCCTATTCGTGGCTGCAAATTCCTGATTGTGCCATTTTGAGTCCGGAAAAAATAACCCATAGTGTTGTCCTCCAAATAAAGTACTCAATGTCTGGGATATTTTTCCTGTACTCCTCATTGATGTTTTCTTATTGACCTTTCTTCTTTCATTCAATTTAGAATCAGTGAATCTGGTACTCTAGGGAGGTATGAGTTTTCATATTCTAGTTGATTTATATGGATTTCCTGTAAACTGAAGACTGCAGGATGAAATCAATCACCATGATGCCTACAGCAGCGACTGGGGATAAGACGTGAAAAACACCTGACGTTTTCCATTCTTGTTAAGAGTGAAATGAGAGCACATTATATTCACAGTGCTTCCTGTGCTGGGGAGATTATTTGGAGAACCTCACACTGATAAGAGAAAAATAAAGGCATTTCACTCGGTGCCTTTGGTTGATGTTTTATGATGGTGATAGATGAATATCTGAAGGTTTTATCTGACCCTTTCAAGAACGGTTGCATTTACAGGACTTCTGTGAGTAGGGACATGAATATTATGCCAGGATTTAAGAAATAGCTGTGTTAATTCACTTGAGAGAGCATGATTCACAGAAAATATAATAGTTCTGAAATTCTAAGTTATATTCACATGTTGAGGGAGGATTGTTGGAGTGTATGTTCTTATGGTACTTTTTTCTTACTGTTCTGCATTTGGAAAATTTTGCATGTATATTTAACTATCAAAAATCACTTAAATATCTATTACCCTGATGAGAATCTCCTAGAAAACAAAAACAGCTCTCTGACAGCAACACCTGATGTTAAAAGTTTATGAATAATTTGTTATATGACAAAGAAAGAAAAGAGAAAGAAAATCCTTGGAAAGACACAGCCAGAGGTTTTTCTTTGTAGTTGAGTTTTATTTCAGTTTTATTTTAGTGTCCATGTTTCTATTTGTCATGAAAATTTTAAATTAAGACTATCCAATGTGCACATTTTAATTTAATACAAGGAAATGTAATTTACTATTTGGCACAGATGTATTGTTGCAAAAAGTTCCCACTGATGTCATGGTGAATTCTGGGCATGGAATGAGGGCAAATAAATGATTCATTTTTCATGAACATTAACAATCAATGTTACATTCTCTTCAACCAGCAGTATAATGTTCTTTACTAAAATACTCAACTGGGTTCTTAGTTATATTTCTTTCCGTAAATCCATGAGCCTGAGAAAATGTTTATAAGTAATCATATCACCATAAAAGGAAATACATAGTAAGTCACCAAATCAGTCTTTTTGCAAGAGAGCCATGAATTGTGGTCCAACTGTGGTAAGATCTCCCGGCCTATAGGTAGGGTTACCTTCTAAACTATGATGTATTTCAGTAGCTAGATTGCTCTCCTGTCTCTGGTGCTGGAATGTTATAAAATAACTCTTGGTTTCTCATATAGTTGTAGCATACAAATATAGCTGTATTTTTATATAAATCAACTCTTCTTTTACTCAACAAATATTTATTAAGTAGCTATTATGTACCAGGAACTATGAGAGGTATGTGGGATACAGCAACAAATAAGACTGATAATGTCACAGTATTTGATTGAGCTTATATTTGTGGGAAAAAGACTAACAATAAAATAACACAGAGGAGCCTCCCTGGTGGTGCAAGGGGTTGAGTCTCAGTACTATTAAGCTATCCCCAGCCACTGCAGCATGAGTTTGATCCCTGGCCAGGGAGCTAACCCACATGGTGCAACAGACCTCTCCTGTCTTGCCCACTGCTCCCCTCAGCAGCGTATTTCAGTAAATCTGCTTGTTCTTCTCCTCACTTTGTCTCTGGTGAATCCTCTCACCCCCTGCAACACTGTTTTTGTATTCATAAATAAATAAAAAATAAATCTTTAAAAAAACCCACAGATTTTTATAAATTATATATATTATAATATTAGTAGCTTATTCATATTATTGTAGTTGAAATCTAATTGTTTTCTAAAGTAGTATATGCTATAGTGTGATTAGAGAAGAACATTTTTAAATCAGTAATTAATATTCTTCTTGATGATACATTTAAAGCACATGCAAACTCATTTTATTTTGTTTTACTCTGTGCCTTTTTTCAGGTTACTATTTTATCAAAACATGTTGACTATTCCACCAAGTTATACCTGTATACTTGTGATATACCTACATACTTATTTTAGTTTCTTAGGACTGCCATGGCAAATTATAACAAACTGAGCAGCATATAACACCTAAAATTTATTCTGTATTATGTCCCATCCTAATCAATATGATCTCATCTTGAGATTCATTACATAATTACACTTGAAATATCAAATTGGGTCAATTCTGAGGTTCCAAATGGATGTATTTTGGGGGTAGCACCAATAGTCTCACTAGTGAATCCCATTTTATTCATTCCTGAGCATGCAAGGAAGTATAGTTAACAAATTAGTTACCCCCACTCCAAATATAAAAGAACAGAAATTGCACAAACATTGCTTGATACACCTACATGACACACAGGTAAAGAAATATCAAGAGAAATTTTAAAATATGTTGAATTAAATTAAAATGAAAATATAATATATATGATTTTGTGGAATGTAGCAATAGCAATGCTTAGAAGAAATGTATAGTGTTATATGCATGTATTAGAAAAGAAGAAAGATCTCAGCTTTCAAGAATGATACAATGTATCAACAATGTATCTAAGTTCATCTTAGCAAATCAAAACAGAACTAACATAGTGCAAACTAAGTTAAGGAAATTAGTAAAGATTAGGTGAGAAATCAATAAAATTAGAAATAGAAAGTTACTAAAAAAGAAAAATTACAGGGCCTCCCCTGTGGTGCAGCTGCCTGCAGCCTCTGCAGCGCTGGTTTGTTCCCAGGCCGCTGGTGAGGGTCCCCCACACACACAAAAAAAAATACCTCAAAAAAGAAAAATTACATGCAAAGGAACTGGAAAACCAGATTTCAATATTTTTTTTTTAACTAAAAAAAAAAAAAAAAGGAACTGGAAAAGATATCTTCAACTGGCTTATGTTATGACTTAACTCCAGTGACTAAAAGGGCAAATGGGGGCAGATCCTGAGGATAAGACACATGAAATAGTGCCTTTTGGGACAAAATGGATGAATCAAGTAGTTGCAATGCTGGGGAGCCTCCCTGGTGGTGCAAGGGATTAAGTCTTAGCACAGTGAAACAATTGGCATCTCCAACTAGGGAGCCCACCCACAAGGTGCAGCAGATCTCTCCTGTCTTGCCGGCTGCTGCCCTCAGCAGTGTATTTCGGTTAATCTTCCTATTCTGCTCCCCAGTCTGTCTCTGATGAATCCTCTTACCCTCCCCAGACCTCTGGCCTACACCTCAGTTCTTATATACATAAATAAAATAAATCTTTAAAAATGAAGTTATAATGCTAAGTGAAATAAGTAAGAAAGTGAACATTTTGTTTGTGGAATATAAATAACCAAAGAAAAACTGGCAATTCACAGCAAAAATAATTATTAGACTGAAAAATAGGCTGTTTACCAGAAGGAAGAGGGAAAGGAAGAAAGGTATAGTGGAAAGAAGGGGATAGGTCATCTGCTCAGGGGTTTAAGTAGAAGATGAGTGAAGCATGTTGCATATTCCAGTTGTAAGTAATTTAGATGTGTAAACAGGGCCTCCCCTGGTGGTTCAGTGGTTGAGCGTTGGGCTGTGAATCTGCCCGCAGCCTCTGCAGAGCCGGTTCAATCTCCTCCTGCCGGCGAGGGTCCCACATGGCGCTACAGACCTCTCCTGCCATGCCTGCTGCTCCCCTCAGCAGTGTATTTCATCAGTCTGCCTGTTCTGTTCCCCGCTGTGGCTCTGGTGAATTCTCTCACCCTTCCGTGCTTCTGACTGTACCCAGTACTTGTATAAATAAATAAATCTTTTTTTTTAAAAAAAAAAAAGATGTGTAAACAACTGACAGACTAATAAAATTTGAGCAAAAGAAAAAAGGCAGTTCACATGCAAGAAATTTACTAGAGAATGCACTTGCGATTACCTTCTGGGGAAGGGAAGTGAAGAAAACCGGTCTGTGAGAGGAAGAAATTAATTCAGCTTCAGTGGAGGCCTTAGCTGACCTTTCATGGAAGAGCAAGACTGGGTGACTTTTCAGATTTGTCCTAAATGGGGTGGGGGGGGGAAGTGTTCTGGGTCTGTATTAGTCCACTCTGATCAATAATTGAATATGGGAATTAGCAGACGGGGCAAATCTTTGGGTAATAAGGATGTCCTCATCTTGGCAATTTCTAGAAGGAACGAGAGCCAAGATCTATGGATGGGGAGTAAAGAGTAAATTATTCACTTAAAAGAGAATCTGGATCTTGTTCTAACAGTGTTCACCAAGCTATTAGATAACATGGCCAGTCAGTTTTAATGTAAGAAAATGCCAGAAAATTCCTGAATCATGAATTAAAATAAGATGTCTGAGCCCAGTAACCTTTCTGCCCCTGTAAATCCACTTGTTTTTTGGTTGGTTAGTCAAAGGAGAATCCAAGTAGAAGTGAAGAGAGAGAAATCAGTAAGTTCAGTCTATTTATTCTAGCTCTCTCCCATGAGGCCAAATCATGGGTTTTCTTGTGTCAGACGATTCTAATGATTCTCTTTTTCCCTAGGTTGAGGTGACTTCTCTTTCTACATTCAGAGCAGGGTCTGTGCGTGCGCCTAGATTTATGATCTTACACTATATATGTGTTTCCTAAACACTGCCTCCACCTTTGTAATGTCTATTTGAAAATAAACCCTTAACCTTTATGTACTTTTTGTTTCTTATTGGTACCATGACTTAAATAGACATTGTAGCTGTTATTATCAATAGTCTGTAAACTCACTTAGGGTTATATGCATGTCTGATTTGTTGTTGTGCATCTAATATGCCCTGAGTATTCTGTAGGCATGAAGTAATTGTATTAAATAAGCCAGTCCTTTCAGTCACATCCATAAGACTTTTATTTATGTCAATAGTAATTTTATTGGAGGTTCTGATTACTTCCTACATTGCCGTGGTTGGAAAGAGCATCTTAAATGTCACAACATCTCTTGCATATTCTAGTTGTAAGTAAAATATTGGATAATTCATATTTGTCCCATTAGAGAATGCAGAGACCTTTTAACTTAACCATGAGAAGCCAGAATTACTCGAGATAGTCTATTCGTATGACCTGATAGAAGTTCTGTTTTGTTTCTCAGAGCAATGTTTCTTCATCTGTGCAAAAAATGAATGGGATAAATGATTAACTGAATTATTTGCTGTTCTAATCTTTCATAGTTCTCTGATGCAGAAAGTTGTAAAATAGGAACATTGCTTGGAATTTTTATTATTTATACCCTTCAAATTCTTAGCCTTTGAATTATTTCACAGAGAATGTTCTAGGATATTGATTATCATTTCTTACCTTTTAATGGATGGAGAAAATGAGAAATAGATAATGTCATTGAGATTTTTGGCAAAGACAACAATGTAAGGTTTATAAATACTGCGTTTGTACTTTGGTGAAGAGGCCATTGCTCAAAGTTAATGGTTTTGGCAGCCTTAGTGGCCCAATGTTGATTGACTGACATAAAGGTCAACTGCTTAATTTATGAGCTGTCCTTCTAGAATAAAGACACGGATGCTGACCTGCTGGCAGGAAGAGATGCCATTGTGACTGTTGATACAAGAGTGATGATCGTTTCAAAAGAATCTATTCACCTTTTTTGAGTCCTGCTTCTTGTGATCAATGGCACTTAAGCCAGGTCATGATCAGGAACAGACACTTTTGTGACTGTAGAACAAATTAAGACCAAGTTGCTACAGAGCATTATTAACTTCATCTGTATTCTGTTCAAGCAAACTGAACTGGCCAATATAGACAATTACTAGTACTCTGATTAGAGACAAGTCCAGGGATGCATTTTCTATTAGTTCTAAATTGCGCAAACGAAAATACCATCATTCTGTAGATTGAAAATTATTTTAAAATTTCAGTTCAAAATACTGCAATTGATTTTTTCCTATTGAACAATATTTCTTTTCTATCACAAATCTTACTTTACACTATTTTGCATAATGACACTGATGATGGTATATATGAAAATTGGTAACTATAGATGTTAAATTTTAACTTCTTGAGTTTCTCTAGAATATGAACATACAATTTATAGTTTTCAATCTAGGTATTAAATGATATTTTAGGACTGATAATTTGTTTTTGTAAATGAGTCACTCTTTGCATTATAGAACATTTAGCAGTGTTGCTGACTTCTACCCATTAGATGCTACCACAATCCCCTTCATTTGTAATAATCAAAAATATTCCTAAACATTGTCAAATATATCCCTGGGGGTAAGCTACCCCTAGGTTAGAAACTACTGATATTTAAGAAAATTATTATTTAAGTAACATTGGTTTAAAATATTGAATAGGTTTCAAGTGTACAGCTTTATATTTTGACACCCACATAGACTACATTATGGTCACTACCAAGAGTCTAGTTTGTACCTAGCACCATTCAATTGACCCTCATTGCCCACTCAATCTGCCTCCTGCCCTTACCCCTCTGGAAACCACCATTCTTTTTTCAGTATCTAGCAGGGTTTTTTTTTGTTTGTTTTGTTTTGTCTTTTTCCATTGGACTTATTTTATTCAGCATAGCACCTCCTTATGCAGGTGATTTTCCATGCAGTTCTAGTGTAGTCCCCCATGATCATCTGAGCTAGGCTTTCAGGGTGCACTCCCTGTGAGGTTTGTACCCACCCACCTGCTATATCAGGTTAACAGTAGATGATGTTTTTGCTCTAGCTCAACTATGTTACAACATCTGGGTTGGGGTTAGATCTATGACTATACTGTACTGAGTAGTTAGTGCTGTGGGCCTGGCCTGGTTTCAGCTGCTATTACTCTCAGAAGATGGATGGAGTTACTGGCCTGTCCCAGCTGCTCATGCTTTGTGACACAGTGCACATGACTTGGGTCCAGCAGGCAGAATGTGTTGTAGTGCAGTGAGTGCAATGGCTGTGTGCCCAGAGTTTTCTTCTTAGGAGCAGAACTATGGTTGGCTACTCTGCTGCACAGGGTGGGTGCAGTTCAGTGTCAGACTTCCCCATGGGCTTTAGTAGACTGGGCAGAGGTGCCAAAATGGTGCCTGCCAGAATTGCTGTTATCATGTTTACTTACATGATGTTCGGCAGTGTTTCTGACCTGGGAAGCTTCCCAATAGCTTCCTGCCTCACTATTAGATGCTGTTGGAATAGCAAGAGACATTCTTTCACCTAAAATAAGGTATTTTTCAGATTGGTGTTTCTGCACTAGGTCCCTGGGAAAATAAGTCTGCATGTGAGCCTTCACGGATGGGTTTTTCAACCCATGGAGTTCCTGGGCATAGTTCCCACTTGTCCTCAATGACAGAGCTCCAGGGAATTGTCTTTGCTGAGATTGATGGAAGCATTGGGCTACTTGAATCAGAGCACAACTACCACCTGAACCCCGCAAAAACATTTTGTATCTTTTGAACCCTCCTTATCAGATTTTCACTGTGGCATTGAATATATTTCTATTTCTCCTAACATCTCAGTGTTGTCCTTTTACCCTTAGTTGTGGACACTGTTGAATCAACTTTCAGGTCTTCCACAATGCAAATTATTTCACATGCAGTGGTAGATTTGTTGTATCGGTAAGAAGAAGTGAGTTCTTCCTCTATCACCATCTTGAACTTGATTCGATTCATGAATAATTTGAATTTTATCTTGTTGCCAAGCAATGAGCATTTGTGATTAAAAAAATGAATAGAATGTTGCCCTCTACTCCCAAGAATCTTACAATCTGTTAATGAAATGAAGATCAACACAGGATGTTTTAAAAATATATCATGGTGTAAATATATTTGACAATAAATTTGTCAGTAATAAATTAGGATACTCATTGCAGTCCTGCCTGAAAGAAATTGGGGAACCTAGGAATATCAGGAAGAGATGAGGAGAACAGGGCCGAGATGAAAATAGGATGGCTAAAATAATGTGACCCAAACTTTCACATTCTCGTGTGGAATAATGAGAGGTAAACCTAAAGATGAAATCTGATGTCATGGACAGAACTTTCATCACAATGCAGAAAGAAAAAAAACTATCAGTTCTTCCAGAACTTTATTTTTTAATTTGTTAATGATTTATTTATTTATGCATACAAGAGTGGGTTGCAGGCCAGAGGTGTGGGGGTGGTGAGAGGATTCACCAGAGACAGAGTAGGGAACAGAACAGGCTGATTGACTGAAATACACTGCTGAGGGGAGCAGCGGGCGAGTCAGGAGAGGTCTGCTGTGCCATGTGTGTCTGCTCCCAGGCTGGGGATGAAACTATTGCTGTAGTTGCTGGCAATCACTTAATAGTGCTGAGACTTAACCCCTTGTGCCACCAGGGATGCCCCTTTTCCAGATCTTTAAAGTCTTGTGTTATACAAGTTTAATTTTTGGATCTATGTTGCCAAAGAACAATGCTTGACACTAAATTTCTATGGCACAATTCTTTCATGTTTGCTCATGTATCCGAGCTCCAAACTAAAAGTCAAAATGCAAAATCACTTCCCTGAGTCATGGAAATTAAGTGAACCCTCATTTTTTGTCCCAATTCCTTCCCAATAAACACAGTGTGTTATACTTACAAAACTCTGTATGAGATGATTCAAATTTGAATTAGAATTTCTGTTTTCAAGTTATTCACAATTTAGGGGATGAGGTTAATATAGAAGCTATAAACTTAAATAGACTTAATTAAAATATTGGTATTGAAAAAGTAAAATAATAATTAAAATAATCTTAAGATAATATAGAAAATGCTTAAAACAGAGGAATTGAGTATTCCAAAACTCACAAATTTTAGAATAGTTCATCTATTTCCATGTCCATAAAAAATTCAAGAAGTATTTATTTATTTATTGCTAATTCTACATTTTTACTCACAAGATTTTGACAGCACCCTGCAAGGATATAAAAGATTATGTAAGGGTCATTTTGGGTAAGCATCATTTTCTTTTGTCTCTTACTATTTGGATGAAGTCTGATGTTTCTTTTGATGTTAGTAGTGCTCCAATCAGCATTCTCAGAGATATAAGACAAAGTCTCAAACATATCCCAGATGTTTCTTTTTATTTTTTAGAAGTGTCGTTCTATGTATTGGAAAGGTAGCAGTAGAATATTTTCAAAAATATCTCAGAGTGCTTAGAACTTAATGTTTTCAGCCCCAACATGCTATTAACCTATAATAAATTAAAAAATATATGAACATTACTTTTATTCTATGTTTCCATGCATTTAAATTGCATTTAAGGGTTTATATGTGTGTGTGTGAAATGGGGAAAGCATGTGTTTAATGACATACAGGCTCCAGGTTTATGGTGATGGAAATAAATGATCCTGTCCCTAGATCCTGTCTATACTCAATTTAAAGCCAACTTGACTATTGAAGCAATAGGATGCATTTACATTTTAATTTATAGCACATTTAAGCTAAAACAGAGAATTATAATGCCATTTTTATAACTTTTGCTTCTATATATGAATTACATAGTTTTCAAAATAGGTTATTAGAAAAATTGAGCTTAGGTTTAGTGAAATCACAGCTACAAATGATCTATCTAGATTTTTAAAAATAAACCGGCAATTATTCTTGAACCAATGTTATATTTTCTAGAAGGTTATTTGATAAGAAGTTCTAGCTAAATATATATAATAAAACATTATTTGAGGAAATTTCAAAAACTTCATAGTTTTCATATATACGGTTCAAATTCAAATAGTTTCATATCACTTAAATCAATCTAATTTGGCAAGATGACACTAGAGAATCAAATCAGGAAAAAAATCCTGATATGTTCTTGTAGTTTGAAATAAATAGCAGCCACAAGGGAAAATAAAAATGTGTAATTCAAATTTGACAACCTAGTGTGGAACACGTACGTACACACTGTATGCATTATGACAGTTTTTGGGCATGATTAAGTCATTGATTTATAAAATTATGCTGAGAGTTCCTGTTTTGCTTCTCTATATGTAAGTACAGTACACTTTGTATAATTATAAATCATTGATACCATGTATGTAAACTGCAACAAGAATGCTAAAATATTTGGTTATATAATTGAGACACTATATTTCTAACCATGACTGCTAACAAACAGATGAGCTTGGTGGTAAACACTTACTCCGGAAAGACCATGTTTCCTGACAGGATTGTAAAAAGATTGGCACCCTTATTAAAAGATAGTAATACTTTTTTCTCTTTTAATTTACTGAAGTGAAATCTTTACAACATGCTCTATTGTGGTGGTTCAGCTAAATAGATTGCCCATTGAACAGGTATGAAGTGAATTATAAACATAGTTGATTGGGTCTTCACACCAAATGCATTTGTAAAAAGCAATTCTGGCACAGAAAACTGTATGTTATATTTTATCACCATGGAAAACTAATGTTGGAAAATAGTAATCTCATATCCAAGGAACAATTTATAAAAAGCACAACTTAAACAATGGTGTCATTATAACAAACATCCACAAACAAAAGAAATACAAATGATACAAAATCTTTTAAGACACACTGAAAATGGAATTATATGGTAGAAATAACAATGTACTCATGTTTATTTTAATTCATTTTATGCTATTCAGGAAAATAGATACACCTTTGCAGGTGCTGAATAGTAAGCAGAAAAATGAGTATTTCTATTAGATGCACCTGGGCATTCACAGTTTCAATAACAATTATCCAAAGAAATTCAATCACCAAGGATTGTGTGCAGTGAGATTCTTCTACTCCTCCCTGGAATGTTTCATTATTTCATGTTCCGTTATGTCTTTTAAAATTAAAAATAATGTCACTTTTAGTTTTTATAATATTATCTATGATTGAATATGCATATAGATGAAAAGAGTATTTAAAAGAATAATACTCTAGCTCTCTATAAAATATATAATTAGACATTACAAAGAAAATTATTTCTTTTTTGAGTTGAATATTTTACAGACAACAATTACTTGGTCTAATAAAATAAGGTTTTCTATAACTCTGGTATAAAAAAAAAGTCAAAGAAGGCAGTGTACTGTGACTTCACAGAGCTTTGCTTATGAAATCAAAAGGTTAAATAACTTGTGCATTTTCACACAGATAATGTGGACCCTACCTAGGATTTGAACTGAACAGGAGGAATGAAAAGGTCATCTTCATCACAATACCCTTCATCACAGTACTACATGCTAAACACTCCCTAGAAAACACCATCAGATATCCTCTTTCCCAAAGAAACACAGGTATGAAACATCTGGTTGATATTCCCCAAGTATTAGAGGATAAATCTAGACCCACTTTTTAATTTCTATGGTTGTTGATTTTTCTCTTCTGGTCAAAAAGTATACAGGGGATATCAGAAATAATCTAAGATCATTATTTTGGGGACAGAAAAATTCAGTTGATCAGGGGAGGAAAAAAGAACAGAAGGAGAAAGATTGCAGTCCTAGGTAAATAACTAAGTGTGAGGTTAAGGGATATCTACCAAAGTCCAGTCCGGCTCTTCCTGCATTGACTGCATGCACTGCAGCCCAAGGGTGCCTCATGGGCTAGCCAATGGGTGGCATATCACCTGATACAAGAAAAACATACAAAATAGTATAGAGAAGTCTCTAAAACCAGCTCAAGTTTGTGTCCCAATACTGAAATCGAGGGGAGAAATAATGCGAACTATCTACATCTGGCCTTCCAGATAAATTTTCACAGAGACTCCACTCACTCTGTTTGTGAAAACCAGCTTTCCCATAATCTCTCCCTCCTCAGAAAGGCAGGTAAAAAATAGAATTCACATGGGTTCCACAGAGAAAGGGAGAAAGAGGGGAAGCAGAAATTAAAAGACACAAGTGAAATGCAGTTTGAATGACCAGAATCTGGAGAAAAATTGGAAACTATCAAATACTAACAGAGAATTAGAAAGCAAATGCATCAACTACTAAATCAAGTAGAACATGGGAGCTGTAAAAGATGAGTGATTAATCCATCAAAAGGTGAGGCTGTAGTTAAAAATGAATCTACCATGTGATTCAGTGATTCTACTCCAGGAATCTACCCAAACAGCACAAAAAACACTCATTCTAATGGAAACCTGCACTGCTGTCTTTGTTGTGGCACTATTTACAATAACCAAGATATGGAAACAACCTATATGCCCCAAAACAGATGAACTGGATTAAGATGATATGGTATATATATGCAATGGAACACTATGCAGTGATCAGAAAAAATAAACTCATTCTACTTGTGACAACATGGATGGAACTGGAAGGGATTATGTTAAGCAAAGTAAGTCAGATGAAAAAAGATAAATACTGGATGTTTTCACTTGTATGTGGAATATATAGAAACTGAACAAAGGGTTAGGAAAAATACAAAATTTGCAAGTTGGCCATAGATCTGAGGCATAAAGAAAGGGAGGAGGAGGGAGAGGGGTCAAAAGAAGGGCTGTGGAGGTGGATCATGGGTGTTATGGTGGTGGGAGAACTATGGGGACTATGCCTGAGGGGAGAAATCAAATGCTGTCCCCAAATTAACAATGATGAAGAAAATTAATTAAATAATTAATTTTTTTAAGAGGTGAGGCTCTGGACATCAGCATCAGTGAGGAGAAAAGTGCTCCTGCAATAGTGTGGAAACCTCAGAAACAGGAAGCTGGGATTGAAAGATCTTTTCTAATGATAAGGCATCTGGCTGGAGATTATCACAGGGAGTGAAGAAAGTAAAGGCAAAGCAGGAAAAGGAAGATTTGTGGATAAATCCTTTGATGACAGAAGCATATGGAAAATTGGAGCCTCCCTGATGCAGAAAGCAGAACAAATAGAATGGAGAAAAACATTAAAGAATAATACTTTCCTGAAATTAAAAAATAGCTGAATTTACACGTTAACAAGTTTCACTTTGTTCCAGAAAAGTTAAAAGAGAGCAATCAAAACCCAAACATATCCTGATGAAATTTATTGAATTACTGGTTTAAAATAAATATATAATGCCAAAGACATTCAGATAAAAGAAGCAAGAAAACAATAAAGGAAAAAAATCAGTAGTGTCTCAGATTTTTTTTTTAAAGATTTATTCATTTATATAAACACTGGGTACAGTCAGAAGTGCAGGAGGATTCACCAGAGCTAGAGTGGGGAACAGAACAGGCAGACTGATGAAGAAATACACTGCTGAGGGGAGCAGCGGGCACGGAAAGAGAGGTCTGTTGCGTCAAGTGGGACCCTCGCCGGTGGTCGGGGATCGAACTGGCGCTGCAGAGGCTGTGGGCAGCTTCTCAGCACAGCACTCAACCGCTGCGCCACCAGGGGAGGCCCCTGCCTTAGATTTTTCTTAAGGCAATGATGGTGGATTGGAGGTAAGTCTATGATGTTTCCAAGAAAGGAATTAGAGTGAATTAAAATTCCATTCCTAGTTAAGTAACCATTAATGTATAAATGAATCAAAAAGACAACTTACATATTTAAGATACTAATCAAAGCTAGATAGTTACAATGTTGCAACTATTACTGATAAACAACATAGAAATATATAAGAGGGACAAACCAGTTAAAAGAAAATGTTTATTTTTTTTTAAATAAAAGCAATGATAAGCTGTATATTTATGACATGTCTAAAGTGACTCAAAAAGAATAAAATAAATGGACAAGACTAACAAATATAATGC
This sequence comes from Talpa europaea, assembly GCF_964194135.1. Lineage (NCBI taxonomy): Eukaryota > Metazoa > Chordata > Mammalia > Eulipotyphla > Talpidae > Talpa > Talpa europaea. The sequence goes on from NC_140070.1 coordinate 81,595,923, forward strand.
ATCAAAGTATAAATCAGGTGATATTATGATCTAAAAGGTATAGCATTCAAAAATATGTATTAATTGGACCAAAGAAGAATACTTTGTTAAGAATATCTTAAAAAAAACATAAAACTGTCAATAATGTGTCCCCAAATATATAGTTCTAAATACTTATTTAACTCTTGGAAGAAAAATTGTCAGCTATACAAGAGTATACAGATGTGCATGTGTGGTGTGTTTATATATATGTATATATGTATTATGTATATATATGGAAACAGATATTTTCACTTTCTCTATGCATTTATAAGAATATATTGATATTTCTATCAATTCTTAGAACAAACACAAAAATTTAGATCTGAATCATATAATTAATATGGCTGATATAAAAAATATAAACTCTACATGCGAGAAACAAAATGTCTACTCAAGATACCATGAAATATTTATTAAAAGGGTTAGCTTGAAATTAGAAGGGTAGAAAAACAATCTGCTACTCAGGATGTAATTGAGATGTCTGGTCTGTGTTACCTAAATAATACTCTAAAACAATGTCCTTATTCGTCTCCTCCATAATTATTTCACTCAATTACCATAGCAATGCTTTAAAAAATAGGACAGTCTTACCTGGACTTTTAGACCTGGTATGTATGATTGTATGAAGTGTGGCATTTTAAAAGGATTTTTTCAGCAAAGGAGATTCAAAATACTTGCATATGTGCTTCAAATTCTGGGAAGCAGCATGGTGTGTCAGTGATTGATGAGCTAGTTATTTCAGAATTCCATTTTATGATAGTATTTCAGAAATGTTAAGTCTTGTGGCAGTTTTGCCAGATAAAAAAAGCTATAATTCAGTGACTACAATAATGCTGAGCAGTTAGTTCTGGCCCCGTAGTTTGATGCCATCTTTACATTCTCAGATCAATCCCCCATATACCACTGTCACATAAAAAACACCCCATTGCACTGTACAATTTGGCATGATTGCCTAAGAGGCCTGGATTGAACTGGCATTAATTAGCTATGTCACGCTATTATTCATTCCCCATGAATTTGCTCTTACCATTCAGATCAGGGATGAATTCACTAGCACAGCAGTATGTGGAAACAATATATGATCTACTTGCTTGTATTTGGTATAGTATTTTTTTTTTTTTACCAGAAAAGTCAGTGCTATGGAATTTAAAACACTACATATTTTATTCCATCCTTTTTATTCCCCTTCCTATCTCAGCACAAATAATTCATGCATTCAGAGACTATCTCCAGTTTGAAAATTGCAAGTGAAACTTAGTTTCTTTCTTTCCTCTAACAGGGTTTTTTTTTTTTTTTTTAAATTCTCTTTGCCAGATTCTCCCTCTACATAACACATCCTCCTTTCTGCCAAAAGTTTCCCTTCCTGGGTTTAAATGTCTGAGGAGTATTTCATCCTAGCTTCCTGTATGAAGTCAGATATATAACACAATTTATTCTGAATTGGGAATCTCTAAAAAGAAGAATATCTAGTTCATTGCAGTGCATTTAACTGAAGAATATGGAGAGATTATTATGCAATATATTGGTCACTTAATGGTCTTGGATAAATACCTGGCAATGTTCATTTTAACACTATTGTTGAGCATCTTAAAACATTATATTGTCTACAATGACTGCTCCAGGCTTTTTTCTTTCTTAAAACTTGTCTACATCCAGGTAAGATTATAGGACACAGCATGTTTAATTTTGTAGCCTACTGTCAAACTAGCACCACAAATATTGTCCATATCAGGAGTGCTTTGAAAACAACTGAAAATTACTGCATAATTTTTCCTCTAATGAGTCTGAAACCAAATTAAAGAACAAAAAGTTCTCTAGAACATCTCTAAAATTATGTTACTTAAAGTTGTTTTATGAACCTAGCAGTGTATAATACTGGTTCATTCATTAAGGAGTTTTAAACTGCAAGTCACAAAAAAATCCTGACTCAGTAACAAAAATATATTTTATCTCCTAACAAAAATTCTTCAGGTAAGACTACTTCATGGCTGCTTAATTGAATAGCCCAAAGACATGATGAAACACCTTGCTATTCTCTAGATGTCATCTTAACTCCTGTCATTAAAAGACAGTTGTTGGCATTTCAGCCATTACAGGCTGTTATTTCCCTACCCAATAAAAGGAAAAAATGAAACCTTTTGTAGGTCAGTCTAGAAACATGTTATAATATTGCATTGGCAAGTACTGGAACGTATCACAGAATTAGCATTCAACCAATCACTGACAAGGAGAACAGGCCACCATGATTGTGTTCAACATATAAGTAATTAATCCTGGACCTCCTGATTATTGTGATTGTTCCCAGAGTCACAATGGGGATTTTGCCATCAAGAAAGAAGCAGGTTGAGAAGGAATCAATAATAACTAGGGGAAATAGCTGACTTAAACAATTCATATTTAATTTCCTATGAGAATGAAATTCAAGACAGGTAGATGATCTTGAGTGGAATTTAACACACTGATAGGCAGGACCTATATTTGAAGCAAATAACAGAGTCAGGCCAGTAAAAACCTTGGAGGGAAAGGAGGTTATGAAGATACTAGTAAAGGAGATTTGAAGAAAAGAAAAAAATCACATAAAAGAGGAAGGCCACCGAAACCACAATATTGAAGATAACAAATTATCTTTTCATTTTTATTTTAATTTAAACCAGGACAAGGAAAAATGATACTTTCAAGACTTTGCTTAGTTTCTAGAAATTTTAGGCACTGCTATATCTACTATATTCCCCTTTTTCATTCCATTGTTTAATATATATTGTTGTAGGTGTTTTGAATGTAACCATGGATGAAATAGGCAGGAATCTGTATTTAGCAAAGATTCCTGTTTTCATGAACTTTAAATAGTAAATAGTATATATAAAAAGTTGAAAAGAATTAAAAGAGCAGGCAGTATAAAAGGAGACAAAGTGAACAAAAATATAATAAAGAAGTAGATGATACAGTCTCATAGAAGTTAAATCCTACAGAGACAAGAGAAAGAAAAATGCAAAGCAGGGTGAAGAGCAGGGTTACAGGTGGGTGGATGTTTAGAGTACAGCCTATTGAGATGATAAATCATCTCTGTCCCAATGTTAACTAGCAATGTCAAGTATGCATCTTTTTGAGGTATTAAATACCCTCATATGATATTAAAATATATGCATTAAATAGTCCACAAAGTAATGATATATTTTTTATTAACTATGTTAGAAAAATCTTGTTTTTTTAAAAAAAATATTGTAATGGTAGATTTCAGTTCATTCTATGTATTAAAAATCACCATGCAAATAGATTTTTTTACTTAAATTATAACTACTTCTAGGTTTATTCAAGCCACTATGTCATTTTCTGAACTCCATCCAATCAATTCTGTACTCAAAATATTGAACTTTCCAGTTGGTTGAAATAGAAACTGCTTTTTGTTGGGAGAAGGCCATCTTATGCTACAGACAAAGCAGATTTGGAAAAAGGGACAGAGATTTATGAGATTGAGAGAAGACTCCACCCATGTTACCAAACAAAATAATCAATGATCAATCCTAGTGATGAAAGGTGTAAAAATTGCCTTTGTATCCAGCTGACTTTTTAAAATGGCTATTGATTTATTTATAAAATGCCACTCCTTAGTTGATAAATAATTGATGTTTATTTTTGATGTCTTTTGATGGTTCCCTTGTCTAAAATTTTTGGATACCTAATGTGTTTATTATCTGAGCCTCCCCTGATGGTTGGTTTCTCTTCCAGAACTGCCCAGGCTTTAAAGGTTTGAATCTTTTCTTACATTCCCAGTCTTTTTTTTTTTTTTAAGATTTGTTTTATTATGCATACAAGAGCTGGGGTACTGTGAGGGGGGGGTAGGTAATGTTAAGGGGTGAGAGGATTCACCTGAGAGAGTGGGGAACAGAACAGGCGAATCTACTAAAAACACTGCTGAGGAGAGTAGTGAGTGAGACAGGAGAGGTCTGCTGTGCCATGTGGGTTAGCTCCCTGGCCAGGGATCAAACTTGTGCTACAGATACCTTCATAGTGCTGAGACTTAACCCTTTGTGCCAACAGGGAGGCACCCAAACCCCCATTCTTTTAGAGAGAGCTCTTAGGTCCATGCTAGATTCCAGGCACTAATTTGATAGATTATTTTGCACAAAAGTACATATAAGTAAGAATGTTATAAATGCTTACATTTTTCAACGGTCTTACATGTCTTAATCATAACAGTTACCGTGGGTAATAATAGTGTGCGGGAGACATTTTGGAAAGCAAGTGTGCTTCAAATCATAACTCTGGCTAGAGGTAGGCACAACTCCCTAGGGCTAGGAAATATTTCCCTCTTCAATTATTTTTCTATCTCTTACTTCTGGAAATCTGAATTGCAATATAAGGCAGTAATAAAAGCAAAAAACCAAAAAGTCCCATAAACAGGGCTATATTATACAACAGTTTTTGTGGATTAAGAGTTTGGAAATTAGGTTGTAAGGTATATATATTCTCACCTAGGACTATTATTATCATCCCCTACAGAGTTATTTGGAAATGTGTGGGTTATATTAAAAACAGCATTTACTTTGAGTGACTGCTGGCAATAGTGAATGGGGCCAACCATGCTAAAGATTTTTCAGGTGTGAGGGAAATTCTGTACTATGATAATGTGTGCCATTTGAAAATGCTAAGATTTTCCCTGTAGAGACAGGGAATTTGTAAGAGCAGTGGGAGATATAGAAAGGAGACCCTATAGTCAATACTACTGCCTAATTGGTGAAAGCAAGAAGGCGTTATGACTACTTTAGGGGAAGTGGTAAGGAAGAAGAATAGCATGGGCACAATACCCATTCCATTTCAAGTACAAATGTGTATAATCTTTTTGTAATTTTTAATTTACCAAAGTAATTCTCATTCTCACCATTGAGAAAACTGGCTCAGTAAGATGAAATAATTCATACAGATTCAACACAGTGAGTACGGGAACCAGGATTCAGACATAGTTGCACTGAAGTCTGAAGTTCGCATTCTGTCCCCTAGAGAGGAAAGTTCTCAAAGCACTGCTCTAATGTCCAATATGATCTAGTTGTTCACGTGTGTACTTATGCATGCTCTATGTGAATGTAAATAATTTCATCACAAACTTGTTTTCCAGAACCTCAGACTTTTGTAAAATATAATTGGGAATCAATAATAACACTATTGATATTATGGTAATTATATATATGTATTTATCAATAGTATAGGCACATATGTTTATATTTGAAATATTGTTATTTTATTATTCTTTCAAAGACTCCAGTGGATAAGTTTGCTGAATAGTGAAACATAAAGCTAATGTGATGGTGTAGTAGATTAATTGAATGCACACTTGACCTCAATTAATGGCCTTCTTGTAGTCCGGCTTTTGGCCTTGTAACTTTAGTCTCTTCCGTAGTTGACTCTGGGTTGACCTTGTCACGTTTTGGCTAATAGAATGCTGCAAGAGTCATGGTGTGCTAATTACCACCGTACTCCTTTAATGGACTTGAATATCTTTTGTTTTGTTTTGTTTTGTTTTCTCTTTAGATCCTGCTGCCTCCACGAGAATAGTAAAGAGGAGATATACAAGGCACATAGTTGAGTTATCTGAGCCAAGGCCATGCTGAGCCACTCTACAGCATGATTACCCTAAACATATGTGAAAAACCAGACCAGGCCAACACATCCACATCTTCGTTCAACTAAGAGCAGACATAATATATGAGTGTGTGCAGATGAGATCAAAATAATCATCCAGCTGACCCTAGACTCATGAGCATTAACAATACCTATGATTTAAAGACATTCAGTTTTAGTGGCTTCTTACATTTCAATAACAACTAATACAGATGATTTTTTTGAGTGAAAGTTAAAGTCTAGCGTTGCTGTCCCATAAGAACTAACATTACTTTATAATCTCAGAAAACTCTGAGTGCATCAGTAGACCACATTCTGAGTATAGATTCTGGCAAACCAATCCAGGGCATGAAAGCATCAGCAAAAGGGAAGCTCCTTCAGGAAGCACCAAGGTCAGGAGACATCTGCTAAGAGAAGTTATCTAGCAAGAAGAACATGGTACACTCTGCTTGAGAATTTAGCGGGTAGACCGATTTGTTATAACATGTGAGTAAATCATTTGGGGCATTCTAGAGAGTGAAGATTTCTTTTTTAGTCATGATCCTGGGGGTTGAGTCGTTAAAATTGTGAATTAAAAACAAATTTGTTCAAATTTTGGATGCTTAGAATGATAAAGCTTTTGGCTTACTGTTATAAAAACAAAACTATCTTTTAATGCAGTTAATCATATTAGTCTGGAATGGCTCAACTGAAGCCAGGATGATAGTCCAAATGGCTTTCTGGCATCCTTTCTCATCCATAAATCCATAATTTTAATTACAAGGAATTGTTACCAAAGGAATTGTCTATTATGTATAGCACATTATTACTCAATATAAGTGTCTAATAATTTCATATAAGTCAGTTCCCGTATTTAAAACATTTTACTAAATCCCTAGAGAAAATTATTGAGCAATCAACGTGTAATAAACCTTGAGGTAATCGTCAAAAAGAGATGGTTTAAGTGGGAGATATGAAGACTGAGAATTACAATAATCAAATGGTGTGGTCAGGAGATATTAGTTGTTGCTGTGAGGTCTTTGGAAGATAAACATGGCTAAAACCCACACTAAATGAATAGCTGACATCAACAAGTTTTGTATCATCCCCTGTACAAACAGATTGCATGGAAAGACAAATCTTCCAAAATTAAATCAGCTCATCCTTTCCAGACAACAATATTATAGTACCATTGCCATTCAAATTAAGGGGGAGGTGAAGAAGGAAATATTGAAGCTCTGATAAATCAACTTATAGCCATCAAAATGTCATCTTTCTGAGTTTGGAATTAAATAGAGTTGGCTCAGTCACCTGGGAATGTTCCTCTGAGTGCCCTGGAAAATCATAAAAATGACTAAGAAAATCATTAAGAATAAGTCATAGACTCAAATTTTATTAGATTTTCTGTGTCTTGATAGTAGTACTCAGCAAAAACAAAACAACAACAAACTGATTTTGGTATTTAGTTTATGAAAATATATGATGGGAAGTTTGCATGTGTGTGGTGTGTGGTTGTTATTATAAGCCAAATTCTGCCACAGCCAACATTCAAACCATGACATTTTTTATGCAATGAAACCCAAATGCCCAAAAATAGATGACTGGATCAAGAAGATGTGGTACATATACACAATGGAATATTACTCAGCAATCAAAAAAAGATAAACACATGCAATTTGCAGCAACACGGATGAAGCTAGAAGGGATCATGCTCAGTGAAATAAATCAGAAAGAAAAAGAAAATACCGGATGGACTCACTCATAGCAGGAATTTAGAAAACCTAAATAAGAGACCAGGAAAAAGACTAATCAATAAAAAGTAAAAATCAAAATCAACAAGCAACTATAAACCAGAGAAACACTAGGGGGGGTGGGGGGGTAGGGAGGCTCGGGGAAAGGAAGGACTAAGTCAAAATAAGGGGGAGGCAATTGTATGGGGAATATAAGCAAAATGAAAATGCATACATTGTGCAAAGATGAAAAAAGACGTAAGAATTATATAAAATAAAATATTTAAATAAAAAAACAATGAACAATGATGTAAAAAATTTTAAAAAATCAAAAATTAATTAATTAATTAATTGAAAATATTCATAGTCCTAGATATTGATTCACTTATTTCAAGCATAAATATTGGGTAAAATCAACTCTTTCTAAAATGAAAGAATGCAAACATCTCCCTCCATAATTTTACCTTACTAAATTTTATTTGTGCAAATAATAAAAATATGACCCAATCTGCTACTTAGCAGAAACTGCATTATGCACACTCTATGGTACAGAACACATCTTATCCAGCTAAAGCTTGGCTACTCGAAGGTTGTTGGGTGAGTCTTACAAGTGCACATTTCATCATACCCAAGACAAAAGATTTCTTTTTGAATTCCATTGATTTTTTAATTTTAATAATTAAAAGTAATGCTCAAAAATGTTAAAAATCATGACTCTCAAGTAAGTTAATAAAAACACCCACAGCAAAATATATCTATCATTGAAAACATAACATTGAATTAAAGTTAACAATGAACGTAGGGGCCTCCCTGGTGACGCAAGGGTTAAAGTCTCAGCACTATTAAGCTATGGCCAGTCACTGAGCCATGAGTTAGATCACCAGGCAGGGGGGTAACCCACATGACACAACAGACCTCTCCTGATGGGCCTGCTGTTCCCCTCAGCATTGTTTTTTAGTAGATCCACCTGTTCAGCTCTCCACTCTGTCTCCAATGAATCCTCTCAGCCCCACCATGCCTCTGGCATACACCTAGTTCTTGCATGCAAAACTAAATCTAAAAATAGAAATGAACCTAACAAACAATATAGTTCAATGCAATTAAGGTTTATTAAAATAGCATATCTGAGTTTAAAAGCTTTCCAAAGAGGGCCTCCCCGGTGGTGCAGCGGTTGAGCGCTGGGTTGGTTCGATCCCCGGCCACTGGGTGAGGGCCCCACATGGCACGCAGACCCCCCGCTGCTGCATCTGCCACTCCCCTCAGCAGTGTATTTTGTCGATTTGCCTGTTCTGCTCCCCGCTCTGGCACTGGTGAATTCTCTCACCCTCTCGTGCTTCTGACTGTACCCAGTGCTTGTATAAATAAATCTTTAAATAAATAAAAGTTTTCCAAAGATTTATGATAAATTTGCTAATTTTATCCAATTTAAATAAATTTTATTCAAACATAAATCAACCATCTCAAAGGGACAATATTTCAATAAAGAGAATGAGAATGGTATAGAAAATGAAGAGGAAAAATTAAAACAAGATGTGTAAAAATCTTTATATGGATTTTGAAACTGTTAAACAATATCATTTGATCCTACATATGAAATGTGAAGACTTCATTCACTTCCACTATGCCCTCCTCACTTTTTAGAAATGCTATTATATAATTTTGCATTTAATTTATATAACAACTTATATAGTACTACTGTTTTCATTGATTACCTTTGTAACCATTAATTATATACACAAAACTCTATTTCTCAGTTGCTTGATTTTAATCAGTGTTTCTATTCCCTTTCAGATCAGATGAAAGTGAGCATAATTATTCCTGTCTTCTCTTCCATGCTTCCAATTGCCTTTCTAATTTTGCCACCCTATCAAATATATTTTTTTACTTTACTCAGGTATAAAGAATTAACAGGGCCTCCCCTGGTGGCGCAGTAGTTGAGCGATGGGCTGTGAAGCTGCCCGAAGCCTCTGCAGCGCCGGTTCGATCCCTGGCCTCCGGTGAGGGTCCCACATGGTGCGCAGACCTCTCCTGCCGCCCACTGCTCCCCTCAGCAGTGTATTTCGTCAGTCTGCCTGTTCTGTTCCCTGCTCTGGCTCTGGTGAATTCTCTCACCCTCCTGCGCTTCTGACTGTACCCAGCGCTTGTGTAAATAAATAAATAAATCTTTTAAAAATTAACATAAATTATATACTGATATGTATGAATATGGATATTAATATATATATGAATGATGCAATAATAAACATCTTTTTTGCTTATGTTTACTCTTAAAGTTGGAATCTAATAGGCATGTTAAAATTGCTTTGTTTATTTGAATTTTACTGCCAAGTCAAATAATAGGCTAGAATAATGATGCCATGCCACTTGACTTGATAAATAAAGATTCCTACTTTTAAACTCAAGTGAATTTTCTATTTTTAATCTATAATCTTAATGCCAAATTTTTGTTTGCTTTGTATTTTGACTAAACCTTTTTTCCATAGCATTTTGTTTTCCTGGAGTCTTTAATTGTCTTTTTGTTTTTTGAATAATATATCTTTATGATATCATGGAAGTCAACTTTTCTGCAAGAACTGCATTCTACTAAATTATGGATATATTGTTAAGCATAATATAAGTAATGGACAAAATTGATTATATATGTTTACATATGCAAAAAATTGATTTGAAAAATACTTTTGATGAGACAGCTATTCAGAGATCTTTGAGCATTATTTTATAAGCATTTCATTAGGTACTATTTCTGTCCTACTGTAAAGTCTGTAATACCCAATGAACTACCAGTATTCCTGGTAGACTAGAAAATGTGAAGCAAAACTATTCACACTAAGTCTATTGTTAAATAATTTGAATATCAGTTTAAATTTTACAACCCAAACATATTAATGCAAGGATGCTTCTGTTAAAACATTTCTTTCATGGACACAGCATCTGTAAAAAACAGTACATTTCCCCTATTTTTCTCCTTGAAGATTTTTTGAGAATAATAAATAGGAAAATACAACAATAACAATTAGAAAAAATGAACCAAACTTGATAAGTTACTCTACAAACTAGGCCCTGTAAACAGCAAAAAATAGTTAAAGACACAATATAAGACAAGTATGTTTTTTTAAAAACTAGCAATTTCATATATATTTTTTAATTATTAAAATATTATTTTCTCACAGAAATCCAGTCTATTTCACTTTTCTCTTCTCTTAGAAGGTTTTTGTATATCAAACAACCTCCCAAACCATACTATATCTGTTTAGATTTTGAATTTAATCTCACAAGAAACTGAGTCTGTTTACATTTTGATATTTAATTTTTCATGTGTTCATATTTTTGATTTTTAGTCTCTAAGTCAGTGATTTCAAGATAAATAATTACAATAACAAATCAATATGTCTATACTTTCATAATTATTTTAACCATTCTGGGTGAAAATTATTGTTTGAAGACATAGCTATAATCAACCTGCTCATATGCACTGTAAATATTTAAAAGTACAGCAACAAAATGTGAAAGAATAATTATCCAATATCATTAGAAAATTTTTTCTTTACTCTTCCTTCTGTAATACAAGTTATTCAATAGCTCTTATTTAGAGTAGACATATTAACATTTTCATTAGATTTTGAGAGACAGATTAAATACAATTTAAATACAAATCAGAATTGCTGCACAGAATATATTTCATACATATTGATTTGAGTTTGGAAAATTAACTTTGATGATATAGTCTAATTAACATACTTAGATACCATTTGTATAGATGCTGGTGTCTTTACCTCAAGAAATACTAATTTTGTAGTATCACCAAGTTTTATTTGGAAAATTATCACTTCAGTAGAACTATTCAGAGAAAGTTTCAACTTCATCTCAGAAAATTATCTTCAGAATAACAATAAGAGCTGGGCAATAATAAAATTATTAATTGTATTATCTGAGGAAGAAGTTTTATGAAAGTCAAGAAACAAACCACAAATATTTTATAATGTTCAGTGTGATTCAAAAGTGTCAGTGAAGTTGTGAACCTACAGCTGCCAGTTCATTATTTTCAATCTTTCTATATTGCTATTGATACTTTTTATTTTGTATGTAAAAAGGTGGTTGGCTATATGACCCAAATGTATCCTTAACATTATTTTCAAGGAATCAAATTATGTGGCTTTGAGAGGAAAAAGTTTTCAATTTCAAGTAGAAAATGGATTATGTATTAATCCATAAAATCTTATCCTCCAGCCCTCAATTTTGCTTTGGTAGAGCTATACTGTTACATGTTTTAAGCATAGGAATGAATCTATGTCTAGTCATCCCAGTCATTTTTCTTGTATTTTCCCCATAGGATAAGACAAGGGGTAAGATGGATGAGCTGCCACTTTTCCACAGAGGGATGCCAGCAAGATACAGACATTCCTGATGTAGGTCTTGGCATTAGCTCTAGATTGGCATAAGATGCTTCAAAGTTTCTTTAAATAACACTGATTAAGGTTTTATATTTTGTGATGTTGCCAACCTTTGCTCTTGACTAACACTTTTGTAAAGGTTCTGGATTAATTTTGAATTCAGTTTTGACTTATAGTCTTATTCAATTGCAGGGGGGAAAGAAAGCTTTTTTTTTTCTGGTCACACACATTATTGCTTTCTCCAAGTTACCACCATCCTCAGACCTCAGGAGGTACAGTTAGATTGGGGAACAATCAAATTCCTAATGCAAATCTCTTTAAAAAATAAAAATCGATTTTTCACAGTTATTCAAAAATGCATAATAATTTGGAGTCTGTCTATTGGGAGGTATCACTTTCTCAACCACAAGTTCCCTCCCTCCTGCCCAGTCTCCTTGTTAAAACCAGTGTGTGCAGACCCGAGGTGCACACACTGTTGCTGTGATTCACTCTGAATAGCAGCACATGCTGTTAGTGTCCTGCCTCGGGCAATTGTTGTCCGGTCTTCTGGGACACTGGCACTCTTTTTACTTTCCTCTGAACTGAAATTATTCTTGAAAGCTTGATAATTTGATAAATCTTTTAATTGTGAGCTGTAAATCATCAAGTTCCTTTTTAGTTTGGTGTTAACAATATTAGCTTTCCCTGCAATGAGCAGACTGAAATGATTAGTTAAAAAGCATCCTCTTAAGAGGTTCTCTATTCTTTGTGCCATCTTCCAGAAGCAGCCAAATAATGCAGCCATTTTACTCTTATTATATGAGGTGAAGAAAGCTGAAAGTCTGCCACATGCCTGGAAAGGATCAAGTAGTTCATCACTTACCTTGGAAATTGGGTCTGTATTTATGTTCTGCCCTTAGCTATTTCCACCCATATTACCTAGCATGTTCTCCCTTTCCTGCATACAGCTGGAGTGCTGACACTATAGATTTTTTCCCTTTTTTCCATGTTGTTATAACACATCTTTGTATTGGCTATGATGGGAACTGGAGTGCATCATCTTATTATGACAATTTTGAAATTAGAACACTTAATAGAGTGCCATACCAGAGCTTTGTGGTATCCTGTCAACAGTCAACATTTTTTCCTGGTATTCAAGGTCTCAAAATGAATCAAGATTTAAACTAATTTGAATTTATTCAATTTCTACTACTTGCATTTGAACATTCATTCATAATAGAAACATAGAAATCAATTCTAGGCTTCAGATTTTATTTCTATATAATCTAATATAATGAAAAAATATAGTATTATATTCTTCCTGAGGATAAAAAATTTCAAACTTAGATATTTATTTTTAAAGATCTGTTTACCAACTTCTTGGTAGCAGGATGTGATTTTGTTTTAAGTCCCATCTAGGTCATTCAATAGCTCTTGTACCTCAGCTATTTATTTTGGTTCCTGGAGTTGCTCTTTTTGATTTAGAAATTAGATTAGTAATAGGTTACTAAAGGTCTATTTAAAAACAAATGAAATAATACAGGTGAAAGCAAAATGACTAGTAGTGTGCCATAAGGGTTAGTTCTTTGTCACTTATAGAGGAAGTATTCAAGTTGCAACACAACATCCACTGGGTATCACAGCACATTGGTTTGCAAGTAGTTGTACAGCAGTTTCATCTTTGTATCTGCTAATCAAGAATAATCTTATGAGATATGCAACATCTCTCTTGAATTCATTTTCTGTGTCATAGCAGTTAAAATTTAATTCATAGTATAGTGTCAGAAACTTTATATCTCTTGTATTAACTACTTTTGTGTTCCTATTGCCCACAATTTCAGATTTTCTTTTTTTTTAAACTCAATATTGCTGTAACCAGCTCCTCTGTAGTTAATTTTTATATCACTATAATTAATATAATAAAGTTTGACAGTTTTCTTGGAATTCTCTATTCAAATATCTTTAGACTATTCTATGCCATTTAATATATCCAAACTATCAGTATCTGAACTCCTCAAACTTATTTCCAGATATTCCTATACACATACTTTATATTTCAGCCAACTAATGCTGATTTCCCTTTTGCAGACATGTCTTTTGTGTATGTGCATTCCTTTGTCTAAGCCAAATTTCTGCACAGAATAATACCCCTATCCAGAATGACTTGCCTTCCCACTTCTATTTGTTTATAGAGCCCTTAGAGTAGAGGTCAATGTGATGTCATACACAGAGTTCCCTCATATTCCTGAGAAAAGTGATTCGGTTTTCTCCTGTGACTTTCCAAGCCAGATTATATGTACATTCACACACACACACACACACACACACACACAATTGTGTATCATGGAAATTACCATATTCTGTCTATTTTTATTTTATGTCTCCATGTATCTTTACTCCCTTACTAGATTAAATTGGACCAATATGGGTTTGTTTTTTTTTCTGTCATCTTTATGACATTGAGCATATCTAGGGTAGAAAAATGAAGTAAATCTCTCAATCTGTTGGATAAGGAGGTTATTGTGTGACAGCAATGAATATGCATAATTGTGAATGAATTGAGAAGAGGAAGAATCTGATGGTATAGATATCACATGAGGAACTTGGAGTGCTGGTGTTGGGAGTGTGAGTGCCAGAGGACAGGAAGAGGAGTCTCTGACACAAAAAATGGAGGCACAATAAATGGAACTAGTATGTAAGTTAGATACTCTCTCATGCTCTTGGCTAGTGTGATGTGCAGACTTCCGTGACCATTTTGAGAAAGAGGAAGAACACTGTCTTCAAATTTAAGACTTTCCCTTTAATATTCTTGTCAAACATTTTCTAGAATGTGCTTTGAAGGCATACATTTATTTGTAGAACTGTAAAGCCACTCCTCTCAGAAACACTCAGACATCTTCCATGACCTCATGAATCAATCATAAAATCTAGTTTATCATTCATAGATGTTCTGTGATCTCTTGATCTTCTGGCATCTTTCAAAATTCTCTTTGGCTCTTCTCATGCAGATTTTTAAAGTCTAGCCAAACAGGACTGCTCTCATTTTCCACACATTCCTAGTCTTCCTGTGTCACAGTTTCTCACATTCTTTGTTCTGACTGTAACACACTTCCACCTAACCACTTATTATTCCCTGCAACCTCCTTCTCTGTTTATATATTAAACTACTACTCATGCTTCAAGGCATAACTGAAATATCCATTTACTCATGAGAAATTACCAGATTCTTAATTTTATATCACAAAATAAGATGAGATTTCTTCTTTTATACACTAAATAATTCTAACTAAATAGAAATTATAATATTCTGTTTCAATATTTACATACTTTCAAATATTATTTATTTCATTATAAATTCATGCTTAGAGTGTAGGAATTTTATAATATTACACATTGAATAGGCCAAAAATATTCTTGGAATTTATACATGAGTCATAGGGATTGGTTTCATGGGGAAAGACAGAATAAAGTTAGCAAAGTGAAATCTTAAATATTATGTGAAATAGTAGAACATATAATTTAACTGGGAAGTTAGTATGAAGAGTGATAACCTGGAGTGTGCCTGAAAATTCAATTGGTAGATTTCACACTTAGAAAATGTTTACAAATTCCAAGAAAACAGAAGCATGAGGAAAGTTATATCTTTTTTTTTTTTTTTTGGAAAGTTATCTCTTACGAGAGACATCCTAATGTAACATTTTACAATAAAAACAAATATAAGCAAAGTAAAGGACTGTTTTTATATCAAGATAAGCAAGTCTCTCAGGAATTTCAGTTACTGAATAATTCTGACTCAAGAAGAATCTTTAGTGAGAGTAAATAACAAAATTCTCAGTGGTTGCATACTTTGATTTCTCTACCAAAAGGCATTGCTAAATTCTTGCTCTTTAATACCTTAATTCTCAGACCCCTGGGCTATCTATGATTTCTCTGTCAAGTCCAAATTTAGTCATTGTGTTGTAGGAAGGACATTCATTCACCTGAAACCCCTCAAAAAACTTTATCTGTCCTCTCTTGTCACAAACAATACCTAGATCAAGTCATTTATAAGACTACATTAATATACTAAGAATTCAGGAAACAATTAGGAAAAGATAAATAAAAAAAAACAGAGACAAATAGAAGAAATAACACTAGATGTTTATTTTAGATGATATTTCTCTTATAATATTCTGGTTTGTTAAATTATGTCAGTCTTCAATTTTTTATTTTGCATTTGAGATGTTTTCCTATCAGTCTTATATATGGTATGTGATTTGGTATAGTAATACCAAGAAATAATGGTATTTTTTTTTACCATAATCTTTACCCTTTAGCAGAGATTATTGAAAGATACACTGTGATTTTTATAAATTAAAGATGGTAACAAGAAGGGGACAATTAAACATCTTCAGAAAATGTCAAGTTGATATTCTTTCCAAGCCATTCAATCCACAAAATAAAAATGCCTATTTTTTTAACAAAACTGTTTTAACACTTAACTTAAATAGATTTATATATTATTTAAAAGGAATAATCACACATAAGCATGGGATAAATACAATTTAATATTCTCTCTCTCGCTCTCTCTCTTCTCTCTCTCTCTCTCTCTCTCTCTCTATATATATATATATATATATATATATACATATATCAGAGAAACAAGGGAAAGTAAATAATATGACCTTATTTTAACTGGTAACTCATTGTACTTATTATGAGAAATTTCAGTCCTCCCTTGTCTCAACTTTTATATGGTAGCTGATGAAATAAGAATAGCTCTGTTCCTTCCTTGGACTTTTCAACAGCAAAATCCTGTCAGTATTCACTCTGCCAAAGTGCTATAATTAGAACTTGCTGGAAGCAAAATTACAGTGATAAATAATTATATTTTCTTTACTAAAAGCACATGTGGGAATACAATAGAGATAAACACAATGAGAGAGAGAGGAAGACAGAGCACTCCTTCTGTCTAGCATCTCTGATAAAAGCTGCACCAGAGACAGGCAATAAACTTAGTATGCAAGTAGTAACTCACTCCCATGAACCCAGAGCCCCCCAGTTTGTCAGTGTCGAGAAAGAAAGAGTCCTTGGAATTCTTAGGAAATCAATGACAGTGCCACGTTAAATGCTCCTTCATGGGTTATTACAGGTCAGTCTAAGAATCATTTTATCCTTATCCTCCATCACTTTGCAATTTTCTACAGTTTTTAGTTTCCCTTGTTGGCATATCATTATTAAACAAACATCAGAACTGCCAGATAAGTGCAGGTGGATTAGCTGTGCAAACATAGAAAACAACATGACCTACAAATAATATGGAAGATGTGTTACATGCAATGTGCCTCGCCACGGAAAAGATTGAACTGATGGTTGTAGGGAATTTTCATTTGCTCAAATTGTCCAGAGGAAGTATAATATGGAAACTGAAACTTTTTTTCCCTGAAAAAGGGCTCTGACACATGCTCACACACAATGACTTCTACCCAGGAATACCCTCAACACGTGATCACCCCTTGACTTTTGCTGGATCTGTACAGTGTTCCATCTCTTCCTCACTCTGTTAATATAAAAAGTTATCCAGAAATCCTCTGTAACCAAAAATGTTAGTCAACTCAAAATAGTCTGGGAATTTTGGTAGAGTTGGAGCTCTGGATTCAAGATGGGTCTATTTCTTGAAGAATCAAAAGGTTGAAAAGAAAGAAAAATTAATTGCCAGTTATGTGGTTTTAGGGACTCACTAAATGTATGTATTGGCTTGGAAATATTTATATGAAGATGTGAGCACCAGCATTATGTGGGAGTAGTCTGTTAAGTAAGGACTATCTGTGCATGTTAATGAAGTGAAATCCAGATAAACTTATAATAAATCCCATTTGTTAGGAAATGTCCTGTGTGTGTGCACACGCATGTGTGTGTTTTGGGGGAGAGGAAAGAGAAGGGAATGAGATAGTATTGTATTAAATATATGTTATATTACTGGATATTTTCTATGAAACTAACAGAACATAGTATTTTGGGCCTACCCAAAGAAGAAAGCTATCATGCAGTCCAAGAGGCTGACTCTGGACTCAAGATACCACGTAGAAGCTGGTAGGGCTCCTTTTCATAAGCTTCACAGTTGATGTTAGGTAGAGTCTAATATTTTCAGTGATCCATTTCCTCTAACAACTCCCCAATATTAGAATCATATTGCTTAGTCCATAGACCCTTTCTTCTGTGTTTTTGCTCCATGTGAGCAGTCTCTGTGATTTGTAAACAAACCCAAAAATTCTAATTAGTTGCTGTAAACTATTGTCAACCTAACTGACACTTCAGCAATTTTCAGTACTTTGGACAAATGACCTCTGGAAGTTTGAATAAGTGAGACGTTAAGGTTTTTCCTCCTCAATCTGGCCACCAGGTGGTAATTCACAATGAAAGCAAGTGTTGGACTAAATGCTGCCCAGAATCTTTCAGCACTTCGTCATCCAATGTGATTCAGTCTTTTCTTGTTGCATGGGGAAAGATTGTCTCTGCCCTCCAGTATTCCAAGGTTGATGGCTTTCTCTGCTGAGGGTTTGGAGTAGCAAGCCTTGTTATTTAGTTAGGAGACAGAATCTGACAAGAGTAAATAATTTACAGAAACAAGCGTGCTTTAGGTATTAACCTTTGCATGATAAATTTAGGACATTTATGCAGGAGTAAGGCTTATACTACCCCTCTAAACACCTACCTTGAATGCTATCATGTCCAACAATAAAAATTAGTTCTAATGTCCCTCAGAGGCTAAGATGCTGAATCTATATACTTGGAACTTATTGAAGTTCTATTCTGATTATTTACATTTTCTTGTGAATTAAGATATGAGGTCATAAACAGAGAATGAAGATGGGAAAGAAGCACTGAATGTTGAAAAAAGAATTATGAAATCTAAAGATAATGGGAGAATGGAGGGATTGAGAAATGAAGTTTTATTGCTTTATAGCATTGGGAGCCCATTTGAAGATCCTGGCCATGATTTCAAGGTGTTCACCTCCATCGTACATTTTTCTTCTGACTCCTTCCTTTGCAGTGTTGAATCTGTGAAGTAGGCAAAAAAGTTGGATTTAAATGGAGCTAGGGTTATATCCTATGACTTATGGTAAAGTATTTTCAAAAAAATACAATATGGAGGCTATAACACTATTTGTGACTGAAACTTTTTATTTTCACTGCCAATATTCTGAGCTTCATTTTTTTTTTTATCAAACTGACAGTCTCAGAGATCCCAAACTGAATATGCTATCCCTATGAACGGCCTGACTAAAATTAAGTTCTTCTTATATTATCCTCTATCTCCTTCTCTCCCTCTCCAACAAAGAACATCATTAAAAAAAAAAAGTTATTTTTTACTCTTATTCTTTGAAATTATGTGTCCCAAACATTAGTTATCACTTCTTGTTCAGCATTCTATCCTTGGTGTCTAACACAGTGTCTGATACAGAGTAGATACTCAATGCATATTTATGGAATTAGTAAGAGATGAAATAAATGAAGGAAGAGAACCTAACTATGGTTTGCGTCCAAAATCTATTAGTTGTGATGAGCTAGAGCAATGTTGTTTAAGTACTGTTACTTTTAACCCCTTGTACCTAGCCTCTTGAACTATGCAATTATCAATCCTTCCATCTTCTCTGAGTCTCCTCTTCCCTAACCATTTTCCCAAAACTGTTTGCCAAAGAATATTGCACAGCTTACTAACCTTTCATTTGCATAAATTACCTGAATTATGAAGAATCATAGAATACAAATTTTCAGAAACACAAATATATGAATTTACTTCCACTAGAGTTGAGAATTCTGAATGAACTTTGTAAATCTCTCCTGTTTCAGACCCACCCACAGCAGGTTAGGTGATCTCTCTTAGCTATTATCTTTGGCAAGACTCCAAATACAACTCCTGGGTTAAAGCTGCAGGTGACTCCTCCAAATTGGCTGCTTCACATGATGGATAACACTCAGGATCTTTGAAACTTCTTGTTATACATAGTTATTTGCAGAGACTTAAGCATTTTTATTTATTACCTTATTTCTCCCCATTTTCTCTACTTTCTTCTATTTCTCTGTCTTTTTGTCTTTCAGGCCTTTAAGAGTCATCCTCTTATTTAGTGCTTTTTGCCTTCTCAGATATCAAGAACTTAGTCTCTGTCTCCTTTCAAATATTCTTCATCCAGACCTTAAACTTTTATAAATATACATCTACAAAAGTCCAATTATTCAAAAGTAGGTATGAGAGACTTTTAATCAAGCACAAAAACAACACATTTACAAACATATGTGGGGGAAATTTGTTCATTTAAAATATTAGGAAGCTCTCATTTTCTTTTTCTTCTTTAACTATTGTTAATTGTATTTCCCAATGAATTTTGGAGAAATTTCTTGCTTTAACCAAAATACCAATGCAAATTTCATTTTAAAAAATCTGATGATAATCAGGGTCTTTATCATCAACTCTAAAGCAATGCTGAGAATGTAGGAGGATTCAAGTGAAAACTGGGAGTCAAACATCTTGGACTTAACTGAGTTATTTCATTTGAAAGCCCAGTAGAATGTGAGCCTCCTTTTTTTTTCAATGGACACCTTCTTCTGCAGGTTATAGTAAAACTATTTCCAACAGTCCAGCTAAAAAAGGCTTACTCATTGATTGTGGTCTTAGACTAAGTGCAGCCTCAAGTACACTTTGGCTCAGTTATCCATCTTGATTCAAGCGAGGGAAATTTTAAACCAAACTCATCTATATAATTGCCCCAAATTTCTATTTCCCTTTGGTATGTGGACACAGTCTATAAAGTGTCTTGGAAGGAATTATTTGGTTCATTTAAAAGAAACTGATTCCCAGGATGAATTTAATAAAAGTGATTTGTCATCACTATTGATTCATGGTAAGTAGCGATCCTGGGAGGTTGGCATTACATGCTAGTCTTTAAGATTTTGCAGAACTTACAATTTCTACCTTCAGGAGTTTATCCATTAAAGTAGAACAGAAGAAGAATCTTTTTAGAATAAGATGGATGATTCAGTAGTGACTTAAGCAAAGATTTCTAAAGAGATTATCACCAGACATGGAGAAGAATGTACCTGTACCACAGCTTCATGAGGAAATTCTTAAAAATATAACCATAGTAATTTTTAAGAATGTGTGAATCCAACTGTTTTGCCTTATAGCACTCAAAATGTTAAAATAATTATATTCAGAAAGGAATGTAAATAGATTTTGCCAAAATCGTCCCTCCCTTAAATTTCAATCCTGGGGGAGTTCCAATGAAATGCACCACATATGTTTCTGATTCATTTTTCACTTATTAAATCATTATAGAGGCTATAATGAAGCATTGGGTTGTACTTTTCTTGGTCTTTTCAACATAATTTCTGAAGGAAGCAAATATGCATTGAGTTCCCTGCAATGATGAAACTGAACCCGAACTGCATGGTCTATAAATTGACAAGAGTCTTCAATTTGCCACTTCCTGGCAAATGAGACAGAAGAAATGTAGATGCATTCTATTGCTAAATTTTGTTTTGATTGCAGAAGAGGGAAGAAGGGGCACAGTATCCCTGTATAATCATCTTCACAGGTTTAAGGGGATAAAGGACTAAATCCAAACTTAAGTTAAATGGACCAGAGGAATGAAATTCTGGGCAGACAGCAGAGAAAGAAGCTCTAGGTATTGGTTACCCCACCCAGACAATAATTATAGGCCTAAATGATTTAATATAACTTTTTTGGAACTTTGGAGTAAATTGAAGGCTTATGGATTACAGGGGATGTTTGGATGTTAAATCAATTAATTTTTGGCAATTTCAGCTTTTAATTGAGCTGTGGTTATCTACTCCACATCCTCAACACTGCATATTTTCCGACAGTAGCTTATAAGCAGCTTACAACATGCAATGAGAAATAAGGACTCTGTCCTCCCAATATTGGGGACCTGTGTTCTACTTGCTCATTTCTACTTGGCATCTTCTTATTGGTGTAAATCCCTATCTTGCAGCTGAAGTGGTATAAAGGGAATTTAATATTAACCACACCAAAATCACTTTTTTCTATTTCTCCACTTGGAAGCCTGGAATTAAACATCAGAACATCAAGAGAAATTTCACATCATTACATCTACATGTCCAGTTTTTAAGGCAAAAACAAATACAAAAAAACCCACAAGGTATACAAAAAAAAAAAAACAAACAAACACTAAAGAAAAAATGGCAAAAAATTAATAAAAAATTCCCCTTAGTAAAATCTGATGGTATCTCTACTGGACAAATTCTTTTCTTTTTTTTTTTTTAAAGATTTATTTATTCTGCATACAAGAGCTGGGGAACAGGTCAGAGGTGTGTGGGGTGGGGGGGCGGGTGGTGAGAGGATTCACCAGAGATAGAGTGGGGAACAGAAGAGGTAGATTGACCAAAGTACATTGCTGAGGGGAGCAGCAGGCAAGTCAGGAGAGGTCTGCTGCACCATGTGGGCTGCTCCCTGGCTGGCCAGGGATCCAACTCATGCAGCAGAGGCTGCAGACAGCTTCACAGGCTGTGCCTTAACCCTTGCTCCACCAGGGAGGCCCCTAGACAAATTCTTTAAAAACAACTGTTTTTTAAAATCTTCAAAGAGTTAAATAAAGACATGGGGGAAATTCAAGAAAATTATGTTTGAAGAAAATGGAAATAGCAATCAAGATTTAGAAAATTTAACATCGAAACAAAAGAAATTTTGTAGCTAAAATATATAATAATTTAAATGAGAAATTCACTGCAAAAATTCCAAGGCAGGGCCTCCCCCGTGGCACAGCGGTTGAGTGCGCGGCTGCGAAGCTGCCCGCAGCCTCTGCAGCACCAGTTCAATCCCCGGCTGCCAGCACCAGTTCAATCCCAGGCTGCCGGGCGAGGGTCCCACACGGCGCGAAGATCTCTCCTGCTGCGTCCGCTGCTCCCCTCAGCAGTGTACTTTGGTCCTTCTGCCTTTTCTGTTCCCCGCTCTGGCTCTGGTGAATTCTCTCACCTTCCCGCGCTTCTGACTGTACCCAGTGCTTGTATAAATAAATAAAATCTTAAAAAAAAAAAATCCAAGGCAAAGAAAAAAATAGAGATTCCAAGCAAAGCAGGAAAAATAGAGATTCAGAGGACTTGAAGATAGGCTAACTGAAATAACAGAGGTTGAGTAGCAAAATCTCAAAAGAGGTGAACAGGGCCTCCCTGGTGGCACAGTGGGTTGAGCACTGCGCTGTGAAGCTGTCCACAGCCCCTGCAGCACGGGTTCGATTCCCGGCCGGCCAGGGCAATTCCCGCATGGCGCTGCAGACCTCTCCTGTCTCGCCCACTTCTCCCCTCAGCAGTGTCTTTGGCCAGTCTGCCTGTTCTGCTTCTTGCTCTCTGGTGAATTCTCTCGCCCTCCCGTGCCTCTGACCTGTACCCCAGTTCTTGTATAAATAAATAAATCTTTAAAAATAAATAAATAAATAAAATGGATAAACAGAATTAAAGGGACCCTAGGAGATCCGAAGGACATGAGCAGGCATACCAACATACACACTCCGCATGATAATCACAAAGAGGAGAGAGAAAAGGGCAGAAATAATGAAGAAATAATGACTGAACATTTCCCAAATTTGATAAAAGAATTGAAAATAAATATCCAAGAAGCTCAATAAACTCCCAAGTAAGACAAACTTAGGAGTCTATATCAACAAATATTATAAGCACATTGTAGATACTCAAGGATAAGGAGAGAATCTTGACAGTAATAAAAGTAAAGTGACTTATTATAGACAGGAAGACCTCAAAGAGATAATCTGCAAATTTATCACCAAAAACTTGGGAGGCCATATGCATTGAACTGATAAAGTCAATATGATAACAACAACAACAACAACAAAAACAATTTTCAGATAAACAAAAAGAAAAAATGAGGATGTTCATTACCAGACTTCCCTGTAGAAATGCTAAAGGGAGTCTTATAACTTGAAATACAAGGACACTAGATATTAACTCAAAGATCTATTAAGAAATAAAGAGCACAGAAAAGGTAAATAAGGCGTAATTATGAAATTAATATTTTGCAACTTTGAATTGGTTTTCCACAAACTTAAGAGTAATGAAATTAAAAATTATTAGCTGATTTTTTTGACACACGATGCACAGCGATATAATTTTCTGATATCAACCATGTAAGAGGTTCAGTTTACTGTAAAGCAATTGTTTTCTGTTGTTGTTCTTGATATTCAGATGATACAAATTCAGCTTAGAGTTATAATTTTTGCATTTTACATGTAATCTCCTTGGTAACCACAAAGAAATTAGATATATAATATAAACAAACGGAAACAAGAGAATTACAACATTTCATTAAAGAGTTTAACTAAACACACAAAAATTGAGAGCAATGCAAGAAATGAGGAACAAAAAAGCTCCCGTGGAAAACACATAGCACAGAGAAAACAACTAAGTGACATAAATTTCTTCTTGTCAGATTAAGTAATTATCTTAACTGTAAATAAATTAAACATTGTTGTAATTTGAAAACATTTTACATATTTTAACAATGACTAGGTTTAGTAGATGTATTCTAAACACTTGTAAACCCTGCCTTTGCCTAACAGGCCATGTTGGAGCAGCTGGGGCCGCTAAGCCTTCCACCTGGGCCCTCCCCTGGGCGGCAAGGTTTAAGCCGCTTTTCTGTCAGCAAGTGCCTGAACTTCACCCCGGACATCTGGACACAAACTCAATCTGGATAGGTCAATTGCAATGTAGTTCCTGGTACAAACTCCACCCCCTGGAGTCCTAAATGAGTGGGCTCCTGGGAAAAGCGCAGAGGTGAGTGGGCCTTGGGTTTTAAGGCCAGAACACGTGTGGATGGCCCTGCTTCTTGTGTTGACTACAATGTGTGGGATTTGCTTCTCACTCTCACTGGGTTCTTTGGTGGTAGATGAAGCCAGACCCTGCGGCTCTCCAGGTCTCCTGCTCAGTGAGTACCTACCTGCTTTGACCCTCTATCCACACTGCAGGCCTTGTCCTCTCTGTTGGCAGCTAGCTACTTTAATTCTGCTCAGCCAGCCAGGGCCGTTTTCCCTGTGTGACTCTTGGCTTATACTCAGCCACATAGAAACTATCTGGGGTAGAATAATTTCTCTCCCTTCTCCTTTGTCTCACACCTTATAAATGAAGTGAGTTGTACTTTCTCTCCTGTGTTTTTGCATCTTGTCTGCAGTTGTGAGCTCCTCCATTACACCTCTTGGCTTAGTTTCAGGTGCCGTGTTCCTTAGGTACCCATATATTCATCCCATTTCAGCCACATAGTGCTCTTAGGTTTCTTAAAAAACAAGTAAGTCTAATCCCTTTCAGCTCCATCCATTTTGCCACAAATGGAATGAATATATCTTTTTTGATCACTGAGTAGTATTCCACTGTGCA
This sequence comes from Talpa europaea, assembly GCF_964194135.1. NCBI lineage: Eukaryota > Metazoa > Chordata > Mammalia > Eulipotyphla > Talpidae > Talpa > Talpa europaea. Next base: position 81,621,040 of record NC_140070.1, read on the forward strand.
TATTTACCAAATCTTCTTGATCCATTCATCTGTTTTGGGACAGTTAGGTTGTTTCCATATTTTGGCTATTATAAATAGTGCTGCAATAAACAGAGGAGGGCATATTTTCTTTTGGATTACTGGTTTTGTTTCCTTTGGGCTACGGTGGTGGCAGAACTATGAATACTACACATGAGGATAGAAATCAAATACTGTCCAAAAATTAACAATGATGTAAGAAAATAAATAAATTGAACTCGTGAAAAAAACAAATGGACCCAAATAAACCAAAAGCAGTTTTCTTGGGTCCCATTTCTGCACCATTGGCCTGCTCGTTTTTCTAGAATGTCCTTTAGGTAAGGCCATGGTCACTCCCTCCCTTTATTAGTCTCTGCTTAAATGCCATCTCTTTAGTGAACTCTTCCCTGGAAAAAGAGTTGTTCTACTTGGTCACTCACAAGTTCTGTCGCTTCCTTGGTTTTTCTCTTTAGTAATTGAAAAAAAATTAAATCAAACCATATTAATCTGTTTATTTTCTATTATCTACCTCCCAAGTAGACTACACCTAGCTCCTCATAACCAAGACCTATGTTCTGTGCACCTCTGTTCTCATGCAGAGAGAAGAGCAGGCGCTTACTAATGATTTATTAAAGGAATGGATGTGTCATAGGAGGCACAGCAAAGCAGGAGGCTCTCTTTGCCAATTGCTAATATTTCAGAGAGAGGGTCCCTTCTGGATTCCTTAGGATTTCTTCCTCTGTCTCTCTGAGACATTGTGAATATATATTTATTAGAATGAAGAGTCAGGTGAAAGGATGTTCTTTTCGAAATCTGTAATATCTTTGAGCTTGAAGGGTGGGGGTTAGAACTGACAGAGTTACAGATGGAACCTTTGCATAAGACAGTGAATGAAACAGAACCAACTGCAATAAAGCTAGCTCATTTGCAGTTCGTTGTTTTCATAAAACATACCCATCAATCAACTGAAACCAGCTGCTCAATTTTCAGAAGCTCTGAGTGATATTCTTTATTGAAAATGATAATAAACTCAAGACTAAAATATATGTGAGCCTCTAATTCAGAATTGCCCTTCTAGGCTTTTTTAAACTAGTTCAAAATAAAACAATTTCTTCCATTTTACTTTTTAATTTGTCCAATGTTCTAATAACCTTCATGGGTCAGAGAAAAAGAACTTTGTGAAGCTTTCATGTTCTCGTTTTGATGAATGGATATAGTTGAAACAGTCCTGAAGGTATTTTTTTAATTGAATAAAACAATTTTAATCACAAGAACATACATCTATTACTATTCACTCATTTGACTCAATCCATGCCTGACTGTAAACTATATTATATAAAACCCCACATCTCAGTCAGGATTAGTTATTTTACTACTCCTGTGTTGATCACTTTATTGTTATTTTAGTGTGGTTTTTCATCACATTCTAAATTCCTTAGGGATTTAGGATTTTTGAAATAATTTTCTATGACTAATTATTATACTTAAAACAGCTCAGTTTTCTCTTTGTGTGACTTACAAAAATTCTGGCTAACTTTGTAAGTGATCTTTGATAGGCACTTAAGCTCTAAGGTTCTCCCTGGTGAACTGATTTTTCTTATCCCCAGTTTGTGTGAATAGAAATTACAGTGTCAGTTCTATGCTTTGCTTCTTATTTATATGGAATGATAAATGCATCTGACAAATGCATTCAGAAGCAAAAGATGCCTATTTCTTTACTCCAGACATGGATTAGCCATACATTAGCCACTCTTTCCTGTCTTAGATCAATCCCTACTAACAGAACACAGCTTATTTAGTAGCACTAATGGGACATCTAGATCTGCTTTTTTTCTTAAGTTAAAATCACTCTGCAATGTTGATAGCCTGACTCTAAAACTAGATGCATTATGTTAATTTTAATGGTCTGGCTGCAGATCCTTTGTCTGTCTAACTGCCTTACTTGGACTAGGAATGGACTTGTTTTTAGAAATAAATGACTCTGCTAAAATAAGCCTGAACTCTTTTTACAAGTCTTGTCCATTTGAAAGGGGAATGAACTAAGCCTTGAATTAAAATTATATGTAATCCTTTAATTGAGCACCTACAGTATGACAAAATGTTTGAATTACAAAATATAATCAGGTCTTCCCTGCATTCAAAGTTTAAATCCAAAAAGAAGGATAATAAATAAAAACAATGTATAAAACACACTTGTAAGAAAACAGTCATTACTAGAGATATGCCATCAAGCATGAGCTAGAATATAACATGCATATAAAATTGGATAAACAATCCCTTGCCAAGAGAGTAAAAAAGGTATAACTAAATGAACACATTGGATATTTTGGGTATAGAAAATAGTTTCATTTGTTCTAGTTGGTCAGCTATAGATCTCAATGATTTGGATGTCAACCTGAATGTACACTGTGAATCAGATTATAATTATTTATGTATCTTACAAATTAGGCAGTGACTCTCAAGCATTAGAATCCTTAAGAGTGACCAGAAACCTTGTTAAACAGTACATTTTCAAATCTATCCACCAAGGTTCTGATTAAGTATGTCTGGGTTGAACTGACAAATGGGTGTATTTCACAAGTACCTCAAGATATTTTGATTCAGATGAATACCATGTTTAGATTTGGTGAAGTGGAGTCCCTGCTACAGGTCCTCACCCAAAAGACTCATGTGCTTTGGATGCCTTTAGCAAAATTTTCTAAGCTTCCCTGTAGGACCTGAGATTAGTCGGGCACATAGTGGGACCCAAGTGGGCTTTGGTCCTAGTGTCTCTTTTTCAGGATTCTCTTTAAATTCCTAAGTTCAACACATGTCCCAAGACTTGTACATCTAGATTGTCCCTGATCCAATATTCCCTCCATTGGATCTTAAGAATTTGGCTGCTACCATAGAGCTGGTACATTGATGTAAATTGACTCTCACTAACACTGGACACACAGAAAGTTCAGATCTACGATCTACTACAAGTCTGACACCTGTACATAAGCCACGCATGGACCTGTGAGTTATCTCTTGCTCTTCTGTTTGCGTTTACCCATCTGTTTGCGTTTACCCATCCAACCTCCCTAAAAGTGTCCCCTTTACCTTGAAGTATATGAGAGTGTTGGTGGCAGCAGCTAAGTATCCTTAACCACTATTCTCCAAGGAAGTTTTCCTATCCCCTCCATCAGTTTTGTGCCATGGACCAAGAAGACTTTGACAAGTAGTCCCAGATTGCTCCTGAATGCCCATGGTCTGTTCTCCATTCTGATTGATCATCTCTTGCTTCTGATTGTTGTCACCTGCCTTTCTGGGTCAGTCTTAAGCCATTCCAGATGAGGGATGGAAATTCCTGTAATTTCTTGCACAAATATTATTAAAGATCTTAGTAGTTTTCAGGTATTGTGCGAACTTTGGAAACAAGGCTCAGTTAAGTTATGAACACTTCTCTTAAAGATTTTAGTTTGTGAGATAAAAACACAAGATAAATAAATAAAAGCTGTGGTGAATTCCCTAGTTGTGGAAAGCAGGAATCACTGGGAGATCCTAGAAGAGTATTTAATTTTGCCTTGACTTGTATTCAAATTGACCTGTAATTATCCATTCATTAATTCAAGCAATAAATATTTTTGTGTGTACCTAAAGTGTGCCAGATATTACACTACTTGGTGAACACAGATATGTTCAAAGAAAGGCATAAAAGATTCACATGAACTAAAACAAGTTAAATAGTAAATGAGCCTTACTTCAGCTATGGTCTTCCTTAGGGATATCACCCTTATCTGTTGAAGATGAGAGCCAGAAATTTGTAAGCATTGTTGATTAAATGATAGAACATATTGGTGTTTCCTGAATTTCCTCAGGCCCTTGTCTGGGAAAGAGCTTTACCTTGCATGAATCTCTCCCTAATTCAATGTTGTGGAGGCAGGAATGACCACTGAGCAGGTTTTCTGATCCCATGCAGACCGGGTGAAGGAGGAGTCAGAGTCCTCAGTGGTTTTTGCAGGTCTTTTGTTGGGATTTACCCGGTACACAGCAGGCAGGGGTGCTGGGGGGCCAGGAGGCTGGCAGTCCTCTCAGCCCCCAGCAAATCCTCACTCTATCTGGGCTCTCCGGTGATCTCTGCTTCTGCTTCTCTGCTTCTCTCTCGGCTTCTCTTTTAGCTTCTTCTGGCGTGCCCGTGATGCCACCCTTAAAAGCCCAGTCTCAGCCCAGGTGAATCCCATCTACCTATGCCCACACCCTACTCCAGGTGCCCACCATCAGGCATGAATTCAGGACCACCAGGATCCATCATTTATCCTGATGCCAGGAAGGCAGAAAAGCCTGACATTTTTCCTTACCCTACACCCTACAAATGTACATGTAGCAAATTTATTTGGGGTTTATCCCCATTTCACTGATCATGTTGTTTGGCAAAACTTTAAGAGCTGCAAATAATTTAACAATGAGACTGGTAAATAACCATCCATAAAAATAAGATTTTGTCTATAATCTCTTCATTAAACACAGTGTAGTGGAATGAATGTCCCTATACTCTAGCTCAGTGAGATGTGGGTCTGTGTAACAAGCCTCATCTCATCATAAGAAGGAATAATTCATTAAACTCATGTAAGTTCCTGTAATGTATCATATTTGCCACCTGAATTAATGCACTCTGAAAATAGCAGCAATTATTATTATTTTCATCACTTTATTCAGCATCTATGTAAGTAGCCCTCAACTTGACATCACAATCACTAAAGGTTAATTAATCCTACCTTCGATTTTGGAAGCTATTTATTAAACTACTTTGTGCAGCTTACTAATGAGATATTAGTGTTTGAAAAACATTGACTTGACCCATGTGAGTGGCTTATATAGGCCAAAATGAAGTTTATTCATTATGAGATGAAACATTGATTGCATTGAATTTGGACACTCCTATGAACATTTGTCATGAAAAATCATGTCATAAAATAGTAGAACTTTAATTATATTTAAAACCTGTGGTAATCAAAATATGGTGGACATACTATTTATGATGTCATTCTTCAGTCAATAAAATATGAGGTAAGTTAACTGTGATTCACAACTAAGTCATTTTTAAGTGACTAGTTGCCATTCTTTAAAGCTACCTATCCTGATCTTGACTTCCTTTATTTTCCACATGTATGTCATATGTGGCTAGTATTTATATATTCAGTGTTAATAGAACTTTATGGTATGCTGTCACTTGCTAAAAATGTTCCTATTATCTTGAATCTGGGACATCTTTTGGCTTCCTCTATCAATGTTTTTTTTTTAAAAAAAAAAAACCACATTTATTTATGCATACAAGAGCTGGGGTATGGGCCAGAGATGTGGGGGGTGAGAGGATTCACCAGAGACAGAGTGACTGGCAGACTGACTGAAACAGAACAGGCAGACTGACTGAAACATACTACTGAGGGGAGCAGCGGGCAAGACTGGAGAGGTCTGCCCTGCCATGTGTGTTGCTCCCTGGCCAGCTGGCCAGAGATTGAACTCATGCTGCAGAGCCTGCAGATTGCTTCATAGTGCGGTGCTTAACCCCTTGTGCCACCAGGGAGGCCCCCTGTCAGTGATGTTTTAAGATTATTTCTGAAAGAAAATCTGGTTAAATGGAATGTTGTTTTTGAGATTTGGCTTTAAATTAGCTTTTACTGACATGTGTAGAGTTTTAACACACACTCACTCCAATAAAACCTGAATTCTTTAATCTGGATCACTTTAAAACAAAGGTCTATCATCTTAAATTACATAAAGGTCACTTTGTGGTGCAAATATAATAAAGACACCTAATCCCAAGCAAAGACTGACTTCTTTAAAGCAGATAAAGACATGATAATTCTAAGCCACACTTTTGAGACATATTGTTTTATAGAGAAGAGCCTTAATGATTAGAATCCCAAATTATAGTGCCTTGCTGTAGTTGTAGTGAATTTTTCCTTTGATTATCTCTGTCTTTGATTTTCAGTTTCATCAGTCTCATGAAATTCTGCTTTGGCGATTTCCAAAATGGGATGTAGGCAATCAAGAAGTAAAGACAGGGCCTCCCTGGTGGTGCAGGTGGTTGAGCACAGCACTGTGAAGCTGTCTGCGGCTTCTGCAGTGCCGGTTCGATTCCTGGCTGACCAGAGAGAATCCCACATAACATGGCAGACCTCTCCTGTCTCACCCATGGCTCCCCTCAGCAGTGTATTTCATCAGTCTGGCTATTCTGTTCCCCGCTCTGTATCTGGTGAATCCTTTCACCCTCCCGCACATCTGGCCTGTACCCCTGTTCTTGTATAAATAAATAAATCTTAAAAAAAAAAGAAGTAAAGACAATAGATTACAGTGTAGAAAAGTGTTACAGGACTCAATTTCATAATGTCATTTTTCATATTTACTTTTTTTGTTTATAATATACAAAATATGTGTGTAAAATAATAATTATGATATTTTGTATATAGATGACAGAGAGGGGACAAATATTAAAAGTATGCATTCAAAACTTTTTACTGATGAGAAAAATTTTAAATATTTGAAAATCCTTGGTGTAGATTTTAGCAATATAGATTGGGCTTCTATAAATATTCAGATTCTTAACATCACAAAGTGCTCTTTCTATGTTATACAATGTCTGCTTGGGTCTGGGAAACTGTCCAAGACAACTCTCCTCCATGTAGTGACTCAGTAGGGGAGTATCTAGCATGCTGTAACTGCTCCATCTTAAACACATGGTCTCATATATGTGGGCACGAGGGAAAAAGAGAAGGAATAAACATGTACAATCTCTTAAGGCACATTTTATTTGCAAAGTAAAACCTAAGGTTATACCTAATTGGGAAATGCTATCCTCCCATGTATGAGAAATATTGGCAAAGAAATCTAATATTGATCATGTATATTTTAAACACAAATCTAATTTGTATTAGTTTATCCAGTTGTAAATATATTGTAAATGCTTACACACATATTCACATGCATACATACATGTATCAGTGCTGATCAGAGAAATATATGTGTGTATTTCATATTTATATTGTAATGAAAAATGTGTGCATTCATATTTTTGTGAATATACCACATTATAAGCTAAAGTCTATAGGAGAAAGTTCTGCTAATCTCCATTTCTTTTCATTTAAAAGTACTCCTTTCATATAACATACTAAATCATTTAATAAGTGATTAAAAATATTCATCTCTAGTCTACTATTAAGCATAATGTAGAAACAGTTTAAAACCATTCATTTCAGCATCATGATCATATTATATTTTTAAGTTAGAAGGGAGGAAATATGATTATAAAGAAAAATTGAAATTTGACATTCCTGTTCCACAGAAGCAAGTCAGGTATTCAACTTATTTTTTAAACATACATATAATTATTTTACTTTTATGCCAAATTCTTTCAGTTTCAAGTGACTTCACTTTTCACAGCCAAGTTTTAAGCATGAGGAAATTAGAAATGTATCCTCTGATCTTGGAGGTGACAGCTTTTGCTACAAAACTGATTGAGAGATTGATCTCATTCTTTGGTTTTCTGCTGTTTGATGAAGAATTTAAATTTCCTATATTTTAACCAATGGTTAAAAAAATATTGCATAGTTTCAGTGAAAGAGTAATGCTTCATAACTACATAATAGCTTCATCAACAAATAAGAGTCTGCTTCCTGCAATGAAACCACAAGTATGTTGAAAGGCCCCAGCTTTCTGCAGGATGTACAAAGATCTCTGTTCAAGTCACTTTGGATCATTTTCCTTCTTTGTGGTGGCAGTGGTTGTCTGACTGTGTGGGTGTACATTTAAAACACATCATACAGATTTTTTAATAATACATTCTTGGGGAGAAGGGGAGACTAGTTTTTTTCCTATGCTATAAGCATGTAAAGCATTTCTCTGATGAATTATTGGTTCTCTTTAGCATTTCAAGATTGATTCAATGGAGGAATAAAGAGGCTTTTGAAGGAAATCAGAAAAAAATACCTGAAACTTTTGTTATCAAACTTTTATATTCACCTACAGTTAATATCACAAAAATTGAATGGCTAGACTATTGACTGGAATTATTCATAGTAGGTTCCGGAAGCCAGACTCTTTTATTTTTTTTATTTTTTTTAAATAATAAATTTTATTTTTATATTCCCCATACAATTGCAACCCCCCCATTCTGACCCCAATCCCTCCCCTCCCGCACCCCACCCCCCAAAAAGTGTCTCTGGTTCATAGTTTTTTGTTGATTTTGATTTTCACTTTCTTATAGTTATTCATTTTCCTGGTCCCTTATTTAAGTTTTCTAGATTCCTGCTATGACTGAGACCATCCGGTATTTTTCTTTTTCTTTTTGGCTTATTTCACTGAGCATGATCCCTTCCAGCGCCATCCATGTTGCTGCAAATTGCATGTGTTTATCTTTTTTGAATGCTGAGTAATATTCCATGGTGTATATGTACCACATCTTCTTGATCCAGTCATCTATTTTTGGGCATTTGGGCTGTTTCCAAAGCTTAGCTATTGTAAATAGAGCTGCTATAAACATAGGGGTGCAGGTGTTCTTTGGAATGGATCTTTCTGTGTCCTTTGGGTAAATACCTAGGAGTGGAATTGCTGGATCATAGGGAAGCTCTATGTTTAGTAGGTCCAGAAATCTCCACACAGCTCTCCATAGTGGTTGGACCAGTCTGCACTCCCACCAACAGTGCAGAAGAGTTCCTTTTTCGCCACACCCTCGCCAACATTTGTTGTTGCTAGTTTTTTAATATGTGCCATTCTCACTGGTGTAAGATGGTATCTCATGGTAGTTTTGATTTGCATTTCCCTGATTGCAAGTGATGTTGAACATTTTTTCATATGCCTGTTGGCCATTCGCATTTCCTCTTCAGAGAAGTTTCTTTTTAGCTCTTCTGCCCATTTTTTGACAGGATTATTTTCTTTGTTGTTGTTGAGTCTCATCAGCTCTTTGCAGATTTTTGTGATAAGTCCTTTATCATTAGTGTTGTGTGCAAAAATGTTCTCCCAGTTGGTGGGGTTTCTCTTTGTTTTTGTTATTGTCTCTTTTGCTGTGCAGAAGCTCTTTAATTTGATGTAGTCCCAGCTGCTTATCTTTGCCTTCACTATCACTGCTTTGGGTGATGTGTCTGTAAAGATGTCTTTGATAACTTGAAGGCCTTTCATCTGGTGACATTAGGTCCATAACATTTATGTATTGAATCATTCTCAATTTCCATTTGATATAGTTAGTGATGATAAGTTTCCAGTGCTAAATTATCAAATAAAAAAAATAGGATTTTTCTAGGTCAAACTTTCTAGAGGGCAAGTATCTTGAGAATATTCATGACCTACTTATAGTGATTATGTGATTAGATGATAACTTCAGCAAATTTTCCCTGGAGAATTTCCTTCTTATCTGTGTCTTTTATAGCAATTTAGGTCTGCATTAACACAAACAAACCTGATCTATATTTCTTCTTTTTTATTTCAGTCAAAATTTTCACATTTTTCTATAAAATTGTCTAGAGGATAATATCAAAATATTATTAGTAGTTTTCTGAGGTTACTATGTAAATTTTTAAAATGAATTTTAAATAAATATGTTTTTTAAATCTCTGTAAGCTTATCATGAAATTATGTTTCCTTATCTAGTATATATCAAAGTTACCTATGTAATCCATCTAAACTGGATTATAATTAAGAAAAATGGAGACATGTGTATATATAAATCAATATATATGTAATAGAGACATATTTTAGAAATTTATTATATTATGTTACATCTCTATGTATAATGCAATAAGTAAATCAGAGTTTTAATTGGAATTCTTTCTCCTGTTCCTATAAACTTACATTTTATTTTCTGTGAGTATTTATTTATACAAGCACTGGGTACAGTCAGAAGTGCGGGAGGATGAGAGAATTCACCAGAGCCAGAGCAGGGAACAGAACAGGCCGACCGAGGAGAGGTACACTGCTGGGGGGAGCAGCGGGTGGCAGGAGGGGTTTGTGCGCCATATCGGACCCTCCCTGGTGGCCGGACAGCAGCCGGGGATTGAACCAGCGCTGCGGAGGCTGCGGGCAGCTTCACAGCCCAGCGCTCAACCGCTGCTCCACCGGGGGAGGCCCCTTTCAGTGAGTTTTTAAACAGTTAAGGAAACTCCTTTATCATCCTTCAGGAACTTTTTGATTATGGATTCTTTATTTTGAGGGATTCCTCATTAATGATCTAAAATTCTCAAGCTGAATACACCATTATTTTATACTATTTAACCAAATACTGAATCACAAAATTTAGGATCTTTAAACCTCTTATTAAACTTTACTTTTGTATAAACAAATTTTTGTATAAACATAATTTTAATTTATTAATTTCCCCATTTTTTGATGATCAGTACATGTTTGTGCTCTTTCTGATTTTCATGATTTCATCTTGGTTTGTGGACTTTTGTTTTATGTGAATACTAAGATAACAGAGATTACTGTATATTATCGCAGTACTCCAATTTCTGTATGTTAACCCCTCTACACAATCTATATATAGTTCACGAGTTTTTAAACATCGACTTCACATGTCATTTCTACCTCCTTGGAAAATCTAGCAAATGAATCATGAATTATCTTGCCCATCCATTTAAAGAGCTTCATAGAGATGATATACAATACAATTGATCATTGGGAAAATTTTTCAAGGCTACAATGTTCCAGAAATGTACTTAATGGGTACTGTGTGAATTTATAAATAACAGAAGTGAGTTTAGGGTCAGGAATTTCCATCATTCTGGAAGTCTAAATATGAGCACATTGTTCCCCTAGTTGTTAGCAGGGCCCACTCCTCAGATGCACCATTAGAAGGCCCCTGGCAGCATCAGGGCTCACAGCTGCTAGAAGTGATGCCAATGCAGACGCTTACTGAGTATTTGCTGTGAGTCAAACATCGTCCACATATTATCTCAGTGAATGTCCACATTAGCCCTGCACTACATTGCATACTAATGTCAAGTTTATATATAAGGAAATCAAAGTTTAATTAAACTTCCTAGAAGGTGTTACATTATCCAAGGTCACACAGCCAACATGTGGTACAGGCCTCAAACCTGAGTCTCTTTGATGGCATAGTCAATGTCTTTATCTTTCACATTCTACTGCCTGTACCTTAAGACTACTTCCTGTGTCATGCTAATTTGGCCCTCTTATTATATCCTTTTCTTGTTCAGACAAAGTGAAAATTCCTAGGAATTTACAATTTAGCATATTTATTTGCTAAATTTCAACATGTTTTAAATTTAAGACAAAACAAATTTTGTACAAAAAGACTAAACTAATTTTTCAAGAATTCCCCCAAGCTACAAGAAATTTACACAAATTTGAATCATAAGTGTCAGTTGCTGAAATATAGCAGCTGAAATGCAATTGTGTTAAATTTTAGGTTTTTCTAGGAAAACAAAAAATAGTGAGTGACAAAGTAATTATCAATTGCAGGGTTACATTGTATTTCCTGCCCTCCCCAGGGATACTTTAACTAGACAGTGTAGTTCATGCCTAGATTAAAATATCTTGCTTAAATAAGCACTTTCACTTAAAAGTAAATTTCAGAGTTAATGATTTGAAACCAACAGTGTTGCAGAGAGAACATTTAATTTTTTCAAGATTGTATCTTGATATTATAAGGTAGACTCAAAGCTGCGGTAAAGCAATATGAAGTTTCGGAAACTACTTAGATTTTTCAACCCTGCCTGCTTCAATAAACTGAGGTTGTTTCAGAGTTTTCCTATTGCTCCTAAGAACTACCATCATAAGTTTAAATTTGGAATAATTATCTCATAACAGAGGAGATGAATAATGACCTTATACCTCCATGTTTTTCTTTAAAAAATAAATTGTATGACTTTAAAACAAATTTAGTTTTACCTGATGAATCACTAACTGACCAGTGAAGGAAAGTGCAAAAGTGGGTTGAGATAATTTTATAATGTTGAGCAATAAGTGAAATTACAAAAATATTTCTTCATGGCTGCCAAATGTTTCCTTGTTTTTAGAGTATGATCCAGCCTCCAGTTAAAGTATTCTGGCTTTTCTTTGAAAGCTACTTATTTGCTTCTTGACTACAATCATGTGCTTTCAATTTCTTTTGCATTTTACCACTTTCTTTCTACAGCCTTCTTTTATGGATGAACGATTGCCTGGCAAAATAGAAACTGAACCACACTGTGTAATTAAGTTCTTTGCACAATGGAAGTTAGTCATCGACACAATTAAACCACTGGCTTCAGAATCCAGCACTGAAGGAATGAACAGCATAACCAAAGAGCACTCATTCCAATAAGATTTTCCTAAATCATTGCACTGAAGATCTGACTGCTTTTTGTGGTGTCACAACGACAATCCAAAATAAATCCTCCTTCCAAAACTGAAAAGAATTTGTGATAGATAGTATCTCATTGCTCCCACTTTCATTTTATAAGACAAATTTGCACTGTTTTTGAACTCTGAAAAGAGACTTCAGAATATTGATGGTAAGATAAATTTTAGGGATATTTTTGTTCAACATCTGAAATAAAATGTTCTGAAAAACAAACATCCCATCTTATACCCAGAATGATATTTATTTATTCTATTTACTGTAAAGCATAATGTATTAAATGCAATCAAATGTAATGTGGAATAGTGAATATATATCTGCTAATATATTCAATTTAAAATATAAGTAACAGTTTTAGTAGGGAATGATTTAATCAGGAAAGCTCTAGAGCTGGTTTTTTTATATAATTTTTTTTTATTTTTTACATCATTGTTCATTTTTAAACAATATTTGCTTCCCCCCACCCCCTCCAGTGTAGTCCCCATAGAGTTTCCTTCACCAGTGCACCCGTGCACCATCACCTCAGTCCCCTGTGCTCTTCCCTCTTCCCTCTGATCCCTCTCCCTCCTCCTTCCCTGCAGTATGTCTCTGATTTATAATTGTCCATTTTTGCTTTGTTGTGTTTTGTACTGTTATTATTTTTTTACACTGATATCTTATTTGGTTCCCCTATATTCCTGCTATAAGTGAAACCACCTGATATTTTTCTTTTTCCTTCTGGCTTATTTCACTGAGCATAATTCCTTCTAGCTCCACCCACATTGCTGCAAATGGCACGAGTTTATCTTTTTGATTGCTGAATAATATTCCATTGTGTATGATGCAAAATTTAATTCAAGTTGATGGTCATACATATAAAGAGATTCAAAAATATAATGAAGGGTCATTAAGTTACTGAAAATGTAAAGGAAGAAAGAAGGAAACCTTGACTAGGAATGGGTTTTTTTTTTTTCAAAGTGAGATATAAGAATAAAAATCTTGAAGAGGAAAACAAAGTAAGCTCAATTAATCAACTAATAAAAATGTTGCAAATTATCCCTTGCCATCTACTCACATTACTTATTGGAATCACACTAATAGGTTCCAGTTGAAACACCTGTGAGTTAAGATAAAAGTACAAAATGTGGAATTACATTGAAATAAATGTCAGAAAGTTACAATAATGGTATTTGTGACTGCAATTATTGTTTATGTTGAATTAGTGTCTAAATATCAAAGAATAATATGGTTTTATTGCATTGTGTTTCCTAGAAAATTTGCCCCTTGATTGAACTTTGTGACAAATTTGCCCCTTGATAACTTCGTGACAAAGTGTTCATTACAATAACTAGTATATATAGACTTGACCACAATTTTGATATATAAAAACATAAGTATCTAGAGAACACCGAAGCTGTGCTGCCATTAGTTTTTCTGATACTATTTTTGACTAGGCATTTATTTTTCCTTTGACTGAATATCATACTGGTTATTTTCTGGTTGATAGTAATTGAGTGTGGTCACTTCACTTACTCCAGTAACCACTAAATTGCTTTATAAATTTTTTTAAGAGTACCTCATAGTACTTTGTTCAGTTTGGGCTTGTAGCTATTTTTTCTAAGAAATTTATCAGTTGATGCTTTGGTGAATATTTGTAGATTAATATGTTGCATCTTTGGGGTAAGCTGGGAAGTCATTGTATTTTATCCTAGAGGCTCTTGGAAATGTGAGAATTTTCCAGCCCTGAGCTTTCCTCTTGTAAACCATCTTGAGACAGTTTTCCCTTTTGTACATATGAGGCTAGGCAGTTACTTACTTGATCTCAAACAAGGGAAAGCAACTTTTGCCTTCAGGGTTGATATTACTTAGACCATCATCTAATCTGACTTGAAGTAATCTGGGTCACTGAATAATAGAGTGGAAGAGAAAATGAACTAGTCTATGATTGAGTTAGAGAAAGACACAGTAGGTTGAGAGAACTGGGATTAAAAAATAAAACCTGAAGTAGATTAAAGCATTGGCAGAGTTGAATTTAGCAGGTTTTTTTTCCTCAAGAAATTTTTCATAAAAATGACAAAAATCTAGTTGGCAATAGGTGTCAGCTAGATTTATTGTGGTGATCCTTTTTTTTTAATTTTATTTTTTAAACTTTTTTTTAAGATTTATTTATTTATCCATATGAGCACTGGGTACAGTCAGAAGCGCAGGAGGGTGAGAGAATTCACCAGAGCCAGAGTGGGGAACAGAACAGGAAGACTGAGGATGTACACTGCTGAGGGGAGCAGCGGGCGGCAGGAGAGGTCTGCACACCATGTGGGACCCTCACGCGGCGGCCGGGGATAGAACCAGCGCTGCAGAGGCTGCGGCAGCTTCGCCACCCAGTGCTCAACCACTGTGCCACCAGGGGAGGCCCTGTGGTGATCCTTTTAATAGATCTATTGAATCATGTGATATGCCTGAAACTAATATAATGTTTTATGTCAATGGTGTCTTCATAAAAATAAATTGGGAGGTGGGGGGGTGGTTGCAAGAAGTGGTCATGAAAAAGAATCAGCAGGAGTCCAGGCATTTAGACTGGATGAGGTTTGGTTGAGAAGCTGAAGTTGAGACAGCAGGGAGGACCGAGTGCCATAGCACTGGACCTTTGCCTCCTAGCAGCTCAGGCCTTATGTGTGTGTGGCCTCTCGGGAACTGATTTAAGGGGCATGGTTTTTAATTCAATACATTCATTATTTCACACCCCTGATGAAGAATCTACTGGGTGACTGCCATGTGTCATACATGATGACATAGGCATCTTGATATCTAGGTAAATATTAAATTCTACCCAAAGAGAGAGAGAGAGGTGTCTCGATAGTATACCATAGGGGCTTTAGGAGAATATGAAAGGTATTTCTCCTATTTCTCCTAAACAAGTGTACTATAGACTAAAAGGTTCAGTGATATTTCAGGAAATAGAGGATTCTTAGCAGTAATGAAAGAAAGTATTAAATGAAGCAAAATGAGAATGAACCAGTAAAGCATGTGCAAGGCTTGCGGGAGAGGAGTGAATAGCCTGATACTTTAGAAACATACACATCTGTATATTAGAAGGCAAGCAGCAGTCAAATCTTAAGGAACACTTAATATCCTGAACATAAACCTGAACTTCATCCTCTAGGTAACAGAGCTAGTGAAGACCTTCTGGTAGAGAGGTGACACTTGATAGATTTTGCCTTTTAAGAAGATTATTCTGGGTGCAGTGAAGAAAATTTGTTAGAAGAGGAACAAGATTAGGGAGGGGAAACCAGTTGGACACTGTTTCAGGAAGAAGAAATGGCAAGAATTTATTTCTTTTTAAAGTGGAAATCATGAAGATTATATTTAATTCCGTAAGTTCACATGTTTGATGAAATATTATGCTTATTTTTTTTACAAGAACAATTTGTTTTTAATTACACAAGTAAATCTGTCTACTTTGTGAAGGGCATTCCTTTTCAGTGGTGCAAGACGTTAAGGAAATCTTTTTTGGTTTTTCTAAATTATGAGTATTGAGGTAAAGTAGATAAATGCTTATTATTTTATAGGCTGAACTACTCTCTTTCAAATTGAAGACTACTATTTCCTTTATTGCTTTAAATTAATATACAACTTTTGGACAAGGAATGTAATAGATTCTGTCATAAAAAAAGATAGACCTTAATCAAGAGCAGATACCTTCACTAAACAAGTTTATACATTAAGTTAGAAATTAAACATGATATTATAATCACCTTTTTTGATTAACTTCAAGTTAGATATTTTGTAAGACAATTTTCCTCTAAACCAGTGCTGTATACCAAGTATAAGGAAAGACACATTCTTTTGTGGGTTGCTAATCTGTTGGAAGAGTAGATTGACCACCTCTACAAAAATATATTAGCAAAAACCTCAAATGTCCTTGCTTCCACTTAACAAATTTTCTCTAATAGAACCTCAATATGAGGAATTAAAAATATTTTCAGAAACAGGAAGGCATTGAAAAGGACACTAGAGAACAAGACATCAAAATCTAGCATGTTATTTTTTGTTGTTGTTTTTTAAAGATTTATTTATTTTTATACAAGAGCTGGGGTATAGGCCAGAGGCACGGGAGGGTGAGAGAATTCACCAGAGACAGAGCAGGGAGCAGAACAGACAGACTGACAAAATACACTGCTGAGGGGAGAAACGGATGAGACAGGAGAGGTCTGTCACGCCATGTGGGAATCTCCCGGGCCGGCTAGGAATTGAACCCACACTGTAGAGGCTGCGGAGAGCTTCACAGTGCTACCCTCAACTCGCTGTGCCACCAGGGAGGCCTTTTGTGTTGAAATCTGATAAAGTGCATTAGGCAATTATCCTTTTAGGTGTGTATGAATTAAGTATATAAACAATATACATTTCCATATAGAAAAATTATATAAACACGTTTTTTCTTAGTTTTGCAGATTTATTTTTGTATTGTCATCAATTTCCATACCAATGGATGATGCCTTCTGTCTGCATCACGTTTGTATGTATGTGTGTTTGCCATTAAAAGAAAAATTTTTGAACTGTATAAAATTTACAAGTACTTAAACAACAGAAGTAAATTTAAATGAGATGACAGAGGTTTTTAAAAATATATATTTATTTATTTTTAACTGAGATAATATTGGGGTATGCCCATCAGGTATTACCACCATAGTGCAGCCACCACCAACTCACATATATTCCACTACCATTGGAACTACCCTAAATTAATCAAATCCATGAATTTAAAGCTAACCTAATAGAAAATATGAAATTTGAAGGGGATGTTTTTTATTTAGGGTTTAGTCCAATTTTTTTTTTAAACCAATCAAAATTTACTTAGATAAATATTAACTTGTTTATAAATGTTTCCACTCAGTGTTTTTGGCCTACAAAAATGGTCCTCATTGTTTTAAAGGTCTGTATGATTATCAAGCTTCAGTGATGGTCAACGTTACTGCATCTTTTATTTAAATCAAAATACAATACTTACCTAATTTTCTGAAGATATGAAAATAATGTAGTCATAAGAATCACATTAAATAGGTATTTAAAAATACTGTCTTAAAGTTATAATGCTATATCTACCTGTATACGGACAATTTTAGGATGAATTAAGTAGCAGTAACAAAACTAAAAAGAGAAAAATTGAAAATACTTTAGAGGAAAGCACATGAAGATGTTGTACGCTGGTTGTAGGTGTTCAGAGCACACTTACCTTGGCAACTGAGTCAAGCCTGCAGGTGACCCCAGATCGTTGGACCCTCAGAGTATGACCCTCAGCCTTTTTGGGAGACCTGATGCCCAGGGGACTTCTGACATTCCCACACATCTGTGGGCTATGAGGAGGAAAACAGGTCACACAGGGGAGGCTGGCACTGGGTCTCCACACTGGCCAGCACTGCTGGTCCCATAATTTTCCCTTCTCAGCTCCTCCAGTTTTCTCTGAGCACACACAGCTGCCATGCATTGTCCTTGAGCTTTTTCCTCATAGATGAGGATCACCTTCTGATGGAAGCAAGTGGTCCTTTCCATTTCCTTGAGCATATCTTTGGGATTTTGCAATGTGAAGTTCATGTTTTTATACTCAGTAAAATTTCTTCTCCAATTCTCAGCAATTCATTTCTTTCCCAAACAATTTTCTGTGAATTTGCACATGTTCACTATATTCATAAGGCAAACTTTGAAACTTTATTTTCAGCTCCCAAATCTCACTTTCCAAGTGTGAATTTTCATGCTGCAAAGGTGCCTTCTCAGTTTGGAGAGCTGTGAAATATCCTCTAAGTTCCTTAGTCAGTTGCTTGTCTTCATCAGGATAATGAAGGGTTATTTTGTGGGTTTTTTTGGTTTTTTTTTAAAGATTTATTTATTTATGCATACAAGAGCTGGGGGTACAGGCCAGAGGTGCGGGGGTTGAGAGGATTCACCAGAGACAGAGTGGGGAACAGAACAGGCAGATCCACTCAAATACACTGCTGAGGGGAGCAGCAAGTGAGTCAGGAGAGGTCTGCTGTGCCATGTGGTTTGCTCCCTGGCCAGCCAGGGATCGAACTTGTGCTGCAGAGGCTGTGGATTGCTTCATAGTGTGCTGTTTAACCCCTTGCGCCACCAGGGAGGCCCTGAAGGGATATTTTGAATTCGGGGTTATCAATGGCATCTGTGAGATTATCTTCTGACCAGGACACAGGGTGGTCTTCATTGTCTGCTTCCTTCTTTGCAGGATCTCTGAGTTCCAGTTATCCACATCATCTCCAAGCAGGGCAGGCAGAGCAGTAGTCTGCAGAAGGTCTTCAGCCATTGATAGAAATTTGCTGAATTTCTCTTTCAGGACCTGCTCCATCCATGCCTGGGAAAATTCTAGCTTTTCCTTCTCTTTATTTTCCAGTTGTTTCTGCTTCCCTCTTGTAGTTTCTTCATTCAGAAATTCTGGACTTTCTGGAAAATGAGTATTTTTATTCAAAGCATCTACTGCTTTCTACTGACGTTGTTCTCCATCATTCACTGATAATTTTAAGATTGATTTTCAAAAGTGACTTGAGAAAGTTGAGAAGGCTGTCTCTTCCACATCTTCCCCAGAAAATCCACATTTTGTTGAACTCATGAACTTTTCAGTTTGTATGTATTGCTGACAAGCACAAGATTTGTAAGGTGAGAGAATTGACCTACACCCAGGTGTGGCCAGAAGGTATCATCAACTTGTGTTGTCGTTCCAATATTTTTGCTACATTGTCTGTAGTCTTCACCACAGTCAGAGTATCTTTTCCCTAGTATCTTCCTCACAGTGTGCTGTCTCTCTACTATCAAAACTACCACCATAACAGCACATAACAGAATGTTCCAGAGGAACCCAAAGGGACCTGGGACATGTCTTTAAGCTCCCCAAAATCACCATCAGAGCTCCTCAGAGTTGCTCCAGGATCAGCAGGTAGCTGGGCCATGACGCCTGTAGCAAGCCTTCCATGCTTTGTCAGGCTCCACAGTTCTGCCTCTGACTGCCACTGTCCTGTGGGCCACAACTGACCACTTTAGAATTCTATGAAATGTTCTGTCTCTAATGGAAACAGGTACCTGCTAAAAGGGGAGATCAGTTTGATGAGGGCGGGGAGATTAGCCAGATTCTAGAAAGAAGATCCCATTTTGTGAAAGTACAGTGTCTGACTACAGGCACTGGGGGGATGGGAAGAGGAAAGGGCTGATCACAACCTGAAGCGCAATCATTCTAAAACCCACCTGGGCCCACAGCAAACCCTGTGGGTCAGAGAAGCTCCCCACCATGTCTCTTTCTTTGCATAGAAGAGGTCAGGGCAAATTGGGGGCCCTGTCCTTAAGAGCCATTCTCTTAATTTAGTTAGTTTCTGCTGCAGGAAAGTCTGATGCTACCACAATTATCCAAGAACTTTTCTCTCCTGAGGCTCCATCTCTCCATTGTGTTTGTGAGTGTGGGCAGGCCGGGGGCATTGATAAGGGTCTCCCCAATGGCATCAACTAAGAGACTGTGATTCCAGTCCTCATAACTCAGGAGTAATCAGTGGGAACTGACATAATTTTAATAAAGAAAGCCAGTATCACTCTTGGGAATAACTGAAATTCTGCCATCGATTAGTTAGTCTTTTTTTTTTTATAGAGGCATTTTTTTTTTATTTATTTGTTTGTTTGTTTGTTTTGTTTATACATGCACTGGGTACAGTCAGAAGCGCGGGAGGGTGAGAGAATTCACCAGAGCCAGAGTGGGGAGCAGAGCAGGCAGACGGACCGAAGTACACTGCTGAGGGGAGCAGCGGGCGGCAGGAGAGGTCTGCGCGCCATGTGGGACCCTCCTCGGGTGGCCGGGGAGCAGCCGGGGATCGAATCGGCGCCGCAGAGGCCGCGGGCAGCTTCGCAACCCAGCGCTCAACCGCTGCGCCACCGGGGAGGCCCCGGTTAGTTTGTCTTATAAGAAAATCAATAATCTTAAATTTTGCATTATCAGTAAGACATATTAATGGATAAAAGAGCCTGGACTTATAATATATGGGTTTGAATTTAGTTTTTTCTGCTAATAGTATATCAAAATTTGCTTATCTTTTCAGATTTAAGGTATGATTCTAATTATATATAAATGAATAAATACATAGACCATTTAGAAATTGAAAAATGCACTAGTGAAAAATAACACACATCTTTGATATAGGAATGATACCTTTAGATAAAAATGAAACCCTTGACTCAAAATATATGCATAAGGGCCTCCCTGGTGGTGCCAAGGGGTTAAGCACAGCACTATGAAGCAATCCAAAGCCTCTGCAGCATGAGTTCAATCCCCAGCTGGCCAGGGAGCAACCCACATGGTGTAGCAGACCTCTCCTGTCTCGCCCGCTGCTCCTCTCAGCAGTGTATTTCACTCATTCTGCCTGTTCTGTTCACCACTCTGTTTCTGATGAATCCTCTCACTCCCGCCCCCTGCATCTCTGGCCTGTACCCCAGCTCTTGTATGCATAAATAAATAAATCTTTAAAAAAATCTATGCATAAAAAAATCTAGAACATCAAACTCAGTTTCATGGCATTATATAGGTCTCCAAATTCACCTATAAATATTATGTGACATAATTATTAAAGATATATAACTCTGAGAAATACCAATTATATGTTTGTCATTTAAATCTCATTTTAAAAATAATATTTCAATTTACATGAAATGCCTATTTTATCAAGAGAAATAGAGCATGCTAATGTAATCTAAACCTTTCAAGTGTAACATTCTCAGCTCAATGAGATAGTGTTGAATTTGCCTTACCTATGACCAATGTATTGTCCTCAAATGTTATACTGTAATATAGAAAAATATTGCAGAAATTTAAAAATTATGCTCTAACACCCAACACTTTTTTTCTCAAGGGACCATAAACTCTGATGACATATTAGTAGCCATAAACTTAGAAATGATTAAAGCTTAATATAAAATTTTCTTTTAGACATTTACTCTTTATTCCATGATGTTTGAAAGCTGTATGTTTATTGTCCATTGTACAAGGATGCTTTCAGTAGCTGAGCAGATTGCATGCTTGGTGACACTGGAATAAAACTTTCGAGAGTCTATGAGAGCTAAGATCACAATCAAGATAAATGAAATGTTTTGGGGATCCTTAGAGCTGAAGAGTAATGTGCATTTCAAAAATAAAAACACTTTAGAAAGGATCATATTTTATTACACAAAATATGAGCATTTTGACATTGTAGACTAGTTTTTAAAGATGCAACCATACTCATCATTGTCTCCTATTTCTAGCAAAAATAAATGCTTCCACTATCTCTTCAACTAAGCATTATAATTATCATTGTTTGAGTTGAATTAGAATATCTCAAGTGCAGACAAATCAAAGTCTAGATGTTAACTCTTGAAAAGTAAATTTGCAGGTATCCAGGTTGATATGTCTTAGGAACATCAAATAACTAAAGTTTCCTGGATTTGTGGTCAGACCTTCATAGGATCCAGGTAGACAGTGTCTGTGTATGTGTGTGTATGTGTTTTCTGATTACAGATTACTGAATTTTTTCAACCAACACTTAAATATCAAAACTTTCCATCTAACAATCTAGGTCTTATTCTATTTTTGAAAGCCAAAACTGATATAAAACCAAATAAAGTTTTCTGTTTTGCACTCATGTACATTCATTTAAGACATTTAAGTTCGAACCACAGTTTTAGACAAACTCAAGAAGTTCTTATGCTTTAGATATATTACACAAAAACATCAACTCACTAAATAAATTTTACAGAGAAATTTTAAGAGTAGTCACATATATACAAAGAAGAACGCTAGCAAGATACTCTTTTTTTCTTTTTTCTTTTTTTAAAAGATTTATTTATTTATTTATACAAGCACTAGGTACAGTCAGAAGCACGGGAGGGTGAGAGAATTCACCAGAGCCAGACCGGGGAGCAGAACAGGCAGAAGGACCTAAGTACACTGCTGAGGGGAGCAGCGGGTGCAGCAGGAGAGGTCTGCACGCCATGTGGGACCCTCACCGGTGACCAGGGATCGAACCGGCACTGCAGAGGCTGTGGACAGTTTCGCAGCACAGCGCTCGACTGCTGCGCCACCAGGGGAGGCCCTAGCAAGATACTCTTTAGTGATGTCTGTGCAAATGCAGGCATTTCTTACTCTAAGTTAGAAGCTATTTCCGAAAATCATACAATGTTCGTGATTGCAGTAATATGGAGCTTATTTCCTTGCACTGAACTATGAGAAATCATCTTACTTCTTGTAGATGTAAGATGTCTCAATTATGTGTGAATCATTATGCAAGTTTGTGACTATTTCACTGTTTATACATGTGGTTTATTTCAGAAACTTGTTTCTAGTTGATCAAATTGCTAAATAGTTAAATTTATTTGTGATGCCAATACTACCAATGTAGATCTTCATTACAACAGATTATAATGTCAGTATGGGAGAATGGAACAATGAAAGAGAGACATTACACTCAATCATGCCTAAAGTTTTCTATTGGAAAATTCAGAGTTATTATAAAAAGGAAAAATCTGATAATATATTTTCTTAGAAAATATTTGGGCAGAAAGCTGATATACAGTAGCCATGTAGAGATCTGGAAATTTTATTTTGGTGGAAAACACTTTAAGTTCTTTTGCTAGAAAACTTTCCAATTGCCATGTAAGTCACCTACTGGTTTGCTTTTGTAAGACATGGTAAGTGGACATTATTTATATTTAATAGCAACAAAGGGGAAATACTATTCTTACCACAGACAATGAATTAAGATTGTTACTGGTCCTGTCTACTTTGTGGAATGACTGTACTCAAAAATGTATTAACAATGCCTCCCAACCTTAAATCTAATGTCATTTTTTCTTAGTTGCATGTTGTTGTTTATAAAAGTGATGCAACAGTCTGATACTCACTAGTTGTGATTTACTACTGATATCCATTTTACTAAGGTCACTATTTCAAGTGCTCAGAAAGTATAAAAAGTACCTAAATACATATATTTTTAAATAGCACATATTCAAGTGTGGCGGCTCCTGAGAGCAATGTGACAATTGCCACAATCTCGCATTAATTGGGTGGCTGTGCTAGTGTGGCATAATAAGCCCCCTGCCCCTGTGCGCTGGACTGGACAGTCAATGACGGGTAAGATCAGGAAGTGAATTCTGACAACCTAAGACAGACGCAGTCCCCGAGGGGAATTTGGTTCCCACCTTTTCAGCCATGACGAATAACTGGAACAATTAGGCCTGGGCGTTGTTAAGGCACCACCAAAATATGTTGTTACTCATTGCCAGTAACAAGGATCATAGTAAAGGAATGCAGCCATGGAAACTGATTCTATTACTTAGTAAATAATATAGCCAAACAAAGGTATAAGAATAAATAATAGTATATGAAAAATATAATACTAAAATAATAATAACAATGTAATCATAATGCAAATGTGCTAGAGTGAACCTCCAGTATGGAGATTAGAGTAAGAAATGTTCTTGATTTGCACTTGATTTCTTGATAGATAATAAGCAAGATGTAATGATATATGACACAATATGCACTTATGCCTTGGTAAATGATTAACCAGACACTGTGCAAAACACAATGAAGTAATTACTGTAAAAATGTATAAAAAGAGAAGATTGCTTTCAATAAATTGCACTCAGATTTTCACTCTCCCTTGAGTGTGTCTGTGTGTCATTCTTTCTTGTCCCTCGCCCTAATTCCTTCGATCACCTTTTGCTCATTCACATTCAACCCTGAGATTGTCTCAATCTCCCGCCACTGCTGGGCTGGTCCGCGGCAGCTGGCGCCCAAACGTGGGGCCCGAGTCCCAAACTGTGGGAGCTCTGTGAAGCTGGACGATTTGGCCTTCTCTGCTTTGTGTGCCTGCGTGTATGTTAGTGTGAGTGCTTGTGTTTGCGCTCCAAGGCTCTTTTGAGCCGCGGAGCCTGTGTGGGCTCGTACCTGCAGTTCCGCGAAAGCCGTCACGGTTTAGTGGGGTCTCCCTTGGGAGTCCGAGACCGGGGCTTATACGGTCACCCCTATACCAAGGCTTTCTAATACTCCGCGAGGAGTACGGTCAGGCGAGCATCGCTGAGTGTTTTTAGTTTCGCTTTCTAAGCGATCCACTCTCTAGGTTTTTCCTTAAGAAGAAGACGTGTTCGCGAGGAATGAGCTCTAGGTAAGCTATCTCTTCACTTTTATATTTTCCTTTATTATCGAAGGATAGGGAGTCTCGTCGGGGCGCCGCGGGCCCGCTGGTAAAGGCTGACCAGTTAAAGAAGGCGAGTAATCCATAACTATGGGACACTCTTACTCTAGAAATAGAGGACTTTTCCTTTCAGTTTTAAGTCACATGTTGAAAAGCCGAGGGATGACAATAAGTAACAGATCCCTCAGTGAATTTTATGAGTTTATTTTAAGAATCTGCCCCTGGTTTCCTGAAGAGGGCAGTTTGTCTTTGACAAATTGGATACGTGTAGGAAAAGAAATTCAAAAATTTTATATTCAAAACGGCCCTACACAGGTGCCCGTTCAGGCTTTTCCTCTATGGGTACA
The DNA here is from genome assembly GCF_964194135.1 of Talpa europaea. Lineage (NCBI taxonomy): Eukaryota > Metazoa > Chordata > Mammalia > Eulipotyphla > Talpidae > Talpa > Talpa europaea. The sequence goes on from NC_140070.1 coordinate 81,645,888, forward strand.
AATTAGAAATTTATTAGTTGATACTACAGAAGCAGATCTATGGAAAGGAGAAATCTCAGAAAAAAGTAGTGATCAGGAAGCTGTTCCTTTTGCCAATAAATCTAAAACATATTCGGGTGCTGTGTTCCCTACTGCACCTATTGCAGAAGGAGAACTTGTAGATTGTCACCCTGGAGATCCTGAATATGCAGAAGTTATGGGTGATGAGGATAATAGTGACTTTGAAGAAGCATTTGCTGATCTTTGTAGGACAACAGAACCAAAACAAAACCCCGTGCCACAGAATACTCTTATGGCTCCAAATTATTTTAACAAGAAAAAACAATGTAAATGCTCTAAACCAAAGAGGCTGCACACCCCTCCTCCAGGAACAGTAAGTGACATAAGGATGGACATAAATTAAAACAAATAGAAAAGAATCAAAAACAAAACTCTCCTCTCAGAGGGGCAAGCCCTCAGCCCCGTAAACGAAAGAGGGTCTGACTCGGCGCCTAACAACATCACACCGACTGAAGCGCCTGACTCTACTGTAACCATACATGAATTACCTAGAGGCACTCCAGGAAGTGCGGGACTTGATCTTGCATCGGTTGCTGATGTTATTGTTTCAGCCATCGATGGAGTTACACCTATTGAAACCTGCTTAAAGGGACCACTACCCCAAGGAACAGTGGGGCTGATAATTGGCCGTAGTTCAAATTATAAAAAGAATTTTGAAGTACTTCCGGGCATTGTAGACTCTGATTTTACTGGAAAAATTAAAGTTATGATCAGACCTTTAAAGGAAACAATACAAATTCATAAAAATCAGCGTATTGCGCAAATTCTTGTGCTTTCTTATATTAAGTTACCAAACCCAATTTTGAAGGAAGAAAGAGGAGAACAAGGTTTTGGGTCCACAGATGTGATTGCTTGGACTCAAAATATTACAAAAGAAAGACCATTGAAAAAGTTAATTATTAATGGACACCCAATTATGGGATTGTTAGACACAGGAGCTGACCGGTCATGCATTGCAGGTAAAGATTGGCCTGCGGCTTGGCCTGTGTTAAATTCTTCCTCTACACTGATTGGATTGGGCATGGCCAATAATGTTGCTCAAAGCTCACAAATGTTGTCTTGGCAACTGGGGTCACAGAAAGGAAAGTTTCAGCCTTATGTGATTCCTGCCTTGCCGTTTTCCCTATGGGGACGTGATATTATGGAATCTTTACAAGTGTCTTTAGTTACCCCTGATGTAATAGATGAACAGGCTTTTTTATAGGGGCCATTGAAACTCAACAATATGCTGATAAAATTAATTGGAAAAATGAAAATCCTGTCTGGATCGATCAATGGCCCCTTACTTCAGAAAAGATCCAGGCTATTCAAACTATAGTTAAAGAGCAATTAGCTAAAGGTCATTTGGAACTGTCTACGAGTCCTTGGAATACTCCTGTTTTCTGTATAAAGAAAAAATCTGGCAAATGGCGATTATTGCAGGATCTGAGAGCGGTAAATGCCACAATGCAAGACATGGGGGCCCTACAACCAGGGTTGCCCTCTCCTGTAGCAGTTCCAAAAAACAGCTATGTTATTATTATTGACCTTCAAGACTGCCTTTTTACAATTAAATTACATCCAGATGATTGTAAAAAATTTGCCTTTAGTATTCCATCTAGTAATTTTCAGAAACCGTGGCAACGTTATCAATGGAAGGTTTTGCCACAAGGTATGAAAAATTCTCCTACTTTATGTCAAAAGTTTGTAGATCAAGCTTTACAAAAGACAAGGTTAAAATTTCCAGAGGCCTACATTGTTCATTATATGGATGATATTCTCCTAAGTCATCCTATGAAAGAAATTGCGGATCTAATATTGAAACATCTCATAGGACAATTGACTACATATGGCCTAGTAGTGGCCCCTGATAAAATTCAAAAAGATAGACCTTTAAATTATTTAGGAAAAGTCATATATAATAATTGCATTATGTCACAAAATTTACAGATTCGTGTTGATAAACTACAGACTTTGAATGATTTCCAAAAATTATTGGGAAATATTAATTGGATAAGACCTTACTTAAAAATTACTACTAGAAATTTACATCCACTTTTTGCAATTTTACAGGGAGATTCAAACCCTAAATCTCCTCGTAAATTAACTCAGGAAGCATTGCAGAGTATTAAATTGGTTAAACAAAAATTATCTGAAGCAAAAGTTATTCAAGTGAATTATTCAAAAACTTGGGACTTATTAATTATTCAGACTGTTTATACTCCAACAGCTTGCTTATGGCAAGACGGCATCCTGGAATGGCTGCACTTGTCACATGTACAAACACGTGTGGTCACTGCATATCCATTAATGTGTGCCTGGTTAATCATAAAAGGTATCCTGAGGTCTCGAGAATTATTTGGCAGAGATCCAAATAATATAATAATTCCATATAACAAAACACAATTTAAATTTTTATTGCAAAATAATAATGATTGGGGAGTTGCCATACAAAATTTTTCAGGACAAGTTAAATTTCATTTGCGTCAACATCCATTATTGAAATTTGCAGAAAAAACTAAACTTATTTTTCCAAAAATTATTAATTCTAAACCTGTACCCAATACAAAGGTCATTTTCACTGATGGCTCTTCATCTGGAGTCTTTGCAGTTTATAGTCTTAGAGATAAACCTTTGCAAAAAGTCTCTAAAAATGTCTCTGCTCAGCAGGCTGAAATAATTAGTCATTATGACACTTGAGCATTTTGCTCAGCCTTTAACTTTGTTTTCTGATTCTAAGTATGTGGTTAGGCCATTTATTCTTTTAAAATAAATAAATAAAATATTTCTAAATAATAATATTTAAAGTTCATTTACTATTGCTAAGGTAATAAAAAATGGTTAAATATAACTATATAATATAACTAAAGGTTTTTATAATGATATTCTAAACCCACTGCAACGAATGGGTGGGGGCTGCCCCTGATCTCAACAAGCAGCTGCCTGGACTTTTTCTCCAGTGTTGGGATCACTGGCAAGTCTCTACTGCCTTCCTGCTGTGGGGGACTAAACTGTTTTGGTTCATTCTAGGAAAAAGGTTTTATTTCCCTATGTTTTTTTTTTTTTTTAAATTTTAAAGTCTAAATTGTCTAAGTAAAAAAAATACTGAGTTATTTTAAATTTGCTAACAAGCTATACAAAATGCTTATTGGTTGAATAAAAGTTTTTAGATTTACTTATTGGACCTGTAAAAGGTTAAATTTCTTGTTAAAATTAATTAACCAAAAAAAAAAAAAATTAAATAATAATACAAACATATTTGAGCTAAATTCAAACCTCAAATTTTAATAAAAGCCTAAAAACAAACAAACTGTAAAAATTTCCCTCTTCTTCTGTTATCAAAATAACAGTATTCTTTTTTGTTTTAATATATACTTGCTCTCAGTATAATAAAACATTGACAACCTAAAGCCAAATAATCACTTCTTAAAAATATAAACTCAAAAAATATTCTCTTATCTAAAAAAGTTAATAAAACTGCCTGATTGTTGTGGTCTCGAGCCCAAGGTCTTTAATAATAATTAAAATTAAATACTTATTTTCTGCACAGTTTTTAGCTTTTAACTCATTAAAAAACCTCAGTGACGTCACAAAAATTAATAAAATAACTATCTCTTAAATTATATACATATGGCCAAAATTTTAAATATATATATCAAGAGATCTCTGTATCTGTTTGTCTGTCTTTGTGTTTTGTTTTGTGTTGTTTTATTTTGTTTTGTTTTTGACCTCTAGAGGACTAATTATAAATGGCGCCTATATAAATTCTCATAAAAACAAATCTTACAATCACTATCAAAAATTTTTTTTAATTTTTGGAAAACAAAAACTAGTTCAAATTTTATAATATAATTCAAGGCATATATGCCTTAAAATTATGTTAAATATTAATAATTTACTTTGTTTAAATGTGTTTATTAAAAAAAAAAAATATTGAGTCACCTCTATGTAAAAAATGTACAAAGTATCTATATGGTACTCTAATTTTTTTGTTCCTTTTTATTAATTTATCTAATACTTGTTTAATGATGCTAATTCACCCATCTGGTCCCTGCTAAATTAAACCAACACCTTGGTTCCTCCTCTGCACTGACTGAAACCTGAAAAGTCACAGATCACCTACTTCTTCACCACTTCCAATGGAACTCGTGCTTACTTGAACTTTTTCGTCTTTTTGCTGCTGTGAATACTATCAAACTTTTTAGCACCAGACAAAATATCTACGCCGTATGAAATTTCAATCTTCGTGCCTGCATTGAATACCCCTATACATTGCTTTTTGGATCTGCCAACACAATGAACATTTCCTGCCATGGGAATTCCTATTCTGTCACCTGTTCTAAATGTGTGTTGTCTAATTGCCTAACTCCTAATATTGTTCATAATTTTTCTACTATGGTTATGTTAAATAGACCTTCTTATGTTATATTACCTGTGGATTTACAAAATACCCCATGGTTTGACAATATTGCTTTACAAATTATTCAGGAAGTCAATGCTTTAATTCATTCTAAACATTTTGTTGCTACGCTTATTTTACATATTACTGCCCTGATTGCAATTGTTACTTCTCTTGCAGCATCATCTGTTGCCTTGGTACAGGAAACACATACAGCACATTTTGTTAATGATCTTACACAAAATGTAACTTTGGCACTTGCTTTGCAACATTCCATAGATAGAAAAATGGAACAAAAGCTTAATGCTCTTAGAAAAACTGTATTGGCACTGGGAGAGGAAGTACAGCAAATCAAAAAACTTCTCTCCACTCGTTGTCATGCACAATTTAAATTTATTTGTGTTACACCTAAACCTTATAATTCTTCTCTTGATTGGAATTTTGTTAAAAATCTGCTTGGTGTTTGGCGTGAAAGTGACTCTAGTCATGATATGTCATCTCTTCAGGCAGAAATCTCTGCGATGAGCCAGGCGCATTTGTCTGAACCAGCATTGTCTGATTTTGCTTCTACATTTTCTGATTCTCTGCGTTCTCTGGCTCCCTCAAATTGGCTGCATTTTTTAATTTCATTTGGAGTGATTACACTCATTGTTTTGGTTGGTTGCCTTTTAATGCCTGTGTTTTTAAAGCTACTTAACAAAAATCTGAAGATTCTTCGTCGTGATATGCATTTTGCAGCTTCAATTTAAAAAGAAAGGGGGAACTGTGGCGGCTCCTGAGAGCAATGTGACAATTGCCACAATCTCGCATTAATTGGGTGGCTGTGCTAGTGTGGCATAATAAGCCCCCTGCCCCTGTGCGCTGGACTGGACAGTCAATGACGGGTAAGATCAGGAAGTGAATTCTGACAACCTAAGACAGACGCAGTCCCCGAGGGGAATTTGGTTCCCACCTTTTCAGCCATGACGAATAACTGGAACAATTAGGCCTGGGCGTTGTTAAGGCACCACCAAAATATGTTGTTACTCATTGCCAGTAACAAGGATCATAGTAAAGGAATGCAGCCATGGAAACTGATTCTATTACTTAGTAAATAATATAGCCAAACAAAGGTATAAGAATAAATAATAGTATATGAAAAATATAATACTAAAATAATAATAACAATGTAATCATAATGCAAATGTGCTAGAGTGAACCTCCAGTATGGAGATTAGAGTAAGAAATGTTCTTGATTTGCACTTGATTTCTTGATAGATAATAAGCAAGATGTAATGATATATGACACAATATGCACTTATGCCTTGGTAAATGATTAACCAGACACTGTGCAAAACACAATGAAGTAATTACTGTAAAAATGTATAAAAAGAGAAGATTGCTTTCAATAAATTGCACTCAGATTTTCACTCTCCCTTGAGTGTGTCTGTGTGTCATTCTTTCTTGTCCCTCGCCCTAATTCCTTCGATCACCTTTTGCTCATTCACATTCAACCCTGAGATTGTCTCAATCTCCCGCCACTGCTGGGCTGGTCCGCGGCATTCAAGGATTTTGAATGCATGTTGGTTTTGTCCTGTGGAATTATTTTTGAAAAAAGAACAGGAAAGACACATATACACACATTTAAGATAGACAGTATTTCACTGTCAGTTTTAAGATAATAATAGGAAACATAATTTTATGAGTCATAGCCTGTTTGACTTTAATCCTTTTAGACATTGCAACCATTTGATTAAGTGCTAAGTGAGCTTTCTCCCCCAACACTCTCAAAGTGTCATCTGTCATAGCCTTGCTGTCACAATCATAAAATATGACTGTCTAATGATATTAGAGCAAGAAATATGACATTGGTTTGACATTTCAGATCACAATGATTCCTTACCGTAAGCCATGTAACATGGTCCCTGTGTACGTATAAAAAAGAAGATATCAATTGAGACGAAGAACGTGGCAGATTTTGGGGAAAAGTATACTGAAAAAAATGGTAACTTTACTTTTCTATCATATTTCATGCAGAATACCATGAGTAAGACCTATTGTCTGCTGTGTTTCATTTTTTTCTAAGCATATGATTATAAATTTAGTAAGTAGAAAGTCACGCACTTGATGTAAATCACTTGGTCGGAACATTTGCAATAGCTTGAGTTCTCTAGCTTAATATTGCATCAGATTTTTATTATCTGGTCCCTAAAAATACCCTAATATGATATTGACATTAAACTTGTCATCTAAATGTAGAGCAAATTCTCATGGGTTTTGGTAAAAGAAAAATAATTTCATAGTTCCCGTTCAGAATATATAATTCAACTGTGTGATATTGAGCAAGTTATTTATTTTCTTCATTTATATAACTACTTTCAATATCCAGCTGGCAGAGACTGTAGATTAAATGTAAAAACACATATGCAGAATTTAACAAAGTATTAAACACATAATAGGTGCTCAGCAATTATATATATAATTGGAAATATTGCTTGAAATGCACAGTAAATCTATTCCTGTTTTTGTGCAATGATATCGTCAGATCTGTATTTTGGGAATTTAGGTCACCATACATCAGCATAATTAAGCATCTTATAGAGAATGCAAGGAAGTGTTACAGGGCTAAGTGGGGATATAGAGTCAATTTAAGAATCATTATTCTGATCATGAACTCTCATGGATTATGAAATATGTCAGAGTAGACAAGATGTGGAAAACAGACATAGTTCACAGGGCATGGATAATAGGTGGAGGGAAATACCATATATTGAATGGAAATACCATATATTGAATGGAAATGATTTATCTAGATCATTATATGTGCAGACTATGGTGTATTTATTTAGCAAAAAGCTACTGAAACCACTGTGAAAACTCAGAGGCATATAAACTGCCCTCTATGAAAACTATAGTGGAAGAGCTGGAAAATATATAAATACTATAAGAAAAATTCACCAGGCTGCAAAAATATATAAAGGGGAAGATACTCTTGTGTAATGGTGCTGTGAGGATTGCTTTGGATTCTCTTCTCAGTAAAACTACCATGATGCATGAAAAATAAAAAAAAAAAAAACACTCTTTTAGATATCTAAAAATTTTCTTTCCTCTGAAAATTTACAAATAACAAAGGGACATTTATTCAAGAAAATCTATGCAATTTTATTCTGTGCTATTTCATTCTACAATCTGTTTCTTCTTCTTTCCCAGTTTAATGTGACTAAAGCTCTACTCCGTGCAGGTAAAACCAAGAAGATGGGACTCATTCTTCTTCCAGTTCCTAGTTTAAGGTTAAGACTTTTCCCTGAAAAGAACAGGCTTAAGCATAATTCATCTTCTCTCTTCAACTCCAACTTGCAGAATCTCTATTCTAGACAAACAAGGTCAAGTTTGGAGTTCCCATTTTCCATGCAGCCAACACTTGTAGTGTGGAAATTCTAACCCAGGAAAATCTGGTCAAGAATATTTAGGCCTGGGCCTCCCTGGTGGTGCAAGGGGTAAACCTACGAAGACACAACCTACGAAGCTATCCGCAGCCACTGCAGCATGAGTTTGATTCCCGGTCAGGGAGCTACACACATGACACAGCAGACCTCTCCTGACTCACCCGCTGCTCCTCTCAGCAGTGTATTTCAGTCAATCTGCCTGTTCTGTTCCCCACTCAGTCTCTGGTGAATCCTCTTACCCTCCCGCACTGCTGGCCTGTACCCCAGTTCTTGTGTGCATAAATAAATCTTGAAAGAAAAAGAATATGTAGGCCCAATATTCCCCTAGGCCAATTTGCACATAAGGTGGAGGTTACACATATTAGAGTCACATATTAAGTGTGACTGTAGTGCCCAGTGCCCAGTGCCCAGTGCCCAGTGAGAGGATAAAGAAAAAACAGAAAATGCTATAATTCTTTATGAAGGGATAGCATTCATTAAAAACACAGTAGGATCATTTATGTCCACAGGCAGAGTTAAAATCAGTGAAGATCTTTGTGCTGAGCAATTAAGAGGAGACTGTCATGACAGTAACAAGTAGACTAGATAAAAGTTTAATAGAAAGAATGAAGGAAATAATTGAATAAGAAGAGTCATCCTTGAGTCAAAGAAAATTTTGAAGACTAACCTGAAAGAAGTTTTTAGACCAACCCTCTTTAAATAGGATGACTGTGCTTTATTTGGATAAGACTGCAAAAAACTGCTCTAGAAAGCGTTTGAAAGCAGTATGTCAGTCAACTAGAAATTAGCAGATAGCAACTAAGGGAGATATCACTAGAGATTGACTATTCAAAGATTAACAAGGAGATCATGGACAGAGATAGTCAAAGAGCCCAGACCACAGTTCAAGGGCATGCTCTGCATACACACAAGACTGTAACCTCTGAAGAGCAACATCAGCAGTTACACACTTTTAGAGAAATAGATTTCTCTGAACTAGTCCAGCTAAGTTGCTAACAAATTAACAAGCAAACAATAAGATCCAGGGGATGGAAGACTCAGAATTGAGAGTTGCTACACTATTTAAAATGTATAATTTTAATAAACAGAAAAGTATGATGAATTCACAAAACAAAAATGAGGCAAGAGATATTGTCTTTGAGAGTACACAGATGATGCACTTAGCAGACAAATACTTCAAATCAGCTATTATAAGCATGTTCCAAGAAATAAAGGTAACCTTGCTTAAATAAAGAAAGCCATGAAAGCAATGTCTCATCAAGTAATTAATTCAATTAAATGATAAAAAGTGTTTTTAAAAGAGGACCAAATTAAAATTCTGCAATTAAAGGTACTATACCCAAAATGAATAGCCTGCTGGAGAGGCTCAATAAATAGTTTCAAGCTGGCAGGAAAAAAAATTAATTTGAAGACAGATTGTTAAGTATTGTGAAATATGAAGAACAAGGAAAAATGAAATAGCATCAGAGAAATATGAGATAAATGAAGTGAACCAATATATGCATAAAATAATTTTGAAAATGAAGGACAAAGAAAAAAGTCTTGAAAGCAAAGATTAAAAATGACTTGGCACATACAAAGGAACACCAAATAACAGCTGACTTCATTTTTTTAAAGATTTATTTATTTATGCATGAAAGAACTGGGGTGTAAAATAGAGGTGTGTGGGAAGTGAGAGGACACCAGAAACAGAGTGGGGAGCAGAACATGTGAATTTACTGAAATACAATGCTAAAGGGGGCAGAGGGCGAGACAGGAGAGGTCTACTATGCCATGTGGGTCACCTCCCTGGCCAGGGACTGAACTCAGGCCACAGCAGTGATAGCTGGATAGCGCTGAGACTTAACCCCTATGCCACCAGGGAGGCCCATAACAGTTGACTCCTTATGAGAAACAATGGAGGTCACGAGAGAGAGAGTGGTATAACATATTCAAAATGCTGAAAGAAAAATAAGCCTGTAAACTTAAAATAGTATAATCAGCAAAACTTTCCAAAAATCATTCTCAAAAATGAAGATGAAAAGGAAATATACCAAATATGTTTTTAAAAATTAGAATATCTTCCTAACAGACATACCTAAGAAATACTAAAGAAACAATTCAGTCTGAAAGCAGATAATATTGGATAGTAATTCAAAACACAAACAATCAAATAAACAAATGAAAAAAACAATGCTGATAGATATAATTATGTAGGTTATCATAAAGGACAGTATAATTGCATTCTGCTTTTCACATCTTTCCCAAATTCATGCTGAGATCAATATTATCCTGAGATGAATACTGGATAAAGATATAACAAAGAAAATAGAAAATTATATATTAATATCTCTTTTGAAAATAGATGCAAAAATTCTTAACAAAATAATAGCAGACAAAATCCAGCTGCCCCCCTTTAGCAGTGTATTTCAGTAAATTCACCTGTTCTGTTCCCCACTCTGTTTCTGGTGTCCTCTCACTTCCTACACACCTCTAGCTTACACCCCAGTTCCTTCATGCATAAATAAAGGATTATATGCTATAGTCAAGTGAGATTTATCCTAGGAATGCAAGGTTGTTTTAACATGCAAAAACTCAATTAATAAAATTACCAGGGCCTGGAGTAAAGCTCAGGAATTGAGACTGATGACTGAACTATATACAGTTTCTTTTGGTTAATGAGCATATTTTGCAATTAGATTGTGGTGTTTGTCACACAACTCTTTGGAGTACTGATACCTGCAAAAACGTTGATGACCCTTCAAAATAATTTGCTAACTAAAATAAATCAGTCACAAATAATCTCATATTACATCATGCCATATACATGAAATGTATAGAATAGACAAACCTATAGAGACTGAGAGTGTATTTTGGGTTTGTGGTGTTTAAGGTTGAGGAATAGGATAAGGACAGAGATTGTAAATGACTGACAATACAAAACAGTTTTCTTTGTAGGATAATGACAATGTTCTAAAATTAAATGATGATTACATACCTCTTAATATATTAAAGCCCATTGAAAAGGGTGAATTGTATGATATTTGAATAACTCAATAAAACTGTTGAAAGCTCTACGAAGAAGTGCAGCTAAACTTAGTAAGAGTTTATCAGTGAAATACAGGAAATACAGACAACATGTATTGCTATGTGGGTAGAGTCATTCCCAGGAGCCAAGGACCAGACAAAGCATAAAATAAGAAACCCAGAGAGTAGATAAGTGAAATTTTTATTATTGGGGAGTAGTAAGTAGTGTACATTTCAACAGAATTTTTCTTGAAAAAAATTTTAGACTCTAGGCAATAATGAGCACAAGTATTTTTTTGTGAAGTTTTCACATCTAGGAAAAGAGAAAAGTTTCAAGGGCAGATAAATTATCATAATCAGAACTGGCCAGATAAACAGTATAAGATGAAGTATAAGGATTTACATTTAAGAATGAATCCTGGAATATAAAACTGACAAATAATTTTTAATGATTATTATTTTACTTTAATTGTGGTTACAAATGCATAACATTAAATTTACCATTTTGAATGGTAAATTCTCTATTCAGTAGTGTTAAGTACATTTATATAATTGCAAAATAGATCTCTAGAAGAGTTTCATCTTGCAAAACTGAAATTCTATACATGTAACACTTAATTTCTTCTTTCCTCTTTCCCTTAGTAATTGCCTTTCTACTTTCTGTTTCTGTGATTTTGGCTATTTTAGATACCTCATCTATAAATCACACAAAATTTGTCCTTTTGTTACTGGCTTATTTTGCTTAGCATAATGTCCTTGAGTTTCATCCATATATTACATGTAACAGGATCTATTTTTTTAATTTATTTTTATTTATTTATACAAGCACTGGGTACAGTCAGAAGCGCAGGAGGGTGAAAGAATTCACCAGAGCCAGAGCGGGGAGCAGAGCAGGCAGAAGGACCGAAGCACACTGCTGAGGGGAGCAGCGGGCGGCAGGAGAGGTCAGCACGCCATGTGGGACCCTCCTCGGTGGCCAGGGAGAAGCCGGGGATCAAACCGGCACTGCAGAGGCTGCGGGCAGCTTCGCAACCCAGCGCTCAATCGCTGCGCCACCGGGGAGGCCCTACAGGATCTATTTTTTAAGGCTGAATACTATCCATTGTATGTATGTATTTATACATATATGTTATATCTTCTTTATTAATCTGTAGGTGGATATTTGGGTTACTTACACTGCTTGTCTATTGTGAAAAATGTTGCAGTGAACATGTATATGCAAATATCTCTTCAAGATCATACTTTTAATATTTTGGGTTATATACCAAACAGTATGTAGGTTCCTTAAAAAAATTAAAAATAGGGCCTCCCTAGTGGCACAGTGGTTTGAGCGCAGCGCTGTGAAGCTGTCTGCAGCCTCTGTAGCACGGGTTTGATTCCTGGCTGGTCGGGAAGATACCCACATGGTGTGGCAGACCTCTTCTGTCATGCCTGCTGCTCCCCTCAGCAGTGTTTTCGGTCCATCTGCCTGTTCTACTCCACGATCTTTCTCTGGTTAATTCTCTCACCCTCCCATGCCTCTGGCCTGCACCCCTGTTCTTTTATAAATAAATAAATCTTTTTAAAAAAACCTCAAAAAATTAAAAATAGCATTACCATATGATTTAGCAACATAAATGGAAAATAAATGTGAGTGATGAAAGAATTGTTCAGTAAGTAACAAATCTAGCCATCCAAATCAATATCCATAACCTATGTGTTCATTATGTTATAGCTGATCACTCTCAAATCCTGGAGAGTTAACAGTATAAATAATATTATTTAATTAAGACACTCAAGTACTTCAAAAACTAGAACAGATCCCATGCTAAACCATTCACAGTAGGAATAGACATAGTCATTTTTATGATACTTTCTATCTGGAGAATTAGTATACAATAACTACACTTAATATACTGCCTAGTACTTTCAGAAATTAATGATTTACTAAAAGTCTATGGAAATTTATCAGACTTTTAAATTAATTTATTGCTAATTTTTAATATGTGTAAATATTCTCAAAAACATCTGTTTTTACATTTTCTTATTGACTTTTTAGTTTTCTCCCACATGAAAATGTATATGGGATATTTTTGAGGCTCACACAGCTGAACTACCAAAAAAATCTGTTACCAAATTCAATCATTTAATTAATGTACTCAAGAATTTTTACTAATAGTAATTTATGGACAGATAGATATGATAAAACAATGACTTTGCATTCTCTAATATTTTTATTTCAGAAATAATCTCAAAATCAAGATGTCACAGAGACCCTGCATGAAACACTTTGGCTTTGCCTAGTGAGGCCAGAGTTAATGTTAGCCAGAAGGAAGTGCTGCTCGCCCCGGACAGGAACTTCAACTGAAAAGTATCTAACTTTAAGGCTCAATGCTGTCAGTGAATTGAACACGTAGCTGTTATGTCCACACACATGAAACAAACCAGATTCCTGTTGGCCACCTCCTGTCTCCAGTTATTTTAATCCATCTCCAGTCAGTCTGGGGATGAATTTCACAGATAAAAAATGATCCATCATTGGAGCTTGGACCTGGTGGTATTAGTTGTGCAGCTTTCACCCTGAACCAGTGACACAGGCCGATTTATATTAATTCCAGAATTGGCTGGAAAACTTCAGTGAAGCATGGGAAGGAGAGTGAGATGTGAGTCACAACCACAAAATGCTTTATTTCATGTGAAACTGGTGTAAGTGAGAACTTTAAATGGTATTGACAGGAGTGTGAATTTTCTTTTTTGAGAGTTCCACCTGCCTAAAAGTGGAAGCTTCCCCTGCTGCTGCCCAGGCTGTCCTCATTTGAGGGATAAACAAAAGCCTCTTCTCCAAAAGTCTGTCAATCCAGCACTTTTATGAGGCACTGAATTCATTTAAAGAAAAAAAAAGTGCTAAATGAATACATTGTCAAACTAAAAATGATTTTAATTTTTAAAGGGAAACTTGGCATACCAATTATTCTGAATAATTATCTCAGCAATGTGGAGTTTTGTGTTACCAATTACTATGATAGTCAGAACTCCAGTATCATGCATGCTATTTTAATCAGTAGTTACTGTATAACTTCAAGAAATGGCTACAAAATTTGCAAATTAAAGAGATAGGGTTTGGGAACTAAAAAATGCTGCTTCAATATATAGACTTTATCAGAATAAATACCAGTACCATTTAAGATTGCCTGCTTTCACTTTCCAATATTTAGCCTCAATTGTGTAATAAAGAAGCTTCTTATATTTTATTTTTTGCACTCACTTACTGGAGAAATGTATTGAAGTATCAACTTACTATTTAAAATTTATCTTTCTACTTTTGTTCTGAGCAAATTATATTTTTAATGCTTTATTATGATAGGAAGGAAAAGAAAGAGGCAATCTTTCGGTGTTCTCTTTCAGCTTAGAGATTATTGTAAGTCATTTGTTGATGTTTATACAATGGAAATGTATGTAAAGTCTCCAGTTAGGATGCATCACATTTTTTTCTTTTCAATAATCAAGATGGGAACAGTTTTTCAAGTGCTCCTCTCGAGTGCTGCTCTTTCATTTCAAGTCACCTACTCGTACACAGGACCTGATAAAAGATGGGATCTAGTTAATACTCCTGATCCATTGTGCTCACATCGGCTTCCTCTGTGCGACCGTACTCATGAGCAGCGCACAATAGGAGGCATTTTGGTACTTATTGTGCATAATTATTAAGGTGTGACAAAAGGATGAAGGAATTGCCGAGGCAATCTGTTCTTCAATCTGGGCTGTCTGAGGACCTTTTCAGAGCAGCAGAGTGTTAATTTCCTGAACATCTCATGATAAGCAAAACAAGGCTTCTCTGACATGAAGGTTGCCATAAAAACATGCCATTGGTGCGTGATTTATCCTCCAGTGCAATAAAAACCTCAGCGAAGGAAGAGGGTTAGTTCTTTTAGGAAAAGAAACTCTTAGGTTCTTGTAAACAGCGGTTGTTCTCCCGCCCAGGGAAGATGGGAGATGATGTACTTTGATTTTGAAAGCTAATTGATCCCTTCAATTTAAATAATTTTTATTTCAGGTAAACAGTGATGAAAAAATTTTATATTAATAATTTTATGATGATTCCTAGTGATAGGACAGTCCATTCTTCTTCAAATAGAGTAGTTTGCAAAACATCTACTATTACAGAACTAGTATTTATCATTAATAAATATTATTTACCTGTGTATTATTTCCACATATTGTGAAAATTAGAAAACCCATTAAAATTCCAAATACATATGGCACATAATAAAGTTCTCAATTAAAAATAATAAAAACAGATTTGTTTTAGTATGATGAGCTTGAAAATAAACCCTGGGTAATTTTGCCTTACCAAGCTTTAACAGATCATCATTAAAAAATATGCCCTATTCAGAAAAAGGAAAAGGAGCCAATAATTTGTCTGTTTAAAACGTACTTGAATCAGAGAAAAAGAAAAAGAAATATCAGGATATGTTTTAGAAATTTAGTCTGAAAAGTGACCCATCAACTCAGAAGTAAAAAGCTATGTTCCTTTGCCCCCGGTGAGGTTCCAGACCTACTTATCTTGTAGACTACTGTCTGTCCTACTCCACACCTCAGGAATTTCAGAATTATCTAGAGAACTAAAAGCAGTGGTCTTTAATCTGATATTTTTCAAAGAAAAGGAAAAAATATCAAGAGCAGAGGCAGTTTGGAACATGCCCAGACTAGTTTATTTTAGGTCTAGCGTGTTCAAGCACTTAAACACTTCAGTTCTATTTGAGTGATTTTTGGATGTCTCTTACGATGGCTTAAACTTAAGCTCAAGCTTCTTTTTCTCTAACACTGGGTAGAATCAAGATAGATTAATCAGAGAGACCCAACTTAACCTGGGTGTCTGCACCACATAAAGAGACTCAACCATCCCTTTCAATCAGCCTGTTGTGGAGAATATTCCTCAGGAGTATTGCACTGAGATATGGAGCAAATTGGAAATACTTAAGTGACATCCTGATTATTAGTGCTTTCAAATTTGGTTTGTTAAGGACACAAATTTTCAGGAGTCTATGCAAATGTTTAACAATGTCTCCTTGGCATCTGGGAATCACACTCAGAGGAACTCCACAACATAAGTATTATAGAAATATATAAATGACTCAAACAATTACAGATTATACTAATTTTAAATTATATGTTGTGAGCATAGATCTGATCTAATCCCCCTGTGATGGAGGAATCTGCTATTGTGACCATTAAATGTCTTGAATGCTTGACTTTTACATTCAATGTAAAAGTTTCTTCAAAGCATTTCGCCCGTTTCTTCAAAGCATTTTACAAAGTCTGCATCTGTATCTGTAGGAAATTTTATCCTGACTTCCAATCCTTATATGTGCTGTGACTAAAAAAGCAAACCATTATTTTCCTGAGACTTCCTTTACTACCATCTCACCCAGAATTCAAGTGAGGGTAGCAATGTTTATGTAGGAAAACTAAATTTAAAAATGCAATCTAGCCTTACACTCAGAACTGGTTACTGGAAACTTTGGGTTGCATTTTTACACAGCTCCTCGTGGGCAGACTGTCCTGCACTACATCCTGACTTTTATGTAGGTCAGCCCAGGTGAACACCCTTAAAACAAGAGAATATTCAGGCCTCCCTGGTGGCGCAGTGGTTGAGCGCTGGGCTGCGAAGCTGCCCGCAGCTTCTGCAGTGCTGGTTTAATCCCCGGCCGCTGGGTGAGGGTCCCACATGGCGCGCAGACCTCTCCTGCCACCCACTGCTCCCCTCAGCAGTGTACTTTATTAGTCTGCTGCTCTGCTCTCCCCTCTGGCTCTGGTGAATTCTCTCACCCTCCTGCACTTCTGACTGTACCCAGTGCTTGTATAAATAAATAAATAAAATCTTTAAAAAAAAAACACACACACAAGAGAATATTCTACAGAGAGAACAAAGAGAAGCCAGAGGGAAAATAAAACTAAGAATAGAGTGTGAGAGAGGAGTGAGTGTGTATTAGTTTCCATAACCTGTGGCAGAAAGTAATGGAAATTGATTTCTTCACGATTCTGGAAACCAGAAGACAAAAAATCAGTGTCACTGTGCTAAATCAAGATGGTGGCAGGCTACGCGCCCTCAGAGGCTCAAGGGTAGAACCTGCTCCTTGCCTCTTCCAGCTGCTGGCACTCCTTGGCTTGTGGTAGCATCACCCCAGTTGTCAAGGTCAGCACCTTTAAATCTCCCTCTGTCACCTTTTCCTCAGTGTGTCTACCTATAGCATCATCTTCTGCCTCCCTCTTACAGACCCACCCAGGCAGAATACATCCCCTATTTTAAGAGTCTTAAGTTAAGCATCTCCTTCCTCCCCTCTTTCCCATTTAAGAGGTAACATTCATAGGTTCCAGGGATTAAAATGTGGTCATCTTTTGTGAGAGAAAAGAGAACAAAGAGAAAATTATATCAGGAGTTTGAGGCAAGTGCAGAAAGTGATCACTGAAACAGCCACAGGCTGTAACAGAAATATCTAAGATCAATTTTAAGTGGTATGCCTTGCTGAGATAAAAACTATCTTGATCTTTCTAAATTTTCAATAAAAACTGCTTCAAAAACAAAGCCTTGTGGGAGAAGCTATCTGAGTTTCACAGAAGTAGAAATGTCTGTAAGAAATGACCACGAGAATTTTAATCCCTGGATGTATCGGGTCAGGACTTCCCACAGGACTTGGGATAAAGGTTTGGCTAATTTTATCTAAATATCAAAGGGTAGTGTTGCTTAGCTGAAATCTGGATAGCTCTGTAATTACTGTGGTTCACGTTTGTTTGGTTTTAACTATGACAGTAGGTTTTTCTGCTGCTACATTTCTGTCCTTTCTGTTCACAACTTTCTGAAAGACTTGTCATTTTACTCTGTATTTCCCTTTCTGTTGTCTTCATGATTCCATTTGTCCTGAAAATCTTATGTCTAATTTTGAATGAAAGAGTTCAGAGTTCATTAGCACACACTTACTTAAAAATATTTAAAAAGATCTCAGGTCACCCCATGCAGCAGGAGTTCCCATCTGCCTGTCCCTTTCCCCATAAATCATGAAATCTTCATTCTTAGAGGAGAAGAAATTTTCATTTCTGTGGTCACTTTGGTCTTGGGGACCAGAAGAGAAAGCTAGAGAAAGGAGAAACTTGCCAGGTTGAATTCAGAATTATCTAAGTGATGTGCATACAAAGTATCGACTCCCCTGAAGAACACTGTCACAGTGCGAAAAGCAGGCATTCTTTGGTTAATAGCAGGGTTCACATCAGAGTTTCTGAGGAGGCAGAAATGAAGATATTAGCAGTCTGTGGCCTGTGGGATGAGGCTAAGAGAAGAAACACAAGAGCTGCATAGCCTCAGACAAGTGGGTTCACAAACACCCTCAAACTCCAGAATTTGGAGAAGTAGCTTGGAGTGAGGTGTGAGGCCACCTTTGCAGGATATTGTACCAGGCTGCATTAGAGATGCTTTATCTTCAAGATGAAGTTGGATAGGTAAGACTGAGGAATTCTTCCAGAAAGTGAAGGACATGCCTGGAGCAAGAGGCTCTTTCCCTCTGCTTCCATGTAAACAGAGAAGGGGACCTCTAAGCCAACCCCTCAAAAAAAAACCTGTTTCCTTTAACTCTTAGGTAGATAGTGTGTGACTCTTGCCAACAAGTTTAAATCAGAGAACTCTGGCTGGAACTGGCCCTTTGTAACTACACAGGAGAAAGAGGCTGTGTGGGCTGAGCCATGACTGCCCGGCTGATGGGCTTATGAATTTACCTCTGAGCTAAGTTAGTCTGTTAGTGGAAGCTTGCTTGGTACCCATGCTTCAGAAGACTGCCTGGATTCCTGAAGGGCCCTTAAAAAGAGAGCATCTCTGGTTTGGACCAGAGTAGGTGTTACCTGAAAGCCTAGCTCTATTGGATTGGACTGCAGTTATTGAAAAAATCTTCAAAAGAGTCAAACAGGATATGGTGTGGAAATGTAACATTATTTTATACTTTGCTTGTACTACATCTAGTGCAGTGCTCATTCAGTAAAATAGCTACAAATAATCAGAAAACATTCCCAGGTCCTTTGGCCTGGATTCCCTAGTCCTTGATTTTTACAAACTGGTTAAATATTTCAGGTGATATTAAAAATTGTTGTCTATAGCGAACATTAAATAATCAAACATTAAAAAATAAATTAAGAAGTTAAATAGTTACAGGACATTTTGGTTTCCATAACATTTTCTCCATCCTGATTATCAATGGCATCCCCCATTACTTCCTGCGCTTATCTTTGCTCCTGTGAACCCCACCACTGACTGGTCCCTGAGCATCCTTTTTTAGCTCTGTTCCTGGAAAACCCATACATAGGTTATTTCAAATGTTACCTCTTTTTTGTTGTCTCCACCTGTATGTAAAATTCTCTCCTCTTGGATAAACGAGTTGCAATTAATTTGTGCCTCTATGGTCATCTTGCCCTACTTTCAATTATAAATATTACAGTGTTCTGCTACACCAACACATATATTTATTCTTTCATTTGCTAAATGCTTGCTGAATGTCCATTATGTGAAAAACACTATGTTACATTCCTTAACAATGAACTGTGTTTAGCCATTTTATGTAGGGCAGTTGCTAGTAAATGAATAGCATTAAAACTATGCCCTGCAAAAATATCTAACCAAGTATATATTGAGCATCTCTGCACAATACACTCTGTGGAATGCAAACTAGAATCTGATGCAACGTTGTTCACAAAAATGGGCCCTTGTTGTCTTGTGATTCATTGTAACATAATTTTGTATGTAGTAAAATACAGCACATGGAAAGCTCTGAGTGTTCAGATGCAGTGAGATACCGCCATGGGCCAAAGGCAAAATTTCTGGCATAGGAGTGGGGTCTTGCTAACAACTGTTTTATAATCATGTAAGATTTGTTTCACTTTTGCATAAGCTAGTACCACACAGAAATATATTGAGATCCTCCCATATCTAATTCTACGCCACGTGTGAAGTATTCAAAGGTGAATATAATCAACTCCTTAACCTCAGAATGTTTGTGATTCAATGGAATCAATAGACATTTATGGAATTATTCTAATGAAATGGGTACCCAAAATTGAGGTCCTTATAAAGTGTTAAACTTTGGAGAAAAGTCAGGAGATAAGGAGATAGAAAATCAATGAGGATTTTAGAAAAATCCAACTCCCTGTTATGGTAGAAACTTCTTTTACCAAAAACTACTAGCTATTGATTCAACTTCTAGTCCTGTACCTCTTCTTGGAAATGGGGTGGGAGGGTCTGAAAGTTTTAACCCTGTAGTCATGACTTTGGTTCTCTTTACAAACAACTTCATCCTTAGGTATGGTCCAAAAGTTGCCACATTAGCATAACAAAAGACATCTTAACCACTTTCAATCCTTAGGAAATTCCAAGGACGTTAGAGGTTCTGTGCCAGGAATTAGGTTAAAGACCATAGATATGGGTAATATATGTTGCGCATATATATTTCTTTTTATATGTCAACCTAAAAATACATAAGGCCGTTTAAAAGACAAAGAATGTTTAATTTGGAACACCAGGTAGATAACCTAAATTTTACCTCAAGGAGGGATTAAGTTGAGGGGAGAAAAATATAAGGTTAAAGAAAAGATAAAAGAAAAGAGCTAAGTGTTAATAGACTTAAACTATTCTTGGCTATACCTAATTGGTTACTAATTCTGTAAAACAGAGAAAAGGGAACTGAGTGATTCTATCCTCCAGCTAAAAATCTACACTCATCAGTTCTCGAATAATTTTTTGCTTAATGGTTTCTTGAATGATTGCTCTTGGCTCAGTCCAAAGATCTTTTGCCCAATTCAAATGAAATGGGTAATGCAATTTCTCTGTAATTGCTTCCTAACCCCATTTTAAAATGGCTTCCTAGAGTCAACTTTTCACAATCACAGCATCACAGTTCATGAGCAGAATATCACCTTATGTGCACCCAGCCATCATTTGACATTCCTTGGCCAAAATGGTAATATGTTACTAATGTCAATAAAAGAGGATTATTAGTTAACAAATATTGCATTTTTTGAGCATCAGAAGAGTTATTGAAGTGGAAATACTCTAGAAGTATTAGTTTTAGAAGAATAAATTTTTATTGAAATGCATACTAAATATAATAAGAATTATAGTCAATTGAACCTTGGGGGAAAAAGCCATTCAACTTTAGTTCTTTTGTTTTGCAAAATTAAAGGTAGAACAAGTGACAATTTTGCTGCTTTGATTGTGATAGATGTTTTAAAATGTTTAAACACTTAAATTTTGTATCATGCACACAGGAAAAAAAATGCAAAACAAGGGATAATATATTTTTTCTTTTTTTGCAAGACTTAGCTAACCATATCAGAAGGACCATATGTTAGTTGCAAGAATAGTTTGCTCTAAGGGGTTTTAGATAGAATTTTGCAATGTGGATATCATATATGAAAATATATACTTTAAAAAAAGACTTAAGCGTCTTTTATAAGGGTAGTATAATTGAATTGTGTTATAATGTCAAGAATCCTTACTTTGCAGTTTTCAATGTTAAAATAACTAAAATGGATTTTGTTGTGGCCACCCCAATGAGGTGAGATGGATCCCTTAAAATCAACATTTGTTTTGCAAATCAAAATTTATAATGCCACAAACTCACAAAATGAGGTTTTGGGTGGGTGTGGGCAGAAGGATCTCCTAAACATGTCCAAGAACAGCTTGAAAAGAAAGAAAACAGCGACTGACTAGTTTTTTATGGTAGGAGGGAGTGTGGGGGTAGGGTGAGTGTTAGTTCACATGGGCTGTTCGTAGATTTTTTGTATTTCCCACTAGTATCAAAGGAGGAAGCACTATACTTCTTGTCAGCTTGCCCAGATCCAAAACAGAAAAGGAAAGGAGCATGGTAAAGCTAGATAACTGTAAGTGAATAGGGGTTTTGGGGGAACAGGCCCAGAGCCCTAGACTCTTTCTTGGTTCATGTCTTTGGCTAGGAAAGAATTCAACATTGAGATCAAAGTTACAGAAAATCAAGAGATTTATTGATAGGTAGGAATAAGGGCAGGAAAGTTCCCCAAGAAGAAAGGGGTCCCGAGTGTGTAGCCACTGAGGTGGCGAGAAGTGGGTGCTCCTACGGGTATAGTGGGCAAAGAGTGGGGGTTTTGTTGTTGAGTGTTTCTGCATTCTGTCTTATGCTGATTGACTGGGCCCACAGGGTTCTCCTAGGCTACCAAAGCCCACTGACTTTGCCCACATTACCTGGTCTACTTTTCCAAACCAGCTTTGGTCCACTGCTTTAGCATTGTGTTACTGTGTTGGTGTTCTGGACATTCCACTCTTTACTGGGTTGGGGGTGAAGGGCACTCTCCTGGTCATTGATTGTTCTCCAGTCAGGCTAATAAATGGACCTAAGGTACCTGGGCTTGGGATTGGGGGAGGCACCCTCCTGGCTGTAACCATCTGTTCCTCAGTCAGACTTATAAATGGACTTGGGGCTTGGGACACCCTTTTCCTAACTGACTGCCTCTACCCATTGCCTAGCTTCCTCACTTCATGAGTCATTGAATCTGACTCTATTACAATTCACCTCTGATATTTGACTGGTGACTGAAGTGTGCAATATTTCAGTTGGCTAATTTTGAACTTACTTAAATAAGCCATTACTATGCTCTATAAGGCATATAGCTTGAGCCTGGTAAAGCAGGTATATGGTATCAAATGTAGTGTTCAAAACCCAGCAATGTACAGCTTTGAAAGTGAAAGGAGTGCCTTTGTCACTGTCAATAACTCTGCAAGAGGAGAGGACTATTTTGGTAGGGATTTGTATTGTGGCTTTAATGTATGCAGGATCATGTATGGTCTTGATTTGTTTTTTGAATAGTTGTAAAAAACAAGAGATCACCACAGTTCTTTACATTAAAAGAGGCAACCTTGGTTAAACAATTTTTGTCATTCCCAGAATAGATGGGCAAATCATTGACAATAGCCTAGAGTGTGTCAAAATGTACAAATGGAGCAATTGTTGAATAGGGTATCTAATGCTAAGATGACAGCCTAAAGCACAACCAGTTATTCAGATTTCTGGGTACAGTTCTTGATCTGGTACATCCTGAAAGGTATTTAAATGTAGCAGTGTCTCAGAGAGCTATACCACATATGATTGTGACACTGGTGCATAAAGAACACCCTTTCTGTTAACTCTGTTTTATCCAAGGAAATATCCAGGTGGCCAAGGGATTCACAACAAAGAGTCCTCCTCTGGAACCATGACACCTGGCCAAATATTGAGGACAAGGGGGCACCTATTCTTGTATTAGACAGTATTTGACATCTTGGTTGTGCCAAATATTGTGGTCCCCCCTAGTAAGGGAATGACTCTTAAACACAAAATTTCATTCAGAAGTCATGACTGAAGATGTTACATTTGCACAGGAGAATTTTTATTTATTTATTTATTTTCATTTTTCATCTGCATGTTACATGCTGATTTTACTCTATAATGGCAGAATTGAATAGTTCTGACAGAAATCACATGGTTCATTTACCATCTGTACATTTTACAGAAAAAAAATTATCAACCCCTTACATCCAGAGTGAGAAATGAGTGAGTGAAATGAGGTTGAGTCCCCCTATAAACACACCAGTGCTAGAGTACATCTTTTTTTTTTAATAATAAATTTTATTTTTATATTCCCCATACAATTGCAACCCCCCCATTTTTACCCCAATCCCTCCCCTCCCGCCACCCACCCCCCAAAAGTGTCTCTGGTTCATAGATTTTTGTTGATTCTAATTTTCACTTTCTTATAGTTATTCATTTTCCTGGTCCCTTATTTAAGTTTTCTAGATTCCTGCTATGAGTGAGACCATCCGGTACTTTTCTTTTTCTCTCTGGCTTATTTCGCTGAGCGTGATCCCCTCCAGCGCCATCCATGTTGCTGCAAATTGCATGTGTTTATCTTTTTTGAATGCTGAGTAATATTCCATGGTATATATGTACCACATCTTCTTGATCCAGTCATCTATTTTTGGGCATTTGGGCTGTTTCCAAAGCTTAGCTATTGTAAATAGTGCTGCTATAAACATAGGGGTGCAGGTGTTCTTTGGAATTGATCTTTCTGTGTCCTTTGGGTAAATACCTAGGAGTGGAATTGCTGGATCATATGGAAGCTCTATGTTTAGTAGGTCCAGAAATCTCCACACAGCTCTCCATAGTGGTTGGACCAGTTTGCACTCCCACCAACAGTGCAGAAGAGTTCCTTTTTCTTGCACAGGAGAATTTTTAAAAGTTCACGACTTATAAGTCTATTTGGGGAGATCATGATTGATTCCCAAGAATCACAAAAATTACTTAGGAGAGTAGAAGCAAGAGACGAGCATTGATATTCTAAGGGAATTAAGGGGCACTGTTGGAGTAAGGTTTCTCTGTGAAAACTGGGACATGTTTTGTTTGAACTTTCTCTAACAGTATCAAAAGAGGGAGCATCCAGTTGTTCTTATTAATTTGTCCATATGTAAAACAGGGGGATGAGCAATGGTGGGGCTTGAAAGCTGTGTGGTGTATGTCTCTCCAAAAAGGTCATAAAGCATTTTCTCATTGTGCCCAGAGTAGGCCTCTTGTGACTTTCATATGGAACTGGAGGTCAGTGAAGCCCATGTAAGCCTTGGGAATCAATTACTATTACTTAAAGGATGCATATTATTTTGTATTGAGAGCAGTAAGGTCTCTCAAGGGTAGGAGAAGCTTCTGTCCTTGACTAAATCCTTCACCCCTCCTTAACTAAAGAAGAGATACCTAGAAAGAGAGTATTATGGAGGGTCTTTTCCAGCTGTAGGCTCATCAGTAAACATGTTTTCTCCATCAATGAATTTCATCTTTACTCTCAGAGTAAGGATGAGCTAAATACCTCTCTTGTTGGTCTAGTGAAGTCTCTTCCTTTCTCTCCTTGAATCCCCAGGTTCCTAAATGCAAAATAAATACCTCTGGTCCACACCATTATTCTTTAAAATTTAGAGCCATGTAAATTTTCCACACATTAAATTGTTTTTCCCTTGCTAATCTATCGGATGTTGTTCAGATTTCTCAATCAGCCTGAGAAGAAACATAGGGGTATGGGATGATTTCCTTTGCACCCCATAGTTGTCAACTGTCAAACATCAAAAACATGAAGTCTACATATCAAGTGTATGTGTTGTATGTACTTAAAAGAAATGTTTTAATTTGGAATATTACTGCAGTTTTATCTATATTCAGCATGAAATATTCATAGTCAAAAATGATGTAATAATAACATGGACTTTCAAACCATACAGACATGAATTCACAGTCATAATCTGCTTATACTTATTCTATGCCCTGGGAAAGTGTTCTTAAACTTCAGTTCCCTTTACTATGTAAAATAGAAACCTCATAGAAATACTGGGGATAAGAGTCCAACGTGTGAATCCATGTGAACTGTGTGGTATAACTCTTGGCATATGGTAGGTATTATTCATGCTGGTTTCACCACTTTTCCTTCGGTCATTCAGTAACTTCTGTTTATTTCTGAATGGAAACATTGGCAATAGGAAGATTTTCCTGGACAGTCAACTCCTGATTATTCACAAGTGAGTTGTTCCCCTTGGTGATAAAGTAATGCCCCAGGAGTTTCCCAGCTCCCATTTTAGCTGACCAACATTCTTCAACTTAGGGTAAGTATGAGTCAAACCAGCTAGAGAAATCACATATTAAATTGGATTATGCAAGGTTGTATTTTCAATTATGTGCCTTTATACCATTAAATATTAAACTTAGACATTTCCATTTCTAATCAGGTTATTACTGATTGCCTTTTTAGCTATGTACACTTTTATCAATCTGTTCTTTCTTTCAACAAACCTGCCTTGGGCACATTATAGTAGGTCACGGTGGCATGGAAGTCCTCATGACATAGTAACAAAAAGGATAGATAGATAGATAGATAGATAGATAGATAGATAGATAGATAGGCAACTAAGAGTGTGCTGTTAGTAGGTACACCATGCACTTGCATACTCTATTAAATTTACTGTTGGCCTCAAAGGCTGGAAACACATGATTATGAACTACTTTGATGTGTAATTTCTTCTTTCTACAAGTACAATTTTTAGTACTATAAACTGATATTTTTCTGCCACAGGTTGATTCCAACTTCAGCATCTGCATTTTCCTATGCTTATGTCTCTCTCCAAATCAGTGGCCTCTCTACCCATGTCAGGCATGCTGGAAATGCCAAGAATTTAATATCCCTCAAGGGTAGCTCCCAATCAGTGACTGATGTTAATTGATGTATAAATATCTCATTACCCTGTTAAATGGGATAACTCTGAAGCTTGTGCTTTACTTTGTATTCCAGAATTATCCCAGTGGAATTAAGCTCCTTCACCCACTGCGACCACTGACTTTATATAGCTTTCCTTGACTGCTCTCTTCTTTGTCTCATTTCTCTATTCACCTAGTAGTCTTACCTGTTAATCCCAAGTAAGCTATTTGAACCTTTACATCCATAACTTTATGTCTAATTGTAAGAAAATAAATTAAAAATTTAGGTTTATTTTATTGAAGAATTAGGAAAGAATCAAGGTGTTACATATAGATAGTTGTATTTGTCGAGAACTGTAAAAATTTGTGAACTTTACCTACTCGGGAGTTAATAAAGTAGCTTATTTCTGTTTCCTGGTTACTGGCAGAAGTCAGGAGACATCTGGGTCAAAGACAAGGAACTTCATTAGTCACAGCTCAGTAGGTAACATTAGCTTCACATTAATGTCAGTTCTCCTTGTCCCCACCCCAAGCCCGGGCTCCAGAAGGGTGATGAAGAAGCACCCTTATTAATGCTGAATACATTGTAGATTTGTGACATGACAAAGAATACTAAACATGGAAATTTCACTGTTTTATAAGGAATGACAAGGAAGCCCTGCTTTTAGTCCTCATTCCTCTTTGCAAATGCAAGCCTGAGAAATGGCCCTAAAAAGAGAGGTCATGGCTTTACATTCTTGATATACACAGCAAAGCCACAGGACAGTCAAGGTTCATGGCAAATCACCTCTCCCAACATTGCTTGGTTTATATTCTTTTTACTTCTTGTTTTCCCATTCGCTAGTAAATCGAAATCGGCCTTGAGTCATCATTTTCACTTCTAACACAGAACATGTCTTTGTGTTCTGACCTTACATCAGAACACCTAGGGTTGGTTAGATACTGTAATCCTTTCCCTAACTTGAAGGCACTATTGATCCACCAAAGATAATGCCATGCAGTGAACCCAAGAAAGGAAATAAAAGAAAAAAAAAATAGAATCACATAAGGAACAGCTATTAGAGTTGCAGAGGTTTCTCAGTTTTCACAAGTTCCATTTGAGCTGTCATGACAAATGATGGACTTTGCAATGAAAAGGAAAAGAGATCATGAATAGATGATCTATTCATGGATGAATGGCATTAAGCTGCAGAAGCATCATGTGCATCCAGTGATGTATTAGTAGTATAAAGGATAAGGAAAGACATGAGTAAAGTTGGCAACATAGTTGGCCTTAGGTTATGAGGGATCTGGAAGTCACTTAATGTAAATTCAGTAAATGTCAATTACACTTCTATTACAAGCTGCTATGACAATGTAAACTACTCTCCCAGGCTTTCCACCCACTATTGTTTCCTCTTTACTTCATTCTCAAAAGTCCAAAGTGGCAAAGTCATAGTCTCAGATCAGGTAAACCAAAATTATCCCTTCTCCTCTGCTACCAAGAGGGATCTATTGTAGGTGTCCAGTGAAGGCCTCTGGTGAGGTATCCACCTCCATTTTTATAGCCAAATAAAGTACTAGTGTATTTTCTTTTTTCTAGTTCCATATTAAGAGTTTTGTGATCATGAAAATACTTGGACAATAGCATTTGCAGAAGCTAATGTATCAGGCTCTGAATTCAGATTCTGAGTCTTTAATTCCACCGGTGAAGCTTAGCTATGAGACCTTGAACAAGTTACATTAATTAATGAGATGATATAAATAAGTACAATAATGTTACAATCCTCATGCAAAATATTCTCATGTCTGAATGAGTGCATGGTAAGAACTTGGCACATTATCATCTAATACAAAGAGTTGTAATACTCAGTTTTATATTATTATCACAGATGGTGGAAAGGTGGCAGTATTTGATAGAACAACACATATAAAATCAATCCATTGGGTCTGTTTGGCTACTATTACAGTATTTACGAAGAGTTTTCAAAATGGGAGCCAGTCATAATGTTTACAAGTTGTAATGTTCTTATCCAAACTGAAGTCTGCTCACTATATCAAAATCTGACTGTGGCTTCATAAGCAGTGTCAACAATTTTTTCAAAGAAAGTTTGAGATATAGATCTGAGGTTTATTTTTAAGAACATTTGCATGCATTTATAAGCAGAAAATAATGTATTTTCATTATATAAATTATCTCCACATGCTATGGTGGATTGAAAGAGTTAATGTAGTGGCAAAACATTCTTAAAGACTTTGAAAAGTTTAAAGGAGGAAAATTGTTACAGAACTTAATACCTAATATCAAACAGAGAATACCTGATGTTTCAGCAGTGTAACTTTGTTATAATTGGAAATGAAGAAGGATAAGTATGTGTAACCCTGGACCACAGGCGCCTATAACACTT
This sequence comes from Talpa europaea, assembly GCF_964194135.1. NCBI lineage: Eukaryota > Metazoa > Chordata > Mammalia > Eulipotyphla > Talpidae > Talpa > Talpa europaea. The sequence continues at coordinate 81,674,398 of NC_140070.1, forward strand.
CTCTTGGCCAAACCCCAACCCAGAAGCCACAAAATATGCCCTATTGGGTAAATCTGGGGCTTCCCCACTTGCATGCACTCTGACACAAGTCACAGAGGATGCTTGTGCCAACAATTACACAACTTGCTTTGTAGCTATAATAATCTTGCTCTTTCCTCTCTGGAGCCCACTCAGTCACTGCTCATTTATCTTGTTTCACGATAGCTTGTTCACTTTATCCAGTTCCTTTGAGTCCTGGTACCTGGGCTCTTTAGCACATAGCTCACTCCATACTAATTGGCCTTGAAACTGCATGAACAACAGACTTCCTTTCAGCATTCACTTCTGATGAGACTGCCTCCTCCAATTCCATTTCTGAGCCCTTCTCCTGCATCGACCTTTCTCTTTGCATTTGGCATAATGTGATATAATTCATGGGGATGATCCTCTAATCCAACCCCCTCACTTTACAGATGATGAAATGATCTTGTTTTAGTTACTTTTAGATTAGAAAGCCTCACATGGGATTTTTCAGAAATATTTATAAATCACTTCAAATACTAGGCTCATTTCTGGTGTTTTCTACAAGTGGCTAGTCTTTTCTCTGAGTTCCATTGATTCCTAATAGTTTTGTTTAGGAAAAAAAAATGTTGTGCATTATCCCCTTAGGGGGAAGTACATTTTTTTAATTGTGAAATCAGTGAGTCAGACAAGATAATTTATTATTTGAATATAAACACACAGTATTTAAAATATTTATTTAAATACTTTTGAAGAGTTTTAGTTCAAATCATATATATTTTCATAAATTTACTCTTGTATTGATTTCCTCTTTCCTTGGGCCCCTGAAACTTACCACATTTTGGCTGTATAGTACTTTATAGTGTTTAAAGTATATTGTCCCTTAGTCTACTAATAACAAAGAAAAATGTTAGGTGGGAAATATATGACTATTATATAAAGAAATAAACCATGGATCATTTCTAGCTATGTGGATTAGACTATTAAAAGAAAAATAAATAGCGAGAATACCAGAGACACAAGGGAATTATGAAATATTTATATACTTGAGATTCCCAAATTCCATAATTTTATCTCCCCAAAAGGCCAAATATTTTAAAATACTCACACATGGTTAAAATATCCAAGGTACTGTCTCATAGCATGTCATACTCTGGGTCTGCCAAAAGAAAGTTTTTAGGCATTTTAAGAAATAAATCCCCTTGATGGTGTTCATTTCATAGCAAATTCCTCTGTGCCTGCCTAATAATTGCTACAACATTCCAGGGTCTATATTTACCTTATGAATAAGTTGGCTAGATTATGAGACAATTCTACTTTGAATTTTAATTATTATGTTATTGTCTAAATATCAATATAAATAAAATATGGGGTGAATAATTGATTGTTCTGAAACAGTTGTCAAGACATTTCAAACTTTATGGAAAACAACATTTAATGTACAAACTTGGAACAGAAAATTTGAAAAAGAAGACTGATGTTGTACTCAGTATTTTCTCAACCAATTTTCTGGTATTTATTTGGAAATCTTGGCTTAAGAGCATATTGAGAAAAATCAAAAGTTAATCCATTAACTACTTCAGTGGCACACATCCATTTTAAACAATGAAGAGCTTTCCATCTAAATTTACTATTCTGTCATTGAAGGACACACTTTAATCCACACTTTTATTTAGAATATGGCAACTTCCTCTTATACTTAGAAAGAACCTCAGTCAAAATTCTCCATCAACACTCTCTTTGTCCCTTCTAATACTATTTCTTCTAATACTATGTTATTTCAAGGACTTCTATAAAAGCATCTCTCCCTCTTTAAAATGTCAGATTTTACTGCTTAGAATAAATGAGCTACCCAGCCTTCATAAACCACCGGCTGGACCTAGTAACTGAATAGGAGTTGGCTCCTCCTTAGAATGGAGATGCTGCATTTTCCAGTAGCCACCTCCATCCTGTAGAACATGGTCTCCAGTCCCTCAGTTAACAGAGCTATTATTTTTAAAATAACCAGCACTTAACATAAAATTTATTTAAAATGGTTATCTGGATGTTTTCCAATCAAGTATTGTTTTATACTAATGTTTGCTCTCTGCATTGTCAGCTAAATTTTTTTCATCACAGTAATGTGTAGTGTAGCTAGTCACACTGTTACTATTATCAGATAAATTGTGCAGCAATTATTTATTAATTCAGTAACAGAGGTAGCAACAGCAAAAGTCAGCAAAATTTTGCTTTTGTATACATAGGAACCAAGTCAACTTCAGGTGTTTACGAGCCTGAGTTATATCCTTCCTGGTTGACTTTGGTGACACTTTGGAAAAGACAGTCCACAAGAAGCAGAAGATCATAATTCTATAGCCAGTTCTACAACAAATTCGTTTTGTTACTCTAAGTCTGGGTGACTCAGGTCTTATTCACAGACTAAAGAGTCCTGATAATGATAGATGATAGATACATGCAGAGGTAGAGACATTTGTATAGGTGTATTATATATATATACATACAATGTAGATATAGGTGTAGATCTACTCACAGGTACAGCTATAGGCATATATCTAGGTAGAGATATACATGGACATATATAGACTATATGAGAACCCCTTTCACTGTACTTTCCTATCATGTGTAGCTCACAAATTTATGAAAACTACCTAGTTCCTTTTTTTAAAGATTTATTTATTTATGCATACAAGATCTGGGGTACAGGCCAGAGGTGTGGGGACAGAGACAGAGTGGGAAACAGAACAGGCAGACTGACTGAAATATACTGCTGAGGGGAGCAGCGGGCCAAGTCAGAAGAGGTCTGCTGTGCCACGTGGGTAGCTCCCTGGCTGGGGATCGAACAAATTTGTGCTTCTGTGGCTGCGGATAGCTTTATCGTCCTGCATCTTAACACCTTGCACCACCAGGGAGGCCCAAATCTACCTAGTTCCTATAGGCATATGAGTTCCCATCCTTTTCCTAAGAAATGTACAATAGTTAAAAGATCTTGCTTCAAAACAAAAGGCTTTCACATGCTTGAGGTAAATCAGAGACTTTTCTCATATACAAATTTCACCTTTTACTCAAGCATCGATTCTTAAAAATATAGACCAAGGATTGAGCTTTTGTAATTTTCTGAAAATCCTATTAAGAAAGGTGTTCTATTACAGTTTACCAGTGGGAATCTTTGTCTATAGAAATCTTCTCTCTAGCTTTAATGACAATGTTCCTTAACTAATTAAGTTTGCAATTTATTTGCCAGTGTCATGTAAATAGAGGCCGACATGTTAGTAGAAAAAGCAAACCATTTCTTGAAAGATTGAAAGGTTGAATTTTTCACTACTTTATTATTGTTAAATATATACAATTTCAAATATATTCAATTCACCTAAGAAATGATAAAGGTAAACCAAGATTAAACTGCTCCATCTTTAATTGGTAGATTAATAACTCAAATTCACATTTTCATTGACCTGGAAACCATAGTATTCCTCAGAGAGTAGGTTTTAGTCACAATAATATATACGTTCCACAATAAAGGAGGAAATAAAAACTGCAAAAGAAATGAATCTACATGATAGATAGTTTGTTTGATATGTGTTTGATATATATTAACTAGAGTGGCAGTTAGCTTTAGCAGCTTTAGATTTATCAGCCATATATGTTATAATCCTATATTTGATTGTTGTTTACTTATTCAGTGCACAAAGTTTTGGTTCATAAGGTTGTTAGGTCTCTAAACTGTTTTCCCCAGGGACTGATGTAATTGTTTGCAAACATCATATGAAATACAAGGGCCCAAAATCAATAATAACCCACATAACATGAAGAGTCTTTAGAGATCACTGTTCCCTTGGCCTGAGAAAAATAAAATATTTTCCAATAAATTGAAATATTTGTCTTGTACATCAATCTTACATACCTCTCCCATACTTTGCAATTACACATTTCTCCAACTTTCCTAATGAGGCTGTTGGAAATTAATGCAATTAAACATTTATATCTTAATTTTGTGAAACCAATTACTTTTTAAATCATGCACTGTTAGAGACTGGAAAATAGCTAGAAGATCATTCAGTTCATTTTCCATAGATGACTGACACTGAACCTCAGGAGAAAAAGGATTATATAACAAGTCAACAGAAACCTATAAATAAAAGGTATTTTCTGAATTTCCACTGAGATTCTGATAATCTCCAGCATTTAGGAAGAGCTGCACTTTCTTTGAGACTTGAAAATTAAATGCAATTATTTGGGGGGCTACTTATTTTCAAATTGTATTTATTCAAATTGCATTTATTGAACAGCTATCTGCCACTAAGTATAGAGAAATAAACAAAGCAGGATAAAACCTTCTACCTCAGAGCAGGTATTTTAATAAAGGAAATGAAGCAAAGGAATAAAATGATGTTTATTTTGTTGAAAAATATATAAACTGAAAGCAAATATCATGTTATATACTTTAGAGTAATATGGAAAGCAATACAGGTAGAACCAAAAGCCCGACTGTTTTCCTGAATTCTGAAATACTCAAGATATTTTCATAGCTTTAATGTCACCCTAGATTAATTGTGAATCCAAATATGCACCCAGTGTTCCTCGCAATATATTTCTGAATCTCAGAAGTGATTCCAGATTATTAAAGCATTTTGCAAAGTTTCATCAAGTACAAACAAGGGAGTGTCATCATTTGGGTACTTTGGGGTGAAGAAGGATAACCAGATCCCTGAGGCCTCAAGCTCCAGAAGGTGCAGGTCAAAACAGCTTTTTTGGGGGCCCCCAGTAAGTCCTGCTCTGTCTAGGCTTCTTGAAGCCAATAGGCCCACAAGCCTGCCTTTAGGAGGGTGAAAGTTGGCCTGAGCTTTTTGCCCTTTTATAGCTGGCTCTAGGTTTAAAAAAAATGGAAGAATCAAGTACAAGCAAAATGGACCATGCCAGTTCAAGCCACTTCATTATTAATTATTCAGATTTAAAAATGGAAAGTAAGCTGATTGGTGCTAAACAGTCCAATCAGATGCATAGGATTGAAAATAGTCCAATCAGGTTTGTAGGGTGGGGGACACTGGAAGGGATATAAAGCAGAGCAAGATCTGACTTGATTTATTCTGCTCCCAGCCTCCAAAGAGAGGCTCATTCTGCTGCTGGCCTTTGAAGAGGAACCATTCATACAACCATCTCCAAAGAACAAGGATTCTACTTCCAGCCTCTGAAGAGAGATGCATCAAGGAGTCAACCTCTGTCATATTCACCAGACTTTCATAAACTTTGTAGACCTCTAGGGCCTCCCCTGGTGGCGCAGGTGGTTGAGCACAGTGCTGTGAAGCTGTCCACAACCTCTGCAGTGCTGGTTCAATCCCAGCCAGCTGGCGAGGGTCCCACATGGCGCAGCAGACCTCTCCTGTCGTGCCTGCTGCTCCCCTCAGCAGTATATTTCGTCACTCTGCCTGTTCTGCTCCCCACTCTGTCTCTGGTGAATCTTCTCACCCTCCCATGCATCTTGCCTGCACCCTGGTTCTTGTGTAAAATGAATAAATAAATCTTTAAAAAAAAAAACAAAACTTTGTAGACCTCTAGACCTCTTCACCTCCATTGACCTTTGCAGACACTCAGCCACTACGCCTGCATCCACCCCTGCCTCTAACATCACCTGCAAGGAGTACCATGAGTTGACTTGAAGAGCTAACCACAGCCTCAGGTTCTCTGGCACCAACTCCTGGTGTTGTTGAGACCACCACTACCAGGTCCAGCATCTACACCAGCCTTCAGACTGTCACCTCATCTTCCAGGATCGGCCTATGTTTGGGACATCTGGACACTGAGGACAATATCTGTGCTAGATAGTCAGCCACTTGTGGCTTCAAAAACTTTCCTTTTCCCAGTGTCTCGTTTATTAAATAAACCCAGTTGCTGAACCCTGAGCCTGAGTGGTCTTGCAGTTATGCACTAGGTGAGAATCCATTGACAGTCAGACTTGTCTCCACCTCAGCACTGCCCATCAGCACTCTTTGAACACCTTTTTGAGCCCTGCTGAGAACTCATTTAAGAGTCTGTTGCATTGTTTCAGTACTGTTTCAGAGGGAAATAAACTGCAATGCATCAAACAAAGTCCATAGAGCATTCCTAGTTTTTAACAGGTGCTAGAAGTTGTCCAGCATATTGAGATAACTTAAATAAGCAGCATGAGTGAAGATTGGTTATAAGACATGTATTTGCTCAGCTTTACCCCCTCAGGTCCACTGCTACAGCGTAATATACTGGGACTTCAGTCATTCCAACATTTTAAGGTGACCATTTTTGCTACATGAAAGTGCATTAAGGAATACTTATGCCAAGAACAGTTCTTGGGATAAAAAGAGATCACTCTACAAACCTATGCTAGAAATCACTGATGTCTTCCCAACAAGCTAAAGAAGACGGATTGCTCAACTTTCAAGATTTATGTTAATTTTTATTTTTGATTTAAATTGGTCCTCAATATTCATTTTAACTATTGCATATGCTTTCAAAGTTTGGCATTGGGTCTAGATTTAGAATGAGAAATAGAGGGAATACTTTTTGTGTGTATTCTGTGGCATCCACTGTAGTGGTTTTCATATTAATGTGAATTTAAAGTTAACTGTTGATCTTGGAAAACGTTGGCATCTCTGGGCCTGGCACAACTATTCTGATTCAGTAAGTTTGGCATGAGTCCCATGACTGCATATTAAATAGTACCTCCCCACTTCCCCATTGTATTTCATCTGACCTTTGCAATGCACTTTGAAAAAATGAAAATTACTCTTAAAATTATTCTAAGGGTAATAGACAACCCGGCAAATAATTCCATTTTTAAAATTTGCAGATAATTTTCTTTATAAAGCTCTGGTTTAAGTATTTTCATAAACTATATTGCAGACTCCTACTTATGATATAAAACAAGATGAACACATATAGACCTATTTAAATCTTATTCAGCTGCCACTTTAAATAAGCTGTTTTCCTATTCCAGTTTATTTCTTTTTTCCCCTGGAGAAGTATTTTTCCACTACCAGACACCAGAAAAACACTGAGTAATAATTTGTGAGGCTTTGGCTATACACAGAACACATTTTCTACAATAGCAAAGTAGATTTGTCAGAATAGATATCTACGAGACAAACAAAATGGAAAGATAATAGTAAAGTAAATATTAATATGAGAAGGATCAAGAGAAAATATATTGAAGAGTTGCATGTGAGAAAGGAGGAAACAGAGGGGATGGTGAGGTAAAGGTGGGGGAAGGGAGAGAGCAAGTATGTGTGAATATGTGTGTGTGCGCACGAGCGTGGGGAACACACATTTACTACCACAAGATAACAAACCGATGGGCTTTTATGTTTGGGTTTTCATTTTAAAGATATATTTTTGTTACTTTGGGGGTAAATGATTAAAAGAAAGCATGTGAAAACTTACTTTTCTTTTGAAATAACAATATATGGGAGGAAAGGAAAAGAATGGTTTTGATTAAAGTTTTCAATTGTCTTATATATGTCAAGAACTTCCTTTTCTCTTCCTAAATTTTAAAAGTTTCTGAAACATTTGATGGGGTTTTATTTTCCTCTGGGCATTTTCTTGGCTATTCTCTTGGGTTCTGAGAGTAATTTACTCAATCGGATGGGGTTGGGGCTACTTCAATATCGTAAATAAATAGCAACCATGGGTATAGGCATAGGAAAAGGGATATGTGCCGAACAGCAATGGGAAAAAAAAGTTCTGCGTTGGGAGGACTGAATGACAGGTACTACAACTCTTTCAGCTGTGTCAAGGGCAAGTCTATGGAGCACTCGTCCAGGTGTTCTTCATCTCCTCTGAGGAGACAGAATGAGAAGAAATGGATGAAAATGAGTTATTTATTTTAAATCAGAAATAAATTTCCTGAGAATGAAGATCAAAAGTGATTGTGGTTTTTGTTGTATTTTCAGGGTGTAAATTTTATAAAAGTCTTATAACTGTATTATAAATACAATGAGCTTTTCAAATTGGAGCTCCTTCGTCTCAGTTGATTGTGTTTCTGAATGAGTGAAAAAATAGTTTAAATGCCCTCTTTGAATGCATTCTATAAATTAAAAAAAAGTGAACATTTTATTTTCCTCAGATAGTTTTAAACAATTTGATGAGATGCCTTTGGGGAGTTGTCTCTGAATTAAACATAAATTTCTTTCCCATGACCCTTTCTTTTACTCTTCATCTCATTTATTCCCAATTATTTTCTTTCTCATGATAGTGGACATTAAAAAGGGTGGGGCATGCAGAGAATGTTTTAAATGTAATCCTTCCTGCTGGAGTTAAAAAGCAGCATTTGGAAAAGTTTATGTTACAACTTTCTGAGATCTTAAATGGAAACCTTATTGAAATTAGTGTTCTGACTGAAAATCCTCAATAGCAGCAGAGTACTAAGGTTTAGTTTATTGATTTAAAATTCCACTTTAGTTATAATAGAGGATTAGGAATTGCTCCTTTCAAAAAGTAACTGAACTTGATTAGTTTAAGGAATGTCAGAATATATTCTTTAATTGCTCTAATCTGTAAAGATACATGAAATGTATGGTACAAAGAAAAGATGATATCAGTAACTTTTTCTTTCTGGTGTATCATCTAAATAGTATTTAAAGGGTAATAATTTTTCATTGATATGATATCTTACAACTTATATAATTAAATTTTAAATTTATCCCAAAGTACTTTTCAAGAGTACATTTATTTTTCTCTCTCAGTAAAGATGATAGAGCAGATACTGTTGATAAAATGGAAAGACTTACTTGAGAAAATTTTCATACACATTGTATTCTTTTTTACACCCTCAGGCATCTTATATTCTATCTTTTCTAGTTTAATAAATATATTTAAAATTAATAAAAATAGTGCTTGATTATCAGTAGACCTTTTCCTCTACTTTATCCTGTCTTATTTTATAAACTGAGTCATGACTTTGGGAAAGTAGTGTGTCCAAGCGCATGTATTTCTTTTTTGTCAGATGTTTGCTTTCCCAGGATTCTTTGCAGCTAGGAGTGATCCATGTGACATACTTCTGACAAATGAGACACAAGAAAAACATGATGAGAATTATCAAAAGCTAGCATTACCTTTTTCTCATCTTTTTGACCATGAGTTAAAAATACATGAAGACAAAAGCTCAGCAAAGCACACTTAATATTCATGGTGATGAGGCGTGTACACTAACCCTTTGACCACTTCCTTGTCTTTATGTCCCTACATAGAAAATAATAATGCCCTTATGATTTAGCATGTGTTTACACCCAAATTCGGGTACTTGTTGCTGAACGGTGTATTCCCAACTGAGTTTTCAAAGTGCATGTTGGTGACAAGGAGAGGGTATAGGACCCAAATGTTTATGCATTATCATAAATCAGTAAAGCAAGATCATTTATTTTTCTAATTTTCAAAGTTATAATTACTTGGCTACAGAGAAGTGTTTTTTTTTAAATGAGCCAATATTCTATATCCATTTATCTTTACCAAATACATTTTATATCTATGTGATATTTATTTTGATAATTACAGATATTTTGTGTTTATATGTGGCAATCACTTTATTATGTAATAATTTATCGAAGGACTTATAAGTAGAGCATATTGAAAATATGTCCTTCAATAGATAACACTTCTGGATGGAAAATAATAATTTTATCTACTGTAATTGCTGAAAATGTTGCTGAGTTATTTAAAACAATTAATGTCCTGTGAACAATTATAAATTTCATTCATATCAAATGCAAAAAAATCATAGCTACTCAAAAATAAACACTTTCAGGATTTCAGTATTTCAATGTCTATATAATAAATGAAAGTAAATAAGTGAAGAAATATTTCCCCACCCCATGTATACATACAAATGTTTATACATAAATATTTGCACAGATATATATTATAGTTAGTTCCAAATGCACACAGAAACATACTAGACATTATGGTGTTTAAATTATTTTAGGCATAATAGACTTCATTAACTTTTAGATTTTGGGGCCTCCCCGGTGGCGCAGCGGTTGAGCACTGGGTTGCGAAGCTACCTGCAGCCTCTGCCGCTCTGGTTTAATCTGCCGCCCAGGCTCGATCCCCAGCCACCGGGTTAGGGTCCCACATGGCGCGCAGACCTCTCCTGCTGCCTGCTGCTCTCCTCAGCAGTGTACTTCACTAGTCTGCCTGCTCTGCTCTCCCCTCTGGCTCTGGTGAATTCTCTCACCCACCCGCGCTTCTGACTGTACCCAGTGCTTGTATAAATAAATAAATAAATCTTTAAAAAAAATAGATTTTGGTAAAGATATTTTTTCTTACTAAGTAACTTTAAAGATATGCTAATAAATATTTAGGATTTATCAAAAATTTTATGCTCTATATTCTGGATTTAAACTTTCCAAGTGTAAACTTTGGATTATAGTTAACAAAAAATATTTAAGTGTTTTCAGTTGTTTATTACTGGCTAGAAACATTTTAAAAAACTTATATTTTCCTTTTTAATTCAGTGAAATCATGATAAGAGTTCATAATTTTTATCCTTGTTACTTTGCAAATCAATTTGAACTTCAAAAAGAATATTTATTTATTTTTTTAAATATTTATTTATTTATGCATACTAGAGCTGGGGTATAGGCCACAGATGCGGAGGGTGAGAGGATTCACACAAAGTGGGAGACAGAACAGGCAGACTGACTGAAATACACTGCTGAGGGGAGCAGCGGGTGAGACATGAGAGGTCTGCTTCGCCATGTGGGTTTCTCCCTGGCGGGCCAGGGTTCGTACTGGTGCTGCAGAGGCTGAGATTGCTTCATAGTGCTGTGCTTAACCCCTTGCGCTACCAGGGAGGCCCCCAGAATATTTATTTGGAAACTTTATGGTTCAAATAAATTGAATTAAAATAAATTTTAGAAGTATGGAGTACAGTTATTTTGTGCATTCTGATAAAAGTATTATAATAGTCGAGCCTCAGATAGTCATGGGTTGGGCAAGTAGAGCAAAACATTTTAAGCTGAAGATAATAATCTCTTTGGTTTTCACAGCATCCAGCCACCCTCTTTAAATAGTGCTTAACTAGTGTGATAAGTTAACAAAAGAGAAAATGAAACTACAGAGTTATCTCTTCAACAGGAAATGAAACAAGTTTTGTATATATTTTTTAAATAAATTACTTCCAAATAAGGATTAAGAATACTTAAGGAAAAGTATTATACAAAATAATAAGTTGGGGAAATGGAGAAAAATGGTTTATGTTACTGCATATAAATTGAATTTTCCCTTGTATTTACAAAATCTGTAAGCAACAGTTTTCTATAGATGCCACTATGCCTTACAAATGTATTTTAGCAATTCTATTTTGTGCCCACTGACTTGCTTGTGCTTGACACTATCATGTTACCTTTTCATACATTCAGGTTGAAAAATTCTAAGTTCTCTGAGGGAAGTGCATCCAATGGAACTGTAGATCAAGTCTCATTTATTTCTTCTAAGTTCACATACTTAATTCAAATATATACCACGTATAATACAATATCCAATAAATGTGACCATGAATGATTTTTAGTTACAAGATTTAAGTGACACCATGAATTCCTTATTTTACTTTTATCCCCCATCCCCCAATATATTTAGGAGGGGCTGGATTGGGAAAAGTCTTACTTAATCAAACCAGGTAATTTTTATATAGATTTTTCAAGAGCAATCAGTAATCCAAACAGATGAAAATTATCTTTCGGTGAAATTGATAAGACGGTGTATGCAGTTAAACAAATTTTTAGTCATTTTCATTATGGAAGGAAAAAAAGAACATAAACTTTATATCAAATAAACAGAGAGGAATACTAGACCTTCATGATAAGAAGTTATGTGACATTGCTTCTTAGTATTATTTTCTTCTCAAATAAACCCTCACACATGGAACAAAGAAGCCTGTGCCTTTCCTCTCATCTCCCCCCTTGTCCCTACTGTTTTTAATAATGTATGTCTGACATGCTAACAATAAAGCACATGTTCTTTCATTGTTGTCTGATCTCAGCTGTCTGATAATGGCTTAAGAGGAATGATGAGTGGAATCACACATCAAGGGTCTCCTTTGTTGATAATATAACCAGGGTATATTTCCAATTTGCAGTTTGGTGCTGCGGCTTTAGAAGTGCCACATTTGTTTGATATCCACTTGGTTCTGTGCCATTAATCTACCAAATTCAGGGGTCAACTCTTCTGACAACGTGTGAATGAGGAATCAAAGATACGGACTTTGCAGAAGTTTGTAAAAAATAAAGGAAACAGTTTGCGCTGCAGTTTTTTTATATGCAGACATAAAATAGTAAAATTTCACTCTGCAGTAAACTAAGTATACCATATGATATGTACATACGTTCTATACCAGCTATAGAATTTGGCCTAAAAAATGTTTCATGTTTTCCATAATGAATGAAGAGTCAATCTGTTCTATGTTTTGCTACTTGGAATTAATCCAAGACCAATTATTTTACAGATGATTCTCACAATTTTCTGAATCTCAAATTCTTCTCTTGAAACATATATCTACATTTCAATATTTTCATTTTTTTCTACTATGATCATGTGTTAATTTGCTAATAATAAAAATTATCTTTAAAATGTAAGCTGTAAAATATAATAAAGACCTTCAAAAAGAAAAGTCTATGACTGAAAAAATCAGAAAACTTATTATGGAATATTAACTTTTGCCCCAGCCAATAGTAACCTGTTGTTTTCACAAAGATCACTTTCTTAGAGGAGGTTTATTCTTTGATTAACCAAAACACATTGCATTAATGATACCTTTTTTTGGTCCATCTAAGTTGATAATAATTAAAATTAAGCCTTTTCTGGTCTTGAGGTCATGTGTACAGTTAAGAGACTTGAATTCTTCTACAGAAGAATTGCCTTTTGGGAATATATATATATATTCAGACAGATATCATATATTATGCATAATATATAAAACATTTGTTACTTTCTCCTTACTGTGGTGTTGAGCAAGTTCATTGATTAAACATTTCCTTTAATTAAGAATAAAGGGAAAACTGACTTAACTACAAACACATGGCATAACTTTTCAATTTTAATAATTATCTCTTACAATATTATAGTACAAAAGAATACTCTCAATAAACCTGCTTTGTATTCAAACACCCTTCTATTAGAGTTACTAACTTCAAGGCACAATGGTATGAAAATTTTCAGGAATAATTTTAGTCACATACTTACAAAGTCTCAATACTATAATACAGACATATTCAGGATAAGCTGTTCCATGCATATGGACATCAGTAGGGCTTGATCAGGGAAGAAAGGTAAAGATTAGATTATTTCTCTATTAAGGAAGAAGTACAGCATTAAAATCAATGCAGCTTTCGTGTCAAGTGTGGCAGGTTAGCCCTGAAGTGAACAATCCTTTCAAATCCAGGAGAGCCAGATACTGTATTTCTAGTTGTCCAGTAGTATAGACTGTAGCAATGCTTGAAACTCAAGAATGTGAGTAAATTATGGTTTAACTGGACTGTTATGAGTTCCTTTTGGCAAAAGACATCTTCAAATTTTAGCAGGGTTAAAGGTTATTTTACAATATCCTATTAATTATTGTTTATAGTTTATTTTTTATTTTATATCTTTTAATGTGTTTTATTGCAGCACTATTCACAACAGGTAAGATATGGAAACAACCCAAATGCTCAAAAATAGACTGGATCAAGAAGATGTGGTAATATGTACACAATGGAATACTACCCTATTAATTAAATGCACCTTTTATTGAAATGAATAACTGAGTTTTTAAAAAACTGTTTAATGTTTCATTCTTTCTGCCATGCCTGTGATAAGGGTAATAACAATTGTTTTCATTTGCGATACAATTTAAAACTTGAGAAATTTTATATTAAGTATTACCTTCAAAAACACATCACAATAGATGGGATTAAAATCGTATCATCTTTAACTCATTTTGAACATCAAAATATCAAGGTTGTCTTGTCAATGCTCTTTCATAGGCTTTAGTTATTTGCATTTCTTACTTTTTTGGAAGTTGTTCTGGCAAACCAGAAACATGTTTTTGAAAATACCTTTAAAGCAATCTTCATAAAAGAATAGTCACCAATTTTTCATGTAGACAATGAAGGTTAAGTGTGATATAGTATTAAGGATGAATAAGAACTAACATGTGGAATTAATATATTAGAGTCCCTATATTCAAAGTGCATCAGGGTAGCAAGTTTACTCATTGAAATCTGGGTGCAAGAGCAAGAGTGCCTTCTTTGTCTGACCCTTTCATAAGGTCAAACTCCACTTTGTCAGAGAGGCAGTTTATCAATTTAAACGTAGCCCGATATTTTCTAGTCTCTTTTTGGTTCTAATAGATTGAAGTTATGGTTTCATAAATCAGTAAATGTAGAAAAAACTTTTCAATGTATAGTTTAAATGGGGGAACTATATACTATGTAAATAATATCTCAGTAATGCCTTAAAAAACACTAATCAGATCATATTTTTCCTTTATCAAATCCCTTCTTTGGTTTTACATTTTCCCAGAAAATATTATGAATGCTTGCCCTGGGTCTGCAATCCTAAAAATCAGTTCCTGTGTGTGGTCACAACCTTGTCACAATTCTTGTCTTCTTGCAACTCTCTTGAAATTGAGCCCACTGTTTTAACTTGGCTGCCTATTTCACTGATTCCCATAGATTGAGTTTGTACTCTTCTTATTGTATTCAAATAATACCTGTATTTGTATCTGGAAGACTCTTTCTCCCATGTTTACATTCTCTTACCCTTTCAGGTTTTACTTAATATTGACTTCCTAAGGCATAATTGTTGTTGTATTGTTGCCAAATGTAACAAATAAGCCACAATTCCTCACCTGGCAGGCAGGGTTGGGAGGCTTAAATGTGTAAAAGGAGTGGATGGGACTGCCTTGGAGAATTTGGGCCATTAAGCTGAAGATCCCTTAATGTGATGATCCTTTACGCAAATTCATCAGTGGGAACACACCTGAGACTAGCCATACTAACCAAATCCATGAATATAAGTAGAGCTTCAGGACCCTCATGGAGGGCAGCAGACCTCTTCAGCCTTGCCCATGGCTTCCCTTAGCCGTGCATTTTAATAAATCTGCCTCTTATACTCTCCATTCTGTCTCTGGTGAATTCTTTCACTTCCGTGCCTTCAGCCTACACTTGATTTTGTCCCACACAATAGTCCCTTGATCAAAATAGCCTTCTAGTCACTCTCATACACGACACCATTTTGTCTTCATGGACCTTCTAACAATACAGTTTTATTGAGTTGGATTTATTTATTTATTTGCTTGTGATGTCTTTTTCTCCCACTAGTATTTAAACAGCAAGAGAGTCATATCTAGTCTCCTGATCATCACTTTGCAGCCTCTGGAAGAGTGCACTGAGTTAATGCTTGCTTATATTGGTCCATTGAGAAATTCCTTACACTTAATTATCTTCCAATGATAGCTTTCAAAACAGTCATGTGTCCTATTATCACCTTCATTCTCACTTTTCTCTGTCCACTCTTGAGGAAAGCTCAGGCTGCATGTGGACTGATCAGAGCTATCCAGAGAGGATACTTCACTCTGTTCTTATCTGCCCACTTCACACATGTTGCCACTACTACCGTAACAATGAAAGTACCTAACAAACAATTTTTATAAATATTTGCACTTCATATTTACTCTTTCTGATACATAATGGTGAAGAATGGGCATATAGCAGGGGATCAGAATACTTAACTTCTTGCCCAGATTCTGTCTTCAAAGGGGTTAAATCATTTCTCTCTGAGTTTCTAAACTATTACACTTTTTTAAGACAATTTCTGAAATTCTTTCTTGTTCCACCATTTAAAAAAAATAGGCTACAGAAGCAATGCCGATATCTTAATAGCATTAGGAATTTAGGTTTGCGTGTTTGTGGTTGTGCCTGATTTATTCTAATTGGGTCCCTGATTTGCTTGAGATGATTTTCTACTTCATGCTCCACATTTGAATGAGAAATTTCATATGTTGAACTGATTCACAACCTTAAGACATTCCCTTCCCAGGCCAATTCAGTCTCCTCTCAAGCTGAGGCCTGGGGGTATTGTCATGCCTCTGTCTCCATTCACATGCCCTGGGGCCCCTGATCTGCATCAAAGTCTTTAGGTCAGCACTGGTTCTCCAAGCCCTGGGCTGGGAGGTGCCTGCTGTGTGGGTAAGTAGAAGATGTCTCTCATTGATCATTTTATAAGGCCTTATATAGTCCTTACAGTGTTACATTAATTTTCAATCATTGACTTACTTGAGACATTGAGATTGAGGCAATGACTGGCTTTATGTGCTGCCATTTTTCTCCAGTTTTGGAATGAACAAATGATAAGAAAATAACTTATTGAGTGCCTTTTTTCCATCAAATATCACATTAAATGGTTTCCATCTTCATAGCAATTCTATGTAGTAGGTACTAATTAATTCCTCATATTACAGATGAGAAAACAAAGGCCCAGAGAGAATAATTCATTTGCTTAATGTGACTCAATTTACAAGAGGTGAGTTGAGATTTCAGTTCACAGCATCTGACTCCAGGCCCATTAAAGACTGTTTTATTGCATTCAGTTTATGTTTACTAATTGAAAATGAGTGAATTCTTAGGCTTAATGCTACCAAGTGTTTAAAAATTGACTATAATTTAAACAGATTTTGACTTTCCAAATTAATAAGTGTATGAATTTTCATAATTTGTTTCATCTTGCTGGACCACTTTGTCTTCTCGCTAATTGTGGATTAATAGCACATTTCTGTTTTTGATTAGCTGGCTTAACTCATATGAAATTGTATCATACTAGAGTAAATGGTACATAGTAGGTAGTTGTATTAATTAAAAGATACAACGAATAACTACATTACTTTGAATAAGTTTAATTATTCTGTAAGCAAAATCACCAATATTTCAGATACTTACAGTTTTACTTCTCAGTCACGATGTGTCTATCAGAGGGCCAAGCTGATAGGGGATCTACAAACTGTATTATGGGAGTTCACCAAAAGAGAGTAAAGAATTAGGGACTAGCTTTTTCAGTATTTGCTTCCTGGAATTGACTTATATCACTCTATTCACATATCCAGGTCAAAGCTGTCATACAGCAATGTTTATCGCCAGGTTGGGTAAGTTTCAATCCTCAATCTTCCATGTACTTGGCAGATAAAAATAATAATACCAGTTAATATTAGTAATGTTTATCATGAAATATATCCTTATGTCAGCCCAGAAGCATCTCTGGTCTCCTGTTAATTCTTTGACCTGATCTCCCTCCGCTTTCCCTGTGACTCTCTAGAGTTAGCTCGCTCTATCTCTATTATTGTCATAGCTATTTCTCCAACAAAACGTACAGGTCTCTGCCCTACTCAGGTCTCTGCATTTCAATTATAGTAATTTCCTCATTTATTCACATTGCATTACAGTGATTCTTTTGATGAACATTAACACAACATATAGACTTCTGGTCACTTGATTTACAAAAGCCTATTCATACTCCTATCACTACCTTTCATTCGCATTAGCACTAATACAACCTGACATGTTAAAAAAGGTAGTTTTTAAAAATCTTCCCATCCTCTCCATTTTCTTCCTCCCCCAAAATGTAAGCTGCAGTAGGCCAGGGATTTCCTTTACCCTGTCCAATGTCATATTCCAATGTCAATAATGTTTGACAATAGATAGATACTGGTTAAATGCATGTATAAATGTGTGACAATGCGGGGTTCTATTTAGAAAGAGTAATTGGGGTAGTAAAACATGTTTCCAGTTGGAGGAAATCTTGAGACAGTTTGTGCCTGGAGCTGTTTGTGTCAACATGGAGGGAGAAGTTGATGAAACCTTTAAAGGAGGCGGTGTAGGGCCTCCCAGGTGGTACAGAGGGTGAGCACTGGGTTGTGAAGCTGCTGGCAGCCTCTGCAGCGCCGCCAGTTCAATCTCTGGCTGCCTGCGAGGGTCCCACATGGTGCGCAGACCTCTCCTGCCGCCCGCTGCTCCCCTCAGCAGTGTACTTCGGGCCTTCTGCCTGCTCTGCTCCCCGCTCTGGCTCTGGTGAATTCTCTCACCCTTCAGCGCTTCTGACTGTACCCAGTGCTTGTATAAATAAATAAATAAATCTTTTAAAAAAATAAAAATAAAGGAGACAGTGTAAATACACAATGGAGCAATGTTTCGGAAAGGGCTGAGCAGAAGAGGAGTGGATCATGGTAAGGGGTCAGGGCTAAATCTCAGAAAGTAGTAAGAAAATCGTTCCATCTGAAATTTCAAGGAATTAAAAGGAATGGATAAAAATGAAAATAAAATCCAGTGTTGGAAATTGGAAGCACTTCTTTTTAAACTATGAAGCAGAGTTCAAGAATTCTAAAACAGACTAGAAGGAAAGGTAAGAAAGCCAAAGGTGGGGCCCTCCAGCCATGCTGCTTAAGATGAAAACTGATTCATGCATTTCAGTCTAGGAAAGGCTTCTTTTTGTTTTCACCATACTTGCCTTCCAAATTATTTTTAATATGATCAGCTTTTCAGAACAGAACCATATACAACAGTTAACATGAAATTTTATTGCAGTAATTTCTTCAGTTACAGTTAATGTTTTTGGGTCTATGGATTAATATGGGATATCAGAGTATTTTGCTCACTGAAATAAATATTTCAAGCTTATATATTCCATCACATAAAGACAAATTCAAAGAATTTTATCTTCTGGCTACATGAGTTAAATAGTATATCTATTGATCCTTGCATATATCATTTATGTATATATGTAAATATATGTGTGTTTATGCATATGTATCTTCAATATAGTAGTTGAAATCAGCTGACTTTTGGTTTTCTCAGAATTATTTAGTGGACTTGCAGAATTTAAAATCTTGTTATCTTGAAACTGAATTTTCGCTTGATCCCGGGCAAATGCCACCATCACCTGTTCAGTATAACTGTTAAGTTTTAATGGGAGTGATGGCAAAGCATTTATCATCCTCTGATGGTACAGCTGCTTTTCTAGATAATGCCATTGTCTTTAACTTTTCTGACATTAGAAAACAAATGAAAACTTTTTTTATATTTATAATGTAGAGCATAAAGTTAAAAGGAGAGGGAGAACAGACACCAAAAAATACTAAAAAATATAATTTTAGTGCCGTGTAATTGGTAATTTTTATGTATTTTCCATCATATATATCCTCATATATATCCAATGTAAGTGTGCCACCTTTTAATGCATACATTTCTACAGTCTGATTTTTTTTTATATTTTCTATAATTAGTATTTTATCAGACAATTAAATGCAAAGAGAATTTTGTGAAAGATACATAATAGTCAGTCACATGGCATTTATTAAATCACAGTTCTGTTTGGAATATCTTTGTTTTTTCTCTTTGTTACAAGTATCATTGTAACTGGTAGCTAAAGCCAAAAGACTGTTTACAGTGGTGTCCTCTGAAGGGGGTTGCTGCTGGGGATAGATAGCCCCAGGGAAAATGTTGAAAGGTGGGGTGGAGCAACTGATAAATAAGTGCCAGCAAAAGGGGAGCAGATTCATTCAGTGTTTGGGGATTCAGCATGAGGGGTCAGTGGATTTTGGCCCCCACTGTGCCGGATCTTTTAAAAGGCTGTGGTGGGCCTTAAATGTGAAGGCTTTTAGCAGCCAGCCTCAGAGAGGAAAAGTTTGGAGGCTTTTGTTTCCAGTTTTGCTGCTGAGATGCGTGAGTAAGGCGCCTCGTTAGATCATTTCACCTGCTGTAGCTGCTGTTTTGAGAGAAGTTCAGAGGCTTTGCAAATAGCAAGCAACTGAAATTGTTCCTGGTTTTGCTGCTGTGCGGCTGGCAGAGTAGGCGAACGCCCCAAGCCAGGTGTTTTTGGTTGTTTGTCGGGTCATTTGACCGCTGTAGCTGCTGTTTTGAGTGTCGCTTCTCTGGTGCTGTGCTGGGGCATCTCTGCAGCTCATGGAGCATCTCCTGTTGTCTCTTCTGCAGTCTTCGTGAGTCGGAACCTGGCCTATAGTCTGGCTGCCACGTGTGTGCAGAGGCAGGAAGAAGCCATCTTGGACACATGGCCTATTGTTTGGTAGGGGATCTCTGCTTTCTCATGGCAGGAAGACACAGTCTCAGCTGCTTTTATTTAAGACTTGAAAACACTGGACATGGCTTCAGGTGAGGTAAACGGCCATTTTTGGCCTCAGTAACCCTTTTTTCCCCCTGGTTTGTTAAATAAATCCCTTTGTTGTTCTCTGAGCCTGAGTAGTCTTACAATTGTGCGTGTGGGTAAAAAGCTCAGACAGTGAGTGGTAAACTATTGGGGGCTGTGTCCTTGGTTAGTTTTAGTGCCCCTTGCCGCCCTGTATCATCATTACCACAATTTTACTCCAGAAATACTTTAACTAGGTCATTAGTTTTAGAATTCCTTAAAACTTTATCATTTTTTTCATTGAAAGATTAACAAATAACTGCTACTAGAGTTTTTGTTTTTAAACCATAACCAATATATTAGAGAAAACATGAGATGATACATAATTTCATATAAAATGTTGATGTTGATAGTGTCTAAGAAGTTGCATTTTGAATTGTTTCATTATCTTACTGATGTATTAAAAGTTGTGAATTTTCATGATTTATATCCTGTTTGTTATATATTGTGCTTTTGGATAAATTTAGTAATGATAAAAGAAGTAAATGTTGTGTCATGTGTTCTTGGATACACTAAGTTAGAACTAGCACTAAATTCCAAATTTGTGTCATACTTTTTATAATGATCATCATATTATTATGCATCTTGTTGAAAATAGGGGTAATATTGTCATCAAGATCAATATTTAGACACTGGAAGTTTATTAAAAATTGTCCTTTTTAAACCCAAGTGGATTTTTTTTGCATAAAAATATTCCCTGATTGCATTAGAGCAGACATTATAGCCTTTCAGAATATACCTTATAGATGAAATACAGTTATGTGAAATATCTAGGCAAAAAATACCTTGCCCCATTGCATTGCAAGCTCTATTTCTTTTTGTTGTTCTTGTTCCAGTAACATAAGTGCTTCTGAGTGAATGGATAATGTTGGTTGAGAAAAGAGCATACAGGAGGATAAATCTCACATGTTTCTATTTGGAATTCATCAATGGCATCTGCTGATGTTGAAGGCAGACAAAGTTGCTTAAAATGCAGACTTTTGCTGTTTCCACCACAATCGATATTGTACATCTTTCATACTTTAAAGGCTGATCTTACTGTAAATCTAACATTCCTTAGGTGATAAATGGCAAGCTTTTAGAGACCAGACCATTTCAACTAACATGGTGACTGTATTTTTATGATTAAGATCTATTTAAAATGAAATGGACTTGTTTTCTCATTTAATAGCAAGAAAAGAAAGGAAAATTGACCACCATTTATATCATTGCTGCTGCCCAATCATAAGATGGTGTTACCATCAGAGAGTGTTTAATTTCATTTGTTTGTGAATGTGCTTCTTATTATAGAACTCAAAATGCTTTTAGAGTGTTGTAGTGTGAAGGAAAGAGAGCTTTTGAAAAAAAAGATGTTACTTTCTCTTTGATCACTTACCTTCTCGCTATAGGCAAATATAGTTTACAGATTTTATTAAATTCTATAATTTTCTTTGGAGGAAGTGATCTCTCTATTCAGCCTAAATGTCCTACAAGAACAAAGTATTACAGTGATATAAAAAAGGACAACTTGGTGACTTCCGGAAAGGGGAATCAGAATTTTTACTGCTATAATTTCAAAGCTGAGTTCCCTGTCATTGGATAACCAGATTGATTTTTGCAGAGACCTTGGGGCTAGAGAAGGTGAGGGCAAGGAAAAAGGAGCTTGAGCAGTGTTTCAAAAAAAATGTAACCTAAAATCTTTAAACCTTGATCTATACTGAGCATGGTTTTAAAATACATCAAATTTCAAAATTTTTAACCATTCCCCGCTTTGTAAATGGTAGGGTAGAGACTTGAACTAACCTTACCAGGTGTTTAATTTCTGGTTTTGACAAGAACAAGAAAAAAAGAATACTTCTAGCTACAAATTTTATCATAACAGTATCAGTATTTATGTGACTATAAATAGTAGGATTCTTGCCTAAAGAATTCTTTCATTTCGTAAATTTCAGTGTGACAGGGAGGTTTGTGAAAACTACTTGAAAAACTATTAGTCTCCTGAAAATTTTTATTACTATGCTATTAGAATTGAAAATATGAGAATCATATATAGAGTTTTAGTTGGAGAAGTTAGAAATAGAATGGTTAAATTTTCTTTAACCCCAAAATAGGAAATAATTGACTGTCTAAAAAGAATTATAGCTATTACCATTCTTGTGTACTTAACCTTGACAAAGACTAGAAATAGACAAATGCAAAGAACTTTATTTTCTAGCTACATTTGTTAATAGTTTATAATTTATATTAAAGTTAATTGAAATATAATGTGCTGTGAATTTCAATGTCTTCTCTGCCTAACCCCACCGCTAACATTTGTCTTTAACCAGTCACGGGTAAACACATTTTAAGGCTGCTGAGCGAGGCTACGATTCAAAATAGTTATTGAATTTTAGAAATGAGTGTACAAGGATGAGTTCCTTATTGTCATTTACACTTTGTAAAAAGTTCTTAAAAATATCACTAGAACAATAGCTTTTTTTGGATTTCTAAATGTTAGACATTTTTCAGAGAATAAAGTACAAACTAATTTATATTGCATATATCAATATTTTAAAAAGCATATACCAATAAACTCAAGAACTTAGGTGAAACGGACAAATTCTTAGAGAAATATAACAACAAATAGGCACAAAATGAAAGAGAAAATTTGATTTGACAAATAATAGAATAATTAACAAAAGATATATAAATTAACTGTAGTGGAAATTTCAAAATGCTACTCAGAGAAATTGAATTAGACCTATATAAAATTGAATTATTTCCTTAAAACTTACCCATAAATAAATCTCCAGACCCAATGACTGTAATTCTAATAAACATTCAAGGAATAGTATGTAAAACCTACCCAAAAAAATGGGATCATTTTCTAACTTTTTTACCCAGTATACCCACAATATCAAACCAGAAAAAGACATTTAAAAAGAAGAAAATTACAGATTAATATATTTCATAAAGCTATACATTTAGAAATTGTTAACAAAATATTGGCAAATTGAACACAAAAATATATTAAAAGATAAAAGATTGTTAACTATGTAGCATTAATCCTAGGAATGCAAATTTATTTTAATCTTCAAAATCAATCATTTTAATTTACATATCAAAATAAAAGATAAAATATGTGATCCTTTCAAATGAAGCAAAGTATTTGACAACATTTAATGTGCAGTCATGATGAAAGTTTTTAACAAAACATCTCAAAAAACATGATTAGCCGTGATTGTGATGGTTACTTTCATGTGTCAACTTGGCTATAGGCCACAGGTATCCCAAAATTTGGTTAATCATTATTCTAGATGTTTCTATAAAGTTGTTCTTAGTTGAAATTACTATTTGGTGGACTCTGAGCAAAGCAGATAGCCCTCCATAATGTGAATGGGTCTCATTCAATCAGATGAAGGCTAGAATAGAACAAAAGGACTGGTCTCCCTTCAGCAAGAGAGACTTCTCTATTACATTGCCTTTGATTTTCATCCACAGTTGCTTATATAGCACACTGCTGTCAGGTTCAAAGGAGCATTGGCCTTACTGGGTCTCCAGCTGGCCTACCTTATAGTTTTTGAACTTGCCAGTCCTCATAAGCATGTGAATCTATTCCTTCTAATATATCATGTGTGTGTGTATACATGTATAGTGGTATAATGGCCATAGTATGACAAAAATAATTATTTTTCTTTGATATTGACTATTGAAAAAATAATCTTAAGCACTTTTATGTAGGTTCACATGTACTGTACGTAAAACAGTCTCCATGTCAACACTCCAATCACTACATTCAAGTGGCTGTCAGCATTCCCATTACAAACATGTTGATCTTAAATCTCACTGGAATTCATGTCACTATATGAAATTAACCTGTTTACCCTGGTTGGAGGGAAGTTGTAGGGTTCTGATAAGGGACAACAATTTTCTTTTCTCACTAAATAAAATGTCAATGTTTTTGCAATGTTGTACATATCTCTTGTCAAAAATTGAATCCTGCAGATAGTTAAAGCTGTTGAACTCTACTCCTGGCATTGTAATTAATATTTGATTATGGCCATGAACATTAAATTAAATGTTTTTATTGGAAAGAGTCAGGTAATTTTAGTTACAGGGAGGCAAAGAGGGCGAGACAGAGACAGAGACAGAGAACGAACACAAGCAAGCGCAGGTAGTGTCCTGGATATTTAATTATATGATGCATATTCTAATATTATTTTGCTATTAAGGTTTTATTTATTCATTTTCTCTAGTTAAAGCAAGACTTCAGCTCAAATACTGAAATTACCATTGATGGGCCCATTCATGAAAATTTGGTAAGTAGAATGTTTTAATCACATTGCTTTCATCCTGGCACTTCATTTTTTTATAGAAATATTTTTGGAGGAGCGTATCTGATATGTTGGCTCTCTCCCCAAGCCATAACACACTCTCTTTAAACTTTCTAAATTAATATATTTCATATTATGTATTTTGATCCAGCTTATTTTGATCTAAACAAGAAACATATCATTAGCAAACAAATATAATAAACAAATTAGATTATTATTTTAGTATCAACCTGTGAGTATTACTTTTTAAATTTAAATATTAAAAGCCCTGAAATTCTGGAATTTTAAAACCCATGATAGAAAATGCTGTTCTTCTTAATCAAATTGCTCTTTTTAGGGAAAGTAGCCACTGAGTTAGATGATAACTGGCAAAGGGAGTGTGTATATACATGTCTCTGTTTTTGTTGAATTTTAAACAATGTCATTGCTTTTTACTTTCATTATCTATCTTTATTTGCATAGGAAAAAACCAAAGGATCACCAAGCACTAGAAAAAAATTAATCCATATATATCACAAATAAATTGCATCTATTGATTTCTGTGCCTATTATTGAATTAGCTTTAAAGAGTTCAGGCCTTCTGTATGTCTTGAACTTGAACATCTTCACTTCTATTTCCAGTTTCTGTCCATCATTGCTTAATCACCTTGTCTATCCTCCCCAGTGGAAGTCATTTATTAGCACCAGTGAAAAGCACTTTTATAGCATTTTGGGGTCCCTACCCAAATTTGCTAAGTTTTGATTTGTCAGATGAATAGGAAGTACAGATGGAAAATTTGCTCTTCAGAAGACCTTCTGAATAAGTACTAATAATGAAATCATGCAGGGATTCTAAATATTTATGAATTGCTCATACACATAAAGTGGGGAAAAGTGGTGTCTTGATCAAGTTAATTAGATTATTGTTTCTGTCACTATATTAATCCTATTTTTCTAAGCACTTACTCTTTCTAGAGGGTTTATTATTGAGCAAAAATACCTGCTAGTCTTATTTTAGATGTTAGGATGATTTGGGGGGTATTAGGAATTCTCTATCCATAATTTACACCTGCTTTTCCTTTCCTTTTTTTTAATCTTCTGTTTATCTTTAGTGAACCAAGTAAACAGCCAGAATACAATGTAATGTAACATAATATAATATAATATAATCCCAAATAACATCTTTGACTAATAATGGACAATTGTCATTTGTTTTGGGTTTTTTTTTTGCAATTGTGATTAGAATTTTATAATATTGATAATAACAAAAATACATGGGAGCACAGAGAAAGAATGAGTCCTTTTTTCCAGTTTTTCAAGCCAAAAACTGAGTCATCATCCTTGACATCTCACTTTCTCTTATTGTTCACATCTAATCTTTTTAATTTTTCTGTTTATTCTATTACAATATAACCTGAGGAGCTATGTTTCATGATTTTAATGGCCTAAAATTTCTGTATAATTAATTTAAAACCCACTAAGTATCTTTTACAGAAGTCTAAAAATTAAAGTTTCACCAGAAATTAATAATAACTAATTTCTTCTGCAGCCATTTTAAATATTCATGTAAAATAATTACGTTCTTGTTATTTATGTAAACATGAGACCCAAAGCTCTCTGGCTGATTTAATTTTTGGAATCTAAAAGGTGTAAAAATGTCCTTCTTTCTAAATTTGGGGGAAAAGCATAAATAAAATACTGTATTTAAGGATTTTAAATTTCAACAGCTACAAAGAGACCAAAGTTACTAACTGAAAATAATTTCATTGTTTTGTTAAATTACAGATTTGTTTTGCTTTTGTCACTCTTTAAATCCCTCTATATAAAATCAGTTTATAATGAATGAAAATAAATAAGTTAGCATAAAGATTGACAAAGTCAATAAATACAGAGCAGAGTTTTATTTATCCATTGCCTTAGGAATAATTTCAGAATAGATTTTGCAGCGGTCAATAGTTAATTTAAACAGCCCCTTAGTATTGCTTAATCAACCCAACTATGTTTTCAAAGGACTGGGGATTTAAGATTACTAGTTTAATTTTTCTATCAAAAATGCATAAATATATCATTTTGCTCAAATGCAGGGAAGTAAGTCTCCCTAACTCACTGCTAACTTCTTGTGTTTACATTTTTGGTCTATGTTGAAGAGCTTGTAAAGAAAAATAAAAGAAGCAAAATAGTAGGGAGGATGTTGAAATCTGATCTAAAAATAGTCCAAAGAAGGGAAAAGAAACAACCAAAATAAGTTTGAATATATGATTATGAATATTAATTACATTTTCATTTATTCACCAACTACTGATTGTGGTCCTACTAAGTGCCATACACTGTTTCAGATGTTGAAAAGACAGCAGTGAACAAAACAGACCAAAGTATCTACTCTCCTGGAATTTATATTTTATTTGTTTAATTGCGCAGTATTTTGGATGAACTCATCTTTTGGCAGGCTCAGACTTTGGTCACAGGTGGTCCATAAAGCTCCTTAGCATCCACCTTATATTTCTAACAATACAGTATTCTGGATTTCATCAGACTTGTCATAATATAGTATGGTATTTCTTAGGTTTGGCATATTGCTCTATCAATGAAGGGTCCCCAGTAATGCATTAAATATATTCTTGAGCTAGAAGACTCTTAACAAGGACATTGTTAAGTATTATGGAAATTGTACAAACCTCCATTCTGAAGAATATCGAAACAGATAATTCAAGTTCTTGCAGCAAATATAGAAGAGAGATTAGGTTATAGAAAAGAAATTTAGTTTTATAGAAAAGAGAGGAGTTTTTCTCCTCTGGAGGAAAAGCTCACCCTTACAAGAATGTTATGAATTATTCAAAAATTGTATAATGTCTCTCTTGAAAGTCATGATGAGCTGAATTACTTTTACTAATGGGAGCGATTCTACAGGAACATTAGGTTCATTGCTGCCCCAAAACATATTAGCAGATTTGATGTATCCATTTTTATTTTGATCCCTTCTAGAAGTAGTACACCTCTACATTTAAAATGCCTAGATCAAATTATTCAGGGTTTTTTTTTTTTTTTTTTTGGCTGTAGTTGTTGCTTTGTGCAATAACTTTTTCCCCTTAAGCTGCAAACAAGCCCCTGTTCTCTCTGTGCTCCATATACTGAAAGGACTTCTTAGGTGATGACTGTTTTATGTATCATCTTTATTCCACTGTCAATTCTATTTCATTTTAACAAGTCATATATTTTGCAAAAACTACCTGTACTCTACTGCAAATTTGAGTCATTCTTCCATCTTTCAATGGGGATTAGAAATTTGATGAGGAAACACAGTGTAAAAAGAATTACAAAGAAGAAACAATATCTCTCATTTCAACACTTTTTAGTGTGGAAATGGTTACATTTCTCTGGATTAGTATTCAAATCTGACTTTTTTTTCTTGATATCTCAGGTCTACTATAAACATATCTTCAGGTCTAAATAAGGTGAGTAGAAGAAAGATACGTGATTAGATAAAACTCAGCAATGTTCATAGACATTCATACCCTTTTTCATTACTGCCACTCAGGAAATAATGAAGTAAAACCTAAAAATAAAGTTGTGCTAATTTCTGCAAAGACCTCTGGGTGTTGTGTCTATAGGATTGAGTTACACTTGGGAACCTTCCACTGACGTGGCTGCTGCCTCTCCAGAGCCCTCTAGTGGATCGCATGACCTACAGCGTTTTATTAAGCCAGGATGGACAGAAAAAATTCCTGAAGTGAGTACTGGCATGTGGTGTTACTCCTTAGTTTCTTTAGACATGGTGGCACTTGCAATAGAAAGACATCCTAAATGTAAATTTGACCTTTAAATTTATTCTAGCTTTTGTAATCCAAAGGGAACTGAAAAAGCTCCAAGTTGTCACTTTACTTATCCAGGTGTTTCAAAAAATAATTTTTAAGTGATTATTGAACTTCTGAGCATAATCTGAGCTCACCGTAAAGTAACTCATTAGTAGAAATTACAAAATAATACATTTAAATAATAAGAATATAGAATGCAGACTCTTAATCTTTTTATTGCCATAATTAAGACATTGAGGAAGGTATAATTTCTTGTCTTGAAAAAAAGTATACGAATATTTGTAATTATTTTTAGATGCTTCAGGTGAAATGCATCTTAGCTTGATTAAGTTTTGAGTTTCGTTACCTTTGAAGTTACAATCACCTTTCTAAAATATATATATTTTTTATTTAAGGAAATTTATTTGAATATATTAAAGCCTAGATTTTGAAATAGAAGTAGCTTCCACTAAACTTGGGGAATATTGTCTGGGTAAAGATGATTGACATTAAGATGTGGATTACCTGCCACATTTTAAATTATTTATCATTATTTAACCACTGTATTGACGTGACATAATAGGGATCACTGACCCATAGCACAGTCTAGGAGACAAATTAGAAAAACAGGTGAGGTTATTTGGGCACTTGTGGAAACCAGAGCATCCGTGAAAAATCACAAATGGTTGACACTGTTGAATATAAGATCCTTATGACTTAATATGGATTATTTTTCCAGTTCCCAGCTGAATTGACGACTATGGTTAGACAAGCACATAATCAGTTAATTTTTCTGTATTGAGTAATGCTATTTTATGTTATGGCTTACAAGATACTGGAGAAACAAAATTGAAGCCATGTGTTCTCAAAATATACTTCTATAGAGCATTTAATAATCTTTTTCCCCCTTTTACTTTATGTTAAAAATATTCTGGATGCACCCACATTTTCACCTGACCCATAAATTTAGCTTTTGTTATATCATTAACAAACTTTGTCTTCAATCAATACTCCATATATCTATTGCTTGTTTCACTGAACTGTTTAGCAGTGAGTTGAGAAAACTAAAATGTTATTTTGTATTTAAAATTAATTGATCATAATTGAGAGGCATTATTTTTTCATCTTTAAACATACTAACACTAAGAAATACAAATTCATTTTGTATTATTTCCATAGGTTTGCTTTTGCAGTGGTTTTCTTAAATTTGTTAAGTCTGCAGATCTATTCGGATGATTGAAATATGGTCTTTTAACACAAGTCTTGAAAAATTATCAAACTCATCAGTTGTATTATGAAATAGTTGAACCATGTTAGGTATTTGTCTTTAAAGAACTTAAAATATTGGGCAAACATCTCATACCTTTGAAACAGTTAAATAATAAAGCAGATCAGCAAATTATAGAATACTTTCAGAGTAATTTAAATGAAAATGAATGAGAAATCACACTAAAGATGAATTAGTCTTAACTATATACCTTCAAAAAGAGAGGGATTTAGGGTAAAAAATTATTATC
The DNA here is from genome assembly GCF_964194135.1 of Talpa europaea. Classification (NCBI taxonomy): domain Eukaryota; kingdom Metazoa; phylum Chordata; class Mammalia; order Eulipotyphla; family Talpidae; genus Talpa; species Talpa europaea. Next base: position 81,704,167 of record NC_140070.1, read on the forward strand.
AAGTGGTTTGTGGGAGCATTAACTTTACCTTCAAGTTCATTGGAAGATAAGATGGATCGATTGGATTATGTATTCTCATAGTTTTACCACCTGACTTTTTCTTATTTTAATTCTTATGTTTAAATATATATCTACATGTTTGTATTAATTTTTCAAGGAAGATATATATCTTCTAGAAATTTACCATATAGAGTGTCAGAGCTTGTTATAAATGCAGAATCTCAAATCTCCTCCTAGATTTATTAAATCAGAATTTGTATCTTAATGACCTCCCAATATCCTCCATATTGAAGGTTGAGATTCCTTTTCTAAAAACACTGTTGGATAGTGTATCAATCCAGTATTTTATGTCTGTAGTATGTATGTGATTCTCTCTCTCTGTATATATACACACACTCACATGTGCAAACATATGATTACTTCTCCAAAATGGACTTAAAAGAACTGATACAGGTTCTATTTGAGCCAAAAAATATTATTCATTCCCCACTACTGCCTCAAGTCCTATATGCTCTTGCTCAGAACTCTAGGATGTTTTCCTTAGATTTTAAAATGAACCCTGGGCTTGTTGGACTGTCTTTTGGCAAGAGAAATGGAAGACTGAGAAGTATGGTGGTAGTAAAGTTTCTTTTTATTTTTTGGCATTTTGTTTGTTTTTTAAAGATTTATTTAATTTTATACAAGAACCGGGGTACAGGCCAGATGCACGGGAGGGTAAGACGAGTCACCAGAGCCAGAGCAGGGAACAGAACAGGCAGACTGATGAAATACACTGCTGAGGGGCGCAGCAGGTGGCAGGAGAGGTCTGCGCGCCATGTGGGACCCTCTCCAGGGGCTGGGGATTGAACCGGTGCTGCAGAGGCTGCGGACAGCTTCATAGTGTGGTGCTCAACCGCCTGCGCCACCAGGGAGGCCCGAGGTTTTTTTTTTTTTTTTTTTTTAATGGAGAAATGTTTCAGAGTTAATTATAAAAGTGAGTGTAAGAATATGTTTTAAATAGCATTGGTTAGTCCCAACAAATCACATTTATGATCATGTTTTGTTTTTATTTTGATGACTTTATAACAATTGGATGAAATCTTTCCAACTTAGAGTTATCATTTTTCAATTAATTTATGTGCATTAATTTTTAGATTGATTGCATAAACTTCCATCTTTAAATTCAATGTATATTAATTCAGATATCAGTAAATAAACAACAAATTAATGTGTGCTATCTACTGTGATGACTGCTAATTAAAAATCAGTAACTGGGGCCTCCCCGGTGGCATAGCGGTTGAGCACCAGAGGAGGGTCCCACATGGCGAGCAGACCTCTCCTGCCGCCCGCTGCTCTCCTCAGCAGTGTACTTCGGTCCTTCTGCCTGCTCTGCTCCCCGCTCTGGCCATGGTGAATTCTCTCACCCTCCCACGCTTCTGACTGTACCCAGTGCATGTATAAACAAAACAAACAAACAAATAAATAAACATGCCTCTATTATAAAAAAAAAAATCAGTAACTGAATTCAGTAACTGAAAAAAAATCTGACTTTCACGAAGATTTCTTGGGTTATGTGTTCTTCTAATCACACCCAAACACTGATGTAACAGATCTTCTGTAAAATATCTCATAACTACTTTTTCTCATATTTAATTTGTTTAATGGCAAGATATTTCAGATCCTTTCCCTATTGTTGCCTATGATTCTGTGAACACAATGTAGAGATGAATATTCTAGTTAGCTCTGTTAGATGATAGACTCTAAATTATTTTACGGTTCTATACATGATTTCCTGGAGAGGATTCTCAGTTCTTTGATCATTTCTTTAACCAGAAAAATAATTTTGTTTTCACTCTACTTCAAACTTTTTCAGTTTGGTGGATTTCATCTGAAGCTTTCATCCCCAACTATTCTCTTTTTCTTTCCTTTTCAGTTTTTCCTCTTAATCAATACATTCTAGTAATTGTATATCCACTGTCTTTTAAATATTTTATTTAATCATAATTCTATTCTATATCCTTTTTCTCTCTCACTGTTTATAATACTTTTGGATAATTTTATATATTTCAGTGGGTCAAGCTACTCTTTATTTACCAATGGTTATTAAATTTGCAGTCTCTGCCTGGCCTTACCTTCTTATATTCAACTGCTGTCTCAAATATCTGCAGTAGTACTTCACCATGTATTAAACAGAACTCATTACTTTCCCACCATTTCTCCACATTCCCAACTTATCCACTAAAGTCCTTGTCAATTAATTGCATCACTAGTCAGCTAAGAACAGGAGGGGGGATTCATGTAGACCTCTCCCACTTTTTTTTAAATACTCTCTATAAACTTTGCTTTCCCCATTCTTTGGCTTGCATTCTCTAAGCATTTGGCATTTGTTCCTGAAAGAGTAGTATATTTATTATTTCTACTATCTCATTTTTCCATTTATTTTTTTTGCCTTAATCTTACTTGCAGCCCAATTACTAAAAATGCTACCACCAAAGTTGTCAAAATCAATAGCTGTCAAAATCTTAGGTGTCAAAAGCAATTGCAAGCAATTGCCTATCACTACTATCATGTTGGATATTTTTGCTACCTGCACTGTTGACCATGAACTGTTTGTGAAATTCTTCAAAGCTTTCACTTCTAACTTGCTCATCTCTTCGAGTTCTTTGCTCGTGTCTATTTCTTCCTGCTTTTTAAATATTGGTCTATGATAGAGTTTCATCCTTGGAAAAGTAATCCTCCTGCCAACACTTCTGCTTGCATGAATGAATCTAGTTATTTTTTATAGACTATTTGCAAGGAAATTATTTCCAAAGGAACAAATTTAGTCAAGGTATTGGTCTCTTAATAGTTCATCTACCTTTGGTTTTCCTCTGGTCACTTCAGTTAGATACATCTAAAATAGAATTATTTATATTCTATGCCCATTTTCTCTCCTCAAGTCTCTCTTGCATTCTTGACTACATCTTTACTCCAGTCAGAAATTGAAAGGCCTCCTAGACTTTTCCATCTATTTAATTTCTTATAATCAATTTATTATGAAGTTTTACCAACCATGCCCTTATATTTATATGAATTGTAGTTGTGCCATCACTGGTCAGAGTCATACCTGCTAGATCTCTCTACTAAGTTAAAAAAAATTTTAATGTAGTGAATGCATTTAATGTGTCAAGCACTAAGCTTATATTTTATCTGTGATATTCCAAATTGCGTATAATCTTACAACACCCCCCCCCAAGAAAGGCTCCTTTAGCATAAGAATTTTACTTAAAGAAAAAGCCAGGGCAGTGACCTTGGTTGGTGATTCAAGAATTCTGCTACTACCTCTACATGATACTGGCTATCATATTACAAAGGGCTTCTAATTGATCTCTTAGCTCCTAATTCGTGTTTTTGCTTCTGTTTATATACCCGCTTAGGCATATCAATATGATCTTTCTAAAATGCATATTGAATGTGCCTCTTCTGCCCATATCATCCTCAAGTCTTTAGGAGAACTTGCAGAATTCTTCATGACTTTTCTCCTTCCTATGCCTCCTTTCTCCACCTTCCAGTACTCTCTGACATCCATTCAAAATCTGTTCTCTACTAATAGAGATATTTCTCATTCTCTCCAAAAAAAAAAAAAAACAAAAAACCATTATTTCCAGATGCCACTCAATTGTCATCTACTCCAGAGGAGTATCTGTTGACCCTTAATTTGAGTTACCTCCCTACCTCCTGTACTATGAAAACCCTCCACATGTATCTTGATTTAACATTTGACAAACTGTCTTGATATCATTCTAAATTATTGTAAGGGGTGGAGACAAGGTGTTAGCTATGCTTTGCTGAATCTAATATGTGGTCACGAACTCACATTTTGTTAAGCTAAGCTATTCAATGAACTAAATATTGTAAATATCTTTTTTTTTTTATAGAGGCATGTTTTTTTTTTTTTATTTATTATTTGTTTGTGTTTTTTTTGTTTATACATGCACTGGGTACAGTCAGAAGCACGGGAGGGTGAGAGAATTCACCAGAGCGGGGAGCAGAGCAGGCAGAAGGACTGAAGTACACTGCTGAGGGGAGCAGCGGGCGGCAGGAGAGGTCTGCACGCCATATGGGATCCTCCTCCGGTGGCCGGGGAGCAGCCGGGGATCAAACCGGCGCCGCAGAGGCCGCGGGCAGCTTCGCAACCCAGCGCTCAACCGCTGCGCCACCGGGGAGGCCCTAAATATTGTAAATATCTTAATCATCTCTTCTTACTCAATCCCCAATCCAATTTTTGGAAGAATATTTATTTAATATCCAATGCATATTTATTTCTTGTATCTTATTTCGATTAGATAGATTCTAGGTTAATTCCTTATCACTTTAGTTTTACTTTAAAAATAGCCTCAAATCTCCCCAGCCTGCCTTTGATTTTCTCTCCTTCAAATTAAGTGGTGATTCTGAACCATCAGGGAAAATGAGAATCATCTTGGGAGCTTGTCAAGTTGCACTTCCTTGGTCACAACACTAGAGATTAGATTCAGTAAGTGTTGGTGGGTCGAATGGATGAATATGAAACTTTAAAAAGTATCCCAGGTACTTATAGCACCTGGAATAATAATAGCAGGTGGTCCTTAGACCACAGGTGAGAAACTATGCTGTTGGTAACGTTTCTTCCCCAAACTCAGATATGATCGAGTTACTATTTGCTGAAATACTTTCGATGTCTCCTTTTTTTGAACACAATGTTTTATAACATCATTGACATGTGCCATAGAAATCCCTGCATTTTTTTCATCAGCCTTTAATAGAACACCTCTTGGCACTGTCTCCCCACCCTTTACCTCCTAGTTTCCTGACTTTCTTTATACCACACATGTTCTTTGCTCTCTACATACTACATGCTTTCTTTTGCCTTCATTTGGAAACTAATCTGATTTTGTTTAGGTTACATTGTCTTCCTGTAAGCCTTGTGGACCATCCTCTAACTAATGAACTCATGTTTCCAGCTGCAACTCAGGTTTTTTTGTTTTTGTTTTTTTAAAAGATTTATTTATTTATTTATACAAGAACTGGGGTACAGGCCAGATAAACTGGAGGGTGAGAGGATTCACCAGAGACAGAACAGGGAACAGAACAGGCAGACCACTGAAATACACTGCTGAGGGGAGCAGTGGGCATGACAGGAGAGGTCTGCCGTGCCATGTGAGACCCTCGCTGGCCAGCCGGGATCGAACCAGTGTTGCAGAGGCTGCGGACAGCTTCACAGCATGGCACTCAACCGCCTGCCCCACCAGGAGAGGCTCTGCAACTCAGTTTTGTCTTTCTTGATAAGAACTTCCTTTATGAATTAACTATCCTCATCTCTGTCCACTCTTGCTGTGATCAAGTTCATTGTTGCCTTCTGTTTGCTTGGCATCTCCCTTTCTCACATCTATCCAGAATGGTTGTTCCAGCTATAGAAACTCTTACTGTCTAAAGTCTACTTGACTTGTGGAGTCTATAATTGACATGTTATATTTTTATATTATATTCCATGTTATATTTTTATGTTATATTCCATGATCAGGAATTGTAGCTTACTCATTTTGATAGTATTATCACTTCCTGTAAGCCACAGTGATAACCAGTTTGAGTGTGAAAAAGAGAATTCACGTGAAGAGAACCACTATTTGTGCATATCAGCACCTATTGGCATGTTTTCCAAAATATTTTAAAATCTGTACTTCCAAATAAGATTTTATTTTCTTTCAAGTCTCACACAAATCTTATCTAAACCTAGAACAATGGAACTGTGCCTAATGGAAAGACTACAGTTGTTCTGTAGTCTTTAAAAAATGCCGCAGTCACCACTATCTGAGTCCTCTGTTCAGTATCTGTCATTATTTTCAATTCTGACAGACTTGGCACTTGAAGAGAGTTCTACAGCCTCCAGTGACATAATGTGGGAAGAAGTTAGAGATACAAAGTAACAAGGCATCCACAGAAATTCCAGGGGTCATTCATTCCCCATGGCTCCCTCTACCTACCTCCCAACCCCCACGTCAGTCAGCAAAGTATTATCAGACTAGTTCAAAACATGGTATTTGTGAAATGAATATCTTATTAGCAAGGGCCTGTCAAATCCTTATTTACATCCCATAACTTAGAGTTTTAAAATTGATCAATGGTCTTAAAGTTGTCAACATACCTTTATGTTCTGTAGTTGTGCAGGGAATCTAAGAGTCTTGTTTTCTGTTTAGAATGGAAAAGACAGATGAGTGGGAGGATAGTTGAACAATCATTTTCTGGGGAATGCTTTAAAGATAAGTAAGACTTGTTCTTAAATTATAAATTACAAAATTATTTGGCTGGAGTAGATTACAATTACACTGTCCAACAAGGGAACAGGAAATAAGACAAACCATTTATAATCATGGGGCGTAGAATAAGTGGAGAATTGCATGGTTACTGTTATGTAGCCATTGAATTTGGAAAGTTAAAGAACAGTGTTCAACCATTATTAGATTGAAGGTGCTTGAAAAACTGATGGGGAGCTGTGAATTATGCATTATTTATGTCACAGAGCCCAGCATGCTAATGCTGCTAAGTGGTGAGGGAAGGGGTTAGCGAGGTGTAATAAGAACTTTAGATTTGATTTGTATTACTCTTATTTATATCCACAATGCAGGAAAGGGGATGAATGCTGACCAGTAGCTATTGCTAGGAATGGCTGATTCATTTCCTTAAGATGCTAAAGGTTAATTTTGCAAAACCAGACGAAAAGTGGAAAACCACTTGCATTGAAATCCCTGTGCAAAATCCATTTAAAGACCCAATACCATTTGGTGTAGCCCTAAAAAGAGTTTCTGTAGTAGAGTCCTTCAGCATGACAAAGGGCCTGTGAATAATCATGATCACATGGAACATAGTAAAGAATCATCCTAATTTCCCTTTGAATTATACAATCATCATTGATTTTTTTTTGAAGGAAATGCTTTTGTTCTTTTAATAACAAACATTTCTCTGGCATTTGGCTTCTTTTCCACTCACACTGCTCTGTGACACTGTCAGGGTTTCTCATTTCTTCAGCGACTTAGCCTTAAAGCAAACAATAAAATAGCTGCTTTTCATTGAAAATAAAGAGAGGGTGTTTTTCTCACCCCACCACTATCCCCCCTCACAACTTCTGGATTTCCTGCCCCACTGGCGACATCCCTACACTCCCTCCCACTTCCTTCCCAACTCTGTGTTTCAGAGCTATCTGCAAACTGGCTCCTGCTGTGCAGTTCATCTTCAGAGATCGCTTCCGACGGCACTAGGACCCTGGGATGTCCCTGAGCGAGGTTTGCGGAAAGGCAGCCAGACTCCTCCTTATCTCCAGTGTCAAACTTGACATCAGCCTGCAAGCGGAGCATGGTAACTTCTCCAGCAATCAGAGCGCTCCCCCTCACATCAGTGGCATGCTTCATGGAGATATGCTCCTCTCACTGCCCTCTGCACCAACAACATGGATTGTCACTTCTCCATCCTCCTCCTTCTCAGCTGCTCTGTTCTCAGCTGCTTCGGGGAACTGATTCTCCAACCTTCCAATGAAGGTAAGCCAGGTACAGCGGCGCGCACAGCCCAGCCCCGCAGGGCTAAAGCTCCTCAGAGCACGTTCTCACCGAAACCTTTTCAGGTCCTTAAGGTGCTTCAGAATCAAGGGGTTTGCTTTGAGAGTAAACTAAGATGTGCTTTTATTTTTCAGTTGTCCTTTAAAATACTTTAATAAGAGGTATTTTTGATTGTTTAAACCTCAACTGTTTTTAATCTGATACCAATACAAGCATTTAACTTGTTTCGCTAATTTTAAGCAGAAAGAGAGGAAAAAACACTCTCCACTTTTACAACCGGGATGTTAATTCCCAAATAGCCGTGGCAGCATTTCATTTTCTAATTATGACCATGTAGTACTCTGAGAAGTTTAAAAGAAAATCCAGCCCTCCTCTCTACATTCTTTAGTGTGTTTAAAGATAATGACAGGTTGTCCTACTTAGGATCGTGGCATTTATGAATGAACTAAAGGGAAATCAATGTTTGTGGAAGCAGAGATGTGTGTGTGTGTGTGTGTGTGTGTGTTGCAACTGCTATATCGAAGTGATGTGTATCCCACCAGGCGAGTAAGCTTTATGGTACAGGTTCTAATGAGCAGCATATGCCACATTAACATAAGTAATATTTGCAGGAATTACAATAAGCTTAGGTTGGATTCTCTTTGTTTAAGGACTTATTTACAAATAGGAGAATGAATTTAATGAATGGGGAAAATCTCCTGGGTCATTATAGTAAATAACTGAATAGCAAATTAGGAAAGAATGTTCATATGCAGCAAATGGCATTTCCTTGAGGATGGGTTATTTATTTTCGTTGTAATGGGCATACATCTCTTTTCAATGGATTAAAGTGCAAACCTAATACTAAAGACACCAATGTTTCCTATAAAATTGTCTACTTAATACATTCATTGCTTTTCCCTGTATACCTTTTGTAGTCTGTTCCTAATGATTTGTGAATACAATCACTAACTCTTAAGGCCAAAACTTCTCTGAAAAATTGTTTTAAGCCACATCACTTAAATATTTGAATTTCTTCTAATCATTTGTAACTTACTATAGGAACATTGAGCACTTTAGCAAACTGAATGATACCTAAATGCTATATTCTATATTGTGTCATTTACTAGAAATATATATTGGCAAACCATAATTACTTAAAATATAGTATTTCAAAAACAAGCAAAACCCCAAAATATTTAGAAACTTTGTAATTAAATATAAAAGCTGTCTCATATTTGGTGACCTACTTTCACTGCTAATAGAGCAGTTTAATTTCATTCTTTCCTTAGTGACTGCCTCTATCAATTTAGCTGATTTTCATTAAATTCTGTTTTCTTTTAATTGAGAAATTAAAAATTGTAAAATAAAAAGATCAAGAAGATCATCTTACCTGCAGGTGACATATTGTTTTTACAGATCAAATTGAAATGTTTATTTGAAATTAGTGGTCAATCATTCTTCATGAGTGAAAAGCAAAAATAATCATTGCTATGAATAACATATCAATAAGTTAAAATTAGTGTTTTTTAATGTTTGTTTCATTGAAGACATTGACAGTATTGACAATACTAGAAAAAGAGTAATATTATCCCCACATTGCTATGATAAGTTGCATTTTTCTGGGGGGAATATTTGTGAACTACTTAGATAATGAGTTTTATTGAATTAATAATGTACAGGCATATAACTGAAAGGCATATAATAGAAAACATAACTTCAGTAAATTGAAAAATCAAAAAAGATCATTTAAGCACATTCACACCTACATAAAATTTGTAATTGTCAATTTAATATAATAAGCAATCAAATGAAATTGCTTTTAAGTCACAACTAGTATATGTTTGGGTATTTAGTGTATATACATACACAGGTACAAATTGGCAATATGTATGTGGAAGTGCAAATATACTTAGAAATCTAACAATTTACATTTAATTTGCTTGATAGAAGCTTATTGTTCATGGGATTATTCTTTCTAGATCTTGCCCTATGGGTAGTGACTCCTTCCCCTTCTGAGATTATGAAGGGAAGGTTTGAAACAAATTTTCAAATAACTGATTTAATTATAGTAATATGGATTTTAAATACTGATATGGTAGTTTGGATTTTAGTAGTTGAATTGTGTAGCATAAAAAGTGAACATCCAAGTATATGCTGAGATTTCCATGGAATTCTTCTAACAATGTCATTTGAATAGAAAGCAATGCTTCTGAAAATTCATATATGTTATAGAAGGGAAAATAGTAAAATTAATCTGATAAACATAGCTTTCTCACATAAATTTTGAAAACTAATATGAATACTAGCTTGCATTTATAATACTATGATCAAAAGTACATTTTCATACCTTAGAAATTTACTGTCAAATTTTTCTAGAATTTATTCTGTAATCTATTATGAAGTTAGGGGCAATGGAACTAAAAGAGAACCAAACCAAGCCATTGAGTTAATCACTAGGAAACTTGCCCACATGTGTTTTATAATTTGAGATTTGATAATGAAATATCAATATTGAAATGCCATGGGTCAATAAAAGAGAACAAAAACATAGGAAAAGTTTAATCTTAACTTTCCTTTTATGAATCCAGTTACAAATAACTTTGTAATGTTCTTTCAAGAAAATGATTCCAAGCGATATTTTCTTTCACTGGACTCCTCAATGGTGATAGATTATTTATAATTTCAGTGATTACTTAAATGAAGAATTGGCCTATATACTTTAACAGGAACTTTATAAAGCTGAATGGACTTTATTAATATATTATCAGCTATCTGTTTATATGACACTTCAAGAAATACCTCCAGTGAGAAATCAACTACTTTGCATGCATGATAAAATAGGATGGCTACACTGTGTATTATTAGGGAAGCTCAGACATTTATTCCCTGTTTCCATCCCAGATGGTTGATGATCATGGAAACTGGAAATAACTGTGGAAAGAAGTTAAAAACTTAATATAAAGTGCTGATATAAACTTGATATAAACTTTTATTTGTTCAATATCTTTTAACATTCGATAAAATACCCTCTTTAAACACTTTTCTACTTTTGAAGCAATCTGAGGCAGAATACACTGCTTATTCATCAGTACTTAATACACTAAATCATTTTATCTACCTAAAGCATATCCATAAATAGATGAACATTTACCCATTGAGTTCTTTACTTTAGAAATTAGCATTTCCAAAGTAAAAGTGAGCAGAGTTAAATCTACATATTTATATACTACTTGTTTTGTAAGACTTTTATTGGAGTGGGTGGGACACCATTTGTTTGAAATGTGTTTCACTAAACATAAATCTCCAAAGTACTAGAGGAGACTATGTGGTTGTTTAAAGCTTAAAAGGAAAACTTGCAGATGAATACTGTACATCCATTGAATAATAGGTGAATGTTGGAGACAATAAGTATTTTAATAATGGATTGTTCCATTTTTAATACTGCTATTAATTGCATCACTTTTCATATATAAACTCTTACCCTCAAATAAAAATACATTGAGATTTAAACATTAATAGATCTAAACTATCCTTTTTATAGGTTTTTTTTTTTTTAACATTGGCTTCTAATAGCATTTCATCATGGTAGACTAAATAATTGAATGCATTATACATTTTTGTAATTTAATAGCTCTCCTAATAGCCTGCCCCTACACCCCCTCTACCTCAGTTATAACTGTGTTATTTGCCTGGAGGTAGGAGAAACCTTAATTTCACTATTTTATAACCCACAACAGTTAACACTTGACCTGGGTCATTAACAGGATTATCAGCAAATTTGTTTAAGCTTTTACTGACAACCTGAATTGCTAGGATAATATTTTGATTGTGCCGGAAAGAAACTTTTTGTAACCTCTCAAAATCTGTCATGGAATTCATTCATTCTGAATCTCTATCTTCCTAAAGACTAATATTGATACTTATAATTAAAGTTGAGAAAATGTCCTCTTTGAGACCCCCATTGTCCTCACTTTTATGTCTCACGCATCACACTATTCTAGTCCCTATCATATATGAACAACTAAAAACTATTTTGAATAGCAAATATTCTGGCAATAATAATAGATTTATAAACACAACCAGCCTTACTTAACCATCAACATTTTCAATTTATGCTTTTTAAATATTGGTTCCGTAGTTGATTCATTTTTTTGCTCTATTTTAAGACAAAGTCTATTGGATATATATATAACTCAAAAGCAACTGGAACTATAAATGGGAAACTACATATAATAAAACACCACTGCCACGTGTAAGATCCTGGTTGTGTTATATATAAAGTTATCTTTTCCATGAAATACTAGAAACTTGGAGTTATAATGAAAACCACTTAAAACTAATATAAAAATTTTAGCAAAATGTTATACACAATCAGGACTTAAAGGAATTTTTTTAAATTGTGTAGTGAGTTTAGAAAATTTCATGTGAAGTTTTTTATTGCTTGAATATTATTATGGTTTGCTTGTATAAACAAGTTAGTAGTTTGACCTTGACTCTTAAGAAAGTTGGAGAATGGATTTAGTAAGATTGTTTATCTTGTTTATATGTTATCTACATTTTAATATTCAAATTTTGGTGTGTTCTTTAGGACTCCCTCACTTTTAGTAGTTTCTCACAGTACTTACTTTATAAATATCCCTGAATGATAAAATCGATTTTGGAAACTTGGAATTTTTCTGAAATAAAATATATGCAATTTTTAAATATCAAATAATCAGTTACATATGCAAAGGATTTTTAAAGGCAAAACATATTTCCACAGTATATTTGATTTACTAACTTCAATGCAAATGGAAACAGCAAGAACTGTTCTTGAGAGTTACATTTTCCAAGTCATAAAATCTTCAAGAAAATATTAATAAAACTTTCCACAAATCATCAAAACTCGATAAGTTCTTACAGACATTTACTTACTAAAAAATCTGTGATGTGGGTTACCTTTGATTTTAGTCATTTTCCAATGATTTTGTTTGGCATAAACACTGAATATAAGGGGAAATATGTATTTTTTGGAAGAACACTAAGTTTTACAAATCATTTCTCTCAAGTTCTTTGATTTTGTTTATTTTTAATATACACATTTTTCTTTTAAAACATTTGATAAAACTTATTCTTTTAATTCCTGTCTGATAAAAGATTGAGAAAAACAGATGCAGGTGTTCCCATTTTGGTTCTGTTTTCAGAGATCTGGATTTTATCACCCAGGAGGGTCAAAGCAGGACTTTTACCAAGTGTGCAAGTAGCTTTCCACAGATTTTTCAAATAAAGGGTTGACTGGTGGTGTGAAATGTTCATGATATTCTTCATCCAGGTGTACTGAAAACCAGGGTTAGAAATATAATTCTCCAAAAATTGAAAACCTTAATTCTTCTACAACATCTTTAGAAATAAAGGTAATGTTGTGACATTTACAAACTGTAAAGAATTCCAAACCACAAATTGATCTAGGAAGACACTCATGGGATTTAGAGTGCGGGTACTTGTGCACCCCTTAATTTCACTTTTTGGGTCTATTACCAGCTGCCTATTATCAGGTAGTTCTTGAAATCTGGCAGAAAGATTTTCCCTGGAAAAGCCAAGTCAGCAAGTTTTAGTTTGCTCCTATGAGCTTTGAAATTAAAAAAGGGTGGCTGATAACAAAGAAAAAAAAAAAGGTCTTTACAAGTGAAATTTAAAGTTGATTAGAAAGATGGAGTGGTAGAGAAGTGCAAAGATTCTAAAATTAATATTCACATATAAATCTTTGGCTTAAAAAAATCACTTAAAACATCTGGCTAATCAATTTTTTATTAAAGTCCTGCACATTTGAAACTGGGGTGAGGGGGGCAACTGTTTCTCAAATTTACACACTTTTGATTTTTCCCCAGAAGAAAATATTTTATCAAGGGAAGTTTTTTAAGAGTGTAACACGTCCCACCCCCCCAACACTCCCCCACCCTCCTGGATGCTTGGGGGAATGCATGTGGAGGGTGGATGGAATCAAAACCAGTTCAGCTAATAAAGCCTTCAACTAGAAGTGATATTATTAAACTGGGAGCCCTGAGTGTGGAACCCCCTCCTCCCTTCATTCTCTAAACCATGTCCTGCTGTTCCAGTCAAAGCAAAGGGTGAAAATCCACATAATCTAAACCAACATGGTGAAGTCAGAATAATAGGCGGGGAAGGCGGGGGAAAAACAAGTGGCAGCACTGTACAAACTGTTGGGAATGTCAGCGTCGGACTGGGGTGTCTGCAGGAGGGGATGTGCGCGCCTCTTTACCAGTCACACCTCCCACATTTGAAAGACGCAATATTGATTGCATTTGCAGAGCATGCCAGGAGACATTTTACCAAGAAGCAGGACTTCAGGGGTAGGGATGGTAATGTGGCAGGAGAAATGAGCAGGCGCTCCTCGCTGCCACCACACCCACCATTAGGGCGTCTTAACCGCAAACTATTCTCCGCCACCCGCACCAGACTCAGTGGGGCAGAGGGAAAACAGGATCTCTCAACAGTTCAGTACTTTTCACTCCGCATCGGATAAAAACAAAGAAAAACCCAACTCTGGGTGCGCGCGCCCCAGTCCCAGGGCTCCGGGGTGGGGGCGATGGGTTCAGGGTAGCGGCCAAAATTGGCTGCCCAAGCGCGGCGAGCTGGCCCTGGCCACCCGGGTGGGGACGGGGTGGGCGGTGGGCACACTCCCAGCGCGGGCTGCTTGCTGCGGCTTCGACCTGGCGGCCGGTGCCGGGCGCTCAGCCTGGGCGGAGGCTGGAGCGAGCGGATCGCCGCGGAGCCAAGTTCCGCGGAAAGCGGCGTTGGGAGGAGACGCGGGCGGGGAGAGGCAAACGTGCGCCCTCTGCCTGCTGCCGCCGCGCTGCTGGCGCCGGGAGTCGCGCGTCCCGCCCGCCCGCCACCTGGACTCTGCAAATCTGGGGGGAGGTCCCGCCTGAGCGCGCGTGCGGCGCGGCCGGCCAGGCGCGTCCGGACTTTGGCAGCAGATTTTGACCCGAGATGGACCTTGCGCCCCACTTTTCTTATCGCCATCAGCCAGCCTTTTCAGCGTGGTGTCAGGCGGTGGCGGGGTTCCTTTCCACCCGTGTTCACCAGCTAGTCAGCTGACTGATGAAAAAGGGGATTGAGTTCTGCAGGGTTCGCAAAACTCTGCAGCGTTGGGTACTTGGCCAGCTGGGTTGGGAAAAGCTGGAGAACTCAGAAGTCCAGTTGCCTTGGGGCTACTGTTTGATTCGACCTCTTTGCTGTTGCTTGATCTTTCAATTGTGTCCCCTTCCACAGTCCTTTGATCACTACAGTAAAACTAAATCTTGTGTGAGTGTGTGCTTTCATTTTTAAAAAAAGTCACCTGTTAATACTACCTGTTAAAAGTCTCCTGTTGAACCTCTTTTGAAAGCTAAGGGGAATGTTCCATAACTGTCTCCCCTGTGCACGATTGAACATTGTTGTCTCCTACAGTTCCATGTGAGATTGGCAGCATTTTTATTAAATCAGGATCTTTCCTTCTTCTGATTTTGGGAGTAAATGTGAAAAGGGTCAGAGATGTTTCTTGCAGCGGTGTTACCGACATAGGTTAGTTTATGGTAGATGCATAAGTTTCTGTGGTTGTGTCCTAACTTCAGTGTCTCCTTTATAAAAGCTAGAACTTTAAATGCAGGGTTTCCGAAATAAGTGTAGCCTGAGCCATGTCCACCTTTGAGCTAATTGCACATAGTCCTGCTGGTTGGGAATATTTCTAACAACATTATCACTCACTCACTGGACTTCATTTATCATTAAAGTAGTCCTAAAATAGATAGGATGATATTGTTACAAACAAGGAAACTGAGAAAAGTAATTTTAACAAAGTAGTGACTGATCCAGGTCTCTGTCTTTAATTTTAACTTCTTTTGTTCTTGTTGCTTTTCTGGTACACAGATGCTTGTGAATTAAAGAGGCAATCTTCTGTTCAGGAAAAAGTGTATTTTGACTGCATAAGAATAATTTGGGGGGAGCCAGGGAGAAAGTAACTTAGAGTATTTGAAGTGATAAATTTTACTTCAAAGTACTTTTAAAAAAGTTTTTCAAAGAGTACTTTGAAACTGAAATGTTTGCACTTTTTTGGTTATGATTATTTGCATCTTTGGGGGACCCATTAAGAAAATAATTTGAAGAAAATTTGGACAGAGGAATAGGAGAAAAGCTTTTCCTCACACTTTCTTACCTCTATTTCTTTTCTGACACTCAAACATTCCTTTCCATGTCCTGGAAAGAAAGTTTGGGCAATAATTCCATTCAGAGAAATTGTGAGGCAATTTCAATATAATCTGAAAATGATAATGTAGTGTTTTATATCATAAAAATGAAGTGTGCATTAACTACTGGAATTGTCATAGAGGTCAGTAGTAGGGAAAAGCAGAAAATGGTCTAAAAAAGACTGGTCCTTGTGGAAAATTTTCTGCATTTAAAAGATAATTTCTTAATTACTTAAGATGAGAAAAGTTATAAAATTTATCTTCTTTTTCACAAAAACACTTGTACTGTATTTCAGTGGAGCCATTGAGAGAAGGTAGCTAAAATAGGGTTTTGAAAGGTAGCAAATTAAATTGGGGGCAATTATATTTTTCATGTGGGTATTTCAGCACATATGTTTTGCATTAATTGCTGCAATAAATTCTGTTAACCTGGCAAAGAACAAAAATAGCATATTGATGACATCAGGCTTTCAAATCAGAAAGCTGCTTTTAGGATCTTGCTTTCTTCACTGTAATATGCAAAAAAGAAAAGTTTTCTAATGTGTTATCTTTCATGTTTCCAATTAATTATTCAACCACTCAGGCTGTTGGAACATTTTCCATGAGCAAAAAGTAAAGGCTTAGCAACAAACTTTTTTCCCCCTTGCTTTCCCTACAATTTATTTTTTTTAAATTAATATCTGGGTTTGTGTAACTTTCTCAAATCAGAAAAAAGTAAACTTCACTTTAACTTTACTATAAGTAAACTTGAATTGCTTCTTGTTTTAAAATGGACAAATTTAAAATCTTAACTTATTTCACAACAGGTTCTCAAGAAGGACTGAAACAAAAACAGAAACCGGGTTTAATTTCATTGCTGATAAAATATGCTTAACATAAACATATTTTCATCTTGAATTTTCTAATTGTTCACTAAGGAGAGGTTAATTTATCATCTTCCAAATAATTCTTAAGAAAGATAGATGAATAAACTCAACAGGCCCGGTAAAGAGTAAAACTCCTCATTTCCACTCCCCAATTCCCTTGATAAAAATATAAGAATCAAATTTTAATTTTGCCAGTGATAAAGCTGATTGATTTCCAATCAATATGAAATTTAGACATCCTGTAACCACCTTAAGGTAACTACAGGGAACAGAACAACTTGTTGGTAGGTAACATTTTTTTCCCTGATTTTCAAACCCAATTTAGCAATTAATAAAATCTATAGGTTTTAGGAAGTTTTTTATTGCATATAATAGCAGTCTTCACACTGAGGAGAAGTTAGGCTGGGAAGCTGATTTGCAATGGCTTCCATGTGGCTTATCTTAATAATCCTCTGGGCAAGCAGAACACTATTGTGTGTGCATATGTGCCTGTGTGTCTCTGTGTCAGCATGTGTGGTGCCAACAGTATTGTCCCCTTACAAAACAGAGCTATCGTCACACAGTGGGTAAAATTTTATGGATGAATTTATACCTTTTGCAACTAGGTGGTACAACATTCTGTGTTTCTGAATTACAAATCAGTGGTGAAAAATAAACAGTTAATTCTCCCCAAGTGAACTCCTGGTAATATGTAATATTCAAAGAAGGTACACAGAATGAAGTCCAAATTGTACTTTTTTTCCTTTCAAATACCAAAGCTATTTATGGAACATTTTAACAGAATGAGACTATGCAAAACTGGCATCATCACAGAAACTAGAATTAGAAATTAAATTAGGTATGTAAACACCTTCAAGTTGATTGAAGTTAACTATTGCAAAGTATTGAAAATGTCTTTAAAGAGGTGAAAAAGGGAAACAGTATTTTTCTCTCGGTTTATTTTAGCTATCTGCTTTCTCATAGATAAGCTAATACTCATTTACATTACATAACTCAGAAAAGATAAACTCAGACTTTTTATACTGCTTTTGACATTTCAGATCTGAAATTATAATGTTTTGATAGTCCTTATTTTTAAAGAAAGATTTGCAGTCATCTAACTGAACAAGTTAATCTGTGCTTACAATGATGGTTTCTCTATATTTTGAGGTACAACTGCTTTCCTTAAATATTTGTCATTAAATAAGGAATTTTTCTTCTTACATTTGCTTTTAAGAGTGCTCCAAAATCTTCCCAAATGTTTGAATGTCTTTTAAAAATCTACATAGAATTAGAGAAGGAAAAATTAAAATTAGTAGCATCTCTTTATACTTCCTTTCCCAGATGTAATCCTTTGGAAACAGTGCATAATCTGTGTTTGTCCAGGTTTGTAGAAGATTCACTACCTTAACCCAGTAATTAAAATTTTAGAACCCTAAATTTAACTGCTTAAACCATTAAAATGAATCTGAAAAAACCTTTGTATTTTTTACTTAGCAAACAGCGCACACTTGAGGAGTAGTTGCACACTAGATTTTGGAAACCAGTGTTATTGTCAGTGGTGCACTCTGCCACTGAAGACAATTTAAATGGGACAGAGGACCACAACTGTATACTTTCATCAGAAAAAAATACTTCAATATAGATATGTAAGTTACAAAAAGCATGAAATGGATCTTCAGAGAAATGTGCAATTAGCATCCCAAAACGGAGCCCCTTGGATGTAGGGAAGATTTAAAAAAAAAAAAAAAAGGTAAATAATCATAATAATGAGTTAATAAAAAAACAAAGGGAGGAAGTTAAATGACTTTCCTAATTTCATGTGGTGGGGATGATTATAACTCAGATTTTTTTCACTGTATATTTCTAGGAAACTTTAAAAATATTTCGAATGAATGCATAACTAACTATATATGTAATTATAAAGCACTTTTGAAAGAACTGTATATTCAGAAATATCTATTTTAATAAGCATATATCTAACATCTATAAATTGTATGTGAGTACATGCACACACACATTTGTATTTGTGAGTATAATGGAAGCACATGTGACTGGATAGCAGAAAGAACCATCACAAGATGGAAAGTTAAGTAGGTGTTGTCTCCTTTACAAATAAAATCCAAGGGCCTCCCCTGGTGGTGCAGTGGTTGAGCGCTGGGCTGCGAAGCTGCCTGCAGCCTCTGCAGCGCCAGTTTGATCCCCGGCCACCTGTGAGGATCCCACATGGCTCGCAGACCTCTCCTGCCGACTGCTGTTCCTCTCAGCAGTGTATTTCATCGGTCTGCCTGTTCTGCTCCCCGCTCTGGCTCTGGTGAATTCTCTCACCCTCCCACACTTCTGACTGTACCCAATGCTTCTATAAATAAATAAATAAATCTTTAAAAAAAAAAAACAACAAAAAAACAAATAAAACCCAAGATGAAATTTTTCTAATTCTACCTTCTTTTCCAGTAATAAGTTAAAAGTTTTCTATTAGATACTTTCCATTGGTATAATGCTTCTCAGGTTGAAGGAACAGGGTTAGAGTTCTGATTAAACTGATAAGCATGTAGCACATTATTTAATCCTTTGTGGACATTTATAAAAACACAGATTATACTTTGAAGAGTGTTTTTATATGTGTGTGTGTCTGCAGACATCAGTCCTGATATATAAAAAAGACTAGACATATTGTTCTCCAGAATAAAATGAAATGAAAGTCATCTCTTTATTTTAATTTTTAAGAAAATAAACCAATGTAGTTATTTTGCAAGGGCCTTCTTTTGAAATAAAAATATGTTTTGTGACATAAAAGTGCCTAGATTATATTTTTAAATAAATTTTATGCTTTTAAAAATTTCATTTCTTTACTATATGTTTATAATGATCTATGCTAAAATATTGAATCCTTATATCCAGGAATAGCTTTATTTGTAAAAGAAACATTATATTAGAGATGTTTTTGGGGACAATCTGTTTATTCTATTCCCTGTTGACAGTCATCAAACTCTGTGACAAAAGTTGTCATATAGCATTGGTTTAGTACTTATACATTAATAATCAAGATTTTATGATATGATGTGATAAAAAATATGCCAAGACAGCGTGAGTTTATGGTGTGAAGGCAAAATGTACAATGCTAACTTTTGAGCACCTATTTGCCTTAGTAAGCATATATCACAACTCAATAATATATTTGCAATTTTCACCTTTTAATCTGTCAAAAAATATTTCCAAATTGGAAATAAAGAAGTTGTTCTGTTATTTCTAAAAGACTTCAAAAGACCAAAAAATGTGTTGGAAAGGACACTGTTTACATCATCACTAATGTTCAACTTTTGGTAGCTTTTATATTTTGAGAAACACATTTCACTTGTCTAAATGATTCATAATCTTGGTTAACAAAGCACAGAAATAAAGAGACCTGCTATTCTAGGGACTGTTATTCAAGCTGTGGTTGTTAAGTGCAGCAAAACTTCACTGACAACAGAACATTTCCCCTCAGTTATGTGAAAGGATGATTTTCTTACAAGAATTTTGTTCACTAGTGATATTTTGGAAGCCATTTTCTCCAAAGTAGTGTTGGCATCAGAAAGACTTAAATTTCTCTGAATAAAATGCAAAAGAAAACTTTAACCTTTTAAAAACAGCTTAAGTTTACATTTACTGAAATGTCTGTTTCAAGTAGAATTTTGGTCTGTGTTTCTGTTATTTTTTAACCATTCAAGTCATAAAAAGCACAGATACCTGTGAGATTATGCATTTTGATTCCAAGAAATGTACCCTGTTATTGGCAAAGATTGAGATAAGAACACCTACTTAGAGTTTCTTCTATAATTAAGACCTATAGAGAAGTCAACCCGAAGTTATTGCTCAGGAGGAAAAGTTCACAAGGAAAAATGAGTTGGGAGTATACCACTTTGTTCAGAAATCTTCTCATATAGCATATAAATTAGCCATTATGATACCATGTGACAAAAGAGGTTATTCACAAAAATGCCTAGCACTACAAAATTTTTCTCTTTAATTTTTGCTTAATGATTTTAGCTGGCCATTTGATAAGTGATCTTAAGTTTATATTTCTATGCACAAAGTGAGTATAAGATTTTCCAGAGTCTACAGCAATGTTTATGCAAAGAATTAATAGATTTTAGATGACTTCACATATATTCTTTTTTTCACATATATTCTTATTTTTTTAAAAGATTTTATTTATTTATCTATACAAGAACCGGGGTACAGGCCAGATGCATGGAAGGGTGAGAGGATTCACCAGAGACAGAGCAGGGAACAGAACAGGCAGACTGATGAAACACACTGCTGAGGGGAGCAGTGGGTGCTACAGCAGAGGTCTACTGTGCCATGTGGGACCCTCACCGGTGGCCGGGGATCGAACCGGTGGTACAGAGCCTGTGGACAGCTTCACAGCCCTGTGCTCAGCCGCCTGTGCCACCAGGGGAGGCCCTTCACATATATTCTTAAAAGAGGTTTTATAATTTTCAGTCTGTGAGATACAAATTTAACTACATCTATTGAAAAATATTTTAATTATGTCTAGGTAGGAATAAATATGACTAGGAAGTCCATAGAAGCTCTTAAACTAAGAATATGTAACCAGAGTAAATAAAAGATTTGTGGAAATACTTAAGTACATCAATAAAACTTTGACTTCTCTAAATTTCTTCTCAATGGCATACCTTGATATACACAGTATAAATGAATTGTTGAGCTTTGGTGGACTCCTGTAAGAAAATGTGTGTTTGTTTTTTGATTCCATATTATGGTTGACCTGAGTACAGAGAATTACAGAGAATTACAACATGAGAAGAAAAAATGTGTTTCTTCTATCATTTTCTTGTATTTGTGCCATTTCAATATAATCTATAAACAGAATAAAGGACCCTGCTGCTATCTGTAGCCTAGAGCAAAGTTAGCCTTTTAATCATAACAAATAATGATGAAAAAAAGGATTATAAGCAGTGGACAAGAAATTTGGGAAAATTTAGAGTGATGGTGGGAACAATAAAAGAAGTGTCACTATTCTTTAGTAAAAGCAATATGTAATCAAGGATGGGTTTGCTTTTTTGGTAATAGTTTCATAGCTATTTGCAATTGGCTATAAAGTCACCTTATAACTGGAGGTTTTACAAGCAAACATCTATTTTTGTAGAGGTCTGAAATTCTGTAGCCATTAATCACTACTGTTCACCTTGAAATGATTATCTGATACTTTTTATAACTTGGTGTTTTCATAAAATACAACTATAAATTTTTTTTAAAGATTTATTTTATTTATGCATACAAGAACTGGGATGTAGGCCAGAATTGCAGGGGGCGAGAGGATTCACCAGAGACAGAGGGAGGAGCAGAAAAGGCAGAGCCACAGAAATATACTGCTGAGGGGAGCAGCGGGCAAGACAGGAGAGGTCTGTTGCGCCATGTGGATTAGCTCCTGGTGGGGGATCAAATTCATGCAACAGTGGCTGGGGATAGCTTGATAGCAGACTTTAACACTTGTGTCACGGGGGGCGGGGGGTCCCTAAAATGCAACTATAAAATTACCACAAAATATATTTGTGTGTTACTATAGAATCAAAAAGATTCCACTTCAGTAAGAAGTTGTGACATTCAGTTTTAAAAATTATTTTGGTACTGTCTGTACATTTGTAGAATTTAATATACAAGATCAGAATATTAGTTTAACTCTTAGTCATTCTAAATAATCAAGTCATTCTAAATAAGTTAGTCATTCTAAAGTGAATCAGAATTTTGAAATAATCTTGAAAAAATTTTGGCATTTTAATAGTATATAAAACTCCAGAAGTTTATATCTAAAGTTTTACATATGTCCTTACTAACTAGGATCATATTTTTTTCATCCTTAAAATATTTTCATTATTTTAAAATTGCTCAGGGCAATTCTTAGGTTCTATGAGCAAGTTTTGTTCATCACTAAAAATTTAATGACTGAATGTGTTCAAAAATCTTAGTGCATTCTTAATGGTAAGGAATGAATGTGGTGTACAACCTTGGTACAAACAATTATTCATGATGTTGTCAATGCAAATGTGCAAAGAAACACATATTTGAGGGGAGATAGGAAGAAAGAGAGGATAAGACTCCTGGGCATCAAAAATCCACAGCCCAGTTCTGTGAGAAAAAAGTTAGTAAATATCAGGGGCAGAAATGACACCAAGGTTTCCTACCTGTCAAAAGTACTTATAATTTGGAGTCAATTCACTCTTGACCTCCTTCTCACCCCTTTATTCCAGTATATACCTTCTAATTCCCACCAGGCACTACACTTTCTTTTCATCAGAAAAATCTCACTTTAGTGCCTATCTCAATGCCAACTCAAAGAGACTAAGTAGAGATTTCCTTACTGTTTTTGAAAATAAACCCCTTCACCTATTCATTCACTTTTTAAAAAGTAATATGACAACATAGAATAGAGCATGTAAAAGAAATTCATAACCATGTCCATCTAGATTTTTGTGATTTCCAAACACAGTTTTACCTAGAAACTCCATTTATAGTTCATTTCAAGTAGTCATAGAGTTTAAATGTCTTTTTATTTTTAAAGGAGATCTTTTTTTTTTTTAAGATTTATTTATTTATTTATACAAGCACCAGGTATAGTCAGAAGCGCGGGAGGGTGAGAGAATTCACCAGAGCCAGAGTGGGGAGCAGAACAGGCAGAGGGACAGAAATACACTGCTGAGGGGAGCAGCGGGAGGCAGGAGAGGTCTGCTCACCATGTGGGACCCTCCTCTGGTGGCCTGGGAGCAGCCGGGGATAGAACCTGCGCCACAGAGGCTGCAGGCAGCCCCGCAACCCAGCGCTCAACCGCTGCTCCACCGGGGAGGCCATAAATGTCTTTTTAAGTCACTTTAATTTTAAAAGTTAATACAAGCAATATATCTCTTTGAAGAGCAAATATTCTGAAATTAATGATATGACATATTGCCTGTTGCAAATAGAAAATATTTGGCTATCCCACTATTGGAATATGAAATCTGTAAGGGATAATTTATGTCTTTGGTAAATTACCTGGCCAGAGACAGTCATTAAGGAAGTAAATTATCCATATATTCTCACTTACCCTTAAAAATAGTTTCCTAAGGCTTTTTTAACTAAAATTCACAATTCTGAGCTCAGTTTTTCAATATTCAAAATAAATATTCCAAGTTGCAAATTGCTGATTAAACTCAAACTGCAATATTACAATATTTGTATATTACAATTCAATCTGCTTATTCTATCTGCTCTTGCATTTGGATAGTGGCATCACTTAAAAGGAAATGATCAGACTCCACAGGTGTTTTTAAGTTGTATTAATTTTACTGAGGAGACATTGATATACAATATCATCTATCTATATCTGTTTGTCTATCAACCAACTGACCAACCAACTGCTCTACTTATCTATCATCTATCTATCTATCTATCTATCTATCTATCTATCTATCTATCTATCTATCTATCTATCTATCTACTATCTATCTAATTTACCTTTTGGGAGGAGACAAAAACAGTGGTAACCTTGCCTATAGGTTTAGAACATTGTATTACAAGGCAAGGTTTAACCTAAATATCCAGAGGAATCGCTCACAACTGGCTTGTTCAAATTCCATTAGCTTTCTCCTTCTTATCTCAATTTTGCTACACTCAGATTGCTATACAGCAGATTGCTGAAGACTTGAGGTTTACATCCTGGGAAGACCCAGTTTAGCAATCTCTTTAAAGTGTTTAGAGTTCTTAGAGTGTTATATTTATTTTGCTACAAACAAAAGACATCTTTAAGTGCAAAGTAAAAGTAAAAGCTTTTAAAAAGTGTTTTGATGATGTATTCTTTTCTGGCAGGCCATATATTTAAAAATCAAAATACATTTCAAAAGTCAAAATATACCTGTCTTTGGTTAATGCATTAATTTTATAAGAACAATTAATGTGTATAGGATTTTATAAACTCATAGTGGCTTTAAATACATTTGTATTATTTGATCATCACAACAACATTGTGAGATAAAAGACAACAGAATCAGAATTGTGAGTAATGCTGGTAATTATGGTTTACTCATTCATGCTAAATGGAATGCACTAAAAATTCAATTTGTGAGTAAATGTAATACATTCAATTATCTGTTTTTCTTATTTTAATTGACAGTGTCATATTGTTCCTTTTAGTTTAGCTGTCCTCTTTTGAGGAGAAACCAAATGCTGATGTGGTTAATTCAGTACTTTCCTCCTCATAATTACCATCTGAGAAAACTTAAAGCTTTTAATTTTTGAGTTAACAAGCAACATTCCAGTGAGTAATTTTCTAAATGGAAACAATATTCATATTTCTTTTGCCTCACACACTTTTTTCCCTTTGATTACTATATTGAAATTAAATCGGCCATTAATCTTAAAGTATGGGGTGACATATTCATCATTTAGTACATATTCAATTATTATACATAAAAATACATTGAATCATTTAAACATCTAGAGGCATTACAAATATGATATAATGATTTATGATTCTGGCATTGTAAATTCTATGCAAAACCTTTGTAAAATTCTGAGAAATCAACTGATGACTGTGATAGAACCAAGTGATTGTACTGGATATGTCTTTATCAGAATGAAAGTTGACAACATACTTTATTATTATTTTTAAAGATTTATTTATTTATGCATACAAAAGCTGGGGTACAGGACAGAGATGTGGTGAGTGAGAGGATTCACCAGAGAGAGTGGGAAGCAGATCAGGCAGATGTATTGAAATACACTGCTGAGGGGAGCAGCAGGTGAGACAGGAGAGGTCTGCTGCACTATTTGGGTCACCTCCCTGGCTGGGGATTGAACTCATGCTGCAGTGGCTGCGGATAGCCTCATAGTGCTGTGTCTTAACCCCTTGCACCATCAGGGAGACCCCAATAACATACTTTAAAGATGAAGATGTATCCTCCTATTTCCAAAAATTTTCTAGCATTGATTAATCAGAAGTATTATCTGTTACATTAATTAATTGGTAGGGTTTTTTTTTTAACATTTCAAAAGATAACTTCAATATAATTAAGTATCCTGTTAATTTTGTAACTGAATATACTGGAAAATACAATATGGAAATTACACCATGTAAGCCATACAGCGATTATGGGATATCCAAATATTTTCTAATTCTATTTATATCTATCTAAATGTGATAACTTTTCAGGATTAATTTATTATAGAAACAATCTTTAATCATTATGAACTAGAGTGCAAAAGGTTAATTGTATGTTTTTCTTTCACTAGTAAACTTAGAGAATCTAACTTCGAGAGTTTCATCTTTTTTTAAGTTATGGTCAGGAAACTTTTTTATACTCACCTAATGTATTTATTACAGACCAGCTAACCAAACAGCTCCCTTTAAACTTATATAATGTTATAATGCAATGTTACTTCAATAGATCTTTTTTATACAGTGCCTGAAAATTTAGAATTCAAGTATTTATTATGTGTATTATATATTTTTGTTAACGTTTTATAAGGTAAATATTTCCTTGGTCTGAAGCTAATTGGGATGGTAAAAGAAAATATGTTCTTTTGTCTTGTATCAGAAAACACCTTTTTGAGAACACATGGAAATGTTGAGTAGTACGCATAATTAACATTGTCTTAAGGATGATTATGTTCTCTTTTTGTATTTATTGATTCAGCTGCTTAGTTTATGTTAATAATACACGTATTTAATGTAAACTTTAGCTTACTGTGGAATTATTTTCCATTTTAGAGAAGGGCATGGTAAAACCAAAGTTTCCATTGTTTAACATATCAAAAACCAAAGTGAGCTTTTTGTTTTAATTAAACTTAAAAAATGTTTTTACATTTTAATTTCTTTTTTTTAAGATTTGTTAATTTATGCATACAAGAACTGGGGTACAGGCCAGAGGTATGGAGGGTGAGAGGATACACCAGAGACAGAGTGGGGGATAGAACAGGCAGATATACTGAAATACACTGCTGAGGGGAGCAGCGGGTGTCAGGAGAGGACTGCTGTGCCAGGTGGTTCTCTTCCCTGGCTGGAGATTGAACTCGTGCTGCAGTGGCTGCTGATAGCTTCATAGGTTGTGTCTTAACCCCTTGTGCAACCAGGGAAGCCCCCTATATTTTAATTTCTAATTCAATAAAAGTTAATACTCTGTTGAAATAGATTATTTGCCTTTCTCATTTAATAATGTATTACAAATGCAACTCCATTTCATGATACATTTTCTTATTCACCAGACTTTAAAATAATCAGCATAAAGTACTGAGTAGAAGCATGGAAGCCATTGGGTACTGAAACTTCTTACATATGTAATGCCTAGCATAGGCAGTATCATAAAATATACCATTGCTTTGATTTCTCATCAAATTAGTAGCCAAACATTTTGTTACACGCAAGTAGGCAATTTATACAGTTTTTAAAAACATGCATTAGAAAATAATTATGTTGGGTATTTGACCAGAGACAACATAAGATGTCATATCAGATATGCACAAACAGGAATATTGATTCATTATGGAAGCATATTTGAGAAATGAATTCATAATGAAATGACATATACATTTATCAAATTTAATGCAATGTTAGCATAATGTTTCCCATTTCTATTTTATTGTTTCCTCTTTAAATCTATAATTATTCCACCAAAAATTATTATCAATATGTTGAGAACATTAACCTATCTTTGTAAGCAAAGAGTTTAACAAAAGTCAATGAAACTTTTGATCCCTTAACTTTCTCTATGGTTGCTTTTGTTTTATAATTCTCTTCTTATCTTCATTATTCACTTCTAGTGAAAATCATCTGTCATGTATTTTGAACATGTTGCTATTATGTCAACAACAACAGTCAAGATTAACTTGACAGAGCCAAATAGAATGCCTTTCTCTTAACTCTGTTGGTATACTTGTGTTTTCTTTTAGTCAACCTACTGGACTCAAAAACAATTCAAGGGGAGCTGGGCTGGATCTCTTATCCATCACATGGGGTGAGTTCAGAAAACTATTGAAACAAGATTCTGTCCATTGCCTCTTTTAGGGAGCAGAAGTTATTGGTATATCCTCCAAAGCAAATTTTTGCACTTCTTTTGACAAGTTATGCTTACCACTATATTCAGGACATGGAGAAATACAGCCTAATGTTAGTGTCTAGTGGAACTAGTGAGAAATTTGAAGACTTTTCCTTCTGAATTTATCAAATGCTTGAACAAACTAATTAGTTTAATTATTAACAGCATCATGCAGATGATTAAGTATGATCATCTAACATTTTTTATGATGTGATCAGAATAGGTGAATTAAGAAGACATTCCAAATTGCTTAAGTAATGTAGAAACTGTGTTTTGGCGATTTATAACCTTAAAAACCACAGTGACTATTTTCAATAGGATAGGATATATTTGTCAACAGTATAAGCCTGTGTCTCCTCCTTAATGACGTTGTTTAAAATATCTGCAGCTTTTCTAGATCACTTTAAAACTGTGGAATTTTATTTAGACAAAAACTGGCTGCTTTTAAATTGTAAATTTTTAAGGTACTTGTAGTAATTTATCAAGCTAGATCATTCAGGCACATGTTTTTTTTTTTTTTTTTTTTGGTGACACAAATGCTTATGATGAGCCTTTTGTGTAAAAAAAAAAAATCTTTACTTTTTTTCGGAAAAAAAAAGGGTCATACTTTTGAAATTTGTTGTTCCTACAAAATTGTGTAATAAATGCCCAAATGTATCTTTTTTGTTTCCAAATATAACTTGTGGAAAATGCAAAATGGTACTTTGAAATAATTGTTATATGAAAAAATTTAGGTATTTCTTTTCTTTCTCCACTAGTCCTTTTTCAAAGAGGTTATAATTATTTCCACTTAGCTTTGTGGTTCAATCTTCAAATTTTTGTGTATAGGCACACTGATTTTTAAGGTACTTCCAGCTTCCTTTTTGCCAAGGGATGTTTTACATCATGGATACTTCATCTATCTGTCATCTTTGCATCTGCTTCTCTTCCTGGTACACCTTGACATTGACAGAAGGCCAAAACCCATCACATAATCAGGCCTTAGTTAGTTGCTTTGGAGGGAAGAGTATGAAGTAAGCCAGGATTCGGTTTTCCCAAAGGTGTAAAAAGAATCAAATAATTAGGATAAAAGAACATCCTGGTTGTCATAAATAGTGAATCAAAATTCAGAGTTAAGCTGGAAAACTCTTTCAAAGCCAATTATTCAAAAATTTAAACCTAACTTAAATATTGATCTAGAAATTTGAGATTTTTAAATTATTCTAGCAAATAATAGGCCATCAAAACTTGCTGCATAAGGATTTATGAAAACAAAAACCACAGTGACATTTTATAATACATGCTTATATATGTATTTTTAAAAAAACAATAATAAATTGATGTGCGTATCAAAGCAACAGTCTACCTTATATTTTCTTATAAAGAAGGTATAAAGAAAACCCATTTCTGTATATTGAGAATTTGGAGAATTGTCTTCATTTACCTTGTCAATGTTACAGATTTTATAGTGAGACAAAGTTGGCACTTGTATTTCCAGAGATAACTTGGGCTCCAGGTACGCTACACCTCTGGCACTGTGGATAGATAGCTAAAGGGTCTTAGAAAAGCATGTCCTTAGGTTTCAGCCCAGAATTTCTGAATCAGAATTAGCATTTCAGTGTGGTTTTAAAGATATACATCTCAGGGTAACTCACCTCCTCCACCTTTCCCATCTCTTGCTCATTTTCTCCTGAATTTTCGCTTGGACTCTTTCTTAATTTTCTCAGTGAACAATTTTGGCTCCCTCTGGCCTCAAAAGCCATCACATTGTTTGTGCCTCCTTCTCATTGCTTTCCTGGTGGATCTTCTTGCAGCTGTGACTTCCTTCTTTCTGATACATTAAATAGCCTAAAACAGCTGGCTGAGCTCTCTGAGTTTATATTAAAAACTTGCCGGGAGGAAAAAAAACAAATCTCCTCAACAGGTCATGCTATTTATACCAGCTCAAGGCCCCAAAGCTAAAAAAAAAAAAAAAACAGGATAAAGAAAAATCAAATATGTGAATTATTGTACTGTGGCAATTTGTAGTATATTTTTTTCCTGAAAAATTTCTCATTATGTTAACTCTAATGACCATGAATGATTAAGTGTCATTAATTAGGAAATATTAGTCCATGTTCTTTATTTTTTTTTTTTGAGAAACGATGACATTCTTAAGTAAAAGCACTGCATAGTAATTTAGGTTTTGGATTTTAACATTCTCACTTCTATAATTGTCTTTAGACTAAATTATTTTTATTTCTTAATCACTCCATTTTCAACATGACAAGGATAGATTAATTTTATTTTTTTAAAGGAAATAGAAGAAATGTTACTTATTTGTTACAAATTCTCCATAATAAATGTAACAGCTGGAAACAACTTTGAATTTATTAGCTTAAACTAATAACCTTAATAAATAGTAGGGTATCTATTCCTAGGTTAATGAAATTATGAATATAAAGTTTTGGGAGAAGCTTAGTAATGTGAATCCACAATCAATCAGTGAAAATCCTGTGTTGTGTGTGTGTGTGTACGTATCTTTACATTCTACTCTTAGCAAATTTTAATTATATAGTGTTATCAACTATAGTTACCATGTTATACATTAGATTTTCAGACCTTATTTATCCTATAGCTGAAAGTCTATGTTATTTTGCCAACTGTCCTGATTTCCTCCACCTGCTGAAACCCAGTTTTCTGCTCTGTTTCTATGGGTTCAATTTATTTTTAAATTCCACTTATAAGTGATACCATACAGTATTTTTCTTTTCCTGTTTAGCTTATTTCATTTAGTGTAATGTCCGCAAGATTATCCATGTTGTTGCAAATGGCAGGGAAAAATGGCACTTGATTTGGGTTAATGGGCTTACTGTGATGAGTGGGTAAAGAGAGAGATCATTTCAATTTTTCCTTGTGGGCTTATTTGACAATGTTTGGAGATATCATTGTTTCCCTAACTGGGGAGGTGAAGCTCTAATAGGAAGGTCAGGGGTGTTGCTAAACAACTTACAAATAGCAAGGAGGTTGCCTACAATGCAGAATGATCTGGTACATAATAACAGTACCCAGGTTGAGAAAACCTTACTAATGAAATGAATAATGGTGCTTCTAGTTTTAAATGGCACTTCAAGTCTTAGAAGAAACCTGGTAGGAAAATTTGGTATTAAATTATTATGCATGGAACAAATTCTCAAAAAAAATTATCTGGGAGGAAATTTAATGAAACTTTGATTTTCTGTAAATGAAGGTCATGAAAATAATATTCAAATATATAAGCTGAAATTGCAGAAGAATTATAAATAGAAATTCATCTTTCAATGTAAGGATTTTATTTAATATGGACATTTTTCTGACACTAAATCTGTTCATATTAGCAAAGTAGACACAAGAAATTACTTTCTCTTGCCCTATAAACTATGGATTCTATAAACTATATTTGAATTCTTGGTTTAATTATGTTAAGAAATTTTGTTATATAACTTAATGATTGTTTTCTTTGATTAGAGGACAAAGGACATGTATAAAAGCCTGTAGTTAGATTGCAATCTAGAAAAACTATTTTGTTTACACATGACTGTGTACTTAAACTGATTGATTGATAATATTAATCTACTAAATAAATTTTCTTCCTCTAAGTGCTGTTATTATGAAGTTGGATGAGAGGGAGGTAGTGATACAGTTTTCACTTGGAATAGTATCTGTGTGTTGATTAAGTAGTGCAAAGGACACATGAGTTGACGAGTTAATGAAAATTGAGGAGAAAAGGATGAGAAGAGGATAGGGAGATGCAGAAAAAAGCACATTTAATGAGTGATTCATATATTTTATGGGTGATCAAAAGAAGTCTCGAGCAATTGTGGAATTATTTTACTTTCTACATTCCTTCATTTTCATCTCTTATGATTTTTCCCCCTAAAGCTTTCTTACATATTTGCTTCTCCATTGATGGGGATTATTTCATTGAACAAGAAAAGCCCTCTTTTGGCAAATAGAAGCCAGGTTGGCTGCCTTTGCATCTGTTCCCTGGTTTGTCCTTGGTTTGTATCTGTTCCCTGGTTTGTCCTGGCTGAACAAACACCAAAATTGTTCAGGTTTTCAATCTCTAGTGTGTTCCTGGAAAATGATCCCTTTGTCACTCAGAGGGTGAATGTTGATTTATCTGAGAGCTATTCATGATATTGACAGTCATTTGCCAGTGTTTGTATAGATAAAAGTAAGTAAGGACAATAAGACTGAAGCAGAATTTCATTGACGTGCAGGAAAGGTTTCCTTCTGATAAAAAGAGGTGGAGAGAGGCCCCATATTTTGTGCATCTGGGTTTGCCCCAAATCCCCCTGTACATGTCTGGAGCAGCTGCACTTAACTCTTGACCAGAAAGACTGAGCCCAGTATGCATTAGAGAAGCTAAGCCAGTACCCTGACATGTCAGAGGCACTGATTTACAGGGAAGAATACATCTTCCTTCCTTAGGTTATTCTTCATATTTCTTATACCTTCAAATTAAGGTATCCTGAGAGAACACCATCAATCATCCCAATTTGTAAGTGAAAGCAATGGCAATGCACAGTTGTTATTAGCTTTTCCAGCATTTTCTTTTATGATGACAAACATAATAGGTAGACTAGTAAAATGAATTAAGCACATCATTTAGAATCAGGATATGTGTGTTTGAATTCTGGTTTTATCATTTATTACTGGATGATCTGATGACACCAATAACTGCCATTAACATTTGTCTTCACTTTTTTAATGTCATGATATCTTAGAGGACATTAGATTTAAGAAAAACCTATGGTATTTATCTATGGATATTTTTAAATCTGTTTATGATGCTGTATGTGAAAGAATCACAGATAATGCTTTCTTATTTTTGGTTAAGTTTTGAGGTTTTCTCATTCTAATCTAAAATATTTAGCTCAATTCATTGATGTATTTCCTTAAATCACAGTCTGTGCTTAATATTATGGAGTTGAATTTGGGATGTGGAAAATTGATGATTTTGTCATTGTGCCAGCAAATATCTCTTCTTAGTTAAGAGGCCAAAACATTGTTCTTGATGTCACATGATTGTTACTTCATGCATCTGCACAGATTAAAGTTTGCATGTGATTTTAAACTACAGTTTGAATTGAAAGGGTCAAAATATGATAGTTGGGTGTATAATTTATTTCAGGAAGACTATTTTGACAACTGTGTTCATCTATAACCACTTGGGAGTCGGCCTTTATGAATCATAGTCCAAATTCTACTTCGTATGCTAAGTAGTCAATCCTGGAAAATCGAATTTTTGACATCACATCTGATATGTGATTCTTGGTCATTTGAAATTTTCTGCCTATAATGAATAATACCACACAATACAAATGTGTCACTTTTACCTGTTGTGCTGACCTTTCAAAGAAGGATGTCTGATTTAGTTTTTTCCCTCCTTTCCTTAAAACAAAGAACATTGTTGTAAAAGAAGGGAAATGTGGATAAGTAATATTAATCAATAAAGATAGGCTTTATTCTAGCTACATTTAATTTGTAAAAATTGAAATGTATATATGACATTTATCTTCCAAGTTTTTATATGACTATAGGATGTAAAAGCAATAGATATACTCAGTGGAAAGAAATTTCATTTTATTCATTCTAATAAGCACATGTTAAAATTTTTGGTGGGGATTTATAAAAATAAAAATTTGTTCCAAAATTTAACTCATTTTTTTTTCTCCCTTATTTTCAAAACAAATCTTATGAATTAAAGATGTTGACTGTTAGGTTTAGTACGCTCTGGTGGTTGATTTCTTTTGAAAGATTTTTAAAACGAAATTAAATTTAGCCTGAAAAAAATACGGTGTGAAACATTTTTTAAAACAAGTCACAAATTCCAAATGAAAACCATCAGACCTGAGAGCATTGAAAGGTTATAATATTGCATTACAAACCACCTTAAACATTTCTGCAACTTAAGAGCCCATTGATTAGCATCACCTTTCTCTCCTGCTAATGGTGCCCACTTTATCCCTGAAGAATTACTTTCATCAACATAGTATCTGAGATTTCTTGGGAGTTGCTAAAATCACTTATCCCCTTTCTGTGAGATATAAGAAGAAAAACATCAAGGGGGGTAAGGTACTAGATTTTTTTAGCAGCTTAACTTTATTTTACTTTATTCTGTTAACAATGCAGTATCTATATATATACATATATATAGATACAGTATCTTTGTAGATATATGTATCTATATAGATATATATAAACACACATATATATGTATGTTGTAATAATTTATGTAACATATAAAATATATTTTAAAATAATTATACACATACATATTTTAAACTAATATATTGAAGTCCTTCTTAAATTTGTAAACATTAGTTGTTAAAAATGCAAAACCCTGGATCTTATACAAAACTTACTATATTAGAAATCCTTGGTGAGGCTCAGAAATCTGCTTTATTATATGTTCTCCGCGTGATTTTTTTTAAGATAATTTTTTTTAAGATTTATTTATTTATTTATACAAGCACTGAATATAGACAGAAGCACGGAGGGTGAGAGAATTCACCAGAGCCAGAGCAGGGACCAGAACAGGCAGAAGGACCGAAGTACACTGCTGAGGGGAGCAATGGGCGCAGCAGGAGAGGTCTGCGTGCAATGTGGGACCCTTGCCGGGCTACTGGGGATCGAACCGGTGCTGCAGAGGCTGCGGGCAGCTTCGCAGCCCAGCGCTCAACCGCTGTGCCACCGGGGAGGCCCTCTCCATGTGATTTTGATGCTGCTCAAGTTTGAGAGTCACTGTTCTAGAAAATCATTATCTGTTATGTGAGGCTAAAAGTACTTACAAAGGTATTTACTCGCTGCTTGATATAGTGCTGTATTCCCTTCCAGCCTTGTAATTAACATACCACTGTGCATGATTCATGAGTAATATTGTTAAGGGTGTTTGTAAATTTAGAATTTTACAATTAATAAATAAGAAGAAAAAGAAGTATTTTATCAACAACTCGGAAAATCTATTCTTAGCCGTTTGTAAGAAGTATTTCAGAATCATCAAATTTCTCTCATGTAATCTTGGAGTTGAGTTTGTGCTGCATGTGTTATCTTCACTATTTATGAATTAAAAAGATATTCATTCATCTGGCATCACCTGCTCATGATCAAAGAGACACCATTAAAACCAATAGCATGGAAATGTCATGAATTAAGTGATAGGGAGTTGGAATAGGAATATATGACCCCTTGTGCAAGAGTTACTAGAATATAAGGTTGTCTGAAAAATGACTATCCGATATTCCTGGAAAGTTACTAGGGTCAACTAATAATGAATTTTGTGTGCCTCAGTAAAAAAAAAATGAGTAATGTGCAACAGCTCCCTGCCCTGTAACAATTATTTATATGGACTTGTTTTCTTTTTAAACTGAGGTAACCCTGGAATTTCTATTCAATCTCTAGGCATATTGTTTGTTCTTTTTTACATTTTTGCAGTTATTATTTTAGATTTTTAAATTAAAAAACTGACATTTTGGTAATGTGGAGTAACTTCTAGAGGAGATTATTTTTTTTTCCATTTAGAAAATTTATTCCTATGTGTTCACTGAGAAATCAACATGTTTATGTATTTTAAATACAAGCCCTTTGTTAGATACATATTAAAAGTATTTTTCTTCCACTTACAAATTGATATTATTATGAAAGTCTTCCAGATTGTGATTTATTTATCCTTTTATTTTGATAATGTCTTTCAAATATTAAATCTTTTGACTGGAAAGAAGTGAATTGAGTCATTGTAAGACATTTAGAGAATTCAGTTAATATGAATATTATCTGGTAAACTAAGGAAGGCAAAAGTAAAGGAAAAAAGGAGGCATAAAATGCTCTAACAATAAAAGTATTTGTTTCTCTTCTGTATGACAATATCAGTCAATGTACCTTTGTGTATAAATTTCAGAATAAACTGAATAAGCAGTCGTGAAATGATTAGACCAGGGCATGGATAGAGCCACTATAGGTAGGGAGGTTTACTTACTACAGGAAGAGAGAAGAGTGCAAACTGATTATTTCAAAGAATTTAACTCCCAGTCTACTTGGACAGTTATCCCTGCCATGGAGTCTCAAACAGCAGGCATAAACTTTATGACTGAGTCAAAAGGATTCAATGGTATTTCATGTTTGTGGATGGTGTGAATCAATTTTATAAACTCTACCTGCTCAGAAATTCCCTAGGCCCATTTGCCATCATTTTTTTAGAGTAGAATTAGTCATATAGTATTGATTTGAATTTGTTGGTTCTCCTGAGTGTTGGAAAGGCAGCAAACAGCAAAGCAGTCATAAAACATAACTAACATAACTACAGATTTTTGTAAAAGTATTTATTTGTACTGCTCCTTCAGTTTTTCATTAAGGACAGAAAAAATTATCCTATTTAAGGCAGTAAAATATATTTGAATGTGTAATCAATTTTAGAACCAGGGGAGACTCTAGAAATCATTTAGTTGAAGTCCCAATGTTGGAAACAATTCTCTGAAGGTCAAAGAGTCTTAGTGATTCATCTAAGCTCACATTATTTCTTTCTGTGTTTGAGTTCAGTGTTCATTTCATTACTCCCCTTTGACTTAGTCTATGGAAAGTATCACCAAAAACCCAAGATTATGTGATTTAATCTTTAGTAGATTATACTTCCTAGAACTCCAGGACTATTTTGTCTGAGTGTCATGCCTTACAGCACCCTAAATAATGACCATATCTTGGGATATATCAGCCAACATAGAGCTACTTCTCTCAGGAGTTGAAAAATGCTGATCTTTCATATGCCTAAGAGGAAAATCAGGCTGTACAGGGTTATTATTAACTCTCCCTACTTGTGTGTGCATATCCCCTCATCACATTTTGATTTATGATCCTGCAACTGAGCTGTCACTAGTGACTAAAGATTCTTAACTCATTCTTTGACAACCAGAAATTGATTTTAGCTTAGGTTTGGATGTAAGTGATTTTACTTGCATTGAAAGTGTATTTTTAATGGTTAGTTCATAACCAAAACAAATTTCATGTACTTTGCATTTTCTTAGGTATCAACAAATATTTTGAGATCTTTTTAAAAATTAGTGCCTCATTTTAATGTGATTAGTCTTAAAACAAGAATTAGATGTTTTGCCTTTTAGCCATTAAATCCTCTTCAATATTTATAATGTTTCTAAATTGTTATACTTTTTGCTTTCTGAACTGTTAAATGAGTAATTTTCATTGAATACTTTATTTTACAGAAATATAAGATGATTTATGTAACTTTCAAAATACTTTGATAATTATAAATAAGAGTAAAAGTTAGTTTGTCAACAAATTTTGGAAACTATAAAAATCAAGCTAGAAATATTTTGCAGTGAAATTTGCCCTAACTATCATCACTCCAAAATAAATATTATTTTCCTTTTCTGAAATTAATTATCTTAATCCAAAAACAATCTTGAGAGTGGTGAACATTTTGGATAAAACGTGGTTATAGCATTATTTTAGAAAAGAAAATGTATGTGGTAATATTGGTTTCTAGACTCTGACTCTTGAAATCTGAATTGTTTATGCTAAAATAGTTTTTGCTAAAAGGGATTTGTAAAATCTTTACTATGTTGTAATTTATTCATTTTGTTGATTCATAACTACTTAAGTTCCTACTTAGTGTAAAGCACTTCCATAAGCATTAGGGATGCAAGCAATACCAGCAGCTAATATTTCTACAATGTACTAGGATTTCCATAAAACAAGTCATTTAATGCCCACAGAAACAATGAACTTTTACTCTCATTTTAAAGAAAGAAACAAAGTCAAAGATGAATTTAACTTAAGTTACTTGAACGAGATCATACATCTAATAATGACAGAGTCAGAAATAGTACCCTGGCTGTCTGACTCCTTGCACTGTGTGTATCACCACTTCTCTTGTTAAGGAGGAAAGACAGATATTTCCTTGGGAAGCTTAAAGTTTGGGGAGAGAGATCAATCCATCAGCTAGCAAATATAATACAATTACAGATATCACTTATAACACATAGTAGATACAATGATATATAGAATATCATCAGCTCTGCTAGACATGAGTCAGGAAATTTCTTATCTAGAGGTTCTGAAACTTTAAAGATGAGCAGAAAATAACCAGGTATATGTGATTAGGTACTACATGTAGAAAGCCCAGAATACAAAACGGCATTACATTCTGAGAAACAGATGTCATCTAAACTTGTGTAGAAAAGGTATTGGTGATGGAATTTGTGAAGGAAAAAATAATAAAGTTAGAATTATAACTGGATTATAAAGAGTTATTCATATACCATGCCAGGAAATATGAATCCTCCTAAAGGAAAATTGCTAGGCAGTCTGGGAATTAGAAAGTTTGCTCTATGGACTTAGACTGGAGGTGCAAAGAACAGTTGGCAAAGCAGTGAGGTGATGGATACTGGATCATTTGTAATGTATATTCTATAAGAAAGGGTGTTACCTGGATAAAAAGGAATAGGATTCAATAATTTCCATGAGATTGTGAGTGAGTGATGATAACTGATGAGTATGTTAGCTTCTCCCAGATCAGAATTTCTCAAATTTCTCAGTGCACCAAAATCTACTTTAAGACTCCCGCCCTATGGTTATAGAGTGTGCCACTGATGGTGTTGACCCATGGACTATACTTTGAGAGTCAATGTTCTGGATCAATATCAAGGGGTTCATCTATAAGTAAATTTGAATAGGTTGGTTTCACAAAAATTTTAAAAGTATAAATTAAGTGAATTTAAAAATTAGTGATGTGATCTAGTTTCAGGTTGCAGATGGTCAGTTAAGGTAGGAGTATTTTTAAAAAAAAATCTGCTGGTATTGACATTAAATACATTTACATTATATACAACTATTCCTGTATACATACTATGAACAAGTATATGCATACATATATATCTGTATCTATCTATATTCATAACATATGGAGTGATATTTTATTGCTTTATTCCAGAATTTCAAATTCTGTATCACTGCCCCAATATTGTGAATCATTTCCAAATTATAGGGAAATATGGAAGCTATGAAGATTAAAGTTTCTAATAGATACCACAGGCATTTGTAGAAGGTGTTTTGTAAACATTGACAGATCCAACTATGGGTTTTTTGGCAGTGGAGGGTATATAGAATCAAAAGTAATATTTATCCCAATATTTATATTATATGGCACATAGAGTATAAAACAGGTAATTTATGAAGGCATACTCTGAAATGGACAGAATGTGTGATAGAAAGGGATATAACTAGAAAATAAAAGATAAAATTTTAAATAAAATTTAAACAATTATTACCATATGCATTGCTCACTAGATAGCTTTTCTTCTAGTACTCATTTTCCCTTTGGAAATGATTAGATATAACATTTGTAGAAATTATGATTCTCAAAAGAGACATAGACCAGTATTTACAACAATGCTTAAACAGAAGAGGAATAATTGCTGAAGCTGTTATAGAAGCAGGGAATGTTCCACAGGAGATGAATATAAACAAATAGAGCATGAAACATCTCCAGGTACTTATCAACAAATACTAATTCTTATAACCCTGTCCTA
This sequence comes from Talpa europaea, assembly GCF_964194135.1. NCBI lineage: Eukaryota > Metazoa > Chordata > Mammalia > Eulipotyphla > Talpidae > Talpa > Talpa europaea. The sequence continues at coordinate 81,743,375 of NC_140070.1, forward strand.
ATTTTTCAAATCTCGTGACTATAATACTCTTTCTTATTGGAAAATATTTAGGATGAAACAAAGGGCCATTGTGATTTCAATTTTTTTTGAACATTAATTCAAAATTGAAATAAATTACTCAAATCGATATGTTCCTTAGTGCATATAAATCCATGGGAAACAGATGTAGGCCTGAATTTGTATCTTAGAAGATTCAAATGTGTATCTTTCAGGAAATACCACAGCCATCAAGTACCAACCAAGGATTTTAATGCAAAGAACAACTGCTCCATTAAATTTTACATAACTGTTATTTATTCTTACTGGGATTTAGTATATTGATTTAGACCACTGATCCATCAAATCTTTCAATAACCTCACCTGCAATGGTTCATTTTATGGTTTTTCAAAGAAAAAAAAAAGAAGAACATAGACCCAGGATAGTACTCACTAAAGATAATATTAAAAAATTAAATTAACCAAACAGTTAACCAGCTCTGACTTTTTTTTTAAATTTTGTGATTTATTTTATTTATTTATGCATACAAGAGCTGGGATACAGCCCAGAGGTGGGGGGGGGAGTGAGAGGATTCATCAGAGACAGAGTGGGGAGCAGAACAGGCAGATGTACTGAAATACACTGCAGAGGGGAGCAGTGGGTGAGATGGGGGAGGTCTGTTGCACAATTTGGGTCTCCTCCCTGGCTGGGGATTGAACTCATGCTGCAGATAGCTTCATAGTGCTGTGTCTTAACCCCTTGCACCAACTAGGGAGGCCGAGCTGTAACATTTTAAACAATAGGATGGGAAATACCCTTTTGACTTTTTAGCTAATTAGTAGATGTTTTACTATGGAAGAATTTCTAAATGTCATTTACAAAGCTATTTGAAAAATGAAAAGCTTGGAATACAATAAAAAATTACATTGTATTTAATAGAATCTTTAAATACTGAATTTCACATAATATCTACACCGTTTGGGAGAAAAAAATTAGTGTCTTAAATGAGACAAGATTTCCCAGACTTTTCTAGTAATACTTGTTGTCTTCTGAAACTTATACTGTAGCTGTCATGTTAATTAGTACACTGCAAGCTTATACTATTAAGTGGCTTCATAAGATCTTTGTTTTCATCTGATTCTAGGAATTGAGAATCAGACATTGAAAATATATAAGTACTTCCACTAGATGTTTTACACTCAAAAGAGGGTTAGAAACAATCCTGTGTTGTCTCATTCTTATACATCTGGCTTTTACAGTGAAAGAGGAATATGATCTGTAATAGGTAGACATTTAATTCTAGCTGTGTATTTCATAATCATGTATGATGCTGAATTTGAGAAGTTTATATTGGAGTGAGATATATATATATATATAATATTTATTTATTTATGCATACAAGAACTGGGGTATAGGCCAGAAGTGAGAGGATTCACCAGAGACAGAGTGGGGAGCAGAACAGGCAGATCAGCTGAAACACACTGCTGAGGGGAGCAGCAGGTGAGACAGGAGAGGTCTGCTGTGCCAAGTGGGTAGCTATCCGTCCATAAATCGAACTCGTGCTGCAGTGGCTGCAGATAGCTTCATAGATTGCGTCTTAACCCCTTGTACCACAAGGGAAGCCCTGGAGTAATTTATATTTATAGAATAGTGGCAATGACAGCACTAAGAATTCTCAAACTCTACCTAGTTTCCTCTAATGTTAAGATTTTATAAAACCATGGTATATTCCTAAAAGCTAAAAAATTTAACTTGGTACATTACTATTAACTAAACTACAGAATTCATTCAGATTTCACCAGTTTTTTCTACACTAAGGCCTTTCTCCCATTCCAGGATCCAATCCAGAGTATTATATTGCATTTAGTTTGAAGTTATTTTTCCCATAAATTTCTATTTAATACTATATTTTACCACATACTAGTTATTTTCCCATAAATTTCTATTTGATACTATATTTTACCACAGACAGTTTAACTGTCATCAGTTTAACATTTTCAAAAATTAATAAGACTTTTTTTCCTAGAGCAGTTTAGGTTTACAAAAAAATGAAACCAAATACAGGGTAAAGCGTTCACATATAGTTTCCCATCACCTATCCCCCAGTCTCCTCTTATAATTAACATCTTGCAATGCTGTCATGTATTTGCTAAAATTGATGAACCAATATTGATATATTTTTCATCTGAGGTCCATAGTTTACATTTGAGGAAAGTTTTCGTGCAAGTTTAGTAAAATGCATAATGTATGTATTTACCATTCCAGTGTCATGCAGCAGAGTTTCATTGACCTAAAAATCCCTTGTATTCCACCTGTCATCCCTTCTCCCTTCTATGGCAACACTGCAATTTTTAGTATCCCTATAATTTTGCCTTTTCCAGAATGTAATATAGAAAGAATCATACAGTACATAGCCTTTTTGGATTGACTTCATTTACTGAGCAACATGCATTTAAGTTTCCTCTGTCTTTTTGCATGTGATGCTATTTTGTAGTTACTTTGACTCTGTATAATTCTAGAAAAACACAGGTTCTTTTGAATTCTGACTTTACCAAAGAAGTCTTTGTCAATATGCTCCTTCTAGTTTGTACTTATTGAGAACTGATTTTTTAAAATCTAGTTTCCTTTCATAATTTTTGGTTTGAGGTTTTAACACACCTTTTAGGTAATTGACTTAGAAAACATCTGAACATATCAAGACAATAATTTCCGTGAATATTATCACTTTTAATATAAGCAGGTGCATTTCCTTTTCATTATTTTGTTACTTAAACAGAACCATTCAGTTATTTATTTTTGGCAAAATAGAGTTCTGAATATTAGGTTGAACCTCATTCTCCAAACCTTTTGAATCTGCAGCGATGGTGAATTGCAATTACTTATGCTTTTCAATTCCCAAAGCTAATTATTAGACATGGAGTGTTTAATGAGAGTTGAGGGGGAAATAGTGAGAATAGGCACAAGCTGTTAATTGAAATAAAACAGTTGGTTGACCAACTTTAGTTGTATAATTTAAAATAAGTTAGAGAATACCAATCATATTCTTATACTATGAATAGCAAGCATTTGATAAAACCACACACAGGTTTTGATTTTGTAGAATGTATGACATGCAAAAATAAAATTATGCCTTTATAAAAATATTTATACCTTTACAAAAATAAATTTCTTTCACAGAAAGAAAAAAACATTTCTGTATAGAAACATTTTTCAGATGATTTCTTTGAGAGAGGGATGAGAGAAAGAAGATTAGAAAATTGATATTTTGCATAGACTCACTAGTTTAAAAAATATGTTCCTAATGATTCTGCTTCATTTTCTCTATAGCAAATGTGTTAGAAATACTTTAGTTGTGTGTGGTATGCACACATAGATACATGCATAGACACATGCATATATGTATTATTTTTTTACTTTTATATAATAATTCTTAAGGTAAGAATATAAAAAGTTTTGTTAATTTTCAGGAATGTTCATTATATAAACTTTTAAAAAAAGATTTATTTATTTATGCATACAAGAACTAGGGTATAGGCCAGAGGCATGGGAGGGTGAGAGGATTCACCAGAGACAGAGTGGGGAACAGAACAGGCAGATTGACTGAAATACACTGCTGAGGGGAGCAGCAGGTGAGTCAGGAGAGGTCTGCTGCACCATGTGGGTTGCTCCCTGGCCGGGGATCGAACTTGTGCTACAGTGGCTGAGGACTGCTTCATAGGTTGCGTCTTAACCCCTCACGCCACCAGGGAGACCCCTCATTATATGAACTCTTGTAATGAAACCATTCCCTGTGTAGACATAGTCAATTTACATAGATATATTCTGTGAGCTAAATTAATTCTTATTAAAATAATTTGAAAATAATATAGAGCTATGTTCATAATACAAATGTTTGGAAGGTCTTAGGTGGTGTTATTCTTCATAAGTTTGTCTGAATTCATAATTTTCAATAACTTATATCCTTCTTATTGGGTAAATGGATTTAAATGCCTCAATTTTGAGTAAAGATGCCTGCTCCTGCTTCTCTATTCTCTATCTCAAATAATTTATTAATATCCACTCAATCACCCAATGAAAAGAAGTTGAATCAAATCTGATTTTATAATACATATCCACTATTTCCTGAGAGCTCTTTCTCAAATATGTGTAGAATCAATTTACAAATCTCCATCTCCACTGCTGTGGTTCAGTCAAGCACCAATGAAGAAGACACTACATGGAACAGCTTCAAAAAGTAATATCATTTAATAAAGGGAAAAAAGTAGATATTAGAATAATAAAACAAATGTATTTAAAAAGAATAGATGATAATTCTGGAAACAAAATGATTTTTTTATGTTGAATCTGATCATACATGATTAATTCTCATCCATGAGGACATTTTCCTAGAAATCTAACATGGTGCATAAAAGGATCATACTATTGAATAACAGTTGAAATCATGAACTGACCAACATATTAGCAAAGAATAAATTTAGTAAATATCATTCATTTCCCTTAATGGCAAACAAAGTAGCTGGTAAATCGAAAGCAACTAAAATGGAAATGTCTTTATATACTAGATACTTTAAAGAAAAAGAATGGGTGAGGCATGAGATAGGGGTGTTCAATAAAGATGAGAATGAAGGAATTGGGGAGAAAAAAGTTATATTTTAGAAATTTACAATGCCTAAAGAGCACTAATATTTTGCAGTGAAAATGAGAAAATTTTTGCATTGAGGATACCATACAAATATAAACCAATATCATGCACATGCAATACCATACACATGTGCATGTTTGTAAGCATATATGTATATGCTTGTTTATTATTGCACAACTATACTATGTATCCAAGTGAAAACATGGACATATAAGAGATCTGATAAAAGCATCACTATAAATAATCACTATAAAGAACAGTGTTTTTTCAGATACTTGTTTTTAACATATCTAAAGTATAGTGGGGACTAGTGGTTATTTTTTATAAGATTTACCAAGTTACAGGAAAGAATCCTTTCTCTCTTTCTTAGTGGGATTAACATTTTTATTTATGAGCAGAGGAAATAAGAAGTGTTAAGTAAATTTTACTTAAGAGCAAATGAAAAGAATTTATGAATAAATTATATGACAATAAGAAAAGTTACATAAAATGTTCCATCTTTTGTGAAGCAAAAACCCAAATTGAATTTAGAGTTCTTCTTACTTTTAAAGATTGAAAAATGATCAAATAAAAGTAGTGCTCTTGACATTGTGGAAAATACATATTTTCAAAAATCATGTGTAATGTTAGGATTATGGAGCAAAATTAGTTCTTTTCAAACATCCTTCCATGATTGATTTAATCTTATCTATTTTTTTAACCTACCCATTTTAGAAATGGTGTGTGTGTCATTTCATTTGTAGAAACAGTTGGTGAACACATTGGGTTATTTTTCAATTTTTGACACTGGCACATTAGTCTGGATGGGAAGAGAAGAAATTATTACCTTTTCAGAAATTATATAATTTAGGTATTTGCAAATAGAAAATGTAGTTTGAGTCAAAAGATATTGCACATTAATTGTGAAACATGCCCATCAATATTGTGACCTGAAAGTAAAGAGTCACAAAGAGTTCTGATGGTGTAATGCAAAATTTGAAGTCAATACATACTGGTCGAGAAATATAATCCTTTAAAAGGGCCAAAGAATAGCAGTAGGGGCCACGGTAACCCAGGAGTCAGTTGAAATCCAGAATATCATAAACAAAAATAATATAAAAATTTTCTATAATTCATTTGATTTTGTGAAATATTGCATTTTCCTGAAAACAGGTCAGACATTATTTTGCAGATGTAAACTCACTGGCTGAATAAAGTTTTGCCTTTGAACATATTTCATTTAGTCTGTACATATTTACTAAAAATGTCCTACTTACTGAAACAATGCCAGGCATTTTTTAAAGTTTTAATTTGAAGGTAGAACAACCACTATTCTAAAATATTTGTCACTGGCTGGATTTTCCTTGCTGAAATAGAAAACCATTGAAACTAGACACAGAGAAGTGCTATGTTATCCATCAGACAGTAGTTGTGAACTTCAAGTGCTTAGTGTGAACTTTTTAGTAGCTGGTGTGTCAATTTTGATAGACATAGGTGGGGTGAATGATATTAATAGAAAAAAAGTCAAATTTTCTGTCCTCTTGATTTTTGTTTTAAGGGATAAAAGTTTGTAGTGGAATTGACAAGTGAAGAAGGCACCCCAATATAGTGTATGTGAAAACACTTGCATGATTGAAATTAAATGTTAATACATGTAATTTGCTAATCTGCTATGCAGTCTAGTATAATCTGATCCTCAAGAATGTAAATTCTTATTCCACATTCTGTTTGTAGGAATCCCTTCACCCTTAATCTTGAAAAAAGTGGGAGGCATTTGTAGGAGGCTGCAAGTGGGATTTTTGTTATTAAAATCATTGAAAAAATATTTTAAAAATGCAATATTTTTGGAAGGGATTTTTTTCATTTCATATACTTCTATCCCACCTTGAAATTGTAACATGAATTTGTTTACATGATCTCATGTACATTCTTGGGTATTTCAACTCATTTTCTCTGCATCATAAAAGTAATTATCATCATTATGATGTCCATATTAATTTGTATTCTCTGTTTTAACTTATTTCATTCCAGACCCTATCTCTAGTTCAATGAGTGACCAGAGGCAACACAACACATAACACAACATACATAAGTCACATACACTTCAGAATTAAAGTACTCTCCAAAATATTTCTGGTAAACCTAAAACAACCTCTTCATGCTGTTTCTGCTGTTTCTTATTATGATTAAAGGCGCTCAGAAAATGCACAGACCCACTTTCTCCACCCCCAACCTCCTTTCACATATGGAAGTTTTAACTTAAGGTCAGGACTATTCAAGATGTCTAGGTGATTTTACTCATCTGTTTTTATGAATAAATCTCAGGACCTAAAATGTTCATACTGTTAAATGTTTTAGGAAGAAATAATGGAATGCATACATTTATGTATGAAAAATTGCTGAAATTCACATCATTATTCTTTATCATTTCAACATTCATAAACAAAATTATAACTTTCTGAAAGAACATTTATATTTTCCATCCTGTTGAAATTTTTTTTTTGCAAAATTAAAACACAAAGTAAAATCTCTTTTTATGATCATAGGAATATGTTTAATGCAAGAATGAATATGAAAAACACAGTGACAGTTGGTATGTTTCTAGCTGATGGAGGACACACACACACACTCTCTCACACTCACATATATAGTCAGCTCTTTGAAAAGATTTTTTATGAACTAGTGCCTAAATTCCAGCATTTATGATAATAATTTGCTGGTTAGAAAAGTTGTTTGAGGTTCATTTGTTAGTATTTATCTGTAAAATTGTTTATTTCTAATTTTTACTATATAACGTGCATATTTGTAACCTCTTGTGGCAAAGTGGAGAAACAAATCTAAAATATTACAATAAAACATATTTAAGTGAATACAGTCCTAATAAGTACCCCATTCTATATTAATTACTCAATGGACTATGTATACCATAAAAGCTATGGATATTTACAAAATGAAGAGATACATGATGAACGAGAGTAGTTAAGGGAAGAGACAGTCAGGGCTGGGATTTCAGCTTCACCTTGGAGGATGTGTATGAGTCCAAGAGGTTTTATGTCACTTTGCTGGAACCACAATGCCTTCCCCTCCTCCCTGTCATCTTTTACAGAAATGGTTCTTTTTCCAATGACTTTGTTATTGTCTCTCCATTACTAGACTTTTCCAAAATGTAGATTCATGTATTTAACTTCCTTCTTAATATCTCCATCTCAAGAGATACTGATTATAAACTGATTTTGTCTTTCCCTCCCTATCTCACTCCCCCAATACTCTTTTCCTGCTGTCTTCCTCTTTTCAACTCATGGTCGCGTTCCCCTTCCAGGTGATCAGTTCAGACCTGTAGGGTCGATGTTGATGTTTTCTTTCTCTTATATTCTGCTTACAGTGGTAGTAAATTTAGTTGGCTGTACTTTCAAATTATAACAAGAAAATAACCATTTCTTACCATCTCCCCTGCTAATCTCCCTCACCAGCCACTGCCATCTTTTCCCTAGGTTATTATAAAAGTTAGGCTTTCTGCTTCTGCCTTTGTCCCATTATAGTTGCAATCCATTTTCAACAGAAAGTAATTCTATTAAAATGCTAAATCTATATCACAGGTTCACTGACAATCCTCCAGGGTTTCCCATCTCACTCAAAGTAAAAACCGAAGTCCTTGGAATTGACTGCAAGGTCCAGATGATCTCCCCCCAGAGGTACTAGTGACTGTATCCTCTCCCCTTCCTCATGTGACTATATCCCTGGTCTCTCCACAGTGACCTGGAAGGCCAGGGCTTTTTTGTCACGGAGTGAGATAAAGTGCTTTCCCACTTGCTGCAAATGTAGCTCATTCAAGAGGGCCCTCTCTCGACGCCTTCATTTTCCCCTTCAAATGCCAACCTCTCAACAAGGCTTGCTTTGATTTCTACTTTAGATTTTCTGTTCTTCTTTCCCCAATACTCTTTGGGATACTTGCTATTTTTAATATCTCTGCAACACTTGCCACAATTTACCATTCTCCACACATATGTAATTAATAAAAGTTACATCTTTTTCCCTTTCAAAGGGAAACAGGCATTTTCAGGCTCATTTGTTTGCCAGTTTTTCCCTAGTGGCCAGGAAAATTTCTGATACAAAGTGAGACTCAGTAAATATTTGCTAAATGCTTCAATAAATTAGTAAATATAGAAAAAAGAACCTTCCCCTTTCTGAATTATTTAGATGTATGAAGAGGGTATAGAAAATCATAGTTCTCTACTAGCTTTGAAAATACCGATTTAGTAATCAGTTTCTGAGCTTGATATAATAAAGAAGATTTTTAAATTATCAGTTAAACAAGGATTTATTTTATAAAATTTTTCAATCATTTGGCAACTATTTTGTGAACAACTGTCTGTAATTGGTAGATGGTGAAAGGATTGTACAATGTCCACAAAGTTCTCAGAAACAAGTAGATGATGGTTTAAAAGCAATGGCGCTTTTAAAAATCAATATTTTATTTGAGACATAAGGGAGTTATCCATATATGATCCAAATAGAAATGACACCCTTAGTAGACTAACTTTGGTAAACCATATTACAGTATGTAAATTCATATATTGAATGATTATGATAGTGGAGCAATAGTAAATATAAAATGTGACTTTATCTAAAATTTCATTAGCAAGAGATGATACATAAGTTTTATGTCCTAGATAACTATGGAATAATTTTGTTATACGCTCAACTTCATTTTATTGGGCTAAAAAGATCAGCCTTTATCTGAAAATCCTTCACAAATAACAATCTTAACTACTTTTTAGCAGTACTCTTACCAAAAAGCTACATATGACTTAATCACTCCATTTTGGTGCTTTTACTGTTTACAAAAAGGAGTTCATCAGTGGAAAAATAATTGTCATAAAAGGTTTGAAAGATTTTTATCTTGCTTATTTTTAAGAGAAAATTTTATTGAAGAATTAATTTTATTAAAGAATTCTTGAAATCTTTTCAAAATGACACCTATTCAGCACTCACTATATATCTGATGACATTGTAAATTAAACATGAAAAGATTAATATAAGACTTGTTTCTCAAGTAGGAAGAGTTTTCAAGCTCATTAGCAAAGAAGTGGATATAAAATTGTGCTGTAATATAATGACCTTATATATATTTTTAACTTCAATGGCTTGGAAAATTTTTCTTAAATTGTAACTATAATTTAATCCAATCTGTGTCATTTAAAACAACCATCTTAAAGCTCAGAATATGTAACAATATTTTAAAGTTATGTTAGTAAGATTATTAAGTAACATTTAGTGGAAGTTAACTTCCTGCTGACCATTACCTATATATATATATAATATATATATAATTTCATTTAATATATGCAATATTTTGTTAATTTCAAGAATGGTATTAACCAGAAGCATGTTACTACAGATGCAAAGGTAAACAAAACAAATTAAGCATGATGTTAGGTTAGTTCACCATTGATAGCTATCCATTTTGGTTTTAAGGGTGGGTGACTTTTGCATTGTCAATGGATATTGTGAAAAGGAAGAGGATCAATATTTTTTTCACAATGCCAAATATCATTTGTAAAAGCTCATCAATTATAAATGCACAGATATTATATATAAAAATATATGTTTTACCATTGTATTTTAACAAGTTCAAATTTTAAAGAATCCTCTCAGAAACTGTTGAAGGTTGGGTTTTATTGAGAGGGTGAAAATAGTACTTTAGTGATTTGTTTTCTGAGATCACCCTTTCTCATCTTTGAAAACACTGAACAGATTCATGGTTCATGCAGTATGTAGTTGAATGTTGGGAACCAAGTCCTCCTGCAGAGGTAGGAGTAATTACAGCTGTCAGTTCTTTCAACATGAGAAAACAACCTTGTTTCAACTTTACAAGAAACAGATTGTAAGTATGCAACGGAAAAGAAATAGCAATCTTTATGTGATGAACAGTGTGGTGATTGTTAAACTAGTCAACTCAGTCATTTGGAGGGATATATTTACTGGAGGTTGTTGGAGAGAAGATACAGTTTATATGCATGTCTGAGAATATTTTATGAATGAACAAATAAGAACCTGAGTAACAATGTATTATAAGGACAAGACTAATGGCCAGTAGAATTCACAGAGAAATGGTGTCTAAAGAAACTTGCCTTAACTGTTTTCAGGTGAGTTTTCTCTTTTTTGAAAGCACTTCCTTTGTACCTGGGTGTTCCTCACATCTGGTTTATTTGGATGTTAGAAACCCAGAACTTCCTTATACTAAGCAAGAAGAAAGTAAATGAAATTGAAAAAAAGTTGAAAACATGTTATAAGGAATGAGTGCTCCTTTTCCCCCCAGATACCCATGTATTAACTGATTGCCATTAAATAAAGCTTATCTTTAAAACAATTTGTTTAGAATATAGTGCTTCCTCATTCTCTTTCTCTCCCCCCACCCCTCTCTCTCTCTTTCTCTCTCTGTGCGCACATGTGTGCAGGGGTGATTTGATGTGTTTTTGGAAAGATTAGGCTAATGTACCAATCTCATATCCGGGAGACTGCAGAAAAGTGTTCTACTCTGAGGTAAGATTTCAAAGCCTGGTGTTCTAGTGCCTGCTAGTTCTTAATGAAAATTTGTGTTCCTTATCTGAGGCAAAACTAAGGATGAAATGAATTAGTAAATTATGAAAACAACTTAGTGAGCAAAAGGGAAAAATAATTAAATGCCAGACAGAGTAGTAATACTTTATTTTTTTAAAAAGTAAACTATGAAAGCACTAAATGCATTAATACAAAAGTCTTCCTGGCTACTTTTGGTAACATCACTTTCCTTTTTCTATTTGTATTCCTCATGTCCAGTACACATTTTTTTTTTTTTGGCCTGAACAAATTGTAAGTAAAGGTAGCCAGATGGCCTAGGACAGAAAACAGGACACCTCTCTTTGCCTGGACGGGTTTCAAAATTGACACAGCATCAGTGCACAAATGAATCCAGATAATGTGGCAGAAACAAGTTGTCTGCCTCCTAATGTGTAAAGTGCAAAAACTGAAGGAATAGAATAAACTTTCCTCAACGGTTCTGGTTTGCAGATATAAAGGATTGAAATTATAATGAAGTGGTTTCCACTGGGATAAAAGCCAGGACACTAGGTAGTGGAACCAGTGTCCCAGTCTTGGCCAACCAAATCCTACCCTTTTCGGACCAAATCACTTATTCCCAAGTTTTACTTAATAAATTTAATATTAAAGAAAATGCTTTCATTTAAAAAAAAAACTTCTATTTCATAGTTCATCTTTCAAACTATTTTCTAAACTTGATAAATTTAATGAATTCAATTTGAACTCTATAAGCAGACACCCTTTTCATACTTCAGCTATTATCCACAACACCTGTAGCAAATTCCTATGGTGTTCTTTCACAAAACCAGATCTCTTGCAAAGTTGATGGAAAAGGAAGAGGGACAAGTTGCTTAGAATATCATGTTTCTTTTAGGTGTTTTTCCTGATTTCCTTTGTGCTCTGGAATATGTGCTTAAGTTCATGGTTATCTAAACAACTGTGCTGCTCCAAGCAGATGGCTGTTGTAAAAGGGTAGTGTTGGGAGAATAAAGACCAGGTCAAGAGGGCCTAGAAGCAGAGATGAAACCCTCTAGGGGCTGATGATGTTCGCATATTGATTTCACAATATTCCTACAGGTGACCAGGAAGTTGTCTCCACTTGTCTCTAGAGGTAAAGCGATAAAGAGATAAACTTGTCATTGGAAGTGGGAGAGGTAGATAACAAACAATACAAGTAATGCTGATGGTATTTAGGTGGTGGCTTGTGCTATGGAGAAAAGAAATTAAACAGCAAAATAAAGCAGAATAGATAAAAAAGAATAGTCCAAGTACATGGCTAAATTTTAAATAAAGTTGACAGAGAAAGCCTGAAAAGGTGACATAAAGACTTAAATGTGGCAAGACTTTCTCAACTTACCTGAGACAGAAGACTCTTATTTATTGTGTATGTATGTCTGTATCATCTGTCTATCTATCTATCTATCTATCTATCTATCTATCTATCTATCTATCTATCTATCTATCTATCATTCTATCTATCACCTAATTACTTACCTACCTAGCCTATCTATCATCTATCTATTCTTTCCAGTAAATGGTGGAAATAGTACTTAAACCTAAACAGCTTTGTTTCCAGAAAGTTCTAACCCACTTATTTAGGTATTTTTCAAAGAAACTGGACACTACCATTTCTCTGAATGTTACTTTTAAAGCTATTTGTGCAAATACGCTATCCCTGATCTACATTTCCCATAATGCAAACTCGAGAGAGTATGTGTTTTGAAATTATGAAACCACTTTTCTCACTTCTGAATTAAAGTATAATTTTAAGTTGGGGGTTATTTTTTTGTTATCTATTAAAAAGAAAAAAGAACATACAATTTATTGATTGACTATTTCATTGGTCAAGAAATCTTCAATTTTACCAGAATACCTTGTATTACTACAAAAACCATTAAGGTTAAATTTTTGAAGAAGGTAAAATAAGTTTATAGGATGGTTCTTATATGTCTTTTCAGATTTCTAACTAAGCAACACATTAATATTTTAGAGACTTTATGAAGTGCTATTTGAAGGAGATATGATTTACTTTTTTATAAGCCTGTGATTTTCAAACAATATTTTTACAATGGGCTTCCTTTCTTAGCAAACTGCTGACATTGCAAAGACATTGATGTACCTAGGAGCTTGTAGACAGTAGATCAAGCTGTCTTATAATATGAAATCTAATATTACATATGAAAAGAATGAAAATTTGGTCAACCATCTTATGTGAAATGTGTAAATATATTTAAGCTCAGTTTTCTTAAAGAAAAAACTCAGAGAGAGAAGAAAGAATATGACTTTTTTATTTTCATAAATAATACATTATTGTAGGCATGGACAGTATATTACAAATAACTTTACAATATCTTTAGATGAATATATGCATTGTTTATTTAAGGGCTCAATATATTACTTAATTTTATACTAATACAGATGGTACATTGATCAAACATTTCTTATGCAGATTTCACTGAATCATTAAACCAATGTCTATCAAACATCGGTGCATTTTGGTACTACAAAATACACGATTTAATTTTGATGTCATTTTTATAGCACTGATGGTTTTAAACCAGACTGCAATTCTTACCAAATCAGATTCTTATTTTATGAAACACAGTTCTTCATTTTAAGCATCAGAAAGCTACGCAGGCAGATTTCATTAGAAAAAGAATTTGTTAAAAGAAACTTCAGCAAGATCAAACAGGCCAACTCAGAAGGCAGCAGGACTCAAGTTGGGGAGGGCACAGCAAACACCCAAATCCAGTGAAGTGTTTGTTTTCACTTCCTATCTATAGCCACCAGGACCGTGGACAGGCTACAGGTGGAATCTAGATGGCATTGCTGAAGCCATGTCACAAGAACGAACTTTCCACTGTCTTTCACTCAAAGTCAAGACTAGCAATATACAATGGGCCAAACATTAGTTGCTAGTGGAAGCCACATAAAAAAAGTGGGGAACATTTGATGGTTGTGTGTCCAACTATAGCGATCCAACTCAGGTCCTGCTGCATGATCAGAAATGGAGGTTCCACCTGATGGACTTGAATTGTAGCTTGGCTCTGCTCTCACATATGCACACTCTGAAGGGGTTGATCTCTGCAGGCAGTACACCCAGCAGCCAAAGCTCCATGTTCCTCCATGCAGAGATACCTAGGTGGTGAGTTGCAGTGTCAGCCCCAGGTATCCACAGTGACTTATCGAAGATTATATATACTAAGTTATAAATAACTAAAGTTTAGGTTTACCGAGGATATTTAGAATAATAAATGAGCCAGATTGAAATGGTTATAGCTTTAATAACATGGAAATCTAAATTTGACTCTTGCACTGTCTCTTATTCCCTGTGAGCTTCAGTTTTTCACCATCTATAATCTGTGAGGATGATGATGCTTTATTTGCTCATGGAGCAAATGCAAAAATTAAATGTGATGTTTCATATTAAGAGTTTAGTTTGATGCACAGTACATAGTGAGCATTCTATAATGGTGATGCATATTTTGAAAAGGTAAAAGTGAAAAACTATAATGATAAAATTTTAGTTTCAAACATAATACTTTGATTTTGGGGGAGTCAAGGCAGCAATGAAAGGGTCAGAAACCTTTCCCAAAGCATCTCATTTATGTAACTGCTTATTATTATTTAAGTTATTCTATTACTATATCCATATTATATAATGTTATATTATATATTATATGATGTGTTGCAATGCCAGATGGCTATTATATTTTTGTGATATAAAAATGAAATATAGAATTTTGGTGAGCTACTTTACTCTTTAATGTAAATTACTATGCAAAGACAGGCATGAAGTACTCTATATACCTAAAACACATGCTAGATGTGGTTATCCAATTTCTACCTCTGAGAGTAGGAAGGCCCCCAGGTTTCATTATTTCTAGAATGGACTATGAGTCTTTACAATAGCTATGTGGCAGGAAAAAAAAATGTAACATTCTTGAATAAATCAGAATCAATTCAAAGAATATTCTATAATGTTATATTCTAAGATGACTGGACTGGGGAAGGCAAAAACAAAAACCCTATTCTAAAATGAAAAATTTTTAGTATAGCACAAGAACTTGGGTGACTCACCCAGCCGATTAAAGAATAGGATCTTTTACCATCTGACTATACCTGATTTGGGGTGGAAAAAATTAGCAGTTAAGAACACCAACCCAGGGTAGAAAATTATATCCAATGGTATTGAGGGAATAGAAACAAACTGATCCAGTGATAATGTTGAGTTGTTCACACAGAGGTAACCTTTCAAACAGAAGGAGCAAAAATATTGATCTAGAGATACATGGAGCTGTCAGACAACCTAGACAAAATCCAGCCTAAATATAAACCAAGAAATTTTTGTATAATGGATGTCATTGCTTGAATCAACTAGGAAATCTTTGATGGTGGTGGACATTTTGCAGAACTCACTTCATACCTGACCTCTCCTGATTCTTGTATCCACAGCTTCTCCTGTCATTGGGTTTGTTTCTAGCATATTCTCTTGGGAGTGAATCCCATTAGTTTTTCCTGTCTTCTTCTGACATATCAGAATTTTTTCAACACAGAATTCTAGATCCTTTTCTTTCACAGGAAAAAAAAAATTAAGTAGGCAAAGGAAATGATGATATCCACATTGTTCAATGAAAACATATACTTTTCTTCCCTTTTGCTCTCTCGAGAGCATCAAATTAGTGCAAATGGATTATTTGCTGGCTAATGCCTGAGTACATCCAACAGAATAACCATGGAGTATATCTTAAGATCTAGGTAAACATATTTAGTTGAAGTAATAAACTGACAAAAATCAGGCTACCTTAAATGAAATTTTATTTACACAGTTACACAGAGACCATCAATAGTATTACTCAAACAAGAAATTCTAGAGTGCAACATTGCTAGTTTGGGTTCTTACATATTTTTACTTTAGAAACATCCGTTAGAAATTTGGCTTTTGAAGATTGCAAAAGCTCCTTATAGTCTTTGTCACTTCTAATTATAATCAGTGAAGGGTTAGAAACATAAAACAGATTAATACATGAGACATTTTGTAAGTGTTTCTGATTCAGCATTCTAAACAATCTTACTGGAATCCATGGGAAAAGTCAATCTAGTATTTTTTTTTCTAGCTAGAATGGGAAAACACTGGATGAGAAAACAAAGAACATTAGCTTAAGAAGAAGAGGATTTTGCATGTAGTATATACAGATGTCAAATTATAATGTTGAACACCTAAAACTTACGTAATGTTACAAAGCCATGCAACTACAATAAAAACATTTTTTTCAAAGAAAAAGAAAGAATAAGACAATTTGCCAATGCCTTAGCTAACTTTAGAACTGATCTTCAAAATTAAAATAGTAACTCACCTGACATATATTACCAACATCTAAAACCTTCTTCAAAGAAATAATATTTTTCACAGAAATGATTTTTTAATAAATGTAGTATAATGCACACATCACAGATCAGTAAAATTTTCCTCATCCACAATGTGGCCACCGTTATCCAGTCTATACTCTCAACAGTTCTTCTGTGTAATAAAAGTTACCACTCTCCACATCGACTTACCCTTTAAAATCTCCATCCTTGCAGTTGATGTGGTATATTTAAAGCACAAATATTACCTTAATCTTTTTTAAAGATTTATTTACTTATGCATACAAGAGCTGGGGTACAGGCCAGAGTTGTGGGGGTGAGAGGATTCACCAGAGACAGAGTGGGGAACAAAATAGGCAGATCCACTGAAATACACTGCTGAGGGGAGCAGCAGAGGAGACAGGAGAGGTCTGCTGCGCCATGTGGTCTGCTCCCTGGCCAGCCTGGGATGGAACTCGTGCTGCAGAGGCTGAGGATTGTTTTATAGTGCGGTGCTTAATCTTTTGAGCAACCAGGGAGGCCCTACCTTAATCTTCTTATTACTACTTTCAGACAAGAAAAGGGGACCCCTCTCATATCACAGCACCCATTCTTTTGAACACTTATTAAACACATCTTCTGAGGGAAGAGAAAAAATCAGCCTCTGCCCAATAGACAAATCCAAACTCCTCTCAAAGTCTAATTAGGTCTTAGGTGATATGTCTCTTTCATCTCTCATCCTTCATCTTTTCCAGATTATGCACAGGCCAACTTTCAGTTACTCAGAAGCAGCAAATGCTTTCACCATCAGCTTCATTCCTGTTTTCATTATCCCAGAACAGTCCCTTTGTTCTTCACCTAATTGTTTTAGATGCTATCATAATCTTTGTTTCACAGATAATGAAACTGAAGTTGGAGAGGTCAACTCACTTGTGCAAAGACTAATTAGCACCATGAAAATGGCCGAATAACCAGTGAATTCATTCTACATCTGAGTTCACTATAAAAAGACAATCTTATCACCCTGCAGGTTTAGTTCTGGTCTAACCCATCAGGCATTCCCTGATGTGCTAAGTAGGCTTAGTAACAATCCTTGTTATCTCCTTTCTATTTCTCCCCTTACCTTTTCCCTCATATAATTTATGATAGTTTGTAATTATTTATTGTGGTAAATTGTTCAGCTTTTTGTATTATTCACTAATTTATAAGATTTCGAATAGAAGAGCAAAAATACCCAGCACGTGTACTCTCCTTTAAACATAAGCCCTCAGGGCATTTTTCTATGAAGTATCTAAGATGTTAGATCTCTCTGTAACTCTTGAAATGACACAGTCATTTCAGGTATAATAATGACTGTTTTCTGCTTTTCACTCTGGCACTTTTATAACAAGCTTATCATTAAATTGTTTTTTGTACTGAAAGACTAAAAACAACATCAGCAATAAAATTAATACAATTCTCTAGAATGTTCAATCAATTATCTTCTATCTTTAGCTTCCCCCCTTTCTTTTTTTAAAATTTATTTATTTATTTTTATTTATGCATTCAAGAACTGGTATAGGCCAGAGGTGTGGAGGGTAAGAGGATTCACTAGAGACAGAGTGGGGAGCAGAACAGGTGGATTGACTGAAATACACTGCTGAGGGGAGCAGCGGGTGAATCAGGAGATGTCTGCTGTGTCAAATGGGTTAGCGCCCTGACCAGGGATCAAACTCATGCTGCAGTGGCTGCAGATAGCTTCATAGTGCTGACACTTAACCCCTTGCCACCAGGGAGGCCTCCTCTCCTTTCTTAAATATACTTGCTCCCTGTCATTTGCTTTCCTTTTCTTATGCTACTTGCACCACCTACTTGTAACCGAGTAGTGTTTTCCCAGAAACTTCAGATTCTCAAAATTTTATTTTGGAAAGAGATTTGAGGAAGACTGAGCCAGCACTCATCCTGTAAGTGAACTGAACTTCTTGGATTGGATGATTCTCTGTATCACCTCACTATGCAAACACATACAGACTCAGCACACACACAAGCCCAACAAACCAGTAAGTATGACATATTTTCAAAGAGATGGAGTGGGGCATTTATCTGACAGTCATAGCCAGGAAAAACATTCCTGTAAATTGGCCCATTTCTCCTCAAAATGTGTCTGAGGTGAAATGGAGCATCCTTTGTTTTACACATGAAAATAATTCAGAAAGATGACCGTTTATTGATATATGTCTCATGGCCTAAAACTCAAGGGACTAAAAAAAAAATAAATAAAGACAGTTAAATTTAAGTAGACTTGGAAAAGTGAAGGACTGTTAACTTAAAATATCATATTTCTTTTCTTGTTATATAATATTTTCTTTCAATTAAAAGGTAAAATGTAACTATAACATACAGCATGGGGAGAGTAAGGGGCAGAGATAAAGAGGTATATTGAAGAACTATTTCTAGTACATTTCCCTACGTGAAAAGAAACAATATCAAAGAAAATAAATAGAAATAGCAACACATTGTCTTCTGGTGAGTGTTTCACATACTGCATATATTGAAATATTCATAGTGATGGGAAATCCTAAAATGAATGGTAAGACACATGGAGGTCTCAGCTTTTGTGTTCAGTGAAGGTCAATGTCAAAGTTTAAAGTTTCTAAGGGACAGCAGAATGTCAAACGTCTCTTCCTTCAGAAAGTATAGTGATTGAGGTCTAACTTGAGGCTGAAGAGAGATATTTGCATGTTACTAAAGCTCTTTCTTTTCTTTTCAACAGGATAGAATTCCCACAGATAGCTCATTACCATATTTTGACTTCTCACCCCTCCTATTTATACTATTTGTGAACATATTTGATTATTGCAAAAGGTGAGAGCAATACCTTCTCCTCTAATCTCCATCTTTCATTTACTCTGTGTATTCTTTACAAAATACAAAGGAAAAAAAAAAAACATTTTATTTGAAGTGTTCAAAATACCAGAAAGTCACTAAGAAGAGGGTTTAATGTTGGCACTGGATAAAAAGACAACCTTGAACTAATTTTGAAGTTTGCAATTAGCAGAGATCACAGTGTGGCAAGTAAGTTTTAATGATAGACTGGCCCAGGCCTTGAGGTAAATTATGCATAATTATTCATAACTGCTATTTTTGGCTTGCCTGATTTGTCCTAGACCTCTGGCTGAGGAAACAATTTGAAATAATTAGTGTACTAGTGCATTGACAATGATGAATGAATTGAATACTTCTTGTGCCAAACATGGGTCTTGATAGGAAGCAGATAACTTTGGCAACTGTGGTGTTCTGTTGTTAGGTCTCTGAAAGTAGAAAGTTTGTGTTGTTTGTGTGGTGTGTGTGTGTTTTTCATAGGTTGTAACTTACTTAAATCATTCTTTAAAAACCCTGAAAATCAAACCAAAACACAAAATGAAAAAGGAACATTTGTTGCTATAAAACTAGAAATTTCTTATTTATTTATATGTAATTTTTGCCTGCTTAATGTTGAGAGTTTAAACTACGATAAATATAAAGTAAACATGATTTCTCAGAAATTAGAAAACGTCCTTTAACTTTTAAGCTCATGGAAAGTTTTTTCAATTTAGTATATTAGACCAAAACTACATTTAAGAAAAAAATGCACTAATAATGAACTAAGTGCAAGGCTCTTTCTTTTTTGAGTTTGGGAGATTTTAAATAATTAATGCATAAGCATACTTAGTGATTTCTTCCTAGACATTTATTTTAGAAAGTAAGAACAAAAGGAATATTTAATTGCATACTGAATTCCTATTCCTTGTCTTTATATATAATATATAAAATAATTTTAATGTTGTATAAGTAAATGTGCTGAAATAGAAAATATTGAGTCAATTTGGTGTATCCTTAGATGATGAAATTAGCTGAAAATTTTAAAAACTAATCCCAGAAATCTGTTTTTTAATTTGCTGGTCATAATTTGTGTAAAACTCTTTTGTTAATTAAGCAAATACTCAGAAATGCAATATATTCACATTTTTCAATAGAATAAACTCCAATTGTCTCTGTTTGGAGACAGTAATTTACTCCTGCATGGGGATGGGGGATTGGACGAACTGCCAGACAATTTTTGTTTTAGTGAAAAAGCCTCAGTCTGTTTAGGTCACCAGAATGCAACATTAGACTTCTTTTTTCTATAACCGTAAAGCATTTGGAAAGTATAAAAGGATGGAATTTCCAGATAAATTTTAAAATGTACTATTTGAATGTTATTGCCCTGCTAATAACATGTTATTTTCTGTATATTCAAGTAGTTTTATAAAACATCCAAACTTGCAGTGAAAACTATCTTTTTCAGTAGGAAAATATATATATTTGTGTCACATATGCATACACATACATGTTTCTGAAATCATCTAATTCAATTTTATCATTTTTCATTACTTTTAACCAAGAAATATTATTTAAATGATGTTGCATCATACCTATAGAATAAACCATGATCTTAAATAATCTGCACATAAAATATATCAACTTATTGCTGATTGTCATAAATAAACAATTCTTTTATGTATCTCTTATTCCAAGTGAAAAGAAAAAGGACACTGTTACCACACATTTTTTCTGTATGTTATCGGATACTATATATTTCAGACTGTGTGCCCTGACCTTGAAAAACTGCTTTTTTAGGGACCCAGGGCCTAAAAAAGGAAATTTCAGTAAAGTCAGTTCTCTAGCAATTTTTTTTTTTTGGTTTAATAAACAAATGTGGGCCTCCCTTGGTGGCGCAGCATTTGAGCACTGGGCTGAGAAGCTGCCCGCAGCCTCTGCAGCGCTGGTTCAATCCCCGGCCACCAGTGAGGGTCCCACATGGCGCGCAGACCTCTCCTGCCACGGCCGCTGCTCCCCTCAGCAGTGTACTCTGTCGGTCTGCCTGTTCTGTTCCCTGCTCTGGCTCTGGTGAATTCTCTCACCCTCCCGTGCTTCTGACTATACCCAGTGCTTGTATAAATAAATAAATAAATAAATAAATCTTAAAAAAAAAAAAAAAACAAATGTAGCACAACTTCAGTTTTAATGGAATGTAAATGCCACTTTATAACTTTACTTTGGTTTGTAATTCACATTTTATGATAAAGCATTTCCCAACTGTCTTTGTCTATATGTTGTACGTGGCATAACTAAAAAAAAAAAAAATATATATATATAGCTTTAAATCTACATTAACTAAAGGATCTTGTTGATTAATGTATCTAAATAAGTACCAGTACTGCCAGGAGGAGTCAAATGAGTGATTCTGGAAGTCTCGGATTGAAATTAAAGCCTTATAAAAGAAAAAAAATTAAAAGAATATTCATTTATTTATGCATACAAGAACTGGGACATAAGGTACAGGTGCTGGGCAGGGGGGTTGGTGAGAGGATTCACCAGAGAGAGTGGGGAGCATTACAGGCAGATATAAAAGAAAATATTTAATCACAAAATTACAATAACAGAAGTTTAAGTCTGGAGATACTTGCTTTATTTAGCTTAATTTATTTTTCTCATGAGTAGTTTGCTATATGGGATCACACCTCATCCAGATCTACAAGGGTATTTTTATCTGGTTGTGTCCTGAGAGATGCAGAACAGTGATACTCAAGCACTGGTCCTTTGACCGTACAGAGTTTGGGGGTAAATTGTGGCCAAAGAGCTGATGGCTTATGAACTGACGTTTCCTAGTTTCTTTTTGTGTCACCTGAAAACTCTACTGAAGGTAGAGTGAGAGTGTAGAGGGTAGAAGTCTTTGACCAAATAGAAACATTGACTCATAGTGTATATATATATATATATATATATATATATATATGTGTGTGTGTGTGTATATATATTTAGAGAGAGAGAGAGAAGAAGAAGAACTGGGGTTTGGCCAGAGATGCAGGGGATTGGGGTGAGAGGATTCAACAGAGACAGAGTGGGGTGCAGAATAGCAGAACAGGCAGATCTACTGCAATACACTGCTGAGGGGAGCAGCAGGGAGACAGGAGAGGTCTGCTGCGCCATATGGGTAGCTCCCTGGCCTGGGATCCAACTCAGGCAGTAGCCTTGAGAGGGCTGAGACTTAACCCTTAGTACAACACCAAGGAGGCCCTGAATCTTATCTTTTAATTACAATAAAAGATATATGGAAAAATAATATGTGAATGCATATTATTATTGTTATTTTTGTTTGCATTCTGTTCACTGGTTTATTTATCTAAAAGTCACTAAAAATGAAGGATGTTTAAAGCATGAAAAGCAAATATTTATTTTTTTAAACATGTTTCAGGCATTCAACCTGATTCTTTGGCTCAGTTGAATAAGAGAAGCAAAACTTTAAATAGCTTTGACTCAAGAAATAAGGGTTCTGTTTAATATCACCTCTTAGACAAGCATTTGAAGATTAGTACAAATTAGTCATGGCATGACATACAGATTTTGATGTTCCACTTTTCTGAAAGTTGTTTTAAAAGACATGTAAAGAAGGAAACACTTTACCCACTAAAATAAAGTTAAATATTGGACAAAAAGTTTATGTACTTCTAAAAAGTTCCTCATGACAGGTTTATAATAAGCACATCATATTTTTCAAGTGTCTCTTCCTGTTGGAAGCCAGGCACATTCAATTTTGTGACAACAGCGCAATATTTAAATCTCTGGGAAGAGTGATTTTTCAAATTGATTGAATATCACTAATCAGCACTAAAGAAAGAGTTGCTGTCTTTAAGGCAGAAGCAATGAATCTGACATACAATGTAGCAGGTGGTGCATGAGCTAGGTTTTTTTCTCATGTTAATACAAATTGATATGTAATTTTGAAGCTTATATTGAACAAATACAGTAGAACATAATATTATAAGTGCCATCTCACATTCAGTTTATTCTAAGAAAATGGGCGATTTTAATGTAATACATGTACATGGTGAGTCTCAACAATGAACAACAATGAACACATAATGCTACAATGCAATGTTATGTCAACTTAAAATAAAGAAGAGAAAAGGCGAGGGTATTCAATAATTCAAATAAATAAACCACCCAACTTGATCTATGAATATTTTAAGATAAAAAAGAAAAAAATGATGAATGAGAAAATGAGAAATAAAACATCAATTATCATATATTCAGAATTGTTCACTA
Source organism: Talpa europaea (assembly GCF_964194135.1). Classification (NCBI taxonomy): domain Eukaryota; kingdom Metazoa; phylum Chordata; class Mammalia; order Eulipotyphla; family Talpidae; genus Talpa; species Talpa europaea. The sequence goes on from NC_140070.1 coordinate 81,767,005, forward strand.
ATTTCTTAAGTGAATCAGGGTATAACCCAGGAGGCCCTGTTCCCCAAATAACATTTTTTCTTATGATACGATTTTTCATAATTGTAAATAGATGCTTGTTATTCAGACAGATATGTAAAGCTCCACCTGGTCTACTTAGGAAGAGCTGGTGAAGCAAAGACAACACACAACCATAAAACCAAAGCCCATGGCTTGGTTTAAAAATAGTTTGAATCATGAGACACCTTCTAATTGCAATAGCCATGTTTAAATGCAAGCCCCAAGGAGATGTGCCTATCATTGATAATACTCCCCTCAGGGCATTTTGCAAGCTTGATTATAATCTTTCCATAGACAGAAGCCCTCTGTTTGGGTGGGAGGCTTTTTGAAGTAGTTTTCAGTGAGATAGATTGCAATTTCTCCCAATCGCTTTTTGTGTCTTCCTCCTCCCTAAACAACTGCCCCCTCTTTTCTCCTCTCCCACCACCCCTTTAAGTTCGAAGCCATCAATTCATGTATTTAAATGTCCTTGGAAACTGAAAGTAATCTAGAAGGTTATTAGCATATTGTTATAAATGTTAATGGCCTGACACCAAGGATGGGCTTTTTCTTTTATGGGTGTTGTTGTGAACATTATGAGTTTAAATGGGGAAAATCTTCCCCATTCAGAGTGTCACCCTGGCCCTTCATTCACTTGTCAGGAGCCCTTTGTGTGCCCAAACCTTGTCAGAGGCTTCTAGATGTTTAGTGGCAGCAGCTTGCCATTGAGAGCTGGGAAGAGGACTGTTGGGGACGGAGAAAGACTGGCCTAGGCAGCCAGGTGGTGGCCAACTGGCCAGTAACTGACAGACAATTTAACCTAACGAGGCTGTACAGTCAGGCCTGTGTTACAAAAGGCCCACATGTGTCCTTAGCAAGCTTCATTAACTCTTTTGGCTAGGGCGATACTCCTCTGACATATTAATTAGTTGCAATGCTCTCTCTTATTCTAACTTAACCTTTCCATTGGTCACTCAAGTGGATCCTTGGGAAGCTATTAGAATAATATGTATGCAAAATTACTGGGGAAAAGAAGCCAGGGAGGGAGAAAGTATTCCCTATCACTGGACCGATTTTATATGAAGCAATAATGATAAAAAGAAAGAGTGATTGCTAACATTTTACTCAGAAAGAAATTCTATTCCACATTGTTAATAAAAGTAGGACATCAATTACTATGTAGTTATGTGCTGAAATGGGTGTAACATTGTCTTGCTTTTGTCTTTGTGCTAAAATACAGGCAAATACTATAAAACTGTATTTTGAGATATATTGGGTTATCTTTATGGCCAGTGTAATCTGACTTTGAGATTATATAATTTGATTCAATGTTTTAAGTACTTTTCACAAATTAAAAATCTTAGTGAAGGAAAGTTATAATTATTTTTCAAAATGAGAAAAATACAGAGCATTCAGAATATCTGTGACATATTTCAGATGTGCATAGGTAGATATAGATGTACATATAAATATATTCAGTGATAAATAAGTGACTTTGTGTGTAGTCTTTGCTGTTTTACATACCATAACCATGCCCTGTATCATGTAAACTATGACTATAGATGCATTAAGTATTGACTTTTATGATGAATGAAACTAATTTGTATATTTTGCTTATAGAACTGTTCTTGGCAGGGGTGTTCTATAGATATAAATTAATTTAGAAAAGTCCAAAGGCCAAAAATGCATTTTATATATCTACTCTTAGTAAGCAATAAATCTTCAGTGATATAAGACTTTTAATTTCTCACAGTAGATTAGCCACCTGTCAAGGCCAGTGAGAGAAGATTCAGTCTTGCTTCATTGTTTTGCATCTTGTGATTTTTTTTCCAATTTAAGCAAATCATATATTATAATTAGTTTGTTATTCTACATAAACCAAGTACTATGTGGTATTTGTGGACTTACCGTTAAATGTATGAGTTTTTATTAGTGTATAAGATCAATATTGTAAATGTAAATTTGCCATCTTCTTAAACTGCCTTGCTAGAGAGAGAGAAGCTGCTTCCATTAGCTGATAATGAACAATGTCCCTGCCTACGTTTCCATCAGCCTAATTATATTATTCCCAGCAGCAGTATGTTCATATCACTTGTATTCAAGCCGACTCTAAAATAAGCCTATCTCAGGCAATTCTTGAGAGCTAAACCTATCTTGATTAGTTTTAAACTATATAACACACACTATATTGTCAGAATTCAATAAAAGAACTAATGATTCAATCCACCACATTGAATCATTGCTTAGGAAACATCACCACATTGGCTGGTGTTTCCTAAGCAATAGTCAATGAAACAGAAACTGGTAGTAAACAGTGGCAGTCTGGCAGCAAAGATGTATCTGTTCACAGGTCACCACACATGTGTGCTTTGGGGTATAAGTTTGGGGGAAGAGAGTTGATATTGAAAGTGGAAGAAAAAATTCCTAAGTTATTACAGAGAACAAAATCAAGAAGTACACAGAATTGTGTTGTAATAGTATTCATTTCAATTTGCATTTACACTTGGTAAATTATCAAATGGATATATACTCAGAAATTATGCAAATTATTTGGTAGTGAAGGTTGCACGTAAAATATCCAGGAGACTTAGGTTTTTGTGGCACTAGTTAGCTACCTTCTTCTTGGCCCTAAGTGTTCTCATAAATTCAATACAGCAACAAATTCATCAATTCTCATATAGCAATAAAATACAGATGGTGATCCTGATCTTTTAGAACTGCCTGAATTTTCCTCATAATCAGGAAGAAATCTGATTAGAACCAACCAAGGCAAAGATGTGGATATGACCATTTTGAGTATTTCATTACTGCTTTTAGTAGGGAATTGAGATTATTTGCCACTCAATGCAATTACCTTGTGATCTGCGGGTGGACGGTGTCTGTGTGGGTTGGTTCTTTAATCCATTTCTGAACAGTGACTGTACCTACATAATTTGTATATCACTACAGGAAGTAAAATTATGAAAAGATTGATTAGAGAGAGCATATTTGCACTATATTTTAACATGTCTCTCACTCTAAGAATTCTTGTCTTGCTTGTAAATCAAAATTTATTTTTACCCTCAACTTTAGAGTTATTAGAGCCAACACAACTGTACATCTTGGAAACATACCTCTTGATGAAAAGTTCGTCTTTCTTTTTTCTTTTGCTTCATGTTAGGCATGATACCTGAGAGGTAATAATACTTTATTAAGGGGGCCTCCCCGGTGGCGCAGCAGTTGAGCACTGGGTTGCGAAGCTGCCCACGGCCTCGGCGGCGTGGGTTCGATCCCCGGCTGCTCCCCAGCCACCGAAGGCGGGTCCCACATGGCTCGCAAAACTCTCCTGCTGCCCGCTGCTCCCCTCAGCAGTGTACTTCGGTCCTTCTGCCTGTTCTACTCCCCGCTCTGGCTCTGGTGAATTCTCTCACCTTCCCGCGCTTCTGACTGTACCCAGTGCATGTATAAACACACAAAAAACAAACAAACAAATAAATAAATGAAACATGCCTCTTAAAAAAAAAAAAACTTTATTAAGGGAAGAATTTTGGAAAGGCATTAATCAATTGAATTGGTTGTCAATAATAAGACATTCTTGGGTACATTTTTTAATTTGAAACAACCTTTATAAATCTGAGGACAACAACTTTTGCAGAAGGAAAAGACATGACAGCATTTTGGGATACTAGTTTTGTTGTTTCCATTTAACTAGAGCCATGAAATAATGCCATTCTCTGGTTCTGTATAATTCTTTTTTAATTAAATTAAGTTTGAAAATCTGATGACAATAGGTTTTATAAATAAAGAAGTGATAGCATTTTTTTATTTGACCCTGAACCTTACACCTGTAGAAATAAACATAAGTTGGTTGTATTTGGCAATAAAGTTTTGTCTTTGAAAATAGGCCCTTTTTATACGATGCTGTCCAAAAAAATGTTTAAACAAATTGGGTCACAAGTGCCAGCACTTTATAATTTAAAATGTTGTAAAAATGATTGGTGTTTACAAGTACAATTTGCTTCAGGAAAATTTGGCACCTCTTTAAGTTGGAAAATTGTCAATATTTTATGATATATTTTATACCAGTCATTCTAAGATTGCAAGATCCGTTCCAAGTACAGTTCTAGACAACTTTAAGCTTGATTTACAGGTGTAGTGTAGTACTGCTTATTTGCTAATGCACATTGTTTTTAAATACTAAAGCACAGAAATGGGTAAATGTATATCTATACATATTTTTGTATGTGAGGTTTCATTTTGAATTGTGTTGGATCATTAACGTTTTAAAATTTTTTCACAAATTGGAAAATATTCCTTTAAAACACTATTCCTAAATATTTGTTCACAATATTACTCCATTTGAAATATTTTATTCCTACCAGTTAGTTAAATTACTTTCCTAAAAAGGAAGTTTGCCACCTAAACAATTTCCTTTTGGTTTCTGAACCGTGCTTGTGATTCTATTCTGGTTCTCTTATATTCTGATACATGCAAAGTTAAAAAGAGAACATAAGGAAGGGATGAGGTGGTTAAGGAGGAAGTCAAGAGCATTCTGTTCTCCCACTTAATTTATTTTTCTGATTAGATTTCTTCTTCTTTTTTAAATTTGTTTTCATTTCATCACTACCACCCCCTGCTGATGCTATCTCAAGTGCTATTTCTTTTTTATTTTATTTGTAAGTTCCATGTTAATTCTGAGAAAGATTTTCACTATTTGAATACAGAGACAGTTTTACAGCATTTTCTCATTCTGTTTGGGTGTTTGTGATGTAAACATCAACACATTCCAGCTTAGGGAAATCAGTAACATCAGACCATAGAAAGATTACAGATGTCCAAGTTTAAAAACTTGACCCAGAGACATCCTTTTTAACTTGTTCTCTATTCCTGTTCTAATCATTTAATCTCTTCAATTATAAAATAGGAGTAATAATGCATGTCTTTCAGAGTGGTATGTATGACTTTTTATGAAGTACTTACAAATGCTAGCTGCCTGAAGGTTGCCAGTATAAGGAATGTTATAAGTGTGCTAAGCTATATGTATATAAATAAATATATATTAAGCTATTTGTCAATATTTGTTGATTATATTAAACTATTTGTTGATATTTGTTGACTATATTACTTGCAATTTATCTGGCATGTACCTATAGGAAAATGAATTGAGGGGATTAGATAAAATTCAAAAGTAACTTTCAAAATACATAATTTCAATTTTCTATGATAATAAAAATAGACATAAAAAATGTTAGTATTTCAGATACTCATGCAGCTATGAATACACATAAAACACAGACATGAGACATGTATCATACATGCAAACACAAGATTTCTCAAGACAGTTTATATGCAGTGTAGTATAAAATTTTCCTCAGTATGCACACGAGTATATATGCATATATATATATATATATATATATATATATATATATCTGGTCAATCACTTCTTTTAATTATTTGGAATTTTTATAAATAGCAGTTGTTTTTCCTAGATCTCATTCTATATCTTAGCAAACATTGTTACATGTTAAGCGTGTTCAGAACACTAGCTATCTTCTTGCTGACATGTCTGCAGAAACCACTCATCCTGGTGTAGTGTATGCCTTGGTGTGCACTGACAATTGAATGTTGAAATCCCTTGGGAGCTTCCAGGAGCGACTGCAAGTCTGATGTCTTGGAGTGCCTGTCCACATTTGGAACTCTAACAACAACAAAAAAAGATTTACCACTCATACATCTGCCTTTTCTCTTCTGACTTGATATTCTCTCTCCTATTGGTAAGATTTCAGTCAATAACTTCAAAGAATGACATGGGCTGACAGCATACTTCCCATGTAAAGGGGGACCCTTCTCCCTTTCTTTGTAGTGTTCATTTTTGCAAATTTTTAATAAATTATCAAGTAGATCTAAGATTTTGTTTTTGAAAATACACTCAAACTGCCAGAAAATTTTAAAAAATAGGTAAACATTCAAATGTTAGTACAAATTAGTGATTCAAATTAAATGCACCATTTTTCTCACAACTCCCTGTGCTTGTCTCACTGGGAAATTTAGAGTGCATCCTGGTAACAATAATCCATGTGTTTTATAGCTTGATGCACTGTTTTCTGAGCCTATTGCATTTCCTCTCCTTCCACCGCTTTTTCCTTTACCTTTTTTTCCCCTCTCCTACTTAGTGTGCTATTAAATAACTGTTAATTACTTTATTATACCTAAAGTTGTCCAAAGAATTTTGCTTGTGGCCAAAGCAAACATATTAGTCTAAAGATAATGACAACAGTGCCCCTAAAATGTACAAAAGTGAAAGAGGAAAAGTCCAAGAGTATATTGATATCTATTAACTCAAGAATATTTCTGCTTCTGTATTGGATTTTACCTTTGAAACTTCATCTTGTTTATGGAGTTCTTGAAATATCGAGAACAACAATTGTATTAAATCACTTCAAGGAGCAGCTCCTCCAGCATTATAATTTGTAAGTTGCTGTTAATTAGGAGCAAAAAAAATATTTGACAGATATGTATTTAAGAGGACATGTAATTATTTTTATATGTGGACATTTCAGTTCATTTTTAAGTAATTATTAAAAACTTTAAGTTTTATTTTTATCTGGATACACCTTTTGTAAAAAGATGGGTCACAGAGATGTCTATTTATAGAGGAGTGCTATTAGAGAACTTGTGATTTCACATATAGTGTAGTTGATTTAGGGACGAAATGGAAGTTGTCTATGTAGTCATATATCATTGCAAAGATGCACCAACTGTTTCGAAAGAAATTCTTGCTCTGAACTTTTAGACCTTGGGGTATAATGACCCTATGAATCCATTATTTATTACTCTAGATCTACATTATTTATGAAGTTTGTGGATTAAAACAGATCTTGCATTTGCTGTTTGGGGTATACTGAAAGATATATTAAAAGGGCCTCTGTGTTGTAGGTATTA